>NC_050097.1:189051170-190393909 GCF_902167145.1 Zea mays | reverse complement strand
CTCCTCCGACAGCCACGACATCACGCCAGCAGGGTGCCAAGATCTCTCCGGCTGCCACATTGGCATGTACTTAGGGCACTAGCTCTCCCCCCCGCTAGACACGTAGCACTCTACTACACCCCCATTGTACACCTGGATCCTCTCCTTACGCCTATAAAAGGAAGGACCAGGGCCTTCTTAGAGAAGGTTGGCCGCGCGGGGACGAGGACGGGGACAGGCGCTCTCTTGGGGCCGCTCGCTTCCATCACCCGCGTGGACGCTTGTAACCCCCTACTGCAAGCGCACCCGACCTGGGCGCGGGACGAACACGAAGGCCGCGGGATTTCCACCTCTCTCACGTCCGTCTCCGGCCACCTCGCTTTCCCCCCTTCGCGCTCGCCCACGCGCTCGACCCATCTGGGCTGGGGCACGCGGCACACTCACTCGTCGGCTTAGGGACCCCCCGGTCTCGAAACGCCGACAGTTGGCGCGCCAGGTAGGGGCCTGCTGCGTGTTGACGAGCAGCTTCCCGTCAAGCTCCAGATGGGCAGTCTCCAACAACCTCTCCAACCCGGGACGGTGCTCCGTTTCGGGAGTCTTGAGTTCATGTCCCTCGACGGCAGCTACGACATGATACTCCTTCCACCGCCGTGCGACAACAACAATGGCGGCCGACGACCCGCCCGCCGGCAGCGGAATCGACGACATCTTCCCCGCGTGGTGGAAGAACGACATTCGAGCTCGCCCCGTCCTCTCCCCCGGCAACGGAGGAGGAGGCGGGGCAACCAAGGCCAAACGGGAGGCCGCGCTTCGTCGGCTATCGAGCGAATCGACGTCCCCAGCGCCCCAACGGGGGGCGCGTCGGGCATCGACCTCGCGTTCGAGACGAAGGCGAGCGCCGTCCCCCCGCGACATGCCGATCTCGAGCAAGTGGATGACGCCAGCGAGCTCGCGGAGGGCCTGCAGGACGTCGCCCTTGTACCCAAGACGACGGCGCAATCAGTCCCCGACGTGACTATGTCGCTCCTCGTCGACCAAAAGGTACTGACCGATTCCCATCCTACATTATTTCGACTCGGCCTCAACCCGCCTAGCGACCTCGCTTTGGCGGGCGCTCTCGTTGAGGCGAGTGCAACCCCTCTGGGGTTTCGTATGCGGTCGCCTTGGGACCGATTGACGGACGTCTCGACCTACGGGCCCTCTGGGTCCGAGGAAGATGATGACCCCAGCATCTGTTGGGATTTCTCTGGATTTGACAACCCCAATGCCATGCGGGACTTTATGACCGCATGTGACTACTGCCTCTCCGACTGTTCCGACGGTAGCCGCAGCCTTGACGACAAGGACTGCGGCCCAAGCCGCGAATGTTTCCACGTCGAGCTAGGGGATCCCTCCGAAGGCAACCACCTCGGCATGCCGGAGGACGGTGATCTCCCTAGGCCGGCGCCTCGCGCCGACATCCCGTGGGAGCTAGCTGTGGTCCCCGTTCTGGCGGGGGGTCACGACCCACAGCTCGAGCAAGTCCGCGGGGCGCAGGCCAGGCTCGACGAGGGAGCAGGAGCACTTGAGTCGATCCGCCGGGACGTCGGGCAGGTATGGGCGGGCCAGCCCCCGGCCGGAGAAATACGTCCCCTGCCCCAGGGTTTCCAGCACCGCGTCGCCAACGACGTCAGGGTCAGGCCGCCTCCCGCGTCCAGCGGGGTCGGTCAGAACCTGGCAGCCGCAGCAATGCTCATCCGCGCGATGCCGGAGCCATCAACCACCGAGGGTCGGCGAATCCAGGGAGAGCTCAAGAATCTCCTGGAAGGCGCTGCGGCCCGACGGGCCGAGAGCTCTGCCTCCCGAAGGCAGGGATACCCCTCGGAGCCTCATGCTGCGACTTCCCGATTCATACGGGAAGCCTCGGTCTACACCGGGCGCACGCGCAACACCGCGCCTGCGGCCCCGGGCTACCTCGGCAACGAGCACCATCGTCGCGACCGTCGAGCCCACCTCGACGAAAGGGTGCGCCGAGGCTACCACCCCAGGCGCGGGGGACGCTACGACAGCGGGGAGGATCGGAGTCCCTCGCCCGAGCCACCCGGTCCGCAGGCCTTCAGCCGGGCCATCCGGCGGGCACCGTTCCCGACCCGTTTCCGACCCCCAGCTACTATCACAAAGTACTCGGGGGAAACGAGGCCGGAACTGTGGCTTGCAGATTACCGCCTGGCCTGCCAACTGGGTGGAACGGACGACGACAACCTCATCATCCGCAACCTCCCTCTGTTCCTCTCCGACACCGCTCGCGCCTGGTTGGAGCACCTGCCTCCGGGGCAGATCTCCAACTGGGATGATTTGGTCCAAGCCTTCGCCGGCAATTTCCAGGGCACGTACGTGCGCCCCGAGAATTCCTGGGACCTCCGAAGCTGCCAGCAACAGCCGGGAGAGTCTCTTCGGGACTACATCCGGCGATTCTCAAAGCAGCGCACCGAGCTGCCCAACATCACTGACTCAGATGTCATCGGTGCGTTCCTCGCCGGCACCACCTGCCGCGACCTGGTGAGCAAGTTGGGTCGCAAGACTCCCACCAGGGCGAGCGAGCTGATGGACATCGCCACCAAGTTCGCCTCTGGCCAGGAGGCGGTCGAGGCCATCTTCCGAAAGGACAAGCAGCCCCAGGGCCGCCCGTCGGAAGAGATTCCTGAGGCGTCTACTCCGCACGGCGCCAAGAAGAAAGGCAAGAAGAAGTCGCAAGCGAAACACGACGCCGCCGACGCGGACCTTGTCGCCGCAGCCGAGTACAAGAACCCTCAAAAGCCCCCCGGAGGTGCCAACCTCTTCGACAAGATGCTCAAGGAGCCGTGCCCCTATCATCAGGGGCCCGTCAAGCACACCCTCGAGGAGTGCGTCATGCTTCGGCGCCACTTCCACAGGGCCGGGCCACCCACAGAGGGTGGTAGGGCCCGCGACGACGACAAAAAGGAAGATCACCAAGCAGGAGAGTTCCCCGAGGTCCACGACTGCTTCATGATCTACGGTGGGCATGCGGCGAATGCCTCGGCTCGGCATCGCAAGCAAGAGCGCCGGGAGGTCTGCTCGGTGATTGTGGCGGCGCCAGTCTACCTAGACTGGTCCGACAAGCCCATCACCTTCGACCAAGCTGACCACCTGAAAGTTGCCTAGAGGGGGGTGAATAGGGCGAAACTGAAATTCTCAAAAATAATCACAACTACAAGCCGGGTTAGCGTTAGAAATATAATTAAGTCCGCGAGAGAGGGCGCAAAACAAATCGCAAGCGAATAATGAAGTGAGACAAGCGGATTTGTTTTACCGAGGTTCGGTTTTCTCAAACCTACTCCCCGTTGAGGAGGCCACAAAGGCCGGGTCTCTTTCAACCCTTCCCTCTCTCAAACGATCCCGCGGATCGAGTGAGCTTTCTTTTCTCAATCACTTGGAACACAAAGTTCCCACAAGGACCACCACAAGTTTGGTGTCTCTTGCCTCAATTACAAGTGAACTTGATCACAATGAAAGAATGAAAGAGAGAAAGCAATCCAAGTGCAAGAGCTCAAATGAACACGGCAAATCACTCTCACTAGTCACTTAGGCTTTGTATGGAATTGGAGAGGATTTGATCTCTTTGGGTGTGTCTAGAATTGAATGCCTAGCTCTTGTAGGTGGTTGAGAAGTGGAAAACTTGGATGCAATGAATGGTGGGGTGGTTGGGGTATTTATAGCCCCAACCACCAAACATGACCGTTGGTGGAGGCTGTCTGTTCGATGGCACACCGGACAGTCCGGTGCACACCGGACAGTCCGGTGCCCCAGCCACGTCACCAGTGTCGTTGGAAATTGACCATTGGAGTTCTGACTTCTGGGCCCGCCTTGATGTCCGGTGGCGCACCGGACATGCACTGTTCACTGTCCGGTGCGCCGGCATGGGCGTGTCTGACCTCTGCGCGCGCTGGCGCGCAATAAATGCGCTGCAGGTAGCCGTTGGCGCCTGAAGTAGCCGTTGCTCCGCAGATGCACCGGACAGTCCGGTGCACACCGGACAGTCCGGTGAATTATAGCGGAGCGGCTGGAGTGAAAACCCGAGGCTGGCGAGTTCCTGAGGACGACCTCCCTTGGAGCACCGGACACTGTCCGGTGTACACCGGACAGTCCGGTGAATTTTAGCGGAGTGGCCTCTGGAAATTCCCGAGGGCGACGAGTTTGAGCTGAAGTCCTCTGGTGCACCGGACACTGTCCGGTGGCACACCGGACAGTCCGGTGCGCCAGACCAGAGGAGCCTTTGGTTGCTCCTTTGCCCTTTTGTTGAACCCAACTCTTGGTCATTTTATTGGCTAAGTGTGAACCTTTTGCACCTGTATAACTTATACACTTAGAGCAAACTAGTTAGTCCAAAGATTTGTGTTGGGCAATTCAACCACCAAAATTATTTAGGGACTAGGTGTAAGCCTAATTCCCTTTCAATCTCCCCCTTTTTGGTGATTGATGCCAACACAAACCAAAGCAAATATAGTAGTGCATAAAAGAACTAGTTTGCATAATGTAAGTACAAAGGTTGCTTGGAATTGAGCCAATATGAATACTTACATGATGCGCATGGATTGTTTCTTTGTTTGTGACATATTGGACCACATTTGCACCATATGTTTTGTTTTTGCAAAAATCTTTTGTAAATCTTTTCAAAGTTCTTTTGCAAATAGTCAAAGGTAAATGAATAAGAGTTTGCAAGGCATTTTCAAGTTTTGAAATTTTCTCCCCCTGTTTCAAATGCCTTTCCTTTGACTAAACAAAACTCCCCCTCAAATAAATTCTCCTCTTAGTGTTCAAGAGGGTTTTAAGATATCAAGTTTTGAAAATACTACTTGCTCCCCCTTTAGAACACAAAGAGATACCAATTTTGAAATTTTCAACCAATTGAAAATCATATGTTAAAATTAGGGTGATGGTGCGGTCCTTTTGCTTTGGGCTCATATTTTCTCCCCTTTGGCATGAATCGCCAAAAACGGAATCATTAGAGCCCTTTTGTTGACTATTTTCTCCCCTTTGGCAAATGAAACATAGGAGTGAGGATTATACCAAAGACGGAGAGTGGAGCAGAGTAACGGCGAAGGATGAGTAGTAGAGTGGAGTGGAAGCCTTGTCTTCGCCGAAGACTCCAATTCCCTTTCAATATACCTATGACTTAGTTTGAAATACACTTGAAAACACATTAGTCATAGCATATATAAAAGAGACATGATCAAAGGTACATTTATGAGCTATGTGTGCAGATTAGCAAAAGAAATTCCTAGAATCAAGAATATTAAGCTCATGCCTAAGTCTGGTAAAAGATTGTTCATCAAGTGGCTTGGTAAAGATATCGGCTAATTGATCTTTAGTGTTAATGTATGAAATCTCGATATCCCCCTTTTGTTGGTGATCCCTAAGAAAATGATACCGAATGGCTATGTGTTTAGTGCGGCTATGCTCAATAGGATTATCCGCCATGCGGATTGCACTCTCATTATCACATAGAAGAGGAACTTTGGTTAGTTTGTAACCGTAGTCCCGCAGGGTTTGCCTCATCCAAAGCAATTGCGCGCAACAGTGGCCTGCGGCAATGTACTCGGCTTCGGCGGTAGAAAGAGCGACCAAATTTTGCTTCTTTGAAGCCCAAGACACCAAGGATCTTCCCAAGAACTGGCAAGTCCCCGATGTGCTCTTTCTATTAATCTTGCACCCCGCCCAATCGGCATCCGAATAACCAATCAAATCAAATGTGGATCCCCGAGGGTACCAAAGCCCAAACTTAGGTGTGTAAGCTAAATATCTCAAGATTCGTTTTACGGCCGTAAGGTGTGATTCCTTAGGGTCGGCTTGGAATCTTGCACACATGCATACGGAAAGCATAATGTCCGGTCGAGATGCACATAAGTAAAGCAATGAACCAATCATCGACCGGTATACCTTTTGATCCACGGACTTACCTCCCGTGTCGAGGTCGAGATGCCCATTGGTTCCCATGGGTGTCTTGATGGGCTTGGCATCCTTCATTCCAAACTTGTTTAGAATGTCTTGATTGTACTTTGTTTGGCTAATGAAAGTGCCCTCTTGGAGTTGCTTGACTTGAAATCCTAGAAAATACTTCAACTCCCCCATCATAGACATCTCGAATTTCTTTGTCATGATCCTACTAAATTCTTCACATGTAGATTCGTTAGTAGACCCAAATATAATATCATCAACATAAATTTGGCATACAAACAAATCATTGTCAAGAGTTTTAGTGAATAAAGTAGGATCGGCTTTGCCGACTTTGAAGCCATTTGCAATAAGGAAATCTCTAAGGCATTCATACCATGCTCTTGGGGCTTGCTTGAGCCCATAAAGCGCCTTAGAGAGCTTATAAACATGGTTAGGGTACTCACTGTCTTCAAAGCCGGGAGGTTGCTCAACATAGACCTCCTTCTTGATTGGTCCATTGAGGAAGGCACTCTTCACGTCCATTTGATAAAGCTTGAAGTCATGGTAAGTAGCATAGGCCAATAATATGCGAATTGACTCAAGCCTAGCCACGGGTGCATAGGTTTCACCAAAATCCAAACCTTCGACTTGTGAATACCCTTTGGCCACGAGTCGAGCTTTGTTCCTTGTCACCACACCATGCTCGTCTTGCTTGTTGCGGAAGACCCACTTGGTTCCTACAACATTTTGATTAAGACGTGGAACTAAATGCCATACCTCATTCCTTGTGAAATTGTTGAGCTCCTCTTGCATCGCCATCACCCAATCTGAATCTTGAAGTGCTTCCTCTACCCTGTGCGGCTCAATAGAGGAAACAAAAGAGTAATGTTCACAAAAATGTGCAACACGAGATCGAGTAGTTACCCCCTTATGAATGTCGCCGAGGATGGTGTCGACGGGGTAATCTCGTTGTATTGCTTGGTGGACTCTTGGGTGTGGCGGCTTTGGTTGTTCATCCTCCTTGTCTTCATCATTTGCATCTCCCCCTTGATCGTTGCCGTCATTTTGAGGTGGCTCATCTTCTTGATCATCTTGTTCAACATCTTGAGCCTCATCCTCAATTTGAGTTGGTGGAGATGCTTGCATGGAGGAGGATGGTTGATCTTGTGCATGTGGAGGCTCTTCGGATTCCTTAGGACACACATCCCCAATGGACATGTTCCTTAGCGCGATGCATGGAGCCTGTTCTTCACTTATCTCATCAAGATCAACTTGCTCTACTTGAGAGCCGTTAGTCTCATCAAACACAACGTCACAAGAAACTTCAACAAGTCCTGAGGACTTGTTAAAGACTCTATATGCCCTTGTGTTTGAGTCATATCCTAGTAAAAAGCCTTCGGTTAGGAGTTCATAGGATGTCTTCTTGAGGATTCGGTGAAGATATAACCGATTGATGGCGTAGCAGGCGGTGTTGACCGCCTCGGCCCAAAACCGGTCCGGTGTCTTGTACTCATCAAGCATGGTTCTTGCCATGTCCAATAGAGTTCGATTCTTCCTCTCCACTACACCATTTTGTTGTGGAGTGTAGGGAGAAGAGAACTCATGCTTGATGCCCTCCTCCTCAAGGAAGCCTTCTATTTGAGAGTTCTTGAACTCCGTCCCATTGTCGCTTCTAATTTTCTTGATCCTTAAGCCGAACTCATTTTGAGCCCGTCTCAAGAATCCCTTTAAGGTCTCTTGGGTATGAGATTTTTCCTGCAAAAAGAACACCCAAGTGAAGCGAGAATAATCATCCACAATAACTAGACAGTACTTACTCCCGCCGATGCTTATGTAAGCGATCGGGCCGAATAAATCCATGTGTAGGAGTTCCAGTGGCCTGTCACTAGTCATGATGTTCTTGTGTGGATGATGGGTGCCAACTTGCTTCCCTGCTTGGCATGCGCTACAAATCCTGTCTTTCTCAAAATGAACATTTGTTAGTCCCAAAATGTGTTCTCCCTTTAGAAGCTTGTGAAGATTCTTCATTCCAACATGGGCTAGTCGGCGGTGCCAGAGCCAACCCAAGTTAGTCTTAGCAACCAAGCAAGTGTCGAGTTCAGCTCTATCAAAATCTACCAAGTATAGCTGACCCTCTAACACTCCCTTAAATGCTATTGAATCATCACTTCTTCTAAAGACAGTAACACCTACATCAGTAAATAGACAGTTGTAGCCCATTTGACATAATTGGGATACGGAAAGCAAATTGTAATCTAATGAATCAACAAGAAAAACATTTGAAATGGAATGGTCAGGAGATATAGCAATTTTACCCAATCCTTTGACCAAACCTTGATTTCCATCCCCGAATGTGATAGCTCGTTGGGGATCTTGGTTTTTCTCATATGAGGAGAACATCTTCTTCTCCCCTGTCATGTGGTTTGTGCACCCGCTGTCGAGTATCCAACTTGAGCCCCCGGATGCATAAACCTACAAAACAATTTTAGTTCTTGACTTTAGGTACCCAAACGGTTTTGGGTCCTTTGGCATTAGAAACAAGAACTTTGGGTACCCAAACACAAGTCTTGGAGCCCTTGTGTTTGCCCCCAACAAACTTGGCAACTACCTTGCCGGATTTGTTAGTAAGCACATATGATGCATCAAAAGTTTTGAATGAAATAGCATGATCATTTGATGCATTAGGAATCTTCTTTCTAGGAAACTTGGCACGGGTTGGTTGCCTAGAGCTAGATGTCTCACCCTTATACATAAAAGCATAATTAGGGCCAGAGTGAGACTTCCTAGAATGAATTTTCCTAATTTTGCTCTCAGGATAGCCGGCAGGGTACAAAATGTAACCCTCGTTGTCCTGAGGCATGGGAGCCTTGCCCTTAACAAAGTTAGATAAGTTCTTTGGAGGGGCATTAAGTTTGACATTGTCTCCCCTTTGGAAGCCAATGCCATCCTTGATGCCAGGGCGTCTCCCATTATAGAGCATACTTCTAGCAAATTTGAACTTTTCATTTTCTAAGTTATGCTCAGCAATTTTTGCATCTAATTTTGCTATATGATCATTTTGTTGTTTAATTAAGACCATGTGATCATGAATAGCATCAACATCAATATCTCTACATCTAGTACAAATAGAAACATGCTCAACATTAGATGTAGAGGGTTTGCAAGATTTTAATTCAACAACCTTAGCATGTAACAAATCATTTTTAGTTCTAAGGTCGGAAATAGTAGCTTTGCAAACATCAAAATCCTTAGCCTTAGCAAGCAATTTTTCATTTTCAATCTTAAGGCTAGCAAGAGAATCATTCAATTCATCAATCCTAGCAAGTAATTCAACATTATCATTTCTAGGATGAGAATCAATACAAACATGAGAATCAACCTTAGCAATTAATTTAGCATTTTCATCCCTAAGGTTGTTAATGGTCTCATGGCAAGTGCTTAGCTCACTAGACAATTTTTCACACTTTTCTACCTCTAGAGCATATGCATTTTTAACCTTAACATGCTTTTTGTTTTCCTTAATAAGGAAGTCCTCTTGAGAGTCCAAGAGATCATCCTTCTCATGAATAGCACTAATCAATTCATTTAATTTCTCCTTTTGTTCCATGTTAAGGTTGGCAAAAAGGGTAAGCAAGTTATCCTCCTCATTACTAGCATTGTCATCACTAGAGGATTCATATTTTGTGGAGGATTTAGATTTAACCTTCTTCTTTTTGCCGTCCTTTGCCATGAGGCACTTGTGGCCGACGTTGGGGAAGAGAAGTCCCTTGGTGACGGCGATGTTGGCGGCGTCCTCGTCGTCGGAAGAGTCGCTTGAGCTTTCGTCGGAGTCCCATTCCCGACAAACATGGGCATCGCCGCCCTTCTTCTTGTAGTACCTCTTCTTCTCCTTTCTTCTCCCCTTCTTGTCGTCACCCCTGTCACTATCACTTGATAATGGACATTTAGCAATAAAGTGACCGGGCTTACCACACTTGTAGCAAACCTTCTTGGAGCGGGATTTGTAGTCTTTCCCTCTCCTTTGCTTGAGGATTTGGCGAAAGCTTTTGATGATTAAAGCCATCTCCTCATTGTCGAGCTTGGAGGGGTCAATTGGTTGTCTACTTGGTGTAGACTCCTCCTTCTTCTCCTCCGTCGCCTTGAAGGCCACCGGTTGCACCTCGGATGTGGAGGGTTCGTCAAGCTCGTTGATCTTCTTTGATCCTTTGATCATGCATTCAAAGCTCACAAAATTCCCGATAACTTCCTCGGGGGTCATTAGTGGATATCTAGGATTACCACGAATTAATTGAACTTGAGTGGGGTTAAGAAAAATAAGAGCTCTTAAAATAACCTTAACTACTTCGTGGTCATCCCACTTTTTGCTCCCGAGGTTGCGCACTTGGTTCACCAAGGTCTTGAGTCGGTTGTACATATCTTGTGGCTCCTCCCCTGGGCGAAGACAAAAGCGACCGAGCTCCCCCTCGATCGTTTCCCGCTTGGTGATCTTGGTGAGTTCATCACCCTCGTGCGCGGTCTTGAGTAGGTCCCAAATCTCCTTTGCATTCTTCAACCCTTGCACTTTGTTGTATTCCTCCTTGCTTAGAGAGGCGAGGAGAATGGTTGTGGCTTGGGAGTTGAAGTGCTCGATTTGGGCCACTTCATCCGTATCATAGTCTTCATCCCCTACGGATGGTACCTGTACACCAAACTCAACAACATCCCATATACTTTTGTGGAGTGAGGTTAGATGAAATCGCATTAAATCACTCCACATAGCATAATCTTCACCATTAAAAGTTGGTGGTTTGCCTAATGGGACGGAAAGCAAAGGTGTATGTTTAGGAATGCGGGGGTAGCGTAGGGGGATCTTACTATACTTCTTATGCTCTTGGCGCTTAGAAGTGACGGATGCCGCGTCGGAGCCGGAGGTGGATGTTGATGAAGAATCGGTCTCGTAGTAGACCACCTTCCTCATCCTCTTCTTCTTGTCACCACTCCGATGCGGCTTGTGGGAAGAGGACTTTTCTTTCTTCTCTTTGTGATGTGAAGAAGATACTTTCTCCTTTCCTTTGGAGGAGTCCTTCTTCTTTTCTTCGTGGTGTGAAGAAGATCTTTTCTCCTTCCCTTTGGAGGAGACCTTCCTCTTCTCCCTCCTCTTGGTGCGGGACTCTTCCGAAGAAGTGCTCCCTTGGCTTGTAGTGGGCTTGTCGCCGGTCTCCATCTCCCTCTTGGTGTGATCTCCCGTCATCACTTCGAGCGGTTAGGCTCTAATGAAGTACCGGGCTCTGATACCAATTGAAAGTCGCCTAGAGGGGGGGTGAATAGGGCGAAACTGAAATTCTCAAAAATAATCACAACTACAAGCCGGGTTAGCGTTAGAAATATAATTAAGTCCGCGAGAGAGGGCGCAAAACAAATCGCAAGCGAATAATGAAGTGAGACAAGCGGATTTGTTTTACCGAGGTTCGGTTTTCTCAAACCTACTCCCCGTTGAGGAGGCCACAAAGGCCGGGTCTCTTTCAACCCTTCCCTCTCTCAAATGATCCCGCGGATCGAGTGAGCTTTCTTTTCTCAATCACTTGGAACACAAAGTTCCCACAAGGACCACCACAAGTTTGGTGTCTCTTGCCTCAATTACAAGTGAACTTGATCACAATGAAAGAATGAAAGAGAGAAAGCAATCCAAGTGCAAGAGCTCAAATGAACACAGCAAATCACTCTCACTAGTCACTTAGTCTTTGTATGGAATTGGAGAGGATTTGATCTCTTTGGGTGTGTCTAGAATTGAATGCCTAGCTCTTGTAGGTGGTTGAGAAGTGGAAAACTTGGATGCAATGAATGGTGGGGTGGTTGGGGTATTTATAGCCCCAACCACCAAACATGACCGTTGGTGGAGGCTGTCTGTTCGATGGCACACCGGACAGTCCGGTGCCCCAGCCACGTCACCAGTGCCGTTGGAAATTGACCGTTGGAGTTCTGACTTCTGGGCCCGCCTTGATGTCCGGTGGCGCACCGGACATGCACTGTTCACTGTCCGGTGCGCCGGCATGGGCGTGTCTGACCTCTGCGCGCGCTGGCGCGCAATAAATGCGCTGCAGGTAGCCGTTGGCGCCTGAAGTAGCCGTTGCTCCGCAGATGCACCGGACAGTCCGGTGCACACCGGACAGTCCGGTGAATTATAGCGGAGCGGCTGGAGTGAAAACCCGAGGCTGGCGAGTTCCTGAGGACGACCTCCCTTGGAGCACCGGACACTGTCCGGTGTACACCGGACAGTCCGGTGAATTTTAGCGGAGTGGCCTCTGGAAATTCCCGAGGGCGACGAGTTTGAGCTGAAGTCCTTTGGTGCACCGGACACTGTCCGGTGGCACACCGGACAGTCCGGTGCGCCAGACCAGAGGAGCCTTTGGTTGCTCCTTTGCCCTTTTGTTGAACCCAACTCTTGGTCATTTTATTGGCTAAGTGTGAACCTTTTGCACCTGTATAACTTATACACTTAGAGCAAACTAGTTAGTCCAAAGATTTGTGTTGGGCAATTCAACCACCAAAATTATTTAGGGACTAGGTGTAAGCCTAATTCCCTTTCACCACCCCGACCACGTGCCGAGCCCGGGGAAATACCCGCTCGTCATCGACCCCATCGTCGGCGACGTCAGGCTCACCAAGGTCCTGATGGATGGGGGCAGCTGCCTCAACATCATCTACGCCGAGACCCTCAGGCTCCTGCGCGTCGATCTGTCCTCCGTCCGAGCAGGCGCTGCGCCTTTCCACGGGATCATTCCTGGGAAGCGCGTCCAGCCCCTCGAACGGCTCGACCTTCCCGTCTGCTTCGGAACGCCCTCCAATTTCCGAAGAGAGACTCTGACGTTCGAGGTGGTCGGGTTCCGAGGAACCTACCACGCGATATTGGGGAGGCCATGCTACGCGAAGTTCATGGCCGTCCCCAACTACACCTACCTAAAGCTCAAAATGCCGGGCCCCAACGGGGTCATCACCGTCGGCCCCACGTACAAACACGCGTTCGAATGCGACGTGGAGTGCGTGGAGTACGCCGAGGCCCTCGCCGAGTCCGAGGCCCTCATCGCCGACCTGGAGAACCTCTCCAAAGAGGTGCCAGACGTGAAGCGACATGCCGGCAACTTCGAGCCAGCGGAGACGGTTAAGGCCGTCCCTCTCGACCACAATGGCGACACCTCCAAGCAGATCTGGATCGGTTCCGGGCCCGACCCCAAATAGGAAGCAGTGCTCGTCGACTTTCTCCGCGCAAACGCCGACGTTTTTGCGTGGAGTCCCTCGGACATGCCCGGCATACCGAGGGAAGTCGCCGAGCACTCGCTGGATATTCGGGCCGGGGCCCGACCGGTCAGGCAGCCTCTGCGCCGATTCGACGAGGAGAAGCGCAGAGTGATAGGCGAAGAGATCCACAAGCTAATGGCAGCAGGGTTCATCAAAGAGGTATTCCATCCCGAATGGCTTGCCAACCCTGTGCTTGTGAGAAAGAAAGGGGGGAAATGGCGGATGTGTGTAGACTACACTGGTCTCAACAAAGCATGTCCAAAGGTTCCCTACCCTCTACCTCGCATCGATCAAATCGTGGATTCCACTGCTGGGTGCGAAACCCTGTCCTTCCTCGATGCCTACTCCGGGTATCACCAAATCTGGATGAAAGAGTCCGACCAGCTCGCGACTTCTTTCATCACGCCCTTCGGCATGTACTGCTATGTCACCATGCCGTTCGGTTTGAGGAATGCGGGCGCGACGTACCAGCGGTGCATGAACCATGTGTTCGGCGAACACATCGGACGCACAGTCGAGGCCTACGTCGATGACACCGTAGTCAAGACGAGGAAGGCTTCCAACCTCCTTTTCGACCTTGAAGTGACATTCCGGTGTCTCAAGGCAAAGGGCGTCAAGCTCAATCCCGAGAAGTGTGTCTTCGGGGTGCCCCGGGGCATGCTCTTGGGGTTCATCATCTCCGAGCGAGGCATCGAAGCCAACCCGGAGAAGATCGCAGCCGTCACCAACATGGGGCCCATCAAGGACTTAAAGGGCGTACAGAGGGTCATGGGATGTCTCGCGGCCCTGAGCCGGTTCATCTCACGCCTCGGCGAAAGAGGCCTGCCTCTGTACCGCCTCTTAAGGAAGGCCGAGTGCTTCACTTGGACACCTGAGGCCGAGGAAGCTCTCGGGAACCTGAAGGCGCTTCTTACAACGGCGCCTATCTTGGTACCCCCAGCTGATGGAGAAGCCCTCTTGGTCTACGTCACCGCGACCACTCAGGTGGTTAGCGCCGCGATTGTGGTCGAGAGGCAAGAAGAGGGGCATGCATTGCCCGTTCAGAGGCCAGTTTACTTCGTCAGCGAGGTACTGTCCGAAACCAAGATCCGCTACCCACAAGTTCAGAAGCTACTGTATGCAGTGGTCCTGACGAGGCGGAAGTTGCGACACTACTTCGAGTCTCACCCGATAACTGTGGTGTCATCCTTCCCCCTGGGGGAGATCATCCAGTGCCGAGAGGCCTCGGGCAGGATTGCGAAGTGGGCGGTGGAAATCATGGGCGAGACCATCTCGTTCGCGCCTCGGAAGGCCATCAAGTCCCAGGTCTTGGCGGACTTCGTAGCCGAATGGGTCGACATCCAGCTACCAACGACTCCGATCCAAGCAGAGCTCTGGACCATGTTTTTCGACGGGTCGCTAATGAAGACGGGAGCCGGCGCGGGCCTGCTCTTCATCTCGCCCCTCGGGAAACACCTACGCTACGTGCTACGCCTCCATTTCTCGGCGTCCAACAATGTGACCGAGTACGAAGCTCTGATCAACGGATTGCGAATCGCCATCGAGCTAGGGGTCCGACGCCTCGACGCTCGCGGCGACTCGCAGCTCGTTATCGACCAAGTCATGAAGAACTCCCACTGCCGCGACCCGAAGATGGAGGCCTACTGCGATGAGGTTCGGCGCCTGGAAGACAAGTTCTATGGGCTCGAGCTTAACCACATCGCTCGGCGCTACAACGAGACTGCGGACGAGCTGGCAAAAATAGCCTCGGGGCGGACGACAGTTCCCCCGGACGTCTTCTCCCGGGATCTGCACCAACCCTCCGTCAAGATCAACGACACGCCCGAGCCCGAGGTACCCTCGGTCCAGCCCGAGGTACCCTCGGCCCAGCCCGAGGCGTTCTCGGTTCAGCCCGAGGTACCCTCGGCCCCCGGAGGCGAGGCGCTGCGCATCGAGGAGGAGCGGAGCGGGGCCACGCCTGACCGAGACTGGCAAACCCCGTACCTGCAATATCTCCGACAAGGAGAGCTACCCCTCGACCGAGCCGAGGCTCGGCGGGTAGCGCGACGCGCCAAGTCGTTCGTCTTGCTGGGCGATGAGAAGGAGCTCGACCACCGCAGCCCCTCGGGCATCCTCCAGCGATGCATCTCCACCGCCGAGGGTCAGGAACTCCTGCAAGAGATACACTTGGGGGCTTGCGGCCATCATGCAGCGCCTCGAGCCCTCGTCGGGAACGCTTTCCGGCAAGGCTTCTACTGGCCAACGGCGGTGGCCGACGCCACTAGAATTGTCCGCACCTGCGGAGGGTGTCAATTCTATGCGAAGCAGACCCACCTGCCCGCTCAGGCTCTGCAGACGATACCTATCACCTGGCCCTTTGCTGTGTGGGGACTGGACCTCGTCGGTCCCTTGCAGAAGGCGCCCGGGGGCTACACGCACCTGCTGGTCGCCGTCGACAAATTCTCCAAGTGGATCGAGGTCCGACCCCTGAACAACATCAGGTCCGAGCAGGCGGTGGCGTTCTTCACCAACATCATCCATCGCTTCGGGGTCCCAAACTCCATCATCACCGACAACGGCACCCAGTTCACCGGCAAAAAATTCTTAGATTTTTGCGAGGATCACCACATCCGGGTGGACTGGGCCGCCGTGGCTCATCCCATGTCGAATGAGCAGGTAGAGCGTGCCAACGGCATGATTCTACAAGGGCTCAAGCCTCGGATTCACAACGACCTCAACAAGTTCGGCAGGCGATGGATGAAGGAACTCCCCTCGGTGATCTGGAGCCTAAGGACAACACGAAGCCGGGCCACGGGTTTCACGCCGTTCTTCCTGGTCTACGGGGCCGAGGCCGTCTTGCCCACTGACCTGGAATACGGCTCCCCGAGGACAAGGGCCTACGACGAGCAAAGCAACCAAGCTAGCCGAGAAGACTCGCTGGACCAGCTGGGAGAGGCTCGGGACAGGGCCTTACTACACTCGGCGCGGTATCAGCAATCCCTGCGACGCTACCACGCCCGAGGGGTCCGACCCCGGGACCTCCAGGTGGGCGACCTGGTGCTTCGGCTGCGGCAAGACGCCCGAGGGAGGCACAAGCTCACGCCCCCCTGGGAGGGGCCATTCGTCATCGCCAAAGTTCTGAAGCCCGGAACGTACAGGCTGGCCAACAGCCAAGGCGAGGTCTACGGCAACGCTTGGAAAATCCAACAACTACGTCGCTTTTACCCTTAAGATGTTTTCAAGTCGTTCATAAACCTCGCACCCACGCAAAGTTTAGTCAACAAGGAAGGGTCGGCCTCGCCTCGGCAAAGCCCGACCCTCCCTCGGGGGCTAAAAGGGGGGAAACCCCCTCTGCGTCAAAATTTTCCTCGAAAAAAGATCTCTTTTACCAGAATATCTTTCGTGCTTTTTGACTACTTCGAAAAGTGGGTCCTGGAAACGACGGAGTACACGTAAGCAGCCAAGGCTGACCGAGCCGAGGGACTCCTACGCCTCCGGGATACGGATACCTCACTCATCACCTTCTGCAATAAGTAACTCGTGTTCGGATAAAGTGGCTCCGCGGATCAGACAAGTCTTTACATTCGGAAGCCCTTCTGCCGAAGCGATCCTTCGAGCCTTCTCGACCGAGTCGGTGACAGGGCCTCGCGGACGGGTGAAAGTACGCGTAAGCGGCAAGGCCGACCGAGCCGAGGGACTCCCACGCCTCCGGGATACGGATACCTCACTCATCACCTTCCGCGAGAAGCAACTTTCGCTCGCACAAACATCCCTGTTACCGACAAAAAGTCCGGATACTCGAAACAAGAGGAAAAGAGACGTAGCTTTACAACGCAGCGAGGGTGTGTGTTCCGGCCTCGGCGGCCGCACAAGGCACACGCTACAAGACACTTTGACCCTGCAGGCTCGGGTCCTGACGCTAGAAGGAGGCGGCAACAACCTCGGCATCGACGACACCTCCGGCGAGGCCCGACCTAGCCTCGGACGGCGACGCGGTCCGAGGTTCTCCGCTCCGAAGGACGACGTCATCGCCACGCCCGGGCAATCGCTGCCAGGGACTTCCCCGGGAATCCGGCCCGAGCAGGCGGCTCGGCCGGTCGCCCCTGGGGCCTCGGCCGACCATCTCCCGAGGGCGCCAGCCCGACCTGAGGCCTCGGCTGATCAACTCCGGCATCAGTCCCGCTGACGGACAACTCGACTAGGCTCCGGCCAACCAGGTTTCATTTTCGAACCGACTCCGCCTCTGTTCATACTGATATTGCTACCCCTGGCCTCGGCTCGTCGAAGAGCGGCCGAGGGGTCTCTTTAACTAAGCTAGAGGAGCCTCGGACAGCAAGGCCGACCGAGCCGAGGGATTCCTACGCCTTCGGGATACGGATACCTCACTCGTCACCTTGACACGGGGCGACTCATGCTTGGTGAAGCGATTCAGATAATCAACAGACGAGTCTTAGCGCTCGAACATGAGGAAAAAACGCGGCTCTGTGCCGTAATTACATACACGTTCAGGCCCCGAAAGCCGCAATGAACAAAAAACCCTGGCATTCGAAGTGCCATTACAAAACGGAACTCCGGTTCCCTCCTCCGCAGGTACGAACAACCCCACTCCACGGGGGAAGGCTTGCGGAGCGACAGAAGACTGACGAGCGGCTCGCCGCCGCCCGCTCTGACTACGACGACAATGGCCCCCACTCTGGATGGCCGAACTGCAGCAGCGCAGGCCTCAGGGTAGGCACTGCTGCAATCTTGCCCTCGCCCACGCCGATGCTCGAGGGGCGAGGACAAGTACAAAGAGCCGGAGGCCCGAAGCGTGGATGGTGGCGATGATCCCGTCGGCGACAGGGACTTCTCGAGCCGCCTCCGCCTCGGCGCCGACGTCAGGGCCCACCAGCCCTCCGGCAGATCCCCACTCGAATCCTCCCAGACAAGTGGGGCACCGGCCTCCACGTGAAGGCGCCATCCCAGTGCCAAGGCAGGACCACCCCAGAACACGAACGCCGCTCTAGCAGCGCGCGACATCTAGGGTGGTCCTCCCGTGTACACGGCGCGGCAGCCGCCCTCCGACAGAAGGGGCCGCCGGGAGCCAAGCCAACAAACCCGACACGCTGGAGGTGACGACGCTTGCCGTCGACCAGCCCCGCGTTGTCGAAGTCCGGGCCGCCCGCAGGGCCAGTGAGCGCCCTCTCCCTCGGATGCCGCGGGAGAGGATGGCCCACGGACCCGCGCGGGAGGTAGAGCGCCGGCTCAGCCCGACACCCACCCCAGCGAGGATGATGAACATCCTTGAAGCTGAGGGTGGGACCAAGATCGCAGCCCGGCTTGCTCCTCCCCACCCACGAGCTGGTGATCACCGTCTCGGGCGACCGCCAGCGGAGGGGAGCAACCGGGTTGCATGATGAAAATCCTTGAAGCCGAATGATGGCTAAAAGGTACCAACTCCCACGGAGTTGCTTTCCTCCAACGATGAGGCGAAAAGACGGCGGTCTCCCCCCATCCGGGGGTTTGGAAGGTGGAAAGGCGCGGCGCATAAGGGAGTGAGAAGACATGGTCGCCTTACGAAAGGGGTCGCCCTCCTTTTAAAGGCGACTCTCCCTGCTTGCGCTCCCAACCGTCACGGGCTAAGTCTTCTCCAACACGCTTCAAAGCCCTCCCCTGCGGCGCGGGGGGTGGGTCCCGCATGTCATGCAGACCGGCTCCGAGCAGGAGAAGCCAAACCGCCGTGCGTGGTGCATGCAACCGCCCAGCGGTTACAAGTGATCCTCCACCTTTGCCCAGACCAACGGGCGAAAGAGGCGGGCAGCCATGCAGGCGGCATGCAACCGCGCCAAGTGGACGCACTTCTCCGACTCCCGACACGCCAGCATGGAGGCCCAGGCCCACGCGTCGCGCAACCGGCACGCCAGATGCTGCATGCAAGCAACTGCATCGCCTGCGCCACCACCGCGCCTCCTCAATTGCGGAACCAATACCGCGACTCGAGGCGACCCAGCACGCGACCCAGCGGCGCCAGCCCGACGCGGCGGCCAACGCGGCCAAAGGAGGGCCGGCAGTAATGACGGTGGCAGGCGCGCGGGAGCAGCGGTCGCGTCGTCAGCCAAGCTCACGTCCCATCCGGGGGCAGCGAGAGAGCCCCCTCTCACGGCGTGAAGACAACACGCCCGTGATCTGTTCCTCGAACGGCTCGCGCACGCGCAACGGCAGCCCCGCCAGCTACTCGCCCCATCGCATTAACTCCGCGGCGGGACAGGCGGCGCTTCTGGCAGGAAAAGCGGGCGACGCTTCGCCTTCGCCGAAACAACCGCGCCAAAAAAAGGTATGCCGCGTCGTTCGGTTTCGTATCCTTTTTTCTTCCTTCCTCTTTCTCTATCTCTTGCAACAGGGACCAGGAAAGGGGGATACCCCGAAAGGGATCCTTCCCCGTGAAGGAACCAGGCTCCGAGCCTCCTTACTGATCAGGGGTTCGAAGGCTGGCCCCCCAAAGGGTTCAACAGCCGCCTCAGATCGCGTGGGCCCTACACCCACTACTGGTCAGAGGTTCGAAGGCCGGCCCCCCGAAGGGTTCCACGGCCGCCTCAGGCTACTCGGGCTCCGTGCCCATTACTGATCAGGGGTTCGAAGGCTGGCCCCCGAAGGGTTCACAGTCGCCCCAGACGCCGAGCGAGGGATGACCAGGGGTACGTTCGATACATAACCAAGGCTCGGGCTGCGCTCCCGAGGTACCCTAGGACATTTCCGAGACCAGCGGGAGCGATCTTGCAACGGAATCCCATCAGAGGGAGGCATCGACCCCTCGGACCCCGTCGCCAGGGGACCGGGTCCGGCAGATCACCCGCAGGTACTTTTGGGCGTGCCTCTGGGCCCCTAGCCGACCCCTAACGAACGGGGCACGGACGTCCACTCGGATTACCCGCTTGCAGCTCACCGGAGACACCATGTTCGGTGCCCATCGAGGGTAGCATGGCGCTCTCCCCCCTCCTCCTTGCGGAAAGGCGACGTAGGGGCGTACGTAAAAAAGCCGAGTCTGTCCCTGATCGTCCTCTCGCCCTGTGCAGAGGCTCGGGGGCTGCTCTCGCAGACCCGGCTCCGGCCAAATCGTTGACAGCGTCAACATACTAGCCCGAGAACTTGGGCCCCGACCGTGCACCCGGGCTACGGCCAGTTCGCATGAGGGAACAACCAGACCTGCTGAAGCGTTACGCAAGGCATTAAGACCTCGAAGGAGTGAAACCACTCCTCCGAGGCCTCGGGGGCTACACCCGGCGGGTGCGCTCGCGCGCACCCACCGGAACAAAACGCAACCGAGAGAGGCTGGTCCCCTTGCAAAAAAGTGCGACAAAAGCCTCCAAGCGAGTGCTAACACTCCCTTCGAGGCTCGGGGGCTACTGTCGGGGACCATAATTAGGGGTACCCTCAAGTCGCCTAATTCTCAGCTGGTAACCCCCATCAGCGTAAAGCCGCAGAGGCCTGATGGGTGCGATTAAGTCAGGGATCAGTCCGTACGAGCGATTCGATCACGCCTCGCCCGAGCCTAGCCTCGGGCAACGGCAGCCGACCCCGAGGGGTTTCCGTCTCGCCCGAGGCCCCCCTTAAACGGCGAACACGTCTCCGGCTCGCCCGAGGCCTTGCCTACGCTAAGAAGCAACCCTAACTAAATCGCCGCACCGACCGGCCAAGCCGCAGGAGCATTTAACGCAAAGGAAGCCAGGCCCTGCCAAAGGCGCCATAGGAAGCTCCGCCCGACCCAGGGCTCGGACTCGGGCTAAGCCCCGGAAGACGGCGAACTCCGCTCCGCCCGACCCAGGGCTCGGACTCGGGCTAAGGCCCCGGAAGACGGCGAACTCCGCTCCGCCCGACCTAGGGCTCAGACTCGGGCTAAGCCCCGGAAGACGGCGAACTCCGCTCCGCCCGACCCAGGGCTCGGACTCGGGCTAAGGCCCCGGAAGACGACGAACTCCGCTCCGCCCGACCCAGGGCTCGGACTCGGGCTAAGCCCCGGAAGACGGCGAACTCCGCTCCGCTCGACTCAGGGCTCGGACTCGGGCTAAGGCCCCAGAAGACGACGAACTCCGCTTCGCCCGACCCAGGGCTCGGACACCGCCCTGGCCTCTGCCGACGACTTCCGCCTCGCCCGACCCAGGGGCTCGGACTCGGCCTCGGCCATGGAAGACAGACTCGACCCCGGCTTCGGAGGAGCCTCCACGTCGCCCAACCTAGGGCACAGGCCAGCCACGTCGACAGGAAGCGCCATCATCACCCTACCCCGAGCCGACTCGGGCCGCAGAGAACAAGACCGGTGTCCCATCTGGCTAGCTCCGCCAGATAGGCAATGATGGCGCCCCGCTAGCCCCGTGACGACGGCGGCTCTCAGCTCTCTTACGAAAGCAGGGCGACGTCAGCAAGGACACAACCGTTCCAACAGTTGTCCCTCCGACAGGCTCCGTTGCTCCTCCGACAGCCACGACATCACGCCAGCAGGGTGCCAAGATCTCTCCGGCTGCCACATTGGCATGTACTTAGGGCACTAGCTCTCCCCCCCGCTAGACACGTAGCACTCTGCTACACCCCCATTGTACACCTGGATCCTCTCCTTACGCCTATAAAAGGAAGGACCAGGGCCTTCTTAGAGAAGGTTGGCCGCGCGGGGACGAGGACGGGGACAGGCGCTCTCTTGGGGCCGCTCGCTTCCCTCACCCGCGTGGACGCTTGTAACCCCCTACTGCAAGCGCACCCGACCTGGGCGCGGGACAAACACGAAGGCCGCGGGATTTCCACCTCTCTCACGTCCGTCTCCGGCCACCTCGCTTTCCCCCCTTCGCGCTCGCCCACGCGCTCGACCCATCTGGGCTGGGGCACGCGGCACACTCACTCGTCGGCTTAGGGACCCCCCGGTCTCGAAACGCCGACAAGTACAGAGAATAAAAGCTTAATGAGTTCATGACAGTTGACAGTTATAACATTGTCAATGTCTCATTGGTCTCGATTACATTACAATTGACTGTTAACACGACACAAATCAATATTCATTAATCAACAACACATGCGAGTGAGTTTTTCTAGTGAACGTAGCACATTTTTAGTGGATGTAGCATATTTAAAGAGGTATATTGATATTTCGGGTATCCACTCGATACCCGTGGGTAAAGTATTTTACCCATATCCGACCCGATGCATTTCGGGTATCCGACCCGATAGGACCCACGGGTGAGTTTTTATACCCGTATCCATATCCGGTGGGTACGAAACCCGCGGGTATCCATACCCACGGGTCCAACTGCCATCCCTACACAACAGAAAGCCTAACTGTTGAGCAGAGGAATGGGTATTCGAGTCAAACACTAAGAATCTGAGGCGGCTGCAAGGAGACGCGGCCCGATGCCCGATTCTGCAGTATCGTTGTAAGCGCGATTCTCATGAAAGCGCGGTCAGCAGAAGCTGACCCAGAAGCAGTGCGTTTGGCATCCAGAAGCTCTTCTAGCCACCAAAATCAGTCCAAAAGCTGAACCAAACAGGGCCTTATATTCATCATCATCCCTATACCCTATGGCTAGGAAAAAACCCGATTATCTAAATCCGGACCCAAACTACCCGAACTCGATTTACCCAATCACTAATTCGGATTTTGCAAGTCTGAAAACCTAATTTAAGTTTGGGTAATTCGGATTATGACAAGCCCGGACCCAACAGATTTAGTGGTGTAAGTATTGTATCTTGAATCTATTGTTAGTGACATCCAAGAACCTTCGTTTTTTTATTTATTTTTTAAACATTTTTTCTGGGACCCTAACCATAAGAGGGGTCCGTCACTGTGACAAGCTGGCGTTCGAGGATGATCATATATCGGTGGCTTGTATCCCTTGCATGTGCGTTTGGACCGTGACCATGAACAAGCTGGCGTTCCATCTCAAAGGATGGAAGGTTGGATGGACGATCGCACCTGACATTGGATCTTAGGCAAGCACCCTCGTTCCTGATCGTTTGCCACCTGCACACACAAATAAAAGGGTCGGAAGAGGTTGGGTTAGTACATTTAATTTTACTAGATAAATATTATCATGGGTAATCGGGTTCGGATGATTGCTTACCAAATTCATACTCGCTTGCCCAATATTTATGAATTAATTGTACACGTGACACTTAAATTTTATAAAATTGGACTGCTAGCTCGTTTTGATGCCATGAAGTGGCATGGAAATAAACTAGTTTTCATTTGTTAGTGTCTTCACTATTTGTCTGCGTGTAAGCAGACGGCGATGGATCAGGATATAGCTGCCGGTACACGTTTGTAACCTAGCTAGTATTGAGCAGTTTGTGGCCGCTATGTGTACGTTCGCCCTTTTCAACCTATCCTAATCATAACGTATTCACATCGGTCAATGAACTGATCAAACCAAATCCCTTGCAACAGTGACCGACTTTGTCCTTGTACGTACCATGCAATGATGCAACAGCGAACCATTTTTTTTCCCTTCACATTTCCCTCTCTCTCGCGCCATAAGCAGTGCCATGTTGGGCCCTCGTCAACCCCACCGGCGGCAGCGTCCGGCGGGCTCAGCACCTCAACGGACGGTGGCTGATAGGAAGCCTACCGGACAATAATTCCCGTCCATCAGACAATGCCGCCCACTTGTAAACTGGATGTGTTGGCGTGTCTACATATGGGCGAGGGCGCGAGGCAACAGTCGGCCACCCAAGAATTCAGGTTTCAAAAATCGAAACGGCAGCTCTCATCTCCTTTCAACGCACAAATGCACAATGCACCAAAGCGGCATGAAGATGATGATGGCCGTGTTGCCACCAGCCTGGCAGGCTCCATGGTTCACCCACCCACCAACAGCGCACACGTCGGCCGTCCAACTACCCGGCGCGAGGATGCAGACGCAGACCGATCGAGGCCCTGAACAACCGATGCACCACCAACAAACCGGAAACGGAACCGCAGGTCCAAGTCCAACCTGCGGCGCGTCACCACCTTGACATGGGCCAAAAAAAAAAACGTTCGTTCATCGGCTTTAGATTCCAAACCCACGAACGGCTAACCGACCAAATCCATGCACGATGGTTTGTTTCCCACACGAATTCGACGAGAATCGTCTGGGTCACGGGGCACCAGCAGCAGAGACCCTCGCACCGCACCTACTCCATGGACAAGCTTTCCTTCGTGTTCTTTTTGTTTTTCATTTTTTCTTTCCTTCGGTGCGTCAAAGTGACTGACTGTGATACACGAGGATGAAATATAAAAAATGGAAATGTCGTACGCTTGATGTGTTCTTCCTTCCTGCTAGGAAAGCCGGCAAAAGTGCTGTGCACCGACTCCTACGTACGAAGTGGTTGCGTCCAAAGACGCTCGCGACAGGCGAAAGCTACAAGCCAGGCGAGGCGAGGCGATGCTTTCCATGTCGAGCTTGCCGCCCTTGGCCTCGTTCCAACGAGATAACGACATGTGACATGGTTCAACTCGTGGCCGGTATCGATCAGTCCTGCTTCAACGTCGATTGGTACAGCGGGCCCGCTCCGCTGGTCAGTATCGACCCATGTAAAACTATTTGGTATTGACCGTTGCGCTGGAGGGTTCAGTGGATATATATCCACCCTGTTCACTTCATATTAAAAACATCTACAAAGAAAAATAATATAGAAGCAGTAGAAGCTGGTACAGATTAAATGCAAATGAACACGTTGTCGACTCGAACCCTTAGATACAGATTCGAACCGATCAGTACCGATTGACTTTAGACACGTGTCGTGTTCTAATTGATCCACGTTATTTAAAAGTCCAAAAAACAAAAAACTAAAAAATTGAATCCACCCTATAAATAGATAGAGATGTTTAGGTTCATTCACACATGTCACTCTCGAATTCGCTTCTATTGCTTCATATTTCGCAGCTCCCACTCTCCTTTTACTACCACGTAAAACCAGCTATCGTCATGTCTTCTTCATGCTCCGATGTTGAGATGACCGAAGACGAGATACTTGATATATTGTGTCAAACTATAATGGATGCGACAACAAAGCTTGCCTCTAGGGCTCAGAGAGACAGACGAAGGACACAATAGTGGATCTACATCGACCGAAATAGTGAAGCTATCCACAACTGACTAATGCAATACTACTTCAACAATCTATGTGTCAACACTCTTTAAATCTTGAATAGGTTGGTTTGAATTTCCCAATCTCACTCTTAGAACTGATGCACCCAAAAGAGCAGTTTCTCCCTCTACCAAAATTGCACCACTGCCCCCCCTCACATAAGCCTATATTGCTGACTCTACCGATGATTATATTGAAAAGAGAACAAGCTCGACCTTAGTGTGTCTTGAACATTTTTGTAACAGTACCGTTTTATGTTTTGGCGAGGAGTACTATTGTTGTTCACTGTTGACGATCTTAAGCAACTTTTTAGCAAAGGGAACGAGAGGGGCTTTTCTGGGATGATAAGGAGTATAGGTTGCATAAATTGAACATGGAGAAAATATAACGTTGAATGAAAAAGGACAGTTTAAAGGGGACATTGGATCCTCAACCATCATGATATAGACGGTTGTCTCATATGACTTGTGGATTTAGCATGCTTTTTTTTATAATAGGAGGTAGAACAACAATGTCAACGTGATCAATCAATCATTGTTGTTCATTAACACGCTAGAAAGAGAAACACCAAATATGAACTTCATAATGAATAGACCTAAGTATAACCAAGAGTACTACCTTCCTGATGGCATCAACCTCTAGTGACCAATGTTTGTGAAAACAGATCCCATCCCACGAACTCCGAAGCAGTGGATATTTGCTATATGCCACGAGGATGACATGCAGAAGGACGTAGAGATATCAATAGGGATTTTCAAGGCTCACTTCCATATTCTCACTAACCCATATCGTTTTCACTAAGTACTCAGTGTGATCATACATGCATGTATCATTCTGTACAATATAATCATTTAGGATGAGCATAGAGGAGCATACGATATGGATGATCATGAGATAGTCGAGTTATTCATTGCAATATCAACCATCACCCCTCGAGCACCCATGAGTTTTGTGGCCATCCTTCAATTTGAGTCTGCAATTAATGATAATCTGGTCCATGACCAGCTCCAAAATAATTTAAGAGAACATATCTAGGATGTGCACCACAATAATTATATATTATTTTTACAAATTATATAATTTTATTTACTTAATTATGTAATTGGATGCATTTATATTTCAATAAAACAATGTGTTTCATGTCAACTAAAAGATTATAAAAGAAAATTCGATACGACGCCGAGGTAACTGCTGTAAGCTAACAGTAAATATTGTGCGCTAAAACCATACTAAAACAACTAGTGAATGCGCTGTAATCGGACGCGTGAGGGTGTGTGTTTCAGACGCTGGTAAAGGCGCCGTCGTGTTGACTGGCGGAGGCAAGTAACAGAAAGCACATTCGTATCCTTCTCTCGTCTTCCTCTCCTTCTCCAATCCCTCTCCGAGAGCTTCTAGCCTAGCACTTCGTTAACATTGATTGTCGCGCCTGCAGTGTGGACTTCGGTGGTGGGGTGGCCGACACTGGAGCCGATACTGGACTCGGTGCTGGAGACGTTGTCGCGAAGGTGGACGACGACTTGCTGACTCCTCTTTCTTGGCCTCGGCCAGCGATGGGCCCGCGGCGGCAGTGGACATGCCGTGGGGGAAGGCCGCGACGCTCAGCACCAGGAAGGCCTTCTCTTCCTCGGCTTCGTCTCCGTCACCGGACCTGGCCGCTTGCACTGTCCCTGCAATGGATCGATGGAACCATACCTTATCCTCGTCCCCGCCCATCCTCGTCCGCTTGGCGCGAACGACGGGGCCGCCATACTCCTCGCCCGTGTCTTCTGAACTCACCTTTCCTAGTGGATTTCGAGGCAGTGCAAATTTAAATGCAAGCAGCCCTATGCTCCGGTGAAGAACCAGGTCACCATTACATGAAACGGATCAGACTCCCCACTTAGCTCCCTGACTCTCCATTGCTCGCTGTTCGTTCTCGGCGGTCGGCTCGCGCTCGTCGCCAACGGATGAGTCGCCGCATGCATCGTCGGTTCTCCCACCCGACGAGATCACTTCCCCGCTAGAGTCGGCAGGTAGCGACTTGACCCTGCTCAGAGCGATGTCCGCCCTGCACTCTCACTATCCGAGGCGGGGTGGTTCCTCACTGTTGATAGCACCAGGTTGGGTGCACCAGACAACAGCGAATATAGGTCTAGAAGGTTCGCATCTGAGGAAAACGACGCTTTGGAGCGAACGCGTTGGAGAAGGGGAAGGCTATTACCATTGTGTAGGCCGATTCTGGACTCCTTGGTGTTGATGTTGTAGAGGACTCCAGATGTACGACTCCCGCGGACCTGGGCGCCCCGCCGCTATTGCTGGGGCCGGAGGCGGGCGCGGAGCCGAGGAGGAGGGCGCCGACGGTGGCGGAGCCCATGGTGGCCGGCGGTGCTCGCCCATAATTCTGCGACTGGTGGTGCTCGATCGGGGTTCCGGGGGGAGGGTGGGGATGACACGTCGGAGCTTGGGAGAGGCGTGGAGCGGGGTTCGGGGGAAGGTGGGATGATGCGACTGATGGGGCGGGGCGACGGATGGGGAGGCGACTGTCACGGCGGGGGAGGTGGGCGGGGGGCGCGTCCGGGCAGGAGCATGGGTGCACTGTGGATGCCATCGACGGAGAGCGGGTCGAGCGAGGACCATCAATGCATCCCCGAAATCCATCAACGGATGGAAGGGCGCGGTTAGGGCGACGAAGACCAGGGCGTGTGCGGCGGCTGGTTCGTCCACCATAGTCGTCGATGGAAGGGTGCGATGGGGGATTTTGGGGCGGAGGAGGATTTCGGCGCGGCTGCAGAACCATGGGTGGAATGACGCGGTTAGGGCGACACAGACCTCACTGCGGATTCTACAGAGGCGATGATGGCGGCGACGGAGCGGTGGGATTGAGCCCTGGCGCGAAGGGGGCAGGGACCGCGTGATGCGCGGGGTGTCAGAGCGATGATGGAAGGCGTTGATGGCGAGGATCCTCGGTCTGATGGCAGAACAGTGCACCATCCGGAGCTGTGGACGTCTACATTAGGTACTTAAGTAGTAGTAGAGATATGGTACATAAGGATCAACCATGATCGATAGTCCATAATAATAATTGATAGTTGATATGATGTTCAATATATGCTAAGAAAATTGAAAGCGGCCCTCTCCAGCAACTATCCTATTTCACCTCCTATCTTAAAATTCACTTTATAAATAGTGTTATCTACATTAAAAATTAGTGTTTTATATGGCCATACTAACCAGAGACTAGTTCCACACCATTGTCGGAAGTCGTAGTCACGATAGGATGCTTCCGTTTCTCTAATCGACGACGATGTTTGTTCCTTACTACCTCGGTTCAAGAACAATATGACATTTTTTACTTTAACTTAGGCTTCTTAATTTTACTGTTTAATTTTTTTTATTTTTTTATATAAATACTATTTATTTTTATAGTTTATTTTATTAGTATATATATTTTGACAATAATTCATATAGTTTATTGTTATTATATGGCTGAATAAAGTAAATAGTTAAACATGCTAAAAATATTGTTTATTTTGAGCTAGTGAGCAATTTATTGGGCGTTTGGTTTGAAGCTTCAATCCGTTCTAGATAAGTTGATACATCATAAGTCTATTTCCATAAGTTTGGTGTGAAATGATGATGGATCAACTTATTTTATTCTACAAATCGAATAGAAAATGAGAAATGAGAAAACGATGAACTACCTCATTTCTCAAAACAAATACGCTATTACAGAATATTTGATACCCACAACACGTACATACAAAATTGAGAGAAATGCTAGATATTGCGAGGATGGCTACCTCACATGATGGCGACTGAAAGGGGCGTTTATTTGCGGCGTCGCCGTCGCTGAATTTGGAGCCATGAATGGGGGACATCACAGGGATTTCCAGAGCCGGCAAAAGAGAGCGAGAAAGGGAGAAGGGTTCACTGTGCGCTACCTCGCTTGTCACGCAAGCGAGCATCATGAAACATGGTGGTGAGATGATCTATATCGTTTCTTTAACGCATGAAATTCACACAGAAGAAGAAAATATATGAATAGTTAGATTATATAACTGAGTACTTTGGGCGCCTAAAATAGTTGATATTATAGCATTTAAATTTTATCTCTAAATAATTGATCTTCTGACTTTCTAATGCATATTTTTTTACTAATACATGTTTGTTTTTTCTCGGTACAGCTTTATCTACTGCTTTCTCTTTCTCCCAAAGATATTTTAAGTCTTTTAGCTATAATACTAATAGGCAGACATAGTATTTACTGAGGAAGTAAATTAAATAATAATATTCAGTTTGAGATGCCGACATTATCGTACGTCCGATCAGCATGACGCCATGATTGAGGGACCTGAACCTAGAATTAATAAGCAGGTTATAATGCTTTGTTCGACACATAACCGAGCTTAATTAGTCCGTGTGATTAGTGGCCAATTATTATGTCTCAAGCCCGCTCGTCCCGTTGGTAGAAGACATGGGGGCGAAGAGAAGCACGAGTTAGAGTTATTAGAAGATTGTAGGCTTTTAAGACTAAATTAATTTCTAAAACAATCACTACATAATCAATAGATAAATACCACGTACCAAATTAAAACGTGTTCATATAGTAGATTAAATCTATCTTGAATGTATCTAACATCGACAAAAACAAATAACTCATTGTTGTTCACAATGAGGATTGCTCCAATTTGATCAAAGATGAGTTCACGATATCGTTGAAGTCTAAAGTTCGTAGATGTGACAATACAAATCAACTTAACGAGCAGTTCTTGATCGCTACCAAAAAACATAGGTAGTGTTTGGTTCACCATGGGTAATGGTATCGCAATGGAAATTAAAAACGGTGGATTCTAAATCAATGAATGCCATTACATGTTTTGCTTGGTTAAATTTTGTAACACTTTTTGATTCCAATACACTGTTTTTTTTGGAAACCAATGTAACGTAATGAAATTTAAAATGTGAGTTTTATAACACTTTTTCATTCCGATACACGTTTTAATATAAGAAACCATTCAACATCATTCGTGAACATAAAAATTCAGTATTTACCATCATTCAACATCATTCCCTTCGTGAACATTAAACAACATTCAAAACTCATAAAAATTCAGTTTTTTCCATATTGAAAGGTACCGACATTCAACAAACCACATTGAAAGCTACCCACAGATACAATACCATAGTCAATACCATTCGTGAACATTCAACAACGTTCAACATCATAAAAATTCAGTTTTTATCATCATTCACAGTCATTCAACAACAACATATGAAGAACACTAAAGGTAAACAGATTGAGACCAACTAAACCAACAACAACTTCCAAAGCTCCATCATTCAACATCTAGACCAGCACCTTCACTTTGACCTCTCTCTCTCTCTCCTTGCGGCTTCATCTGGAATAAATGAAATAATTAGCAAATTAAAATAAGATCAAAACTAGCCATGTACATTTCTACAAACAAAATTCTAGTTACCACGTAGCATGTCGACAATGTATTCCCTCCTCAGTGGTTCTGGAAGTGCAAACAACATCCCCATTTGATCTGGCATCCTAACAAACACACCAGCTGCTTTGATAACTTCTGAGCCAGTAAATTCAAGTCTCCGGACCTCATTGATCGCCTTCTCTCTTAGCTTTTGTTGTGGATCCTCATCTCTTGCCTTCTCTTGGTTGGATGCCTCACGATCCATAGCTTGCGCCATTTTTCCAATTGACATGGTGGCAACCTTGAGATCACCACTCACTTCATTGAACACATCAAGAAGCGGGTCACTTGATGAAGTCTTCTTTCCTTTCCACTCTTTCTTCCGCTTCTTGGAGCTAGATGATGTTGAGTCAACAGAACGCCTTGGTGTCTCTACAGATGTCATATCCTCTCCATCCTCTTCATCATTAGCATTTACACGAACTAACTCTTCTTCCAAGTTTTGAACAGCATCTGTCATGTCTTCCGCACCTTCACCTGTGGCCATGTCCTTGGAATATACCATTGAAAGTTCATCATAGTAAGGAAAGGAAACTCCATACAACCCTTTTGCATCTGGATTATTCTGTAAAAAACAAAGACACATCATCACCAGCAGATACAAGCAGACACATGTGGAATAGGATATAAGCAGAGAAGGTGGAATAGCAACAAGCATCCAATGTTTCGAGAATAAGAATTATGTGTGCAATATCATATCTATTTATATTTGGATAAATGTAGTTGCCAGAAATAAAGTGAAAAGAAAATATAGGATTACATACTTATTGTTTTAATTTTTTAATGGTCGATGACATCAAAACAGCCTTGATACCCTGAAATTATCTCCTATGTGTATATTCTTAGGGCTCCTTTAAAACGCAGTAAAAACAAAGAAAAAATATAGGATTCACATTCCTAAGAATTGAGCTGTTGTATCGTCCTTTAGTTCACAAGTATTGTATGTAGGAAAAAACAGAGGAAACTTTCCTTGACCTATATCTTCCTTTTAGATGTGTTGGCACAGTTACCTTGATAGCGGTTCCGTCTAATGCACCCAAACAATTCTACAGTCATTTCATAAAAGAAATATCACTTCAATGTGTCTATTTAAAGTTGAAGAAAAACTAAAGAACCTTATAGGTCTTATGTATTTACCTTAAAGTTTTTCCAGGTATTATCAGTGCTATTCTCTGGAATTGGCTCAGGGGTCTTAAGAAGCAAATGTTGCAACTTTAGAACAGCTAGAAGGCATAAGTTGAACTGTCTACTAACTGTCTCGCCGCTTCGAAAGAAAAACCTTCCAATTGTTCGGTTCTTCAAATGATGAGCCAATGTATACAAAAAATGAGCCACTATCTCCTCTATGGTCATATTGCGTGTGGCCTTTAGCCCACCAACATCTCTAAGCATCTCACACAAAATAAAGAAAGTTCTTCTATCCATACGAAGCTCACTAATACATTTTCTATCAGTCTCACGAATGAGTTCATTTAAATTCTCCATCCTACGCTCCCTATTTCTTAACCTTCTTTCTATTCTCAAACATTTTCTTCTATATGCTAATCCCATGAGCAGCCAGACATAATAGTACGTGACAACGAGAGAACTCAAGATACCCCTAAATGTCATATTTCTTCGTCGAGTTCTTGAGGATAAATCTAGAGATCAACAAATGAGTTTCATATAAATCTGGATATCATTGTGCACATCAAATAAATTAAACAGAGCATAGAGGTAAAATGAATCAAATAATTGATGTATGGATCATACAGTCAACTGGATTATGAGATACAGTAAACTGGATATCATTGTGCGTGGTATACTTAATCAAGGTCGAACGTTTCTCAATAATTCACAGGTCCAGCTCTTCTACCGTTCTTGTACTGTAAATGCATGTTTAATCATTTGACATAAAGCTGCTTTCGTCATACAGTAAATGCATGTTTAATCATTTGACATTTGTGTGCACAGATGGAAAATGGATCCTCCATCGCTGAATACCGGTGCCCGTCAGCAAACTATTCAACCAGAGACGCAACCGATGCAAGCTACAGCACTATAGGACACCGGATGCGAGGACCAGCAGCACTACAGATAAAGCCTCCTTCGTGGTGGGATTTCAGGACCGCCGGATGCAAGCACGCCCAGTGCTGTCCCGTGTCGGCGTCCCCCGCCGGCGTCAGACTCAGCGTGCAGCAGCGGGATGCCATGCGCTGGGCGCAGCAGACCTCCATGGTCTACTACTACTTGTCAGGATTACACTAGATCTAGAACTCCGACGAACCAAAACCAGAGATTCGGAGTTTCGGAGAGATGAACTCTAGGAGATTCAGAGAGACGGACTCTGGGCAAATTCGAGATTCAGAGAGAACAGACTCTAGGAGATTTGTTACCTGGACGGAAGCGAAGACTTGGCGCCGGCTGCTGGCGTCCGGGGAGGATGGAGACCTGGGTGGCGGTGGCACTGGCGTCCGAGGAGGAGGCCGAGGAGGATGGAGGCCTGGGTGGCGGCGGCACTGGCGTCCCAGGAGGAGGAGGAACGCTCGAGCGGCCTGAGCGAGTGAATCGGGGTGTTGATTCCGGCTAGGGTTGGAGGGTTTGAGTTTTCTGTACAGCGGTATCTGATTCCAATGTATTTGATTCCAATAGAACCCATAACAAACACATGTAACGATATCAGATACCCGCAGGAATCCTATACCGTTACATTACATGGAACCAAACACGTCGATAGTTCATCCAACCTGTTAGCCTAAGAGTGTGCAACACAGAGAACACCCTCGTCTAAGGCCATAACTCGTAGTAGATTGGTAGTTCTCGTACCTTTTAGGGAGCACATCCTGTTTATGTTATTGAGTGACTAGGTTCAGGATAACCACACGCAAAAACATAGAAAATTGACTAAGTTACAATCTACACAATCTGATAAATTCAGTTTAGAACTTATCGCGCAAGACAAAGCCACATCATTGTTAACAACAACAAAAGATAGAAGCAGAATCGACGCTACTCGCGACATCATAAGGCACACGACACGCAAATATAATCACACAAAACACGAGCGTGTGTGGCTTTTAGTTTCCTCCCTCGTGCAGTCGTGCTTCTGTCGAGGAATGACAAAAAGATAAGCTATTTAAGTTAGCTTCACCCTCTTTACATTTTTTTCATGCAGGACTAAAATTTATTATTTCTACACCTACTATGCATGGGTGAACTTTTGAGATTATTTATATTGTATAACTCATTTACGGTAGAGACAATAACACATCTAGCTAGTCGCACGTATAAATAGTTTATTTATTGTATATATTTTGTCTGCGTAAAAAAATACACACTATAGATAGAAGTAGTTTTAAATTGACTAATTCATTTCTCTGTTAAGCATCATGGTCTTTTGTAGGGATAATCGAGAGATAGGCAAGTTATTTGAAGCAAGAGGGATCCCGGCAGCCAACCATGCGTTGTGCCAGCTTCACATTTCCGGCATTCATGACCCTCTGGTGCAAAAATCTGGAGCAGCCAGAGCCAGGGGACCCCAAAGCTATGAATTGCTCTCCCTAGGTTTGAAAAAAAAAACACAGTGGGCTCAGGTGCAGGGACTGGATCGACAGCACAGGCCACTGGAAATTATTTATGTCACGCGTGCCCTACTACACCACCAGAGATACAAATACAAGTTGCAGGAGAATAGGGAAATTTACAGCCCCCATGTGCACCTCCAAGTACATTTGCAAATGGAGAATCACTGCACATGGGAGTCCAACTAAGCAGCCAAGATTTAGGTCGGAGCAATGGAAACGCAGATGCAAAGCAATCAGTCACAGCACGTACCATACACTCCTGTGACTGTGTGCAGTGGTGCCCTGCACACATTCACAGACATAATTTAGCACTGAAAAGGGGCGCTGGAAAAACTCGCTCTTCCATTGATACAACACTTGGATCTATGTACAGTTACAGCTTGTTGCAAGGAAGGAGGAAGGGAACCTCCGATGGCCATGGCGATATGGCAGGATCAGAGCCGTTTCTCGCAAATGTTTTTTTTTTGCCAGGTCCGCTCCCGTTCGTTGATGAACCCTGACTCGGAGCACGCGGTTGTGCTGCCCCGGTCGTCTGACCTCACTCTGATTAGTTATTGTCCTTCACTACCCTAATGTACAGTTAGATTAGAAGGAGAAACAAAAAGAACATGGTCTCGCACGCAGCGATTCACACACAGGTATCGCAAAACTTCCCATCCATCCTGTTCTGAACTGCTTTGATCGCCGCTACTCGAGCGGCCGTGGCCGCCCTGTTGGCGGCTATGACCGCCTTGTGGACCTGCTCATCAACTCTAGGCAGGCGAAATGCGTTCTCCGCAGCACGCTGAGCGGCCTGGATGGATGGATGGATGATGCAACGAAATTAGAATATCTGTAGCTAGATTTTGGTCTGATAGATGGGCACAGGAAAAGTTGCTGTTTACCTGTACAGCACGCTGGACGGAAGGATCAGCGGGGGGCAAGGGGGTCTTGAGAGTCCCAGAATCCCAGTCCCCCGATCGCCTGTCGCCGTTCCGGAACGTGTACATCCCAAATCCCTGCTTCTTGCCTTCGTGCCAGGAGCCTTCGTAGCAGTGGCCATTGGCGAAGCGGTAGACGCCAAACCCGTGGATCTTGTCCCCAAAGTACTCGCCCGCATACCGATCACCGTTTCTGAAACGGATTCGAGCAGCACGGCCGAAATTAGCAAAGCCGCGTTCAAAGTTGGAGCAACTCACCGCCAAGGGGATCGAGAGATTTGCCGTGGAATTCCGCTAACCGCTCACCTGAAATGGTAGCTCCCGATGCCGTGCTTGACGCCGCACTTGAACTCCCCGACGTAGGAGCTCCCGTCGGAGCAGGTCTGCGCGCCGATGCCGTGGCTCTGGCCGCCGGCCCACTCGCCCGCGTAGCAGTCGCCGCTGTAGAAGCGGTAGACGCCGTGGCCGTGGCGGAGGCCCTGGCGGTACTGGCCGCGGTACCGGCTGCCCCGCGCCCAGCTCTCGATGCCGTAGCCGTCGTACTTGCCGTCGACCCAGTCGCCCTCGTACTTGCCCTTGCCGAAGAAGTTGTAGACGCCGCTGCCGTTGCAGCGGCCCTGGTGGAACTCGCCCTCGTAGCAGTCCCCATTGCTGTAGAACTCGACGCCCTCCCGCACGACGCGGCCGTGCGGCGCGGCGGCCTTGTCCGCCCGCTTCTGCGGCTTGTCGTCGTCGTCCCCGATGAACCACTGGACCGAGCCGGAGCCTGGCGAGCGGCGCAGACGTCCCCGGAGCAGGCGCGCGGCCCCCGCGGCGGCGGCGAGCGCGACGGCCGCGGACGCCGAAAGGAGGGCGAGGTGGTGGCCGTCGCCGCCGCCGCGGAGGAGGAGCAGCACGAGCAGGAAGGCGAGCGGGAGCGCGAGGACGAGCCGCGGGTGGGCGGGGCCGCCACCGGGGTGCAAGTGGTGGGGCGGGGGCTTGGGGTGCGCCTGCGCCTTCTTGTCGTCGGGCTCCGGGTCGTCGACAACCACGGCCTGGAACGAGGAGCAGTTGCGCACCGTGGGCGAGCGCAGCAGCGAGGACGGCGTCCGCGTCAGCTTGCCGGCCCCCGCCCCGCCGCCGTGGCCGTCCATCCCTCGCCGCCGCCGCTCCCCGGCCCCGGCGCCTCCCTCCCTCTCCTCAATCTCTGGCGGATCTCCGTCTCAAATCACTAGAGCAGACGCGCCGCGCAAGCGGGGCAGGCAGAGGATGGCAGATCGACGGGAGCAGAGAGGAGAGGAGAGGACGGGGCGGAGGGGTCTTATAACCACCGCGGGAGGGAAGGAGAAGAGAGACAGGGAGGTGAGTGACCAGCTCCGTGTGCGCAGCGCCGACCTGCCCGTCCCGTCTCGTCTCGTCTCGCTGCCGCGTGGGCCCTATAGGCAAGGGGGATGTTGGCGCATCCTGCGCCGCGGCCCGGGCGGGGTGGTCTGGCGGTCGCGGCTAACGGACTTTGTTTGGTTGGCGTTGGCCTGGGCGGGAGACGCGCGCGGGCGCCGCGCGCCGCGCGGAGGGGTTGGGGTCGGGCTGGGGAGCTTGGGCGCTCGGTGTCGATGCTGCAGTGGCGCTTGGCCGGGAAGAGAAGACGAGGGGAGGGGAGGCTGTCAGTGGGTGGAGGTGGCGCCCACCGAATTCGGATCTGGGCATGGAGGGAGCGGAGGGAGGCGTCGCGTGGTGCGGTGACGTGAGTGCATCCAAGCTTTGGGCACGTGCCGCGGGGCGCTTTTTGCTAACCCGGGACCAGGCCGGCGCGGGGCACGGATTGGTGGTTGCCGGGTTGGGCTGAAGTGGGATGGCCGGACGCCGGAAGACGCTGCGTGCGGCATCGCGCCGGTGGGTGAGAGAGGCGAGGTACAGCTGAAAGTTTAGGCCGACTTAATTTGAACCAATTCAACCACGACACCAAAAAAAAGTTTAAAACACAGTATAAGGACTAATTTAGAAACTTAAATCCTCTATATGATTTCTAATGATTGAGTGAGAAAATGAGCTAATTTTCTACTCAATTTTCATGATTTTCAGAGAGGATTTATGTTTTAAAACTAACCTTAAGAAAAATAAGTTATATTGACACAGCCTTAATACCAGACCTCAAAATTGGTCATAGTTGACCGACTAGATAGACTATGATTCTAAATAATCATATTATCCTTTTTTCACTTCGAGCAGTCATCGAACACAGCGCGCTCACTTTATGTGAATGTGAAATTAACCAAGCGGTCAAACGGACGACATAATAAACAAATGAAGGTTTGGATATGACCTTTTCTTTTCGGAAACATCATAACCAAACCAAATGTATGTGGTCAACACCACAGAAGCACCACTAAAGCAAACTGAGTAGGTAAGGTCTTCGTCCCCTCAGTTGTAAAGAAGAAAAATCGAAGGTGTTGTTTGGTAATTTGTTAACTTAAATGGTAATGAGTTATAGTCGAGTACTAGCGTAATAAGTTTGAATAGAATGATATCTATTTCTAGTGTGGTATTTAATTACGGTTGGATTTAAACAAATACGATTTAACGTTATTGATAACTCATGTTAACCAAACGTCATCAAGTGCTTCCGGTCGTTCCCTTCTGAAAACTTCCAGTTAATCCACTGAACTCCAGGTCAGGAAATCACAAAGACATCATTTAGTTTTGCATTCCACGACTTTTCTTGGACGACGTTATCATGTGTCATGTGTGAAAACGGGCGATGCCCGCCCTACTTACGAGAGGCATATGGAAAAGACACGTTCAAAACGCTTTCGTAATGCGTAGTGTATTAGAGTATGTACAACATATATACTATATTACATTTCTTTGAGCACTAAATACGTATAAGAAACTTTTTAATGCAACCTAATTTATCTAAATTTTGTATCTTATTCATTAGACAACTTTAAGATACGACTGATTTATGTAAGTTGCATGGATAGAACAATATATAGATTCAGACAATCGCGCTAAAGACGCTGCTTTGCTGATTTATGTGTGTTTTTGCATTTGCCCTCTTAGAGCATATGCAGGAGCTTTCCGGAAGTCTCTCGTAAATCAAAGTTTTTTTTTAGAATTATAGGCATTTTCCGTATTTTTTAATTCCATAAATTAACATTATGATGATGACATATAATAAATAATTAACCATAGAAATCGTGATCTTAAATTGATCCATACCAATATGAATCAAGAGAACATAAAGCATGTGAATTATATAAATCATATAAATACGATAAACATGTATACTGACTGAACAAATGAAAATAAACAGATAAAAACACAAACAGCATGACTGTAAAATTAAAACAGACAGATCTATCATATTACAATAAGACAGAACAGATAAGATAAAATCATTCCTACATATGAAGCAGCATAGAAGAATATATGAAACATATATAATATCCAGAACACAAAACAGTAAGTAAATAAAACAATCATACCCTCCGATGCGCTCTGATGATCCAGATCCTTAACCAGCTTCTTTTGTCATGTTGGAGATGTTTTGGTCAGTCGCGTAGACGCTCCCCAAAAACCTAATTGCCGATCCCCCGTGCAAGGTCTCGAACGGCACCGGCTTCAGAGGCACCTGCCCTCTCGCTTCTCTGTGCGCGCAGAGTCACGAGATGGAAATACCCTCACTCGGCAGCTGTACTGTGATTCTGAAAGTGTTCTCTCGCGTGTGCCGAGTGACAGGGGTGCTCCTCTATTTAACCTCTCGCAGAGGGAAGCTGAAGGAGAAAGGTCGCCGAGTCACGCCAAGAGTCGGCCAGCTCTAGCCGAGTTATGCCATGAGTCGACCAGCTCTCGCCGAGTCACGCCATGAGTCAGCAGCTGAAGGAGAAGGGTCACTCGGCTGGCTGACGAAGAGACAGGGTCACTCGGCAGACGAAGAGACAGGGTCACTCGGCTGACGTACGCGGTTAGTGAGTGCTAAAAATTAACACAACCACACCACGCCCGCTCGCCTGCCTGTCTGTCTGTCTGTCTGCCTCGCCTCGCCTCGCCTCGCCACGCCCGGCCCGGCCCGGCCGGCGGCGGCGGCGGCGCGCGCGCGTGTGGCACGCCCTTGTCCATTTCCTGACTTCTCAAGTTAAGTGGAATAAATCTCACCATATAAGTTAAGGCAAAAGACCCTTGGACTTCCAATGTGGTACTATTGGTATTCTCCACCATTACACACCTTAGAGTTTATTCAATAAATGGGCCAAGCCCATAAAGGATCCAACAATCCCCACCAAACTCTAGGGTTTGTAATGATGAAGTATCAGAATCACAATCCTTTGATATATATACCAGTGTTTCGATGGAGACTGTTAAGTTGAACATCCATCTAGAATAAGAGTTTCACTCATTCACAACTGAACAATGGACTAAGCCTTGAATTGACAGTTTTGTGCGAAATAAGATTCACTCAAATCCTTTGCTGATACTAGGCTGCAAAGGGTATTCCCGCTGTTTAGAAGCATATAAGTCACACTTCAGTGCCTTTCATGAGTATTTAGGGATTACCCAAGTCCCATAGACTGTGACTAGCAGTCTGACTCATATAGGTGTATTCCTCTGAAGATGTTCTATAGGACAACATCTCACCTTTATAAGACTCTTGGAATACATTAAGGTAAAAACCATCCTGCCTTACAGATAGGAAAGATGTGCATCAGAAATGAGTTAAAGAAGGGATCTTTCCTCACAATCTACTCCTAGCTTGTTTCTCCACTCTACTTCACGGGATCTCCGATCACATAGAGCATGTTACCACTAGAGTAGATCTCACATGGGTCTCATACCCATTTCCCTCGATGCACTTTCTATCACATTGCGTGATAGACCCTTAGTGAATTGATCTGCCAGATTATTCGATGTGTGGACATAATCCACAGTTATAACTCCGGAGTTTTTCAACTTTCTGACAGATTTCAATCTCCTCTTAACATGCCTTGTAGACTTCATGTTATTCCTAGAACTGTTAACCTTTGTAATCACCGTTTGGTTGTCACAGTTTATGGAAATAGCCGGTATCGGTTTTTCAACTACCGGTAAGTCCAATAGAAAATCACGAAGCCACTCGGCCTCAGCCCCAGCAGTGTCTAATGCTGCGAGTTCTGCTTCCATTGTAGACTTCGTTAAGATAGTCTGCTTGCAAGACTTCCAGGAAACAGCGCCACCTCCAAACAGAAACACATATCCGCTTGTGGCATAAAGCTCATCAGCATCAGAAATCCAGTTGGCATCACAATAGCCTTCCAGCACTTTTGGGTTTCCGGTATAGTGAATACCGTATGTCATAGTACCTTTCAAATACCGCAACACTCTCTCAAGAGCACGCCAGTGATCATCTCCTGGTTTCGACACAAACCGACTTAGCTTACTCACAGCATAAGAGATGTCTGGCCTTGTTGCACTTGCAAGGTACATGAGCGAGCCAATGATCTGGGAGTATGTCAATTGATCCCTTGCTATTCTCCGATTCTTTCTCAATAGCACACTAGGATCATAAGGTGTTGGAGCAGGATCACAGTCACTAAAACCAAAGCGACTCAATACCTTTTCCACATAATGGGATTGTAACAAAGTTACCCCACCATCAGCTTCTCTAACAAGCTTGATGTTTAGAATGACATCAGCTTCTCCCAAATCTTTCATCTCGAAATTGCTCGATAGAAGACTTTTAACTTCCTCAATCACATTGAGATTTGATCCAAAGATCAAGATGTCATCAACATAAAGGCACAGCATAACAGACTCACCCCCACCATACCGATAGTATACACACGTGTCAGATTCATTTACAACAAAGCCAGCTGCTGTAAGAGTATTATCAAACTTTTCATGCCATTGCTTAGGTGCTTGTTTTAGGCCATACAGTGATTTTATCAACCTGCACACCTTGTTCTCTTGACCATACGCTATAAACCCTTCTGGCTGATCCATATAGATCTCCTCATCCAACTCTCCATTTAGAAAAGCTGTCTTAACATCCATCTGATGAATGATAAGACCATAAGAGGCTGCCACGGCTATTAATGTGCGAATTGTAGTCAATCGAGCCACTAGTGAGTAGGTATCAAAGAAATCTTCACCCTCCTTTTGGGTATATCCTTTGGCCACAAGCCTTGCCTTGTACCTCTCGATTGTACCATCAGGCCTAAGCTTTTTCTTGAAGATCCATTTGCAACCTATAGGTTGACAACCATAAGGACGGTCAACGACCTCCCAAGTTCCATTAGACATAATAGATTCCATCTCACTCCTTACTGCTTCCTTCCATAAGTCAGCATCAGGAGAGGAATATGCCTCACTAATGGTAGTTGGTGTGTCTTCCACAAGGTACACTATAAAGTCATTACCAAAGGATTTTGCAACCCTCTGTCTCTTGCTCTTTCGAGTGACTATAGTGTCATCCTCCTCAGGGATGTGCTCGTGAGAATCCTCAGCATGATCTATAGGAATCGACAGTTCGTGCTCATGGGGAATTATAGTCTCATGACTTGTATCACTAGGTGTATTCTTCATGGGAAACTCATTCTCAAAAAATGTTGCGTCTCTTGATTCCATGATAGTATCAACATACATATCTGGCACATCAGATTTTATAATTAAGAACCTATACCCAGTGCTGTGAAAAGAGTACCCAAGGAATATACAGTCAACAGTTTTAGGCCCAAGTTTACGCTTTTTGTTGATTGGCACATTCACTTTAGCCAAGCAACCCCAAGTGCGCAAATATGAGAGATTTAATCTTCTCTTTTCCCATTCCTCGAATGGTGTGATCTCTTTGTTCTTTGTTGGAACTCTATTCAGGACATGACATGCTGTCAAAATCGCCTCACCCCACCATGCCTTGGATAATCCCGCTGTACTCAACATGGCGTTCACCAAATCTGTTAGAGTGCGGTTTTTCCTTTCAGCAATCCCATTGGATTGTGGTGAGAATGGCGGTGTCCTCTCATGAATAATATCATGTTCCACGCAGAACTCATCGAACACATTAGAGAAAAATTCTCCACCTCGGTCGGACCTTAAACGTTTTATTTTCCTCTCAAGTTGGTTCTCTACTTCAGCTTTGTAGGCCTTAAAATAATTGAACGCTTCATCTTTTGTTTTTAAGAGATACATATAGCAAAATCTAGTGGAGTCATCTATAAAAGTGAGAAAGTATCTTTTACCACCTTTGGTCAAAATTCCATTCATCTCGCACAGATCAGAATGAACAAGTTCTAGAGATGCCAAACTCCTCGCCTCAGCAACCTTGTGAGGCTTGCGAGGTTGTTTTGATTCAACACACACATGGCACTTAGACTTTTTGACCAAGTTAAATTTAGGAATTAAATTTATATTTGCTAACCGCATAAGACAGCCAAAGCTTGCATGACAAAAACGTGAATGCCATAAATCCGACTCATCAGAAAAATGAACAGAATTCACGAGTTTATTACACACATCATGCAGTGATAAGCGGAACAACCCTCCGCAGTCATATCCTTTACCAACAAAAATACCATGTTTAGACACAACACATTTATTAGACTCAAGAACAACTTTGTATCCATCTCGACATAGCATAGACGCGCTAACGAGATTCTTCTTGATAGAGGGCACATGTTGCACGCTCTTCAATGGCACCGTCTTTCCCAAAGTAAACTTCAGAATGACCGTACCAACACCAAGAACATGAGCACGCGACCCATTTCCCATTAACAAGGCGCCAGACCTCCCGACCTGGTAGGAAGTGAACATAGAGGCATCAGCACACACATGAATGTTTGCACCACTGTCCATCCACCACTCAGGTGAATTACAGACTGAAAGAACAAATGGTAAGGAATTACCATACCCAGATGTTCCTCCTTCAGTTTCAGTGGTTACAACATGAGCTGATTTCTTGTCTTGAGTGAACTTGCGATCAGGGCACTCTCTTGCCCAATGTTGATCACTGCCACAGACAAAGCATCCTCCCTTTCCCTTGTTATTGTTGTTCTTCTTTTTAAACTGTGCTGTTTGAACAGGTTTATTTGCATTCTCTTGTTTGTTCTGGTTTTTCTTCTTGTTAAACTTACGGAAGTTTCTCTTCTGCACCACATTAGCAGTAGAGGTCTCAACAGCTTTCCCACTGTCCTTTGTTCTAGCCCTTTCCTCAACATCAAGAGTACCAATGAGCTCTTCCACATTGAACTCTTGTCTCTTATGTTTGAGAGAGGTAGCAAAGTCCTTCCAAGAAGGTGGCAACTTGGCGATTATACCGCCAGCCACAAACTTGTCAGGCAGAGGACAAGGAAAAAGTTCGAGTTCCTTAGCTAGTGCCTGAAACTCATGAGCCTGTTCCACTACAGATCGGTTCTCAACCATCTTGTAGTCATACAGCTGCTCCATGAGATACAGCTCGCTACCAGCGTCAGTAACTCCAAACTTTCCAACAAGAGCATCCCACAGCTCTTTCCCCGTGGGAAGGATGATATAGCTTTTCTGGAATTTTGTATCCAGTGCGCTAATTACTGCTCCTCGAAAGAGGTTGTCTTCAGCCTTAAACTTAGCCTCAACCTCAGGAGGTAAGTTGGCAGGCTTGCCCTCAGCGGCATGAAAGCAAGACATTGCAGTTAGCCACAATTCCATCTTAGCTTTCCATATCAAGAAGTTTTTACCATCGAAAGGATCAGGCTTTAGCACAGCAGCAAAACCTCTGACAGAAAAATGCCTAACATTAGGTTTTTGGATTTTTAGAATTATAGGCATTTTCCGTATTATTTTAATTCCATAAATTAACATTATGATGATGACATATAATAAATGATTAACCATATAAATCGTGATCTTAAATTGATCCATACCAATATGAATCAAGAGAACATAGAGCATGTGAATTATATAAATCATATAAATACGATAAACATGTATACTGACTGAACAAATGAAAATAAACAGATAGAAACACAAACAACATGACTGTAAAATTAAAACAGACAGATCTATCATATTACAATAAGACAGAACAGATAAGATAAAATCATTCCTACATATGAAGCATCATAGAAGAATATATGAAACATATATAATATCCAGAACACAAAACAGTAAGTAAATAAAACAATCATACCCTCCGATGCGCTCTGATGATCCAGATCTTTGACCAGCTTCTTTTGTCATGTTGGAGATGTTTTGGGCAGTCGCGTAGACGCTCCCCAAAAACCTAATTGCCGATCCCCCGTGCAAGGTCTCGAACGGCACCGGCTTCGGAGGCACCTGCCCTCTCGCTTCTCTGTGCGCGCAGAGTCACGAGATGGAAATACCCTCACTCGACAGCTGTACTGTGATTCTGAAAGTGTTCTCTCGCGTGTGCCGAGTGACAGGGGTGCTCCTCTATTTAACCTCTCGCAGAGGGAAGCTGAAGGAGAAAGGTCGCCGAGTCACGCCAAGAGTCGGCCAGCTCTAGCCGAGTTATGCCATGAGTCGGTCAGCTCTCGCCGAGTCACGCCATGAGTCGGCAGCTGAAGGAGAAGGGTCACTCGGCTGGCTGACGAAGAGACAGGGTCACTCGGCAGACGAAGAGACAGGGTCACTCGGCTGACGTACGCGGTTAGTGAGTGCTAAAAATTAACACAACCGAGTCACGCCAAGAGTCGGCCAGCTCTAGCCGAGTTATGCCATGAGTCGGCCAGCTCTCGCCGAGTCACGCCATGAGTCGGCAGCTGAAGGAGAAGGGTCACTCGGCTGGCTGACGAAGAGACAGGGTCACTCGGCTGACGTACGCGGTTAGTGAACAACCAACACCACGCCTGCCTGCCTGCACGCCACGCCACGCCACGCCACGCCCGGCCCGGCCGGCGGCGGCGGCGCGCGCGCGTGTGGCACACCCTTGTCCATTTCCTGACTTCTCAAGTTAAGTGGAATAAATCTCACCATATAAGTCAAGGCAAAAGACCCTTGGACTTTCAATGTGGTACTATTGGTATTCTCCACCATTACACACCTTAGAGTTTATTCAATAAATAGGCCAAGCCCATAAAAGATCCAACAATTTTTGGAAAAAAATACAAAAACTTGTCTCCAATAGTTTCTTAAAACGCTTCCAATTTTTTCATATCCCTTAAAACTTCCTTATTTGTAGCTACAAACGAGGGTTTTCTATGCTCCACAGAAACAATCTGCCGATTTAAGCGATCTGTTGGAGAAATGATTAAAATCTAGCTTCACTAATGTTCCCCTTAAAACTGATTTTGAGTAATCGTTTGGTAGGGAGCTCTTAAAAATACTCTTAATACCGTTAAAATGGATTGCATATGCCTTATAGGCTTCACACATTGAGTCAGCGGTCGTGATCGACTCCCGCTATTTCGGTGGAGAGGCAAGACTTGGTCTATATGTCAAATCTGCGACCGGAGCGTTGTTCAATTGTTTGCATCGCCGGCCTGCGCAAGCGTGAATCAATGGTTGACACAACCTCGGTGTCATCGACGTTGCCTGAGCTCACTCGGGCGAGGGCATTGATTCGGAGGAGTAAGTTTGGTGCTGAACGGCCAACGACCAGGCCACCGGTCAGGCAGGGCACACGTACGTCGTCTGATTCGTCAGGACTCATGAGTCAGCTGCCCTATTATACCGGCCAATCCGTGGCCACCTCCGGGAACAGGAGAGCAGTCGCTCGATCGGCTATAGGGTTCGGGTTCCCATGCCCGGCGTGCCTTCTGGTTCGCTCGAGGAGTTGGGGCGGATCCGGATGCGGAGCGCACGGCGCGCCCAGTTTTGGTGTGGCGCGGGCGTGCGAATCCATGGGCGGGCGCCGGGCGGGGCGGCCGGCGGCGTGTAGACCCGTAGGGGCACGGCAGTGTCTTGCAGCGCGCGGTAGGCTTTGGACTTTGGGGGAGTCTCTAGGCGTGGACGAACGACGACACGTCGAGCCTTGTTCCTTCCTCCCCCTCGTTCTAGAACGGCGGCGGCGGCATGCGCACGCGGTACCAATTTTTTTTTTTCGGTCTGGGCCCATCCTCTCCGCTCGCATGCAGTGACATCGGTACAAGGTGAAAAACTGCACTTCAGCTCCCAGTCACTTGCACGGATCAACTCCTTGGCAAACCCATTCCGAAATCTTGAGCAAGTAGGTATACGCTTGCTCCTCCAGGTGAATGTTAGGCGTGCTTTCGACACCGTGGAAAAGGAATGCTCCTTGCACGCAAACGCCACCACGGCACGGGAGAAACCCATGGACTTCACTGAATGACGACCGTGGGCATCGCGGACCACCGATGGTCCACATCATATAGCTGAGTCCTTGTTTTTTTAAGGCCTCCAGAGTCCAGTGCTCCACCTCCACTGACCACCACACTCCATGTCTCCAACCCCCCACTAAGCAAAGAGCCAAAGAGGCGACGGCCGGCAGGAGATATTCTTTTTCGCGTCCTCGCGCGGGATCAGCGATCAGATAGCCTTTCTGCCCCCCTTCTTCTTCTTCTCTGACAGACCACGTACTCCTTCCTATAGCCACCCACATTACCGTGCCCGTGCGTGCATCTCTCTTTCTGAATGGATGCAGAGCCTGTGCCATCGCCATTTGCGGCATACTACTAGTACTAATCTTCCTAAACTGATCGGCATCGACACTCAGCAGGCAGTCAGCAGCACCCTTCCTAGATCGCCGTTACCGGAGGAGAACGGGGAGCGTGCAAAACAGGTCGTGAGGCACAGAGGCAGTAGCAAACCGACGAACAGAAGCCACGGTCTTGTCTCACGCAAAAGCAGTACGTAGAGGCACAAGTATAAAGTTGCGGCAGATTTACCCATACTTTTTGTTAATTTGCAAGAAAGATCTGAGATGCCACCCTCAACAAGATTTGATTTCAAGCCTAGATATTGTTTAAATGCAATAGAGCTAATAGTCGACTCAGCTAACACTATAACCATTAACCTCTTTTAGCTAGACACATCCAATCATCCGTAGCCTCACCCTTAACTACCCATTATTAATTCATTAGCTAGCTCAATCTAGCTAAAATAAGGTAATAGTTAGCTAACCATTTGTTAGCCAACTAATTACACTAGCAATTTATCGAACAACTATTAACTGTAGTCTATAGTACATTCAAACATGGCCTTAGAAAGACCGGAATGAATCACGGTATGAAAACAACAATACAATACCCCCAAAGTCATTCCTTTGAAAGGTCGGAAGAAATCACAGCATCGATCCTGATTTCAGCGAGAAAACAGATGCGGCTGCAAAAACTGAGCAGCCTTTTTCAGTCTGGTCAGAGACTGCGATGTAGCCTCTTTCCCTTCGTATGGTATACTAACTACTTTTACATTATTTCTCTAGTTTTTTTCCAGGCACGTTGATGCTTGCTGCTGTCTAGTTGAAAAGAAAGAGAAATCTGGCGTCCGACACGGAGTAATGCATGCAGTAGCCGCATGCTCAGTTTGCACCGGCCGGGATCGCACCATCGACGTCACTAAAGCTGCTGGCCTGTTGATGATCTGGTATTACTTCTCATTGCTGCTTTATATTAAACCATCAAAAAGTTTGCACCAAGAATGAATCAGCTATCGTTTGTCGCATAATATAAAAAAAGTACAGGAAAAGTAGGAACGGGAGACAGAGGTAGACGAATCGATCGAGAGTTTGGATGGAGCCCATCCATGTTAGAAAAATGTGACATCAGGTTGGACTTGGACCTCATAAAAAAGAAGATTTTCTTTTGCGTCTATCCCCATTCAGGCTTTCACTCCCTTAGTCGTAACTGTTGTAACTCTATGGATTATTTTTCTTCTTCAGCTGCCAGTAGCCTTCGTCCTGAAGCTCCTTGGCGGTTGTCATTCCAACAAGAACGAACCAACAGGGAGGTGCGGGGGATGCAAGAGAAACACTATCGTCTGCACTGCACAGGTCAGGCCGCCGTAGGCTGTGGGCGAAACGAAAGCTATCCAATCTGGCAGACTGATGACTCACTGGCTGAGTGGCAGTGATCGATTCCGGGAATACCCGATGAATTATTGGTAGTAGGTGGTGGGGGAAACGTCTGCCGCCGCCTCGTTCCTGGGCAGAATGATCGCAAATTCGCAAGTCTTCCCCTCCCTCCCAAGCGCAGGAGGTATTATAGTACGCCGAGCGGGCGAGGAGCCGGGAAGCCGCCGGGAAAAGGCACGCCGACGCCGGCAGCTGCACGGCCTTTCAGAGAGAGCGGAGGCCCGCCTTTACTCTCCGTTGCCTTTACCCTCCCTCCGCTTTAGTGCGATGCGTCGTCGGACGTAGGCGCTGATGCAACGCAACTTTCATGGCGCGCGCGTGTTAGCAGACGGTTTTCCATGGAGCGCGTGTTTGATTCGAATTCGAATGAATGCAAATACCTCAGCAGTCGCAGTCGCAGTCGCATGATCAACTTTCAGCAAAGTCGTTAAACTGTGGCTAGCTCTCTCTCTCTCTCTATATATCCGCAAAACGCTTTTTTACCGTCGTCGACTGTTCAGCTAAAGGTCATCATCATCATCATATCTGGAACGCGAGCCTGCTGAATCGACGAGACACGAAGACGACGACACGCGACCTTGGCCCGCCTCCTTTCGCATGCGCTTCGCCGGTCCACGGCCCATCTCTACGCCCAGTCGCCAGGACACACGCGCGACAGGGAACGATCGCGGATCTGTACAGCCGATCGCACTAGTCTAGAACGATTTTGCCCAGCCTGGGACTGGGACTGGGAGCACCTGTCATGGAAAGGTTAGTCGGCTAGCAGTACAAGCCCACAAAGTACATTGTCACGTTTTGTCGGCTTCCATTCGTCCTGTTTCGCGTCTGTGGATCTCTCTCTATTGTTTTTTAACTCGCCTTTCTACGTACAATTTCGACTGCCTGAGCATTAGAGCATACATGCTCGTTTGACTCGGTAACAAATAATAGAACATAATGTTACGTGCTATTGTGTTACGGCCTTCATAGTTCATAACGGTTTCTGACCGAGCTCGGATTGCGTTTGCTACGGGTTACCACTTACCAGTACCTTGTAACAGAGACAGGGGCCCTAATTTGTGGAAGCCGTGGGGAACAGCCTCAAATTGCTTGTCGCTCCTAGGCTCCGTATTCAATAAATCTGCAATAGATTTGATATCCACTATAGATCTACAAAATTTGTGTAGCTGATATTCTAGCTCTAGTTATATATGCCTCCGGACATTTTAGTTAGAACTACGTAGCCCTCCGGATAGAAGTCACACGTCCATGTATGCCTCCTCAGATGACGCGAAGAAAAAAAAAACATAGAGCACGGCTACTCGGCTAGGCGTGGCGACGGCGCAGCCGGGCTTGAGGCCCCGCGCGCGATGGCCCATGGCCCTGGCGGCTGGCGCGACCGGCGGGGCTCGTGGCGGCATGTGGCCCTAGTGTAGTCAAGCCTATCCACAGACGACTAGCGTTGGGCAGGACAGGACCATTCGGGGCGACGAGCTCTACGGGATGGCGCGAAGGGATGGGATCGGCGTGCTCGTCGGCCATGGCTGGGCCGGGCGTCGGAGAGAGGCGAGGCCAGGGAGGAAAAGGGCCGGGTAAAAGAGGACGACGGAAAATAATTTAGAATGAACGGGTGGCAATTCTCTCTCCAACCATACTAAATTTGAGTTCGTCTTGCATCCTCTAATAAAGAGTTTTACCAAAATAGTAAACTGACCTTCAAATCTATCGTTTTGGTAAATTAGAATTTAACGAATCTAGAATGTTTGGTTTTTTTTAAACAAAATAAAGTTATTTTCAATGAATGTAGAGGAAAATATTATATATAGACCGCTGGCAAACAGACACTAAACTCTATGGAGGTGGAGGCCAAATCCGATAATCTACCAGTGGGCCCTGGTTGACAGCCCAACGCACGGCTCTCCTGTGCGCCTCCGATGCCGTTTCCCCGAAGCAAAGGGAGACGAAAGCTCAAAAGGTCCCCCCGCTTCCTGTGGTCCACGCACGCACGCAGGCGGCGGTGGTGCCCATGGCTTCGTGGCTGTTGCTCCCCTTCTCCTCCTTCCCGTGGCCTCCCCCGCCCCCACCAGGCTCCTCCTCCGGCCGCGGCGGCGATGGCGGCGGAGACGGCGGCGATTGGAGGCCGACCGTCGTCGCAGCCTTCGCAGGCGTGCAAGTCGGCCGCGCTCTCCGCCGCCGCTTCGCCGGCCTCCTCCGCTCACCGGTACCGTGCCTCGCCTCGCCTTCCATTTCGTTGTAACTTGGGATGCACACCATGATAGCGTCTACTTAGTCTGTTCCCAACCAAACAGGCCTCAGACCCTCAGTCTGTTGTTGACTGAGCTCTCACGCTCTTTGTTCATTGGATGGCGATTTTTGTGTGTGTGTGTGTGTGCGCGCGCGCTCGATCAAATACTTAATGTCAAGTGAACCTTTCTACTCTAGGAGGTGCGACATCTTGATGCCTTGCCGAAAATGGGTAGCTTTTGGTTTGAAGGATCAGAATCGCTTGCGACATTCCACATTCTTGGCGCGATAGGGATTGTGTTCTCTGCACCTTATGTTTGCAGCTCTGCTCTGTTCAGTGGGAACGGGTCAGGGGGTAGATACATCAGCAACGGGAAGTTGTTGTCCAGACGGCCTCGTGGAATCGATTCCAAGAAGAGGCTCTGGACTAATGTCCTTCTTGCTCTTAATGTCCTGTAAGTCGGTGGACAATTTGAGTTTATGTGATAGTAGCTCCAATCCTTTGGTACATTTGTTGTTTAACACCCTTCCTTTTGCTCTCAACGAAGGGCTTATGTCGCTCAGGTAGCATCACAAGGAAAGCTTCTCATGTGGGGAGCCAAGGTTTGTGTCTTGGTTGGAATTTCTGTTTCAGTTATGCGCTGTTGATTTTGTTAACCTAATACAGTTATGACCATCATTTGCAATGAAAGATCAACAGTCTGATTGATAGAGGGCAATTTTGGCGTTTGGCAACATCATCTCTACTTCATGCAAATCTCACCCACCTTGCAGTATGTTTTTATGTTTGAATTGGGTTTTATATTTCATAGAAAAAATATCAGCTAACTTCCTACCTGTTGGATGTTGTCATAATGATGCAGTTCAATTGTTTCTCTTTGAACTCTATTGGGCCCATGGTTGAAATGTTAAGTGGTCCTAGAAGATATCTAGCTGTTTATTTCAGTTCGGCGCTGGCAGGTGTTTGTTCTTAACCTTTTGGATTGGATGGTAGTGCCCTGATCTTAAGTTATCACTGTTATTAATCAATTCTTGGAACATAAATAGGTTCACTGATGAGCTACCGTTTTAGTGCGTCACCTGCTGTTGGTGCGTCAGGTGCCATTTTTGGATTGGTATGTCTATTTTGCCGCTACATATGATAGGACTTGTTTGTCACACTTGTGGTCATTACCCAGTGCCAGAATCATGTTAACCCTATAATATGGCATAATTCATTAGCAATGTGAAACTACAAACTTCTCCCTTTGTTCCAAATTATAGTTCACTTTAGATTTGTCATGAGTCAAACTTCTCTAACTTTTACCAGCTTTGTAGAATATACACAAACATCTATAATATAAAATTAGTTTAATTAAATTCTCCATAACTCATGTATTGATAGCGGACTTATATGAACTTATCCATGTAAAAATATATCCCCCCTAAAAACAGTCAAAGTTAACAAGTTTGACATACGAGTTAGGACAAAGCTTAAGTGAACTATAACTTGGAAACCAAGTTTTTAATTCGTCACTTCTAAATGGTTGGTATAACATTCCTTTGTACTAACTCCTCAAAACTGCACATCTTTACTAAACAGGCCAGAAACATGATTTATTTGTAGTTTGTATTTCTGTATTTCAGACTTTTGTTTCTTATGTACACCACATTTATGTTTTGTCAAAAAATAGTCCTGGTCTTGTCCTATTGAAATATAAATCTCTGATACAACTGGTCATGAAAGTGTTTATATCACCTTTATCTGCACTATCAGGTTGGAGCCTATGCAGTTTATATGTGGAGGCATAGAAGATTTTTTGGGAATTCTAGAGAGAGTTTAGAACATATTGGGCGTGTGGTTGTCCTGAATATGGTACTGCTCCACTTTTTTCTGCTTATTTTATTTTGCCTTCGTTTCAAAAACTTTCTTTGTTCCATGTGCAACATTTTCTTTTTTCATAGGGTATGGGCCTCCTTTCAAGGGGAATTGATAACTGGGGCCATGTAAGTTTCTTGGATTATCTGTTCATTTTACAACATGAATGGATTTAGCTCACTAGTTCACTTGAATCATGACAGCTGGGAGGCTTGCTTGGGGGAGTTGCCATGGCATGGTTCCTAGGTCCGGCATGGCAATATCAGTACGTGGCAAAGGATGGTAGAGCGGTTTTCAAAGACAGGGCTCCAGTCCTCCGACTAATAAAGGGGTAGACCTGTGGGTATTCGTGGAAATAGCGTGGAAGAGGATGAAAAGGGGAAAGGGGGTGAAGATTCAGACATGCGCCGAGCAAAGGGAGTGGCGAAAAAACAATTAGGCCCTCTTTGGAATGAAAGAATTTCAGAGAAATCATACATGAATCAGTTCATTTTTCATAGAAAAAACACATGAACCTTAACATGTAACTAGTTTTGGTGTCGAAACATTTCACTGCAGAGCTAATTGCTGAGGAAACACACACGAGAATCATATTGCTTTGTTCGAATCGTGGCAATTGTTAAATCTTCAAAGCTAAGACGAGTTGTGGACTGTCAGTTGTATTTCCAGGTATCAATAGCCCTTTTTGTACTAACCATAGGATCTGCTGTCAAGTTCCTACGTTGGACATTGTTACGCAACCGGATCCTCTACAGTAACTTGAAGTAGCTGCTGATAGGTCAGGTCATTGACGTGCGGGGTTGGCCTTGTCTGGCCCATGCACTTAAGTTGTCGGATATTACTGCAGATGAATGGCTTCCGACTGTTACTACGTTTCTTCTTGTCCAGTACTGCAAGAGATGATAAAATATGTAATAATGTCCTCAGTGATCTGTTAAGTGATTATGGGGGTGTTTGTTTGGGATTATAATTTTTCTAGATTATATAATCCAAAAAATTTTGAACTAACACTTAGTTCAAAATTTGCTGGATTATAAAATCTGGTCAAATTATAATCCCAAATAAACACTCCAGGCATGCTGTAGCAAAATACTACTACCTTCATTCTCAAATATGTGTCATTCGCTAGTCTATTTTTGAAGTAAAACGCGATAAATAAAAAAGAATGGAGTGCATATGTTTTTTTGCACCGTCAAAATTTTAGGACCAGCGCAAAATACTCAGCTTGAAAGAACTGATACGCCGTATGGGCATGTAAGTTAATTCACAATGCACAAGGTAATGTGTATGACAGTGTTCAATCAACGCAAGGGATAAACTGTTGGATCATCATTCGATCAACGACAGAGACAGGATGAAATCGACATACGAATCAACATTCATCGGTTGGTACCTCTTCGCTCCACACACCTAAATAAGGCAGCGTTTGACAGAGCTCTCACAGCTCCGCTCTTAGGGAGAATCACTCCTGCCGAGCCAAACGATAAAAATCTGAAGTGCTTCGCGGTGCGAGTGGAGTGAATTTAATCTCTACTTTGTACTAGAAAGTGAGAGCAAAAAAATCTGCTTCCCACCACTTCCAACCTACTCTCCACTCTTTAACCCCTCAAATTCACTTCACAGCATATTTATCAAACGATTTTCGTCAAATAGATTCACTTCGGAAGAGAATCACTCTATCAGATAATCAACTCTCGGAGCTAAAAAATCATGGAGCGAAGTTCTATCAAATAAGTCTTAAGACTCAATCATTTGTACACGAAAGCAAGGGGAAAGTCGCCGCCACCATGGATACTGTCTCTAACACCGCTAACAAGATTCCTCACATTTGTGGTGCCCTTTCCTCAACCCTAAAGGTATTCACATATTTTTATCCATCCTAGTAGCTATGGTTATGGGTTAGAAAGGAGAGAATTGGATATTTGCTATTATAAAGAATGAGCTTTGCAAAATTGCCACCAAGCCCACATTCTATAGACGCACAACTAGATTTGTATGTGTGGGGCTGTCTAGTGAAAGGTAAAACATTTAACCTAGATATCAGGAAATTAGACTCGGATACTGTAAGGGACCGGTATGCACGCCCTGAGTTAGTACCACCTCGCCTAGCCAAGGGGGTCGTGTTGCACTTATAAGGGCGGGCCTCCCTCCTCTCTCAGCCTAGGTTTTGAGAGCGAGGTGCCCGTCTGAATAGGCTGCGCACGAGCGCATGAACGTCCGACGCTGGCGATGGTGGGCTTTAGGCGGACTGGCCCAGTGGGTGCGTTACAATTGGTATCGGAGCCTACATTGCCGCTGCTGCCTGGAAGAGCTTTGGGCCTCTTAGGGGGGTGGGATGTAAGGGACCGGTATGCACGCCCTGGGTTAGTACCACCTCGCCTAGCCAAGGGGGTCGTGTTGCACTTATAAGGGCGGGCCTCCCTCCTCTCTTAGCCTAGGTTTTGAGAGCGAGGTACCCGTCTGAATAGGCTGCGCACGAGCGCATGAACGTCCGACGCTGGCGATGGTGGGCTTTGGGCGGACTGGCCCAGTGGGTGCGTTACAGATACACTAAGTTGCTATTTCATTACCTATCCAGAAAGATAAAATAGTATTATTTCTGCTCGCCTGAGAGACATACTAAGTTTGTAGAAGCAAGATACACTATCTTGTTTGAGGATGATAAGATTAAGAATAGCATGGTACCTCGAGCAATTGATTTTGATGAGAAGCGGGTTTGTGCCTCAATGTCACACCCGGGTTTTAGGGCACCAAGACCGGGGCGCGAACATAATCACCAGGTGTGCCGAGACCAAGTCTCACACATATGATGAATCATGGCACAAGATCGAATGTCACAACTTTACTATATAATAGGAGTTCTATACAAAATAAATAGATAATTACATTATAAGGAGACAACGGTCCAGCAACTCAAAGTTGACTGGGAGATGACGACCTAAACCTCTCACGAACACATCACAGCATCCTCCAAGCGCCTCATCCTGTGGTACCTGATCTTGACCTGTGGGGGGTGTGAGACAGCAAGAGTGAGCTCACATACGTTCATAGCTCAACAAGTTGTGGGGAATAATGTGCATGAACTCGCCAAAGGTGGGAGCTCACATGAAGTGTAAGGCTTACCAAAGAGGATGGTTAGAGTTGAGCATTGCTTTTAAAGTTGGTCAAAATTTTATTAGCAGTTACTAAGTATAAGTAAATACCAACCCAATTAAATAGTAGAACAGAAGTAACAACATCACCTGCGATGCAATGCATATGTCAAATTGAATTTAGTTTCATAAATTAATCATGTGAGTGTCCGAACTGCTCATGACCGTGAGCACGGTTAGTATACCAGTTTTACACTATGCAGAGGTTGCGCATCTTTACCCACAAGCCATGTTACCCATCTGCCAAGAGATAGCCAATCCCATACACCTCTACCAAGGAGACGAGGCAGGGTAACACTACGAGGCCTTTACAAAGTTCCACTAGCTTCAGAAAACCCGCTACAGTTTATAGGAAGCTCCAGTGCAGGAATCCCGTGCCTGGCCACCATCGCAGCAAAATCAACTAAGGACCTCCCTACACTGACCACTCCCCTACTGCCCTTGCCCCTTTCGGGTAAGGTAGTCATCCACTAGCTTTCCTAGTTAATCAACCAAGGGCGTCCGTTAAACCCTTGTGGTAGCACTGTTTTCCCAGGTGGTTCTCCATGTTCCAATTAACATAATGATCTTAACATGAACAACAATAATAAACTGGTAATAAAAGTGTAATCATGTATAATGTATCTCCATACCCAAAACCACATAAAGCAATAGCAAGAACTACCCAAAAATTCAGTGGTAAACAAGGTATAAAGATAGTCAAACTAGGGTAACCTATTGGGTCCCATCAAAATTAATCTATGCAGATCATTATGATTAATCAGAACATGACTGGGTAAAAAGAAGTGATCAAGGGCACAACTTGCCTGACACTTGAGATTCCAGGTACCAACTTGCTTTTCAGATGACACGTGTCCTCACTGCTAAACGTAGCAATAGAGACAAACATGTATAGGCAAAATTAACATCACACCAAACATAAGAACAAAATACATATTAATAATCTATATAATAAAATAATATCACAGGAACAAGAATTATTAATTTTGGAATTATAGATTTTAAGTTATGATTTTCTGAAGGTTTGAAGTGTTTTGCACAAGATTAAATAGGATATAAATTTTATTGTGACCAAAATGTCAAAACAGTGACACTAAATGATAAACAATAATATTTCAAAATTATAGGAACTAGAATGGACTAATTTGGACTTAATATGAATTTTCTATGAATTATACAAGTTTCTAGCATTTATTTTCATATTAAAGTTCATTTTCTAATTATTTTTACTGGATTTTCCAACTCTCTGGACTGGGCGCCAAAATCAGAGAAGTTCGGGGGCAGACGTACAAAAATACCCCAGACTCAGATTAACCCTATATGGACGGCGGATTGATTGTATAAAAGTGAAGGGGCTCTTTAGAAAAATAAACGCGGCGAAGGGGTATGGACAATCGCGAGCCGTCAGATTACCAATCAAGCGCTCGGATTAGGTTTCTTCTACATCGAATCGGTACGCCACAGAAGTCGTTGGATCAAGGATCTACGCTAGAGAACGTGCCACGCAGCGAGATTGACCAAACCCTTGGATCGTCGATCAACAGCCCGATTTCAATCTCCCGAACCAGTGTTTAAGCTTCTAATCGCAGCCACTGGTGCATGATCGGACGGTGCTCCGACATCTTCTCCACACGACTGGCCAGGACGGCGGCGCCGCCACGCCCTGTGGCGGAAGTTCACCGGCGCCCGGTCAATGCGCACTTCCCCCGACAATTACCTGACCCGAAACGGTCCTACCCCTAGAGGCAACCCAGGCGAACGCGTAAGCGACATTCATACCTCTGATTATGGCGACGACCGCACGGTTCATGGCGCGAGGCGGATCCGCGACCGCGCTCATACTCCGACGAGGAATAGCCATGGATTCGTGGCCTCCCGCGCTGATTTTCTGGTAGCTACAGCTTCCCCGCGTTAAGGCGATGCTCCTGGTCTCCCTTCCATGGCCAGAGACGCAAGTCCGACCGATTGCCATGGCGGCGACAACCTTCTTCTCTCTCCCTTCCGCCTGCTCGATGGTGCTCTGCTCCTTCCGATGGCTTTGATGCTCAATATATAGATCACAAGGCAAGGGGCGAGTCCGAGAACGGGGATTTAGGGTCGATTGATGGACCTCCCCAATATCCAGGGCGAGTTTGTTGCGCGCCCGCCCAGTCTGTTCCGCGGATATGGGGTGCGTTCGATTCGAGCAGGGAGATAGAGCTGATGAAGATGGCCCGCGTGCAAGTGGCTGGCGCGAGGTAATCAGCGGCTGGCCAAAGGGGCCCGCATGTCAGCGCTAAGGTAACCCAAATTAGCCCAGTGTACCGTTTTAAGGGAAAGATGGGCCAGCGCGGGAGAGATGGGGAAGTGGGCCGGCTGGCAGGCTAGTTCTGCGGAAGATGGGCCAGCACGAGGGGAAAATGGCCCAAGGCGCCAAATGGAGTCTTCTCCTTTTTATTTATTTCTATTTGCATTTTCTCCACTAAATTTCAAACTCTAGTATTTGAATTCAAACTTGTTCGTTAGTTCATACACAGGTTGAATTCCCACATAAGGTTCTAGTATACAAAATTATAAATATTCATATATATATATATATATATATATTTCTTTGTATATTCTTTTTCATTTCTTTTCCTTATTTTTCTTTATATTTTCAAGTTCTATTTTTTCAAACTTAAACTTGTCACAAAAATTTGAGTACAATTGTAAACATACAAGAATTCCAGCATGATATGCATTTTCTATATTTATTTATTTGTTGTTTAACCGATATAACTCCATTAATTGAATATGCACAAATAAAAGAAAATCAAGTAATCTCCAACGGTTCCCTAATCCTAAAACCCTACACAATAATATTTATTCATTTATATTATTATTATTATTATTATTATTATTATTATTATTATTATTATTATTATTATTATTTTCTCTGATATAAATTTTGGGCTTTACAAATCCTACCCCCTTAACAGAAATCTCGTCCTCGAGATTTGTAAGAAAAAGTATTATACCAAGATTGGTTTGTAATTGATATGGTAGTTTCTAATTGATTTTTTTTAAAAAAATAAGAGTCTCTTTTTTTAATATTATTTAGCAGGTGATTAGAAATGCATGGCTATCTTTTATGTTTAGACACACAGTTAGGTAAGAAGAGAGATGGTTAGTGTGAGGTTAGCTGACGATAAGAAGAACTTAGTAAGGGAAGACTCCATCCAAGGTGGTAAATCTTGAATCATCTTGCGATCTGATTTGACTCTTATCCTTCCATGTCAAGGTTGATCTCCTCTTTCTTGCTCTTTGGTGTCTCCATTTGGGTTTGGGATAAGAGGTTAAGATAGATCTGTATGTAACTTGTAGGTAGAGCAGCTAGTTTAGTAGATTTCTATGAGTTTAATGAGATTAGTCAGAATCTGGTTTGGTCGTTTGCTTCTGGATGGGTGGGATAGGTTATGTAACCCATTATGTAGGTCAAGTTGTTAGGTATAGCCCAGTTAATCTAAGTCGCTAATTTAGGCCTAAGTGAATTAGTAGTATTGCCTTATCCTCTGTACCATCATTAGGTAACTCACACTAGATTGGGTCATATAAGATTAGATAGGATCTAGATTAAATTGAATATGACTAGATTAAACTAGCTAAGATCTACTTATCTTTTTTTGGACTAGATCCGGGTTGTTATTTTAGTATGAGGTAAGTATAGTGGTTAGGATAAGACAAATCTTTCAAGATGAGATGAACCTATTAAGATAAGAGAGTATCTTTTAAGATAAGATGGATCTATTAAGCTGGATATTTTTTAATAGGGGATAATCTATCTGGGCTAGCTGTCTTATAATGGATCTTTCTATATGTATATGCAGACGCAATTGTGGATATTACTCCACAACTCATCACACTCAATCAAAGATCCAAATCAGACAAATATCATAAGAACAAGCATTCAAGCATATGGATACTTATAAAAATAGTTTTGTTTTGGTTCCTAAGATTAGGTCTCTTATTCCTGAAGATCACTTTAGGTACATGATTTAAAAGTGTGAAATCCACATTTGTCTTTAGAAGGAAAAGGTAAGAGTAATCAGAGTAAAGCGGAAATAGATGAGAAAAGATTAAGAAAAGTTTAGAAAGAATCAGAGTAGCGAAGTTAAGTAAGTATTGGTTGTCCGGTTCTATCTAGGTTTCGTCCTACAGTCAACATTCCTCTGATACCACTTCTGTCACACCCGGGTTTTAGGGCACCAAGACTCGGGCACGAACATAATCACCAGGTGTGCCGGGACCAAGTCTCACACATATGATGAATCATGGCACAGGATCGAATGTCACAACTTTACTATATAATAGGAGTTTTATACAAAATAAATAAATAATTACATTATAAGGAGACAACGGTCCAGCAACCCAAAGTTGACTGGGAGACGACAGCCTAAACCTCTCATGAACACATCACAGCATCCTCCAAGCACCTCATCCTGTGGTACCTGATCTTGACCTGTGGGGGCTGTGAGATAGCAAGAGTGAGCTCACATACGTTCATAGCTCAACAAGTTGTGGGGAATAATGTGCATGAACTCGCCAAAGGTGTGAGCTCACGTGAAGTGTAAGGCTTACCAAAGAGGATGGTTAGAGCTGAGCATTGCTTTTAAAGTTGGTCAAAATTTTATTAGCAGTTACTAAGTATAAGTAAATACCAACCCAATTAAATAGTGGAACAAAAGTAACAACATCACCTGCGATGCAATGCATATGACAAATTGAATTTAGTTCCATAAATTAATCATGTGAGTGTCCGAGCTGCTCATGACCGTGAGCACGGCTAGTTGAGAGCACCTAGAGGGGGGGGGGTGAATAGGTGATCCTGTAAAAACTTAAAACTTATAACCACAAAACTTGGTTAAGTGTTAGTACAATGAAATCAAGTGGCTAAGGACTGAGCTCTTACGAAACACAATAGTCATAGTGAGAACAAGCACAAGAGACACGATGATTTATCCCATGGTTCGGCCAAGTATAACACTTGCCTACTCCACATTGTGACGTCCCAACGGACGAGAGTTGGACTCAACTCCTCTCAAGTGATCCAATGATCAACTTGAATACCACGGTTTTCTTCTTTCTTTACTCTTTCCCGTTTGCGAGGAATCTCCACAACTTGGAGTCTCTCGCCCTTACAATAAGGATCAAAGTGAAAGCACTAGAGTAAGGGAGGGAAGCAACACAAACAAATTCACAACAATACGCACACACACACAACCAAGACTTGAGCTCAAATGAATAGCACAAAGTTCACCACTAGAACGGAGCTCAAATCACTAAGAATATCAATCGAGTGCGCAAAGACGGAGTGTGAATGATTAAGAATGCTCAAAGTATGCTTGGTGGTCTCCTCCATGCGCCTAGGGGTCCCTTTTATAGCCCCAAGGCAGCTAGGAGCCGTTGAGAGCAATCCAGGAAGGCAATTCTTGCCTTCTGTCGGGTGGCGCACCGGACAGTCCGGTGCACCACCGGACACTGTCCGATGCTGATTGCTTTCCTATTCTGGCGCAGCTGACCGTTGAAGATTTGGAGCCGTTGGCGCACCGAACACTGTCCGGTGCACACTAGACAGTTCGGTGCCCCCATCAGACCGTTGGCTCGACCACGCATCACGCGCGGATTGCGCGGCCGACCGTTGGCTCACCGGACAGTCCGATGCACCACCGGACAGTCCGGTAATTTTTAGCCGTACGCCGCCGACGAAATTCCGAGAGCGACCAGTTTGACCAACGCCAGCCTGGCGCACCGGACACTGTCCGGTGCACCGGACTGTGCTGAGTCTTGGCTGCTTCAGCCAAGTCTTTTTCTTTTTCTGTTTTCCCTGATTCTAGCACTTAGCCAAATATGTTAGTACACAAATTACAATGTACTAAGTCTAGAATCTTACCTTATTGATGATTTGCACTTCATCCACCATTTTGCTCAATTTATACTTAAGCCATTTGTGTTGGACACTTAATCACCAAAATACTTAGAAATGGCCCAAGGGCACATTTCCCTTTCAATCTCCCCCTTTTTGGTGATTTATGCCAACACAATAAAAAGCAACACATAGAAGTGCAATATCAACGCAAATGAGATCAAGATTTGTTTTTTATTTAAATTTGGCATATTTGGATCATTCTTTGCCACCACTTGGTTTGTTTTTGTAAATCAAACTCAAATTCCTATCTCTAGGTCAAACACACTTGTTGAGACATAAAGAGAGGTATTCCAAGAGAAATTGATCAAAGATTCAAAAACTCCCCCTTTTTCCATAATCAAACATTCTCCCCACAAGAGACCAACTTTTGACAAAAAGAGACACTTAGAGTATTTTGACAAAACAAAAGTTCTAACTCTACTATTTTTAAAATTCTCAAGTGGTAGCTGATCCATTTGCTTTAGCCTTAATTTCTCCCCCTTTGGCATCAAGCACCAAAACGGGATCATTGTTGGCCCTTTAACCTCAATGCTTCAACAAAATTGTTAATTAAGAGCAAAAGACAATAAGATCATAGAGATGAACTTGGAGTTAATTACCCTCTTATCGGAGTGCAGTGGAAGTCTTGCATGGTCCAAGTTCACCTTTCCCTTTCAATACACTTTTGAGACTAAAACAAGTAAACTCAAACACAATGTTAGTCTCAAAGTGTCAAGTTGTAGCATGCTTCCCCCTAAAAAGTTCATTACTTGCAAATGGACCGGGGATCATGTGTACAACTTAAGCACCATAATTAGGCAACAATATGCATAAAGGAACATGATCAAAGGCATAAAACACATGTATGCTATAGATCAATCCAAGTTACGCGAATCTAAGACATTTAGCTCACTACGCAGCCTGCAAAAGGTCTTTTCATCTAAAGGCTTGGTAAAGATATCGGCTAGCTGGTTCTCGGTGCTAACATAAAACACTTCGATATCCCCCTTTTGCTAGTGGTCTCTCAAAAAGTGATGTCGGATGTCTATGTGCTTTGTGCGGCTGTGTTCAACAGGGTTATCCGCCATGCGGATTGCACTCTCATTGTCACATAGGAGTGGGACTTTGCTCAGATTGTAGCCAAAGTCCCTGAGGGTTTGCCTCATCCAAAGTAGTTGCGCGCAACACTGTCCTGCGGCAACATACTCAGCCTCAGCGGTGCATAGGGCAACAGAAGTTTGTTTCTTAGAACTCTAAGACACCAGGGACCTTCCTAAGAATTGGCACGTCCCTGATGTACTCTTCCTATCAACCTTGCATCCAGCATGATCAGAGTCTGAGTATCCAATCAAGTCAAAGGTAGACCCCTTTGGATACCAGATCCCAAAGCAAGGCGTAGCAACTAAATATCTAAGTATTCGCTTAACGGCCACAAGGTGACACTCCCTTGGATCGGATTGAAATCTAGCACACATGCATACGCTTAGCATAATATCCGGTCTACTAGCACTTAAATAAAGTAAAGACCCTATCATAGACCGGTATGCCTTTTGATCAACGGACTTACCTCCTTTGTTGAGGTCGACATGTCCGTCGGTTCCCATTGGAGTCTTTGTGAGCTTGGCGTCATTCATCCCAAACCGCTTGATCAAATCTTGCGTGTACTTCGTTTGGGAGATGAAAGTGCCGTCCTTGAGTTGCTTCACTTGGAACCCAAGGAAGTAGTTCAACTCGCCCATCATTGACATCTCAAATTTTTGAGTCATCACCCTGCTAAACTCTTCACAAGACTTTTGGTTAGTAGAACCAAATATTATGTCATCGACATAAATTTGGCACATAAATAAGTCACCATCACAAGTCTTAGTGAATAAAGTTGGATCGGCTTTCCCAACCTTGAAGGCATTAGCAATTAGAAAGTCTCTAAGGCATTCATACCATGCTCCTGGGGCTTGCTTAAGTCCATAGAGCGCCTTAGAGAGCTTACACACGTGGTCGGGGTACCGTTCATCCTCAAAGCCAGGGGGTTGCTCTACGTACACCTCCTCCTTGATTGGCCCATTGAGGAAAGCACTCTTCACATCCATTTAGAACTACCTGAAAGAATGGTGAGCGGCATAGGCTAACAAAATACGAATAGACTCTAGCCTAGCCACAGGAGCAAAAGTCTCCTCAAAGTCCAAACCTGCGACTTGGGCATAACCTTTTGCCACAAGTCTAGCCTTGTTCCTTGTCACCACTCCGTGCTCGTCTTGTTTGTTGTGGAACACCCACTTGCTTCCCACAACGTTTTGCTTTGGACGTGGCACCAGGGTCCAAACTTCATTTCACTTGAAGTTATTGAGCTCTTCCTGCATGGCCAACACCCAGTCTGGATCTAGCAAGGCCTCTTCTACCCTGAAAGGCTCAATTGAAGAGACAAAAGAGTAGTGTTCACAAAAATTAACTAATCTAGAGCGAGTAGTTACTCCCTTGCTTATATCACCCAAAATCTGGTCGACGGGATGATTCCTTTGAATCGTCGCTCGGACTTGAGTTGGGGGGGCTTGAGGTGCTTCTTCCTCCATAGCATGATCATCTTGTGCTCCCCCTTGATCGCACGCCTCTTGATGAACCTGTTCATCAGTTTGAGTTGGGGGATGCACCATTGTTGAGGAAGAAGGTTGATCTTGCTCCTTTTGTTCCTGTGGTCGCACATCTCCAATCGCCATGGTGCGTATGGCGGCCGTTGGAACATCTTCTTCATCTACATCATCAAGATCAACTTGCTCTCTTGGAGAGCCATTAGTCTCATCAAATACAACGTCGCTAGAGACTTCAACCAAACCCGATGATTTGTTGAAGACTCTATACGCCTTTGTATTTGAGTCATAACCTAACAAAAACCCTTCTACAGCTTTGGGAGCAAATTTAGAATTTCTACCTTTCTTCACTAGAATATAACATTTACTCCCAAATACACGAAAGTATGACACGTTGGGTTTGTTACCGGTTAGAAGTTCGTACGACGTCATCTTGAGGAGGCGATGAAGGTAGACTCGGTTTATGGCGTGGCAAGCCATGTTCACGGCTTCCGACCAAAACCGCTCAGGTGTCTTGAACTCTTCAAGCATTGTCCTCGCCATGTCTATGAGCGTCCTATTCTTCCTCTCTACCACACCGTTTTGCTGTGGTGTGTAGGGAGCGGAGAACTCGTGCTTGATTCCTTCCTCCTCAAGGTACTCCTCTACTTGAAGGTTCTTGAACTCGGACCCATTGTCGCTCCTTATATTCTTCACCTTGAGCTCAAATTCATTTTGAGCTCTCCTTAAAAAGAGCTTGAGGGTCCCTTGAGTTTCAGATTTATCCTGCAAAAAGAATACCCACGTGAAGCGGGAAAAATCATCAACTATAACAAGACCATACTTACTTCCCCCGATGCTGAGGTAGGCGACGGGTCCGAAGAGGTCCATATGCAGCAGCTCCAGGGGTCTTGATGTGGTCATCATGTTCTTGCTGTGATGAGCATTTCCCACTTGTTTACCTGCTTGACAAGCTGCACAAGGTCTTTCTTTTTTGAAAGTTACATTTGTTAGACCTAACACATGTTCTCCCTTTAGAAGTTTGTGAAGGTTCTTCATCCCCACATGAGCTAGACGGCGATGCCACAGCCAGCCCATGCTAGTCTTAGCAATTAAGCATGCATCTAGACCGGCCTCTTCCTTTGCAAAATCAACTAAATAGAGTTTGTCGTCTAGTACACCCTTAAAAGCTAATGAACCATCACTCCTTCTAAAGACAGACACATCTACATTTGTAAATAAGCAATTATAACCCATATTACATAGTTGACTAACGGACAACAAGTTATACCCGAGCGATTCAACTAAAAACACATTAGAGATGGAATGCTCGGATGAAATAGCTATTTTCCTAGTCCTTTAACCTTGCCTTGATTCCCGTCACCGAATATGATTGAATCATGGGAATCTTTGTTCTTGACGTAGGAGGTGAACATCTTCTTCTCCCCCGTCATGTGGTTTGTGCATCCGCTGTCAATAATCCAGCTTGAGCCCCCGGATGCATAAACCTGCAAGGCAAATTAGGCTTGGGTTTTAGGTACCCAACTCTTGTTGGGTCCTACAAGGTTAGTAACAATAGCCTTAGGGACCCAAATGCAAGTTTTATCACCTTTGCATTTTGCCCCTAATTTCTTAGCAATTACTTTCTTATTCTTCCTATAAATTGTAAAAGAAGTATTGCAAGCATGGTAAATTGTAGAAGGTTCATTATTTGCTTTCCTAGGTATAACATTTCTCCTAGGCATATCTCTACCATGCACAAAGGAAGAACTTGAAGCAAACATGGCATTCGAATCATAAGCATTACAACTCCTATCATGATGAACATTTCTAGAAAATTTCCTATCATAAATGAATGCATGATTCTTTTGAGCACTATTAGCCATAGGGCCCTTCCCTTTTTCCCTTGTGAATATGGGAGCCCTTTGGCTTGTTAAGTTCTTGGCTTCCCTCTTAAAGCCAAGCCCATCCTTAATTGAGGGGTGTCTACCAATAGTGAAGGCATCCCTTGCAAATTTTAGTTTGTCAAATTCATTCTTGCTAGTCTTAAGTTGGGCATTAAGACTAGCCACTTCATCATTTAATTTGGAAATGGAAATTAAGTGTTCACTACAAGCATCAACATTAAAATCCTTACACCTATTGCAAATCACAACATGTTCTATACAAGAGCTTGATTTATTAGCTATTTCTAACTTAGTATTTAAATCATCATTAATACTCTTTAAGCTAGAAATAGATTCATGGCATGTAGATAATTCACATGAAAGCATTTCATTTCTTTTAACTTTTAAAGCAAGAGAATTTTGCGCACTAACAAATTTATCATGCTCTTCATATAAAAGATCCTCTTGCTTCTCTAACAATCTATTCTTCTCATTCAAAGCATCAATTAATTCATTGATCTTATCAATTTTAGTTCTGTCTAGACCTTTGAATAAGCTTGCGTAGTCTACTTCATCATCACTAGACTCATCATCACTTGAAGAAGCATATGTAATAGTACTTCGAGTATTTACCTTCTTCTCATTTGCCATGAGGCATGTGTGATGCTCGTTGGGGAAGAGAGATGATTTGTTGAAGGCTGTGGCGGCGAGTCCTTCGTCGTCGGAGTCGGACGAAGAACAATCTGAGTCCCATTCTTTTCTAAGGTGTGCCTCGCCCTTAGCCTTCTTGTAAACCTTCTTGTTCTCTCTCTTCCCATTCTTTCTTTGTTCCTAGTCACTATCATTGTCGGGACAGTTAGCAATAAAGTGACCAATCTTACCACACTTGAAGCAGGAGCGCTTTCCCTTCGTCTTGCTCTTGTTGGGATGCTCCTTGCGACCTTTGAGAGCCGTCTTGAAGCGCTTGATGATGAGGGCCATTTCATTCTCATTTAGCCCGACCGCCTCAACTTGCGCCACCTTGCTAGGTAGTGTCTCCCTGCTACTTGTTGCTTTGAGAGCAACGGTTTGAGGCTCGTGGATCGGCATTGGGCCATTCAACGCCTCATCAACATATCTTGCCTCCTTGATCATCATTCGCCCGCTTACGAACTTTTCGAGTATTTCCTCGGGCGTCATCTTGATGTACCTAGGATTCTCACGAATAGAGTTTACAAGATGAGGATCAAGGACAGTGAAGGACCTTAGCATAAGTCGGACGACGTCGTGGTCCGTCCATCTCGTGCTCCCATAGCTCCTTATCTTGTTGACTAGGGTCTTGAGCCTATTGTACGTTTGAGTTGGCTCCTCTCCCCTGATCATCGCGAACCTTCCTAGTTCGCCTTCCACCAACTCCATCTTGGTGAACATGGTGGCATCGTTCCCCTCATGAGAGATCTTAAGGGTGTCCCAAATCAGCTTGGTGTTGTCCAACCCGCTCAACTTATTGTACTCTTCCCTGCACAAGGATGCTAAAAGAACAGTAGTAGCTTGTGCATTTTTATGGATTTGTTCATTGATAAACATGGAGTTATCCGAACTATCAAATTGCATTCCATTTTCTACTATCTCCCATATACTTGGATGAAGAGAGAACAAGTGGCTACGCATTTTGTGGCTCCAAAATCTGTAGTCCTCTCCATCAAAGTGTGGAGGTTTACCAAGTGGAATGGAAAGCAAATGAACATTGGAATTATGCGGAATACGAGAATAATCGAAAGAAAAGTTCGAGTTAACCGTTTTCTTTTTCTCCTCGTATTTGTCGTCCTTTTGAGAAGACGAAGATTCGTCGCTGTCGTAGTAGACAATCTTCTTGATGCGCCTCTTCTTCTTTCCATCCTTCTTCTTTTGACTCGAGCCAGAGTCATTGGCTTTGTCGTCCCTCGTCTAGTTGAAGATGGACTCCATCTCATTGTTGTTGACCACCATCCCCTTTCCCTTAGGATCCATCTCTTCGGGCGATTAGTCCCTTTCGTGAAGAGAACTCCTCTGATACCAATTGAGAGCACCTAGAGGGGGGGGGGGTGAATAGGTGATCCTGTAAAAACTTAAAACTTATAACCACAAAACTTGGTTAAGTGTTAGTACAATGAAATCAAGTGGCTAAGGACCGAGCTCTTGCGAAACACAATAGTCACAGTGAGAACAAGCACAAGAGACACGATGATTTATCTCGTGGTTCGACCAAGTCTAACACTTGCCTACTCCATGTTGTGGCGTCCCAACGGACGAGAGTTGCACTCAACTCCTCTCAAGTGATCCAATGATCAACTTGAATACCATGGTTTTCTTCTTTCTTTACTCTTTCCCGTTTGCGAGGAATCTCCACAACTTGGAGTCTCTCGCCCTTACAATAAGGATCAAAGTGAAAGCACTAGAGTAAGGGAGGGAAGCAACACAAACAAATTCACAGCAATACGCACACACACACACACAACCTAGACTTGAGCTCAAATGAATACCACAAAGTTCAGCACTAGAACGGAGCTCAAATCACTAAGAATTTCAATCGAGTGCGCAAAGACGGAGTGTGAATGATTAAGAATGCTCAAAGTATGCTTGGTGGTCTCCTCCATGCGCCTAGGGGTCCCTTTTATAGCCCCAAGGCAGCTAGGAGCCGTTGAGAGCAATCCAGGAAGGCAATTCTTGCCTTTTGTTGGGTGGCGCACCGGACAGTCCGGTGCACCACCGGACACTGTCCGGTGCTGATTGCTTTCCTATTCTGGCGCAGCCGACCGTTGAAGATTTGGAGCCGTTGGCGCACCGGAATGAAGAAGTCGTGGCCGTTGGCTCGGCCACGCGTCACGCGCGGATTGCGCGGCCGACCGTTCGCTCACCGGACAGTCCGATGCACCACCGGACAGTCCGGTGATTTTTAGCCGTACGCCGCCGATGAAATCCCGAGAGCGACCAGTTTGACCAACGCCAGCCTGGCGCACCGGACACTGTCCGGTGCACCACCGGACAGTCCGGTGCACCCAGACTGTGCTGAGTCTTGGCTGCTTCAGCCAAGTCTTTTTCTTTTTCTGTTTTCCCTGATTCTAGCACTTAGCCAAATATGTTAGTACACAAAATACAATGTACTAAGTCTAGAATCTTAGCTTATTAATGATTTGCACTTCATCCACCATTTTGCTCAATTTATACTTAAGCCATTTGTGTTGGACACTTAATCACCAAAATACTTAGAAATGGCCCAAGGGCACATTTCCCTTTCACTAGTATACCAGTTTTACACTCTACAGAGGTTGCACATCTTTACCCATAAGTCATGTTACCCATCTGCCAAGAGACGGCCAATCCCATACACCTCTACCAAGGAGGCGAGGCATGGTAACACTATGAGGCCTTTACAAAGTTCCACTAGCTTCAGAAAACCCACTACAGTTTATAGGAAGCTCTAGTGCAGGAATCCCTCGCCTGACCGCCATCGCAGCAAAATCAACCAAGGACCTCCCTACACTGACCACTCCCCTACTGCCCTTGCCCCTTTCGGGTAAGGTAGTCATCCACTAGCTTTCCTAGTTAATCAGCCAAGGGCGTCCATTAAACCCTTGTGGTAGCACTGTTTTCCCGGGTGGTTCTCCATGTTCCAATTAACATAATGATCTTAACATGAACAACAATAATAAACTGGTAATAAAAGTGTAATCATGTATAATGTATCTCCATACCCAAAACCACATAAAGCAATAGCAAGAACTACCCAAAAATTCAGTGGTAAACAAGGTATAAAGATAGTCAAACTAGGGTAACCTATTGGGTCCCATCAAAATTAACCTATGCAGATCATTATGATTAATCAGAACATGACTGGGTAAAAAGAAGTGATCAAGGGTAAAAAGAAGTGATCTGGACTGGGCGCCAAAACCAGAGAAGTTCGGGGGCAGACGTACAAAAATACCCCAGACTCAGATTAACCCTATATGGACGGCGAGTTGATTGTATAAAAGTGAAGGGGCTCTTTAGAAAAATAAACGCGGCGAAGGAGTATGGACAATCGCGAGCCGTCAGATTACCAATCAAGCGCTCGAATTATGTTTCTTCTACATCGAATCGGTAAGCCATAGAAGCCGTTGGATCAAGAATCCACGCTAGAGAACGTGCCACGCAACAAGATTGACCAAACCCTTGGATCGTCGATCAACAGCCCGATTTCAATCTCCCGAACCGGTGTTTAAGCTTCTAATCGCAGCCACTGGTGCATGATCGGACGGTGCTCCGACATCTTCTCCACACGACTGGCCAGGACGGCGGCGCCGCCACGCCCTGTGGCGGAAGTTCACCGGTGCCCAGTCAATGCGCACTTCCCCCGACAATTACCTGACCCAAAACGGTCCTACCCCTAGAGGCGACCCAGGCGAACGCGTAAGCGACATTCATACCTCTGATTATGGCGACGACCGCACAGTTCATGGCGCGAGGCGGATCCGCGACCGCGCTCATACTCCGACGAGGAATAGCCATGGATTCGTGGCCTCCCGCTCTGATTTTCTGGTAGCTACAGCTTCCCCGCGTTAAGGCGATGCTCCTGGTCTCCCTTCCATGGCCAGAGAGGCAAGTCCGACCGATTGCCATGGCGGCGACAACCTTCTTCTCTCTCCCTTCCGCCTGCTCGATGGTGCTCTGCTCCTTCCGATGGCTTTGATGCTCAATATATAGATCACAGGGCAAGGGGCGAGTCCGAGAACGGGGATTTAGGGTCGATCGATGGACCTCCCCAATATCTAGGGCGAGTTTGTTGCGTGCCCGCCCAGTCTATTCCACGGACATGGGGTGCGTTTGATTCGAGCAGGGAGATAGAGCTGATGAAGATGGCCCGCGTGCAAGTGGCTGGCGCGAGGTAATCAGCGGCTGGCCAAAGGGGCCCCCATGTCAGCGCTAAGGTAACCCAAATTAGCCTAGTGTACCGTTTTAAGGGAAAGATGAGCCAGTGCGGGAGAGATGGGGAAGTGGGCTGACTGGCAGGCTAGTTCCGCGGAAGATGGGCCAGCACGAGGGGAAAATGGCCCAAGGCGCCAAATGGGGTCTTCTCCTTTTTATTTATTTCTGTTTGCATTTTCTCCACTGTCGGCGTTTCGACCCCGGGGGTCCTTGGACCGACGAGTAAATTGTCGCTGCGTGTCCCAGCCCAGATGGGCCGGCGCGAGACGGGACACAAAGGGGGGAGAACATAGGGGAACCCGCGGCCTTCGTGTTGTCCTGTGCCCAGGGCAGATGGATGCGCTTGCAGTAGGAGGTTACAAGCATTCGCGTGGGAGAGAGAGAGCCTTATGCGTCGGCCCGTTCTCCCTCGCGGCCAACCTTCTCGTACGAGAGCCCTGGACCTTCCTTTTATAGGCGTAAGGAGAGGGTCCAGGTGTACAATGGGGGGTGTAGCAGTGTGCTAACGTGTCTAGCAGAGAGGAGCTAGAGCCCTAAGTACATACCGTCGTGGCAGTCGGAGAGGTTTTGGCACCCTGTTCATGTGATGTCGTGGCCGTCGGAGGAGAGCTGGAGCCCTGCGGAAGGACAGCTGTCGGGGCTGTCGAATCCTTGCTGACGTCTCCTTGCTTCTGTAAGGGGCTGAGAGCCGTCGTTGTCATGGAGCACGCGGGGCACCATCATTATTTGTTTACCGGGGCGAGCCAGATGGGACGCCGGTCTTGTTCCCCGTAGCCTGAGCTAGTTAGGGGTAGGGTAATGATGGCCCCCCCTGTGACGTGGTCGGTCCGAGCCCTAGGTCGGGCAAGGCGGAGGCTCCTCCGAGGTCGAGGTCGAGTCCGTCTTCCGAGGTCGAGGCTGAGTCCGAGCCTTGGGGTCGGGCGAGGCGGAGTCCGTCGTCTGAGGCCGAGGCTGTGTCCGAGCCCTGGGGTCGGGCGAGGCGGAGTCCATCGTCCGAGGCCAAGGCTGTGTCCGAGCCCTGGGGTCGGGCGAGGCGGAGTCCGTCGTCCGAGGCCGAGGCTGTGTCCGAGCCCTAGGGTCGGGCGAGGCGGAGTCCGTCTTCCAGCGTCGAGGTTGAGCCCGAGCCCTAGGGTCGGGCGAGGCGGAGTCCGTCGTCCAGCGTCGAGGTTGAGCCCGAGCCCTGGGGTCGGGCGAGGCGGAGCTTCGTCGTCCAGCGTCGAGGTTGAGCCCGAGCCCTGGGGTCGGGCGAGGCAGAGCTTCCTATGGCGCCCAAGGCTGGACTTAGCTGCTGTCAGCCTCACTCTGTCGAGTGGCACAGCAGTCGGAGCGACGCAGGCCGCGCTGTTTTCTTGTCAGGTCGGTCAGTGGAGCGGCGAAGTGACTGCGGTCACTTTGGCTCTGTCGACTGAAGAGCGCACGTCAGGATAAGGTGTCAGGCGATCCTTGCATTAAATGCTCCTGCGATACGGTCGGTTGGCGTGGCGATCTGGCCAAGGTTGCTTCTCTGCGAAGACTAGGCCTCGGGCGAGCCGAAGGTGGGTCCGTTGCTTGAGGGGGCCTTCTGGCGAGACGTGAATCCTCCGGGGTCGGCTGCCTTTGCCCGAGGCTGGGCTCGGGCGAGGCGAGATCGTGTCCCTTGAGTGGACTGAGCCTTGACCTTAATCGTGCCCATCAGGCCTTTGCAACTTTGTGCTGATGGGGGTTACCAGCTGAGATTAGGAGTCTTGGGGGTACCCCTAATTATGGTCCCCGACAGTAGCCCCCGAGCCTCGAAGGGAGTGTTGATACTCGCTTGGAGGCTTTTGTCGCACTTTTTTGCAAGGGGACCGCCCTTTCTCGGTTGCGTTTCGTTCCGGTGGGTGCGCGCGAGCGCACCCGCCGGGTGTAGCCCCCGAGGCCTCGGAGGAGTGGTTTGACTCCTTCGAGGTCTTAGCGTGTTTCGTGATGCTTCGGCCGGTCTGGTTGTTCCCTCATGCGAACTGGCCGTAGCCCGGGTGCATAGTCGAGTCCCAAGTTCTCGGGCTGGTATGTTGACGCTGTCAACGGTTTGGCCAGAGCCGGGTTTGCGAGAGCAGCCCCCGAGCCTCCGCACAGAGCGAGAGGACGGTCAAGGACAGACTCGGCTTTTTTCATACGCCCCTGCGTCGCCTTTCCGCAAGGAGGAGGGGGGGAAAGCACCATGTTGCCCTCGGAGGGCGCCGAACATGGTGTCTCTAGTGAGTTGCTAACGGGTAATCCGAGTGGACGCCCGTGCCCCATTCATTAGGGGTCGGCTAGTGGCCCGGAGGCGCGCTCCAAAACTACCTACGGGTGATTCGCCGGACCCGGTCCCCTTTTGACGGGGTCCGAGGGCTCGATGCCTCCCTCTGGTGGGATTCTGTTATGAAATCGTTCCCGTCGGTCTCAGAAATGTCCTAGGGTACCTCGGGAGCGTAGCCCGAGCCTTGGTTATGTATCGAACGTACACAGGGTCATCCCTCGCTCTGCGCGCTCTGAGGCGGCTGTCGAACCCTTCGGGGGCCAGCCTACGAACCCCTGATCAGTAGTGGGCGCGGAGCCCGAGTGGCCTAAGGCGGCCGTTGAACCCTTCCGAGGGGCCAGCCTTCGAACCTCTGACCAGTAGTGGGCGCGGAGCCCGAGTGCTCTGAGGCGGCTGTTGAACCCTTTCGAGGGGCCAGCCTTTGAACCTCTGATCAGTAGGGGGGCTCGGGGCCCTCTTCCTTCACGGAGAAGGATCTCTTTCAGAGTATCCCCTTTCCCGGTCCCTGTAGCAAGAGAGAGAAAGAGGAAGTGGAAAAGGATACGAAATCGAATGACGTGGCGCACCTTTTTTGACGCGGTCATTATGGCGGAGGTGAAGCGTCGCCTGCTTCGCCTGCCAAAGGTGCCGCATGTCCTGCCGCAGAGTTAATGCGACAGGACGAGTGGTTCGCGGGGCAGCCGTTGTGCGTGCGCGAGCCGTTCGAGGAACAGAACACGGGCGCGTCGTCTTCACGCCGTGGGAGAGGGTTTTCTCGCTGCCCCATGAGGGGACATGAGCTTGCAGACGACTTGACTGCTGCTTCCGCCCGCCTGCCACCGCCATTACTGCCGGCCCATTTCTGGCCGTATCAACCGTCGCGCCTTCTCCCGCGGCTGACTGACCCATGACCGATGTGCTCGGTTGGCACTGTCGGGTCATGCGCAGGGTCGCCTCGAGTCGCGGCACCGGTTCCGCAGTCGAGGAGGCGCGGTACTGGCGCGAGTGGCGGTGCAGTTTTCCCGCACGTAGTAACCGACGCGCCAGTTACATGACGTGTAGGCCTAGGCCTCTATGCTGGACGCGTCGAAGTCGAAAGGGTGTGCCCCCCTGGTATGGTTGCATGCCGCCTACATGGCGGTCCGCCCTTTCACCCGCTGGTCTCGGCGAAAGTGGAGGAGTGCTTATAACCGCTGGGCAGTTGTGCGCTCCGCGCGTGGCAGTTTTGGCTCCTTCTGTCCTGGGCCAGCTTGCATGACGCGTGGGACCCAGCCCCTGTGTCGTAGGGGGAGGACCTTGGAGCGTGTTGGAGAAGACTCAGTCCGCGATGGCTAAGGACGCAAGTGGGGAGAGTCGCCTTTAAAAGAAGGGTGACCCCCTTGGATGGCAACCATGTCTTCGCACTCCCTTCATGCATCGCGCCCTTCCACCTTCCGAGCCCCCGGATGGGGAGCGCCCGCGGTTCTTCCATCTTGTCGTCGTTGGAGGAACGCAACTTCGCGGAAGTTGGTACCTTTCAGCCATCGTTCGGCTTCAAGGATTTTCATCAGACAGCCCGGCTGCATCCCCTCGCCGGTGGTCACCCAAGTCGGTGACCACCAGTTTGATGGTGGGGAGAAGCAAGTCAGGCTACGACCTCTGCCCCGCCCTCAGCTTCAAGGATCTTCATCATCCTGGCTGGGGCGGAGGGCGGGCTGAGCCGGAGCTCTACCTCCCGCACGGGTTCGTGGGTCACCCTCTCCTTCAGCATTCAGGAGAGAGGGTGCTCACTGGTCTAGCGGGAGGGTCGGACTTCGACAACGCAGGGCTGGTCGGCGGCGAGCGTCGTCAGCTTCAGCATGTTGGGCTCGCTGGCTCTGGCTCGGCTCCTAGTGCCCCCTCCCACCGCGAGAGCGGTTGTCGCGCGCTGCTAGGGCGGCGTTCGTGTTCTTGGGTTGTCCTGCCTTTGCTCCGGTACGGCGCCTCTGCGCGGAGGTCGGTGCTCGCCCGTCCGGGAGGATCCGAGTGGGGATCTGCCGGTGGGCAGATGGCTTCCGTCGTCGGCGCTGAGGTGGTGGCGGCTGAAGAAGTCCTCGTCGCCGACGGGATCACCGCCACCATCCACGCTCCAGGCCTCCAGCTCTTTGGCTTTGATAGCTTGTCCTCGCCCCTCGAGTGGGGACGTGGGCGAGGGCCTTGTTGCAGCAGCGTCCACCCTGAGGCCATCGCTGCTGCTGTTTGGCCACCTGGAGCGGAGGTCGTTGCCGTTGCTGCCGGAGCGGGCGGCGGTGAGCCACCTGGGGTTTCGTCGCCCCGCAGGCCCTCCAATGTGGGGGTTGTTCGTACCTGCGGGGGTGGAACCGGAGTTCCGTTTGTAATGGCACCTTGAGTGTCGGTGTCTGTTCATTGTGGATGTCGGGGCCTGAACATGTATGTATTTTTGGCATGAAGCCGTGTTTTTTTCCTTATTTCGAGCACTAGGACTCGCCTGTCGGCTAACTGAACCGCTTAACCAAGTGTGAGTTGCCTCGTGCGAAGGTGACGAGTGAGGTATCCTTATCCCGGAGGCGTAGGAGTCCCTCGGCTCGGTCGGCCTTGCCGCCCGAGGCTTCTCTTGCTTAGTTAAAAGAACCCTCGACCGCTCTGCGATGAGCCGGAGCCGGAGGCAGCGATGTCAGCATGGACAGAGGTAGAGTTGGCTCGAAAAGAAGACTTCGTCGGCCGGAGCCTGGCCGGACCGTCCACTGGCGGGACCAGCGCCGGAGTCGGGTTGCCGAGGCCATGAGCGGGGCTGGTGTCCTCGGGGGACAGCTGGCTGAGGCTTCGGGGCGGCCGGCCGAGCCGTCTGCTCGGGCCGGGTTCCTGGAGGAGACCCTGGCGGCGATGGCTCGGGCGTGGTGCTGACGTCGTCCTTCGGAGCGGAGATCCTTCGCCCGTGTTGCCGTCCGAGGCTCGGTCGGACTTCGCCGAAGGTGGAGTTGACGCCGAGGGTGTTGCTGCTCCCCCTCCATCGACGTCTGAGCCTGCAGGATTGGTTCGTCTGTAGTATGCATATGTTTTTTGCGGCCGCCGAGGCCCAAACAAACTGTCGTCGCGTTGTAAAGCTGCGTTTCTTTTCCTCTTGTTTCGAGTATTAGGGCTTGCTCGTCGGTAGCAGAATCGTTTATCCGAGCTAGAGTTACTTCTCACGGAAGGTGATGAGTGAGGTATCCGTATCCCGGAGGCGTAGGAATTCCTCGGCTCGGTCGGCCTTGCCGCTTACGTGTACTCTTGCTCGTCCGCGGGATTCTATTATCGACGTAGCCGAGAAAAAACCCGAAAAACCGTTTCGGCAGAAAGTCTTTTGAGCGTTAAGGCTTGTTCGGTCAGCAGGATCGCTCATCCGAACGCGAGTTACTTCTCGCAGAAGGCGATGAGTGAGGTATCCGTATCCCGGAGGCGTAGGAGTCCCTTGGCTCGGTCGGCCTTGCCTGCTTACGTGTACTCCGTCGTTTTCATGATCCCACTACCGAAGTAGTCGAAAAGCACGAAAGATATTCTGGCAGAAAGGCTTTTTTCGAGGAAAATTTTGACGCGGAGGGGGTTCCCCCCTTCTAGCCCCCGAGGGAGGGTCGGGCTTTGCCGAGGCAAGGCTGACCCTTCCTTGATGGTTAGACTTTATATGTAAACGAGGTATATGAACGGCTTGAAAACATCTTAAGGGTAGAAGCGACGTAGCTGTCGGATGTTCCAAGCGTTGTTGTAGACCTCGCCTTGACTGTTGGCCAGCTTGTATGTTTCGGGCTTCAAAATCTTGGCAATGATGAATGGCCCTTCCCAGGGAGGTGTGAGCTTGTGCCGCCCTCGGGCGTCTTGTCGTAGTCGAAGCACCAAGTCGCCCACCTGGAGGTCTCGGGACCGAACCCCTCGGGCGTGGTAGCGTCACAGGGACTGTTGATACCGCGCCGAGTGTAGTAAGGCCATGTCCCGAGCCTCTTCCAGCTGGTCCAGTGAGTCTTCTCGGTTGGTTCGATTGCTTTGGTCGTCGTACGCCCTCGTCCTCGGGGAACCGTATTCTAAGTCTGTGAGCAAGATGGCCTCGACCCCATAGACTAGAAAGAACGGTGTGAAGCCCGTGGCTCGACTCGGCGTTGTCCTCAGACTCTAGACCACCGAGGGGAGTTCCTTCATCCATCGCTTGCCGAACTTGTTGAGGTTGTTGTAGATCCGTGGCTTGAGTCCTTGCAGAATCATGCCGTTAGCACGCTCTACTTGCCCATTCGTCATGGGGTGTGCCACGGCGGCCCAGTCCACCCGAATGTGGTGATCCTCGCAGAAGTCCAGGAACTTTCTGCCGGTGAACTGGGTGCCGTTGTCGGTGATGATGGAGTTCGGGACCCCAAAGCGATGGATGATGTTGGTGAAGAACGCCACCGCCTGTTCGGACCTGATGCTGTTAAGGGGTCGGACCTCGATCCACTTGGAGAATTTGTGGATGGCGACCAGCAGGTGCGTGTAGCCCCCGGGTGCCTTCTGCAAGGGACCGACAAGGTCTAGACCCCACATAGCAAACGACCAGGTGATGGGTATTGTTTGCAGAGCCTGAGCGGGTAGGTGTGTCTGCCTTGCGTAGAATTGACACCCTTGGCAGGTGCGGACAATTCTAGTGGCATCGGCCACCGCGGTCGGCCAGTAGAAACCTTGTCAGAAAGCGTTTCCAACAAGGGCTCGAGGCGCTGCGTGATGATCGCAAGCCCCCGAGTGTATTTCTTGTAAGAGCTCCTGGCCTTCGGCGATGGATATGCAACACTGGAGGATGCAGGAGGGGCTGCGGTGGTAGAGCTCCTTCCCGTCACCCAGCAAGACGAATGACTTGGCGCGCCGCGCCAGTCGCCAAGCTTCGGCTCTGTCGAGGGGTAGCTCTCCTCGGTGGAGATATTGCAGGTACGGGGTCTGCCAGTTTCGATTAGGCGTGACCCCATTCCGCTCTTCCTCGATGCGCAGAGCCTCACCCTCGGTAGCCGAGGGTGCCTCGGGCGGGGCCGAGGGTGCCTCGGGCCGGGCGAGGCCTTCTCGGGCTCGGGCGTGTCGTTTGTCTTCACTGAGGGTTGATGTAGGTCCCGGGAGAAGACGTTCGGGGGAACCGTTGTTCGCGCCGAAGCTATCTTCGCCAGCTCGTCCGCAGTCTCGTTGTTCCGCCGGGTGACGTGGTTGACCTCGAGCCCGTAGAACTTGTCCTCCAGGCGCCGAACCTCGTCGCAGTAGGCTTCCATCTTCGGGTCGCGACAGTGGGAGTTCTTCATGACTTGGTCGATGACAAGCTGCGAGTCACCGCGAGCGTCGAGGCGTCGGACCCCTAGCTCAATGGCGATGCGCAACCCGTTGACCAGAGCCTCGTACTCAGCCACGTTGTTGGACACCAGGAAATGGAGGCGCAGCACATAGCGGAGGTGCTTCCCGAGGGGCGAGATGAAGAGCAGGCCCGCGCCTGCCCCTGTTTTCATCAGCGACCCGTCGAAAAACATGGTCCAGAGTTCCGGTTGGATCGGAGCTGTTGGGAGCTGGGTGTCGACCCATTCAGCCACAAAGTCCGCCAAGACTTGGGACTTGATGGCCTTCTGAGGGGCGAACGAGATTGTCTCGCCCATGATTTCCACCGCCCATTTTGCAATCCTACTCAAGGCCTCTCGGCACTGGATGATCTCCCCCAGGGGAAGGATGACACCACAATCACCGGATGAGACTCGAAGTAGTGTCGCAACTTCCACCGCGTCAGAATCACCGCGTATAACAGCTTCTGAATTTGTGGGTAGCGGATCTTGGTCTCGGACAGTACCTCACTGATGAAGTAGACCGGCCTCTGGACGGGCAATGTATGCCCTTCTTCTCGTCTTTCGACCACGATCGCGGTGCTGACCACCTGAGTGGTAGCGGCGACGTAGATCAAGAGGGCTTCTCCGACAGCGGGAGGCACCAGGATGGGTGCGTTCGTAAGGAGCGCCTTCAGGTTCCCGAGGGCTTCCTCGGCCTCGGGGGTCCAAGTGAAGCACTCGGTCTTTCTTAAGAGGCGGTACAGAGGTAGGCCTCTTTCGCCGAGGCGCGAGATGAAGCGGCTCAGAGCCGCAAGGCATCCCATGACCCTCTGTACGCCTTTCAAGTCCTTGATGGGCCCCATGTTGGTGATGGCCGCGATTTTCTCCGGGTTGGCCTCGATGCCCCGCTCGGAGACGATGAACCCCAAGAGCATGCCTCGGGGGACTCCGAAGACGCACTTCTCGGGATTGAGTTTCACGCCCTTCGCCTTGAGACACCGGAATGTCGCTTCAAGGTCAGAGAGGAGGTCAGAGGCTTTCCTCGTCTTGACTACGATGTCATCGACATAAGCCTCGACCGTTCGACCAATGTGTTCGCCAAACACGTGGTTCATGCACCTTTGGTATGTCGCACCCTCATTCCTCAAACCAAATGGCATAGTAACGTAGCAGTACATGCCAAAAGGTGTGATGAAAGAAGTCGCGAGCTGGTCGGACTCTTTCATCCTGATTTGGTGATACCCTGAGTAGGCATCGAGGAAAGACAGGGTTTCACACCCAGCAGTGGAATCCACGATTTGATCGATGCGAGGCAGAGGGTAGGGAACCTTCGGACATGCTTTGTTTAGACCAGTGTAGTCTACACACATCCGCCATTTCCCTCCTTTCTTTCTCACAAGCACAGGGTTGGCAAGCCATTCGGGATGGAATACCTCTTTGATGAACCCTGCGGCCATCAGCTTGTGGATCTCCTCGCCTATGGCTCTGCGCTTTTCTTCGTCGAATCGGCGCAGAGGCTGCTTCACGGGTCGGGCTCTAGCTCGGATATCCAGCGAGTGCTCGGTGACATCCCTCGGTATGCCAGGCATGTCCGAGGGACTCCACGCAAAGACTTCGGCGTTCGCGCGGAGAAAGTCGACGAGCACAACTTCCTATTTGGGGTCGAGCTCGGAGCCGATCCGGATCTGCTTGGAGGCGTCGTTGCTGGGGTCGAGAGGGATGAACTTAACCGTCTCTGCTGGCTCGAAGTTGCCGGCGTGGCGCTTCACGTCTGGCGCCTCCTTGGAGAGGCTCTCCAGGTCGGCGATGAGGGCCTCGGATTCGGCGAGTGCCTCAGCGTACTCCACGCACTCCACGTCGCATTCGTACGCGTGTCGGTACGTGGGGCCGACGGTGATGACCCCGTTGGGGCCCGGCATTTTGAGCTTGAGGTAGGTGTAGTTGGGGACGACCATGAACTTGGCGTAGCATGGCCTCCCCAGTACTGCGTGGTAGGTTCCTCGGAACCCGACCACCTCGAACGTGAGGGTTTCCCTTCGGAAGTTGGAGGGAGTCCCGAAGCAGACGGGCAGATCGAGTTGTCCGAGGGGTTGGACGCGTTTCCCGGGGATGATCCCGTGAAAAGGCGCCGCGCCTGTCCGAATCGAGGATAGATCGATCTGCATGAGCCCGAGGGTCTCGGCATAGATGATGTTGAGGCTGCTGCCTCCGTCCATGAGGACCTTGGTGAGCCTGACGTTGCCGATGACGGGGTCGACAACGAGCGGATATTTTCCCGGGCTCGGCACGCAGTCGGGGTGGTCGCCCTGGTCGAAGGTGATGGGCTTGTCGGACCAGTCTAGGTAGACTGGCGCCGCCACCTTTACCGAGCAGACCTCCCGACTCTCTTGCTTGCGGTGCCAAGCCGAGGCGTTCGCCACTTGCCCATCATAGATCATGAAGCAGTCGTGGACCTCGGGGAACTCCTCTGCCTTGTGATCCTCCTTCTTGTCGTTGTTGTGGGCCCTGCCACCTTCCGCAGGTGGCCCGACCTTGTGAAAGTGGCGCCGAAGCATGTCGCACTCCTCAAGGGTGTGCTTAACGGGCCCCTGATGATAGGGGCACGGCTCCTTGAGCATCTTATCAAAGAGATTGGCACCTCCAGGAGGTTTCCGAGGGTTCTTGTACTCAGCGGCGGCGACAAGGTCCGCGTCGGTGGCATCGTGTTTCGCTTGCGACTTCTTCTTGTCCTTCTTTTTGGTGCCACGCTGAGTGGACGCCTCGGGGACGTCTTCCGGCTGGTGCCCCTGAGGCTGCTTGTCCTTCCGGAAGATGGCCTCGACTGCCTCCTGCCCAGAGGCGAACTTGGTGGCGATGTCCATCAACTCGCTCGCCCTGGTGGGAGTCTTGCGACCCAGCTTGCTCACCAGGTCGCGGCAAGTGGTGCCGGCGAGGAACGCGCCGATGACATCCGAGTCGGTGATGTTGGGCAGCTCGATGCGCTGCTTCGAAAATCGCCGGATGTAGTCCCGGAGAGATTCTCCCGGCTGCTGGCGGCAGCTTCGGAGATCCCAGGAGTTTCCAGGGCGCATGTACGTGCCCTGGAAATTGCCGGTGAAGGCTTGGACCAGGTCGTCCCAGTTGGAGATCTGCCCCGGAGGCAGATGCTCCAGCCAGGCTCAAGCGATGTCGGAGAGGAACAAGGGGAGGTTGCGGATGATGAGGTTGTCATCGTTCGTTCCACCCAGCTGGCAGGCCAGTCGGTAGTCCGCGAGCCATAGTTCCGGCATCGTCTCTCCCGAGTACTTTGTGATGGTAGTCGGGGTTCGGAACCGAGTCGGGAACGGCGCCCGTCGTATGGCCCGACTGAAAGCATTAGGACCGGGTGGTTCAGGCGAGGGGCTCCGATCCTCCCCGCTGTCGTAGCATCCCCCACGCCTGGGGTGGTAGCCTCGACGCACCCTCTCGTCGAGGTGGGCTTGACGGTTGCGGTGGTGGTTCTCGTTGCCGAGGCGACCCGGGGCCGCAGGCACCGTGTTGCGCGTGCGCCCGGTGTGGACCGAGGCTTCCTGCACAAATCGGGAAGTCGCGGCGCGATGCTCCGAGGGGTACCCCTGCCTTCGGGTGGCAGAGCTTTCGGTCCGTCGGACCGCGGCATCCTCCAGGAGATTCTTGAGCTCTCCCTGGATACGCCGCCCTTCGGTGGTCGATGGTTCTGGCATCGCGCGGAGTAGTATTGCTGCTGCAGCCAGGTTCTGGCCGACCCCACTGGAAGCCGGTGGTGGCCTTGCCCTGACGTCATCGACAACATGGTGCTGGATGCCCTGGGGTAGATGACGCGCTTCTCCGGCCGGAGCTTGGTCTGCCCATTCCTGCCCGATGTTCCGCTGGAACTGCTCAAGTGTTCCTGCTCCCTCGTCGAGCCTGGCCTGCATCTCGTGGATTTGCTCGAGCTGTGCGTCCTGACCCCCCGCAGGGACTGGGACCACAGCTAGCTCCCGAAGGATGTCAACGCGAGGCGCAGGCCTAGGGGGATCGCCGTTTTCCGGCATACCAAGATGGTTGCCTTTGCCGGGACCCCCTAGATCGACGTGGAAACATTCACGACTTGGGCGCAGTCCTCGTCGCCGAAGCTGCGGCTACCATCGGAACAATCGGAGAGGCAGTAGTCGCATGCGGTCATGAAGTCCCGCATGGCACTGGGGTTACCGAGCCCGGAGAAATCCCAACAAAAGTCGGGCTTGTCATCTTCCTCGGAACCCGAGGGTCCGTAGGTCGAGACGGTCGTCAGTCTGTCCCAGGGCGACCGCATATGGTACCCCGGAGGGTTGGTACATGCCTCTATGAAGGCTTCCACCGAAGCGAGGTCGCTTGGTGGGTCGAAGCTGAATCCAAAAGGCACAAGATGGGAATCGGTCGGTACCTCTTGGCCGACGGGCGATGACGAAGTCGCGTCAGGGGCGGACTGCACCGTTGTCTCAGGTACGAGGGCGACGCCCAGCAAGTCCTTCGCGAGCGTGCTGGCATCGTTCGTCTGCTTGGGGTTGGCGTGTTGCGGGGAAACGGCGCTCGTCTTCGTCTCAGACGCAAGGTCGAAGCCCGACGTGTCCCCCGCTGGGGCGCCGGCGTCGTCGACTTGCTCGACAGCCGACGAGGTGCTGCCTCCTGCTTGGCCATGGTTGCCCCGCCTCCTCCTCCGTCGGTGGGGGAGGTGACGGGACAAACCCGGATGTTGTTCTTCCGCCATGTGGGGAAGATGTCGTTGATTTCGCCGCCGGCGGGCGGGCTGACGGCCGCCATTGTCGCTGTCGCGCGACGGGGGAAGGAGTATCATGTCGTAGCTGCCGTCGAGGGACATGAACTCAAGACTTCCGAAACGGAGCATCATCCCGGGTTGGAAAGGTTGCTGGAGACTACCCATCTGGAGCTTCACGGGAAGCTGTTCGTCAACACACAGCAGGCCCCTACCTGGCGCGCCAACTGTCGGCGTTTCAACCCCGAGGGGTCCCTGGACCGACGAGTAAATTGTCGCTGCGTGTCCCAACCCAGATGGGTCGGCGCGAGACGGGACACAAAGGGGGGAGAACAGTAAGGGGAACCTGCAGCCTTCGTGTTGTCCTGCGCCCAGGGCGGATGGATGCGCTTGCAGTAGGGGGTTACAAGCGTTCGCGTGGGAGACAGAGAGAGCCTTATGCGTCGGCCCGTTCTCCCGCGCGGCCAACCTTCTCGTACGAGAGCCCTGGACCTTCCTTTTATAGGCGTAAGGAGAGGGTCCAGGTGTACAATGGGGGGTGTAGCAGTGTGCTAACGTGTCTAGCAGAGAGGAGCTAGAGCCCTAAGTACATGCCGTCGTGGCAGTCGGAGAGGTTTTGGCACCCTGTTCATGTGATGTCGTGGTCGTCGGAGGAGAGCTGGAGCCCTGCGGAAGGACAGCTGTCGGGGCTGTCGAATCCTTGCTGACGTCTCCTTGCTTCCGTAAGGGGCTGAGAGCCGCCGTCGTCATGGAGCACGCAGGGCGCCATCATTATTTGTTTACCGGGGCGAGCCAGATGGGACGCCGGTCTTGTTCCCCGTAGCCTGAGCTAGCTAGGGGTAGGGTAATGATGGCCCCCCCTGTGACGTGGTCGGTCCGAGCCCTAGGTCGGGCGAGGCGGAGGCTCCTCCGAGGTCGAGGTCGAGTCCGTCTTCCGAGGTCGAGGCTGAGTCCGAGCCCTGGGGTCGGGCAAGGCGGAGTCCGTCGTCCGAGGCCGAGGCTGTGTCCGAGCCCTAGGGTCGGGTGAGGCGGAGTCCGTCGTCCGAGGCCGAGGCTATGTCCGAGCCCTGGGGTCGGGCGAGGCGGAGTCCGTCGTCCAGCGTCGAGGTTGAGCCCGAGCCCTGGGGTCGGGCGTGGCGGAGTCCGTCGTCCAGCATCGAGGTTGAGCCCGAGCCCTGGGGTCGGGCGAGGCGGAGCTTCGTCGTCCAACGTCGAGGTTGAGCTCGAGCCCTGGGGTCGGGCGAGGCGGAGCTTCCTATGGCGCCCGAGGCTGGACTTAGCTGCTGTCAGCCTCACTCTGTCGAGTGGCACAGCAGTCGGAGCGACGCAGGCGGTGCTGTTTTCTTGTCAGGTCGGTCAGTGGAGCGGCGAAGTGACTGCGGTCACTTCGGCTCTGTCGACTGAAGAGCGCGCGTCAGGATAAGGTGTCAGGCGATCCTTGCATTAAATGCTCCTGCGATACGGTCGGTTGGCGTGGCGATCTGGCCAAGGTTGCTTCTCTGCGAAAACTGGGCCTCGGGCGAGCCGAAGGTGTGTCCGTTGCTTGAGGGGGCCCTCGGGCGAGACGTGAATCCTCCGGGGTCGGCTGCCTTTGCCCGAGGCTGGGCTCGGGCGAGGCGAGATCGTGTCCCTTGAGTGGACTGAGCCTTGACCTTAATCGCGCCCATCAGGCTTTTGCAGCTTTGTGCTGATGGGGGTTACGAGCTGAGATTAGGAGTCTTGGTGGTACCCCTAATTATGGTCCCCGACATCCACTAAATTTCAAACTCTAGTATTTGAATTCAAACTTGTTTGTTAGTTCATACACAGGTTGAATTCCCACATAAGGTTCTAGTATACAAAATTATAAATATTCATATATATATATATATTTCTTTGTATATTCTTTTTCATTTCTTTTCCTTATTTTTCTTTATATTTTCAAGTTCTATTTTTTTCAAACTTAAACTTGTCACAAAAATTTGAGTACAATTGTAAACATACAAGAATTCCAGCATGATATGCATTTTTCTATATTTATTTATTTGTTGTTTAACCGATATAACTCCATTAATTGAATATGCACAAATAAAAGAAAATCAAGTAATCTCCAACGGTTCCAAAATCCTAAAACCCTACACAATAATATTTATTCATTATTATTATTATTATTTTCTCTAATATAACTTTTGGGCTTTACAAATCCTATCCCCTTAACAGAAATCTCGTCCTCGAGATTTGTAAGAAAAAGTATTATACCAAGATTGGTTTGTGATTGATATTGTAGTTTCTAATTGATTTTTTAAAAAAAATTAAGAGTCTCTCTTTTTTTAATATTATTTAGCAGGTGATTAGAAATGCATGGCTATATTTTATGTTTAGACACACAGTTAGGTAAGAAGAGAGATGGTTAGAGTGAGGTTAGCTGACGGTAAGAAGAACTTGGTAAGGGAAGACTCCATCCAAGGTGGTAAATCTTGAATCATCTTGTGATCTGATTTGACTCTTATCCTTCCATGTCAAGGTTGATCTCCTCTTTCTTGCTCTTTGGTGTCTCCATTTGGGTTTGGGATAAGAGGTTAAGATAAATCTGTATGTAACCTGTAGGTAGAGCAACTAGTTTAGTAGATGGCTATGAGTTTAATGAGATTAATCAGAATCTGGTTTGGTCGTTTGCTTCTGGATGGGTGGGATAGGTTATGTAACCCATTATGTAGGTCAAGTTGTCAGGTATAGCCCAGTTAATCTAAGTCGCTAATTTAGGCCTAAGTGAATTAGGAGTATTGCCTTATCCTATGTACCATCATTAGGTAACTCACACTAGATTGGGTCATATAAGATTAGATAGGATCTAGATTAAACTGAATATGATTAGATTAAACTAGCTAAGATCTACTTATTTTTTTGGACTAGATCCGGGTTGTTATTTTAGTATGAGGTAAGTATAGTGGTTAGGATAAGACGAATCTTTCAAGATGAGATGAACCTATTAAGATAAGAGAGTATCTTTTAAGATAAGATGGATCTATTAAGCTGGATATTTTTTTTAATGAGGGATAATCTATGTGGGCTAGCTGTCTTATAACAGATCTTTCTATATGTATATGCAGACGCAATTGTGGATATTACTCCACAACTCATCACACTCAATCAAAGATCCAAATCAGACAAATATCATAAGAACAAGCATTCAAGCATATGGATACTTATAAAAATAGTTTTGTTTTGGTTCCTAAGATTAGGTCTCTTATTCCTGAAGATCACTTTAGGTACATGATTTAAAAGTGTGAAATCCACATTTGTCTTTAGAAGGAAAAGGTAAGAGTAATCAGAGTAAAGCGGAAACAGATGAGAAAAGATTAAGAAAAGTTTAGAAAGAATCAGAGTAGCAAAGGTAAGTAAGTATAGGTTGTCCGGTTCTATCTAGGTTTCGTCCTACAGTCAACATTCCTCTGATACCACTTCTGTCACACCCGGGTTTTAGGGCACCAAGACCCGGGCGCGAACATAATCACCAGGTGTGCCGGGACCAAGTCTCACACATATGATGAATCATGGCACAGGATCAAATGTCACAACTTTACTATATAATAGGAGTTCTATACAAAATAAATAAATAATTACATTATAAGGAGACAACGGTCCAGCAACCCAAAGTTGACTGGGAGATGACGACCTAAACCTCTCACGAACACATCACAGCATCCTTCAAGCGCCTCATCCTGTGGTACCTGATCTTGACCTGTGGGGGGTGTGAGACAGCAAGAGTGAGCTCACATACGTTCATAGCTCAACAAGTTGTGGGGAATAATGTGCATGAACTCGCCAAAGGTGTGAGCTCACGTGAAGTGTAAGGCTTACCAAAGAGGATGGTTAGAGCTGAGCATTGCTTTTAAAGTTGGTCAAAATTTTATTAACAGTTACTAAGTATAAGTAAATACCAACCCAATTAAATAGTAGAACAAAAGTAACAACATCACCTGCGATGCAATGCATATGACAAATTGAATTTAGTTCCATAAATTAATCATGTGAGTGTCCGAGCTGCTCATGACCGTGAGCACGGTTAGTATACCAGTTTTACACTCTGCACAGGTTGCACATCTTTACCCATAAGTCATGTTACCCATCTGCCAAGAGACGGCCAATCCCATACACCTCTACCAAGGAGGCGAGGCAGGGTAACACTACGAGGCCTTTACAAAGTTCCACTAGCTTCAGAAAACCCGCTACAGTTTATAGGAAGCTCCAGTGCAGGAATCCCTCGCCTGACCGCCATCGCAGCAAAATTAACCAAGGACCTCCCTACACTGACCACTCCCCTACTGCCCTTGCCCCTTTCGGGTAAGGTAGTAATCCACTAGCTTTCCTAGATAATCAGCCAAGGGCGTCCATTAAACCCTTGTGGTAGCACTGTTTTCCCAGGTGGTTCTCCATGTTCCAATTAACATAATGATCTTAACATGAACAACAATAATAAACTGGTAATAAAAGTGTAATCATGTATAATGTATCTCCATACCCAAAACCACATAAAGCAATAGCAAGAACTACCCAAAAATTCAGTGGTAAACAAGGTATAAAGATAGTCAAACTAGGGTAACCTATTGGGTCCCATCAAAATTAACCTATGCAGATCATTATGATTAATCAGAACATGACTGGGTAAAAAGAAGTGATCAAGGGCACAACTTGCCTGGCACTTGAGATTCCAGGTACCAACTTGCTTTTCAGATGACACGTGTCCTCACTGCTAAACGTAGCAATAGAGACAAACATGTATAGGCAAAATTAACATCACACCAAACATAAGAACAAAATACATATTAATAATCTATATAATAAAATAAGATCACAGGAACAAGAATTATTAATTTTGGAGTTATAGATTTTAAGTTATGATTTTCTGAAGGTTTGAAGTGTTTTGCACAAGATTAAATAGGATATAAATTTTATTGTGACCAAAATGTCAAAACATTGACACTAAATGATAAACAATAATATTACAAAATTATAGGAACTGGAATGGACTAATTTGGACTCAATATGAATTTTCTATGAATTATACAAGTTTCTAGCATTTATTTTCACATTAAAAATCATTTTCTAATTATTTTTACTGGATTTTCCAACTCTCTGGACTGGGCGCCAAAACCAGAGAAGTTCGGCGGCAGACGTACAAAAATACCCTAGACTCAGATTAACCCTATATGGACGGCGGGTTGATTGTATAAAAGTGAAGGGGCTCTTTAGAAAAATAAACGCGGCGAAGGGGTATGGACAATCGCGAGCCGTTAGATTACCAATCAAGCGCTCGGATTAGGTTTCTTCTACATCAAATTGGTACGCCACAGAAGCCGTTGGATCAAGGATCCACGCTAGAGAACGTGCCACGCAGCGAGATTGACCAAACCCTTGGATCGTCGATCAACAGCCCGATTTCAATCTCCCGAACCGGTGTTTAAGCTTCTAATCGCAGCCACTGATGCATGATCGGACGGTGCGCCGACATCTTCTCCACACGACTGGCCAGGACGGCGGCGCCGCCTCGCCCTGTGGCGGAAGTTCACCGGCGCCCGGTCAATGCACACTTCCCCCGACAATTACCTAACCCAAAACGGTCCTACCCCTAGAGGCGACCCAGGCGAACGCGTAAGCGACATTCATACCTCTGATTATGGCGACGACCGCACGGTTCATGGCGCGAGGCGGATCCACGACCGCGCTCATACTCCAACGAGGAATAGCCATGGATTCGTGGCCTCCCGCGCTGATTTTCTGGTAGCTACAGCTTCCCCGCGTTAAGGCGATGCTCCTGGTCTCCCTTCCATGGCTAGAGACGCAAGTCCGACCGATTGCCATGGCGGCGACAACCTTCTTCTCTCTCCCTTCCGCCTGCTCGATGGTGCTCTGCTCCTTCCGATGGCTTTGATGCTCAATATATAGATCACAGGGCAAGGGGCGAGTCCGAGAACGGGGATTTAGGGCTGATCGATGGACCTCCCCAATATCCAGGGCGAGTTTGTTGCGCGCCCGCCCAGTCTGTTCCGCGGACATGGGGTGCGTTCGATTCGAGCAGGGAGATAGAGCTGATGAAGATGGCCCGCGTGCAAGTGGCTGGCGCGAGGTAATCAGCGGCTGGCCAAAGGGGCCCACATGTCAGCGCTAAGGTAACCCAAATTAGCCCAGTGTACCGTTTTAAGGGAAAGATGGGCCAACGCGGGAGAGATGGGGAAGTGGGCCGACTGGCAGGCTAGTTCTGCGGAAGATGGGCCAGCACGAGGGGAAAATGGCCCAAGGCGCCAAATGGGGTCTTCTCCTTTTTATTTATTTCTGTTTGCATTTTCTCCACTAAATTTCAAACTCTAGTATTTGAATTCAAACTTGTTGGTTAGTTCATACAGAGGTTGAATTCCCACATAAGGTTCTAGTATACAAAATTATAAATATTCATATATATATATATATATTTGTATGTTCTTTTTCATTTCTTTTCCTTATTTTTCTTTATATTTTCAAGTTCTATTTTTTCCAAACTTAAACTTGTCACAAAAATTTGAGTACAATTGTAAACTTACAAGAATTCCAGCATGATATGCATTTTTCTATATTTATTTATTTGTCGTTTAACCGATATTACTCCATTAATTGAATATGCACAAATAAAAGAAAATCAAGTAATCTACAACGGTTCCATAATCCTAAAACCCTACACAATAATATTTATTCATCTATATTATTATTATTATTATTATTATTATTATTATTATTATTATTATTATTATTATTATTATTATTATTATTATTATTATTATTTTCTCTGATATAAATTTTGGGCTTTACACTCAACTACTATGATTTTTTAGCCTTTCTTCCCGGTACCTATTATAGTTATAGCATCCATTATTGCGACACCTGTTATTGGTCATTTAAATGCAAACATTAGTGTTCTCGAGGCTCTAGTGATGGTGCCCTAGATCACTGCCCCTACAGATAAGTAGTTAAAGCAACTTCATACAGAAAGCCCTGAACCTAGTTAAGAAAATCTTAGAAGATCACAAACATAGGGAAAATATCCTTGATGATTATGAGGTTTACATAAGTAAAGATATGATTCATATGAGTGAGGATATAGAAACTGAGGGCAATTCTAACTATTTTGAGAAAGCCATGAGAAGTCCTAATTCATCCAATTAGCTCATGACTATGAAAAATGAAGTAAGATCAATAACTCATCCAAGTTGTTCATGACAATGGAAGGTAAAATGAGGCTAATGAGCACCCGACTATGTTTGGAACTTAGTAGAAATTCTTAAGGTAGTTAAAGTAGTATGTTGTAAATTGGTCTACAAGACAAAATATGACTCTAAAGGAATGCAAAAAGATTTAAAGCAAGGTTTATAGCTAAAGTCTTCACTTGGATAGAATGAATCAATTATAATGATATCATCTCCATGTTTCAATAAAATATTCTTTTAGAATAATTTAGAATAATTATGGCGCTTGTCGCTCATTATGATCTAGAGTTACATCAAAACAACATTCCTTAATAGATATTTAGTTTAAAACATGTATGTGGCTCAGTCCAAAGATTTTATCATAAAAGGCAAATAAAGACTATAATATCGTCGAAAGAAACCCATTTATGGATTGAAACAGGTGTCAAGACACTGGTATCTCAAGTTTGATAAGACCATTAGCAATTTTAAGTTAAGGAAAATATGGAGAATAATTATATTTATGCAAAGTTTAAGATTGAGATATTCATTCTTCTTGTGCTATATGTGGATGATATCATGTTAGCGAATAGTGCTAAGAATCTGGTATTAGAAACAAAAAGATTTGTATCATATTTCGACGTGAGATCTCAGGGAGATATCTTATGAAGTAGGATTTGGGATTTACCAAGGTAGAGAAAAGGAGGTATAATGTCTATCGCAAAAATGCTTACATACAAAATGTTCTTAAGAATTCTAATATGCATAAGTGTAACCGCACACCTGCTCTAGTAGTCAACGACGATAAGTTGGAGTGCGATTAGGGCCCTAGGAACCGATACGAGACCAATCAAATGAAATCAATTCCATACATTTCAATTGTCAGAAGAATAATGTATGCTCAAATATATACTCGTTTTGACTTAGCATTCATAACAAAAATGCTTGATAGATTTAAGAAAAACCTAGAGGTAGAATCCTAGAAAGCCGTTAAGAAATTATTGTAATATTTGGAAGGTACAAAAGACATCATCTTAACATATAGAAAATGAGTAGCTTTAAGATTATTGGATACTAAGACTTAAATTGTGCAGGAGGTGAAGAAGATAGAAAGTCATGTTAAGTTACATATTCACGCTCGTATATCATGGAAAGGCCCAAAACAAACACCACTGCATCATCAATAATATATGACGTGTTTGTTGTATGTTATGAGACAACGAGGCAGAATATATGACTAGAGAAATTTATACTCAATTTAAAAGTGGTAAACAACATAATAAAACTAATAAAATTGTACAACGATAATGAACGAATAACATTTTACTTCGATAACAAGTCAAATGTTGTCAATCACATTAACATTAAGTATTACATTATAAAGAAGAAAGTCTAGGATCAAACAATTAAACTTGAGAAGATGAAGAGAGTAAATGCTTATGGCGCTCACTAAAGTGATTCCAGCTACTGTATTCAAAAATAGGTTAAGGGGTCATCATACAACCATCTTTCTCAAAAATAAAATCACTAATTTGAGATAGAAAAATATATTATAATCATTGAATTCAGTGACACATGACTAGTCCTTCTGGTGTCCTATTAGTTATCGTTTTGGACAAGTTTCGAGTTAAACTTTTAAAATTTTAACTACAAATAACTATTTTGTTACCTAGTTTTGAAAGTTAATATTTATATGCACCGATTTATCTAAAAAATACTTTTATAAAGTATAAAGTATACGTACATTAAAATAAACACATTGTACAATTAAGCAACGAGTGATCTCTTGAGAAGGTAATTGTTTCTTTTATCATTAACCATTGTTTCTTTTATCATTAACCAGTACACAAAAACATTGTCATGTGCAAGTTTAACGGATCCTAAAACGGAATGAAGAATGCTTTCCCGTCCACGTTGGAGAAAAAGTTTTCCCTGTTTACATCCTTGTGGGGAAGAAACTTCTGCATCCCTATTTTCTAATGTCGCTGGAAATCTGGGATCGAGTCCCGTTGCCATCTCTAAGTTACTCCACCGCGATGAAATCAATAGTGCTTTCTTGTCTTCTCTTTGCTTTATGTCCAAAGAGATGAAGTCTTGCAGAGAAGCTGTATGTTGTATTGGTTAAACGCTCAACCACAATAGAACAGATGAAATCTTGCAGAGAAGCTGTATGTTGTATTATGGCCAATACGTTACCAGTAATATTGCAGAACGTGTACTCCGAGTAATAGAGTGCTTACATTCTCCTCTGTATAAGCTCCCAACCCTTCGGTGAGAACTTAAAATTTGATAAGGGCGTAGGGCAGCCACCTTCGTGGCGTAATACCCTGGTTAATTAGCATTGTATAGACCTATATCTACAATTAACCTGATCTGAAGAGCTTTAGAATTCATCATATAGTTACATTAGCCAATAAACAAAGCCTGGTGTTTGCATCATAGCCCACGATTGCGACTCATGGTCATGCTTGAAGCAGAACTGCAACCATAGTGAACCCTCTCTTCTGGCTAGATTTTCCTGATGACGCATGCCCAACATTCGAAGCAACCCAGGCATCCAATCAAGCATAACTTCAAGTGTGAAGGAGAGCTGCATATTGAGATAGAAATACGATAAACTTCTCAAGAAACCACATAAGGATTGTGGACTTAAAGCAAGTTGAAGATTCATAAAGAAAACTCAACCCCTTTGTAGAGGAAGAAATTTCCTCGCACTGCAGGGTCGAGAAAGGGTAAAAAAAAAAACCACGAAAGCTGGCTGCCCTTGCCTAGGACGTGCCTGCAACACGTACATCTCTGTAGGCAGTTAAAGAGCGAGGGACCTTTAAGCATTTGCAAGTTTGCAACCCAGGATTTGAACCCTAGTTGGCAACCTCACAACCAAAGGACTTACTACTGCGCTGTTAACGCGTTTGCAACCTGAAGATTCATATATAAGGGCTAGTTTGGGAACCCTATTTTCCCGAGGGATTCCTATTTTCCCAAGGGAAAATAAACTAAATTTTCTTGAGAAAATGAAAATCCCTTGGAAAAATGAGGCTAGTCCTAAGAGAAAAAAAGAAATGTGAATCCAACAAGCACTAAGATATGATCTGAGTAATACAAACGTAAGGTCACATTGAGAAAGGACTAATAAAACTAAATGTCAAACCATGGTTGCAGATCGATCACATGTTAGTAGTGCCAGTAGCACAGTAGCAAAGAACCACACAGTGTGCAATAAATGCAAGCAAAACAATATTAAAGAACTGGCATGGCTGCAATATAAATTTAATATTCCAAACCATCCGTAACCTTCACCACCAAATAAGAGTTCTAACAATAAGAAAATGGCAAAATGCTATAGAGATAAAGTATCAAGGGAACTTACCATATGGAGATGGCGCAATTGGAGAGAAATTCGAAGTTCTGCTATTCTCTTTTTTCCTTGGGGCCTTCCAATGTTGAGACACTGGTCTTGAGGGCGAAGGTATTGGCATCATTTGAGAATTGGGTCTAGAAACTGCTTTTGGAAAATGATTGGGATTAGGTAAGGGGCGAGGAGGAACTACATGGGAAGGAACCGGTGGATCTGCTGGAGGGAGGTATTTTGGCGGGGAAGGCATAATGGGTGGCTTTGGTGAATGCATTAATGGAGGTAGCCTGGGGTCTCTAACAATGCAAGGAGGTTTTACCGTTGAACTACCAGCAGGAGAGGGATTACACCTAAAACATGGAAAGCAAGGGTGTCTGCTCCATGAAGGGGCTAAAGCTGGACCAGGGAGACTTGATGCAGGGTAAGGTGACAAGGATGTCGGCATGCTTGGAGAAGGTGATTGTGATGGCGATGGAGCCGGAGATGGGCTAGGAGATAAACCAGAGATTTTGTGTTGCAGGTACGATGACAGCTGAACACCCTTTACTTTACCAAATACAGAGTGATTAAGTCCAAGATTCCTCGCATCAGGTTCTCTGATTAGCTTAGCTAGTTGTCTCAATCTATCTGGTAAAAGATTGCTGCTTCCATCTAATACTGATGCCACAATAGTTGCTGGAGCTTCAACTGAAGAACCAATCTCATTCCTGAACTGAAAATATATTTTCTGCAAATATGACAAACAGTGAGAATCAAATTGGAGCAACAGAGCCTTTTAAATATGCCTCTACGACATCGGCAGACGAAACAAAATCATTAATACCTCGTATGACCTTAAGTTCAATCCAAGTTTCAGCTGATCCTTGAGCTCTGTAAGATTACCCAAAATCTGATAAATGGAGTTGTTCAACATAAAGTTGAATAGGGGGTCTGTGTTCACCCATGTAAAACCAGACTGTGCAGGAATTACTGTAATTCCTCCAGGGAATCTCAATAGCTCGAAAGAAGATGGGTGCCCAAACAGTGATGGTGTTAAGGATAGGTTCACCTGCTGGAGCATCATCTCTATTAAGGATGATCTCAGCACACTTAGAGCCGGTAAACTTATTGAAGCATCTTTTGGATAAGGAAGAACACCAAAAACGATATGTGTAAAGTATTTAGAGGTCAAGGGGTGCATTGAAACAATGGAAACCTGCAGAAAACATATTCTAATCAGCAAACACTACAGGCAAAAAAAAATGAGAGAGGGAAAAAAGAGAGAGAATAGGCATCAGGCACCTTGCTATTAGGTACACCAATATCTTCAAATATGTCATTCCCTAGTTTGTCTATGTGAGAAGTAAGGAATGACACTGGCTTTTCCAAAGTGAAACCAACTTTGATTTCAGCTGAAACAGAGATGACCTTTATCAACAAATATATCATGATGCCTCATCAACATGTGAAAGTACTAGAACAGTTATGGAAAAGGGCAATACCCTAAAAGTACAAAAACATACAATAGCACTTTTTTTAAACAAAAAAAAGGCAGCACACAAGTTCTAGGGATAATTTTGCAAAGTTAGAAATGATAAACGAAATGTTTGATTACATTATCTACTGAAACAGTGAAGTAGGAGGTAAATAACATCTCAGCAACAAACAGGATGCATACTCCATGACAAAAATAAGGAGCTTCCTATGAAAATTAAGTATGGTTTTCTGCTGATGATAACATAAATAGGCTATAAAGACATTGGCTTAACTATAATAACAGTGGCAGCAAACAGAAAGTACTAAAACAGTAATTCAAAGAATTATGGTAGTAAGAACGTAAGATGCAAAGGTTGAAAACAGAAGCAGCCCAAATGTAAAGAGTGGGAACACTGAACAAGGGATTGTCAGGGTTCAGTGTCCCAAACTGTGTACACATAATAAAGATACTACATATCAATAATTCAACAAAGAACCTTTAAATGCATTATAATATTAGATTTTCCTGGAAGTATTTGGAATCCTATCCTATCATCTAAAACCTCTAGAATTTCGGGGCTACAGATTTATGTGATTCATATCTTATGTTTCTTGAATCTAGTGATAAAGGTTCAAGAATTGAGACTGAGGTCGTAAGCCCTCCCACCCACCCTCCCTCTGTCTCCTAGCCATGTATGCCATCACAATGTTGAACTGAAGCACCAACATGTTTGTCAATATCCATTCTCCATAGATATACAACATCTATATCTAAGCAAATCTCAAAATTGGGCCCGGTGTGGAACAGCGAAGGCACCAAGCCACAGCCACTCCATATGTTGAATCAAGTAAATTAAAATCTAAGGTGCTCTGGCCGAGTGAGGCCCAACACCGGGCCCTGGCCAGCAGCGGCCTCTCCCTGGACGTGGCCAGGGAGGCACGACCCCTGTTGCCCCCTCAGTTCCTTCCCATCAGGGGAATCTGGAATAGATGAAAACCAAGAGTTGGTTTTGGAATAAATAAAATAAAGTTTGTTTAGGAAATAAGATACAATTTGTTTAGGAAAGAGGGTTGGGTTTGTTAGGAAAGGAGACTCCAAATCTATAAGGACTCCTTAATTTGCTTGGGATAAAAGTCATATAGGGACTATAAATATAGGGGTCATGTAATCATTTTAATCTTAAGCAACAATAGAGCAATTGCTCTCCCCTCTATGCCCCTCTCCCTCTCTCCTTGCTCCTCCTCCCTGTCTCCCTACGCCAAGCCCCCCCTCCCTGCCCTAGCCACCGCCCTCTCTCCTGCCCACACCAGCAAGAGCATCCGCAGCCCCCTCCCCCAAGAAGGGTTGTGACACATGTTTTCATGACTAGAGGACTCTGTTTTCATATTGTCCAACTAATCACGATTAGAGGGCTCAATTCGATCAGTTGAGTTGATCGTCCATATCGTTGGACTAGTTAGCAACATGGAGCGATTAATCGGGCTGATGGACGGTCAGTCGATCAACAGGGAATAATACTCAAGGTAGTCCAACAGGCGTGTTGGACCCATAATTAATATAGCCGGCTAGCCGCCCTAACTCTTCCATTTCCCTGGAGACCTGGACCCTGGATGACATTTCTGCTTCCCAGGACCGGCAGCTCCCTTCTCTCCCTTCTTCACCCTTCTCTCTCCCTCCGACACCCTTCTCTCTCTCTCTCTCTCTCCCCCCCCCCCCCCCCCTTGGAGGCTTGGGCACTCCTATCTCACAGGCGGCTACCCAGGGACTGGAGATTAGCACCTCTTCTGAAGGTACCTATCTCAATCTTTTCTCATTGTTGTTCGGTTCAGAGTTCAGTGATTTAGTCTACAGAGCTCCTGTCTTGACTCTTGAATCTTGATCATGTTGTTGTTCGGTTCAGAATTCAGACTTCAGTTCAGAGCTACTGTCTTGACTTCAGAGCTCATGTTGTTGGTGAATGGTGATCATTTCAGGCTTGCTGCCCTGCTAATTATATTATAATCTCTATTCTAAGTATATATCTATATATAGTGTTATATATGTATATATACATATATGTCCTGGAAATATGCAGGACGACTAGGTGGACGATTAGGGTCGATCAGGGGTGACTAATCGTCCTGATCGTCGCCTAATCACGACTAATCGGGTGATTGCCCAGTCAGAACGATCAACCGATCAGGCGATCTGGATCTGAAAACACATAGAGGGAGTACCAAAAATTCACACATATAAGAGCAGCTCCAATAGTGTTAAAGAAGCTAGCTCATATGATGTTTTATTCAATAAGAAGAAAGAATGATAAGCTATCTCTTCATGAACAGCTAAGCTCACACCCTTTCCTATGACTCGTGTCTTTATGCTTACACATTTTTCTATGCCAGCATGTTAGGCCAGTCTCAATAAGAATTTTATGTGAGTTTCATCTACATTTAATAAGCTGCCACATAAGTGGTTTTTATGACATGTCGATGTTTTTAAGGAGAGAAGGAAACTCTCGATTACCAAATCTCTATGAGCCATGAAAATTAAATGTTTATGAAATCATAGAATGAAATTTTCCATTGAGAGTGAGAGTTTGAGTTTCATCCAGATTTTATTTCATTCTATATGGCATGGCAACCTTAGAAATTATGTCATGAAATTTCTCATTGATACTAGCTTTAGGCTACTCAATTTCTATCTTTTTTTTTCTTAAGTTCATATGAGCTAGCAAGTTGACCTTTTTTAGGGTGACAAACACTACAGTCAAAATCTATACGCTGCAGCACCAGAAATCAGATGAAAACACATAGGTTACATGCTACAAGCATAGACAGAAAGAAGGTCATCATATGTACTTAGGGGGGTGTTTGTTTGGGATTATAATCTGCCCAGATTATATAATCCAACAAACAAATTTGTTGGATTATATAATCTGGGCAGATTATAATCCCAAACAAACACCCAAATTTGTTGGATTATATAATCTGGGCAGATTATAATCCCAAACAAACACCTCCTAAGTTGATCCAGCCATCCATCCAGGTGTAACATCTTCAGAGACATCGGTGAGAGAGAATTTCTGGAATTTTGAGATCTACGGATTCTAAAAGCCATCTTCTACCCAAAAAGGTAGTTCGATGCCATTTCCAAGTGCCCACATCAATTTTGAATCAAAACATGCAAGTAAAGGTAAGCAGGTGATCCCATGTCTCAGCATGATTCAGAACTTTAAAACTACAACATAGATGAGCACCCATCCATTCTAAATTGTAAGTCAGTTTTAGCTTTTCTAGATTCATAGTTTTTAGTACGTATCTAGACATAATGTATTTCTAGATGTATATCAAAAAAGCCAAAAATGATTTACAATTTGGAATGGATGGAGCAACACTAAAGCACACTCCCTGACAATCGCACCCGTAGCATGAAACGACGAAATTGACTAGGAAATCGCGCGAACCTTAGCTCAACGGAGGTGGAATCGAAGAACCCAGCACCCATGCCGCGATCTGGCAGCGGTAATTTGTCGATATATCCCATCCACCCGCCTCCCCACTAGACCTAAAACCGAACTCGCAATTTAAGAGCTGCCCCGACTAAACCCGCGAATCCCCAAACCCTCGCACTAACGGCTACCGCAACACAAGTCACAAGAGTCCGAGAAATTACCAGCGAGCACGTCGTGGTCGTCTGAGAGGTACCCCTGCTGGCGCGAGGGCACGAGCAGGAACAGCACCGGTATGAGCACCCCTGCCGCGAGCAGGAGCACGAAGACGCACCGGAACGAAACCGCCCGCCCGATCGCGCCGAAGACTCGCCCTCCCCATGGGCCACCGCCTCCGGCTCCGGCGATCTCGAGGCCTCCCGCGCCGCCGCCGAGCTCCACATCGAAGGGCTTCCCCATTCCGAGCGCATCTGGTTTGCTCGCTCACCCCAACGCTCCTCAAGTCCTCCTCCTCCTCGCCACCACCGCCGTGTCCGTCACAGACGGACCCGCGCCTGCGCCTACGATCTAGTGAATCGTGCCGGCGCCGGTGCCCGGGTCCCTCGCTTCAGTTTCCGCTTCCGGTTCCGGCTGGGCGGCTGGTGCGAGTGACCAACAACTGTCAGTTGAGTTGGAGAAGATGGACGCTCCTCGTGTTTTGGACATTTGGTTTACTAGTGCTTTTTTTTCTCCGGCGACGCTACTCGACCGACATGTGCTCTCGCTGTCAGTCTCTGGCAAAATATACGGAGAATTGTGCATTTCGCACTTTGGTGTCTTTTCGCTTGCTTAGTGCATAATCCAGACGGCATTTCAGAAACGAAATATTCGTGCTCGTTCAGGCGTCGCAATTTTCTTCTTTCCAAATTGCACGTTCCAACTTTAACCACGAGCGAAAATCCCACCGCTCCTCGCCAACGCGCCGCGCATGTGCGGACAGGTGGCTCGCCAGGGTGCCTGCCAATTTCTTTTCGTTTCCATTAAAATAATAGTCACTTGTCAACTGGAAGGGATCGTGTAAGGCTCGTCAGTGACTTAGCTAGAATTTTTCCATTAAGTTTGCTATAATAAAACTTTTATAAATAATTTAATATAATCCACAAATTATATGGTATATAATTCAGAATATAAAGATAACTATAGTATATGAAACTATAGATTTAACTTTTAAGGCCAAATATAATATAAAATTGTCTAAACACCAAACACAAAATACACTGATGGTGTTAGGGTTTTTTCTAGATATCGGTGGACTAGTGATCGGGTGGACTGGTGTATGTCACGGCCTATCTAGACCACCCATTAGCTATGCCCTGAATCTTATAGAGGTGAGAACGGTTGGAAAAAACTGGTATTTTCACGGATCCCTTTACCAAAATTTATTATTTCTGGATTTATCAAGATATACGAAAAATGGTATGAAATTGTGATGAGATGTTTCGAAAACGGAACAACAAATTGTGTCGACATCTCTACTATTCGTTTTCGGATTTACCGAGAAAATCCGATAATATAATTTCATTTCAGCGTCCACGTTTGTTCCATCTCTTTATGTGAACTAGGAGAATTTATATGTGATATTTATCTTTTTTAGATATCATATAAGATATATCAGGTGATTTAGACCTCATGACCGAGGGTCTATAGCCCATGTATCGTGTGTTTAAAATTTATGTATTGTATGGTTAAAAGTTATGAGCGGACATATATGATCAATTATGTGTCATCGAGACTATATATTGTGTATTTGTATGGTTAATATTTGCATATGGATGTGAACAGTTATGTGGTTCTGACTTATTTATTGTGTGCTTTCTGATTTAAGTTAACATTTCCAAATCGATTTTGAGATATTTTTTCCAGATTTTTTTGTTTTTGAAATACCGAAATTTACTAACTGTAATTTGTTACCAACTTTCCAATTTCCCAATTCTGACTGAAAAAAACTTATACATGTGAAAATGATGATAGGGTTTTTTCTAGCGTTAAATATCTGGCTTTTTATCCTAGTTTGGTTAGGCCAATCGTTTATCTCACTATTTTATGGCTCTTGTATGTTAGAAATATTCTACTCATAAAACTTTTTTATTCTGCAAATTTTAATTATACTTTGCTTTATCAATACTTTTTAAATTGTTGCTTGTAAAATTATTAAAAATAGCCTTAGTTTTAGGTTTTTGATATGTTTTTTCTTACTCGCTGCTGGTTAGTGGAATCATGGAGGATGTGATGTGGCCACTACCCGCGCTTTGGCTTCTACGCATAGGTAGTGGTGATTGAGGCGCCCCACACTAAACATATCACAAGATTAAGGTTCTGTTTGGAAGCAAGACAATTTTTAAGGAACTAGTTTTTATATTTTAGCTAGGCGAAGGTGGCTTCTTAGGTTTTAAGAAAATGGGAATCCGATTTATATAAACTGACGCATAAACTAGTATGTTTGGAACCACATCAATTTCTATGAGTCAGTTTATTAAAACTGGGTGCTTTCAAACATGCCCTAAGAGGCAATACCTAGGAATGGCTAAACGGAAACAATATGCACTCCCATGGTGGGCCACTCTTTCTAAGTTTGGTTTGCCCTACCCTTGTACTCATGCTCACTATAGGGAAGTTGGTTAACGCAACACCTCCGGACACTCATATTCATTGAAGCCCATAGGCCCCACATACATGGAGAATCGAGTTTGTCTGGCATCTTGCGAGAAGATTGGGCCCACCTGCAGGCCACCCTATGTCAATAGAGGGGCATGATATTCTTTTAGGGCCTAAGGAAGGCCATATCTCTAGACATAGACAAGACGCCTTTTAAAAACCCGTCAAAGTAGTTACTAGGGCCTAATTATTGCCAGACCCCGCTCTCAAGGATTCATGCCCTAGGGACTTACCTAGGCTCTAGCAACGGTAAGGGCCCACCATGACAAGAGTCTTGATCTCGGGTCCCCCAAACCTGTAAGGTTATCATAGCAACTGTCATCCACGGGGAATGACCCAAAACCCAAGGGACATGGGGCCTCGGAATGCTCAACACTTTGGGGCACTTTTAGACATAGTTCTGTTGACCGCCAGAGCCCCCCTATGAGCCCTGGATATCTGAGACTCCCAACCTCAAAAAATCCCAATGACTAGGTTTCGGTGTTTCGTACCTCGCCCCCACAAGTAAAGTTATTGTATGTGTTCTAGTCACTAAAGGGTGTGCACGGAGGGCGCAAGGTTTATACTGGTTCGGACAGAACGTTCCTACTTCCAGTCATCGGTGGCTTGCCCTACCGACACATTGATGATCAAACACATAGTAGGGGTTACAAGCGGTTGAGAGAGAGAGGAGAGGCTATCCAAGTCTATTTATTGGGGTGGAAGTGGAGCTTAGAAGCTGCTGGGTGGAGTCCTAGCTAAGTCTTGGCTCGGTGAGGCTCCGGCCTCCTAGTCCTCGACGACGCTCCTCCTCCTCCTATTCGTCCTTGTGGGCTCGTGTCCGTCTGAGGCGTTCGGTTTCCCCAAGAGCTCTCTCCTTTTCATCTCCCTTGCCCTAAGGCCAGCCTCTCTCTTTTATAGGCTGGGAGAGGGGTTGACCAGCGATGGCTTCCCTGGGAAGGAGCCATAAGACAAGGGTAAAACAAGTGTTTTACCCCGGGTGGAGCCACACGTACTCGTGGTGCCGGGGCTACCTAGATGTCTCATATTTACCGTGGCGGATGACGTGGGGACGGTGATGGTCCCAGACATCATCATTTTGGTTATGTGACCCCTGGCTTCTGTACCCTAGGGCTCGGCGCAGACCATCATGTAGTGCCCTGTGGGAGGTCTGCGTACTCAGGCCTAGTCCGATAGGCCATAAGTGCGTCGTAGGTCGAGGGGTGCACGGGCCATTAATGTGTCGCAATCTGAGAGGCTCATAGGTCATGAGTGCTATGCGAGCCGAGATGCTCGTAGGTCATGAGTGGGAAGCGGACCGGCGCTACACTGTGGCTCAGTACCAGGCGTGGTAAAATGCGGTCAGCTATTTATGATGAGTCAGTTTGGGACCGGGCGTGAGATCCACTCGAGTGGTTCCCTTCCGACATGCTCGATGAAAGGGAATTAGGCTTACACCTAGTTCCTATATAATTTTGGTGGTTGAATTGCCCAACACAAATCTTTGGACTAACTAGTTTGTTCTAGTATATAAGTTATACAGGTGCAAAAGGTTCACACTTAGCCAATAAAAAGACCAAGTATTGAGTTCAACAAAAGAGCAAAGGAGCAACCGAAGGCTCCTCTGGTCTGGCGCACCGGACTGTCCGGTGCACCACCGGACAGTGTCCAGTGCACCAGAGGACTCCAACTCGTCACCTTTGGGAAAATCCAGAGCCAGCGCGCTATAATTCACCGGACTGTCCGGTGCACACCGGACAGTGCCCGGTGCTCCAACGGGACGCGGCTCTGGAACTCGCCAGCTTCGGGTTTTCACGAAGGCTGCTCCGCTATAATTCACCGGACATGTCCGGTGTGCACCGGACTGTCCGGTGCGTCCTCGGACCAACGGCTACCTGCAACGCATTAAATGCGCGCGCAGCGCGCGCAGAAGGCAGGCGCACCCATACCAGCGCACCGGACACTGAACAGTTCATGTCCAATGCGCCACCGGACATCGAGGCGGGCCCAGAAGTCAGAACTCCAACGGTCAGATTCCAACGGTACTGGTGACGTGGCTGGGGCACCGGACATGTCCGGTGTGCACCGGACTGTCCGGTGCGCCATCGAACAGACAACCTCCACCAACGGTCAAGTTTGGTGGTTGGGGCTATAAATACCCCAACCACCCCCACATTCATGGCATCCAAGTTTTCCAGCTTCCAACCACTATACAAGAGCTAGCATTCATTGCAAAGTACACCAAAAGAGATCAAATCCTCTCCCAACTCCACACAAAGCATTAGTGATTAGAGAGAGTGATTTGTAGTGTTCATTTGAGCTCTTGCGCTTGGATCGCTTCTTTTCTTTCGCATTCTTTCTTGTGATCAAACACTCACTTGTAATTGAGGCAAGAGGCACCAATCGTGTGGTGGCCCTTGCGAGAAGTTTGATTCCCAAGTGATTTGAGAAGAGAAGCTCACTCGGTCCAAGGGACCGTTTGAGAGAGGGAAGGGTTGAAAGAGACCCGGCCTTTGTGGCCTCCTCAACGGGGAGTAGGTTTGAGAGAACCGAACCTCGGTAAAACAAATCCGCGTGTCTCACTTCATTATTTGCTTGCGATTTGTTTTGCACCCTCTCTCGCGGACTCGATTATATTTCTAACGCTAACCCGGCTTGTAGTTGTGATTATTTTTGAGAATTTCAGTTTCGCCCTATTCACCCCCCCTCTAGGCGACTTTCACTTGGTATCAGAGCCCGATGCTTCATTAGAGCCTAACCGCTCGAAGTGATGTCGGGAGATCACGCCAAGAAGGAGATGGAGACCGGCGAAAAGCCCACTACAAGCCACGGGAGCACTTCATCGGAAGAGTCCCGCACCAAGAGGAAGGAGAAGAAGAAGAGCTCCTCCAACAAAGGGAAGGAGAAGAAATCTTCTTCTCACCACAAAGAGAAGAAGGAGAGATCTTCCTCTCACAAGCCACATCGGAGTGGGGACAAGCACAAGAGGATGAGGAAAGTGGTCTACTATGAGACCGACACTTCATCAACATCGACCTCCGGCTCCGATGCGCCCTCCGTAACTTCTAAACGCCAAGAGCGTAAGAAGTTTAGTAAGATCCCCTTACACTATCCTCGTACATCTAGACATACTCCATTACTTTCCGTTCCATTAGGCAAACCGCCAACCTTTGACGGTGAAGATTATGCTAGGTGGAGTGATTTAATGAAATTTCATCTGACCTCACTCCACAAAAGTATATGGAATGTTGTTGAGTTTGGAGCACAGGTACCATCCGTAGGGGATGAGGATTATGATGAGGACGAGGTGGCCCAAATCGAGCACTTCAACTCCCAAGCCACAACCATACTCTTGGCCTCTCTAAATAGAGAGGAATACAACAAGGTGCAAGGGTTGAAGAATGCAAAGGAAATTTGGGACCTCCTCAAGACCGCACACGAGGGTGATGAACTAACAAAGATCACCAAGCGGGAAACGATCGAGGGGGAGCTCGGTCGCTTTCGACTTCGCCAAGGGGAAGAGCCACAAGACATGTACAACCGGCTCAAGACTTTGGTGAACCAAGTGCGCAACCTCGGGAGCAAGAAGTGGGATGACCATGAGGTGGTTAAGGTTATTCTTAGATCACTCATTTTCCTTAACCCCACTCAAGTTCAATTAATTCGTGGTAATCCTAGATATACTCAAATGACCCCCGAGGAAGTTATCGGGAATTTTGTGAGCTTTGAATGTATGATCAAGGGCTCCAAGAAGATCAACGAGCTTGATGAACCCTCCACGTCCGAAGCACAACCGGTGGCATTTAAGGCGACGGAGGAGAAGAATGAGGAGTCTACACCGAGTAGACAACCAATTGATGCCTCCAAGCTCGACAATGAGGAAATGGCTTTAATCATCAAAAGCTTTCGCCAAATCCTCAAGCAACGAAAGGGGAAGGATTACAAATCCCGTTCCAAGAAGGTTTGCTACAAGTGTGGTAAGCCCGGTCACTTTATCGCTAAATGTCCATTATCAAGTGACAGTGACAGGGATAACGACAAGAAGGGAAAGAGGAAAGAAAAGAAGAGGTACCACAAGAAGAGGGCCGGTGATGCCCACGTGTGCCGCGAGTGGGACTCCGACGAGAGCTCCACCGACTCCTCCTCCGACGAGGACGCCGCCAACATCGCCGTCACCAAGGGACTCCTCTTCCCAAACGTCGGCCACAAGTGCCTCATGGAAAAGGACGGCAAAAGGAAGAAGGTAAAATTAAGACCCTCCACTAAATATGAAACCTCTAGTGATGAGGATGATGCTAGCAATGAGGAGGATAACTTGCGCGTTCTTTTTGCCAACCTTAACATGGAACAAAAGGAAAAAACTAAATGAGCTAATTAGTGCCATCCATGAAAAGGATGACCTCTTGAACTCCCAAGAGGACTTCCTAATCAAGGAAAATAAAAAGCATGTTAAGGTTAAAAATGCTTATGCTCTAGAGGTAGAAAAATGTGAGAAATTATCTAGTGAGCTAAGTACTTGCCATGATACTATTACCAACCTTAGAAATGAAAATGCTAGTTTAAATGCTAAGGTTGACTCACATGTTTGTAATGTTTCAATTCCCAATCTTAGAAATGATAATGATGATTTGCTTGCTAAGATTGAAGAATTAAACATTTCTCTTGCTAGCCTTAGAGTAGAAAATGAAAATTTAATTGCTAAGGCTAAAGAACTAGATGTTTGCAATGTTACAATTTCCGATCTTAGAGATAATAATGATATCTTGCGTGCTAAGATCGTTGAACTTAATTCATGCAAACCCTCTACATCTAGTGTTGAGCATGTTTCCATTTGTACTAGATGTAGAGATGTTGATATTAATGCTATTCATAATCACATGACTTTGATTAAACAACAAAATGATCATATAGCAATATTAGATGCAAAAATTGCCGAGCATAACTTAGAAAATGAAAAGTTTAAATTTGCTAGAAGTATGCTCTATAATGGGAGACACCCTGGCATTAAGGATGGCATTGGCTACCAAAGGGGAGACAATGTCAAACTTAGTGCCCCTCCTAAAAGATTGTCAAATTTTGTTAAGGGCAAGGCTCCCATGCCTCAGGATAACGAGGGTTACATTTTATACCCTGCCGGTTATCCTGAGAGCAAAATTAGGAAAATTCACTCTAGGAAGTCTCACTCTGGCCCTAACCATGCTTTTATGTATAAGGGTGAGACATCTAGCTCTAGGCAACCAACCCGTGCTAAGTTGCCTAAGAAGAAAACTCCTAGTGCATCAAATGAGCATGACATTTCTTTTAAAACTTTTGATGCATCATATGTTTTAACTAACAAATCCGGCAAGGTAGTTGGCAAGTTTGTTGGGGGCAAACACAAGGGCTCCAAGACTTGTGTTTGGGTACCCAAAGTTCTTGTTTCTAATGCCAAAGGACCCAAAACCGTTTGGGTACCTAAAGTCAAGAACTAAAATTGTTTTGTAGGTTTATGCATCCGGGGGCTCAAGTTGGATACTCGACAGCGGGTGCACAAACCATATGACAGGGGAGAAAAAGATGTTCTCCTCATATGAGAAAAACCAAGATCCCCAACGGGCTATCACATTCGGGGATGGAAATCAAGGTTTGGTCAAAGGATTGGGTAAAATTGCTATATCACCTGACCATATTATTTCCAATGTTTTTCTTGTAGATTCCTTAGATTACAATTTGCTTTCCGTATCCCAATTATGTCAAATGGGCTACAACTGTTTATTTACTGATGTAGGTGTTACTGTCTTTAGAAGAAGTGATGATTCAATAGCATTCAAGGGAGTGTTAGAGGGTCAGCTATACTTGGTAGATTTTGATAGAGCTGAACTCGACACGTGCTTGGTTGCTAAGACTAACTTGGGTTGGCTCTGGCACCGCCGACTAGCCCATATTGGAATGAAGAATCTTCATAAGCTTCTAAAGGGAGAGCACATTTTAGGACTAACAAATGTTCATTTTGAGAAAGACAAGATTTGTAGCGCATGCCAAGCAGGAAAGCAAGTTGGGTCCCAACATCCACACAAGAACATCATGACTAGTGACAGGCCACTGGAGCTCCTACACATGGACCTATTCGGCCCGATCGCTTACATAAGCATCGGCGGGAGTAAGTACTGTCTAGTTATTGTGGATGATTATTCTCGCTTCACTTGGGTATTCTTTTTACAGGAAAAATCTCAAACCCAAGAGACCTTAAAGGGATTCTTGAGACGGGCTCAAAATGAGTTCGGCTTAAGGATCAAGAAAATAAGAAGCGACAACGGGACGGAGTTCAAGAACTCTCAAATTGAAGGCTTCCTTGAGGAGGATGGCATCAAGCATGAGTTCTCTTCTCCCTAAACTCCACAACAAAATGGTGTAGTGGTGAGAAAAAATCGAACTCTATTGGACATGGCAAGAACCATGCTTGATGAATACAAGACACCGGATCGGTTTTGGGCTGAGGCGGTCAACACCGCCTGCTACGCCATCAACCGGTTATATCTACACCGAATCCTCAAGAAGACATCCTATGAACTCCTAACCGGTAAAAAGCCCAATATTTCATATTTTAGAGTTTTTGGTAGCAAATGCTTTATTCTTGTTAAGAGAGGTAGAAAATCTAAATTTGCTCCTAAAACTGTAGAAGGCTTTTTACTAGGATATGATTCAAACACAAGGGCATATAGAGTCTTTAACAAGTCCTCAGGACTAGTTGAAGTTTCTTGTGACGTTGTGTTTGATGAAACTAACGGCTCTCAAGTAGAGCAAGTTGGTCTTGATGAGATAGGTGAAGAACAGGCTCCATGCATCGCGCTAAGGAACATGTCCATTGGGCATGTGTGTTCTAAGGAATCCGAAGAGCCTCCACATGCACAAGATCAACCATCCTCGTCCACAAAAGCATCTCCGCCAACCCAAAATGAGGACGAGGCTCAAGTTGATGAAGGAGAAGATCAAAGAGATGAGCCCCCTCAAGATGACGTCAATGATCAAGGGGGAGATGCAAATGATGAAGACAAAGAGGATGAACAACCAAGGCCGTCACACCCAAGAGTCCACCAAGCAATCCAACGAGATCACCCCGTCGGCACCATCCTCGGCGACATTCATAAGGGGGTAACCACTAGATCTCATGTTGCACATTTTTGTGAACATTACTCGTTTGTTTCCTCTATTGAGCCACACAGGGTAGAGGAAGCACTTCAAGATTCGGATTGGGTGGTGGCGATGCAAGAGGAGCTCAACAACTTCACTAGAAATGAGGTATGGCATTTAGTTCCACGTCCTAACCAAAATGTTGTAGGGACCAAATGGGTCTTCCGCAACAAGCAAGATGAGCATGGTGTGGTGACAAGGAACAAAGCCCGACTTGTGGCCAAGGGATACTCCCAAGTTGAAGGTTTGGATTTCGGTGAAACCTATGCACCCGTAGCTAGGCTTGAGTCAATTCGTATATTATTGGCCTATGCTACTTACCATGGCTTTAAGCTTTATCAAATGGACGTGAAAAGTGCCTTCCTCAATGGACCAATCAAGGAAGAGGTCTATGTTGAGCAACCTCCCGGCTTTGAAGACAGTGAGTATCCTAATCATGTCTATAAGCTCTCTAAGGCGCTTTATGGGCTCAAGCAAGCCCCAAGAGCATGGTATGAATGCCTTAGAGATTTCCTTATTGCAAATGGCTTCAAAGTCGGCAAGGCCGATCCTACTTTATTCACTAAGACTCTTGACAATGATTTGTTTGTATGCCAAATTTATGTCGATGATATCATATTTGGGTCTACTAACGAATCTACATGTGAAGAATTTAGTAGGATCATGACACAAAAATTCGAGATGTCTATGATGGGGGAGTTAAAGTATTTTCTAGGATTCCAAGTCAAGCAACTCCAAGAGGGCACCTTCATTAGCCAAACGAAGTATACTCAAGATATTCTAAGCAAGTTTGGAATGAAGGATGCCAAGCCCATCAAGACACCCATGGGAACTAATGGGCATCTCGACCTCGACACGGGAGGTAAGTCCGTGGATCAAAAAGTATACCGGTCGATGATTGGTTCATTTCTTTATTTATGTGCATCTCGACCGGACATTATGCTTTCCGTTTGCATGTGTGCAAGATTCCAATCTGACCCTAAGGAATCCCACCTTACGGCCGTAAAACGAATCTTGAGATATTTAGCTTATACTCCTAAGTTTGGGCTTTGGTACCCTCGGGGATCCACTTTTGATTTAATTGGTTATTCGGATGCTGATTGGGCGGGGTGTAAGATTAATAGAAAGAGCACATCGGGGACTTGCCAGTTCTTGGGAAGATCCTTGGTGTCTTGGGCTTCAAAGAAGCAAAATTCGGTCGCTCTTTCAACCGCCGAAGCCGAGTACATTGCCGTAGGTCATTGTTGCGCGCAATTGCTTTGGATGAGGCAAACCCTGCGGGACTACGGTTACAAATTAACCAAAGTCCCTTTGCTATGTGATAATGAGAGTGCAATCAAAATGGCCGACAATCCCGTCGAGCATAGCCGCACTAAGCACATAGCCATTCGGTATCATTTTCTTAGAGATCACCAACAAAAGGGAGATATCGAGATTGCACACATTAATACTAAAGATCAATTAGCCGATATCTTTGCCAAGCCACTTGATGAACAATCTTTTACCAAACTTAGGCATGAGCTCAATATTCTTGATTCTAGCAATTTCTTTTGCTAACTTGCACACATAGCTCATAAATATACCTTTGATCATGTCTCTTTCATATGCTATGACTAATGTGTTTTCAAGTCTATTTCAAACCAAGTCATAGGTGTATTGAAAGGGAAATGGAGTCTTCGGCGAAGCCAAAAGGCTTCCACTTCGTAACTCATCCTTCGCCGTCACTCCGAGCCGCTCTCTATCCTTGGGGGAGAGAGCAAAACAAAAGGACTCCTACTTTGGTATAATCTTCACTCTTTTATTTATAACTAAAGGAGAAGAAAGTAATTTAAAGGGCTCTAATGACTCCGTTTTTGGCGATTCATGCCAAAGGAGGAGAAAGTATTACCCAAAGCAAAAGGACCGCACCACCAAACTAATTTTAAAATATAATTTTCAATTGTCAATTTGGTATCTTAATGTGTTCAAAAAGGGGAGAAAGTAGTATTTCAAAATTGATTCATCAAAACCCTCTTGAACACTAAGAGGAGGATTTCATTTAGGGGGAGTTTTGTTTAGTCAGAGGAAAAGCATTTGAAACAGGGGGAGAAAATTTCAAAACTTGAGAATGCTTTGCAAACTCTTATTCATTTACCTTTGACTATTTGCAAAAGAACTTTGAAAAGATTTACAAAAGATTTTGCAAAAACAGAACATGTGGTGCAAGCGTGGTCCAAAATGTTAAAAATGAAAGAACCGATCCATGCATATCTTGTAAGTATTTATATTGGCTCAATTCCAAGCAACCTTTGCACTTACTTTATGCAAACTAGTTCAAATATGCATTTCTACATTTGCTTTGGTTTGTGTTGGCATCAATCACCAAAAAGGGGGAGATTGAAAGGGAATTAGGCTTACACCTAGTTCCTATATAATTTTGGTGGTTGAATTGCCCAACACAAATCTTTGGACTAACTAGTTTGTTCTAGTATATAAGTTATACAGGTGCAAAAGGTTCACACTTAGCCAATAAAAAGACCAAGTATTGAGTTCAACAAAAGAGCAAAGGAGCAACTGAAGGCTCCTCTGGTCTGGCGTACCGGACTGTCCGGTGTGCCACCGGACAGTGTCCGGTGCACCAGAGGACTCCAACTCCAACTCGTCACCTTCGGGAAAATCCAGAGCCAGCGCGCTATAATTCACCGGACTGTCCGGTGCACACCGGACAGTGTCCGGTGCTCCAACGGGACGCGGCTCTGGAACTCGCCAGCTTCGGGTTTTCACGAAGGCTGCTCCGCTATAATTCACCGGACTGTCCGGTGCGTCCTCGGACCAACGACTACTTCGCGCCAACGGCTACCTGCAACGCATTAAATGCGCGCGCAGCGCGCGCAGAAGGCAGGCGCACCCATACCAGCGCACCGGACACTGAACAGTTCATGTCCAATGCGCCACCGGACATCGAGGCGGGCCCAGAAGTCAGAACTCCAACGGTCAGATTCCAACGGTACTGGTGACGTGGCTGGGGCACCGGACATGTCCGGTGTGCACCGGACTGTCCGGTGCGCCATCGAACAGACAGCCTCCACCAACGGTCAAGTTTGGTGGTTGGGGCTATAAATACCCCAACCACCCCCACATTCATGGCATCCAAGTTTACCAGCTTCCAACCACTATACAAGAGCTAGCATTCATTGCAAAGTACACCAAAAGAGATCAAATCCTCTCCCAACTCCACACAAAGCATTAGTGATTAGAGAGAGTGATTTGTAGTGTTCATTTGAGCTCTTGCGCTTGGATCGCTTCTTTTCTTTCGCATTCTTTCTTGTGATCAAACACTCACTTGTAATTGAGGCAAGAGGCACCAATCGTGTGGTGGCCCTTGCGGGAAGTTTGATTCCCAAGTGATTTGAGAAGAGAAGCTCACTCGGTCCAAGGGACCGTTTGAGAGAGGGAAGGGTTGAAAGAGACCCGGCCTTTGTGGCCTCCTCAACGGGGAGTAGGTTTGAGAGAACCGAACCTCGGTAAAACAAATCCGCGTGTCTCACTTCATTATTTGCTTGCGATTTGTTTTGCGCCCTCTCTCGCGGACTCGATTATATTTCTAACGCTAACCCGGCTTGTAGTTGTGATTATTTTTGAGAATTTCAGTTTCGCCCTATTCACCCCCCCCCTCTAGGCGACTTTCACTCGACCTCCCTTGTCAGGTCCCGCCACGCTCGACCCTGGGCTCGGTGCCGCGGGGTTCAACCAGGGGCGGGCCTTGTAGGGTTTACGTATCTGCCTCTCCCAACTAACTAACGGGCCCCATCAATTAGAGGCTCCTTTCCTTAGCGCTCTCTCTGGCTAGTGGGTCCCAGGGACCGAGGGTCATTTCCTCGACACAGGGTCTTAAGGTCCTTCTAGAGTCTAGGTCCATCCGAGAGGATTGAGGAGTTTTTGATTCAACTAAGTATAGTCGTGTCTATCGGTGTTTTGGGTCCGCCCGCACACCTGGGGTTGCCCCTCGAGGTGCTTTTTGGAGTAGGACGGTGTTACTGACTGTAGCTCGATGGTTCGTTCTAGATGCATGAGAGACAGTGGACAATTTTATATAGGTTCGGGCTGCTTAGAAAGGCGTAACACCCTACTTCTTGGTGTGGATCTTTTATGTGGTGGGTTACAGGGGGGTTCTCTAGTATGGAGGATGCTAGAGAGCTGAGTAGACGGCTAATGAGTGAGTTGTTTGATGGGGTGCCCCCTAGGCCTTATATATTCGACCGTGGGGCGTTACATGCAGATATGATAACAACATGCGCCTAAATAATAGTGAACCGACTGAGCTTATCTTCCTATAACTCTGTCGACTTATCATCATTCAGTTCCGACGCCTTAGGGCGCCGCGTGGGAGAATCGGATCACTACTGTGGATAACGCTTAAATCCATTGGGCCGCCTGGGCTTGAGTCGATCCAATCTTGCGTTGATCCACTCTGCCAGACATTCCTCCCCAGTCCACGAAGGGATGGCCATGCGAAACAATGGGCCCAAGGCCTTTCGCGAGGTCTTCTAGCCTTCTAGTGGACCCAGGGGATATCTATTCCCCACAAGCCCCCAATCTTTGAGTTGATTTTGAAATAATCGGCCCAAAGATTCTAGGTCCAGCTTGCAGTTTTGATTTTAAAATGTGGATGCTTTGACGGTACGCTTGTCAAGTCGTTGCTTCTGAGCTTTGATCGGTCAGCTTATGCTTTAGAGATCAGCATTTCGTTTTTGGAGGTTGAAGATTCATTGGGTGCACTAGAGGTGCACCCAATGGGTGTAGCTACCGAGCTTTGAGTGGATTACTGAAAATAATCCACTCAAAGGTCTTAATTTCCTGCCTTTTTAGAAGTCGTTGGTTCATCTTTGTCTTATGCTTTAGAAATCAGCATTTCATTATCAGTTCATGCTTTAGAGATCAACATTCTGTTTTTTGGGATTAATGATTCATTGGGTGTAGCCCCAGAGCTTTGAGTGGATTACTGAAAATAATCCACTCAAAGGTCTTCATCTCATTATTTTAGAAATCATCATTTTATCTTCATCGAATGCCTTAGAATTTAGTATTATATCATCAGCTTTATGCTTTAGAGATTAGTATATGGTTTTGCCTTTGAGATCAGCAATGCGGTCTACCCATGTCCTGTTAGGTTTGAAATTTATTTGATCGGCGACAGATTGGACGTCTGGTAGATGGCTCTTTGGCTGGTCTTCATTTCGCTTCGTGCTTCAATGCTTCTGTTGATTAGACTTGTACTTCAGCAGCTATTTTTGGCTTTCCTCCGATCTCTATTTCCTTCTGTCTTGATACATTTATTGCATATACTGTATGGATGTGACTGCTTGGGAAAATCTATTGAAAATTCCTGGACGTCCCCCCAATGGGTGTAGCCAAGGGACGGCTTGGTGCGCTGAGTGTTTAGCAAACTGCCCCTGAGTAGTAACTTGATGTGACCGCGGATGTAATCATATCGTCCAAGCAGTTGACTTCAGTCCCAATGGGTGTCGTATTATGTGAAACGGCGTCTGCCGCCTGACTTGTTTCCAGACGATTTGAATTGCATATTGAATATTTGCGACTGTTCAGTGACCGTGGTAGGAGATGAGCGGTTGCCTCCCGTCCCTATAAATAGAGCACTTGCTTCACTTGTGTCTTCACACATCTCTCGGCCGTTTGTTGCTTATTCTCCTCTTTTCTCTTCTCTTCTACTCAACCATGGGCAAGAGCAAGAAAGGCAAAAGTTCATCGCACCACTCCGGCGAAAAGCGGAAGCGTGAGCTGAGTCCCCCCTCCGATGACTTCGGTGACTCCAAGTACTCGGAGGAGAAGTTCTCCTCTGAGTCCAAGGGGTCGCCAATCTACGCCTCTCCCCCGGTGTCGTCCGATGACTCGGACGATTCCCAGGGGATCACCGCCGAGGTGTGGACGTACATCCGGGTCGTCGAGTGCTCCGGGCTCGAGGGCTCGGATGAGTCGGAGATCTCATCGGACGAGGGGGATTCCTCCGACTCGTCCGAGGAGGGGAGCGGTGATGACGGCAACGACGAGGGCGACGGCGGCGACAAGGGCGACGGTGACGGCGGCAAGGGCGACGTCGGCAGCGGCAAGGACGACGGCGGCAGCGGCAGGGCCAGTGGCAAAGCGCCATTGGCTTATATATTAGTATAGATAAGTAGCAGTAGAGGTAGTATTAGTAATAGTGAAATAATGTAGTAGTAGTTAGTAGCATAGAGTAGTGTAAGTAGTGTGGTGGTGTAGTAGTGTAATGTAGCAAAAAAGGGAAGGAAGGCTGGCTCATAATGAGTTGGTCTTTGAGTTTGTGGAAAAACTTCCCTTATCAATATATTGAAGAAAATTTCGGCTTGTTCCAAGTCTCTCCTTTTTTTGCTTTTCCATCGTTCTTTTATAGTCAATCGATAGCCTGTATTCATTCCCAGTGTTGCCGTTGTTCTTAGAGATAACACCCGAGTAATGACTGGTAATTGCTGAGTCATATTTGGTTCTGCTGGCGTTTACATGGAGAAAATGGCTGAGTTATGCATTGCCGGCGTTTTTTAGAAATAACCGCCGAGCTGCTCTCGACCATGTCGGTGTTTTAGAAGTAACATGTCACACCCGGTTTTGAAGGTAAACCGAATGCGAACCATGTATGTGCTAGGATCAGTAATTCACGTACACAACGATTACATAAATGACTCATCATAGCACAATGCTTCGAATTACAATAAAGAGTAAGTAATAATATTACATACTAGAGCCATTTACATAATATAAATCAAAGTACACAGAATCGAAACGTAGCCAACGTAAACAACCCACCACAGGCAGCTGACTAGGGGAGGTCGCTAGCCTAATCCTCAAACTCGTCGAAGTCCTGGAACTCCTGGAGATCCGCCTCGATGCCTTATTCTTTACCTGAGCATAGATTGCACCAAGGCAACCTGGTGTTTTGTGAAAGCAAGGGTGAGTACACATCAACGTACTCAGCAAATGTCTCGTTTGGCTGTAGTGGACTAGCTTTATGTGGGGTTAAGCTCTAGCAGTTGCTTTTAGTTGGTCAAGTATTTATTATTAGTGGAAGCCAAGTTTTAGTAATAGCCAACCCGTGAACCATTTCCTCATCGAGAAAACATCATTATCATCATCGAGTCAAAACCATCAATAGAACCATTGTATCTCATATCATATGTATCTCTAATCAAAGAGGATCCCAAGGTCGCTCATAACCGTGAGCACGGCTGATATATCAGTTTCTAACCCTCTGCAGAGGTCGCACACTTTACCCATGAGCCGTGATTCCCATTTTGCCCGGGGATCATGACTCCCCATTGATCACTTCCTAGGTGGTCCGACAGGGTATCACTACGTAGCTTTTACGAAGATTCCCTAGAGGTCATAGCCGCCCGTTAGGTTTCTCCAGTTTGATAAACACAGTACCCCTCCCCGCAGGAGGGTGACTAACAAAAAGCAAAACGAAAGAACCTCGGCACTCAGCCTCGGCAGAGCAAGCACTGTGCCTGGACCCCATTGACGGCACGACGGCGAAGCAACTACACCTCTAGTTCCTCTAATTAATTAGCTAAGGGCATCCCATTTTACCCTCATGGTTGCACTGTTATCCCGGGTGGTCTCTCAACGAACAGGTCCTTACGGAGAGGCACTCGAGAAACAGCCCGAGCCCCCTAAAGTATCACAATATCCTCATCAGGATAACATCATCGTATCATAAATATTCACAGCATGTTCATTGATTATAGTAAAGCAATAGCATGAAGCTAACCATAATAACCCAAAAGGTAATCAAGGACAAGGTAAATACAAAACTAGTCCATCCTTAGGTTTCAATTAAGTAGTGCGGGACAGTGAATTATAAATAGATAGGATATAATGGGTCAGAGGACACTTGCCTTCACCAAACAGATGCTCAGGATCTTCAACTTCGTGGAACTCAAAGAGCTAGATCACTTGGTCGCCGAAACTTGACCGTTGATTCCTCGAAGCTCAGAAACAAATCGCAATCTAATCGCAACGTGAAGCGAAGACGAATAGACACAAGCAAACAAACATATACATATGCATAAGAACATTACATCATACAAGTTAAAATGTTATAAAAGCGAGCAATATAAAATAGAGAGCGCTTCTACGGTTATGCGAGGAAAAGAACCGCGATAGTCGAAGCTACGGTCGAGAGGTTGTCGCGTTTACACTAAACAAGTATTAGTTAGAACATTTAATTCGGCATTTATCAAATATAAATAATATCTACTACTTAGTTTTGACTAACTTGCTATTTTACTACTAGACAATTAAACATGCAGTTAATTATATGACAAGGATGATTGTATGCGAACGATTAAATATCGTGCGCAGACAGCACGCGATACGCGCGGCAACGCGCGCTACCCGCGAAAATGACGCGCGCGACACGTGGGAACGACACGTGCGAACGATGCATGAACGACGCGCAGACACACACGACTTAGCGTGCGGACGACACGTGAAACAGCACGACAACGTGCGAACGGCGCGCGGGCACGCGCGACATAGCACGCGGACGACGCACGAAATATTGCGAGCGCGAACGACGAGCGACTCAGCACACGATCAAGACAAGTAGAAATGGGTTTACGACGCATTATATATTAAATAACTGACCATTCGCGGCTAACAAACGATGAGACCAACGAATACTACTAAATTGTGATTAAACGCGCAAAATTATTTGCGTAAGATATTTTAGATAAATAGAATTATCAATTAGTCAACGATTAAACAAGAACTAATTAATAAGCATGAATGACTATAGCGAAAAGATTAACTAATGTGTGTGGATTGCGCTTGCGACACGCGACAATGCTTGAAAACAGCACGCGACCAACGCGCCACGCGTACGCGCGAACGACACGCGAATAGCGTGACGATAATACTAGAATCGCTAACCGATATCGCATTTATACTAAACAAGCACTAAATAAAAGCATTTAAGTTGGTATTAAGCACGTTAATATTTATTTATTTATGAAAGCGCAATTTAAAACTAAAAAATAGTTTAAATAGAATGCTAATTTAATAACCATCAGGTAAACCAAAAATTAATTAACTAAAACATGTGTCATGGCAAAATAATGTTTTATTGTGTACACGACATTATTATGAAGATAATGTGACTAGAACGGATCGAAATAGATCAATAACGCAATAAGTACAGCATAAATAATAACTCTTGGATCTAAGCTGATGTGACGTATTTTTATTGATAAAAAAAAAACTTGCCACACGGAGAGTCACATGGAGCTCAGCCGCAGTGGATCGTCCAAATGCAAAAACAGAAATGTGCATGCAGGCGAGACGCTTCCAGGGGGAGACGCATGAAGTGGAGCCCACAGAATGGTACCTTTCCTTTTTTCACTGCGCATGACGGAGCAAGCAGTTTCTTCACCACGGTGCAACTGCACGAGCCGGTGGTTTCTTCGTCACTTTTGGAACGCAGGGGCAGCGAGCGTCGAGTCGGGTGTCCGTGCAGGTTTGCCGGTGGCCGATCTCGCAGTGGGGCACAACAGCTGGACAGCAGGGGCGCGAGGCACCAGCGGCTCATCGGCCACGCGAGCTGGCCGTGCGGTCGCCGCGCTGGCTGGCCGCGCTGGCTGCCACGTCGGGCGAGTAGAGCACCGGCAGGGGAGGCTCGTCGGGGCGCCGCTTGGCCAGCACGCCACAGCGTCGATGGAAAGGGCGGACGGTGCGGATGCTCACGAGTCGAGGCAGCGCGGCTATGGCGGATGGATCAGGCGAAGGGGTAGCACGTTGTGCGGGCATTGCTGTTTTGAAAAAGGAGCGATGGTGGATGGTTGTTACGAATCTCGCGATGAGGGCGAGATGAGCGGGCGGGATGGGCGTTTCCTGGGGAAGATGATGCATGGGCCCTACATCGCAGCGACAGGGGCCTTGCACGAGCGCGCACGTGGGCTGGAGGCTCGGCGCGAGGATGTGGGCCAGATGGGGCTGGGCTGAAAAGGAGGGAAGGGGGAAGGGGAGAAAAAATGTTTTCCATTTTATATATGTGTGTATATATAGGCATAGACATATATTATATATATGTTTATTTTAGATCATGCTCAAATAATTTAAATTCTAAAGTTTTTCCTTCTTTCGAACGTAGACACCACTAAGATCATTTTTAACAAACAAAAACTGTGCTTCGACATGAATGCAACAATCAAAAGTGTCTCTATGACTTTATTCCACTAGGTTTATGCCAATATAAAACAAAAATAATTCTCCATTTTTAGTAAAAAGAGAAGGAAAGCAAAAAAATGAGTGAGTAACACCTGGATTTTGTGGATATTAGGAAAGAAATTTTACACCCCAAATTCAAGGTGTTACATAACAGCCGAGTTATGTTGGGCCACGTCGGCGCTTTAGAGGTAACCACCGAGTTATGCTGGGCCACATCGACGCTTTAGAGGTAGCTATCGAGTTATGTTGGGCCACGTCGGTGCTTTAGAGGTAACCGCTGAGTTATGTTGGGCCACGTCGGCGCTTTTAGATGTAGCTGCTGAGTTATGCTGGGCCACGTCGGCGCTTCAGAGGTAGCTGCCAAGTTATGCTGGGTCACGTCGGCGCTTTAGAGGTAGCTGCCGAGTATGCCAGGACGTCTTGCTTTTTCCGAGTGATGACTTAGCACTTTTTAGAAATGGTGTCTGACCCGGGAAAACCCCATTTATATCACGTCGCTGCACGCCTCTGCATTCTGAGCCCTAACTTCACTTTCCTCCAAACATTACTCTGCTTCCCTCTGATCCCGCTTCCTTTCAATCCGCTGACGAGATTGCGATGGCGCCCAAGCGGAAGAACCAAAGTTCTGTTGTGGTGATCATTCCTCCCATCGACCCCAACAACCAGTTGCCTTTCGCAGGTAACCACATGTTTGTTGTCTCGGAATCGGATCTGCTTCACCTTGTCGATGTTGGAATTCTTCCTCCGAAAGAGCTTTGTTCCTGGCGGATTTGTCATGGGGTTACTGTCCCAATAGAGGATACCCACGAGTCCGTTGTTTATGTTCCTTTTCTTATCCTCGGCCTTGCTCTTCCCATTTCTCCCTTCTTCTGCGGTCTCCTTGACTTTTACAATCTGAACCTAACTCATCTGAATCCCAATTCCATTCTGCAAATCTCTATCTTTGTTCATCTGTGCGAGGCCTACCTCGGAGTTCTTCCCCACTTTGGTTTATGGAAGTATTTGTACCACTGTCGACCCAGGATGGCTGGGGGTCAGCACCAACTCATGGGTGGTGCGAGTCTGGAAATGAGGCGAGGAAGGAAAACAGAATATCTTGATATTTTGCTTAAGGACAACATTAAGGGGTGGCGTCTTGAGTGGTTTATTGTGGAAAACCACGGCAAGTCCCTCCCCCTCTCGGTCGGGAAGACAGCCAGATGTGCGCACTCCAAGTTGGATTGGGTCTCCTACTGCCCTAGAAGTAACAGAGGCTAAGGTTCTGCTTGTTGAAGTCTGTCTGCTGAAGGAAAGAGGTCTGACCACCGAAGTTGTGGTTGCTGATTTTGTTTTTAAGAACATCCAGCCCCTGAAGGACAGAGCATACCCGGCTTACTTGTACAGTGGTGTTACCGACTCCACTCGAGTTACTAATAGGAGAATTCCTGCTAAGGATTTGGTGAGACGGCTAGACATGATCTTGAGAGGCAAAGTATCAAATGTTGGTGCTCCTATTGCCTACTCTGCTTGGAATCTGCCACCTCCTAAGTATTTTTTTCAATTACGTGTCTAATCCTCCTACTGGTGATAGTGGTCTGGGTCTTAGAGTGCGACCCTCTCCCGAAGATATTGAGGTCTTGGTTGCTTCTCTTTGTGATCTTCCCAACGATGAGAGGCAAGTTCATTTTGAGATGCCAGCGAGTCCGGATGATGTAGAGATGAATGTTGTGCTCGATATGTCCGAGCGAGCTCTCCTTCCCATACCGCCATGCTCGATATGTAACTTTTTCCTCTTTCAAATATGTTCGTACCTCGATATCATACCATGACGATAAATATTGATTTGAGTGGTTGTGAGCTTTACTATACATATAGTAGTCAGGTTTTCACTATTAATGCATGGCTTGTTGGATCTTTTATGGGCTTGGCCCATTTATTGAGTAAACTCTATGGTGTGTAATGGTGGAGAATACCAATAGTACCACATTGGAAGTCCAAGGGTCTTTTGGCTTGACTTATATGCTGGGAATTATTCCACTTAATTTGAGAAGTCAAGAAATGGACAAGGGCGTGCCACACGAGCGCGCGCGCCGCCGCCGGCCGGGCCGGGCTCGAGCCGGGCGTGGCGTGGCAGGCAGGCGGCGAGCGTGGTGTGGTTGTGTTAATTTTTAGCACTCACTAACCGCGAGAGTTTTAACTCCGGATTAAACCTTTCAGTTGCCTGTCTCTTCGTTAGTTGCATGCGAGACCCTTGTCCTTCAGCTGCCCGTCTCCTGGCGTGCAGCATACGACCTTTCTCCTTCAGCTTCCCTCTACGAGAGGTTAAGTAGAGGAGAACCCCTGACACTTGGTACACGAGAGAACAGAACCATTTCAGAGTCAGAGCCCAGCCGCAAGTGAGAGTATTCCCATCTTGTGACTCTGCTCACACAGAGAAGCGAGAGGGCAGGTGCCTCCGAAGCCCTTGCCATTCGAGACCTTTCACGGGGGATCGGCAATTAGATTTTTGGGGAGCGTCTACGCGACTGCCCAAAACATCTTCTTCCTGGCGACATGACAAGGGAAGCTGGACAAGGATCTGGATCATCAGAGCGCATTGGAGGGTATAATTAGTTTATTGCCTTACTGTTTTACGTTCTGCAGATTATATATGTTTCATATATTCATCTGTGCTGTTTTATATGTAGCAATGATTTTATCTTATCTGTTCTGTCTTATTATAATATGTTATATCTGTCTGTTTTAATTTTATAGTCATGCTGTTTATGTTTCTATCTATTTATTTTCAATTATTTAGTCAGTTTACATGCTCATTATATTTATATGATTTATATGCTTCATATGCTTTGTGTTCTCATGATCCATATTGTTATGGATATATTTGAGATCACGATTTCTATGGTTGATTATCTTTTATATGTCATCATCATAATATTAATTTATGGAATTAAAATGATACGGAAAATGCCTATAATTCTAACAATCCAAAAACCTAATGTTAGGCATTTTTCTGTCAGAGGTTTTGCTGCTGTGCTAAAGCCTGATCCTTTTGATGGTAAAAACTTCTTGATATGGAAAGCTAAGATGGAATTGTGGCTTACTGCAATGTCTTGTTTTCATGCCACTGAGGGCAAGCCTGTCAACTTACCTCCTGAGGATGAGGCTAAGTTTAAGGCTGAATACAACCTCTTTCGAGGAGCAGTAATTAGCGCACTGGATACAAAATTCTAGAAAAGCTATATCATCCTTCCTACAGGGAAAGAGCTGTGGGATGCACTTGTTGGAAAGTTTGGAGTTACTGACGCTGGTAGCGAGCTGTATCTCATGGAGCAGCTGTATGACTACAAGATGGTTGAGAACCGATCTGTAGTGGAACAGGCTCATGAGTTTCAGGCACTAGCTAAGGAACTCGAACTTTTTCCTTGTCCTTTTCCTAACAAGTTTGTGGCTGGCGGTATAATCGCCAAGTTGCCACCTTCTTGGAAGGACTTTGCTACCTCTCTCAAACATAAGAGACAAGAGTTCAATGTGGAAGAGCTCATTGGTACTCTTGATGTTGAGGAAAGGGCTAGAACAAAGGACAATGGAAAAGGTGTGGAGACCTCTACTGCTAATGTGGTGCAGAAGAGAAACTTCCGCAAGTTTGACAAGAAGAAAAACCAGAACAAACAAGAGAACACAAATAAACCTGTTCAAACAGCATAATTTAAAAAGAAGAATAACAACAACAAGGGAAAGGGAGGATGCTTTGTCTGTGGCAGTGATCAACATTGGGCAAGAGAGTGCCCTGATCGCAAGTTCACACAGGACAAGAAATCAGCTAATGTTGTAACTACTGAAACTGAAGATGGAACATCTGGGTATGGTAATTCTTTACCATTTGTTCTTTCAGTTTGTAATTCACCTGAGTGGTGGATGGACAGTGGTGCAAACATTCATGTGTGTGCTGATGCCTCTATGTTCACTTCCTACCAGGTCGGGAGGTCTGGCGTCTTGTTAATGGGAAATGGGTCGCGTGCTCATGTTCTTGGTGTTGGTACGGTCATTCTGAAGTTTACTTCAGGAAAGATGGTGCCATTGAAGAGTGTGCAGCATGTGCCCTCTATCAAGAAGAATCTCATTAGCGCTTCTATGCTATGTCGAGATGGATACAAAGTTGTTCTTGAGTCTAATAAATGTGTTGTGTCGAAACATGGTACTTTTGTTGGTAAAGGATATGACTGCGGAGGCTTGTTCCGCTTATCTCTGCATGATGTGTGTAATAAAATGGTGCATTCTGTTCATTTTTCTGATGAGTCAGATTTATGGCATTCACGTTTTTGTCATGCAAGCTTTGGCTGTCTTATGCGGTTAGCAAATCTAAATCTCATTCCTAAATTTAACTTGGTCAAAAAGTCTAAGTGCCATGTGTGTGTTGAATCAAAACAACCCCGCAAGCCTCACAAGGCTGCTGAGGCGAGGAATTTGGCACCTCTAAAACTTGTTCATTCTGATCTGTGCGAGATGAATGGAATTTTGACCAAAGGTGGTAAAAGATACTTTCTCACTTTTATAGATGACTCCACTAGATTTTGCTATGTGTATCTCTTAAAAACAAAAGATGAAGCGTTCAATTATTTTAAGACCTATAAAGCTGAAGTTGAGAACCAACTTGAGAGGAAAATAGAACGATTAAGGTCCGATCAAGGTGGAGAATATTTCTCTAATGTGTTCGATGAGTTCTGCGTGGAACATGGTATTATTCATGAGAGGACATCGCCATTCTCACCACAATCCAATGGGATTGCTGAAAGGAAAAACCGCACTCTAACAGATTTGGTGAATGCTATGTTGAGTACAGCGGGATTATCCAAGGCATGGTGGGGTGAGGCGATTTTGACAGCGTGTCATGTCCTGAACAGAGTTCCAACAAAGAACAAAGAGATCACACCATTTGAGGAATGGGAAAAGAGAAGATTAAATCTCTCATATTTGCGCACTTGGGGTTGCTTGGCTAAAGTGAATGTGCCAATCAACAAAAAAGCGTAAACTTGGGCCTAAAACTGTTGACTGTATATTCCTTGGGTACTCTCTTCACAGCACAGGGTATAGGTTCTTAATTATAAAATCTGATATGCCTGATATGTATGTTGATACTATCATGGAATCAAGAGACGCAACATTTTTTGAGAATGAGTTTCCCAAAAAGAATACACCTAGTGATACAAGTCATGAGACTATAATTCCTCATGAGCACGAACTGTCGATTCCTATAGATCATGCTGAGGATTCTCACGTGCACATCCCTGAGGAGGATGACACTATAGTCACTCGAAAGAGCAAGAGACATAGGGTTGCAAAATCCTTTGGTAATGACTTTATAGTGTACCTTGTGGAAGACACACCAACTACCATTAGTGAGGCATATTCCTCTCCTGATGCTGACTTATGGAGGGAAGCACTAAGGAGTGAGATGGAATCTATTATGTCTAATGGAACTTGGGAGGTCGTTGACCGTCCTTATGGTTGTCAACCTATAGGCTGCAAATGGATCTTCAAGGAAAAGCTTAGGCCTGATGGTACAATCGAGAGGTACAAGTCAAGGCTTGTGGCCAAAGGATATACCCAAAAAGAGGGTGAAGATTTCTTTGATACCTACTCACCAGTGGCTCGATTGACTATGATTCGCACATTAATAGCTGTGGCAGCCTCTTATGGTCTTATCATTCATCAGATGGATGTTAAGACAGCTTTCCTAAATGGAGAGTTGGATGAGGAGATCTACATGGATCAGCCAGAAGGGTTCATTGCGGATGGTCAAGAGAACAAGGTGTGCAGGTTGATAAAATCATTGTATGGCCTAAAATAAGCACCTAAGCAATGGCATTAAAGGTTTGATAATACTCTTACAGCTGCTGGTTTTGCTGTAAATGAATCTGACACGTGTGTGTATTATCGGTATGGTGGGGGTGAGTCAGTTATGCTGTGCCTTTATGTTGATGACATCTTGATCTTTGGATCAAATCTCAATGTGATTGAGGAAGTTAAAAATCTTCTATCGAGCAATTTCGAAATGAAAGATTTGGGATAAGCTGATGTCATTCTAAACATCAAGCTTGTTAGAGAAGCTGATGGTGGGGTAACTTTGTTACAATCCCATTATGTGGAAAAGGTATTGAGTCGCTTTGGTTTTAGTGACTGTGATCCTGCTCCAACACCTTATGACCCTAGCATGCTATTGAGAAAGAATCAGAGAATAGCAAGGGATCAATTGACATACTCCCAGATCATTGGCTCGCTCATGTACCTTGCAAGCGCAACAAGGCCAGACATCTCTTATGATGCGAGTAAGCTGAGTCGGTTTGTGTCGAAACCAGGAGATGATCACTGGCGTGCTCTTGAGAGAGTGTTGCAGTACTTGAAAGGTACTATGACATACGATATTCATTATACTGGAAACCCAAAAGTGCTGGAAGGCTATTGTGATGCCAACTGGATTTCTGATGCCGATGAGCTTTATGCCACAAGCGGATATGTGTTTCTGTTTGGAGGTGGCGTTGTTTCCTGGAAGTCTTGCAAGCAGACTATCTTAACAAAGTCTACAATGGAAGCAGAACTCGCAGCATTAGACACTGCTGGGGCTGAGACCGAGTGGCTACGTGATTTCCTATTGGATTTACCGGTAGTTGAAAAACCGATACCGGCTATTTCCATGAACTGTGACAATCAAACTATGATTACAAAGGTTAACCGTTCTAGGAATAACATGGAGTCTACAAGGCATGTTAAGAGGAGATTGAAATCTATCAGAAAGCTGAAAAACTCTAGAGTTATAACTGTGGATTATGTCCACACATCGAATAATCTGGCAGATCAATTGACTAATGGTCTGTCTCGCAATGTGATAGAAAGTGCATCGAGGGAAATGGGTATGAGACCCATGTGAAATCTACTCTAGTGGTAACCTGCTCTATGTGATCGGAGATCCCGTGAAGTAGTGGAGAAACAAGCTAGGAGTAGATTGTGAGGAAAGATCCCTTATTTAACTCATTTCTGATGCACATCTTTCCTATCTGTAAGGCAGGATGGTTTTTACCTTAATGTATTCTAAGAGTCTTATAAAGATGAGATGTTGTCCTACAGAACATCTTCTGAGGAATACACCTATATGAGTCAGACTACTGGTCATAGTCTATGGGACTTGGGTAATCCCTAAATACTCATGAAAGGCACTGAAGTGTGACTTATATGCTTCTAAACAGCGGGAATACCCTTTTGCAGCCTAGTACCAGCAAAGGATTTGAGCGAATCTCACTTCGCACAAAACTGTCAATTCAAGGCTTAGTCCATTGTTCAGTTGTGAATGAGTGAAACTCTTATTCTAGATGGATGGTCAAGAGAACAAGGTGTGCAGGTTGATAAAATCATTGTATGGCCTAAAATAAGCACCTAAGCAATGGCATGAAAAGTTTGATAATACTCTTACAGCTGCTGGTTTTGCTGTAAATGAATCTGACACGTGTGTGTATTATCGGTATGGTGGGGGTGAGTCAGTTATGCTGTGCCTTTATGTTGATGACATCTTGATCTTTGGATCAAATCTCAATGTGATTGAGGAAGTTAAAAATCTTCTATCGAGCAATTTCGAAATGAAAGATTTGGGATAAGCTGATGTCATTCTAAACATCAAGCTTGTTAGAGAAGCTGATGGTGGGGTAACTTTGTTACAATCCCATTATGTGGAAAAGGTATTGAGTCGCTTTGGTTTTAGTGACTGTGATCCTGCTCCAACACCTTATGACCCTAGCATGCTATTAAGAAAGAATCGGAGAATAGCAAGGGATCAATTGACATACTCCCAGATCATTGGCTCGCTCATGTACCTTGCAAGCGCAACAAGGCCAGACATCTCTTATGATGCGAGTAAGCTGAGTCGGTTTGTGTCAAAACCAGGAGATGATCACTGGCGTGCTCTTGAGAGAGTGTTGCGGTACTTGAAAGGTACTATGACATACGATATTCATTATACTGGAAACCCAAAAGTGCTGGAAGGCTATTGTGATGCCAACTGGATTTCCGATGCCGATGAGCTTTATGCCACAAGCGGATATGTGTTTCTGTTTGGAGGTGGTGCTGTTTCCTGGAAGTCTTGCAAGCAGACTATCTTAACAAAGTCTACAATGGAAGCAGAACTCGCAGCATTAGACATTGCTGGGGCTGAGACCGAGTGGCTACGTGATTTCCTATTGGATTTACCGGTAGTTGAAAAACCGATACCGGCTATTTCCATGAACTGTGACAATCAAACTGTGATTACAAAGATTAACAGTTCTAGGAATAACATGAAGTCTACAAGGCATGTTAAGAGGAGATTGAAATCTATCAGAAAGCTGAAAAACTCTGGAGTTATAACTGTGGATTATGTCCACACATCGAATAATCTGGCAGATCAATTCACTAATGGTCTATCTCGCAATGTGATAGAAAGTGCATCGAGGGAAATGGGTATGAGACCCATGTGAAATCTACTCTAGTGGTAACCTGCTCTATGTGATCGGAGATCCCGTGAAGTAGAGTGGAGAAACAAGCTAGGAGTAGATTGTGAGGAAAGATCCCTTATTTAACTCATTTCTGATGCACATCTTTCCTATCTGTAAGGCAGGATGGTTTTTACCTTAATGTATTCTAAGAGTCTTATAAAGATGAGATGTTGTCCTACAGAACATCTTCTGAGGAATACACCTATATGAGTCAGACTGCTGGTCATAGTCTATGGGACTTGGGTAATCCCTAAATACTCATGAAAGGCACTGAAGTGTGACTTATATGCTTCTAAACAGCGGGAATACCCTTTTGCAGCCTAGTACCAGCAAAGGATTTGAGCGAATCTCACTTTGCACAAAACTGTCAATTCAAGGCTTAGTCCATTGTTCAGTTGTGAATGAGTGAAACTCTTATTCTAGATGGATGTTCAACTTAACAGTCTCCATCAAAACACTGGTATATCAAAGGATTGTGATTCTGATACTTCATCATTACAAACCCTAGAGTTTGGTGGGGATTGTTGGATCTTTTATGGGCTTGGCCCATTTATTGAATAAACTCTATGGTGTGTAATGGTGGAGAATACCAATAGTACCACATTGGAAGTCTAAGGGTCTTTTGGCTTGACTTATATGGTGGGAATTATTCCACTTAATTTGAGAAGTCAAGAAATGGACAAGGGCGTGCCACACACGCGCGCGCTGCTGCCGGCCGGGTCGGGCTCGGGCCGGGCGTGGCGTGGCGAGGCAGGCAGGCGGCGAGCGGGCGTGGTGTGGTTGTGTTAATTTTTAGCACTCACTAACCGTGGGAGTTTCAACTCCGGGTTAAACCTTTCAGTTGCCTGTCTCTTCGTCAGCTGCATGCGAGACCCTTGTCCTTCAGCTGCCCGTCTCCTGGCATGCAGCATACGACCCTTCTCCTTTATCTTCCCTCTGCGAGAGGTTAACTAGAGGAGAACCCCTGACACTTGGTACACGAGAGAACAGAACCATTTCAGAGTCATAGCCCAGCCGCAAGTGAGAGTATTCCCATCTCGTGACTCTGCACGCATAGAGAAGCGAGAGGGCAGGTGCCTCCGAAGCCCTTGCCATTCGAGACCTTGCACGGGGGATCGACAATTAAGTTTTTGGGGAGCGTCTACGCGACTGCCCAAAACATCTTCTTCCTAGCGACATGACAAGGGAAGCTGGACAAGGATCTGGATCATCAGAGCGCATGAGAGGGTATGATCAGTTTATTTCCTTACTGTTTTACATTCTGCAGATTATATATATGTTTCATATATTCATCTGTGTTGTTTTATATGTAGCAATGATTTTATCTTATCTGTTCTGTCTTATTATAATATGTTATATCTGTCTGTTTTAATTTTACAGTCATATTGTTTATGTTTCTATCTGTTTATTTTCAATTGTTTAGTCAGTTTACATGCTCATTATATTTATATGATTTATATGCTTCATATGGTTTGTATTCTCATGATCCATATTGTTATGGATATATTTGAGATCACAGTTTCTATGGTTGATTATCTTTTATATGTCATCATCATAATATTATTTTATAGAATTAAAATGATACGGAAAATACCTATAATTCTAACATGGCTCACATGCCTTTATTACATTTTTTGTTATTATATTTAAGTCAACTATATTTTTATCCTTCAATTGGCTCTAGGGGGTGTTTAGTTCCTGAAAGGGAAATGTGCCCTTAGGCCATTTCTATAAATGTTTTGGTGATTACATGTCCAACACTATCTAGTGTGCACCGGACTGTTCGGTGTGCCAGCCGCGCGCTCAACCAACGGTCGACTGCATGATCAGCGGGTGACACGTGGCTTAGCCAATGGTAAGGAGGCAGCACCGGACTGTCCGGTGTGCCACGTGGCCCGTGGGAGCCAACGGTCGGCTTCGCCAGAAAAGGAAGGAAATTGTGCACTGTTCATTGTCCGGTGGTGCATCAGACTGTCCGATGCGCTCACAGACAGAAGGCAACTAGGGCCTTCCAAATGGAGCTCAAACGGCTCCTAGCTGCCTTGGGGCTATAAAAGGGACCTCTAGGCGCATGGAGCATAACACCAAGCCTCCATTGAACATCCTACGAAGCCTAGACTCCGCAAGCACACATTTGGTTCATTGTGTTTGAGATTGAGCACTTTTTTGAGCTGTGACTCCGTTGCACTGTTTTGTGTGCTCAGTTCTTGACTTGTGTGTGTTGTTGCTGCAACTCTAGTTCTTGTGTGTGTTTCTATTCCCTCCCTTACTCTTGTGGTTCTTGTGATCAATCTTGTAAGGGTGAGAGACTCCAACTTGTGGATATTCCTCATGAAGGGAACACTTGATAAAAGGAAGAAAATTGTGGTACTCAAGTTTGATCGTTGGATCACTCGAGAGGGATTGAGTGCAATCCTTGACCGAAGGAGGTCACCACAACGTGGAGTAGGCATTGGCCGAACCACGGGATACAATCACCGTGTCACTTGCACATCTTTCTCTGTGATTATTTTTCTTCCATAGAGTTCTCATATATTCACTTTTGCTATTATTCCTAAGTCCAATACATTTTCTAAAGGAACAATCAAGTGAAGAGTTCTCTCCCTCTATTCACAACAACTTGATTCTCATTACACTAACATTTATAGACCAAGTTTGTGTTGTTTAGAGTTGATTTTTGCATGATCACCTATTCACCCCCTCTAGGTGCTCTCAGTTCCCCTGAATAAAGTTTATTCAGTGTCACATCAAATGTTCGAATATCAGTTATGAGTATTAAATAAAGACTTAATTAGGTTAAACATGCCTTATCTTTTAGTCTTTATCTGTATAATTAGTTTTATAATCAGACTAAATTTAATACTCATAATTATTATTTAAACATTTGGTGTGACAGAAACTAAACTTATACCTCCTCTTAAACTAGCTCCAATGGAGCCCCCACAAGGCCCCCACCCCATATACCGTGTACAATGGGGGAGTCGCTGCTCCAATAGCTCTCTCCAGTCCCCATGGTCCACCCCATATGGAGGGAGAGAAGAAACTCTCTCATGTATGGGGTGAGTTCTAATATCCCCCATTCTTTAATTACTCCATTTCTATGTGATATTAACCCTTTTAAGCACCATAACCTCATAAAATTGTGCATCATGGTAATATAAATAGTCCCTGATTTTTTAAAACTTAAAAAACTAATGAAAAATGTTAAATAAATGAACTGTAGTATATAGGGGAGCTGAATAGGGTGAATGGTTGAAGACGTCCTGTATGTGGGGAAATATCTATTAGGGTGATATAGTAAAATATAGTAGAAAGTATAAATACGGGGAAATATGGGGGATGGTTGAAGATGGCCAACTCAGACTATCTTCAACATTTCCCACTACATTCGACTCTCTATATCATACTTTCGCGTCACGTCAGCAATCTCTCTTCCTCTATATCATTCTCTTCGCAGCAGTTCCCTCTATATCACCACCTACAATCCACCATAACAATAAAATATACATTTCCTTTCAACTACAATCCTTTTATTTCAATTATCATCCTTAACACCTATATTTATTCCAGTTTAAGTAATTAATTAACTGTCATGTATTAAATGATGATTAATACTAAATTTCGAGATTCGTCATGTTCGACAACATGAACAGCAACAGGTGCATTGCGCACTAATTTTGGAAAACACATTTTCGTGGCAAATGGTGTTACCATAACAAAAAGTAGCAAAGCAACGACATGTACCAAAAACGACATAAAAGAAACCAATCTCCACATTCCATGCTTACATGAATTACGAGTGTGACAATATACATTTAAGTAACATCCTGTTTGGATCATTGGAATTGAATTCCATTTTAATAATTGTAATTTAGACATATATCAATTAAACTAATTCAGTTTTATACAAAATATATCAGTATACTATTATTAGTAAGATATCAGAGATATTTATGTGCTACATTTTTACTATAAAAGAGTGAGTCGAAGGTTATTTTGTAAGTTACAGAGTATAAACATATTCTAGTAATACATAAAATCATTTCCCATCCTCCAATTTGAGATAAGCTTATATCAGAACTTTGGAAAGTGGTGGAATGTCAAATTTCAAAAATAAATAGGTTACTTTATTAAGTGAATTCTAATTCTCTAAAATGAAGGGATCCAAACGGCCCGTAAGGTGAATTTATATTTGGTGGGTAATGCATTTAAGAGAAACAGAAGCAATCTACCGAAATTTGTAAAAACCTATGAGAAGGAACATTAGCATCGGTTTAGGAAACCTAGAAGCAAACTATACTACTATAATTTATAAAAACATCCATTTTCACACTAATTATAAGTGAGACCATGGCGATAGTCATTCAGAAACCAATGCTAGGATAGTTGTTATCTAAAAATGGTGGTGGTATTAACAAACACTTCATCTTTATCCCCACCAAGTGGTTCAGTGTTGGAGGCCTGCCTTGTCGAAGGTCCTCAAAACATACGTACTTCAGTTTAACAAAGTGTGTTTTAGGGGAATAATGCTGGACGAAGCTGATATCTTCAGTGTGGAGAAAAGCTTCGTCCAAAAACGTGTCGAAGCCGTCAGCATACGATATGGAGAAAGGCTTGGAGCGCAAGGTGACGAAGGAAAAGAAGTCCAAGACTTGCACACAACAAGAAAGAAAGGGAAAAGATAGCCATGTCCCTACATCATTTGTAAACAATAAGTATAAATCTTTAAGGGGCATGATTATAATTTTGTACAAAGACGATTTATCTTCCCTATAAATAGATAAACAGTGTACTGCATAAAGTACTTTTTTGAGGGCTCACACTTTATCTCACTTAGCCTACGAAGAATCTTCGTGTCATCCTGTGTGTTGGAGCCGAAGGCATGCTTGTGCATTCATTTATGAAGAAAGATGGAATAAAATGCCAAGGCATATGAAATGAGTCTGATATGAAGTTCCCTGTCGGGGACCATAATTAGGGGTACCCTCAAGACGCCTAATTCTCAGCTGGTAACCCCCATCAGCATAAAGCTGCAGAGGCCTGATGGGTGCGATTAAGTCAGGGATCAGTCCATACGAGTGACTCGATCACGCTTCGCCCGAGCCTAGCCTCGGCCAAGGGCAGCCGACCTCGAGGGACTTCCGTCTCGCCCGAGGCCCCCCTTTTAATGGCGGACGCATCTCCGGCTCGCCCGAAGCCTTGGCTTCGCTGAGAAGCAACCCTGACCAAATCGCCGCACCGACTGACCGAGTTGCAGGAGCATTTAACGCAAAGGTGGCCTGACACCTTTATCCTGATGCGCGCCCCCCGGCAGAGCCGAAGTGACCGCCGTCACTCCGCCGCACCACTGACCGGTCTGACAGAAGGACAGCGCCGCCTGCGCCACTCTGACTGCAGTGCCACTCAACAGAGTGAGTCTGACAGGCAGTCAGGCCTTGCCAAAGGCGCCATAGGAAGCTCCGCTCCGCCCGACCCAGGGCTCGGACTCGGGCTAAGACCCGGAAGACGGTGAACTCCGCTCCGCCCGACCCCAGGGCTCGGACTCGGGCTAAGACCCGGAAGACGGCGAACTCCGCTCCGCCCGACCCCAGGGCTCGGACTCGGGCTAAGACCCGGAAGACGGCGAACTCCGCTCCGCCCGACCCCAGGGCTCGGACTCGGGCTAAGACCCGGAAGACGGCGAACTCCGCTCCGCCCGACCCCAGGGCTCGGACTCGGGCTAAGACCCGGAAGACGGCGAACTCCGCTCCGCCCGACCCCAGGGCTCGGACTCGGGCTAAGACCCGGAAGACGGCGAACTCCGCTCCGCCCGACCCCAGGGCTCGGACTCGGGCTAAGACCCGGAAGACGACGAACTCCGCTTCGCCCGACCCCAGGGCTCGGACTCCGCCCGGGCCTCTGCCGAACGATCTCCGCCTCGCCCGACCCGGGGGCTCGGGCTCGGCCTTGGCCAGAGAAGACAGACTCGACCCCGGCTTCGGAGGAGCCCCCACGTCGCCCGACCTAGGGCACAGGCCCGCCACGTCAACAGGAAGCGCCATCATCATCCTACCCCGAGCCGACTCGGGTCATGGAGAACAAGACCGGTGTCCCATCTGGCTAGCTCCGCCAGATGGGCAATGATGGCGCCCCACAAGCTCTGTGACGACGGCGGCTCTCAGCTCTCTTACGGAAGCAGGTGGACGTCAGCAAGGACTCGACCGCTCCGACAGCTGTCCCTCCGCCAGGCTCCGTTGCTCCTCCGACAGCCACGACATCACGCCAGCAGGGTGCCAAGATCTCTCCGGCTGCCACATTGGCATGTACTTAGGGCGCTAGCTCTCCCTCAGCTAGACACGTAGCACTCTGCTACACCCCCATTGTACACCTGGATCCTCTCCTTATGCCTATAAAAGGAAGGACCAGGGCCTTCTTAGAAAAGGTTGGCCGCGCGGGACGAGGACGGGACAGGCGCTCTCTTAGGGCCGCTCGCTTCCCTCACCCGCGTGGACGCTTGTAACCCCCCTACTGCAAGCGCACCCGACCTGGGCGCGGGACGAACACGAAGGCCGCGGGATCTCCACCTCTCTCACGCCCGTCTCTGGCCACCTCGCTTCTCCCCCCTTCGCGCTCGCCCACGCGCTCGACCCATCTGGGCTGGGGCACGCGGCACACTCACTCGTCGGCTCGGGGACCCCTCGGTCTCGAAACGCCGACAGTTGGCGCGCCAGGTAGGGGCACGCTGCGTGCTGACGAACAGCTTCCCGTCAAGCTCCAGATGGGCAGTCTCCAGCAACCTCTCCGGCCCGGGACGGTGCTCCGTTTCGGGAGTCTCGAGTTCATGTCGTTCGACGGCGGCTACGACATGATACTCCTTCCACCGCCGCGTGACAACGACAATGGCGGCCGACAACCCGCCCACCGGCGGCGGAACCGATGACATCTTCCCCGCGTGGTGGAAGAACAACGTTCGAGCTCGCCCCGTCCTCTCCCCCGCCAACGGAGGAGGAGGCGGGGCAACCAAGGCCAAGCGGGAGGCCGCGCTTCGTCGGCCGTCGAGCGAATCGACGTTCCCAGCGCCCCAACGGAGGGCACGCCGGGCGTCGACCTCGCGTTCGAGACGAAGGCAGGCGCCGTCCCCCCGCGACACGCTGATCCCGAGCAAGAAGACGACGCCGGCGCACTCGCGGAAAGCTTGCAGGACGTCGCCCTCGTACCTGAGACGACGGTGCAACCAGTCCCCGATGTGACTACGTCGCTCCTCGTCGACCAAAAGGTACTGACTAACTCCCATCTTACGTCATTTCGACTCGGCCTCAACCCGCCAAGCGACCTCGCTTTGGCGGGCGCTCTCATTGAGGCGAGTGCAACCCCACTGGGTTTCGTATGCGGTCGCCTTGGGACCGATTGACGGACGTCTCGACCTATGGGCCCTCTGGGTCCGAGGAAGATGACGATCCCAGCATCTGTTGGGATTTCTCTGGATTTGGCAACCCCAGTGCCATGCGGGACTTCATGACCGCATGTGACTACTGCCTCTCCGACTGTTCCGACGGAAGCCGCAGCCTTGGCGACGAGGACCGCGGCCCAAGCCGCGAATGTTTCCACGTCGAGCTAGGGGATCCCTCCGAAGGCAACCATCTTGGCATGCCGGAGGACGGTGATTTTCCTAGGCCGGCGCCTCGCGCCGACATCCCACGGGAGCTAGCTGTGGTCCCCGTTCCGGCGGGGGGTCACGACCCACAGCTCGAGCAAGTCCGCGGGGCGCAGGCCAGGCTCGACGAGGGAACAGGGGCGCTTGAGACGATCCGCCGGGACGTCGGGCAGGTATGGGCGGGCCAACCCCCGGCCGGAGAAATACGTCACCTGCCCCAAGGTCTCCAGCACCGCGTCGCCAACGATGTCAGGCTCAGACCGCCGCCCGCATCCAGCGGGGTTGGTTAGAACCTGGCAGCCGCAGCGATGCTCCTCCGCACGATGCCGGAGCCATCAACCACCGAGGGTCGGCGAATCCAGGGAGAGCTCAAGAATCTCCTGGAAGGCGCTGCGGCCCGACGGGCCGAGAGCACTGCCTCCCGAAGGCAGGGATACCCCTCGGAGCCTCATGCCGCGACTTCCCGATTTATGCGGGAAGCCTCGGTCTACACCGGGCGCACGCGCAACACCGCGCCTGCGGCCCCGGGCCACCTCGGCAACGAGCACCATCGACGCGACCGTCGGGCCCACCTCGACGAAAGGGTGCGCCGAGGCTACCACCCCAGGCGTGGGGGGCGCTACGACAGCGGGGAGGATCGGAGTCCCTCGCCCGAACCACCCGGTCCGCAGGCCTTCAGTCGGGCCATCCGACGGGCGCCGTTCCCGACCCGGTTCCGACCCCCGACTACTATCACAAAGTACTCGGGGGAAACGAGGCCGGAACTGTGGCTCGCGGACTACCGCCTGGCCTGCCAACTGGGTGGAACGGACGACGACAACCTCATCATCCGTAACCTTCCCCTGTTCCTCTCCGACACTGCTCGCGCCTAGCTGGAGCACCTGCCTCCGGGGCAGATCTCCAACTGGGATGACTTGGTCCAAGCCTTCGCCGGCAATTTCCAGGGCACGTACATGCGCCCCGAAAATTCCCGGGACCTTCGGAGCTGCCGGCAACAGCCGGGAGAGTCGCTTCGGGACTACATCCGGCGATTCTCGAAGCAGCGCACCGAGCTGCCCAACATCACCGACTCGGATGTCATCAGCGTGTTCCTTGCCGGCACCACCTGCCGCGACCTGGTGAGTAAGTTGGGTCGCAAGACCCCCACCAGGGCGAGCGAGCTGATGGACATCGCCACCAAGTTCGCCTCTGGCCAGGAGGCGGTTGAGGCTATCTTCCGAAAGGACAAGCAGCCCCAGGGCCGCCCATCGGAAGAGGCTCCCGAGGCGTCTACTCCGCGCGGCGCCAATAAGAAGGGCAAGAAGAAGTCGCAATCGAAACGCGACGCCGCTGACGCGGACCTTGTCGCCGCCACTGAGTACAAGAACCCTCGGAAGCCCCCCGGAGGTGCTAACCTCTTCGACAAGATGCTCAAGGAGCCGTGCCCCTACCATCAGGGGCCCGTTAAGCACACTCTCGAGGAGTGCGTCATGCTTCGGCGCCACTTCCACAGGGCCGGGCCACCCGCGGAGGGTGGCAGGGCCCACGACGACGACAAGAAAGAAGATCACCAAGCAGGAGAGTTCCCCGAGGTCCGCGACTGCTTCATGATCTACGGTGGGCATGCGGCGAATACCTCGGCTCGGCATCGCAAGCAAGAGCGCCGGGAGGTCTGCTCGGTGAAGGTGGCGGCGCCAGTCTACCTAGACTGGTCCGACAAGCCCATCACCTTCGACCAGGCTGACCACCCCGACCATGTGCCGAGCCCGGGGAAATACCCGCTCGTCGTCGACCCCATCGTCGGCAACTTCAGGCTCACCAAGGTCCTGATGGATGGGGGCAGCTGCCTCAACATCATCTACGCCGAGACCCTCAAGCTCCTGCGCGTCGATCTGTCCTCTGTCCGAGCAGGCGCTGCGCCCTTCCACGGGATCATCCCTGGGAAGCGCGTCCAGCCCCTCGGACGACTCGACCTCCCCGTCTGCTTCGGAACGCCCTCCAACTTCCGAAGGGAGACCTTGACGTTCGAGGTGGTCGGGTTCCGAGGAACCTACCACGCGGTACTGGGAAGGCCATGCTACGCGAAGTTCATGGCCGTCCCCAACTACACCTACCTGAAGCTCAAGATGTCAGGCCCCAACGGGGTCATCACCGTTGGCCCCACGTACAAACACGCATTCGAATGCGACGTGGAGTGCGTGGAGTACGCCGAGGCCCTCGCCGAGTCCGAGGCCCTCATCACCGACCTGGAGAACCTCTCCAAAGAGGTGCCAGACGTGAAGCGTCATGTCGGCAACTTCGAGCCAACGGAGACGGTTAAGGCCGTCCCACTCGACCCCAGTGGCGACACCTCCAGGCAGATCCAGATCGGTTCCGGGCTCGACCCCAAATAAGGAAGCAGTGCTCGTCGACTTTCTCCACGCAAGTGCCGATATCTTTGCGTGGAGTCCCTCGGACATGCCTGACATACCGAGGGATGTCGCCGAGCACCCGCTGGATATTCGGGCCTGAGTCCGACCCGTCAGGCAGCCTCTGCGCCTTGGCCGTCAAGGTAGGGTCGGCCTCGCCTCGGCGGAGCCCGACCCTCCCTCGGGGGCTAGAAAGGGGGAACCCCTCTGCGTCGAAGATCGGGTGTACTTCTCCGCATCAAAAATTTTCAATCAAAAAAGGGCGTTTGCGTTCTCCCGGCTATGTCGGAAGCAGAGTCCCGAGGAGCGAACGTGGGTACATGTAAGTGGCAAGGCCGACTGAGCCGAGGAACTCCTACGCCTCCGGGCTAGGGACGCCTCACTCATCACCTGCCACGAAAAAAAATGACCCAACTTGGGAAGCCACCCCATTATCGACAAGCCGGGCCAGACACGCAGGCTGAAAGAAAGAAGAGTGCGACTTCATGCAAGAAAAACAAAGTGTTCAAGCCTCAGCGGCCGCGGCAAGGCACACATTCAACAGAAGCTGTTCCAACAAGAGTTAGGCGCCGCTTTGGGAAGGAGCCGCGCCCTCGGTTCCGTCCCCGCCGTCGGTAAGGTCCATCTCGGCTTCCGGCGACGGCGCAGGGGGAAGGATCTCCGCCTCGAAGGTGGTCGCCAACACCGCGCTCGGACCCGCGGCGATCGCGTCGAGCCGCTGAACTTCCGCCAGGGCAGCTTCGTCCTCATCAGGAAGACAATACCCCTCACTAACCCGCTCCAGGTCCACAACGTAGTGGGAAGCGAGCACAGCGAAGGCCCGCCTGACGCCGTGGTGCAGCGCCTCGCGGACTCTGCCGCGCGCGTGATCACCCAAGGCTTGAAGGTGGCTTTGGGGGGAGCTTCCTGAAGGGACGTCGCCGGAGCCGAGGATCCGATAAGCATCCGAGACGGCCTCGGACATGGCCGCGAGGTCAGCCTCCCTCTGCTCGGCAGCTCCGGCAAGCGCCTCGGCGAGCGCCTTGGCGGACTCGTCAAGGGCGGACTCGAGCTCTGCGAACAACTAGAAGAAAGACCTCAAGCACAAGCAGAGGAAACCGACAAGAACAAGAATCAGGGACGACCATGGCGTACCTTCGGCTCAGGCACGCTGTTCCGAGGCCGCGACCTGGGCTGCGGCTAGGTCGACCGCGAGGGTCTCGGCCTGGCTTTCGGCCTCGGCAGCTCGGCCCAGAGATTGGTCCCGCTCCTCGACGACCTGGGCGAACTCCGACCGCTGCCGTTGCGCCTCCGTGCGCGCTGCTGCCGCCTCGACCCTCAGGTCAGCGCAAAGCAACTGGAGGTCCGCTACCTTGGCATCCTGCTGAGAAAGGCGCACAGTAGCCCTGGCAAGCGAGGTCCTCAGGGATCGCAGCGAGCCCCAGACATCGGCCTCGCGACGGATGAATGACGACTTGGCGACGCTCCGATCTGTCAGGTCCTGGAGGAAGGAGACAGGGCGTCACGACGAACGCCTCGCTCGCAGAAAGGAAAAGGTATGCCTGAAACCGTTACCTGGAGGATTTTGGGGACATCCCTGCAGAAAACCTCCAACGACGACTGGAGTGATCCCACCGTTGCTTCAGCGCGCTCGCGGAGCTCATCCCAGGACTGGTCCTCCTGTTCATCGTCGAGGACGAAGACAGGGTCCGAGGCCTCGCGGGTCCGGAATCGGAGCAGCTGACGCCGGGCCTCGGGGCTCCGCCGCACGGCGACGAGGCCGCCGCCCGGATGGACGGATCGCGCACCCACGCCCACCTCTTCCGAGGCACTGGGCGCCGACGCGTCGGCCATCCTGACGCAGGCAGCAACCGGTCGCTCTCCGACTAGGACGGCGACGACTTCGGTAGCGACGGGCGCCGGCGTGGCTGACACGACAGGCGGGCTCGGGGCCACGTCAGCGTCGGCCGCCTCCCTGTCACAATGGCCGCCTCGGCAGAAGAGCCAGCCTTGGGAGCCCGCTCCCCAGAGACGGGCGACACCCGAGCCCCCTGCGGCGGAACACCTTGCGAAAGGGTCGGCTGAACGACAAGACCCGAGGCGGCGCTGGCCGCGCAGTCCGGTGCCGTCTTAAGGGCCTTCCGGGGTGCCAGGTCGGTCTGGCCATGGCTTCGCTTGCTGGATAAAAAAAGGGGGAAAGGGAAAATCACAGCCGAGACATACGAATGGGAAGCCAAGACGAAGACATTCCGAGATACTCACCCACTTCGGGCCATGATCCACCGCGCCTGGGGAGAGCCTTCTTGGGTCCTGGCTCCCGAAACAGCCGCCGAGGTCCGCTTCGCCGGCAACTTCGGCGCCACCCTCGTTTGGGACGCCCGGGGAGCAGATTGCCCGGGCACGGCCGCGATGACTTGAGGGTCACCCCCATGCGCCACCGGCACGAGCGGCGGCCCCTGGGGAGCAGACGCCCTGACCTGGCCCTCCGGAGCCACCTCAGCTCCTCCGGCTGAGGGGTCAGGTGACCTCTCGGATCGCCCCTGCGCCTCGGGCCGGGACCCCGACACCCCAACTCCGGGGGCTGACGGCGTCGGCCCGCTCGGGGGCTGGCGTCGGCGGCTCCTGGCCACACCCCAAGCCGGGGCTGAGGCCGAGACGGGCGGCCATGTCATCCTCCTCTTCATCATCGTCGTCATCGTCGTCGTCGGGCGTCTCTGGCGATGGCTCCCTTGGGAGCCCTTCCCTCTCCTGCTGGCGACGGCGCTTCTCCAAGGCGTCCCGAGCCCGCCTCCGCTCGCGGGCCCGGGCTTTCTCTGCGTCCTTCTTCTTCTTTTTCTCCTCTGCGGCGACCCGCCGCGCTGCTTGATCCACCGCGTCCTCCGGGACCCGTGGCAGGGAGGGCTTGTGCCATCCCACCTCCTAAAAGAAGGGGAGAAAGAAACCCAATCATAAGAACCCGGAGCAACCCGATGTATGAAGAAGGAGGGAGTGAATACTCACCAGAGTTACGCACCCCTGGTCAGGGCGCATCCGAAGCTGGGAGTAGGCATGAGGGTCCGGCTTCCCCATCGCAGCCGACACTCGCCATTGGAGGGCGTCGAAGGGAAGAGGATCAGGGGACATCCGCGAGCCCTCCCAGTCAGCCTCCGGAGTCATCTCCCAGAGTGGCAGCCGCCGCTCCACCAAAGGAAGCACCTTCCGACGGTGGATGGCGGCGACCACTCCCGCAGTGGTGAGTCCCCCCTCCCGCAGCTCCTTCAGGGCCTGGAGAAGGGGTTCGAGGTTCTTCTGTCTCTCGTGCGGGGTCCCATGGCGCCAGGCGTCGGTGGCGGCGGTGACTACCCGCTAGGAGAATGGTGGGAGCAACTCACCGTCATTCCGGAGGTAAAACCACCGGCGCTGCCACCCCTTGTTCGAGGACGCGAGGATGGCAGGAATGTACTGCGACGCCCGCGACTGCCTCAGCAAAAGAGTGCAGCCTCCGGCCCGCACCGCTGCACGGATCCTCCTCTCCCCCGTCGACAAGGCGAAAGGCTCGGCGAGGAAGAGATGAGTCCACAAATCCCAATGGGGAGCGATCCCCAAGTACCCTTCGCACACCGCTACGAAGATAGCGGCCTGCGAGATGGAGTTGGGGGTGAGGTTATGCAACTCCACCCCATAGTGGAACAGGATTGCCCGCATAAAGCGGCCCGTCGGCACACCGAATCCTCGCTCGTGGAAGGAGACGAAGCTCATGACGTACCCCGGCGGTGGGGACGGAGCGGCTCTGCCCACGGGAGGAATCCATTCTGGTCGCTGCTTATCGGTGAGGGGGCGAAGCAAACCCTCGCCGACCAGCTCCTCCAGGTCGCTCGCCGTCACCGTGGAAAAGGGCCACGGATCGCGTGGGGGAATTATGGTCACCCGATCAGCCATCACCAAGATGGAAGGGATGGCGGCGCAAAGGGCAGGAAGGGTGATTTTTCTCTTCTCCGACTAAAGTTCCTTGGGTTGCAAAGACCTAAAGGAAGAAGCGGGGAGCAGAGCGAAGAGCCATCACCGGACCCCCTCTCGAGGATATAAAGGCCAGGGCGGAACCGTTTCCAGCGCTCCGCTCGGACCGGACGCGGGATTCAAAAAGCGCGAAGCGAAACAGCCGTCCCTCGAACGGCTCGCGCACGCGCAACGGCCGCCCCACCAACCACTCGTCCCGTCGCATTAACTCCGCGGCGGGACAGGCGGCGCCTCTAGCAGGAGCGGCGGGCGACGCTTCGCCTTCGCCGTAATTACCGCGCCAAAAAAAGGTACGCCACGTCGTTCGATTTCGTATCCTTTTCCTTTTTTCCTCTTTCTCTATCTCTTGCAACAGGGACCGGGAAAGGGGGATACCCCGAAAAGGATCCTTCTCTGCGAAGGAACCGGGCTCCGAGCCCCCCCTACTGATCAGAGGTTCGAAGGCTGGCCCTTCGAAGGGTTCAACGGTCGCCTCAGATCGCGTGGGCCCGACACCCACTACTGGTCAGGGGTTCGAAGGCCGGCCCCCCGAAGGGCTCCATGGCCGCCTCAGGCTACTCGGGCTCCGCGCCCATTACTGATCAGGGGTTCGAAGGCTGGCCCCCGAAGGGTTCACAGTCGCCCCAGACGCCGAGCGAGGGATGACCAGGGGTACGTTCGATACATAACCGAGGCTCGGGCTGCGCTCCCGAGGTACCCTAGGACATTTCCGAGACCAGCGGGAACGATCTTGTAACGGAATCCCATCGGAGGGAGGCATCGAGCCCTCGGACCCCGTCGCCAGGGGACCGGGTCCGGCAGATCACCCGCAGGTACTTTTGGGCGTGCCTCTGGGCCCCTAGCCGACCCCCAACGAACGGGGCACGGACGTCCACTCGGATCACCTGCTTGCAGCTCACCGGAGACACCATGTTCGGTGCCCATCGAGGGTAACATGGCGCTCTCCCCCCCCCCTCCTCCTTGCGGAAAGGCGACGCAGGGGCGTATGTAAAAAAACCGAGTCTGTCCCTGATCGTCCTCTCGCCCTGTGCGGAGGCTCGGGGGCTGCTCTCGCAAACCCGGCTCCGGCCAGACCGTTGACAGCGTCAACATACCAGCCCGAGAGCTTGGGCCCCGACCGTGCACCCGGGCTACGGCCAGTTCGCACGAGGGAACAACCAGACCAGCCGAAGCATTACGCAAGGCATTAAGACCTCGAAGGAGTGAAACCACTCCTCCGAGGCCTCGGGGGCTACACCCGGCGGGTGCGCTCGCGCGCACCCACCGGAACAAAATGCAACCGAGAAAGGCTGGTCCCCTTGCAAAAAAGTGCGACGAAAGCCTCCAAGCGAGTGCTAACACTCCCTTCGAGGCTCGGGGGCTACTGTCGGGGACCATAATTAGGGGTACCCTCAAGACGCCTAATTCTCAGCTGGTAACCCCCATCAGCATAAAGCTGCAGAGGCCTGATGGGTGCGATTAAGTCAGGGATCAGTCCATACGAGTGACTCGATCACGCTTCGCCCGAGCCTAGCCTCGGCCAAGGGCAGCCGACCTCGAGGGACTTCCGTCTCGCCCGAGGCCCCCCTTTTAACGGCGGACGCATCTCCGGCTCGCCCGAAGCCTTGGCTTCGCTGAGAAGCAACCCTGACCAAATCGCCGCACCGACTGACCGAGTTGCAGGAGCATTTAACGCAAAGGTGGCCTGACACCTTTATCCTGACGCGCGCCCCCCAACAGAGCCGAAGTGACCGCCGTCACTCCGCCGCACCACTGACCGGTCTAACAGAAGGACAGCGCCGCCTGCGCCACTCCGACTGCAGTGCCACTCAACAGAGTGAGTCTGACAGGCAGTCAGGCCTTGCCAAAGGTGCCATAGGAAGCTCCGCTCCGCCCGACCCAGGGCTCGGACTCGGGCTAAGACCCGGAAGACGGCGAACTCCGCTCCGCCCGACCCCAGGGCTCGGACTCGGGCTAAGACCCGGAAGACGGCGAACTCCGCTCCGCCCGACCCCAGGGCTCGGACTCGGGCTAAGACCCGGAAGACGGCGAACTCCGCTCCGCCCGACCTGTAACACCTCAAAATAATATTTTGAGTAAGCTAGAGATTGTATTTTCAGGATTTAAAAGTTTCATATGTGTTATAATAAAGAAATTGAAGAAACTAAATGAAAGCGAAAAGATCTTCGTATGAACTAAATTACTTCTTTGAATAATATATCTGAGGGACGTTCTTAAGGAAGTATGGATAAAATTACCTTTTAATGAATGTTACGCATTAGAAATTACTCCTTTCTTATTTATGGTTTGTGTGTTGAAAGCATAAATTATACTCTTGCATTCATGTGAAGTTTTGTCTGTTCACTTAAATTTGTTGAACACTATTTGAATTTATTTCGAAATTCGGATTTGAATTCAAATTTGAAGTGGAAATCTAAAACAGAAAAAAAGAACAAAAAAAAAGAAGAAAACTTACCTGGGCCATGACCCTCACATTTGGCCCATCCTTACTTCACTCACTGCGCTTGCCCAACTGGCCGCCCCCTTCACTGGATGCGGGTCCCGCTGCCCAGCCGTGTGGGAGGGAACGCCGACTTGTGGGGCCCACTTAACAGCAGAGCTACCGCGTCTGCGCACCTAAATCTGGCACTGTCGCGTGGGCCCCTTTCGACAGAGTTATCCCCTTCCCCTAGCTCAGCTCGTGTGACGCATGTACCAAATCCCGGTTAATCCGGATTCGGTTGCAACCCGATGCCGTGATTCGGGGGGGGACTTCTTCCTCAACAGAACGGCGGTGCTGCCCGGAGATTCCGAGCTCGCGCATGCGCCTACCAAAACTGAAGCCGAAATTCGTGGAATACTACCTGCTCGGGCTCGGCTCCCTTTCGCCCAGATTATAATACCGTGCTGCATCCCTCCTCTCGTCCCTCGTCGCGAACCAGATTATGTACCAGGCCGCACGGAATTCCTCTTCGGCGGAGCTGCTCGCCGCGGATCCGCCATGGTCGGCCCATGCTCCCGCCATTCGTCGGGACCCGATGGGCGGCACCGTGGTTCTCTGGGATGGGCTGGAGGGTGTCGGTGATGACATCAGGCGCAGTACCACGCAGAACGTGACAGATTCCTCGCCGGTATGAGCGGAAACGGCGCTGTCCGCCTCACGCCGTAGTTTGGTTTGGTCGGTCATGGCGGTCGGGTGTGATGTGAGGTAGCCGCCACAACTATCCTCCGCCGCTGTGTTGAGCTCGACCGTGGGCAGTGCTCGTGGCTACGAATCTTCGGTAAGACCCCCCCCCCCCACCGTCTTGCGCCCTTCCCTTCTCTTCGTGTTGGGGTCGGTGGGGCTGTCGGCTGGCCATGGCTCCGCCTTAGCGTGTGGGCGCTGTCGCGTTTGGCCATCTGGGTATGGCGGGGTTGTGGAGAAGGAGATGTCGTTTGTACCGTTGGATTGAAAATCAACGCATGCGATTAGATCGTGTAGCAACGAAACCTGGGCCTTTGGATAGTATGTGATCAGTCACGATTAAACCTTGGGTGTACCGGTTCAAGAATGGATCTGGGCCATCGATCCTAGATCGGAGGGTCGAGAATTGTGCGTACCCCTTCGACCGATACTTTTTGCACAAGAGCCCCTGTACTTGTGTTAAAACAACCCGCTGTCCATACAAGTTCAAAAAACCCCTTCAGACCAGTCCTGGAATTTACAGAACGCACCCCGAGCTTTCAGTAATTAGTAGCCGCAGCCCAAGGATTAATAAATAGGTAAAGTTAATAAAGAAAATTGGTTTTTTTTATTATACAAATAAATCTAAAACTTGTTTAATTCATATTTAATTCGTTTTAACTCCGATTTGACCCGTTCAAGTTGCTATAGTTTTGTGATAAAATTGCCTACGCAGTAGTAGCATTCATTGAGTCATATCACACTTCTATAATTAGAATTTTGTTTACCCTTTTGAGTAGTAGAATTATTTTACTAACCAAGGTTGATATATCTATAACTATGATTTTACGATGATGTGATTTCCAAAATAAAGTTATAAGATATATTAAAGATAGATCAATTATTTAGAGTATATTCTCTCATATGATGTATATTAACTAATTTGTAGTATAGTTTAATAGTTAACCACATGGATCTTCGGAAAAACCCTAACTTTGTAACCGTAGCTCCGATTTTAGCGATTCTCGAACCCACGCTCTAGTAGCAATGCATAGATTGATATTATGCAGTTTGTTCTTATGTTTGGTGTAATGTTAATTTTGCCTATACACTGTTTGTTTGTATTGCTACGACTAGCGTGAGGTCAGGAGTCATCTGAAGATCATCCTGGTACCTGGAATCTCAAGTCCCAGGCAAGTTGTGCCCTTGATCACTTCTTTTACCCACTCATGTTCTAATTAATCATAATGATCTGCATAGGTTAATTTTGATGGGACCCAATAGGTTACCCTAGTTTGTCTATCTTTATACCTTGTTTACCACTGAACTTTTTGGGTAGTACTTGCTAGTGCTTTATGTGGTTTTGGGTATGAAGATACATTACTCATTATTATACTTTTGTTATTCGTTGTTATTTATCGTTCATGATAAGATCATTATGTTAATTGGAACATGGAGCGACCACCCGGGAAAACAGTGCTACCACAAGGGTTTAATGGGACGCCCTTGGCTGATTAATTAGGAAAGCTAGTGGAGGACTACCTTACCCGAAAGGGGCAAGGGCAGTAGGGGAGTGGTCAGTGTAGGGAGGCCCTTGAGAGGATTTTGCTGCAATGGCGGTCCTGCAAGGGATTCCTGCATTGGAGCTTCCTATAAACTGTAGCGGGTTTTCTGAAGCTAGTGGAACTTTGTAAAGGCCTCGTAGTGTTACCCTGCCTCGCCTCCTCGGTAGAGGTGTATGGGAAGTCACGATCCCTTGGCAGATGGGTAACATGACTTGTGGGTAAAGATGCGCCACCTCTGCAGAATGTAAAACTGGTATACTAGCCGTGCTCACAGTCATGAGCAGCTCGGACCCTCACATGATTAATTTATGGAACTTAAATTCAATTTGTCATATGCATTGCATCGCAGGTGATGTTGTTACTTCTGTTCTACTATTTAATTGGGTTGGTATTTACTTATACTTAGTAACTGCTAATAAAATTTTGACCAACTTTAAAAGCAATGCTCAGCTCTAACCATCCTTTTTGGTAAGCCTTACACTTCACATGAGCTCCCACCTTTGGCGAGTTCATGCACATTATTCCCCACAACTTGTTGAGCGATGAACGTATGTGAGCTCACTCTTGCTGTCTCACACCCCCCACAGGTCAAGAACAGGTACCGCAAGATGAGGCGCTTGGAGGATGTTGTGATGTGTTCGTGAGAGGTCTAGGCCGTCGTCTCCCAGTCAACTTTGGGTTGCTGGACCGTTGTCTCCTTATAATGTAATTATTTATTTATTTATTTTGTATAGAACTCTTATTATATAGTAAAGATGTGACATTCGATCCTGTGCCATGATTCATCATATGTGTGAGACTTGGTCCCAGCACACCTGGTGATTATGTTCGCGCCCGGGCTTTGGACCCCTAAAACCCGGGTGTGACAGAAGTGGTATCAGAGGAATGTTGACTGTAGGACGAAACCTAGATAGAACTGGACAACCATTCTTTACTTACCCTTGCTACTCTGATTCTTTTCTAAACTTTTCTTAATCTTTTCTCATCTATTTCCGCTTTACTCTGATTATTCTTACCTTTTCATTCTAAAGACAAATATGGATTTCATATTTTGAAACCCAGTGCCTAAAGTGACCTTTAGGAATAGGAGACCTACTCTTAGGAACAAAAATAAACTATTTTTTTAGGTATCTATACACTTGAGTGCTTGTTCTTATGATACTTGTATGATTTGGATCTTTGATTGAGTGTGATGAGTTGTGGAGTAATGTCCACAATTACATCTGCACATATATAGTATAAATATAAATAAATAAAATTCATAAGATAACTAGATAAACTAGATTATCCCTCATTAAAATATATCTATCATCATAGATCCATCTTATCTTAAAAGATACTCTATTACCTTAGGAGATTCATCTTATCTTGAAAAAAAAATTATGTCACCCTAATAGATCTAACTGACCTCAAAAGATTCTACCTCATCCTTATGGATTTATCTTGTTCTAATAGGCATACATATCCCACTCTACAGTAACAACCATGATCTAGCCTAAAAATAAATAGATCTTATCTAGTTATACCAATCTGATCTAGATCCCACCTAATCTAACATGATCTAATCTAAATTGAGTTGCTTAAATAAGTTAGATAATGTTGGCGACATAAATCAGGCCCTAATTCTGTAAACATATCTTACCCTAAATTAATACCTTGGACTAACTCGTCCGTAAACAACAACCTAACCAACATCATAAGTTGTCTAATCCAGATACACAAAAGCAAAGTAAAACTCTGTTTAAACCTAACTACCTCATGTACCCTAGCTATCCTAGCTATATGTCCTTAGCCATATGTCCTCAACTCGGGCGGCAACTCCAGGATTGAGGGCCAAAGAAGACCAACCACGTCAAGGGAGGATAAGCACCAACTCAAGTCTTCAAAGGGCAAAACGGAATCACTAGATGAGTCGGGATCCACTACCCATGATGGAGTCTTCCTTTACATAATCCTTCCTACCCAAGCTATTCTTGCCCTAACCTACCCATCTTTTATCTTACACAATAAGGTGACTATACATATATATATATCCATGCTTTCATAATTAACATGAAACTTCTTATTCTTAAACTAATTAGAAGTTAAAGGCTAAACTATAAATAAAACTTTTTACATCCCTTTCCTTACTAATCTCGAGGACGAGATTTCTGTTAAGGGGGGTAGAATTTGTAACACCTCAAAATAATATTTTGAGTAAGCTAGAGATTGTATTTTCAGGATTTAAAAGTTTCATATGTGTTATAATAAAGAAATTGAAGAAACTAAATGAAAGCGAAAAGATCTTCGTATGAACTAAATTACTTCTTTGAATAATATATCTGAGGGACGTTCTTAAGGAAGTATGGATAAAATTACCTTTTAATGAATGTTACGCATTAGAAATTACTCCTTTCTTATTTATGGTTTGTGTGTTGAAAGCATAAATTATACTCTTGCATTCATGTGAAGTTTTGTCTGTTCACTTAAATTTGTTGAACACTATTTGAATTTATTTCGAAATTCGGATTTGAATTCAAATTTGAAGTGGAAATCTAAAACAGAAAAAAAGAACAAAAAAAGAAGAAAACTTACCTGGGCCATGACCCTCACATTTGGCCCATCCTTACTTCACTCACTGCGCTTGCCCAACTGGCCGCCCCCTTCACTGGATGCGGGTCCCGCTGCCCAGCCGTGTGGGAGGGAACGCCGACTTGTGGGGCCCACTTAACAGCAGAGCTACCGCGTCTGCGCACCTAAATCTGGCACTGCCGCGTGGGCCCCTTTCGACAGAGTTATCCCCTTCCCCTAGCTCAGCTCGTGTGACGCCTGTACCAAATCCCGGTTAATCCGGATTCGGTTGCAACCCGATGCCGTGATTCGGGGGGGGACTTCTTCCTCAACAGAACGGCGGTGCTGCCCGGAGATTCCGAGCTCGTGCATGCGCCTACCAAAACTGAAGCCGAAATTCGTGGAATACTACCTGCTCGGGCTCGGCTCCCTTTCGCCCAGATTATAATACTGTGCTGCATCCCTCCTCTCGTCCCTCGTCGCGAACCAGATTATGTACCAGGCCGCACGGAATTCCTCTTCGGCGGAGCTGCTCGCCGCGGATCCGCCATGGTCGGCCCATGCTCCCGCCATTCGTCGGGACCCGATGGGCGGCACCGTGGTTCTCTGGGATGGGCTGGAGGGTGTCGGTGATGACATCAGGCGCAGTACCACGCAGAACGTGACAGATTCCTCGCCGGTATGAGCGGAAACGGCGCTGTCCGCCTCACGCCGTAGTTTGGTTTGGTCGGTCATGGCGGTCGGGTGTGATGTGAGGTAGCCGCCACAACTATCCTCCGCCGCTGTGTTGAGCTCGACCGTGGGCAGTGCTCGTGGCTACGAATCTTCGGTAAGACCCCCCCCCCACCGTCTTGCGCCCTTCCCTTCTCTTCGTGTTGGGGTCGGTGGGGCTGTCGGCTGGCCATGGCTCCGCCTTAGCGTGTGGGCGCTGTCGCGTTTGGCCATCTGGGTATGGCGGGGTTGTGGAGAAGGAGATGCCGTTTGTACCGTTGGATTGAAAATCAACGCATGCGATTAGATCGTGTAGCAACGAAACCTGGGCCTTTGGATAGTATGTGATCAGTCACGATTAAACCTTGGGTGTACCGGTTCAAGAATGGATCTGGGCCATCGATCCTAGATCGGAGGGTCGAGAATTGTGCGTACCCCTTCGACCGATACTTTTTGCACAAGAGCCCCTGTACTTGTGTTAAAACAACCCGCTGTCCATACAAGTTCAAAAAACCCCTTCAGATCAGTCCTGGAATTTACAGAACGCACCCCGAGCTTTCAGTAATTAGTAGCCGCAGCCCAAGGATTAATAAATAGGTAAAGTTAATAAAGAAAATTGGTTTTTTTATTATACAAATAAATCTAAAACTTGTTTAATTCATATTTAATTCGTTTTAACTCCGATTTGACCCGTTCAAGTTGCTATAGTTTTGTGATAAAATTGCCTACGCAGTAGTAGCATTCATTGAGTCATATCACACTTCTATAATTAGAATTTTGTTTACCCTTTTGAGTAGTAGAATTATTTTACTAACCAAGGTTGATATATCTATAACTATGATTTTACTATGATGTGATTTCCAAAATAAAGTTATAAGATATATTAAAGATAGATCAATTATTTAGAGTATATTCTCTCATATGATGTATATTAACTAATTTATAGTATAGTTTAATAGTTAACCACATGGATCTTCGGAAAAACCCTAACTTTGTAACCGTAGCTCCGATTTTAGCGATTCTCGAACCCACGCTCTAGTAGCAATGCATAGATTGATATTATGCAGTTTGTTCTTATGTTTGGTGTAATGTTAATTTTGCCTATACACTGTTTGTTTGTATTGCTACGACTAGCGTGAGGTCAGGAGTCATCTGAAGATCATCCTGGTACCTGGAATCTCAAGTCCCAGGCAAGTTGTGCCCTTGATCACTTCTTTTACCCACTCATGTTCTAATTAATCATAATGATCTGCATAGGTTAATTTTGATGGGACCCAATAGGTTACCCTAGTTTGTCTATCTTTATACCTTGTTTACCACTGAACTTTTTGGGTAGTACTTGCTAGTGCTTTATGTGGTTTTGGGTATGAAGATACATTACTCATGATTATACTTTTGTTATTCGTTGTTATTTATCGTTCATGATAAGATCATTATGTTAATTGGAACATGGAGCGACCACCCGGGAAAACAGTGTTACCACAAGGGTTTAATGGGACGCCCTTGGCTGATTAATTAGGAAAGCTAGTGGAGGACTACCTTACCCGAAAGGGGCAAGGGCAGTAGGGGAGTGGTCAGTGTAGGGAGGCCCTCGGGAGGATTTTGCTACAATGGCGGTCCTGCAAGGGATTCCTGCATTGGAGCTTCCTATAAACTGTAGCGGGTTTTCTGAAGCTAGTGGAACTTTGTAAAGGCCTCATAGTGTTACCCTGCCTCGCCTCCTCGGTAGAGGTGTATGGGAAGTCGCGATCCCTTGGCAGATGGGTAACATGACTTGTGGGTAAAGATGCGCCACCTCTGCAGAGTGTAAAACTGGTATACTAGCCGTGCTCACGGTCATGAGCAGCTCGGACCCTCACATGATTAATTTATGGAACTTAAATTCAATTTGTCATATGCATTGCATCGCAGGTGATGTTGTTACTTCTGTTCTACTATTTAATTGGGTTGGTATTTACTTATACTTAGTAACTGCTAATAAAATTTTGACCAACTTTAAAAGCAATGCTCAGCTCTAACCATCCTTTTTGGTAAGCCTTACACTTCACGTGAGCTCCCACCTTTGGCGAGTTCATGCACATTATTCCCCACAACTTGTTGAGCGATGAACGTATGTGAGCTCACTCTTGCTGTCTCACACCCCCCATAGGTCAAGAACAGGTACCGCAAGATGAGGCGCTTGGAGGATGTTGTGATGTGTTCGTGAGAGGTCTAGGCCGTCGTCTCCCAGTCAACTTTGGGTTGCTGGACCGTTGTCTCCTTATAATGTAATTATTTATTTATTTATTTTGTATAGAACTCTTATTATATAGTAAAGATGTGACATTCGATCCTGTGCCATGATTCATCATATGTGTGAGACTTGGTCCCAACACACCTGGTGATTATGTTCGCGCCCGGGCTTTGGACCCCTAAAACCCGGGTGTGACACGACCCCAGGGCTCGGACTCGGGCTAAGACCCGGAAGACGGCGAACTCCGCTCCGCCCGACCCCAGGGCTCGGACTCGGGCTAAGACCCGGAAGACGGCGAACTCCGCTCCGCCCGACCCCAGGGCTCGGACTCGGGCTAAGACCCGGAAGACGGCGAACTCCGCTCCGCTCGACCCCAGGGCTCGGACTCGGGCTAAGACCCGGAAGACGACGAACTCCGCTTCGCCCGACCCCAGGGCTCGGACTCCGCCCGGGCCTCTGCCGAACGATCTCCGCCTCGCCCGACCCGGGGGCTCGGGCTCGGCCTCGGCCAGAGAAGACAGACTCGACCCCGGCTTCGGAGGAGCCCCCACGTCGCCCGACCTAGGGCACAGGCCCGCCACGTCAACAGGAAGCGCCATCATCATCCTACCCCGAGCCGACTCGGGTCATGGAGAACAAGACCGGTGTCCCATCTGGCTAGCTCCGCCAGATGGGCAATGATGGCGCCCCACAAGCTCTGTGACGACGGCGGCTCTCAGCTCTCTTACGGAAGCAGGTGGACGTCAGCAAGGACTCGACCGCTCCGACAGCTGTCCCTCCGCCAGGCTCCGTTGCTCCTCCGACAGCCACGACATCACGCCAGCAGGGTGCCAAGATCTCTCCGGCTGCCACATTGGCATGTACTTAGGGCGCTAGCTCTCCCTCCGCTAGACACGTAGCACTCTGCTACACCCCCATTGTACACCTGGATCCTCTCCTTACGCCTATAAAAGGAAGGACCAGGGCCTTCTTAGAAAAGGTTGGCCGCGCGGGACGAGGACGGGACAGGCGCTCTCTTAGGGCCGCTCGCTTCCCTCACCCGCGTGGACGCTTGTAACCCCCTACTGCAAGCGCACCCGACCTGGGCGCGGGACGAACACGAAGGCCGCGGGATCTCCACCTCTCTCACGCCCGTCTCCGGCCACCTCGCTTCTCCCCCCTTCGCGCTCGCCCACGCGCTCGACCCATCTGGGCTGGGGCACGCGACACACTCACTCGTCGGCTCGGGGACCCCCCCGGTCTCGAAACGCCGACATTCCCCTTCGTCACTCTCACGTTATGTTTTTCACTGAAAACCTTCGTACCAAGAATTAACGCTTTGAAGAAGTGTTAAACCAGGAGGACAAAGGTCTTTATACCTAACTTGTGCTGCCTTGATTTTTGATACCTTGAGAGGAATTGAAATCAAGTACCAACATTCAGCTTCTGGCTGTCACCCATTGTTTACATCTTTTCTTATTTCAGCAGCTATTTAGATGACATATTTCTATTTTTGCTCAATCTATTCAAGGAAACATAAAAGCGAATTGTGAACATAGATACATGCAGATATGATCATTGAACATTTCAATTTAGGTTAAGGAGCATCAAGATTTTGTAGTAATAAATGCATTACTAGGTAACAACATAATAAACTTACATTGGGTTCAAGTTCCCTAGACTGGTTAACAATGTCAAGGAAGTTGTATAACACAGTATAGAAGGTTGTAGCAACATTTCTGCAAGATTAATTTGGCATGCAATAGTCAGACATTGTAAATATATAATATTAGAAATGTTTGCTATTTTTGCCCTTCATCAACAAGCCTACAGTGACCGCAAGCTAACAATAGAGCAATAAGGTGCTTTTCGTGGTTGTCGTTCTAGAATCATTCATCTTCCAGGAAAGATCTAAAAGTTGATATCAAGGAATTCCACCCGACAATTGATTTTTTGGCAGAAGCTTCAAAACTTTAACAACAATGTCCAGTCTCCCACACTTCCAATACATATCAATATGTGATGCTGAAACAGAACATTATTTTTCACAATATACCTGATCACATGCTTATGTAAGCTATTTCCTTGTATATAACCACCAAGTTATGTGCAAGCACAGATGATACCGACCACAAATATTTCATTAGGTTCAAAATCTTTCATCTTATGATAGAACCGCAATGCTCTCCAGTCTTTGTTATTCTATGCAAAACCAGTGATCATACAATTCTAGGAGCTCAAATTTGTGTCTTTCGTGTTATAAAAGACTAACTCAGCACTTCTAGTGTCTCCAAAGCAAAAATACATGGTCAATAATGAATTTTCACCCTCAAATTGGAAGCAAGCAAGTGCTTCAAGATCATGTACTTGATGAATTTCCCTAGTGCTAATAGATTAAGATCTTCACATGCTGATAAGACACTAACTAATTGTCGGGTACCATAATTAGGGGTACCCCCAGTACTCCTAAACGTGGTTGGAGAACATCTTTAAAACAAACCATAAAGACTGGTAAGCACGGTTCAAAGTTAAGGCCTCATCCACCGAGGGACGCGATCTCGTCTCACCCGAGCCCAGCCTCGGGCAAGAACGGTAGTCCCGTATAGATTCAGGGCTCGCCCGAGGGTCCCCTCAGGCAGTGGGCGCACCCCCGGCTCGCCCGAGGCAAAGCTCGGGCAAACTTTGTCATATAGCGGCCTCGGCCAAACCGCCTGGCCACCAACCGTATCACGTGCGCATTTAATGCGGGGATCACTTGACACCTTATCCTGACACACGCGCCTCAGTTGGCAAGGTCGAAATGACCGCAGTCACTTCACCCTTTTACTGATCGTTCTGACAGGATAACAACACTATTCACCCCGTTCCAACCATTGTGCCAACCACCAGGGTAAGACTAACAACAGTAAGTTGCTGACTCTCCCGAGTTCAGCCTCGGGCGCAACAAAGAGTTCTGCCTCGTCCGACCCAGGCCTCGGCCCCAGCCTCGGCCTCGGGAGGAATCATCACCACGCCCGACCCAGGCCTTGGCCTCAGCCTCGGCCTCGGGAGGAGGTCTTCGCCTCGCCCGACCTAGGCCTCGGCCTCAGCCTCGGCCTCGGAGGAGGTCTTCGCCTCGCCCGACGTAGGCCTCGGCTTCGGGAGAGATCACCGCCTCGCCCGAGACGGCCTCGGACCGACTACGCGAACTGGGAATACAACACTATCCTTCCCCTAGCTAGCCACCTCAGGCTACGAAGGAACAAGACCGGTGTCACATCAAATTATTCCAGTAGCAGGTAATGATGATTCTCGTCATGCGCCCGTGACGTCGACTGTCCTCAGCTCTCTACGAAGGCAAAGAAACGTCAGCAGGACCTAGGGCTGCACTGCCAGCCACGCTTCTACATGGCTCAAGCACTTCTCCGCCGGCCACGTTAGCGCATAGCTACACCCCCATATGTACAGCTGGGTCACCTTCTTGTACCTATAAAAGGAGATGCCCAAGGCCTTCCCACGACACGCTTTGAAGGCTGACTCAAACGGCTCACTCAACATCAACCTCCTCTCCACAAACACTAGACCTCTCAAGAGACCTAGGATCCGTTCCCTCTCTCGCGAAGCTTGTAACCCCTACTACAAGCACCCCAGTGCAAGATAATATAAGCCTCATCCTCCCTCTGCTGGAAGTAGGGCCTTCTTAGCATGAACCAGGATAAACCATGTGTTTCATCTTGCATCAATCCATCCGGGCAGGGATACACAACATAAAATTTAATAGTCGGTTGAGGGTCCCCGCGGGTCCAAAACACCGACAGTTGGCGCGCCAGGTAGGGGTTACTACGTGTTGACAATACTTTCCCGTTAAGTTCCAGATGGACAATCTTCAGCAGCCTCTTCAGCCCGGGACGGTGCTCCGCTTTGGGAGTCTCGAGTTCATGTCCCTCGACGGTAGCTACGACATGATACTCCTCCCATCGCAGCACGACAGCAACGACGGTCGTCGGCTCGCCTGGCGGAGGCAAACCCGACGACGACCTCTCCCCAGGGCGGAAGAGGGACACTCGGGTCTACCCCGCCACCCTCCTTCCGAAGGAGACAGAGACGGGGCAACCATGGCCAGGCAAGAAGCAGCACCTCGTCGGCTGTCGGACCAGAGCGAGTTGACGGTGCCGGCACCCCTGCGGGGGACATGTCAGGCGTTAGCCTTGCACCTGGGACAACGACGGGCGTCGCTTCCCGACAACGTGCCAACCCCAGGCAGACTGACGACGCCAGCGCCCTTGCGAGGGACTTGTCGGGCATTAGTCTCGCGCCTGAGATAGCGACACGTTCCATCTCCACTGCAACTTCACCACCATCCACCAACCAGGAGGTACCATCAGTTTTCCATCCTGTTCCTTTTAGATTCAACTTCGATCCGCCAAGCGACCCCACGTCGGCGAGCGCTTTCACAAGGGCATATCCTGACCTTCCAGGGTACCATATGTGGTCAACTTGGGACCTACTGACGGTCGCCTCTACCTTCGGACCCGCGGGTCCCGAGGAAGAGGACGACCCCGACTTTAGTTGGGATTTCTCCGAACTTCGTGATCCCAGAGCCATGCGAGACTTCATGACCATATGTGACCACTGCCTCTTCGGCGACTCTGACGATGGCCACAGCCTTGACGACGAGGGTTACGGCCCAACTCGCGAGTGCTTCCACATCGATCAGGAGGATCACGACGGAGACAACCACCTCGGCATGCCAAGAAACAATGACGCCCCTGCACATGCGTCTCGCGTCGAGATCCCGTGGGATCTAGCTGAGGCTCGGGCCCCCGCGGGGGGTCAGGGCACGTAGCATGAGCAACTCCGCGAGGTGCAGGCCAAGCTCGACGAAGAAACGGGGCGACTTATGCAGCTCCGACAAAACCTCGAGCAAGAGTGGGTAGGCCAAGCACTCGTCGGAGGAGCACGTCATCGAGAATGTTGAGGGAATGTTGAACACAGTCTCAGGATGTCTCCAGCAATGTCCCCATAAATTTCATCCCCTAAAAAAATATTCTCTGTCCTTTATAACACACTCCAAAAGATTCCATCCTCTATATATTCTCCTTCTCCAGCAATATACTCTAAATTCTGACCTCTATATAAACAGTGATACCAGATTTTGTATTCTATATTTTTTTCGTAGTCGACACAACAAATCATTCGAATGTCTCTACACAGGAATGGTGGCTGGACGAAGGGCCGATGTGGTTGGTTGTTGGTGCCTGGCTTCGCTCGCGATATCCTCCTCCGCCGGCTTCGCGTCAAACACCGACGAGCTAGATCTGCGACGGACCGATGGAGTTCGTAGGGGACGAGCTAGATCTGCGACGGAGCACCCAATGTACACCTCACCCTCCCTCCTTGCGGCTATCGCTTCCCTGTCCCTGCGACCTTGGCTAGCTTCCACGGTCCCTCCTGCTTGCTTGAGAGCTTCAGCCCCGACACCATTGATGAGAGCTTTGCGAGCGCCAGTAGGAAGCTTCAGCCCCACCGCGCGGAGTAGAGGAAGTTGTCGTTTAGCGGACGTCCAAGATCCGCATCCGCTAGTTTTAGCGTGTACGACGTGCTCTAAATTTACCGAACGTGCGTTACGGGCCCGATAGAGGAGGTAGTTGTCTGCTAAATTTAGCGGAGGTCTTTGTTGGAGACCGTCTCGAGATTATCGCAAACTACACCAAATCAAATCAACGCGGACACCCATGAGCACTGGAGTACTGAGTCCAGAGTGACCACGGAATTCCGACAAGCGACAACCAATCCAGGGCCACTGCCCAGACCCATGATTATCTGCTTGCCCGCGTCATTGCTGCAGCGCCGCCGCCAACGAGGAAAACCGAAGCTGAAAGGAAACCCTCAGAGCTGGTCGCCTCCCCCCGTTTCAAATTCTCCGAATCGCTGCAAACGGTCGCCGAAATTTCAAAATCCCACCTCCCAATGAGCGGGATCCTCCCCCATTTCAAATTTCAAATCCACCCACTCCCACTTCTCACGATTCACGGCTCACGAGCCCGCCGATCTATACAGTACATCCCATCCCCATCGCATCCCGTGGTCTCTCATCCCCATCCCATCCCATCCCCATCGCATCCCATCCCTTTTCGTCGAGCGCCGCCGATGGAGTGGGACGGCGACTGCAGCGAGGTCGGCATGAACTCGGTCCCTGACGGCGTCGTCCAGCTCATCCTGTCGATGCTCAGCAACGCCCGCGACGTGGCCGCCTGCGCCTGCGTCTGCCGCCGCTGGCGCGACTGCGTCCCCTACCTACCCGCGCTCTTCTTCCCGCGGAACGCCTTCGAACCGGCCAGGGGCGCCGCGGACGATGTCATCGGCCGGATGGTGGCGTCCGTCGCGCGCCTCAGGGAGCTGGTCATCTACTGCCCCTTCTCCATGGCGCGCCTCCCGGTCTGGCTCGCCGAGCGGAGCGCCACGCTCCGGGTGCTCGAGCTGCGGATGGACGCCGCCGCTGACAAGGTCCCGGAAGGTGGGCACCTCGACTGCATCGGCCTGACTGCGAATCTGGAGGAGCTCAGGCTCTGGGGAGTGTCTCTCACGGCCCCGCCGGCGTGGGGCCGGATGGAGCGGCTCCGCGTGCTGGAGGTTGTCGGTGCGCCGCTGCGGGATAGCGCCGTGAGGGACGCCATCGCCGCGTGCCCCAACCTCACCGATCTGTCTCTGCTTGGATGCGACTGCTCCGGCACGGTGGCTATCGATCTTCAACAGCTCGAGCGTTGCCGGCTCGACATCCTCGGCGCCGGCAACTGCTCGCTCTTGCTCACCGCATCTCGTCTGGAGTCACTCGAGATCCAGGGCTTCACCTGGATCACTCTGCGTGGTGGCCACAACCTCCGCCGCCTCTCAATTGCCAAGAGCACCGGTGAGACACAAATCTCGAATCCTTTGGTCAGTTTAGTGTTGCTTTGACGTGATGAGAAATTCTGCGACGGGATGATGCAGGGAGGCTTCACAAGGTGGACACTGGTAATCTCCCAGATCTGGATCACCTGTCGCTGCGCGGTGTTCAGTGGAACTGGGGAGCAGTGAGCTCGGTGCTGCAGTGCGCTAGCGAGGTGAAGCATCTAGTGATGAAGATAGAGTTCTGTGGCGACCTGGACGCACTCCAGCCGTTCCCGGAAGTCGATTTGGTTGACTTCTTCGACAACCACCCCAAACTCCGCAAATTTGAGATCCATGGTGCCATGTTCGCTGCCCTGTGCCAGAAAAATAGCCTGAAAAATGTGAGTGGTCTGTCGTTTCTATAGCATTATGGTTCCTAATTGGATTGGTACGCTAGACAATATGACATATAGCTAATTCGTTTGAATTCTGCATGCAGTTGAATTCAAGGTTCCTCATCCCTTGTTTGGAAGAGGTTCTGATCACTGTACGCTCCCCACTCAATGCTGAACAGAAGCTGAACACTCTCGAGTCGCTTCTGAAGTACAGTGTGAAGCTGCGGACGATGATCATCAGAATCTCACAGATGAAGAATTGCCACGAGGCTGCTGATGAGTTCTTTGAGGATATATGTAAGTTCAAGTACATGAACTACAAAAAAGTGAGAATTGAATAAGTGGAGATGCTGTTTTGATTTTTAAAGTTAATCTGACCGAGGACTCGATTTTTTTTCATCCCAGAATAATTTTATTGTCATTATTGTCAGAGGATTCATTTTGAACCTCTTGAGTAGTTAAGTTTTTTTTTTATCATCTAGTCTATATATTGAGTACTAGAGGGAGTTGTTGGAACAATTCCATCGAGTATTGTGGCTGCAAATTGTTGTTGTAATCGTCTCTGTTCCATAGCAAACATTTTTCATCTACGAGCAATTCCCACCATGAACATCAATGTTGTTTACTGTTCACCGTCTTTTCTTGAAGGATGTTTCTTATTATTATTATGAATATGAATTATGACATGTTGATTTACTTATTTAGATCTATACATTAGGCAACTGAGATACTTTATTATGTGGCTGTGGCTGTTTATTTTGACAGCATTTTGTGTGCTTATATGGTCAATGCGGATTGGGTTTCATATGTATTTTTGAAAGAGACGCAGGTATTGTAACTCCATGAGTAAATGTAGACCCCATATCTAACCTAAATTGCCCATCTTTGCCTTCTCTTATTTATGTATTTCTTAATAAAATACTCACATAGATACTCTATAATTTTATCCGTTTGCAACATGCTTTGTTGCTTATTAGAGAATCTCTAAGAGGCACTCTACATGATCACAAAATTTAGAAAAAAACCGCAAAAATCATGCTCCAATACACACCATATTTTTCACTCTCCATAACCACCTTATTCCGTTTTTCGCTTTCCACTTTTGGGGAGGTCACATGGGTCTCTAAATGCAAAATGTGGTAGTTTTCTAGGGAACTTTTTCATGCATGAAAATTTATGATAAATTGTTGGAGTATAGTGCATAAAAATCTAATTGATTTACCGACCAAATATTTATTAAATGGTGCTCTAAATAGAAAAATGAAGGCAAATTTGTAGAGGCACTTAAAGTTTCCCTTATACTCTATGCCTTTCTATCCCCACTCATAAATTTTCTTATTTGCATAATTGCATCACACATTTATATATGTTAGACATGTCTTTAGGTAATACGGGAGTACCTTAGCATGAGCTATGTTAGCTCTTGTCGCACCCCATCTAGTGTGACTAATTTTGATCTTACCTACTGGAATTTGTAATGATTAGCAAAACATGTAAAATTGAGGATTTGCATTGTAGATAACACTGTTTGTAGAGTAAAGTTTGAGATAGCAGAGCTGCTGGAGATAGCTTTAGATGCAGATCTAGGGTGTGGGTGGAGAGAGGGGGTCTATTTAAGTTATTCTTTGTAATAACAAAAATGAGCACTTTATGTACAAATTTAGAGCTCTACTTTTTTTTGTTGCAAGTTAGCATGGCTGCATGGGAACATAGTATATTGACCTTAGCGTTGCTCATTGAACGATCTGACGTTGTCACTGTAGCGCAGCGTGATTTCTGATTTTGTTGCAGGGGTATATTTGCTAATTGCAGTGTCACATGTGGAAAGCTTGTAGCAAAAGAGTTGTCTTGGGACAGGTTTTATATCATGCTGCGCCTGAATATTTTTGTTCTTGCAATAGCTTTCCAATTTTATTGCTTGTTTTGTCTGTGATGGGGTCTGTTGCATTGCAACTTGCAACATGAACCTTTTTTCCCTCAAACCTTTCGGGTTCCAGCTATTAGTATTTTCAAATGGAAACGAGCAGCAAACAATAGAAGCAAGAAAGCGATAGAACTCGTAAAAGAAATGAAATGATTCAGTTCATGAGGTGGTGGTGTAAGCCTCACTGAGACAAATTAGTCGAACAGATAAGGAAGTTGTTTTAAGGGTTCTCTCTTGAATCCATAGGACTGGGACCGTATAGAAGAAGCCCACAACAGCCAGCCTAGGTGGCCATAAAAATTAAGAAACCTGTGTTTTGCTTCTGATAAAAAGGAAGCTCTGTTATGAGTAGGGATGAAAACGGACGGAAAAACCCCTCTCCTATTTCCGTATTCGCATTTTATCATCGGAAACGGGATCGGGTCCGGAATAGTCGGGAACAGAAACGGGAGCAGGATAAACGGAATTGCGAAATACTAACGGAAACTCATAATTTAATACAAATAGAAATGTTATTGATGTTTGACTAGTGATTGATTGGCAGAACAATAATATAAAACAAATAGATATAGAGAGGCAACATTCTATTGTTGTTTGGTTGCTAAATGTGTACATTTAGTTACATCTGATGTTGTTTAAGACTTTAGATCACTTGTCATTGAAAAGAGCAGGTGGTTACAATGACCAATTGTGCTATAATTTGTCACCTAAATACACGAGGATTTAGTTTATATACTAATGCATATTAGGCTCGTCCCATATTTGTCAAATACGGAATAAATACGGGTTCAATCCGGGAAAAAACAGTATCCCGCAAAAACAGACGGAATAAGTCCTCTCCCGTTTCCGTCTCGTTTCCATATTTTTCTGTAAATACGAAAACAGTCGGATCAAATGTAGAAAACGGTACGGGTCGGGACGAGATTTTTTCCGTCCGTTTCAACCCTAGTTATGAGCTTGGGCAGAGAATGATTCTCTGAAAGGAAATAGCTTGAGCCGGAAAAAGCTTTTCTTGAAAAGCTTTATATTTTGGCAGGCCACAGAAAATTAGCATGTGTACCGATAGCAGTGAATATCAAGCCAAGCCAACTCGTTATATATGGAGTTAGCTCGACTCATTATACTAATGAGCTAAAAGTGTAACTTGCTTGGAGCATTACATGGATCGAGCTAGCTCAATTAGCTCGCGAGCCATAATAATAAAAAACAAATGTGTAGTGTAACATTATAACACTAATATTGACTATAATTAATCTATTAATAAAGAATAACATAGATAATATAAACATGGTAGGTTAAACAATCAATCCGTCATCCAAATTATCAAATATGAAACCTTCATAAAAATACCAATATACAGAAAGTAAGATGCAATCATGTAAATCAATTCATCATCCAATATCAAATACATTGCATTTAGGTGACGATAGCCATGTTGTATGCAAGCTCAATGAAGCGCCCCAGATCCTCTGGGACTCAAATATGATACAATTACTAGTCCCAGGAGGCTAGTAAACACATTTATACATCAGATGATTCCAGATCTGCTTAAACGAGACAAACCTATAAAGGTGGCGAACAACTTTAAGAGTTGGTCCACAACTCGGGACATATCATCAGAATGGGGCTGAAGCAGCCCGATATATGCAGCGAAGCAAATCAGCGGTCCAACAGCCACAGGCAAGGTTGGAAACAGTCGTAACTCTTACCTGATCTCCTTTTTCTGAAAAACAACAAATAAGCAAGGGTGAGTACAAACGTACTCAGCAGCCCACCTTCACCCGCGGAATGGGGAAATCAGATATGATGCATGAAATATGTGGAGCTCAGGATATTTTGAAGAAACAACAATAGTTTATGCAGGGTTGTTTTGTAAAACATTTTGTATTTTTCAAAGCGCATCCTCTCCAAAAGGAGCAGGAAGTTTTTTTTCTTCAATATAGAACAAAATCCCCTGGACTAAACCATCCAGGTATCTCAACAGTTTCCCACTGGTTTTTATTTTAAAAAATAGGTACTGGACTTTCCGTCCACCATAGCTCACGTCTCAACCGACGGACCTTTTAAAAACCACATTTTTCAAACGCACCTTTTTTTTAAAACAAAACATTAATTGTCATACCATACCAGACTCGTCCGTTCCTATGGACACGGACTATTCGAATAAGTTTTTAAACTCTGCGCAGAGGTGTACACTTTACCCACTAGTCCGGTTTCTGCGATCTCACCGTCGTGAGACCCGAATGCCGAATCTCTTTCTTTCCTCGCACGTCCTAACCTTAACGGTTATACCGAAAGGAGTCAGGCCACCGCCATATCCAAACCGGACAAAACATTCCCCCTCCTTATCCTCCCGGTGCTCCCCAGCCTTCATAACCCTGGGGTTGGACCGTACGAGTTCAGATTGAGTGACTGCCCACACAGTCTCGAGTGGTTGTACTTATCATGAGTACAGGTAGTGAAGGATGACAAACCGGTCCTTATGTGAGGGGACAATCGTTCTGCTCACACCTAAACCAGCTGAGCCATCACCTTAGGCCCTCCCCTAAACCAGGGAGTCCCTAATCATCCCTACTCAAAGGTGATAAGGGTGAAAACCCTTCATCATACACATTTTGAAAAGCATTTTCTTTTGAAAACTCACACCTTTCCCCAAATCATTTGTAACAAATATATCAGGGATTGATTGCGGCAAGCGGCTGGGTGGCCATAATAACTTGTCTCAAAATCATATCATGCATAAAATAACATGCTGAGGGTTGTCGTTGAAAAACATAGGTAATTTATGCATCAAAGGGATCCAGTGAGCTTGTCGTGCTTATTCGGCGAAAGGGGAAGAGGAGCTCGCAGAACTGGCTTCTAGCTCCACTGCCTGACGTAGACTGGCAGATCTGGCCTCCACGAGACGACACGAACGCTCCGATAACTATGCAACATGAACAAACAAACATACAAACATACAAACCAACAAGTATACCAACAAATATTTAGTATAGTGGTCAGAATAGCGATATATGGATGAGTAGAGTCGTGAGTAGAATCTGTGTCATGTGGTGTTGAGATACTGCTGGTGGTGGAGCGAAGGTGCTTACCAGGAGGGTGGACTGGAGACGAAGCGACACTATGCGTGTAGCCGGCAGAGCGAAGTAACTGAATGGGTGGGGTGTTTGCCTTGGCTGAGGGTGTTGAGTGTGTGTGGAGAGGGTAGATGGGTGTATTTATAGCTGGGTGTATGTGGTGTAGCACAGTGAAGTTCACTGTTGGTGAGAATAGTAACGAATGAATCGTCTGACTTAATATGAACATGAGAGTTATAGGTAGAATATGGGACAATAGTATTTTGGGAGTTTTCTGGAATATGAACCATGCTTAAGGGATGACATGGTTGGATAGGGAATAGTTTGACAAGAATTTTAGAAACAAGAATGACTGAAATCTGAGTTTGGATGGAGGAGTTTTGGATTTTATAATCATAGGGAGAAAAAGAAAAGGAAAGGAATATTCTAGAATTTGAATATTTAGAGATATTTGGAAAATCAAAAATACAAATGTATTTTTGAGCGGGGTGCGAGGAATTATTTTTGGGCTTTTTTGGGCAGAGGTTTATGTTGGTGGAAACTGTTCCTACCTACTGTGTCACATTAGACAGCAGTGAGGCGGGACCCAAATAGCTGGAATGCTGTGGTATTTTGGTCCGAGTGGGCTGTGGTATCTTGGGCCAGGTTTTATAGGATTGAAGACATATCTATACAAACATGGTTCGCCTTTCTTTTTGGAAGTCTCGCTTTAAAGAATCCCAAAGTTAAGCTTGCTCAACTTGGAGAAATCTAGGATGGGTGACCAGATGGGAAGTTCCCTACTGGAATAAAAATCACAGTCACCGGAGTTCGTATGACTGGAATATGGGTCTGGCTGGTCTTAGGTGGACTGGACAACATGATGGATGAGTAGTTGAAATTTGGGGTGATCGGATGATCGATGAATAGTAACGGTGAATAGTAATGGTGAATAGTGATGGTGAATAGTTCATATGAACGAACGATGAACGGTGAATAATGATGATGAACGAACGATGAACGATGAATAGGAACTATGAACGAACGATGAACGATCGAATGATCGAACGAACGAGCGATCGAAATTTCGGCAGCATAACGACAGGAAAAGATTATTTGGACGAACGAACGGACGAACGATCGGACGAACGAACCATGAACGATCGGACGAACGATCGAACGACCAGACGAACGAACGAACAAACTAAGAACAGGGGGACGAACGATCGAAGAACGACCGAACGATCCTTGTGCTAGTGGGTGCTTGTGTGGGAGGTGGAGTGGGAGTGGGCGTGTGGGGGGGGGGGGGGGGGAGGGAGTTGCCATGAAATGGCTTGGGGTGGGATGAGAGGAGGCCCTTGCCCCTCTATTTATAGCCATGGTGGGGGGATTAGGGGGAGGGATGAGAGGATTAGTGGGAGGATGAGAGGATTAGTGGGAGATTAGCATGGATTTGTCTTATATGAGTGTAATTAGCTTGTAGAGCTCACCGTATGACACCGGAGGCATACATATACGTATGAGCATGAGGAAAGTTATGAAGAAAATATTTGTAGGGACTTCAAAAATGATTCTGAAGGTATTTCTCAGGAAGAAAATACTTGGAGATATATCGGTGTAATATTTGGGCAGTATTTCTGAAAGAGTTTGAGGGTGATCACTGGGGAAATATTTGTAGGATATTTTGAGGAGGATTTTAGAGAGAATATAGACCACTATATTTTACTTGTTGATATCTGTTGGGGACTTGTTCTCAAATGCTAAGAGTTAAGAACAAGGCAACATGAAGATTGTTAAATGTTAAAATCCTTCGTCCTTCAAGACATTATTTCCCTTCGGACATAATGAATTCCGGACGAAGGTTGTAAAGGAAAAAACCTTCGTAAACGCAATAAATGATGAGGAAGGATTCATATACAAAAAACAAAAAACAATATAAACGTTATCATCAACTTATTTATTTGTATTACCATATCCACAATAACAAATTATAAATGTACCTTCGGTTTGACGGAAAGTAAGGGTACAGGCGTGACGCAAAAAGCGAATGCCAAGTCAGCGTGAACAGTACAGGAGTACTGTTCATCTATTTATAGGCAAGGGACGCAACCCATGTAGAATTACATTCATGCCCTTTACATTTATCAATAACTCTATAGTAATTCTTCGAGGTCTAATTTGCCTTTTCATCTTTAAGTCGGTTCCCCTTCTCTGCTATCATGCCGAAGCTTTTCTGCGCACAGCTTCGTGATCACCTTATCCTTCGTCATAATCACCTTTCGTCTCGCTCAGGCTTTGTCCTGACCATGCTCTTGTATACTCATGACCCGATTCCGAAGATACCTGTTCACATATTTCACTTGGAAAACATTGTCAAATCATGTTTTTGAGGACCTTCGGAAGCCGAAGACCCCCAACAGTAGCCCCTCGCAATATTAATTTGCTAGAATAATAAATTCAGATTGCGATATGGACGAAGGCCTTAAGCCGAAGGTCCAAAAAAACACCTTTCCTTTGCTAGAATAGCAATAGTCAATGACAAGTGGGACCCTGCCACTTGCAACGCATTGAGCGTATAAATAAGAACGCACCGCAAGCACATTTAGCATGCTTTCTTGCCGTTTGCTCTTGCCTTCCTAATTTTTAGCTCTCTGCACACCATCGCTTGCCTGTCTTTTCTGAATTTTTAAGCTTCGTCTTTGAGAGCACTTTCTTGGCATTTTCGAAGATGTCTGAAGACAAGAAAGCTGTCGCTGAGTCGAAGCTAAGCCTTTCCGAAGAGATGAATCTCGGCTTCCTTGAATCAATTGCAAAGACAAACACAGAGAAAATTACTAAGGAGATTTTAGAGGGCCTTTCTGAAGACACTGGTGATAGTGACAGCTATGATGTGGAAAGTGGTGGTGAAGATTCCGAAGATCGACCTTGGCGACCAAGCCATGCAGTTTTTGGGAAATCAAGCATTAAACAAAGTCATCTTGCCAGTATGAGGGGTAGATATTTTCGGGACTTGTCTATTGTGAGGGCTGACGAAGGAGAGAAAACTTGTCCGACTCCCGAGGAGAATGAAGTCGTGATATTCCGAAGCTTCTTAAAGGCTGGACTTCGGTTTCCCTTGAGAAGTTTTGTCGTGGAAGTTTTGAAGATATTTGAAATCTACCTCCATCAAATTACTCCTGAAGCAATCATAAGGATGGACATCTTCGTATGGGCTGTGAAGAGTCAAGGTTTGGAGCCAAATGCCAAAAGTTTCTGTAGCATGCATGAGTTATTATATGAGACAAAACCTTGGGGCAAAGAGTAATATCATAACAATTTTGGCTGCTACAGCTTCGGCGCTCGCTCTGGGTCGAGCTGTCCCGTGCCAACTTTTCAGAGGAGATGGCCTGGGGACTGGATGAAGGAATGGTTCTATGTGAAGAACGACTTGAAAACGCGAGAAGATATTAAAGGTATTATTATGCGCCCTATCTGGCAGCGCTTCGGCCTTCGGAAGCCGAAGGTGGAAATTGACGAAGCAGCCAAAGAATGCCAGAGGGCCTTCGGTGTGGTTTGTTCTTTTATTGGAACAAGGGATTTGATCCAAGAACACATTGCCTTCAGAGTATGGCCACTTGCAGAAAAGTGGGAAATGCCGAAGGAAACCGTCAGCGAACCTAACGAAGGTGGACTAGTTAGGTTAAAATTCACCTTCAAATATGGAGATAAATTCGTCGAGCCAGATGACGACTGGCTGAAAAGCATTAAGGCCATAAGCGATGAGCTGCTTGGGCCATACTCGAAGGCAGAAGATACTGCATTGTCCGCAGCCTTCAGAGGCCGGAAGAAGAAAAGACTCAACCGAGTATTTGATGCCATTGGGTTCGTGTACCCTGACTACCGTTACCCAACACGGGGTCATAAAAGGAAAAATACTGCTTCATCGACGGAAGTTGCTTCAGCCGCTCCCAGTGAGCCAGCGCCGGAGAAGAAAAAGATAAAGGTTCTTACGCACCGGCCACGCTATATTGAACCGGCCACAGTGCCTGAATATGTCGGTGAAACCTCTTCGGCCACCGAAGCCAAGAAGCCGACTCCCCTACCGAATGTTGAAGAGCCAATCATAATGTCGGAAATGGAGAAAATAGAAGAGCCGAAGGCTACAGAAACAAGGACATATGAAATTTTAAGTCCTTCAGCAAAAATTGAAGCACCAAAAAGCCAGAAGGGTCCAGCAATGACCCCCAAAAGAAAAAGGATGGTTAATGTACTGGATGTTTTGGAGACAATAAAGTCTTCAAGCACTACTCCGAAGAAAATTGTTGAAACTTCTGAAGTGTAAATTGAAGACCTTGGTGCCGAAGCTTTAAAGCACTAATCTGAGACTGAAGCTGGGCCTTCAGAGCCCACCAAGGTGAAATCCTTGGAAGCCGAAGAAACAGAAACAACAGAACAAATTATGGCTGAAGAAACTGGCACTGCCGCCCCCGAAGCATCTTCCGAAGCTTTCGATTATATTTTACGACATGCTTCGGGGAAAAAGTTGACTGAAAAAGAAAAGCAAGAGGCCTAGTTTTATGCCCAAAAACTGAAATATCCCAAGGGGGCGTTGATTTTCAACGGCAGTGGAGAAGAAGACTTCTTTTATTGTCTCCCTGACAGCAAGGAAATTTCTGTCTGTCGGGAGATGAGCAAGAGCTTCGGATTCCCAACATTAGAAGACGGGCTCTCGGTGTTGTCAAAAAACGAGCTGGCCGACAGCTTGGCGTACAATAGCTTAAAGGTGCAAAAATGAGGTCTTTGTATTATTTATTGAAACCAAAATTTTTCATTTGCTCAAACTTATTGAAACCAAACTTTTTGCAGGGCCTTATACTTAGCAATGCCCTTAGGGCTCAAAAAGATGCTGAAGACGAAGGGTGTGTTATGGCCCTGAGTAACCTTCGTTCCGAAGTAATTGAACTAAGGAACAAAAGTCTCGAAAAAGATAAAATATTACATTCATTGTGTCGGGGACCATAATTAGGGGTACCCCCAAGACTCCTAATCTCAGCTGGTAACCCCCATCAGCACAAAGCTGCAAAGGCCTGATGGGTGCGATTAAGTCAAGGCTCGGTCCACTCAAGGGACACGATCTCGCCTCGCCCGAGCCCAGCCTCGGGGAAGGGCAGCCGACCCCGGAGGATTCACGTCTCGCCCGAGGGCCCCCTCAAGCAACGGACACACCTTCGGCTCGCCCGAGGCCCAACCTTCGCCAAGAAGCAACCTTGGCCAAATCACCACGACGACCGACCGTATCGCAAGAGCATTTAATGCAAAGAAGGCCTAACACCTTATCCTGACGCGCGCCCTTCAGTCGATAGAGCCGAAGTGACCGCAGTCACTTCGCCGCTCCGCTGACCGGCCTGACAAGAGGACAGTGCCGCCTACGCCGCTCCGATTGCTGTGCCACTCGACAGAGTGAGGCTGACAACAGCCAAGTCCGGCCTCGGGCGCCATAGGAAACTCCGCCTCGCCCGACCCCAGGGCTCGGACTCGGGCTCGGCCCCGGAAGACTTCGAACTCCGCCTCGCCCGACCCCAGGGCTCGGACTCGGGCTCGGCCCCGAAAGACGACGAACTCCCCCTCGCCCGACCCCAGGGCTCGGACTTAGGCTCGGCCCCGGAAGACGACGAACTCCGCCTCGCCCGACCCCAGGGCTCGGACTCAGCCCTGGCCTCAGCCGATGGTCTCCGCCTCGCCCGACCCATGGGCTCGGACTCGGCCTCGACCTCGGAAGACAGACTCGACCTCGACCTCGGAGGAGCCTCCGCCTCGCCCTACCCAGGGATCGGACCGACCACGCCATAGGAGGGGCCATCATTACCCTACCCCTAGCTAGCTCTGGCTACGGGGGACAAGACCGGCGTCGTATCTGGCTCGCCCTGGTAAAACAAGTAATAATGGCGCCCCGCGTGCTCCATGACGACGGCGGCTCTCAGCCCCCTTACGGAAGCAAGGAGACGTCAGCAAGGACTTGACAGCCCCGACAGCTGTCCTTCCGCCTGGCTCCAGCGCTCCTCCGACGACCTCGACACCACACGAACAGGGTGCCAAAACCTCTCCGGCTGCCACGACGGCATGTACTTAGGGCACTAGCTCTTCTCTGCTAGACACGTTAGCACACTGCTACACCTCCCATTGTACACCTGGACCCTCTCCTTACGCCTATAAAAGGAAGGTCCAGGGCCCTCTTATAGAGGGTTGGCCGCGAGGGGAAGGACGGGACGGCGCGCGCACAGGCCTCTCGCTCCCTCCCGCATGGACACTTGTAACCCCCTACTGCAAGCGCACCCAACCTGGGCGCGGGACAAACACGAAGGCCACAGGTTTCCCCTTTTACGTCTATCTCCCTCCGGCTTTTTCTCCCCTTCGCGCTCCGTATCGCGCCGACCCATCTGGGTTGGGGCACGCGGCGACAATTTACTCATCGGTCCAGGGACCCCCCGGGGTCGAAACACCGACAGTTGGCGCGCCAGGTAGGGGCCTGCTGCGTGTTGATGAACAGCTTCCCGTCAAGCTCCAGATGGGTAGTCTCCAGCAACCTTTCCAGCCCGGAACGATGCTCCGTTTCGGGAGTCTTGAGTTCATGTCCCTCGACGGCAGCTACGACATGATACTCCTTCCCCCGCCGCGCGACAGCGACAATGGCGGCCGACAACCCGCCCGCCGGCGGCGGAATCGACGACGTCTTCCCCACGTGGTGGAAGAACAACATTCGGGTTTGTCCCGTCGCCTCCCCTGCCGACGGAGGAGGAGGCGGGGCAACCAAGGCCAAGCAGGAGGCGGCACCTCGTCGGCTGTTGAGCGAGTCGATGGCGCCGGTGCCCCAACGGGGGACACGCCGGGCATCGACCTCGCGTCTGAGACGAAGACGAGCGCCGTTTCCCCGCAACACGCCAACTCCAAGCGGACGGACGACGCCAGCATACTCGCAAGGGGCTTGCTGGGCGTCACCCTCGTACCTGAGACGACGGTGCAGTCTGCCCCTGACGTGACTTCGTCACCGCCCGTCGACCAAGAGGTACCGACCGATTCCCATCTCGAGCCTTTTGGATTCAGCCTCGACCCACCAAGCGACTTCGCTTCGGTGGACCCTTTCATAGAGGCGAGTCCAAACCCTCCGGGGTACGGTATGCGGTCACCTTGGGACCGGCTGACAGCCGTCTCGACCTACGGGCCCTCGGGTTCCGAGGAAGATGACGAGCCCGACTTTTGTTGGGATTTCTCTGGACTTGGTAACCCCAGTGCCATGCAGGACTTCATGACCGCATGCGACTACTGCCTTTCCGATTGTTCCGACGGTAGCCGCAGCTTCAACGACGAGGACTGCGGCCCAAGTCATGAATGTTTCCACATCGATCTAGGGGGTCCCGGCGAAGGCAACCATCTTGGTATACCGGAAAACGATGATCCCCCTAGGCCTGCGCCTCGCGTTGACATCCTTTGGGAGCTAGCTGTGGTCCCAATCCCTGCGGGGGGTCAGGACTCACAGCTCGAGCAAATCCGCGAGATACAGGCCAGGCTCGACGAGGGAGCAGGAACACTTGAGCCGTTCCGCAGGGACATCGGGCAGGAATGGGCAGGCCAACCTCTGGCTGGAGAAGCGCGTCATCTACCCCAGGGCATCCAGCACCGCATTGCCGACGATGTCAGGGCAAGGCCGCCACCGGCTTCCATTGGGGTCGGCCAGAACCTGGCTGCAGCGGCAATACTTCTCCGCGCGATGCCGAAACCATCAACCACCGAGGGGCGGCGTATCCAGGGAGAGCTCAAGAATCTCCTGGAGGATGCCGCGGTCCGACGTGCCGAAAGCTCTACCTCCCGAAGGCAGGGGTACCCATCGGAGCACCGCGCCGCGACTTCCCGATTCATGCGGGAAGCCTCGGTCCACACCGGGCGCACGCGCAACACAGCGCCTGCGGCCCCGGGTCGCCTCGGCAACGAGCACCATCACCACAACCGTCGAGCCCACCTCGACGAGAAGGTGCGCCGAGGCTACCACCCCAGGCGTGGGGGACGCTACGACAGCGGGGAGGATCGGAGTCCCTCGCCCGAACCACCCGGGCCGCAGGCTTTCAGCCGGGCCATACGACGGGCGCCGTTCCCGACCCAGTTCTGAACCCCGACTACTATCACAAAGTACTCAGGGGAGACGAGGCCAGAACTGTGGCTCGCGGACTACCGACTGGCCTGCCACCTGGGTGGAACGGACGATGACAACCTCATCATCCGCAACATCCCCCTGTTCCTCTCCGACACCGCTCGGGCCTGGCTGGAGCATTTGCCTCCAGGGCAGATCTCCAACTGGGACGACCTGGTCCAAGCCTTCGCCGACAACTTCTAGGGCACGTACGTGCGCCCTGGGAACTCCTGGGATCTCCGAAGCTGCCGCCAGCAGACGGGAGAGTCTCTCCGGGACTACATCCGACGATTCTCGAAGCAGCGCACCGAGCTACCCAACGTCACCGACTCGGATGTCATCGGCGCGTTCCTCGCCGGCACCACCTGCCGTGACCTGGTGAGCAAGCTGGGTCGCAAGACCCCCACCAGGGCGAGCGAGCTGATGGACATCGCCACCAAGTTCGCCTCTGGCCAGGAGGCGGTTGAGGCCATCTTCCGGAAGGACAAGCAGCCCTAGGACCGCCAGCCGGAAGATGTCCCCGAGGCGTCCACTCAGCGCGGCACCAAGAAGAAAGGCAAGAAGAAGTCGCACGTGAAGCGCGACGCCGTCGACGCGGACCTTGTCGCCGCTGCTGAGTACAAGAACCCTCGGAAACCCCCCGGAGGCGCCAATCTCTTCGACAAGATGCTCAAGGAGCCGTGCCCCTATCATCAGGGGCCCGTCAAGCACACCCTTGAGGAGTGCGCCATGCTTCGGCGCCACTTTCACAAGGCCGGGCCACCTGCGGAAGGTGGCAGGGCCCACGACGACGATAAGAAGGAGGATCACAAGGCAGGAGAGTTCCCCGAGGTCCACGACTGCTTCATGATCTACGGTGGGCAAGTGGCGAACGCCTCGGCTCGGCACCGCAAGCAAGAGCGTCGGGAGGTCTGCTCGATAAAGGTGGCGGCGCCAGTCTACCTAGACTGGTCCGACAAGCCCATCACCTTCGACCAGGGTGACCACCCTGACCGCGTGCCGAGCCCGGGGAAATACCCGCTCGTTGTCGACCCCGTCATCGGCAACGTCAGGCTCACCAAGGTCCTCATGGACGGGGGCAGCAGCCTCAACATCATCTACGCCGAGACCCTCGGGCTCCTGCGGATCGATCTGTCCTCGGTCCGGGCAGGCGTGATGCCTTTTCACGGGATCATCCCCGGGAAACGCGTCCAGCCCCTCGGACAACTCGATCTGCACGTCTGCTTTGGGACTCCCTCCAACTTCTGAAGGGAAATCCTCACGTTCGAGGTGGTCGGGTTCCAAGGAACCTACCACGCAGTGTTGGGGAGGCCATGCTACGCCAAGTTTATGGCCGTCCCCAACTACACCTACCTCAAGCTCAAGATGCCGGGCCCCAACGGGGTCATCACCGTCGGCCCCATGTACCGACACGCGTACGAATGCGATGTGGAGTGCGTGGAGTACGCCGAGGCCCTCACCGAATCCGAGGCCCTCATCGCCGACCTGGAGAGCCTCTCCAAGGAGGCGCCAGACGTGAAGCGTCATGCCGGCAACTTTGAGCCAGCGGAGACGGTTAAGTCCGTCCCTCTCGACCCCAGCAACAACACCTCCAAGTAGATCTGGATCGGCTCTGAGCTCGATCCCAAATAGGAAGCAGTGCTCGTCGACTTTCTCCGCGCAAACGCCGACGTTTTCGCGTGGAGTCCCTCGGACATGCCCGGCATACCGAGGGATGTCGCCGAGCACTCGCTGGATATCCGAGCTGGGGCCCGATCCGTGAAGCAGCCTCTGCACCGATTCGACGAAGAAAAGCGCAGAGCCATAGGCGAGGAGATCCACAAGCTAATGGCGGCAGGGTTCATCAAAGAGGTATTCCATCCCGAATGGCTTGCCAACCCTGTGCTTGTGAGAAAGAAAGGAGGGAAATGGCGGATGTGTGTAGACTACACTGGTCTAAACAAAGCATGTCCAAAAGTTCCCTACCCTCTGCCTCGCATCGATCAAATCGTGGATTCCGCTGCTGGGTGCGAAACCCTGTCTTTCCTCGATGCCTACTCAGGGTATCACCAAATCAGGATGAAAGAGTCCGATCAGCTCGCGACTTCTTTCATCACACCTTTTGGCATGTACTGCTACGTTATCATGCCGTTTGGTTTGAGGAATGCGGGTGCGACATACCAAAGGTGCATGAACCACGTGTTCGGCGAACACATTGGTCGAACGGTCGAGGCTTACGTTGATGACATCGTAGTCAAGACGAGGAAAGCCTCCGACCTCCTTTCCGACCTTGAAGCGACATTCCGGTGTCTCAAGGCGAAAGGCATAAAACTCAATCCTGAGAAGTGCGTCTTCGGGGTCCCCCGAGGCATGCTCTTGGGGTTCATCGTCTCCGAGCGGGGCATCGAGGCCAACCCAGAGAAAATCGCGGCCATCACCAACATGGGGCCCATCAAAGACTTGAAAGGCGTACAGAGGGTCACGGGTCCCTGGTAACTCCTCTGGAAAGACATCCGAAAAATCTCTAACCACACGGATGTTGACACCAACAAACTTCCCATCTACTATGAATGTCGCTAGTCTGATGGTGGTAGTTACTGCAATTCCAACTTCAAATCTTTCTCCTTTGGAACTGGTGATTTCTATGGTTCCTTTAGCACAGTGTATAAACTACCTTTGCCTTTCTTAACCATGACATACCAAGGATCACGTCTATAGTGCTCTCTTCTAACACAATAGAGTCCATCTGGGTTAGGAACACAGGTAAGAAAGAAAGGATTGTAGACAAGGCATGTAATTACGAGGGATGTTACTGTGGGGGATTTATTAGCTAAGTAGATTAGTGTGTCACCTACTAAAGCTAATACATTACCTTATGGTGGTACATGCTAAGATGCACAACTATACTATTTCAATCAATCAAAGAAGCAAATCAGGCATTGATCACCAGAACAATCAACCAACATTTTTAATAGAGAAAATAATTTTAATTTTTTCTTAGGCTTCCCTAACTCTTAAGAATGTCATAGGGGTAGGGATTCCAAGGTGTGAAATCCGTCTTGTCTTGGAGTAGAAAAGGTAAGAATGATCAGAGTGGAACAGTAGAAGGTGGGACAGGATCAAGATAAGTGTAGAAAGAATCAGAGTAAGGTAAGTGTAGAATGAATCAGAATGAGATAAGTAAGTAAGGGTTTGTCCATTCTATCTAGGTTTCGTCCTACAGTCAACATTTCCTCTGATACCACTTCTGTAACACCCGGTTTTAAGGAACAAAGCCGGGTGCATCTCATACATGCGCCAAGAAGACAACATATATAATAACAGAGTGTATAGAGATAAATGTCATAAAACATCAGAGTAATTATTACATAGCGGAAGACTTATTACAAAATAAAAGTGTAAACATAAAACGAACTAAGGATCGTTGGTGCCAATGTCGACTGAGAAACGCCACCTAGATCAGATCATACTCCTCGCCTTGTGGCTCCTCCTGAACCACCTGTTCTTCTCCTGTGTGGGGGGGGTGTGAGACAGCAAGAGTGAGCTCACATACGTTCATAGCTCAACAAGTCGTGGGGAATAATGTGGCATGAACTCACCAAAGGTGGGAGTTCATGAAGTGTAAGGCTGATCAATGGAATAAAGGCTGAGGCTGAGCATTGCTTTTATAAGTTGGTCAAAATTTTATTAGCAATTACTAAGTGTAAGTAAATACCAAACCTTAATAATAATAAAGAACAATAATAGTAAAATAATCCCAAATGCGATGCAAATGTCAAATTGAATTTAAGTTCCATATTTAATCATGTGAGGGTCCGAGCCGCTCTTGACCGTGAGCACGGCTAGTATACTAGTTTTACACTCTGCAGAGGTTGCGCATCTTTACCCACAAGTCGTGTATCCCATGTCGCCTGGGTTTGCAAGGCCCTTAGACACTACCGAGGTGAATGGCTAGGGATCCACTACGAGGCCTTTACAAAGTTCCACTAGCTTCCGAAAACCCGCTACAGTTTATAGGAAGATCCAGTACAGGGTTCCTGGCTGACAGCCATCGCAGCAAAATCAACCAGGGACCTCCCCGCACTGACCTCTCCCCTACTGCCCTTGCCCCTTTCGGGTAAGGTAGTCTTCCACTAGCTTTCCTAATTAGTCAGCCAAGGGCGTCCCATTATACCCTTGTGGTAGCACTGTTTTCCCGGGTGGTCGCTCCATGTTCCCATTAATTTAATGATCTTAACATGAACAATAATAATAACAAGTTAATAACAGAATAATCATGAATAGTGTATCTCCATACCCAATCCACATAAAGCAATAGCAAGTACTACCCAAAAATATTTCAGGGGTGAACAAGGTATAGAGGTAATCAAAACTGGGGTAACATAAAGGCTCCCATCAAAATTATCCTATGCAGATCATTAAAATTAATAAGAACATGGCTGGGAAAAGTAAGTGATCAAGGGCACAACTTGCCTGGCACTTGAGATTCCAGGTACCAACTTGCTTTAGATGACACGAGTCCTCGCACTAGTAGTAGCAATACAAATAAACATGGTATAGATAAAATTAACATCACACCAAACATAAGAATATACTGCATAATAATGATCTACGTGTTGCTACGAGACTAACGCAACTTGAACCGGATCAAATCGGAATTAAAATGACGAAGTTATGAATTTCCTAAGGTTTTATGGATTTGATATAAGATTAATTAGGAAATGAATTTTAATGTGACTTTAATGTCAAAACAGAGGTACTATGTGATAAACAATAATATTATAGAATTATAGGAATTAGAATGAACTAATTTGGACATCATATGAAATTTCTATGATTTAAACACATTCTAGCATTTATTTTTGTATTAAATATCATTTTCTAATTCCATTTATCTAATTTCTTAGCTTCCTGGACTAGGCACACTAATACAGAGAAGTGCAGGGGTCTCCACGAAACAATCCCGAGACACAGTGCACCGCGACAAGGGACGGCGGGTTAATTCCGTAAAACTACAGGGGCTCTTTAACAAATAGGCACGGCGAAGGGGTATCTCTAGATCTCGGCCGCTCGATCAAAAACCGGCCGCTAGGATTAGATCCCAGTCTTAATCATACCGGTTCACAGTGCGGACCGTCAGATTCTAGATCAACGCGCACGATTAAAACGTGGACCTGACTTCGTGGTGCGGACGATCACCATCCGACGGTCAGCCATACTTCTAGGCCGAGCCATGCTCCAGGCCAAATCCCCACCACTCATCTACATCCGACGGCAGATGGCCATCATCAATCTCCCAATGCCATCGCTGGTCAGTTGACTCGGCAGGCCACATCATCGATATCGACGGACTACTACCCCCCCGATGGCCCATCCCTTTCTACTAGGTGGCAAAATCTATGGAGCGATATGTATACACGGAAGAGAGGTACCTGTACCGTAGGTCGCGGCAGCAGAGAAGTCCTCCACGCCGTGCGGTGGTTTCACGGCAGCGACCACAGGCCGGGGGTGACTCCTTTATCAACACCGCCTGCAACCTTCAATGGCGAGGCTGCGAACCTGGCGACGAGGAGGAGGGTGAGTACGGCAAGTCGCCGAGGCACATACCCCAGACCCGCCCGCGCGCTTCTTCGGCGGCCGAATTCTTCCCTCCAGGTTCCAGAAGCTGGACGGCGAGCGTTGGGTAGCAGATGGAGGTGATCTTCTAGACGGAGAGGGGTCTTACGCAGGCGGCGCGACGCGATCCTGAGGCTATGGAAAAACAGGGAGAACGCAAGGGGAGGCTGCCACGAGGGAGAGGGGATTTTATGCCGCAGAGACGGCGTGGTACAGGGCGCTAATGCTGCGCGTGACCCGGGCGTTCGGCGCGCGCGAATCGGCAATCGGTTGCACAGCTGCGGTCATTGCAGCGGTTCCACGAAGGGAGCGGCGGCGCGTACTAAACGGAGAAAATGGCGGCTAGGTTGTTGAGCGCGACCAGGGAAGAAGAACAACGAAGAAGGCCCACCCGGCAGTGACGCAAAATTGTTGAACGCAGAGGCCCACGGGCAGAGAACCAACAGAGGACGTGCGCGAGGGAATGTGAGACTGGGATCCCCAGGCCCATGCGTCGGAGTAACAGAGCGTCGGCGCGTCAGCGTGGAGCCAAGGCTGGCAGCGGGAGTGATGCCGTGGCCACGGGCCCACCTGGCGGCAAGAGGAGACCGACGGTCAGGGTTTGGTGAAGTGTGACTGGCTGCGCGGATGAAACACAAATTGGGCCGATGGCATGAATCCGGCCCAATGTCTGTTCTTGCCATTTTCCTTCTTTATTCTTTTCTTTTCTGTTTTGTTCTTTATTCATTTTGAATTCCAATTTCAAAACCTCAATTTACATCCAACTTTGTGGCACGTTTGTACACAGTCTAAATGTTCCACTTGGTTATAACAAATTGTGATGAAGTTATATGTTTATAAATTTATTTTGTATTATATGATATTTCTTTCTTTCCTTCTCCATTTTCATGGCTTTGTTTTCAAATTAGGGTTTGGATGTTGTGGGCACATTCACACATTGCTATTGATACTTTTATTTTTATTATCCACAAATGCACAATCCAATAAACTCCAGCATGATGCACATGTTATTTATGTGTTCTTTGTTTTAATTATCCACTTTTGAACTAGGGTTGATCACATGTAATGATAAGTAGAGGCCACAAATTATTGATATTATCTCAATTCTCATTATTGCTCTTTTGAGTATTACAAATCCTACCCCCCTTAAAAGGAATCTCGTCCTCGAGATTTAAGAAAGGACTATGGAAAAGATGGGGAAAATCTATGCGAAGCTCTTCTTCTCTTTCCCATGTTGCTTCATTATCTCCATGGTGACTCCATTGTACTTTGCACATCTATATAACTTATTTCTTATAACTCAAGTCAATGTATCAAGAATCTTGACAGGATACTCCTTGTAAGTCAAATCACTCCAAACACTGAACTCTTCCATTGGTAACTGTTCCTTAGGGACACGGAGACACTTTTTAAGTTGAGACACATGAAATACATTGTGCACATCAGATAGATTATCAGGTAGTTCGAGTTGATAGGCCATCTATCCAACTTGCCTAAAAAAAATTCTGAATGGTCCAATATAGCGAGAGGACAATTTGCCCTTAACTTTGAATCTACTCATACCCCGGAGTGGTGACACCTTCAAATAGACATAATCACCCTCCTTAAACTCAAGCAGTCTTCTCCGGGTGTCAGCATAACTTTTCTGCCTGGATTGTGCAGTTCTCAAATTCTCCCTTATTTGCTGAACTTGTTCCTCTGCTTCTTGTATAATCTCAGGCCCAAACAACTGCCTTTCACCAGTTTGATTCCAATACAAGGGAGTCCTGCACTTTCTGCCATACAAAGCCTCAAACGGTGACATCTTCAAACTGGCCTGACAGCTATTATTATATGAGAACTCAGCATATGGTAGACTCTTATCCCAACTACCACCATGCTTAAGGGCACAAGCTCTTAACATATCTTCCAGTACTTGGTTAGTCCTCTCAGTCTGCCCATCAGTCTGGGGATGGTAAGCCGAACTAAAATTTAATCTTGTATCCAATGACTCGTGCAACTTCTTCCAATACCGAGAGGTAAACTGTGATCCTCGATCAGACACGATCTTCTTTGGCACACCATGTAAGCATACAATCCGTGCCATGTACAACTCTGCCAACTTGGCACCTGAATACGTGGTCTTCACTGGAATAAAGTGGGCTACCTTGGTTAGCCTGTCCACAATCACCCATATAGAATCATAACCAGCAGACGTGCGGGGTAATCCAACAATGAAGTCCATGCCAATCTCTTCCCATTTCCACTCAGGTATCTTTAGTGGGTGCAGTAGTCCGGCTGGCCTCTGGTGTTCAGCCTTAACTCTTCGACACACATCGCACATAGCCACATGTGCAGCCACATCTCTCTTTAGTCCATACCACCAATACTTTTGCTTTAAATCCTGATACATCTTAGTACTCCCAGGATGAATAGAGTAAACTGAATCATGTGCTTCCTTCAATATGGTTTCCCGAAGACTATCAATATCGGGGACACAGATCCGATTCTTGAACCATATCGTGCCTTGCTCATCCTCTGTGAACTCCGGGCCTCTACCCTCTGTTATCAGATCCTTGATCTCCTGGATTTTGGCATCACCAACCTGACCTTTACGAATTTCTTGCTCCAAGGTAGGTTCCAATTCAGTAGTAACTCCTTCCGTATGTGTAACAATTCCCAGGTTGAGCCTCTCAAAATCCTTTGCTAATTCATCAGGTAGCTGGACAACGAAAGCGGAGTGAACATGCTCCTTCCGACTCAAGGCATCTGCAACCAAATTCGCCTTGCCTGGGTGATAGTGAATCTCCAAGTCATAATCTTTAATGAGCTCCAACCAACGGCGTTGCCTCAGGTTGAGATCCTTCTGAGTGAATATATACTTCAAACTCTTATGGTCCGTGTATACTTGGCACTTAGTTCCCATAATATAATGTCTCCAAATCTTAAGCGCATGCACAACAGCTATCAGTTCTAGGTCATGAGTGGGGTAGTTCAACTCTTGTTTCCGTAACTGACGTGACGTGTAGGCAATCACATGTCCTTGCATGAGCACACATCCTAAGCCTTGGCCACAGGCATCACAATAAATGTCAAATCCCTTATGCAGATCTGGCATAACTAACACTAGTGATGACATTAATCTCATCTTTAATTGATCAAAGCTGTCTTGACACTTCTCGTCCCACTTAAATTCTTTTCCCTTCTCCAAAAGCAATGTCATGGGCTTAGCAATCTTAGAAAATCCTTCAATAAATCTCCGATAATATCCTGCGAGTCCCAAGAAACTCCGAATCTCAGTAACTGTAGTGGGCACTCTCCACTCCATTATCTCCTTCACTTTAGCAGGATCCACTGCTATTCCTCCATTAGAAATAATATGACCAAGGAATGGCACCTTGTCAATCCAAAACTCGCACTTGCTGAACTTAGCATAGAGTTGATTATCTCGTAACTTCTGTAGCACCAACCTCAGATGTTCCTCATGATCGCTATCACTCTTACAATAGATAAGAATATCATCGATGAAAACCACGACGAATCTGTCCAGATCATGAACACCTTATTCTTTAGATCCATAAAATAGCTGGTGCATTAGTTAGTCCAAATGACATAACGGTGAACTCATATAATCCATATCGAGTCGAGAAATCTGTCTTGGGAATATCTGATGACCTAATCTTCATTTGATGGTATTCCGATCGGAGATCAATCTTCAAGAATACTCTAGCACCTCTCATCTGATCAAATAAATCCTCAACGCGGGGTAACGGATACTTGTTCTTCACAGTAGCTTCATTAAGGGATCTATAATCCACGCACATCCTTTGTGATCCATCTTTCTTCTGCACAAATAGAACTGGCGCTCCCCCAAGGTGAAGAATTCGAACGAATGTACTCAGCCTCTTGTAATTCCGTTAATTGCTTCTTAAGCTCCTTTAGTTCTTCTACGGACATTCTGTATAGCCGTTTAGAAATAGGAGCAGTCCCAGGTAAGAGATCCATGACAAACTCAACTTCCCTATCTGGTGGCATCCCTGGTAACTCCTCTGGAAAGACATCCGAAAAATCTCTAACCACACGGATGTTGACACCAACAAACTTCCCATCTACTATGAATGTCGCTAGTCTGATGGTGGTAGTTACTGCAATTCCAACTTCAAATCTTTCTCCTTTGGAACTGGTGATTTCTATGGTTCCTTTAGCATAGTGTATAAACTACCTTTGCCTTTCTTAACCATGACATACCAAGGATCACGTCTATAGTGCTCTCTTCTAACACAATAGAGTCCATCTGGGTTAGGAACACAGGTAAGAAAGAAAGGATTGTAGACAAGGCATGTAATTACGAGGGATGTTACTGTGGGGGATTTATTAGCTAAGTAGATTAGTGTGTCACCTACTAAAGCTAATACATTACCTTATGGTGGTACATGCTAAGATGCACAACTATACTATTTCAATCAATCAAAGAAGCAAATCAGGCATTGATCACCAGAACAATCAACCAACATTTTTAATAGAGAAAATAATTTTAATTTTTTCTTAGGCTTCCCTAACTCTTAAGAATGTCATAGGGGTAGGGATTCCAAGGTGTGAAATCCGTCTTGTCTTGGAGTAGAAAAGGTAAGAATGATCAGAGTGGAACAGTAGAAGGTGGGACAGGATCAAGATAAGTGTAGAAAGAATCAGAGTAAGGTAAGTGTAGAATGAATCAGAATGAGATAAGTAAGTAAGGGTTTGTCCATTCTATCTAGGTTTCGTCCTACAGTCAACATTTCCTCTGATACCACTTCTGTAACACCCGGTTTTAAGGAACAAAGCCGGGTGCATCTCATACATGCGCCAAGAAGACAACATATATAATAACAGAGTGTATAGAGATAAATGTCATAAAACATCAGAGTAATTATTACATAGCGGAAGACTTATTACAAAATAAAAGTGTAAACATAAAACGAACTAAGGATCGTTGGTGCCAATGTCGACTGAGAAACGCCACCTAGATCAGATCATACTCCTCGCCTTGTGGCTCCTCCTGAACCACCTGTTCTTCTCCTGTGTGGGGGGGGTGTGAGACAGCAAGAGTGAGCTCACATACGTTCATAGCTCAACAAGTCGTGGGGAATAATGTGGCATGAACTCACCAAAGGTGGGAGTTCATGAAGTGTAAGGCTGATCAATGGAATAAAGGCTGAGGCTGAGCATTGCTTTTATAAGTTGGTCAAAATTTTATTAGCAATTACTAAGTGTAAGTAAATACCAAACCTTAATAATAATAAAGAACAATAATAGTAAAATAATCCCAAATGCGATGCAAATGTCAAATTGAATTTAAGTTCCATATTTAATCATGTGAGGGTCCGAGCCGCTCTTGACCGTGAGCACGGCTAGTATACTAGTTTTACACTCTGCAGAGGTTGCGCATCTTTACCCACAAGTCGTGTATCCCATGTCGCCTGGGTTTGCAAGGCCCTTAGACACTACCGAGGTGAATGGCTAGGGATCCACTACGAGGCCTTTACAAAGTTCCACTAGCTTCCGAAAACCCGCTACAGTTTATAGGAAGATCCAGTACAGGGTTCCTGGCTGACAGCCATCGCAGCAAAATCAACCAGGGACCTACCCGCACTGACCTCTCCCCTACTGCCCTTGCCCCTTTCGGGTAAGGTAGTCTTCCACTAGCTTTCCTAATTAGTCAGCCAAGGGCGTCCCATTATACCCTTGTGGTAGCACTGTTTTCCCGGGTGGTCGCTCCATGTTCCCATTAATTTAATGATCTTAACATGAACAATAATAATAACAAGTTAATAACAGAATAATCATGAATAGTGTATCTCCATACCCAATCCACATAAAGCAATAGCAAGTACTACCCAAAAATATTTCAGGGGTGAACAAGGTATAGAGGTAATCAAAACTGGGGTAACATAAAGACTCCCATCAAAATTATCCTATGCAGATCATTAAAATTAATAAGAACATGGCTGGGAAAAGTAAGTGATCAAGGGCACAACTTGCCTGGCACTTGAGATTCCAGGTACCAACTTGCTTTAGATGACACGAGTCCTCGCACTAGTAGTAGCAATACAAATAAACATGGTATAGATAAAATTAACATCACACCAAACATAAGAATATACTGCATAATAATGATCTATGTGTTGCTACGAGACTAACGCAACTTGAACCGGATCAAATCGGAATTAAAATGACGAAGTTATGAATTTCCTAAGGTTTTATGGATTTGATATAAGATTAATTAGGAAATGAATTTTAATGTGACTTTAATGTCAAAACAGAGGTACTATGTGATAAACAATAATATTATAGAATTATAGGAATTAGAATGAACTAATTTGGACATCATATGAAATTTCTATGATTTAAACACATTCTAGCATTTATTTTTGTATTAAATATCATTTTCTAATTCCATTTATCTAATTTCTTAGCTTCCTGGACTAGGCACACTAATACAGAGAAGTGCAGGGGTCTCCACGAAACAATCCCGAGACACAGTGCACCGCGACAAGGGACGGCGGGTTAATTCCGTAAAACTACAGGGGCTCTTTAACAAATAGGCACGGCGAAGGGGTATCTCTAGATCTCGGCCGCTCGATCAAAAACCGGCCGCTAGGATTAGATCCCAGTCTTAATCATACCGGTTCACAGTGCGGACCGTCAGATTCTAGATCAACGCGCACGATTAAAACGTGGACCTGACTTCGTGGTGCGGACGATCACCATCCGACGGTCAGCCATACTTCTAGGCCGAGCCATGCTCCAGGCCAAATCCCCACCACTCATCTACATCCGACGGCAGATGGCCATCATCAATCTCCCAATGCCATCGCTGGTCAGTTGACTCGGCAGGCCACATCATCGATATCGACGGACTACTACCCCCCCGATGGCCCATCCCTTTCTACTAGGTGGCAAAATCTATGGAGCGATATGTATACACGGAAGAGAGGTACCTGTACCGTAGGTCGCGGCAGCAGAGAAGTCCTCCACGCCGTGCGGTGGTTTCACGGCAGCGACCACAGGCCGGGGGTGACTCCTTTATCAACACCGCCTGCAACCTTCAATGGCGAGGCTGCGAACCTGGCGACGAGGAGGAGGGTGAGTACGGCAAGTCGCCGAGGCACATACCCCAGACCCGCCCGCGCGCTTCTTCGGCGGCCGAATTCTTCCCTCCAGGTTCCAGAAGCTGGACGGCGAGCGTTGGGTAGCAGATGGAGGTGATCTTCTAGACGGAGAGGGGTCTTACGCAGGCGGCGCGACGCGATCCTGAGGCTATGGAAAAACAGGGAGAACGCAAGGGGAGGCTGCCACGAGGGAGAGGGGATTTTATGCCGCAGAGACGGCGTGGTACAGGGCGCTAATGCTGCGCGTGACCCGGGCGTTCGGCGCGCGCGAATCGGCAATCGGTTGCACAGCTGCGGTCATTGCAGCGGTTCCACGAAGGGAGCGGCGGCGCGTACTAAACGGAGAAAATGGCGGCTAGGTTGTTGAGCGCGACCAGGGAAGAAGAACAACGAAGAAGGCCCACCCGGCAGTGACGCAAAATTGTTGAACGCAGAGGCCCACGGGCAGAGAACCAACAGAGGACGTGCGCGAGGGAATGTGAGACTGGGATCCCCAGGCCCATGCGTCGGAGTAACAGAGCGTCGGCGCGTCAGCGTGGAGCCAAGGCTGGCAGCGGGAGTGATGCCGTGGCCACGGGCCCACCTGGCGGCAAGAGGAGACCGACGGTCAGGGTTTGGTGAAGTGTGACTGGCTGCGCGGATGAAACACAAATTGGGCCGATGGCATGAATCCGGCCCAATGTCTGTTCTTGCCATTTTCCTTCTTTATTCTTTTCTTTTCTGTTTTGTTCTTTATTCATTTTGAATTCCAATTTCAAAACCTCAATTTACATCCAACTTTGTGGCACGTTTGTACACAGTCTAAATGTTCCACTTGGTTATAACAAATTGTGATGAAGTTATATGTTTATAAATTTATTTTGTATTATATGATATTTCTTTCTTTCCTTCTCCATTTTCATGGCTTTGTTTTCAAATTAGGGTTTGGATGTTGTGGGCACATTCACACATTGCTATTGATACTTTTATTTTTATTATCCACAAATGCACAATCCAATAAACTCCAGCATGATGCACATGTTATTTATGTGTTCTTTGTTTTAATTATCCACTTTTGAACTAGGGTTGATCACATGTAATGATAAGTAGAGGCCACAAATTATTGATATTATCTCAATTCTCATTATTGCTCTTTTGAGTATTACAGATGCCTTGCGGCTCTGAGCCGTTTCATCTCGCGCCTCGGCGAAAGAGGCCTGCCTCTGTACCGCCTCTTAAGAAAGGCCGAGTGCTTCACTTGGACTCCTGAGGCCGAGGAAGCCCTCGGGAACTTGAAGGCGCTCCTCACGAACGCGCCCATCTTGGTGCCCCCCGCGGCCGGAGAAGCCCTCTTGATCTACGTCGCTGCTACCACTCAGGTGGTCAGCGCCGCGATCGTGGTTGAGAGACAAGAAGAGGGGCATGCATTGCCCCTCCAGAGGCCAGTTTACTTCATCAGTGAGGTACTGTCCGAGACCAAGATCCGCTACCCACAAATTCAGAAGCTGTTGTACGTGGTAATCCTGACGCGGCGAAAGTTGCGACACTACTTCGAGTGTCATCCGGTAACTGTGGTGTCATCCTTCCCCCTGAGGGAGATCATCCAGTGCCGAAAGGCCTCGGGTAAGATTGCAAAGTGGGCAGTGGAAATCATGGGCGAGACAATCTCGTTCGCCCCTCGGAAGGCCATCAAGTCCCAAGTCTTGGCGGACTTTGTGGCTGAATGGGTCGACACCCAACTCCCGACAGCTCCGATCCAATCGGAACTCTGGACCATGTTTTTCGACAGGTCACTGATGAAGACAGGGGCAGGCGCGGGCCTGCTCTTCATCTCGCCCCTCGGGAAGCACCTACGATACGTGCTACGCCTCCACTTCCTAGCGTCCAACAATGTGGCCGAGTACGAGGCTCTGGTCAATGGGTTGCGCATCGCCATCGAGCTAGGGGTCCGACGCCTCGACGCTCGCGGTGACTCGCAGCTCATCATTGACCAAGTCATGAAGAACTCCCACTACCACGACCCGAAGATGGAAGCCTACTGCGATGAGGTTCGGCACCTGGAGGACAAGTCTACGGGCTTGAGCTCAACCACATCGCCCGATGATACAATGAGACTGCGGACGAGCTGGCTAAGATAGCCTCGGGGCGGACAACGGTTCCCCCGAACGTCTTCTCCCGAGACCTGCATCAACCCTCCGTCAAGAACAACGACGCGCCTGAGCCCGAGAAGGCCTCGGCTCAGCCCGAGGCACCCTCGACCCAGCCCGAGGCACCCTCGGCCCAGCCCGAGGCACCCTCGGCTCGGCCCGAGGCACCCTCGGCTCGGCCTGAGGCACCCTCGGCTCAGCCCAAGGCACCCTCGGCCCCCGAGGGTGAGGCACTGCGCATCGAGGAGGAGCGGAGCGGGGTCACGCCTAATCGAAACTGGCAGACCCCGTACCTGCAATATCTCCACCGAGGAGAGCTACCCCTCGACCGAGCCGAAGCTCGGCGGTTGGCGCGGTGCGCCAAGTCGTTCGTCTTGCTGGGGGACAAGAAGGAGCTCTACCACCGCAGCCCCTCAGGCATCCTCCAGCGATGCATATCCATCGCCAAAGGCTAGGAACTCTTACAAGAAATACACTCGGGGGCTTGCGGTCATCACGCAGCACCTCGAGCCCTGGTTGGAAACGCCTTCCGACAAGGTTTCTACTGGCCGACCGCGGTGGCCGACGCCACTAGAATTGTCCGCACCTGCCAAGGGTGTCAATTCTATGCGAGACAGACACACTTGCCCGCTCAGGCTCTCTAGACGATACCCATCACCTGGCCGTTTGCTGTGTGGGGTCTGGACCTCGTCGGCCCCTTGCAGAAGGCACCCGGGGCTACACGCACCTGCTGGTCGCCATCGACAAATAGTCCAAGTGGATCGAGGTCCGACCCCTAAACAGCATCAGATCCGAGCAGGCGGTGGCGTTCTTCACCAACATCATCCATCGCTTTGGGGTCTCGAACTCCATCATCACCGACAACGGCACCCAGTTCACCGGCAGAAAGTTCCTAGACTTCTGCGAGGATCACCACATCCGGGTGGACTGGGCCGCCATGGCTCACCCCATGACGAATGGGCAAGTAGAGCGTGCCAACGGCATGATTGTGCAAGGACTCAAGCCGCGGATCTACAACGACCTCAACAAGTTCGGCAAGCGATGGATGAGGGAGCTCCCCTCGGTGGTCTGGAGCCTGAGGACAACGCCGAGCCGAGCCACGGGCTTCACGCCGTTCTTTCTAGTCTATAGGGTCGAGGCCATCTTGCCCACAAACTTAGAATACGGTTCCCCGAGGACGAGGGCCTACGACGACCAAAGCAATCGAGCTAACTGAGAAGACGCACTGGACCAGCTGGAAGAGGCTCGGGACATGGACTTACTACACTCGGCACGGTATCAGCAGTCCCTGCGATGCTACCACGCCCGAGGGGTTCGGTCCCGAGACCTCCAGGTGGGCGACTTGGTGCTTCGGCTACGACAAGACGCCCGAGGGCGGCACAAGCTCACGCCTCCCTGGGAAGGGCCGTTCGTCATCGCCATGGTTCTGAAGCCCGGGACATACAAGCTGGCCAACAGTCAAGGCGAGGTCTACAGCAACGCTTGGAACATCCGACAGCTACGTCGCTTCTACCCTTAAGATGCTTTCAAGTCGTTCATACACCTCGGTCACACACAAAGTCTAACCATCAAGGAAGGGTCAGCCTTGCCTCGGCAAAGCCCGACCCTCCCTCGGGGGCTAGAAGGGGGAACCCCCTCCGCATCAAAATTTTCCTCGGAAAAGATCTTTTCTGCCAGAACGTCTTTCGTGCTTTTCGACTACTTCGAAAGTGGGATCCTGAAAACGACGGAGTACACGTAAGCAGCCAAGGCTGACCGAGCCGAGGGACTCCTACGCTTCTGGGATACGGATACCTCAATCATCACCTTCTGCGATAAGTAACTCACGCTCGGATAAGTGATTCCGCGGACTGAACAAGTCTTCACGCTCGAAAACTCTTCTGCCGAAACGATTTTTCGGGCCTTCTCGACGATATCATTGGCAGAATCCTACGGACGAGTAAGAGTACACGTAAGCGGCAAGGCCGACCGAGCCGAGAGACTCCTACGTCTCCAAGATACGGATACCTCACTCATCGCCTTCCGTGAAAAGTAACTCTCGCTCGGACAAACAATTCTGTTACCGACAAATAAGTCCAGATACTCGAAACAAGAGGAAAAGAAACGCAGCTTTACAACACAACGACAATATGTTTGGGCCTCGGCGGCCGCAGAAAACATACGCACACTACAAGATAAACCGATCCTGCAGGCTCGGACCTTGATGGAGGGGGAGCAGCAGCACCCTCGGCGTCAACTACACCTTCGGCAAAGTCCAACCGAGCCTCGGACGGCAATGTGGTTGGAGGATCTCCACTCCGAAGGACGACATCAGCACCACGCCCGGGCCATCGCCGCCAGGGTCTTCTCCAGGAATCCGGCCCGAGCAGACAGCTCGGCCGGCCACCTCGAAGCCTCAGCCAGCTGTTCCCCGAGGACATCAGCCCGGCTCGTGGCCTCGGCAACTCGACTCCGGCGTCGGTCCCGCCAGTGGACGGCTCGGCCAGGCTCCGGCCGACGAAGTCTTCTTTTCGAGCCAACTCTGCCTCTGTCCATGCTGACACCGCTGCCTCCGGCTTCGGCTCATCGAAGAGCGGCCGAGGGTTCCTTTAACTAAGCAAGAGAAGCCTCGAACGACAAGGCCGACCGAGCCGAGGGACTCCTACGCCTCCGGGATATGGATACCTCACTCGTCACCTTCGCACGAGGCAACTCACACTTGGTCAAGCGGTTCAGTTAGCCGACAGGCGAGTCCTAGTGCTCGAAATGAGGAAAAAACACGGCCCTGTGCCGAAAATACATACATGTTCAGGCCTCGACAGCCACAATGAACAGACACTGGCACCCAAGGTGCCATTACAAACGGAACTCCGGTTCCGTCCCCGCGGGTATGAACAACCTCCACACCGGGGAGCCTGCGGGGCGACAAGCTCCGGGCGACTCGCCAGCGACCTCTGCAGCAGCAGCCATGGTCCCATGACGAACGCAGCCACCGGAAGGCTCTCGTTCGCGTCCCCACTCAAGGGACGCGAACCAGATATTAAAGCCAAAGAGCCAGGGGTCGGTCCGTAGGCGGCGCTGACGGCCTCGACAGTGGGTAAGCTTTCTCCAGCTGCCACCACGTCAGCACCGACGGCGGCGTCCGCCTGTCCACCAACGCTGCACCAGTGAGCGGGGGCGCTCCAAAGCGCACCGGCAGGTCCTCGCTCCCGTCCTCGCCGCGAAAGCGAGGATAGAGGACAGAATGTTGCATCCTAGCTGGGCAGCAACAGTTCGCCTTCCCCGGCATGGCTGGAGGACGCCTCCTCCGCAGAGCTGGAGGATGGTTTCCACCACCAGAAGCTGGAAGAAGAGGTGGCCAGCCGACCCGTGCGGGAGGTAGAGCCCCGGCTCACCTCGCTCTCCGCCCCAGCAAGGATGATGAAGATCCTTGAAGCTGAGGGCGGGACCAAGATCGCAGCCCGGCTCGCTTCTCCCCACCATCGAGCTGGTGGTCACCGTCTTGGGTGACCACCGGCGAGGGGATGCGGCCGGGCTGCCTGATGAAAATCCTTGAAGCCGAATGATGGCTGAAAGGTACCAACTTCCGCGAAGTTGCGTTCCTCCAATGACAAGGCGGAAGGACTGCGAGTGTTCCGCATCCGGGGGCTCGGAAGGTGGAAAGACGCGATGCATGAGGGGAGCGCAACCATCGCGGGATGAGTCATCTCCAACACGCTCCAAGGTCCTCCCCCTACGACACGGGGGCTGGGTCCCACGCGTCATGCAAGCTGGCCAGGGGCAGAAGAAGCCAAACCGCCACGCGCGGTGCGCGCAACTGCCCAGCGGTTACGAGCTTTCCTCCACTTTCGTCCAGACCAGCGGGTGAAAGGGTGGACCGCCATGCAGGCGGCATGCGACCGCACCAAGGGGGCGCACCCTTTCGACTTCGACGCGTCCGGCATGGAGGCCCAGGCCCACACGTCATGCAACCAGTTCGCCGGTTGCTATGTGCAAGAAACTGCACCGCCACTCACGCCACTACCGTGCCTCCTCGACTGTGGAACCAGTACCACGACTCGAGGCAACCCTGCGCATGACCCAACAGTGCCAACCAGGCACATCGGTCATGGGTCAGTCAGCCGCAGGAGAAGGCGCGACGGTCGATATGGCCAGAAATGGGCCGGCAGTAATGGCGGTGGCAGGCGGGCGGAAGCAGCGGTCACGTCGTCAGACAAGCTCACGTCCCCTCCTAGGACAGCGAGAGAACCCTCTCCCACGGCGTGAAGACGACGCGCCCGTGTTCCGTTCCTCGAACGGCTCGCGCACGCGCAACGGCTGCCCCGCGAACCACTCGTCCCGTCGCATTAACTCTGCGGCAGGACAGGCGACGCCTTTGGCGGGCGAAGCAGGCGACGCTTCGCTTCCGCCATAATGACCGCGTCAAAAAAGGTGTGCCACGTCATTCGATTTTGTATCCTTTTCCTCTTCCTCTTTCTCTCTCTTACAACAGGGACCGGGAAAGGGGATACCCCGAGAAGGATCCTTCCCCGCGAAGGAAACGGGCCCCGAGCCCCCTACTGATCAGAGGTTCGAAGGCTGGCCCCTCGGAGGTGTTCAACAGCCGCCTCAGAGCGCTCGGGCTCCACGCCCACTACTAGTCAGAGGTTCGAAGGCCGGCCCCTCGGAAGGGTTCAACGGCCGCCTCAGGCCACCCGGGCTCCGCACCCACTAATGATCAGGGGTTCGCAGGCTGTCCCTCGAAGGGTTCACAGCCGCCTCAGACGCAGAGCGAGGGATGACCAGGGGTACGTTCGATACATAACCGAGGCTCGGGCTACGCTCCCGAGGTACCCTAGAACATTTCCGAGACCAACGAGAACGATTTTGTAACGGAATCCCATCAGAGGGAGGCATCGAGCCCTCGGACCCCGTTAAAAGGGGATCGGGCCCGACAAAACACCCGCAGGTACTTTTGGAGCGCGCCTCCGGGCCACTAGCCGACCCCTAACAAATGGGGCACGAGCGTCCACTCGGATTACCCGTTAGCAGCTCACTGGAGACACCATGTTCGGCACCCTCCAAGGGCAACATGGCGCTTTTCCCCCCCTCCTCCTTGCGGAAAGGCGACGCAGGGGCGTATGTAAAAAAGTCGAGTCTGTCCTTGACCGTCCTCTCGCTCTGTGCGGAGGCTCGGGGGCTGCTCTCGCAAACCCGGCTCCGGCCAAACCGTTGACAGCGTCAACATTCCAGCCCGAGAACTTAGGACCCGACCGTGCACCCGGGCTACGGCCAGCTCGCATGAGGGAACAACCAGACCGGCTGAAGCATCGCGAAACACACTAAGACCTCGAAGGAGTCAAACCACTCCTCCGAGGCCTCGGGGGCTACACCCGGCGGGTGCACTCGCGCGCACCCACCGGAACAAAACGCAACCGAGAAAGGTCGGTCCCCTTGCAAAAAAGTGCGGCAAAAGCCTCCAAGCGAGTATTAACACTCCCTTCGAGGCTCGGGGGCTACTGTTGGGGACCATAATTAGGGGTACCCCCAAGACTCCTAATCTAAGCTGGTAACCCCCATCAGCACAAAGCTGCAAAGGCCTGATGGGTGCGATTAAGTCAAGGCTCGGTCCACTCAAGGGACACGATCTCGTCTCGCCCGAGCCCAGCCTCGGGCAAGGGCAGCCGACCCCGGAGGATTCACGTCTCGCCCGAGGGCCCCCTCAAGCAACGGACACACCTTCGGCTCGCCTGAGGCCCAACCTTCGCCAAGAAGCAACCTTGGCCAAATCACCACGACGACCGACCGTATCGCAGGAGCATTTAATGCAAAGAAGGCCTGACACCTTATCCTGACGCGCGCCCTTCAGTCGACAGAGCCGAAGTGACCGCAGTCACTTCGCCGCTCCGCTGACCGGCCTGACAAGAGGACAGCGCCGCCTGTGTCGCTCCGACTGCTGTGCCATTCGACACAGTGAGGCTGACAGCAGCCAAGTCCGGCCTCGGGCGCCATAGGAAACTCCGCCTCGCCCGACCCTAGGGCTCGGACTCGGGCTCGGCCCCGGAAGACGACGAACTCCGCCTCGCCCGACCCCAGGGCTCGGACTCGGGCTCGGCCCCGGAAGACGACGAACTCCGTCTCGCCCGGCCCCAGGGCTCGGACTCAGGCTCGGCCCCGGAAGACAACGAACTCCGCCTCACCCGGCCCCAGGGATCGGACTCAGCCCTGGCCTCAGCCGACGGTCTCCGCCTCGCCCGACCCAAGGGCTCGGACTCGGCCTCGACCTCGGAAGACAGACTCGACCTCGACCTCGGAGGAGCCTCCGCCTCGCCCTACCCAGGGCTCGGATCGACCACGCCACAGGAGGGGCCATCATTACCCTACCCCTAGCTAGCTCTGGCTACGGGGGACAAGACCGACGTCCTATCTGGCTCGCCCCGGTAAAACAAGTAATGATGGCGCCCCACGTGCTCCATGACGATGGTGGCTCTCAGCCCCCTTACGGAAGCAAGGAGACGTCAGCAAGGACTCGACAGCCCCGACAGTTGTCCTTCCGCCAGGCTCCAGCGCTCCTCCGACGGCCTCGACACCACACGAACAGGGTGCCAAAACCTCTCCGGCTGCCACGACGGCATGTACTTAGGGCACTAGCTCTTCTCTACTAGACACGTTAGCACACTGCTACACCTCCCATTGTACACCTGGACCCTCTCCTTACGCCTATAAAAGGAAGGTCCAGGGCCCTCTTACAGAGGGTTGGCCGCGCGGGGAAGGACGGGACGACGCGCGCACATGCCTCTCGCTCCCTCCCGTGCGGACGCTTGTAACCCCCTACTGCAAGCGCACCCGACCTGGGCGCGGGACAAACACGAAGGCCGTGGGTTTCCCCTTTTACGCCTGTCTCCCTCCGGCTTTTCCCCCCCTTCACGCTCCGTCTCGCGCAGACCCATCTGGGCTGGGGCACGCGGCGACAATTTACTCGTCGGTCCAGGGACCCCCTGGGTCGAAACGCCGACACATTGGTGAATAGAATAAAAGAAGACGAAGCTACTTTCAAAGCTCAAGTTGAGGCTCAGAAGCGTGAAATTGAAGATCTTCGGAAGCAACTAGCCAGAACTAAAGAGGAACGCACACTTGAAGAAACAAAATAAGAAATTAGTGAACAATGGGCAAATCATTTGGAAAAAAACGTTGAAGAGCTTCGTGCATCCAAGAAAAGGTGCTATGAAAAATCTATAGAATGTGTGAAGACAATAAGAACCAGCTTCGCCAGCGTTGGCGCATTCTCAAGTGAGGAGAACTTCATAAGGGGTGACCCCGAAGGCCCAATTGGATGGATCAGCCACGAAGCTGAAGCTTTTGAAGAAATTTTAAATAGTCGAGGAGACATATGCGCCTTTTCGGGTGCCAGGGAGATTGCTACCATTTTGGAGAGAAAAGGTTGTGACCATGTGAAATTCTTAGCACAATCCGAAGCCGCCTTATCCTCTGAAGATGTAAAAGACCCCTCGGCCGAAGCGAGCCTGGTCGGTGGAAAATTTTTCACCGACATCTGGGACAATGGTGGTCGGGAAATGTCCCAAGAAATTATACGAAAAAGCGAGAAAGGCATTCATGACGCTAGAAAAGTAGCAGAGGCCGCTGAAAAAAGTGTGGATCCCGAAGGGCAAATAGGTATTGACTAGTGGTTTTTGGCTCTTTGTTGTAATTTTTGATTTCGGACTTGTTTACATTTTGTAACAAAGCCGTACTTTCTCCTCCCTCAGAGCTACCGAGCCATCGGCGGACCCCCACGCGAAGGGGGACGACGAAATTAGGAAAATGGCCGAAGCCATCATGGATAAAGTTGTTGATCAGCTACTAAACGAAGCTGCAGAAGTAGTTCTAAGGGAAGATTAGATGCTGTTATTAAAACATTTAGAATGTAATGTTTGTTGAGAAACATGTGTAATATTTTGTAACTTTGAATGTAATATATTAGCTATTTATGGTTCTATTCTTTACGATGCATGAAACTTCATATACATACCGTTTTTGAGCCTTCGGCGAAAAAACACCTTCCCTTCTTTTCATGCTTCGTAAATAATATCCGTGTTCTCATAAAATCAGTAACCAATCCTCGTAAAATCAATAATCAATAGATCTTTTCATTTTAGAGTTTGACGAAGGTATAATTCCTCAATAGCTATTTTTTGTGCCCTGTCACTATTTCTTCGAAACAATCTTCGAATATCAATACTGTGACCCCCTTCTTGCGTTGTTGATGCAATATGATGTATGATGTTATGCTATGCAAATGATGTAATGATGTGATGTTATGCAAAATGATATTTGCCGAAGATCGACGATTTCACTGCAAGCCTCCCTTAGGAGCTTCTTCGTCTTTTACTTCAGCGGAATAAGCGTTTATTTTTCGCTGTAAGCCTCCCTTAGGAGCTTCTTCGCCTTTTACTTTCAGCGGAATCAGCGTTTATTTTTCGTTGTAAGCCTCCCTTAGGAGCTTCTTCGCCTTTTACTTTCAGCGAAATCAGCGTTTATTTTTCGCTGTAAGCCTCCCTTAGGAGCTTCTTCGCCTTTTTGCTTTCAGCGGAATCAGCGTTTATTTTTCGCTGTAAGCTCTGCATTCCCTTCGAAACGACTTTTGAGCAGAAAACTTACGCTGCGCTCCCTTAGGAACAACTTTTTGTTATTTCGAAGATTCACCCCATAACCATAGGTTCTTATGCTTCGGCAACTTTTTTGGACTCCGTTATTCTGTGGAGAAGGTATACTTGTACTATAGCAAAGTCGAAGCTATTACAAGAAATTGAAAACGACAACGAAAAGATTTAAACTTTCAATAATTGTTCCTTATTAAAAAGAAAATGATATTGAATGCAAAAACTGTTGTGGAGGTAGGATATTTGTTAATAAATGTGCTTCGATTATGGCATAGTACTATTGACTGTGCGAGCTTCGGACTCTTCTCTGAAGTCTCGTTGGTGTTGAGTATGCTGACTCCCTTCTGGCTGCTGGCCTCGTTGCATTGGTGGTGGAGGTGGAAGCTGTTGCCAAGATGGCTGAGATTGACTTGCCGAAGCAACAGAAGCTGCAAGGTGGTTACCCACATACTCTGGATATAGGGCGAGTGGTACGAAGCAGTATGCATGACTTGCTTCGGCTGAGTCTGTTGGGCTGCAACTTCTGCTATTTCTTTTTGTTTCTGGATGGTGACATGGCACATCCTGGTGGTGTGGCCCTTGTCTTCACCATAGAATAAGCAATAGATTTTCCTTGGCTGATCCCCAAATCTTCCTCCTCTGCCCCTGGCACCTCTGCCCCTTGGAGCTGGAGGCCGAGGATAACTCTGCTGCTGCCCCGAAGCCTGGGAAGCCTGGGAGGAATATTGCGGCCTCTGCTGCTGGCTTGCCCTATCATCATTCTGGGTGGAATGAATCGATCTGACATGTCTAGGATGAAACCTCCCTCCGAAGCCCCTGGCTATTTCGGAGAATCTGTAAGCTTCCTCCCTTCTTTGTCGAAAGTCATTGTCGGCGCGGATGTATTCATCCATCTTCTGAAGCAACTTCTCCAGAGTCTGAGGGGGTTTCCTGGCAAAGTACTGGGCTGAAGGTCCCGGCCGAAGCCCCTTGATCATGGCCTCAATGACAATTTCATTGGGCACAATTGGCGCTTGTGCCCTCAGGCGTAAGAATCTTCGGACATACGCCTGAAGATATTCCTCATGATCTTGGGTGCACTGGAATAAGGCTTGAGCAGTGATCGGCTTCGTTTGAAATCCTTGAAAACTGGTGATCAGCATATCCTTCAGCTTCTGACATGATGTGATTGTTCCTGGCCGAAGGGAGGAGTACCAGGTTTGTGCAACACTCTTGACTGCCATGATGAAAGATTTCGCCATGACTGCAGTATTGCCACCATATGAAGATATTGTTGCTTCGTAACTCATCAGAAACTGCTTCGGATCTGAGTGGCCGTCGTACATGGGTAGTTGAGGTGGCTTGTAGGATGGAGGCCAGGGTGTAGCCTGTAGTTCAGCTGACAGAGGAGAAGCATCATCAAAAGCAAAATTTCCATGATGGAAATTCTCATACCAGTCATCTTCGTTGAAGAAGCCCTCCTGATGAAGCTCTCTGTGCTGAGGCCTTCGGTTCTACTCATCTTGAGTAAGATGGCGAACTTCTTCAGAGACTTCGTCTATCTGCCTTTGCAGGTCAGCTAGCCTAGCCATCTTTTCCTTCTTCCTTTGCACCTGTTGATGGAGCATTTCCATATCTCTGATTTCTTGATCTAATTCGTCCTCCTGAGGCGTTGGACTGGTGGCCTTCCTCTTCTGGCTTCAGGCCTCCCGAAGAGAGAGGGTCTCCTGGTTGGGGTCCAGCGGTTGCAGAGCTGCAGCCCCTGTTGCTGAAGTTTTCTTCGGCGGCATGACGAAGGTCTATGCTTGCCGAGGGTGTTCGAAACTCAAAAAGTGGAAGTGAGTTCACCGGAGGTGGGCGCCAATGTTGGGGACTTGTTCTCAAATGCTAAGAGTTAAGAACAAGGCAACATGAAGATTGTTAAATGTTAAAATCCTTCGTCCTTCAAGACATTATTTCCCTTCAGACATAATGAATTCCGGACGAAGGTTGTAAAGGAAAAAAACCTTCGTAAACACAATAAATGATGAGGAAGGATTCATATACAAAATACAAAAAACAATATAAACGTTATCATCAACTTATTTATTTGTATTACCATATCCACAATAACAAATTATAAATGTACCTTCGGTTTGACGGAAAGTAAGGGAACAAGCGTGACGCAAAAAGCGAATACCAAGTCAGCGTGAACAGTACGGGAGTACTGTTCATCTATTTATAGGCAAGGGACGCAGCCCATGTAGAATTACATTCATGCCCTTTACATTTATCAATAACTCTATAGTAATTCTTCGAGGTCTAATTTGCCTTTTCATCTTTAAGTCGGTTCCCCTTCTCTGCTATCATGCCGAAGCTTTTCTGCGCACAGCTTCGTGATCACCTTATCCTTCGTCATAATCACCTTTCGTCTCGCTCAGGCTTCGTCCTGACCATGCTCTTGTATACTCATGACCCGATTCCGAAGATACCTGTTCACATATTTCACTTGGAAAACATTGTCAAATCATGTTTTTGAGGACCTTCGGAAGCCGAAGACCCCCAACAATATCAACTTGCAAACAAACATTTTGAAACAAAATTTGAAATTCATTTTGAATTTAGAGCGAGTTTGGGAATATTTCAGAATTTGAATTTTTGGGATGCTACAAATCTACCCCACTTAAAAGGAATCTCGTCCTCGAGATTCGGCTTAGAAGGGTTATGGGTATAGCTTTACTTCAGCTACATATCTTCACTTTATAGACTCTTCGAGGAGATAGAGTTTCAACAAAATCTGGCCTTTGAGGGGCATCTGGTTGCTGATTGCAAACGCTGATTCTAGCTACTCAAAGAATCATCTTCAGGCTTCTAGGTTTCGCTTGGCAGTTAGCTTATTGAGAAAGCATTGATGCCAACACGCAAACCTTTCTCTTGTGAACTCCCACATGGATTCCTTCCTTGATTAGTCCTCTGGTGCTTCATCAACAAAACTTGGGTGACCACTTCTCATCCAGAAACTTATATGCTTGGATGATCGGGTCCTCCACAAGCTTGCTACAGGCCTTCTTCTTTTTCTCCATAGCAGGAACCTTACTAGAACACTACCCCACTTAAAAAGAATGAGGGTAGAACTCTTGAATCTTGGGGATTTGAACTCCTTGAAGTACTTCATAAAAAGGATGTTACGGGGCCTTCTTCTGCTGTTGCTGCTTGAGCAGGCTGCGGAGAGATGATTGACATAAGGTTGATTCTAGGAGAACCTTTTTCTTATCTTCTCTTCACTATCTTCTTTCTCTCTTCTCACTGCCTCTTTCTTTCTCTTTGCTCTTCCCACTGGAGGATTCTATCAAAGAGTATTACCATCACACATTGGAGGAAACCAAAGACTATGAACCATGTACAACAGTCTTCAACCCAAGAATCACCAAGCATTGTGATCTTAGGGGCGAGGAAGTGGAAAAATGGAGTTGCTTGCGATTTGGCAGATGGTATTTTATCGGGAGTGTTTTGCTTTCAGTGGAATAGGAACTGAGGGAGCTGGTGGGAGATTTTATAGGCGAGCGGTATGCAAGGTGGTGCTCAAGTGCGGAGTGGCGGTGATGGAGCAGGTGACACGAGGCAGCAGGTGCGACGGAGGGTGGGGATGGTGTTGCTGGTGGCAATGGCGGTGGGTGCGCTGCAAAGGGGGTGTGGGGCGGTGGTAGTGCGCATGGAGGCAGGCACGTGTGCGGGGGGCACGGGTGAGTGGTGGGGTCAATGACCCTGATGTTTGTGGTCTCTGGTTCCAAGAATCTTTGTCTCTCTGTATGGTAATAACTCCTTCTGTCCTCTTTTTTTCTGTTTACTTTGACTCAGGGGCAGTGCTTTGATTCTCACGGTCGGTCCTTTTGACTGAGTGGCTGGACATGTTCCTTCTGTAGCTTATTCTAGGCTTCAAGGGTAAGCTTCTTGGTATCTTCTTGGGTAAGGTGCTTTTCTCTTGAGAAGGGTTAAGATGAGAATGGAAGCATAAGGTGAGGATTAGCTCTAATTTGTGATCTATGTTTTTAGAGAAAACCTTTCTTAAAAAGAAAGAAAACACACAAGCTCAACAATGATAAGCACAAACAAATCAAATGTTTTGAATAAGGGATGTTGGGGGCCTACGGCTTCCGAAGGTCCTCAAAAACATGATTTAACAATGTTTTCCAAGTGAAATGTGTGAGCAGGTATCTTTGAAATTGGATTACGAGCACATAAGATTATGGTTAAGACGAAGCTTAGTTGAGCCAGCAATCACGACGAAGGATAAGGCGATCATGAAGCTATGCGCAAAAGAGCTTCGGCATAACGGCGGAAAGGGAAACCGACTTAAAGATGAAAAGCCATATTAGACCTCGAAGAGTTACTATAGAGTTATTGATAAATGTAAAGGGCATTAATGTAATTTTGCATGGGCTGCGACCCGTGCCTATAAATATATGAACAGTACTCCCGTACTGTTCACGCTGGCTTGGCATTCACTTTTGGCGTCACACTTGTATTCTCACTCCTTCAAGCTGAAGGTATATTTGTAATTTATATTGTCTGTATAAATAAGGTAAACGGAAATGTATTAATAATAATGTCTGCGAAAGATCATATTACTTTTTGTATCTTGTGTAAATGTTCTTTGCTTTTCATCATGGTCATGAAGGCATGTCCTTTTATAACCTTCGTCCTAGATTCATTATATCCAAAGGGAAATAATGACCCGAAGGACGAAGGGCTTTAACATTTAACATTTTATGTTGCATTGTTCTTGATTCATAGCATTTGAGAACAAGTCTCCAACATTGGCGCCCACCTCTGGTGAACTCACTTCCATTTCTTGAGCTTTGAATATCTTCGGCAAGCATTACCTTCGTCATGCCGCCGAAAAAAGTTTCAGCAACAGGGGCCGCCACTCTACAGCCGCTGGACCCTAATCAGGACGTTCTTTCCCTCAGAGAGGCCCGAAGCCAGAAGAGGAAGGCTGTTAGTCCAACACCTCCGGAGGATGACTTGGATCAAGAGATCCAAAACCTGGAGATCCTTCAGCAACAGGTGCAGCGCAAGAAGGAGAAGATGGCTCGCTTAGCCGACCTTCAGCGGCAGATAGACGAAGCTTCTGAAGAGGTTCGTCATCTTGTTCAAGATGATCAGAGCCGAAGGCCTCCACGCAGAGAGCTCCGTCAGGAAGGCTTCCACAATGAGGATGACTGGTATGAAGATTTCCATCATGGAAACTTTGCTTTCGATGATGCTTCTCCTCTCTCAACAGAATTGCAGGCTACACCATGGCCCCAGTCTTACAAGCCACCGCAGCTCCCCATGTACGACGGTCATACAGACCCGAAGCAATTTTTGATGAGCTATGAAGCAACCATATCTTCGTATGGTGGCAATACTGCAGTCATGGCAAAGTCTTTTGTCATGGCCGTCAAGAGTGTCGCTCAGATCTGGTATTCTTCTCTCCGGCCAGGGACAGTTACCTCTTGGCAGAAGCTAAAGGACATGTTGATAACCAGTTTCCAAGGATTTCAGACAAAGCCAGTCACCGCTCAGGCTCTCTTCCAGTGTACCCAGGACCATGAAGAGTACCTTCAGGCGTACGTCCGAAGGTTTCTTCGTTTGAGGGCACAAGCGCCAACAGTGCCCAATGAAATTGTCATTGAGGCCATGATTAAAGGGCTTCGGTCGGGACCTTCAGCGCAGTACTTTGCCAGGAAGCCACCGCAAATGTTGGAGAAGCTGCTTCAGAAGATGGACGAATACATTCGAGCTGACAACGATTTCCGCCAAAGAAGGGAGGAAGCATTCAGGTTCTCCGAAATGACTAGGGGCTTCGGAGGAAGATTTCACCCAAGGCATGTTAGGTCAATCCATAACTCTGCTCAAACTGATGATCGGGGGAGTCAGCAGCAAAGGCCACAATACTCTTCACAAGCTTCGGGCCAGCAACAAAGTTCTTTTCGGCCGCCAGCGCCAAGGGGCAGAGGCGCCAGGGGCTTCGGGGGAAGGTTTGGAGACCAGCCAAGAAAAATTTACTGCCTATTCTATGGTGAAGACAAGGGCCATACCACCAGGATGTGCCACGTTACCATCCAAAAACAGAAGGAAATAGCAGAAGCAGCAGCGCAACAAAGTCAGCCGAAGCAGGTCATGCATACTGCTTCGTATCATTCGCCTTATATTCCAGAATATGTAGGCAACCACTCTGCAGCTTCTGTTGCTTCGGCGAGCCAACCCCAAGCATCTTGACAGCAGCCCCCACCGCCACCGCCGACTCAGCGAGGGCAGCAGCCAGAAGGGACTCGGCACAATCACCTTCAGAGGGATTTCAGAGAAGAGTCTGAAGCTCGCACAGTCAATAGTACTGTGCCAGAGTCGAAGCACATTTATTGACACATATCCTACCTCAACAGCAGTTCTTTCGCATCTTTACATTCAGTATTACCTTTTTGTTAATAAGGAACAATTAAGAAGAGTTTAAGTGTTTTTATCGAATTTCAATTTCTTATAACACTTTCGTCTTTTACCATAATAAAAATATGTCTTCTCCATAGGCTTGAGTTGCCGAAGCATACGAATTTATGGTGGCTTGAAGGACCTTTGTATTATCAAAAATTTGATTTAACGGACACCGTTTAAATTGTTCGAAACAGTAAAAAGTCGTTCCTAAGGGAGCGCAGTGTAAGTTTTCTAAACCTACAGCGAAAAATAAACGCTGATTCCGCTGAAAGTAAAAGGCGAAGAAGCTCCTAAGGGAGGCTTACGCGAAAAATAAATGCTGATTCCGCTGAAAGTAAAAGCGAAGAAGCTCCTAAGGGAGGCTTACAGCGAAAAATAAACGCTGATTCCGCTGAAAGTAAAAGGCGAAGAAGCTCCTAAGGGAGGCTTACTGCGAAAAGTCAGCGCTGATATAAAAAGTGTATGTGCTTTATTACAGGGATATGTATCTGTGGCACAAATATCATTTTGCATAACATAGCATCATCACATCATTTCGCATAACATAAGCATCATATAGCATACTGCATGAGGAACACAAAGCCCTTTGGAAAAAAGATACAGCGTTGATCTTCGGAGAACATTTCGGAAAAGAGAAAATCGTGCTAAGGCACAAGATAAATCGACACGAAGTGCAGCTTCATTAGAGAAGCAACACAAAACTTTTTTATAGCTTCGGAGAATATTGCACGAAGCTTGGATATTCTTCATCAGAGAAGTAAGCAAATTCTGGGGATATAGAAAAGATTTTCTTCACGAAGCATGAAAAGAAGGGAAGGTGTTTTTTCGCCGAAGGCTAAAAAAATGGTATGTATGCAAAGTTTCATGCATCGTAAAGAATTAAACTATAAATAGATTATATATTACATTCAAAGTTACAATATATTACACATGTTACGTTCCAAATGTTTCTACAATAGCATTCAATCCTCCTTAAGCACTATTTCTGCAGCTTCATTCAATAGCTGGTCGACAGCCTTGTCCATAATGGCTTCGGCCATTTTTCTAATTTCATCATCCCCCTTCGGATGAGGGCCCGGAGGTGCCTCAGCAGGTTCTGAGGAAGGAGAAGATACGGTTATATTACTATTACAAACCGCGAGCAAAGTCTGCAATTAAAAATTACAACACGATAAAAACCACTAATTAATACCTATTTGCCCTTCGGGCTCTGTACATTTCTCGGCAGCTTCGGTCACCTTCCTAGCATCGTGGATGCCTTTTTCACTCTTCTGAATAATTTCTTGCGCCATTTCTCGGCCGCCGTTGTCCCAGATATCAGTAAAGAATTTTCCGCCAACCATGCTTGCTTCGGCTGAGGGGTCTTTCATGTCTTCGGAGGACAAGGCAGCTTCGGACTGCGCTAAGAATTTTACATGCTCGCAACCTCTCCTTTCTAGAACAGTAGCAATTCCTCTAGCACCCGAAAAAGCGCATATGTCACTACGGCTATTCAGAATTTTCTCGAAGGCCTCTGCTTCGTGACTGATCCATTCCATCGGACCTTCGGGATTGCCCCTTGAGAAATTCTCTTCGCTAGAGAATGCGCCAACGTTGGCGAAGCTGGATTTTATCTTTTTAACGCATTCTATGGATTTAACATAGCATTTTCTCTGGGATGCACGAAGCTCCTTAATGCTCACCTCTAAATGGTTGGCCAATTGATCACTAAGCTCTCGTTTAGTCTCTTCAAGTATGCGTTCTTCTTTGGCTCTAGCTAGCTGTTTCTGAAGATCTTTAATTTCGCGTTTTTGGGCTTCGGCCTGGGCCTTTGAGGCAGCTTCGTCCTTTTTTACCTTGTCCACCAATGTAAGCAGAATTTTATCCTTTTCCAGAGCTTCGTTTCTCAGCTTAATGACCTCTGATCGTAGGTTGTTGAAGGCAATATTATAGCTCTCGTCTTCAGCATTCTTTTGCGCTCTTAACGCGTTGCTTAGTATTAAACCCTATATATAAAAGAGTTGGTATAAGAATAAAAGAATGATTTACAAATTATAAAATTTCCAAACATGCAATTCTCATACCTTCAGGCTATTGTATGCAAGGCTATCCGCAAGATCCTCCTTTGTCATAGCGCATAATCCAGCTTCAAGCTTCGGAAACCCCATACTCCTAGCCATCTCCCGGCAGACGGATAATTCTTTGTTATCAGGAAGGCAGTATAAGAAGTCATCCTCCTCTGTCCCATTAAACACTAGTGCCCCCTTCGGGTATTTCAATTCTCTGGCATAGTGACTAGCTTCATAAATCTCTTCTTCAGATAGTTTTTTCCCCGAGGCATGACGCACAATGTAATCTTGTATTTTGGAAGATGCTTCGGGGGCAGCAGTATCAATTTCTTCAACCAAAGTAGGCTCTGACATTTTTATTCCTTCGGTTGCCTGTGCAATTTTTTCTTCTGCTTCCAAAGGTGTTACTTTGGATGGTTCTGAAGGCCCGGTTTCAACTCCGGTCTGTCGCTTCGGAGCTTCAGCAACGGATACTTCAGCAAGCGCCTCAGAAGTTTCAGCAGTCTTCTTTGGGGTTGCGCTTGGAAGCTTAATTGTTTCCAAAACATCTAACACATTAACCATTCTTTTTCTTTTTGGAGTCAGTGTTGGCCCCTTTTTAATTTTTGCTGCTTCAATTTCTTCTGAAGGACTTAAAATTTCTGATACTTTCAATTCCTCAGCTGATGTTTTTGCTTCTTCCATTTTTGGTTCTTCCATCTTTTCTATCGATGGCATTTGGGCCACTTCTTTGACTTCTGGCTGCAGCGTTGGCTCTTTAGCTTCGGTGGCTGAAGAGGTCTCACCAACGAATTCAGGCACTGTGGCCAGTTCAATATAACGTGGCCGGTGTGTGAGAACTTTTACCCTTTTCCTCTTCGGCGCCGGCTCACTAGGAGCGGCTGAAGTAGTTTCCTTCGCAGAAGAAGTACTCTTTCTTTTTTGACCACGCACTGGATAGTGGTAGTCGGGGTACACGAACCCAATGGCGTCAAACACTCGGTTCAGTCTCTTCTTTTTTCGGCCTCCGAAGGCTGCTGACAATGCAGTATCTTCGGCCTTTGAATATACCCCAAGTAGCTCATCACTTACAGTTTCAATGCTTTTTAACCAGTCATCATCTGGCTCAACGAACTTATCTCCGAACTTAAAAGTGTACTTCAGCCTGACTAGTCCACCTTCGTCAGGCTCTTTAACAGTCTCCTGCGGCATCTCCCATTTTTCCGCAAGTGGCCATTGAAAGGGAATTAGGCTTACACCTAGTCCCTAATTAATTTTGGTGGTTGAATTGCCCAACACAAATAATTGGACTAACTAGTTTGCTCCAATGTATAAGTTATACAGGTGTTAAAGGTTCACACTTAGCCAATAAAAAGACCAAGAGTTGGATTCAACAAAAGAGCAAAGGGGTCAACCGAAGGCACCTCTGGTCTGGCGCACCGGACTGTCCGGTGTGCCACCGGACAATGTCCGGTGCACCACCGGACATGTCCGGTGCACCAGAGAACTCCAACGCAAACTCGCCACCTTCGGGAATTTCCAGAGGCAACTCCGCTATAATTCACCGGACTGTCCGGTGCTCCAAGGGAGAGCAGCCTCAGGAACTCACCAGCTTCGGGAATCTCCAACGGCTAGTCCACTATAATTCACCGGACATGTCCGGTGTGCACCGGACTGTCCGGTGCAACCCCGGGGCAACGGCTATTCGGCGCCAACGGCTACCTGCAGCACATTTAATGCGCGCGCAGCGCGCGCAGAAGGCAGGCGCGCCCATACTGGCGCACCGGACAATGAACAGGAGATGTCCGGTGTGCACCGGACATCCAGGCGGGCCCACAAGTCAGGAGCTCCAACGGTCAGAATCCAACGACAGTGATGACGTGGCGGGGGCACCGGACATGTCCGGTGTGCACCGGACTGTCCGGTGCGCCATCGAACAGACAGCCTCCACCAACGGCCACTTTTGGTGGTTGGGGCTATAAATACCCCAACCACCCCACCATTCATTGTATCCAAGTTTTCCAGCTTCCAACCACTATACAAGAGCTAGCATTCATTGCAAAGCACACCAAAAGAGATCAAATCCTCTCCTAACCCCACACAAGGCATTAGTGATTAGAGAGAGTGATTTGTAGTGTTCATTTGAGCTCTTGCGCTTGGATCACTTCTTTTCTTTCGCATTCTTTCTTGTGATCAAACACTCACTTGTAATTGAGGCAAGAGGCACCAATCGTGTGGTGGCCCTTGCGGGAAGTTTGATTCCCAAGTGATTTGAGAAGAGAAGCTCACTCGGTCCAAGGGACCGTTTGAGAGAGGGAAGGGTTGAAAGAGACCCGGCCTTTGTGGCCTCCTCAACGGGGAGTAGGTTTGAGAGAACCGAACCTCGGTAAAACAAATCCGCGTGTCTCACTTCATTATTCGCTTGCGATTTGTTTTCCGCCCTCTCTCGTGGACTCGATTATATTTCTAACGCTAACCCGGCTTATAGTTGTGATTATTTTTGAGAATTTCAGTTTTGCCCTATTCACCCCCCCCCTCTAGGCGACTATCAATTGGTATCAGAGCCCGGTGCTTCATTAGAGCCTAACCGCTCGAAGTGATGTCGGGAGATCACGCCAAGAAGGAGATGGAGACCGGCGAAAAGCCCACTACAAGCCACGGGAGCACTTCATCGGAAGAGTCCCGCACCAAGAGGAAGGAGAAGAAGAAGGACTCCTCCAAACGGAAGGAGAAAAGATCTTCCTCTTCTCACCACAAAGAGAAGAAGGAAAAATCTTCTTCTCACAAGTCGCATCGGAAAGGCGACAAGCACAAGAGGATGAGGAAAGTGGTCTACTACGAGACCGACACTTCATCAACATCGACCTCCGACTCTGATGCGCCCTCCGTAACTTCTAAACGCCAAGAGCGTAAGAAGTTTAGTAAGATCCCCTTACACTATCCTCGTACATCTAGACATACTCCATTACTTTCCGTTCCATTAGGCAAACCGCCAACCTTTGACGGTGAAGATTATGCTAGGTGGAGTGATTTAATGAAATTTCATCTAACCTCACTCCACAAAAGTATATGGAATGTTGTTGAGTTTGGAGCACAGGTACCATCCGTAGGGGATGAGGATTATAATGAGGACGAGGTGGCCCAAATCGAGCACTTCAACTCACAAGCCACAACCATACTCTTGGCCTCTCTAAATAGAGAGGAATACAACAAGGTGCAAGGGTTGAAGAATGCAAAGGAAATTTGGGACCTCCTCAAGACCGCGCACGAGGGTGATGAACTAACAAAAATCACCAAGCGGGAAACGATCGAGGGGGAGCTCGGTCGCTTCCGTCTTCGCCAAGGGGAGGAGCCACAAGACATGTACAACCGGCTCAAGACTTTGGTGAACCAAGTGCGCAACCTCGGGAGCAAGAAGTGGGATGACCACGAGGTGGTTAAGGTTATTCTTAGATCACTCATTTTTCTTAACCCCACTCAAGTTCAATTAATTCGTGGTAATCCTAGATATACTCAAATGACCCCCGAGGAAGTTATCGGGAATTTTGTGAGCTTTGAATGTATGATCAAGGGCTCCAAGAAGATCAACGAGCTTGATGACACCTCCACGTCCGAAGCACAACCAGTGGCATTTAAGGCGACGGAGGAGAAGAAGGAGGAGTCTACACCGAGTAGACAACCAATTGACGCCTCCAAGCTCGACAATGAGGAGATGGCTTTAATCATCAAAAGCTTTCGCCAAATCCTCAAGCAACGGAAGGGGAAGGATTACAAATCCCGTTCCAAGAAGGTTTGCTACAAGTGTGGTAAGCCCGGTCACTTTATCGCTAAATGTCCATTATCAAGTGACAGTGACAGAGATAACGACAAGAAGGGAAAGAGGAGAGAAAAGAAGAGGTACTACAAGAAGAAGGGCGGCGATGCCCATGTTTGCCGGGAGTGGGACTCGGACGAGAGCTCCACCGACTCCTCCTCCAACGAGGACGCCACCAACATCGCCGTCACCAAGGGACTCCTCTTCCCCAACGTCGGCCACAAGTGCCTCATGGCAAAGGACGGCAAAAAGAAGAAGGTTTATGCATCCGGGGGCTCAAGTTGGATACTCGACAGCGGGTGCACAAACCACATGACAGGGGAGAAGAAGATGTTCTCCTCATATGAGAAAAACAAAGATCCCCAACGAGCTATCACATTCGGGGATGGAAATCAAGGTTTGGTCAAAGGTTTGGGTAAAATTGCTATTTCACCCGACCATTCCATTTCCAATGTTTTTCTTGTTGATTCATTAGATTACAATTTGCTTTCCGTATCCCAATTATGTCAAATGGGCTACAACTGTCTATTTACTGATATAGGTGTTATTGTCTTTAGAAGAAGTGATGATTCAATAGCATTCAAGGGAGTGTTAGAGGGTCAGCTATACTTGGTAGATTTTGATAGAGCCAAACTCGACACTTGCTTGGTTGCTAAGACTAACTTGGGTTGGCTCTGGCACCGCCGACTAGCCCATGTTGGAATGAAGAATTTTCATAAGCTTCTAAAGGGAGAGCACATTTTAGGACTAACAAATGTTCATTTTGAGAAAGACAGGATTTGTAGCGCATGCCAAGCCGGGAAGCAAGTTGGCACCCATCATCCACACAAGAACATCATGACGACCGACAGGCCACTGGAGCTCCTACACAAGGATCTATTCGGCCCGATCGCTTACATAAGCATCGGCGGGAGTAAGTACTGTCTAGTTATTGTGGATGATTATTCTCGCTTCACTTGGGTATTCTTTTTACAGGAAAAATCTCAAACCCAAGAGACCTTAAAGGGATTCTTGAGACGGGCTCAAAATGAGTTTGGCTTAAGGATCAAGAAAATAAGAAGCGACAACGGGACGGAGTTCAAGAACTCTCAAATCGAAGGCTTCCTTGAGGAGGAGGGCATCAAGCATGAGTTCTCTTCTCCCTACACGCCACAACAAAATGGTGTAGTGGAGAGGAAGAATCGAACTCTATTGGACATGGCTAGGACCATGCTTGATGAGTACAAGACTTCGGATCGGTTTTGGGCCGAGGCGGTCAACACCGCTTGCTATGCCATGAACCGGTTATATCTTCACCAAATCCTCAAGAAGACATCCTATGAACTCCTAACCGGTAAAAAGCCAAATATTTCATATTTTAGAGTTTTTGGTAGCAAATGTTTTATTCTTGTTAAAAGAGGTAGAAAATCTAAATTTGCTCCTAAAACTGTAGAAGGCTTTTTACTAGGATATGACTCAAACACAAGGGCATATAGAGTCTTTAACAAGTCCTCAGGATTTGTTGAAGTTTCTTGTGACGTTGTGTTTGATGAGACTAACGGCTCTCAAGTAGAGCAAGTTGATCTTGATGAGATAGGTGAAGAACAGGCTCCATGTATAGCGCTAAGGAACATGTCCATTGGGGATGTGTATCCTAAGGAATCCGAAGAGCCTCCACATGCACAAGATCAACCATCCTCCTCCACGCAAGCATCTCCATCGACTCAAAATGAGGTTGAAGCTCAAGTTGATGAAGTAGAAGATCAAGCAAATGAGCCACCTCAAGATGATGGCAATGATCAAGGGGGAGATACAAATGATCAAGAAAAGGAGGATGAACAAGAACCAAGACCGCCACACCCAAGAGTCCACCAAGCAATCCAACGAGATCACCCCGTCGACACCATCCTCGGCGACATTCATAAGGGGGTAACTACTAGATCTCGTGTTGCACATTTTTGTGAACATTACTCGTTTGTTTCCTCTATTGAGCCACAAAGGGTAGAGGAAGCACTTCAAGATTCGGATTGGGTGGTGGCGATGCAAGAGGAGCTCAACAACTTCACTAGAAATGAGGTATGGCATTTAGTTCCACGTCCTAACCAAAATGTTGTAGGAACCAAATGGGTCTTCCGCAACAAGCAAGATGAGCATGGTGTGGTGACAAGGAACAAAGCTTGACTTGTGGCCAAGGGATACTCCCAAGTCGAAGGTTTGGATTTCGGTGAAACCTATGCACCCGTAGCTAGGCTTGAGTCAATTCGTATATTATTAGCCTATGCTACTTACCATGGCTTTAGGCTTTATCAAATGGACGTGAAAAGTGCCTTCCTCAATGGACCAATCAAGGAAGAGGTCTATGTTGAGCAACCTCCCGGCTTTGAAGATAGTGAGTATCCTAACTATGTCTATAGGCTCTCTAAGGCGCTTTATGGGCTCAAGCAAACCCCAAGAGCATGGTATGAATGCCTTAGAGATTTCCTTATTGCTAATGGCTTCAAAGTCGGAAAGGCCGATCCTACGCTATTTACCAAAACACTTGAGAATGATTTGTTTGTATGCCAAATTTATGTTGATGATATTATATTTGGGTCTACTAACGAATCTACATGTGAAGAGTTTAGTAGGATCATGACACAAAAGTTCGAGATGTCTATGATGGGGGAGTTGAAGTATTTTCTAGGATTTCAAGTCAAGCAACTCCAAGAGGGCACCTTCATTAGCCAAACGAAGTATACTCAAGACATTCTAACCAAGTTTGGAATGAAGGATGCCAAGCCCATCAAGACACCCATGGGAACTAATGGGCATCTCGACCTCGACACGGGAGGTAAGTCCGTGGATCAAAAGGTATACCGGTCGATGATAGGTTCTTTACTCTATTTATGTGCATCTCGACCGGATATTATGCTTTCCGTCTGCATGTGTGCAAGATTCCAATCCGACCCTAAGGAATCCCACCTTACGACCGTAAAACGAATCTTGAGATATTTGGCTTATACTCCTAAGTTTGGGCTTTGGTACCCTCGGGGATCCACTTTTGATTTAATTGGTTATTCGGATGCCGATTGGGCGGGGTGTAAGATTAATAGAAAGAGCACATCGGGGACTTGCCAGTTCTTGGGAAGATCCTTGGTGTCTTGGGCTTCAAAGAAGCAAAATTTGATCGCTCTTTCAACCGCCGAAGCCGAGTACATTGCCGCAGGTCATTGTTGCGCGCAATTACTTTGGATGAGGCAAACCCTGCGAGACTACGGTTACAAATTAACCAAAGTCCCTTTGCTATGTGACAATGAGAGTGCAATTAAAATGGTCGACAATCCCGTCGAGCATAGCCGCACTAAGCACATAGCCATTCGGTATCATTTTCTTAGGGATCACCAACAAAAGGGAGATATCGAGATTGCATACATTAATACTAAAGATCAATTAGCCGATATCTTTACCAAGCCACTTGATGAACAATCTTTTACCAAACTTAGGCATGAGCTCAATATTCTTGATTCTAGAAATTTCTTTTGCTAACTTGCACACATAGCTCATAAATATACCTTTGATCATGTCTCTTTTATATATGCTATGACTAATGTGTTTTCAAGTCTATTTCAAACCAAGTCATAGGTGTATTGAAAGGGAATTGGAGTCTTCGGCAAAGACAAAGGCTTCCACTCCACTCCACAACTCATCCTTCGCCGTCACTCCGAGCATCTCTTTCCATCTTTGGTATAATCTTCACTCATTTAGTTATGACCAAAGGAAGGGAAAGTAATTTGAGGGGCTCTAATGACTCCGTTTTTGGCGATTCATGCCAAAGGGGGAGAAAGTATTAGCCCAAAGCAAAAGGACCGCACCACCACACCACCACCAATTTCAAAAACTTAGTGTTTTCCAAGAGTATTTTTCAATTGGTATCTTATTGAGTTCAAAAGGGGGAGAAAGTAGTATCTCAATTTGAATCATCAAAACCCTCTTGAACTCTAAGAGGATGATTTCATTTAGGGGGAGTTTTGTTTAGTCAAAGGAAAAGCATTTGAAACAGGGGGAGAAAATTTCAAAACTTGAAAATGCTTTGCAAACTCTTATTCATTTACTCTTGACTATTTGCAAAAGAACTTTGAAAAGATTTACAAAAGATTTTTGCAAAAACAAAACATGTGGTGCAAGCGTGGTCCAAAATGTTAAAGATGAAGAAACAATCCATGCATATCTTGTAAGTACTTATATTGGCTCAATTCCAAGCAACCTTACACGTACATTATGCAAACTAGTTCAATTATGCACTTCCATATTTGCTTTGGTTTGTGTTGGCATCAATCACCAAAAAGGGGGAGATTGAAAGGGAATTAGGCTTACACCTAGTCCCTAATTAATTTTGGTGGTTGAATTGCCCAACACAAATAATTGGACTAACTAGTTTGCTCCAGTGTATAAGTTATACAGGTGTTAAAGGTTCACACTTAGCCAATAAAAAGACCAAGAGTTGGATTCAACAAAAGAGCAAAGGGGTCAACCGAAGGCACCTCTGGTCTGGCGCACCGGACTGTCCGGTGTGCCACCGGACTGTCCGGTGCACCACCGGACATGTCAGGTGCACCAGAGAACTCCAACGCAAACTCGCCACCTTCGGGAATTTCCAGAGGCAACTCCGCTATAATTCACCGGACTGTCCGGTGTACACCGGACAGTGTCCGGTGCTCCAAGGGAGAGCAGCCTCAGGAACTCACCAGCTTCGGGAATCTCCAACGGCTAGTCCACTATAATTCACCGGACATGTCCGGTGTGCACCGGACTGTCCGGTGCAACCCCGGGGCAACGGCTATTCGGCGCTAACGGCTACCTGCAACACATTTAATGCGCGCGCAGCGCGCGCAGAAGGCAGGCGCGCCCATACTGGCGCACCGGACAATGAACAGGAGATGTCCGGTGTGCACCGAACATCCAGGCGGGCCCACAAGTTAGGAGCTCCAACGGTCAGAATCCAACGGCAGTGATGACGTGGCGGGGGCACCGGACATGTCCGGTGTGCACCGGACTGTCCGGTGCGCCATCGAACAGACAGCCTCCACCAACGGCCACTTTTTGTGGTTGGGGCTATAAATACCCCAACCACCCCACCATTCATTGTATCCAAGTTTTCCAGCTTCCAACCACTATACAAGAGCTAGCATTCATTGCAAAGCACACCAAAAGAGATCAAATCCTCTCCTAACCCCACACAAGGCATTAGTGATTAGAGAGAGTGATTTGTAGTGTTCATTTGAGCTCTTGCGCTTGGATCGCTTCTTTTCTTTCGCATTCTTTCTTGTGATCAAACACTCACTTGTAATTGAGGCAAGAGGCACCAATCGTGTGGTGGCCCTTGCGGGAAGTTTGATTCCCAAGTGATTTGAGAAGAGAAGCTCACTCGGTCCAAGGGACCGTTTGAGAGAGGGAAGGGTTGAAAGAGACCCGGCCTTTGTGGCCTCCTCAACGGGGAGTAGGTTTGAGAGAACCGAACCTCGGTAAAACAAATCCGCGTGTCTCACTTCATTATTCGCTTGCGATTTGTTTTCCGCCCTCTCTCGTGGACTCGATTATATTTCTAACGCTAACCCGGCTTATAGTTGTGATTATTTTTGAGAATTTCAGTTTCGCCCTATTCACCCCCCCCCCCCTCTAGGCGACTATCAGCCATACTCTGAAGGCAATATGTTCCTGGACCAAGTCCCTCGTCCCAATAAAAGAGCAAACAACTCCGAAGGCTCTCTGGCATTCTTCGGCTAATTCATTCATTTCCACCTTCGGCCTCCGCAGGCCGAAGCGTTGCCAGATAGGTCGCATAATAATCTTCTTTATATCTTCCCGTAATGCCAAGTCATTCTTCACGTAAAACCATTCCGTCATCCAGTCACCAGGCCACCTCTTTCGAAAGGTCGGCACCGGGCAGCTTGATCCAGACCGGGAGCTGAAGCTGTAGCACCCAAAATTGTTGTGATACTGTTCCTTACCCCAGGGTTTTGTCTCGTATATCAATTCGTGTATGTTGCAAAAACTTTTCGCATCAGGTTCCAGGCCTTGGCTTCTGACGGCCCACACGAAGATATTCATCCTTATGATTGCTTCGGGGGTAAGTTGGTGAAGGTAGATTTCAAATATCTTCAGCACCTCTACAACAAAGCTGCTCAGGGGAAATCGTAGTCCAGCTTTCAAGAAGCTTCGAAATATTACAACTTCATTTTCCTCAGGAGTGGGACAAGTCTTCTCTCCTTCGTTGGCCCTCACAACGGACAAGTCCCGAAAATATCTTCCCCTCATGTTGATAAGATGATTTTCTTTAATATTTGATTTGCCGAAAACCGCATGGCTTGGTCGCCAGGGTCGATCTTCGGACTCTTCACCTCCACTATCCACATCATAGTTGTCGCTGTCGCCAGTATCTTCAGATAAACCCTCCAAGATTTCTTTAGTAATCTTCTCTGTATTAGTCTTCGACATAGATTGAAGAAAACCCAGATGCATCTCCTCAGAAAGACTTAGCTTCGAATCACCCGAATCACCAACAACTTTTTTACCTTCAGACATCTTTCCAAACGCTGAAAAGCGCTCTCTAAACCGAAGCTTTAAAATCCAAAAGGCTAAGCAAGTGTTGTTGCGTGTAGGTAAAAGTTTGGGTGAGTAAAAACGGTTGGCAAGAGAGCGTACCAAATAACTCAGGATGAGCTCTTATTTATACGCCCAGAGCGTCGAAAACTAGAGGGTCCCGCTTGTCAAGGGCTTATTGCTATTCTAGCAAAGGGAAGGTGTTTTTTCGGACCTTCGGCTTAAGGCCTCTGTCCATGTCACAATATGAATTTATCAATACAGCAAATTAATATTGTGAGGGGCTACTGTTGGGGGCCTTCGGCTTCCGAAGGTCCTCAAAAACATGATTTAACAATGTTTTCCAAGTGAAATGTGTGAGCAGGTATCTTTGAAATTGGATTACGAGCACATAAGATTATGGTTAAGACGAAGCTTAGTTGAGCCAGCAATCACGACGAAGGATAAGGCGATCACGAAGCTATGCGCAAAAGAGCTTCGGCATAATAGCGGAAAGGGAAACCGATTTAAAGATGAAAAGCCAGATTAGACCTCGAAGAGTTACTATAGAGTTATTGATAAATGTAAAGGGCATTAATGTAATTTTGCATGGGCTGCGACCCGTGCCTATAAATATATGAACAGTACTCCCGTACTGTTCACGCTGACTTGGCATTCACTTTTGGCGTTACACTTGTATTCTCACTCCTTCAAGCCGAAGGTATATTTGTAATTTATATTGTCTGTATAAATAAGGTAAACGGAAATGTATTAATAATAATGTCTGCGAAAGATCATATTACTTTTTGTATCTTGTGTAAATGTTCTTTGCTTTTCATCATGGTCATGAAGGCATGTCCTTTATAACCTTCGTCCTAGATTCATTATATCCAAAGGGAAATAATGACCCGAAGGACGAAGGGCTTTAACATTTAACATTTTATGTTGCCTTGTTCTTGATTCATAGCATTTGAGAACAAGTCTCCAACAAGGGAAGAATAGAGTTTTTCCAAAGCACGGACTACTCAGATTCGGGGGCTAAGCATAACTACTATTGCTTGGCTCCTGAATTGAGAACTATGCTAAATGCAACTTATGAGAACTAACGTTAAAGCATCACATATGCACTCAAAAGGGAAGAAAGCATCAAGCGAAATTCATTTTGAAATGCCCTAGGGGGGCACACAATTGGAGTTTTGCAAAACACGAGTCTACACGATTACCTCTCATACATGCAGGGCCCTAGCCAAAGTGAAGAAAAACTTCACTACCCAATGCATGCAGAGGACTGGGCATAACTAACTTCAGACCAGGCAGCTTCACTTCTAGCAAGGCTGGCGCACAACTTCAATTTGAGACATCTCCTGGATGGGTCAAGAGGGAGCTGATGTTGATGACTTCTTCTGGCGGCGACTAAGGTGGCACGATGGGGTCGAACTCTTCTTCAAGTGGGACTTGGTCTTGTAGCTCCTTAGAGGGCGGCGGCGCTGGTGGGGTGCTCGCAGCTTCTTTGATCTCACGGGACGGTGCTGGAATCTTCTTCATGGTGAGGGGCTCAAACAACTCTGGCAGGGGATCATGGGAGGACTCGAGGTGCTCTTGCTTATTCATAGCCTGAGGGAAGACTGGAATTCCTTCCAAGACTATGGCTCCTTCCGGGAGTTCCCAAGCCTTCTTTTCTCCTCTGGTAGAGACCGGGTGACCTTCAAGAATCTGGGGGTCTTCAGCTCTGATGGGTTGAACAGGGTTGGATGAAGCGGGCTCTTGGATCCGCATGGCTCTACGTTGGTTATGGGTTACCAAGTAGGCCTCCATCAACTTCTGGACGTGCTCATGTGCCTGAGAGTAAAAACTATATAGTGTGCGGTTTTGAGTGTGAATTTGTACCCAGGGGCATGAGTGTGGGTTTGATTCTTAACTTGACGAGTTTTTTTCCTTGAAAAGTTGTACCCGTGCCCGCGAACCCATGTACCTGCATTGCATATATATATACCCTTAGGTTTGTGGCACTCACGGGTAGTGGGTACGGGGTGGCATATTGTACTCATCACGAGTAAGGGTGCGACTTTAATATTAACCTCGTGTGTACGAGTTTGTAAACCTGTATTCTCGAGTTTTAAACATGTTGTCATCCCTACCTGTATCCTGACTTCGAATGACCCAAAGCCATGTGCTTTCGAGAGGAAGATCTAAAGCATGGAGTTCTAGGTAGGGATGGCAATCTTACCCGTGGGTATGCATACCCGCGAGTATTGTACCCAACGGGTGTAGGCATGTGTAAAAAGTTTTACCTACGAGTATGCATACAGATATAAAATATTATACGTGGGTATGATGCGATTATAAAATTTCACATGTTATCATATAAACACATACCCGTTCGGTACCTACGAGTATTTACCTGATAGATGCGGGTATGGATATAATCTTTTACCCACGAGTACGGGTATCGATACAAAATTTTACATGATAGCTAATGTGTTGCCGGTCGGGTATTCACTTATATTCGCACAATACACGACCCGTTGTCATCCCTATTTCTAAGTCATCTTTAGGTCTCCACAAACATCACCAAAGTAAATCAAGGAGACCAATCATAGGGTCTGGCCAAAACACTACTAGCTCGCACATCGCGCAGGATTACTCGTCATGTAATACATGCCCATCTTAAGCTCTGTCCAAAAATATCCCCTATACTTCTTCCCTTATATGTAATTTCTAATCTCTTTTACTACCTCCCTCAAAAGGTTCTCCTTTAATATATAGGGTGTATCCAACCGTTCCCTCTATATATCCCCTACACCAACTAACATCTACACAACATATGTCACAAACAAGAACACTGAACCACTCCAACTTCAACAATAGCCGCAACGCCTCGGCCGCTTATCCTGCCTAACCATCCCCAAAATGCAACGATGAATCCTACAAATTCGCCCTGCACCACCATAGAGTCACACTGTCCGCTTGCGATTTCTTAGTTTCCTCAAATTGGGAGGGATATGGGGAAAAGAGTGAAGGAGATGTTGCCTCCGCCGATCCAACCGGTCGAGTTTCATCGCTAAGCAGTGCGTTGTCACGTGGAGCTTCCCACACATAGAAGCTGTTGGCATTGCTCCGGCAACCAGCGCACCGACGCGGGCGCTGGAACTGTAAGACCACCCCGTTACCCACATCTTGGTCCATGCTCGAGGACGTCGCTCTCCTGCCCCTGCGCTCACTCTGCCGCCTACATCGCCTCACTCGCCAAAGTGGAAGATTCATGCGTGAGTTCAGTTGCCGCACAATGTGTGTGGACTAGTTCCTTCTCCGCATATATGTCGGGAAACCATTCTTCCTCTCATGTCGAGAGAGTGGTTATGGGGTGTCGTTGAAGAGGTTCCGAGAAAACACGTACGTGCGGTTCGAGGCTGTGTAGGGAACCATTGGAGAGAGTCATATTGACTCGATAGAGTTTAGCTCAATCACCTCACCTCACATCTAACTCTATGTGGGATTAGGTAGCACTTAATGAGGCCTTTGTAGGGTGTTTCCAAAACACATGCACTCACTGAAAGGGAATTAGGCTTACACCTTTTCCTAATTGATTTTGGTGGTTGAATTGCCCAACACAAATAATTGGACTAACTAGTTTGCTCTAGTCTATAAGTTCCACAGGTGCCAAAGGTTCACAAAAAGCCGACCAAGAAAGGGTTCAAACAAAGAGAGCAAAAGACATCCCAAAAGGCACCCTGGTCTGGCGCACCGGACTGTCCGGTGCACCAGGGCACTTGAAGCTGAACTCGCTACCTTCGGGAAATTCAAAGAGCGCTCCGCTATAATTCACCAGACTGTCCGGTGCACACCGGACTGTCCGGTGTGCCAGCGGAGCAACGGCTACTTTGCGGGCAACGGTCGACTGCAACTACATTCAATGCGCTACAGTGCGCGCCAGAGTCAGAGCACGCACAGTTGGCGCACCAGACAGTCTACAGGACCTGTCCGGTACACCACCGGACAGCCCAGAGGCCCCACAAGTCAGAGCTCCAACGGTCGAACCCCAACGGTCTTCTGACGTGGCTGGCGCACCAGACAGTGTCCGACCATGCGACAGCAGTCTTCCAACGACCATTTTTGGTGGTTGGGGCTATAAATACCCCAACCACCCCACATTCAATGGCATCCAAGTTTTCCACCTTCAACACATTACAAGAGGTATAGCATTCAATTCTAGACACTCCAAAGAGATCAAATCCTCTCCCAAGTCCGGAATCACTCCAAATCAAATAGTGACTAGAGAGAGTGACATTTGTGTTCATTTGAGCTCTTGCGCTTGGATCGCTTCTTTTCTTTCTCATTCTTCTTGTGATCAAACTCAATTGTAACCAAGGCAAGAGATACCAATTGTGTGGTGGTCCTTGCGGGAACTTTGTGTTCCGTTTGATTGAGAAGAGAAGCTTACTTGGTCTAAGTGACCGTTTGAGAGAGGGAAAGGGTTGAAAGAGACTCGGTCTTTGTGACCACCTCAACGGGGAGTAGGTTTGCAAGAACCGAACCTCGGTAAAACAAATCATCGTGTCTCACTCTTTATTTACTCGTGATTTGTTTCACCCTCTCTCTCGGACTCGTTCATATTTCTAACGCTAACCCGGCTTGTAGTTGTGCTTAAGTTTATAAATTTCAGATTCACCCTATTTACCCCCCCTCTAGGCGACTTTCAATTGGTATCAGAGCCCAGTGCTTCATTAGAGCCTAACCGCTCGAAGTGATGTCGGAAGATCACGCCAAGAAGATGGGGATCGGCGGTGAGAAGTCCGCTACAAGCCACGGGAAGTCTCCATCCGGGGAGTCCGCCAACAAATCGGGTCGGGATCCCCTTCACACAACAAGTCGGGTCGGAGCGGTGACAAGAAGAAGAAGATGAGGAAGGTGGTCTACTACGAAACGACTCTTCGTCGCCATCCACCTCCGGCTCTGACGCGCCGTCTGTAACTTCCAAGCGCCATGAGCGCAAGAAGTTTAGTAAGATTCCCTTACGCTATCCTCACATTCCTAAGCATACTCCATTACTTTCCGTCCCATTAGGCAAACCACCGACATTTGACGGTGAAGATTATTCTAGGTGGAGTGATATGATGAGATATCACCTAACCTCACTCCAAAAAAGCATATGGGATGTTGTTGAGTTTGGTGTACAGGTACCATCCGTAGGGGATGAAGATTACGATGAGGACGAGGTGGCCCAAATCGTGCACTTCAACTCCCAAGCCACTACTATACTCCTCACCTCTATAAGTCGAGAGGAGTATAACAAGGTGCAAGGATTGAAGAGTGCCAAGGAGATTTGGGACGTACTCAAGACCGCGCACGAAGGAGATGAGGTGACCAAAATCACCAAGCGGGAGACGATCGAGGGGGAGCTCGGTCGATTCCGACTCAACCAAGGCGAGGACCCTCAAGCCATGTACAACCGCTTGAAGACCTTGGTGAACCAAGTGCGCAACCTCGGGAGCACCAAATGGGATGACCATGAAATGGTCAAGGTTATCCTAAGATCCCTCGTTTTTCTTAATCCTGCGCAAGTTCAATTAATTCGAGGTAATCCTAGATATACACTAATGTCTCCCGAGGAAGTAATAGGAAACTTTGTGAGCTTTGAATTGATGATCAAAGGCTCAAAGAAAATCATCGAGCTAGATGGCCCCTCCACACTCGAAGCACAACCGGTCGCATTCAAGGCGACAGAGGAAAAGAAGGAGGAGTCTACATCAAGTAGACAACCCATCGACGCCTCTAAGCTCGACAATGAGGAAATAGCCCTCATCATAAAGAGCTTCCACCAAATCCTCAAGCAAAGGAAGGGGAAAGATTACAAGCCCCGTTCCAAGAAGGTGTGCTACAAATGTGGTAAGCCCAGTCATTTCATTGCTAAATATCCGTTATCTAGTGATAGTTACAGGGGCGACGACAAGAAGGGCAAGAGGAGAGAAAAGAAGAGGTACCACAAGAAGAGGGGCGGCGATGCCCATGTGTGCCGCGAATGGGACTCCGAGGAGAGCTCCTCCGACTCCTCCTCCGACGAGGACGCCGCCAACATCGCCGTCACCAAGGGCCTCCTCTTCCCCAACGTCGGCCACAAGTGCCTCATGGCAAAAGACGGCAAAAGGAAGAAGGTAAAATCAAAATCCTCCACTAAATATGAAACCTCTAGTGATGAGGATAATGCTAGTGATGAGGAGGATAATTTGCGTACCCTTTTTGCCAACCTAAACATGCAACAAAAAGAAAAATTAAATGAATTAATTAGTGCTATTCATGAGAAGGATAAACTCTTGGACACCCAAGAGGACTTCCTAATTAAGGAAAATAAGAAGCATGTTAAGGTTAAGAATGCTTATGCTCTAGAAGTAGAAAAATGTGAGAAATTATCTAGTGAGCTAAGCACTTGCCATGACACTATTGCCATCCTTAGAAATGAAAATGCCAAACTAATTGCTAAGGTTGATTCAAATGTTTGTGATGTTCCCAATCTTAGAGATGATAATGTTAGCTTACTTGCTAAGATTGAAGAATTGAATATCTCTCTTGCTAGCCTTAGGAATGATAATGAAAAATTACTTGCTAAGGCTAAAGATTTAGATGTTTGCAATGTTACAATTTCCAATCTTAGAAGTGAGAATGACATTTTACATGCTAAGATTGTTGAACTAAAATATTGCAAACCCTCTACATCTACCGTTGAGCATGTTTCCATTTGCACTAGATGTAGAGACATTAATGTTGATGCTATCCATGACCACTTAGCTTTAATTAAGAAACAAAATGATCACATAGCTCCACTTAATGCTAAGATTAATGAGCATGACTTAGAAAATGAAAAATTTAAATTTGCTAGAAGCATGCTCTATAGTGGGAGACGCCCTGGCATCAAGGATGGCATTGGCTTCCAAAAGGGAGACAATGTCAAGCTTAATGCCCCTCCTAAGAGATTGTCTAACTTTGTTAAGGGCAAGGCTCCTATGCCTCAGGATAACAAGGGTTACATTTTGTACCCTGCCAGTTACCCCGAGAGCAAAATTAGGAGAATTCATTCTAGGAAGTCTCACTCTGGTCCTAATCATGCTTTTATGTATAAGGGTGAGACATCTAGCTCTAGGCAATCAACCCGTGCTAAATTTCCTAAGAAGAAAACTCCTACTGCATCAAATGATCATAACATTTCATTTAAAACTTTTGATGCATCTTATGTGCTAACCAACAAATCCGGCAAGGTAGTTGCCAAGTATGTTGGGGGCAAACACAAGGGCTCCAAAACTTGTGTTTGGGTACCCAAAGTTCTTGTATCTAATGTCAAAGGACCCAAAACCATTTGGGTACCTAAAATCAAGAACTAAAATTGTTTTGTAGGTTTATGCATCCGGGGGCTCAAGTTGGATCATTGATAGCGGGTGCACAAACCACATGACCGGGGAGAAGAAGATGTTCTCCTCCTATGAGAAAAACCAAGACCCCCAACGAGCTATCACATTCGGGGATGGAAATCAAGGTTTGGTCAAAGGATTGGGTAAAATTGCTATATCACCTGACCATTCCATTTCCAATGTTTTTCTTGTAGACTCTTTAGATTACAACTTGCTTTCAGTTTCGCAATTATGTAAAATGGGCTACAACTGTCTTTTTACAGATGTAGGTGTTACTGTCTTTAGAAGAAGTGATGATTCAATAGCATTTAAGGGAGTGTTAGAGGGTCAGCTATACTTAGTAGATTTTGATAGAGCTGAACTCGACACTTGCTTAATTGCTAAGACTAACATGGGTTGGCTCTGGCATCACCGACTAGCACATGTTGGAATGAAGAATCTTCACAAGCTTCTAAAGGGAGAACACATTTTGGGACTAACAGATGTTCATTTTGAGAAAGACAGGATTTGTAGCGCATGTCAGGCAGGGAAGCAAGTTGGTGTTCATCATCCACACAAGAACATCATGACGACTGATAGGCCACTCGAGCTCCTACACATGGATCTATTCGACCCGATTGCTTACATAAGCATCGGCGGGAGTAAGTACTGTCTAGTTATTGTGGATGACTTTTTCAAAATTTGAGTTAAGAAAAAGTCTTGAAATGATGATTTTTTCAATTGATATCTTATTGTATTCAAAAAGGGGAGAAACTAGTATTTTCAAAATTGGTATCTTAAAACCCTCTTGAACACTAAGAGGAGGATTTCATTTAGGGGGAGTTTTGTTTTAGTCAAAGGAAAAGCATTTGAAACAGGGGGAGAAAATTTCAAATCTTCAAAATGCTTCTCAAAATCTTATTCATTTACCTTTGACTATTTGCAAAAGTACTTTGAAAAGAATTTACAAAAGAATTTGCAAAAACAAAACATGTGGTGCAAGCGTGGTCCAAAATGTTAAAAATATAAAGAAACCTTCCAAGCGTATCTTATGAAAATATATTGGTTTCATTGCAAGCAACCTTTTGCACTTACATTTTGCAAACTAGTTCAATTATGCACTTCTATATTTGCTTTGATTTGTGTTGGCATCAATCACCAAAAAGGGGGAGATTGAAAGGGAATTAGGCTTACACCTTTTCCTAATTGATTTTGGTGGTTGAATTGTCCAACACAAATAATTGGACTAACTAGTTTGCTCTAGTCTATAAGTTCTACAGGTGCCAAAGGTTCACAAAAGGCCAATAAAAAGACCAAGAAAGGGTTCAAACAAAGAGAGCAAAAGACATTCCAAAGAGATCAAATCCTCTCCCAAGTCTGGAATCACTCCAAATCAAATAGTGACTAGAGAGAGTGACATTTGTGTTCATTTGAGCTCTTGCGCTTGGATCTCTTCTTTTCTTTCTCATTCTTCTTGTGATCAAACCCAATTGTAACCAAGACAAGAGATACCAATTGTGTGGTGGTGCTTGCGGGAACTTTGTGTTCCGTTTGATTGAGAAGAGAAGCTCACTCGGTCTAAGTGACCATTTGAGAGAGGGAAAGGGTTGAAAGAGACCCGGTCTTTGTGACCACCTCAACGGGGAGTAGGTTTGCAAGAACAGAACCTCGGTAAAACAAATCATCGTGTCTCACTCTTTATTTGCCCGTGATTTGTTTTCACCCTCTCTCTCGGACTCGTTCATATTTCTAACGCTAACCCGACTTGTAGTTGTGCTTAAGTTTATAAATTTCAGATTCGCCCTATTCACCCCCCCTCTAGGCGACTTTCACTCACCCATTGAAAGTATTAAGATTCCAAAAGGGGGTGAATTTGGCTAATATAAATTTCTATTTGATTTTTGGTCAAACCCACATAATACAAAATTTAAATGCGACAACACAAGAACAAAACATGTATCTAGCCTTGAGAATGCCTTTTAATTTCATAAAGAAATTATTTATGACCTATGTTTACTACGCACATAAAAAGAGAAATGCATAAACAAAATCAAATGCTCCTATTTGAAAAGGAATGCAAAATTTTGGGTGTCACAACATGTGATGTGAGAGAGGATGATCGTCGGACCTTGCAAACAGGGTTGTCGAACCATTAAGGATATGTACTGAAAGTCGCCTAGAGGGGAGGGTGAATAGGCGAAATCTGAAATTTTACAAACTTAAACACACACTAAGGCCTGGATTAGCGTTAGAATTAAATTCAAGTCAAAAGAATGTTTCTCTTGCTAAGAGTTGCTCAAAGAATGCGGATGACGTGCAGGAGCCAACTCAAATCAATACTAGCAAGGAAACGTTAGAGAGGGAAAACAAATCAAACGACAATCAAAGCAAGTGAACACGATGATTTGTTTTACCGAGGTTCGGTTCCAAAAAACCTAGTCTCCGTTGAGGAGGTCACAAAGACCAGGTCTATTTCAACCCTTTCCCTCTCTCAAACGGTCACTTAGACCAAGTGAGCCTTTTCCTTAATCTCACGGGTCACTTAGACCCCGCAAGGACCACCACACACTTAGGTGTCTCTTGCTTCGATTACAAGTCTCTTGAAAATAAGAAGGAAAAAAAAGGCCAATCCAAGCGACAAGAGCAACAAAAGAACACAATTGATCCTCTCACAAGCCCTAATGCACTAGAGTTGATTTTGGGGACTTTGGGTGGATTGATTGCTTTGATTGTGTTGGAGTGTTGGGATTTTGCTCTTGCAATGAATGAAGATTTCAGAAGACTTGGATGGAAGTGAATGAGGTGGTTGGTGGGTATTTATAGCCGTTGGCTGATTTCTGCTGGCAATGGGCGCACCAGACAGTCCGGTGCGCCACCGGACAGTCACTGTGCACTGTCCGGTGCGCGCCACGTCAGCGCAACCATTAGGGTTCGGAGCAGTTGACCGTTGGAGTGCCTTGTCGTCTTGCTGCACCGGACAGTCCAGTGCCACACTGGACAGTCCGGTGCCCTCTGACTTCTGCATTTGCACTATTCACCGCAGAACGCCTTTTGCAGTCGACCGTTGGCACCAGTTAGCCGTTGCTCTACTGGCTCACCAGACAGTCCGGTGAATTATAGCGGAGGTTGCCCTAGAATTTCTCGAGAGTGGCTGGTTCGGTGGGCGCCTGGCTGGCGCACCAAACAGTGTCCGGTGCACCATTTTCCAGCACACTCTAAGTCTTACTCCATTTTTTAATTGTGTCCCTAACTTGATTTGTTTCTTGGTTTATGTTGAACCTTATGCACCTGTAATACATGAATTCTAGACAAACTAGTTAGTCCATGTGTTTGTGTTGGTCGTCAACCACCAAAATTAATTACAGGAAATGGTTAAGCCTATTTCCCTTTCAATCTCCCCATTTTTGGTGATTGATGCCAACACAAACCAAAGCAAATGAAGAGTGTAGAAATGTAACTAGTTTGCAATTGAGATGATTGTGCATAGGTTACTTAGAATTAAACCAATGAAAGATTTAGACATATGACTAAGAGTGAATGGATTGCTTTTCTTTTTATTTAACATTTTGGACCACATTTGCACCACTTGAATATTTTTGCAAACCTTTTGGAAAAATCCTTTCAAAATCTTTTGCAAATAGTCAAAGGTATAAGAATATGATTTCAAGAAGCATTTTTAAGATTTGAAATTTCTCCCCCTGTTTCAAATGCTTTTCCTTTGACTAAATAAGAGCTCCCCTGAATAAAATTCTCCTCTTAGCTTTCAAGAGGGTTTTGAAATAGATACCAATTTAAATTTTTACTTACACATATCAATTGAAAATTAGATACCAATTTTGAAAAATACACCAATTGAAAATTTTATTTCGAATTTTTTTTGAAATGGTGGTGCGGTCCTTTTGCTTTGGGCTTAATATTTTCTCCCCTTTGGCATTAAGCGCCAAAAACGGAGAACTTTAGAGCCCTTTTGAATTTTTCTCCCTCTTTGGGGCCTAATACTTTCTCCCAAATTGTAATATAAATACGAGTGAAGGGTCATACCATTGATAGTGACATGAGTAACGGCAAAGGGTAAGTGATACCGTTAGAGTTGGAGTGGAAGCCTTGTCTTTGCCAAAAACTCCATTTACCTTTCAATCTAAGACTAATCATAGAGACATACTTGAAAGCACATTAGTCTTAACCTTGGCACAAGAATAATAGGAAATATGCATTTGTGCCAAATGAAACAGATATGATCAAAGGTATATGAATTAGCTATGTGTGCAATGTTTCAATCAAAGTTCTGAGAATCAAGGATATTTAACTCATTCCTAAGTTCGCTAAAAATTTTCTCATCTAGTGGCTTGGTAAAGATATTGGCTAATTGGTTGTGGGTGCTAACATAAGCAATTTCGATATCCCCCTTTTGTTGGTGATCTCTCAAAAAGTGATACCGGATGTCTATGTGCTTAGTGCGACTGCGTTCAACGGGATTATCCGCCATGCGGATTGCACTCTCATTATCACATAGGAGAGGGACTTTCCTCAATTTGTAGCCATAGTCCCTAAGGGTTTGCCTCATCCAAAGTAATTGTGCACAACAATGTCCTGCGGCAATGTACTCGGCTTCGGCGGTGAAGAGAGCTACAGAGTTTTGTTTCTTTGAAGCCCATGACACCAAGGATCTTCCCAGAAACTGACAAGTCCCTGATGTGCTCTTTCTATCAATCTTACATCCGGCATAATCGGCATCGGAATACTCAATTAGATCAAAGGTAGATCCCTTGGGGTACCAAAGCCCAAACTTAGGAGTGTAAACTAAATATCGCATGATTCTCTTTACGACCCTAAGGTGAACTTCCTTAGGATTTGCCTGAAATCTTGCACACATGCATACAGAAAATATAATATCCGGTCGTGATGCACATAAAAGTAGAGTAAAGATCCTATCATCGACCGATATATCTTTTGATCTACGGATTTACCTCCCGTGTCAAGGTCGAGATGCCCATTGGTTCCTAAGGGTGTCTTGATGGGTTTGCCATCCTTCATTCCAAACTTCTTAAGTATGTCTTGAATGTACTTTGTTTGGCTGATGAAGGTGCCATCTTGGAGTTGCTTGATTTGAAATCCTAGAATATACTTCAACTCCCCCATCATAGACATCTCGAATTTATGTATCATTATCCTACTAAACTCTTCACAAGATGACTTGTTAGTAGACCCAAATATAATATCATCAACATAGATTTGGCATATAAACAAGCCTTTTGCAATAGTTTTAGTGAAGAGAGTAGGATCGGCTTTACTGACTTTGACGCCATTAGTGATAAGGAAATTTTGTAGGCATTCATACCATGCTCTTGGGGCTTGCTTGAGCCCATAAATCGCCTTTGAGAGCTTATATACATGGTTAGGGTACTCACTATCTTTAAGGCTAGGAAGTTGCTCAACATAGAGCTCTTCCTTGATAGGGCCATTGAGGAAGGCACTTTTCACGTCCATTTGATAAAACTTAAAGCCATGGTAAGTAGCATAGGCAAGTAATATATGAATTGACTCAAGCCTAGCTACGGATGCATAGGTTTCATCGAAATCCAAACCTTCGACTTGTGAATATCCTTTGCCACAAGTCGGGCTTTGTTCCTTGTCACCACACCATGCTCATCTTGTTTGTTGTGGAATAACCATTTGGTACCTACAACATTTTGATTAGGACATGGAACTAAATGCCATACCTCATTCCTCGTGAAGTTGTTGAGCTCCTCTTGCATAGCCACCACCCAATCTGGATATCTTAATGCATCATCTATCCTTTATGGCTCAATAGAAGACACAAAAGAGTAATGTTCATAGAAATATGCAACTCGAGATCTAGTGGTTACCCCCTTATGAATGTCACCAAGTATGGAGTTGACGGGGTGATCTCTTTGAATTGCTTGGTGGACTCTTGGGTGTGGCGGTCTTTGATCCCTTATTTCTTGATCATCTTCCTTATCTTGATCATCTTCATCTCCCCCTTGATCCATGTCCTCCTCTTGAGGTGGCTCATCCTCTTGATCTTCATCTTCATCATCTTGAGCCTGATCCTCGTCCTGAGTTGGTGGAGATGCTTGCATGGAAGATGATGGTAGATCTTATGCTTGTGGAGGCTCTTTGGATTCCTTAGGACACACATCTCCAATGGACATGTTCCTTAGCGCAACGCACGGAGCCTATTCATCATCAAGTTCATCAAGATCAACTTGCTCCACATGGGAGCCATTAGTCTCATCAAACACAATGTCACAAGAAACCTCAACTAATCCAGTGGATTTGTTGAAGACTCTATATGCCCTTGTGTTTGAGTCATACCCTAGTAAAAAGCCTTCTACAACCTTAGGAGCAAATTTAGAACTTCTACCTCTTTTAATAAGAATAAAGCATTTACTCCCAAAGACTCTAAAATATGAAACATTAGGGTTTTTACCAGTGAGGAGTTCATATGATGTTTTCTTGAGGATTCGGTGAAGGTAGAGTCGGTTGATGGAGTAGCAAGCGGTGTTGATTGCTTCCGCCTAAAATCGGTCTGGAGTCTTGTATTCATCAAGCATGGTCCTTGCCATGTCCAGTAGAGTTCTATTCTTCCTCTCCACTACACCATTTTGTTGAGGTGTGTAGGGAGAAGAGAACCCATGCTTGATACCCTCCTCCTCAAGAAATTCTTCAATTTAAGAGTTCTTGAACTCCATCCCATTATCGCTTCTTATCTTTTTATCCTTAATCCAAACTTATTTTGAGCCCATCTTAAGAATCTCTTTAGGGTCTCTTGGGTTTGAGATTTTTCCTGCAAAAAGAATACCCAAGTGAAGCGAGAATAATCATCCACGATAACTAGACAATACTTAATCACGCCGATGCTTATGTAAGCGATCGGGCCGAATAGATCCATGTGGAGTAGCTCAAGTGGCCTGTCAGTCGTCATGATGTTCTTGTGTGGATGATGAACTCCAACCTACTTTCCTGCTTGACATGCGCTACAAATCCTGTCTTTTTCAAAATGAACATTTGTTAGTCCTAAAATGTGCTCTCCCTTTAGAAGCTTATGAAGATTCTTCATTCCAACATGGGCAAGTCGGTGATGCCAGAGCCAACCCATGTTAGTCTTAGTAATCAAGCAATTGTCTAGTTCAGCTTAGTTATCATTAAAATTAACTAAGTACAGCTGATCATCTAGCACTCCCTTAAGTGCTATTGAATCATCACTTCTTCTAAAGACAGTAACACCTACATCATTAAATAGACAGTTGTAGCCCATTTTGCATAATTGAGAAAAACATTGGAAACAGAATGGTCAGGAGATATAGCTATTTTACCAAAGCCTTTGACCAAACCTTGATTTCCATCCCCGAATGTAATAGCTCTTTGGGGATCTTCATTTTTCTCATAGGAGGAGAACATCCTTTTCTCCCTTGTCATGTGGTTTGTGCACCTGCTATCGATTATCCAACTTGATCCATCGGATGCATAAACCTACAAAACAAGTTTAGGCCTTGTTCTTAGGTACCCAAATGGTCTTGGGTCCTTTCACATTAGAAACAAGCACCTTGGGTACCCAAACACAAGTCTTAGGACTCTTGTGTTTGCCCCCAACATATTTGACAACTATTTTGCCTAATTTGTTTGTCAGCACATATGAAGCATCAAAAGTCTTAAATGAAATATTATGTTCATTTGATGCATTAGGAATTTTCTTTTTAGGCATTTTAATATGAGTGGAATGCCTAGAGCTAGAAGCCTCATTTTTGTACATAAAAGCATGGTGAGAAATAGTATGAGGTTTTCTAGCATGAATTTTCCTAATTTTATGCTCAGGATAGTTTGCAGGGTATAAAATATAGTCATCTTTATCCTGAACCATGGGAGCCTTACCCTTAACAAAATTAGACAATTTCTTAGAGGCATTAAGCTTGACAATGGATTGACTCCCTTGTTGGAATCCAATGTCATCCTTAATGCCAGGGTGTCTCCCATTATAGAGCATGCTTCTAGCAAATTTAAAATTTTCATTTTCTAACTCATGCTCGACAATTTTAGCATTTAATGTAGCTATGTGATCATTTTGTTGTTTAATCATAGCAAGGTGACCATCAATAGCTTCAACATTAATATCTCTACATCTAGTACAAATGGTAACATTTTCAACAGTAGATGTAGATGCTTTGCAAGTACTCAATTTCTCAATCTTAGCATTTAAATTATCATTCTCAATTCTAAGACTAGGAATTGAATCATTGCAAACATTCAATTTTTCAATCTTAGAAACTAAACTAACATTTTCATTTCTAAGACATGAAATAGAATCATTGCACATGCTAAGCACCTTAGACAGATTTTCACAATTTTCTACTTCCTCAGCATAAGCATTTTTCAACTTAACAAATTTTTTATTTTTCTTAACGAGTAAGTTCTCTTGGCATTCCAAGAGATCATTATTCTCGTTAATGGTCTCAATTAATTCATTCAATTTTTTTCTTTTGTTCCATGCTAAGGTTGGCAAAGAGAGAAAGTAAATCATCCTCATTATCGCTAGAGCTACCCTCATCACTAGATGTAGTATATTTGGGGTTGGCTCTAGAGTGTACCTTCTTCTTCTTGCCGTCCTTAGCCATGAGACACTTGTGGCCGACGTTGGGGAAGAGGAGGCCTTTGTTGATGGCGATGTTGGCGGCGTCCTCGTCGGAGGAGGAGTCGGTGGAGCTCTCGTCGGAGTCCCATTCCCGGCAAATGTGCGCATCGCCGCCCTTCTTCTTGTAGTATCTCTTCTTCTCCTTCTTCTTCCCCTTCTTGTTTCGTCCCTGTCACTTTCACTAGAAATTGGACATTTAGCTATGAAATGATCGGACTTACCACACTGGTAGCACACCCTCTTGGAGCAGGGCTTGTAATCGTTCCCTCTCCTTTGCTTGAGGATTTGGCGGAAGCTCTTGATGATGAGCGCCATCTCATCATTGTCGTGCTTGGAGGCAACGATTGGAAGCCTACTTGGTGTAGACTCCTCCTTCTTTTCTTTCGTCGCTTTGAATGCGACGGGTTGCACCTCGGGTGTAGAGGTGGCGCATTGCTCCAAGTTGACAATGTGTTTGGAGTCCTTGATCATAAGTTCAAAGCTCACAAACTTGCCAATAACTTCCTCGGGAGACATTAACTTGTATCTAGGATCCCCACATATTAATTGTGCTTGAGTAGGATTATGAAAAACAAGGGATCTTAGAATAACATTGATCATCTCATGGTCATCCCACTTGGTGCTCCCGAGGTTGCGCACTTGGTTGACCATCGTCTTGAGCCGGTTGTACATAGCTTGCGGCTCTTCTCCTTTGTTGAGGATGAATCGACCGAGTTCTCCCTCGATCGTCTCGTGCTTGGTGATTTTGGTCACCTCGTCCCCTTCGTGCGTGGTTTTGAGGACGTCCCAAATTTCTTTGGCGTTCTTCAACCCTTGCACCTTATTATACTCCTCTCGACACAAGGAGGCGAGGAGTATAGAAGTTGCTTGAGAGTTGAAGTGCCTAATTTGGGCGGCCTCGTCCGAGTCGTAGTCCTCGTCCCCCACCTTTGGTGCCTGCGCTCCAAACACAACAATATCCCAAATACTTTCATGGAGTGAGGTTAGATGGTGCCTCATTTTATCACTCTACATACAATAATCTTCACCATCAAAATACGGTGGTTTGCCTAGGGGTACGGAAAGTAATGGAGCGTGCTTTGAAATACGAGGATAGCATAGGGGCATCTTACTATACTTCTTGCGCTCATGGCGCTTAGAAGTAGTGGACGATTCGGAGCCAGACGTGGAGGGTGACAAAGAGTCAGTCTCGTAGTAGACCACTTTCTTCATCTTCATCTTCTTGTCACCCTTTCGATGTGTCTTGATGGAGGAAGAGGATTCTTCCTTATACTTGTTGCCAGACTCCCTTGAGAGAGTCCTCCCCGAGCCTGCGGGCTTTTCGTCGGTCATGATTTCTCTCTTGGCATGATCTCCAGACATCACTTCGAGTTAGTTAGGCTCTTAATGAAGTACTGGCTCTGATACCAATTGAAAGTCGCCTAGAGGGGGGTGAATAGGTGAAACCTGAAATTTTACAAACTTAAACACACACTAAGGTTGGGATTTGCGTTAGAATTAAATCCAAGTCAAAAGAATATTTCTCTTGCTAAGAGTTGCTCAAAGAATGCGAATGACGTGCGGGAGCCAACTCAAATCAATACTAGCAAGGAAACGTTAGAGAGGGGAAACAAATCAAATGACAATCAAAGCGACTGAACACGATGATTTGTTTTACCGAGATTCGGTTCCAAATAACCTAGTCCCCGTCGAGGTCACAAAAATCAGGTCTATTTCAACCCTTTCCCTCTCTCAAACGGTCACTTAGACCGAGTGAACCTTTTCCTTAATCTCACGGGTCACTTAGACCCCGCAAGGACCACCACACACTTAAGTATCTCTTGCTTCGATTACAAGTCTCTTGAGAATAAGAAGGAAAAAAAGAAAAGGTCAATCCAAGCGACAAGAGCAACAAAAGAACACAATTGATCCTCTCACAAGCCCTAATGCACTAGAGTTGATTTTGGGGACTTTGAGTGGATTAATTGCTTTGATTGTGTCTTGGAGTGTTGGGCTTTTGCTCTTGCAATGAATGAAGATTTTAGAAGGCTTGGATGGGAGTGAATGAGGTGGTTGGGGGTATTTATAGCCTCCCAACTACTAGTCGTTGGCTGATTTCTGCTGGCGATGGGCGCACCGGACTGTCCGGTGTGCCACCGGACTGTCACTGTGCACTGTCCGGTGCGCGCCACGTCAGCGCAACCGTTAGGGTTCGGAGCAGTTGACCGTTAGAGTGTTTTGTCTTCTTGCTGCACCAGACAGTTCGGTGCCCTCTAACTTCTGCATTTGCATTGTTCACCGCAGAGCGCCTTTTGCAGTCGACCGTTGACGTCAGTTAGCCGTTGCTCCGCTGGCTCACCGGACAGTCCGGTGAATTATAGCGGAGGCTGCCCTGGAATTTCCCGAGAGTGGCTGGTTCAGAGGGCGCCTGGCTGGCGCACTGGACAGTGTCCGATGCACCATTTTCCAGCACACTCTGAGTCTTCCTCCATTTTTTAATTGTGTCCCTAACTTGATTTCTTTCTTAGTTTGTGTTGAACCTTATGCACCTGTAATACATGAATTCTAGACAAACTAGTTAGTCCGTGTGTTTATGTTGGTCGTCAACCACCAAAATTAATTACAAGAAATGGTTAATCCTATTTCCCTTTCATGTACAATGGTCTATGTAAACAAACAAGAGATCTCTCTAATATGTGTTGGTTGGCGTGACAAAGGGCGTGAGTGAAAGGGAAATAGGGTTAACCTTTTCCCAAAATTAATTTTGGTGGTTGAATGCCCAACACAAATAAATGGACTAACTAGTTTGCTCTAGAATACATGTTCTACAGGTGCATAAAGGTTCTGTAAGGAAAATGGACCCCGGGTCTTTTGGCTAAAGAAGTTTTGGTGGTTGATGACTGACACAATCTGTGGACTAATATGTTTGCTAGTGTTTATAATTATAGTTCACAGGATGCGGTGAGGATTGGACCAAGGCAATGAGGATGCAACACCTCAAATGAAGACATAAAAAGATGCATAGAAGTCCAAGACTCAAGAACAAAAGAAGCCCATAGAAATCAGCAAAGAAACCTGAGAAGAGGGCTGTCAGCCAGCGCCTGGTGGCGCACCGGACAGTGCACAGTACCTGTCCGGTGTGCACCGGACTGTCCGGTGGGACAACCGGACGGTCTGCGCAGAGAGGCCGCAGGCAGGCGCTCTCGGGCTGTAGCACCGGACTGTCCGGTGTGCACCGGACTGTCCGGTGTGCCAACGGGCAGACGGCAACGGTCGAATCCAACGGTCGGATCCAACGGTCGACTGCTACAGACGCCAACGGTCGGCTGACATAGGCGCACCGGACATCTACTGTTCAGTGTCCGGTGGTGCACCGGACTGTCCAGTGCACCCGACGACAGAAAGCTGCTGCTTTCTGTCCAACGGCTAGTTGAGGGTGTGGAGGCTATAAATACCACCCCAACCGGCCATTCTCAAGTGTGAGAGCCCAAGCAACATTCCAATACACATAGTGCATATTTCCAAGTGCTCAAACACCCAAGTGCTTAATAGAATCACTCGGTGATTAGCGTAGGTGCTTTGCGAAGTGCTTAGGTTAGTTAGACCGCTTTAGCGCTTGCTCTAGGTGAATCCTAGTTAGTTGAGTGAGTTTAGATAAACCTCACAACCCCTCGGCTCTTGCGCGAGCCGTTGTAATTGTACCGAGTGGGGCGAGAGTCTTGCGAGACCGTGACAACCGTGTTTGTGTCACGGCCGCCACCGTGTACCGGAGGGAACGAGGCCCGCGGCGTTTCGGCCGGAAGCTCGATAGTGGAGACGGCGGGGAGCGTCCGAGAGGAGCCGGAAGCGGAGCACCACTTGCGCGTGGAGAAGGCCCGCGGCTCTCTACGGAGTTACTCGACCGAGGTGCTTGGCCCTCGCGTGGGCTTCCCTTTGCGTAGGGGCACCAACGAGGATTAGTCGGGACCTTGCGCGGTTCCGGATACCTCGGTAAAAATACCGGCGTCATCCACGAGAGTTTGCTTCTCTACTTAGCTCTTTACATTCCGCATTTATATTAAGCATTTAAGTTTCAATCTTGTTGTCATACTTATTTAGTGTAGATTGAAACTTAGCCTTTGCGGTAGAGATAGCAACACTTAGACAAAACCTAGTTTGCACATTCTAGTTTTGATTCTTGCATAGGTTTTGCTCTAGGGATTTAATTGTGGCCAAGTTTAGTAAAAGTTTTAGAAGTCCTAATTCACCCCCCCCCCTCTTAGGCGTCACCCGTTTCCTACAATTGGTATCAAAGCCCGGTTTGGCTCATTTGAAACGTTTTAGCTTCACCGCTAAAAGGGCCGACGCTTTTTAGAGGAAGGGATGGATACCCATAGGCCACCACACTTCGACGGCACTAACTTCCCATATTATAGTGCTAGAATGGCTTGTTACCTAGAGGCCGTTGATCTAGGTGTTTGGAGAGTCACTCGTGACGGGATGAAACCCCTCAAGAATCTCGAGAAACCCACCACGAGTGAGGAAAAAGAAATTCATTTAAATGCTAGAGCCAAAAATTGCTTGTATGAATCTCTTAGCATGGATATTTTCAATCAAGTATTTACCCTGAAAACTGCTAATGAAATTTGGCTAAAATTGCATGAGCTCCATGACGGCACATCCAATGTCCGTGAGCAAAAACATTGCCTAGTCTTAAATGAGTATAATTCTTTTGCTATGAAAGATGATGAGCTTGTTAGAGACATGTATTCTCGCTTGAATCTAATTATCAATGAGCTCAATTCTATTGGCATTAATAAGCTAGGTGATGCGGACATTGTGAGGAAGATTATCTCTCTGCTACCACAACAAAGATATGGGAGCATCACCACCATCCTTCACAACATGGAGGACTTGAGCAACATGACCCCGACCATTGTGATTGGGAAAATCGCGGCCTTTGAGATGTCGCGAAAAATGAGTCGGGGAGAGGAGCCAACTTCCTCAAGACCATATGCTTTTGCATGTGATGAAAGGAAGGGCAAAAAGAAGGCTCCCACTCCAAGTTCCTCAAGTGAAGAAGAGGAAGAAGAAGAAAGTGATGATGATGAAGATAATCAACCATGCACATCATCCTCCGAGGACGAAGAAACGATCCGACGCGTCGGAAAGGTAATGGGGATGATCCGCAAGATTAATCTAATGGGTGTGCCCCTGCAGGTCGAGGATCTTCTCTTTAACATTGACAGGAAAAAGCAAAGGAAGAGAGGATGCTTCGCATGTGGGGAGAAGGGCCACTTCAGGGACAACTGTCCAAATATGGCCAAACCCAAAAAGGAGAGGAGCAAAGGCAAGGCGCTAACAAGTGTTAGAACGTGGGATGATTCTTCAAGTGAAGATGAACCTCCAAGGACGCGCAGCCACCGGTCCTCGTCACGATCATCACGGTCATCACACAAATGCCTTATGGCAAGAGGTAACAAAAGCACTCCATCCTCTAGTGATGAAAGTAGTAGTGATGATGAAGGTGAGGGAAAAGCCTCTCTAGATGAGCTTGCGGAAGCCGTAGAATTTTTCCAGGATGTTTGCACTAAGCAAAAAGCTCAACTTAAAACTTTGAAAAATAAGTTGGTTAGCTCTCAAAATGATTACAAAGGTTTGCTAGAAAAATTTGAAACTTTTGCAAACTTAAATAGTGAGCTATCAACTAAACTTGAGCTATTAGAATCTAGTGCTCCATCCACTGCTACCGATGATAGCCTTATTAAAAAGAATGAAAAACTTAAGGCTAAGTTAGCTAGCTCCCAAGAAGCTATTGAAAATTTGCTAGAGAAAATGGAAATTCTTAGCATACACAATAATGAGCTAACTACTAAGCTAGAAAACATTGGTAGCACCCCAGCAGCATCTTTAGTTGAAATTCCTGAAATTATTAAGAAAGATGCTTCTACTTCCTGCTTTGACTTAATTGATGATTCTAACCCCTGCAACCAAGTTGTTGTTGAGAACATTGTTGTAGAGACATGCTCTGATGAGGTTGCAAAGGAAAATGAACAATTAAAGCAAGAAGTGGCTCGTCTTGGCAAGGCTTTGTATGACAAGAAAGGCAAAGCCAAACAAATCCGACCTCCACAGGATAACACCACTGCGGGAGTGAACAAGCCTGTAGAGGGAGAAACTGTGATTTGTAGGCTATGCCACAAGGAAGGCCACAAATCTTTCCAATGCAAGGCGATGACCGGGGATAAACAAAGGCAAAAGCTCAAGCAAAAGCCAACAAGCAAAATCTCCAGCACCTACATCAAAAAGGTGAACAAAAAGGACGCTACACCATATTTGATCAAGAAGAAAAAGAATGGAAAGGTGATAGCAATCAAGGCCAACAAGCAAGCCAACAAAGGAAAGGGGGCCAAACGCATCTGGGTGCCAAAAGAGATAATTTCAACCATGAAAAGCACCAAGAAGGTTTGGATCCCGAAAGGGAAGTGAGTGGACCAAAGGTCAGCGGGAAATTTGGAGACTTGGCTAAGTTGGGATGTATATCATGGGATACATCATACTGGATCAAGTTTTTTGCCAAGTGGGTTAGTGAAAATTTTGGACCCAAATTTCCCACCCATGACTAAGGTAACTAGTTTTATTGTATTTCTCGTTTTTAGATATGCGTATCTATTTATCTTTTATCTAGTTTATCTTTCTTGCCTAGTATTACATTTGTTATGTACTTTTGTTTAAAATCATGTATACTAGGTAAATCATATGGTAGGATTGCTTGTTCCTAATTCATTCACTTAAGCAAACCTACATGGCTTAAAATGTTTATTTAAGCACGGCACATAGCTTCTATATCACTCCATAGTAAATGATGCATCAATTGAAAATTTTGATATCTACAAGTTGTATCATTTAACTTATATGTGCCAAAGTTTGGATTATGGATAATTTGCCCCTCTTGATATCAAATCAAAGTGCATGTCTCCTACAAGTATTCAAAACTTGTATGCACACCTTTAGGGGGAGGTTACTCTATAATCTAACACTCTGAGACTAACACCTTTTCAAGTCTATTTCATGTGATAGTCTCATTGTAAGGAAAATGAAGTCCCCGGAGAAAGACAACAATCTTCCACTGCAAAATCTCCAAGAACTCTCATGTCTCTCAAGCTCGCCATTGATCTTCAATTGGTATCTTTTGAGACTACATTCAGTATCATTTACATGTCTTCTCCAATATTTGATTAGACTATATTTCATATCATATGCTTCCATGTTGCTAAAAATGCATAAGTAGTTAACTCATATTCTGTCACCTATGCATAAGGGAAGTTAGTCTTTTCAAATCATGTCTTGCACCTCTAATTTTCACATGCTTTTTCCTAAGTAGAGGATCTCTGTCAGGGGGAGTATTTCTTCATCTCTAAAAGGGGAGAAAAACTCTTTCTAAGAGAGAATACTCATTTAGGGGGAGTAATCTTTTGAGTAACTCCTACTCATGGTATCTTTCATAATCTACAAGTGGTATCCTTCTTGGCTTAATTTAATATCCTTCTTGTGATATCATTTGTTGAGGGCAAGCCTTTATTTACTTCCTACATGCTTTTAATGTCTTCCTTTTCGGTGGTTGATGCCAAAGGGGGAGAAGTTTAGGGACCAAAGCAATGAAAACTATATCAAACACCAATCACCACCAATTTTAAATTTTATATCTATAATTGACTTTTTAAGTAGTTTTGGTTATTTGGTCCAAAAATAGGAAGTAAGTGATTTATGGAGTTAGGGGGAGGCTTAAGTCCATAATATCACATTGTGGGGACAATCATGCATCTTAGCAAGTAAAATGCATATTTACATTCAAATACTTGTATTATTTGCTTGCTTTGGTTGTGTTGTCATCAATCACCAAAAAGGGGGAGATTGTAAGGAAAATGGACCCCGGGTCTTTTGGCTAAAGAAGTTTTGGTGGTTGATGACTGACACAATCTGTGGACTAATATGTTTGCTAGTGTTTATAATTATAGTTCACAGGATGCGGTGAGGATTGGACCAAGGCAATGAGGATGCAACACCTCAAATGAAGACATAAAAAGATGCATAGAAGTCCAAGACTCAAGAACAAAAGAAGCCCATAGAAATCAGCAAAGAAACCTGAGAAGAGGGCTGTCAGCCAGCGCCTGGTGGCGCACCGGACAGTGCACAGTACCTGTCCGGTGTGCACCGGACTGTCCGGTGGGACAACCGGACGGTCTGCGCAGAGAGGCCGCAGGCAGGCGCTCTCGGGCTGTAGCACCGGACTGTCCGGTGTGCACCGGACTGTCCGGTGTGCCAACGGGCAGACGGCAACGGTCGAATCCAACGGTCGGATCCAACGGTCGACTGCTACAGACGCCAACGGTCGGCTGACATAGGCGCACCGGACATCTACTGTTCAGTGTCCGGTGGTGCACCGGACTGTCCGGTGCACCCGACGACAGAAAGCTGCTGCTTTCTGTCCAACGGCTAGTTGAGGGTGTGGAGGCTATAAATACCACCCCAACCGGCCATTCTCAAGTGTGAGAGCCCAAGCAACATTCCAATACACATAGTGCATATTTCCAAGTGCTCAAACACCCAAGTGCTTAATAGAATCACTCGGTGATTAGCGTAGGTGCTTTGCGAAGTGCTTAGGTTAGTTAGACCGCTTTAGCGCTTGCTCTAGGTGAATCCTAGTTAGTTGAGTGAGTTTAGATAAACCTCACAACCCCTCGGCTCTTGCGCGAGCCGTTGTAATTGTACCGAGTGGGGCGAGAGTCTTGCGAGACCGTGACAACCGTGTTTGTGTCACGGCCGCCACCGTGTACCGGAGGGAACGAGGCCCGCGGCGTTTCGGCCGGAAGCTCGATAGTGGAGACGGCGGGGAGCGTCCGAGAGGAGCCGGAAGCGGAGCACCACTTGCGCGTGGAGAAGGCCCGCGGCTCTCTACGGAGTTACTCGACCGAGGTGCTTGGCCCTCGCGTGGGCTTCCCTTTGCGTAGGGGCACCAACGAGGATTAGTCGGGACCTTGCGCGGTTCCGGATACCTCGGTAAAAATACCGGCGTCATCCACGAGAGTTTGCTTCTCTACTTAGCTCTTTACATTCCGCATTTATATTAAGCATTTAAGTTTCAATCTTGTTGTCATACTTATTTAGTGTAGATTGAAACTTAGCCTTTGCGGTAGAGATAGCAACACTTAGACAAAACCTAGTTTGCACATTCTAGTTTTGATTCTTGCATAGGTTTTGCTCTAGGGATTTAATTGTGGCCAAGTTTAGTAAAAGTTTTAGAAGTCCTAATTCACCCCCCCCCTCTTAGGCGTCACCCGTTTCCTACAGGTTCAACACAAACCAATAAATATTCAAGTTAGGGATCAAATTCGAAGGAGCAATAGAAACCAAGTGTGTTGTGGTCTGGCGCACCAGACTGTCCGGTGTGCCACCGGACAGTGTCCGGTGCACCAGGTCCGTACAGGACTGAACCAACCACTCTCAGGTTTCAACAAGCGCACTCCGCTATAATTCACCGGACTGTTCGATGTGCCAGTGGAGCAACGGCTAAGTCGCGCAACAGTCGACTGCAAAAGGGGCTGACAGAGGAACAGTGCGCGCAGAGTTAGAGCCGCAGAGTGAGAGGCGCACTGAACAATGAACAGGACCTGTCCGGTGTGCCAGTGGAGCAACGGCTAACTCGCGCAACAGTCGACTATGGGTGTGTTTGGCATGGCTCTGCTCCACCCCAGAGCAGCTCTACTCTAAAACTCTGGGTAGAGCAGCTCTGCTCCAAAGTTTAGATTGTTTCTCATAACCAGTGGCAATGGCGGGTAAATAACTCAAAACTCCATGACTAGGTTGCTTTTTTGGAGTTTTCAGAGCAGCAAAAGAGGTACTCCAAAAAATTGTACTGCAGCTCCAAAAACTCCATAGAGTTTACAACTCTGGAGTTAGGGTGTTTGGCATGCTCTGGCCAGCTCCTCCTTGGAGTTTTGCTCTGGAGCCATACCAAACAGGCCCTATAAAAGGGGCTGACAGAGGAACAGTGCGCGCAGAGTTAGAGCCGCAGAGTGAGAGGCACACTGAACAGTGAACATGACCTGTCCAGTGTGGCACCGGACTGTCCGGTGCCACAAGAAGACAACGACGCCAACAATCGACTGCTCCCGAACCCTAACGGTTGGGTGACGTGGCGGCGCATCGGACAATGAACAAGACCTGTCTGGTGGCACACCAAACTGTCCGGTGCGCTCATCGCCAGCAGCCTTCCCCAATGGCTTGTTGGTGGTTGAGGGCTATAAATACCCCCCAACCAACACAACTCCAGGTATCCAAGTCTTCTGAAGTTTTCATTCAATACAAGAGCTAGTGCATTCACTCCTAGACCGTGTTCATTCGCTTGATTTCCATTTGATTTGTTTTCCCCCTCTCTCTCGTACTTGATTTAAGTTCTAACACTAACCCTGGCTTGTAGTGTGTGTTTAAAGTTGTAAATTTCAGATTACGCCTATTCACCCCCCCCCCCCCTCTAGGCGACTTTCAATTGGTATTAGAGCATGGTGCTTCATTAGAGTCTAACAACTCGAAGTGATGTCGGGAGAACACGCCAAGAGGGAAATCATAACCGGCGACAAGCCCGCAAGCTCGGGGAGAACCCTCTCAAGGGAGTCCGGTCACAAGCATAAGGAAGAATCTTCTTCCTCCAACAAGACACATCAGAAGGGTGACAAGAAGAAGAAAATGAAGAATGTGGTTTACTACGAGACCGACTCTTCGTCACCCTCCACGTCTGTCGCTTCTAAGCGCCATGAGCACAAGAAGTATAATAAGATGCCACTTCGTTATCCCCATATTTCAAAGCGCGCTCCTTTACTTTCCATTCCCTTAGGCAAACCACCACATTTTGATGGTGAAGATTATTGTATGTGGAGTGATAAAATGAGGCATCACCTAACCTCACTCCACGCAAGCATTTGGGATATTGTTGAGTTTGGAGCGCAGGTACCTAAGGTGGGGGACGAGGGCTACGACTCGGACGAGGTCGCCCAAATTAGGCACTTTAACTCCCAAGCCACGACTATACTCCTCGCCTCCTTGTGTCGAGAGGAGTATAATAAGGTGCAAGGGTTAAAGTGTGCCAAAGAAATTTGGGACGTCCTCAAAACGGCGCACGAAGGGGACGAAGTGACCAAGATCACCAAGCGTGAAACGACCGAGGGAGAACTCGGTCGATTCGTCCTCAACAAGGGAGAGGAGCCACAAGCAATGTACAACCGGCTCAAGACCTTGGTCAATCAAGTGTGCAACCTCGGGAGCACCAAGTGGGATGACCATGAAATGGTCAAGGTTAGTCTTAGATCACTTGTTTTTCGTAATCCCACTCAAGTGCAACTAATCTGTGGAGACCCTAGATATAAACAGATGTCTCCCGAGGAAGTTATTGGCAAGTTTGTGAGCTTTGAACTTATGATCAAAGACTCCAAACATATTGTCAACTTGGAGCAAGGTGCCACCTCCACACCCGAGGTGCAACCCGTCGCATTAAGGCGACGGAAGAAGAGAAGAGGGAGTCTACACCAAGTAGGCTTCCAATCGACGCCTCCAAGCTCGACAACAAGGAGATGGCACTCATCATCAAGAGCTTCCGCCAAATCCTCAAGCAAAGGAGGGGGAAGGACTACAAGCCTCGCTCCAAAAGGGTGTGCTACAAGTGTGGTAAGCCTGGTCATTTTATTGCTAAATGTCCAAATTCAAGTGATAGTGACAGGGGCGATGACAAGAAGGGGAAGAAGAAGGAGAAGAAGAGATATTACAAGGGACTCCGACGAGAATGGCTACAAGTGTGGCGGTGATGCCCACGTGTGTCGGGAATGGAACTCCGACGAGAGCTCCACCGACTCCTCCTCCAATGAGGATGCCGCCAACATCGCCGTAAACAAGGGACTCCTCTTCCCCAACGTCGGCCACAAATGTTTCATGGCCAAGGACGGTAAGAAAAAAAAGGTACAATCTAGAGCCACCCCCAAATATACAACATCTAGTGACGAGGGTAGCTCTAGTGAAGATGAAGATGATTTACTTACTCTTTTTGCCAACCACAACATGGAACAAAAGGAAAAATTAAATGAACTAATAGGAGCTATTCATGAGAAGGATGAACTTTTGGATAGCCAAGAGGAATTCCTTATTAAAGAAAACAAAAAACATGTTAAATTAAAAAATGCTTATGCTCAGGAAGTAGAGAAATGTGAAAATTTATCTAAGGAGCTTAGCATTTGTCATTATTCTATTTCTAGCCTTAGAAATAAAAATGCTAGCTTGATTTCTAAGGTTAAAGAATTAAATGTTTGCCATGATTCAATTTCCAGTCTTAGAAATGAGAATGCTAGTTTGGTTTCTAAGATTAAAGAATTGAATGTTTGCAATGATTCTATTTTCTGTCTTAGAAATGAAAATGCCATGTTAAAATCTAAGATAGATGAATTAAATATTTGCAAACCCTCTACATCTACTATCGAGCATGTGTCTAGTTGTACTAGATGTAGAGATGTTAATGTTGATGCTATAAATGATCACCTTGCTCTAATTAAACAACAAAATGATCATATAGCTCAATTAACTACTAAAATCAATGAGCATGAGATTGAAAATGAAAATTTTAAATTTGCTAGAAGTATGCTCTATAATGGGAGACGCCCTGGCATTAAGGATGACATTGGTTTCCAATAGGGAAGCGATGTCAAGCTTAATGCCCCTAAGAGATTGTCCAACTTTGTTAAGGACAAGGCTCCCATGGTTCAGGATAATGAGGGTTACATTTTATATCCTGCTAATTATCCTGAGCACAAAATTAGGAGAATTCATGCTAGGAAACCTCATACTGCTTCTCATCATGCATTTATGTATAAAAATGAGGCTTCTAGCTCTAGGCAATCAACTCATGTTAAATTTCCTAAAAAGAAAACTCCTACTGCATCAAATGAGCATAATGTTTCTTTTAAGACTTTTGATGCATCATATGTGCTTACTAACAAATCAGGCAAAGTAGTTGCCAAATATGTTGGGGGCAAACACAAGAGCTCCAAAACTTGTGTTTGGGTACCCAAGGTGCTTGTTTCTAATGTTAAAGGACCCAAGACTATTTGGGTACCTAAGAACAAGGCTTAAAATTGTTTTGTAGGTTTATGCATCTGGTGGTTCAAGTTGGATAATCGTTAGCGGGTGCACAAACCACATGACAGGGGAGAAGAGAATGTTCTCCTCCTATGAGAAAAACGAAGATCCCCAACGAGCTATTACATTCTAGGATGGAAATCAAGGTTTGGTCAAAGGTTTAGGTAAAATTGCTATTTCATCTGACCGTTCTATTTCCAATGTTTTTCTTGTAGATTCTTTAGATTACAATTTGCTTTCCGTTTCTCAATTATGCAAAATGGGCTACAACTATCTTTTCACAGATGTAGGTGTTACTGTCTTTAGAAGAAGTGACGATTCAATAGCATTTAAGGGAGTGTTAGTGGGACATCTATATTTAGTTAATTTTAATGAAAACACAGCTAAACTCAACACTTGTTTAATTGCTAAGACTAATATGGGTTGGCTCTGGCATCGCCGACTAGCCCATGTTGGAATGAAGAATCTTCACAAGCTTCTAAAGGGAGAACATATTTTGGGACTAACAAATGTTCATTTTGAAAAAAAGACAGGGTTTGTAGCGCATGTCAAGCAGGAAAGCAAGTTGGCATCCATCATCCACACAAAAACATCATGACGACTGACAGGCCGCTCGAGCTACTCCACATGGATTTATTCGGCCCGATCGCTTAAATAAGCATCGGCGGGAGTAAGTATTGTCTAGTTATTGTGGATGATTATTCTCGCTTCACTTGGGTATTCTTTTTGTAGGAAAAATCACAAACCCAAGAGACCTTAAAGGGATTCTTAAGACGAGCTCAAAATGAGTTCGGATTAAGGATCAAAAAGATAAGAAGCGATAATGGGACGAAGTTCAAGAACTCATAAATAAGCATGAGTTCTCTTCTCCCTACACACCTCAACAAAATGGTGTAGTGGAGAGGAAGAATAGAACTCTACTGTACATGGCAAGGACCATGCTTGATGAGTACAAGACACCCGACCAGTTTTGGGCTGAGGCGATTAACACCGCCTGCTACTCCATCAACCGGTTATATCTTCACCAAATCCTCAAGAAGACATCATACGAACTCCTCACCGGTAAAAAGCCCAATGTTTCATGTTTTAGAGTCTTTGGTAGCAAATGTTTTATTCTTGTTAAAAGAGGTAGAAAATCTAAATTTGCTCCCCAAGGTTGTAGAAGGCTTTTTACTAGGATATGACTCAAACACAAGGGCATATAGACTCTTCAACAAATCCACTGGATTAGTTGAGGTTTCTTGTGACATTGTGTTTGATGAGACTAATGGCTCCCAAGTGGAGCAAGTTGATCTTGATGAACTAGATGATGAAGAGGCTCCGTGCATCGCGCTAAGGAACATGTCCATTGAGGATGTGTGTACTAAGGAATCCGAAGAGCCCACACAAGCACAAGATCATCTGTCATCTTCCAACCAAGCATCTCCACCTACTCAGGATGAGGATCAAGCTCAAGATGATGAAAATGAAGATCAAGAGGATGAGCCACCTCAAGAGGAGGACAATAATCAAGGGGGAGATGGTAATGATAAAGACAAGGAAGATGAACAAGAAATACAGGGTCAAAGACCGCCACACCCACGAGTCCACCAAGCAATTCAACGAGATCACCCCGTCAATTCCATCCTTGGTGATATTCATAAGGGGGTAACCACTAGATCTCGAGTTGCACATTTCTGTGAACATTACTCTTTTGTGTCCTCTATTGAGCCTTACATGATAGAGGATGCATTAAGTGATCCGGATTGGGTGCTGGCAATGCAAGAGGAACTCAACAACTTCACAAGGAATGAGGTATGGCATTTAGTTCCATGTCCTAATCAAAATGTTGTAGGTACCAAATGGGTATTCCGCAACAAGCAAGATGAGCATGGTGTGGTGACAAGGAACAAAGCCCGACTTGTGGCCAAAGGTTATTCACAAGTCGAAGGTTTGGACTTTGATGAAACTTATGCACCTGTAGCTAGGCTTGAGTCAATTCGTATATTACTTGCCTATGCTACTTACCATGGCTTTAAGCTTTATCAAATGGACGTGAAAAGTGCCTTTCTCAATGGACCAATCAAGGAAGAGGTCTATGTTGAGCAACCTCCCAGCTTTGAAGATAGTGAGTACCCTAACCATGTTTATAAACTCTCTAAGGTGATTTATGGGCTCAAGCAAGCCCCAAGAGCATGGTATGAATGCATGCGAGATTTCCTTATCACTAATGGCTTCAAAGTCGGAAAAGTCGATCCTACCCTCTTTACTAGGAGGAAATTAGTACCACCCACACGGTTCGCATTTAAAATTTAAAACCAGCGGACCGTGACGTCCTTCATGCTCCTTCAGGTCTTGGGCCTCCACAGCGACGGCTGGTAGAGTGGTAGGGGATTGGATTGGAGCCAAGGGGGAGGGGATGGTCGTGGTTAGGGATGAAAACGGACAGAAATGGTCGGTAAACACTAAAACCATTACCGTTTTCATATTTTTTATCGGAAACAAAATCGAAAACGGTAACTCCGGAAATATAAACGATATTGGTATTTCGGAAACATCGGAAATGAAAGTTCGGTGCGGAAAATACACCAGTAACGATCGAAATCTAAAATACGATCGGTAAACATATCAAACTTCACAATACAACAAAGTTGACAAAAGATCACAAAGACCACAAGTTCACAATTCATGATATAACAAGTTCACAATATAACAAGTTCACAAGGATCACAAATTTATAATATAAAAAGTTTACAAAGATCACAAGTTCACAATATAACAAGTTCACAGTATAACTAGTTCATAAAGATGACAAGTTCACAGACTCAAAGTTCACAATTCACAATATCCACTAAATTAGCTGACATGGCATTCTTACTCATGAAATATTTTTTTCCTCACATAAAGAGTTTTTTCACAACCTCACATGAAAACCCTAAAATCTAGTGTGTGGAAAAGACAAACTGTCGGCTCTCTATCATTATATATTACTAATACATAACATGTGCATAGAAAAAGGGTGGATTTGTTCGAGAGACCAAATCGTTAATTTCAACTGCCTTCCAACACCATCTACCCCCAAAAAAATCTTAAGGCGTCCAAAAAAATACAAAAATTAGTAATCCTTATCCAGAGACGTACAAGTGATGCGAAAAAATCACATGCTGGAAAATTCCGAAAAAATTCTGAGACACAAATCCGGTAATTTCCGACAAAACCGGTAACCGAAGGAAACGGTCGGTAAAACATCACGCCGATTCCGATAGAAAATTCCGAAAAACGATTCTGTTTTCGAAAAATAATGTTACCGGTGAATCCGATCGGAAAATTTCGAAATCGGTATCCGGAATACCGAAAATTTCTGAACCCGATTTCATCCCTAGTCGTGGTGGCAGATGGGACTTGGGAGGGAGTGGCTGGACTGCTGGCGGCCGGGCTAGCGAGACCGCGACCTCTTGGAGCCTGTAGCCATGGTCCGCGTGGACATGGAAAATGGGAGTTGGTGGTGGCGGGTGCGGAAGATGGCAGATGGGATGGGAGTATGGGACTCAATCACTCTACCACTTTGGAGCTATTCACATGTTCTGTTGTTGTCTCCGTCTTGTTAGGGTTTCACCGGTGGTTGTGTGCCTATGTAGCTAGACTAGGCTCGCGAGGTAGGTCGGGCTTTGCTTGTTAAGAACCGACCTAAAATGTTGGCTCAATTCGTGACTCATTTCAAACGAGTCGAGTCGAGCCGAGCGTCTAATGAGTCGTGAATGTGTTATCGAGCCACGGGTTTTTTATCTAGGTCTAATTAGGAACCACATTAGCTTATTAAGAGTAGTTACTGTGCATCCATCATTCTCATTAGCCTTGATCAGATGAAGTGAGGGTTTACATGTATTACTCTTGGTGATCGACATCATATAGGCGGTTTTGATGGCAATTGGAAATGTGATGATCACTTAAAGAGTTTGTGAGTGACTCAAATCAAGGTTGTACACAGTTCCGAACGATTCACTGTAATGAAAAGACAAAGAACGAGCACATAAAGAGCATTTGGTCCTTATACGAACCAAAACGAAGCGATACCCTTACACAGGTGGTCCAATGAGATCTAGAGAGGAGTATCGAGCCTTTGATACTTGGCAATTCCTCATAATGTCTTTAAACATTTATATTTAAGCAATTCTTTCAAGTATTTACATTACTAAAATTATGGTAGTAGTATAGGAGTGGAACTTAGTGTGTAAAACTTCTGTTTACACAAAGATGGCATGCCTGTTTAATTTGCATCGAGACATCAATTCGCCAAAGATTTTCAACCCATACTCTCGGGAGGGTGAGCTACTGTTCTAACCTGTTTCACCAAAGAAACTGTCAATACTCAGCACACGAGCTTTCGAGTATATATAGGAAGCCGAACAAAGAAGCATCGTGGTACGTCTTCAAGGCTCACGTTCTCCTCGATCAGGTTGCTTCTGGCGCCGGCGCCGGCGCCGGCGCTTCTGTGGCTCCTGCTGCTTTGTAGTAGCGAACAACGCGGCTGTTGATTTTCTGAGCCGGCCGTGCATTTGCCTCCACCGACGTACGTAAAATGAGAAATAAACAATAAGGAGAGACGACAAGGGGTTTAGGATCACTCTGCTTTGCTCAGCGTTCTGTCGGTGACCTAGCTAGCTACGTACCTCCTTCACCGACTCGATGGAGTGGATCTCCTCCTTGGATGCATCTGCTACCTTGCTCATGATAGTCCAAAGCACTCCTTGAGTGCAGGGTGGGGTTGTAAGCGAGCCCTCGTACCCGTAGTATCCAGAGGCCTTGTCTATCCAGGCTGCCGGATCGACGACGGGGCCCTTCACTTCCTCCGTGCCGTTCTGTTTACCAGCGAGCCTCTCGAAGTAGGGCTTGAGCTGCGTTGTGGTGTTAATTAGTAGCATCCAGCTAGCGTCTATATAGCGAGGTCATCGTCGTCATCTTCTTAATTTGCAGGCAACGTACGTACGTACATCGCGGAGCAGCTTGCTGGACTTGCCTGCTTTGGCGCTGAACAGCACCGCGACGACGGCTTTCGACTTGGCGTCGGTGGAGTCCTCGTGGACCATGTGCATCTCCGCGTCAAAGCTTCACACCCCAACAAGCAGGTGAGAAAGATTGATGAATGTAATGGGGGCAGTGAGTGAAACCAATCCTCACCGGGTGCCGTTGACGGTGTGCTCAGAGGGAACGTGCCAGTGCACCTGCTTCAGCTTGTACTTCTTCCCTTCGATTGTCAGGCCGCCGTTCCCTCCTGTCCAGTTCAGCTACACCCAAGAAGACAACAAATTGGACAAATGTTCACAACGGGATTATATGGGGGGGTGGGGGCTCATCTGATCTGACCATGAAATCGTGGAGTCTGTTGTGCATGACGGCGTCGCCAGGCTCGTAGGTCTGCTGCAGCGGGTCTAAATCCTCAGAGACCTCCACCTTGGCGACGTCGATCGGGGACTGCTCGGTGCCGCTGTCACAGACATCCCAGTCCTTCTGCAATGTGGCCCATTTTGTAGGCCCGGTCGGGTCACCCTCCCTGTAGCTGAAGGATGACTGGGGTGTGGCTGCACGATAATCAAACGTAACCGAGAGCTAGCATATGGTCAGATTTATCTTATGATGGCCAAGATGAAACGGGACAGAGATAGAGAGACATCGATTTGAGTTTCAGGACAATTTAATGGACAATTTGGTGCTCCAGGACTTACTGCCCACTGCCGACGCATACCGCGCGCACAAGGCGACGATCGCAAAGGTGATGGCGGCCAGCGCTACGTCGTCCCGTCGCCGAGCCATCGCCGCTGCAGATCGTCGCCGTGGACACAAATAGCGGGCGGGCGCCGGCGGTGTGCAGAGCCAGAGCCAGAGCCAGAGGCCGTGTCCGTGTGCGCTTACGTACGGGAGGGCCGCCTTCAAAATAGGAGAGGGATGAATGGCCTTGGCCTCACATCGCCTATGGAGTATTTTTGGGCTACTAACTATATATGTTGTGTACGCTGTAGGCCATCTTCGTTATTGTGGCATATGCGACAAGTGAACGAATTAATTAATTCCAAGAGATTTTGTGCCTTTATTTATGCAAAAGGGATATTGGGTTAGCTGACAACAAACAAACATAACCCTTTTTATATATATATGCGTGACCGGAGGAACGAACTCGGTTCGTTATGTCATTCATATATGTGAGCGACGGGGCGGATGAATGAGCAGGCAGTGGCAGAGGGGACGGCTCGGCCGAGGGCAGAAGCCACAATGGCGAGGAGGAGGCGGCGGCGCATGTCGAGATGCTGGCATCGGAGGGAAGAGAGCGGCGGCGGAAGGAAAAGAACGAGCGCTATAGGATGCGGCGCTAAGCAGACACCATAGTCTATAGCACCGAACAAATGGTTAAAAAATGAAATTTAACATGAAATTTCTTCAAAAAAAAGGATCAAAATAAAAAAATCGGACGCCAGTAGGATACGAACAGTTAGCACTGATTTGGTGATCAGGGATCTCAAGAGAATCTATGGGAAGAAATCCCCTTACAATTCAATTTTAAATAACAAAAGAATTCCTCCCCATGGATCCCCTCAGAATCCCTGATCACCAAATCAGTCCTTACGTTTCTTGGGTTTTTAAAATATTTTTTTGTTGGTTTTCCTGGCACAGGAAAGAAATAATAGTGAAGCCCAGCCTAGTTTCCTACTGGAGAGTTGGGCCAAGGCGGATAGTGGGCCGCAAGCCGAACTTATTCATAGCTCACAGCCTAAGAACACAGAGGCAGTGCCGTAGGTGAGTGTTGGCCCAAGGCAGGCTTGTGGGCCGCTCGCAGAACCTAGTCACGGCTCATAAGCCATAACCTAGAAACTCCCTCCGACCAGCGCGCCACCTTGCGGCCCCCGGCACGGCTGGCGTCACGCCATTGAAGGCGCCGCATCTATGGTCAGGTCGGGAGCCGCGTCTTATCATAACTCATCATCATCGCCTTGTTGTTGCAGCAGCGGCAGCGATGCCTGCCAGCATCTATCTTGGCCAGGCCACTGCTCTGCTGCTGCCTGCTGCGTGATGGTGCGCCTACTGTTCCATGCCTGCTCGCTATAGCTCTACGCTCGCGATGCTTTGCCACAGTGACGGACGCATGCAGTTGCAGAGGCCATGCATATCATATCGCTGTGTTGCAGTTGCAGGGGCTTGGGGGGTTGCGATTCTAGTAACTGCGACTGCGAGCGAGCACGTTGGTTGTTTGTCTGTACTCGGCGAGATTCCAGTCGATCTTGCGAGCCACTGCTCCCTCAGTTCAAAATACACACACACACAGAGACCGTAATACTAGATTGTGGACGAAAGGAGCGAGTAATATGATAGGGATTGTAATCTTGTGTTTTGGACGGAGAGAATAGTGCGGTAGCATCACCCACATACTAGTAAGTAACGTTGCTTTAACCAAAATCATTGTCCTCGTATGTGAGGAGCGAAGGGCGTGGACGCTCCCGGTCGGCGCTTTTTAGAGAGAGAGAGAGAGAGAGGATACACCGCCACTGCGTCGTCCATCGCCATTGCTTTGCTTGCAGAGAAGTTGCATCCAAAAATCCGATGCCAGCAGGGGTGGACGGAGGCGAGATTGACTTTTCATTTCCACCGCAACCTTGTGCAGTAGCTTTCGGCTTTGAACGAAGGAAGCGCCGGCCCCCTCTCCCTCTTTCCCTCACCCGCAGACAGAAGCGCCAAAAGCGGCGAGGAGAAAGAAAGATTGCTTAAAAAGACTCGAAAGGCATGGGCGCTAGGGCTGCCATCGGCAACGAGGTGTAGGAAAGGGCGAGCAGCAAGCAAGCAATGCACACGGGGGGAGGGAGGGAGGGACTGACACGTCGCGGTCAGATAAGCGTAAATGAACCCGGACCGCGCTTTTGAGTGACACCGTGTGCGCGGTCAGGCAGAACGGTTCTGCGGATGGGATTGGGATTGGCCGAAAGAAAAAGATTCTTTTGCTCGCTGCTAATAGCAGTCCCTCGGACAGACCCTGACATGAGGGGCCGCCCCTGGTAGACGGTGCTATTGGCGGTCTCGTCGAGCATGCATGTTCTCTCATCAACCTGGTGCAGGCGACTAGACTAGCGCACAGACCCGGACCCGCTCACCACGAGAACATTGTGCATGAGAGAGACGGGGCAATGGATCGTGGCCATCGGCCGGGGTAGTAGCAGCGATCAAATCGGCATCTGGGCGCACCACCTGAAGATCGAGCGGTAGATCGAGACCAGAACCAGTGTACTTCACTCGTACTAACAACAGCAAAAGCCGTAACGATGCTCCCTGCACGGCTGCACGGGACGGCCGGCAGCGTCGCGGTCTCGGATAGGCCTCCTTCTCTACCTGTATCATCGATTGGGAGACGCACAGGTGATGCAGGTCTGCGAGCCTGCGCCAGGCCCCTAGATGGGTAGATCAAACGTCTACCACGAGCTACCCACAGGCCACAGCATTGCCTACGGTATGGCCACCTGTTCAGAAATCCTGATCGGATCCATCCATCTTTTTGGCCCCGCGCGGGAACGGCTACGCCTGCTGCTACTATGCACTCAGCGGCTGTCAGGCACTGTAGCCCCGCTCCAGTCTCCAGCCTCCGGTTACACCCTGGCTGGCCGGTCAAAGATCGCTGACCCTGCTATCGTGCTCCTCCTCCTACTCACAACAAGTCACACCAGCAAGCAACCCGGCTACGCCGAACAGTGAACAGAGATGGCTTTCTTTCTAAAGTATCAAGATAAAACCGAACGGATGGCGGCTTTTCTTTCTAAAGTTTTGTCGTTAGCGCTGTTTTAAATAGTTTTATAAACAAACAAAAAATGTTAGCCAAATAAATTTTATTAGTATACTCACAAAAAGAAGTCATAGCGCGCGTGGGTCTGGGATTTGGACGTTGTTGCCCCTAGTAATTGCACAAAAAAAGATGCATTTAAGAGAAATCGAACTTGAGACCTCCAGTCTAAAATGCCTTGGAGCTGCTGCAGCAACCAATCAAGCCTGATTGTTTTAGTGATATTAATGCACCCATATCCCTATTTAATAGGGGCAAACAGGGAAAACTCTATGATAATTAATCACTCCTTGGTATGCACAATCATGTCCTAAACGACTACCTTTACTGCACTGGAGGGAGTACCAGTAGATTCGATGATCAGGCCCCGTTTTCCGTTTGCTAGCTACTGGTCTTCAGACCAGAGAGAGTGTGTGTTACATCGATCCGGCTGCCCCTCATGGCAACGGCCTTGGAATCGCGGCCGTTGATTATTCGGTCCTCCAGTCCTCAGCTTCTGGTCTCTGCGAACTGGGGAGTGGAGAGGGCCCGCCACGAGTGACAAGACCAGCTCACCTCACTCACTCACTCACTCCGTGTGCCAGAGAGCATCTTCTCTCAGGAGCAGGCAGGCAGCCTGACTGGTGGGGCCAATTCGGGGTGATGCAGATTTGTTTCCGCATTAAATAATTTTGTCTTGGACTGCTGTCTCCGCCCAGGGACCTTGTTGGACGAAACCAGAAACTGGTGCGCGCACTGCATCAAAGTGTACACCGAAACGCCGATACAACTCCAAAAACCAAGCCATGTTGATTGACCAGTTTCGAGCGGATTAACTCCATTGCTCGACTTCGGGAATATTGAACCAGTCTTTAATTTCTGCGCCTTTGCAACTCGGCTGCAACGTACATAAAATAAATAGTAGTCGTTTTTTAAGTAATGATAGAATTTTATGAGAAATAAAACTCAGAACACATTATTTCCTAGATAAATATTGATATGGCAGCTTTAAAAAAACAGTGTGACAAAACTATCCATGCCGCGGACCCGGAGGAATCTGCCAGAACTATCACGTTCCGAGGGAACTGAAGCCGATCAGAGTCTCCCTTTTGGGTTTTCAGAATATCGTGGGAAACCCCGCGGGCCCGCCTCTGCCTGACTGCTCGTGCTGGAGGCTGGAGCTGCAGCAATATAATGCAGCCAAACACAGCAGTCGCGGCGGCAGAAGCCAGTAGAAGAAACAGAAGCCCACCCCCACACACCACATGACGTAGCAGCTGCATTCAAGACATCCCATCTCACACCACACGTTCCGTCGTCGTTCGCAGCTACGCACCACCGACCGACCCATCCGTCGCTGCCCAGCGTTCTCCCGGTGCTCCCTCACGGACACCGGTCTATACTGCAGCTACCCTTGGCTACAAGAAGCTGATGCCTGCGTAGTATGAATGAGTAGCCAGTAGTGTACTGTGCTGCGGCCGCGGCAGCCCGGAAACATGCAAGAGACTGTACTCCTATCCTACGCACGCATCGGCGTCGCGCTCAACCTGTACTCTCTCACCAGTCGCAGTCGGCAGTCCGATCGACCCGCCCCGTCACTCTGTGACAGCATGTGAGCTGCGACTGCGGTTGCGACTGCGAGCAATGCCCAGAGCCCCTGCGCAGTACTCGCAGCTGGAGTAACTGCCTTTCACATCTTTGACTCCCATGAGCGCACGCAAAAGGTAACGCCGACGAGGGCAGGAGAAACGCTAGCTAGAACAGGGCTCAGGAAAGGCGGTTTTTATAAATGAAACAGCTGAGAGATCTCTCTTTCGTCTTTCCGGACTCGCCGCTCCCCGAAAGATTGCTAGCCATGGCTGCCACACATCAGAAATAAATCATCAGAATAGCAAGCTGCATCGGAACAAGCTAGGCAGCGGCTACCTGAGCTGCTGCTACGAGCACGAGCACTTCACCCTCGGGTAAAATTGACTAACGAGTACTACTTCTGTACAAAAAAGACGCAGCTTTTGGATGTGTTCACCAGAGGATCAACGGCGTTATGGCACCCGTCTCAGAGTGCTTGGCAGTTGGCACGGCAGTGCAATTAGTGGAGGAAGTCTAGCGTGAACCCTAACCGAAAGACACTAGACACATCAACGAGAGAGAACCCATCTGGATCTACCGGTTCAAATGGAACACGTCGATCAAACTAGAGCTAGAACAACAAAACGGCCACGCCCGCCGTTGCGTTTGCATGCAGCAGCATGCAAACGCGCGTCAGGTTGCGCGCAAGGTGAGTGAGCTTAGCTAGCTAGTGCTAGCAGGGGACGAGGCGCCGGCGGAGGGCACCGCGACGGCCAGGCTCAAGCCGGCGCACTCCAGCGCCAGCCGTGGCTTCCCAGCAGGCGACGTGGGCGACTGGTCGTCTTCTTCCTCCGGGGAAGCCGGCCTCTTGCTGCCTCGCGCGGCGCTGAGGTGCACTCCGAAGAGCATGGTGGGCGGCGCGCGGTCGGCGGCAGACCGCGCAGTGCCGCTGCTTCCGGCGCTCTTGTCGGCCTGCTGCGGCGGGGGCGGGGGCGAGGGCTCCTCCTCCGCGATGGTGAGCGAGCTGCTGGACGTGGTGCTCCCACCGGAGTGGTTGAGCGGCCCCGCGGCGGGCTTCTTGCGCGCCTGCAGGCCGAGGCCCTGCAGGAACGCGGCCGCGGCAGGGCTGGGCGCCGCGGGGCGCACGTGGTTCTGCACGAAGTAGATGATGTCGTTGTACAGCTTGCGCATGTGCGCCAGCTCCTGCAGCAGCGCCGCGTTGCTGCGCCGCAGCCGCTCGTTCTCCTCCACCAGCACGGCCGCGCGCCCGCCTCCGCCGGCATCGGCGGCCGGCAGCGGGGACGACGGCGCCGGAGGAGCCGCGCCCAGGGCTAGCAGCCGCGTGGCTACCGGCGCGGCGGAGTGCGGCGGCTCCCTCCAACAATGCGGGTGCGGGAACGCGAGGGCGACGCCGACGCCGCCGACGTGCGCGGCCGCCACAGCCCCGTCGTCTCCTCCCCCCACGAACTGGTGGTGGTGGTGGTGGTGCGGGGCGTCCGGGTGGAAGAGCGGGAAGTGAGGCGCCGCGAAGAATGGCGGAGGCGACGGCGGAGCCGCGGACGTCGACGTCTTCCGCCGGTGGATCTCGCACAGCAGCTGCTTCTCCCCCTTCCGGAAGAACTCGTTCCCGAACTCCCACCGCTCCGGGACGACCTTCCGGAACCCCTGCATTATTGCCCGTTGCAGCATTGCCGTCACCGGCGGTCACCATCCGTCCGCGCTCCGCGCGGCCTCCAAGGCTTAGCTAAACCAAGGCCAAGTGCGAAGGCGACTCACGTAGGTGTTTAGCTGTCGAACGAAGGAGGAGAAGTTGTTGTGCTTGAAGTAGTTGGGGAGGATGTCGCGCGCGAACTCCGGCGGGCGCCAGACCACGAAGGTGGAGACCCGGTCGTCCCCCCAGGAGACGATGTGGTCCGTGGCCGGGTCGTCCACCAGCTGGTACGTCTTGGTCAGGAACGGCGCCGGTACCGCCTTCTGCGCTGCCGCCGCGTCGCAGTCCCAGCTCCCGCACCTCTCCATCACTCTCTCCCTCACTCCTGCAGGAGTCGAAGCGTGGACGAAGGTTTGTTGAGGTGGACGATACGATTGAGATTACGAGGCGTGCTGAGCGGGTGACCGGCTATTTTAACTGGTGGAGGTGGTGGCCTGCGAGTGCGGACTGCGGAGCCGGAGTAGGGAGTGGAGTGGACGAGTGAATGCAATGCAATGCAAGTGCGGTGTGCTCCTGCCTCGGGGAGCGTGTGGGCGGTGGGAGGGAATATGTGTCGCTCTGTCTGTCTGGGTGTTTTGGAGCGAGGGATTGGAAGTTTGGAGATGCAGCTTTCAAGGCAGACCCGTGACACGTCCGCCAGCGCCCGGCGTCGTCTCCTGCGTGCGCCGAGCGCGAGCCACAGCCATCCCACCGTTCGTTTTCTCGGTTTCTTCAGGATCTTTTGCGCCTTCCTTTTAACCCGTCCGCCATTTCACAAACCCCTCCGAAACGAGCTTTTTCTTGTACACACGGACGGGAACGGCATCCATCTCTCATCTTTCTTCCCCCCCTGCCCCGTCTCCTCCAGTCCTCCTCGTGCATTTCTGGAAAGGTCCCCCCGGTGGACAATCCCTGCTGCGGTTTTGGATGCATCTCCGAAACCTGAGTTCTTTTTTCGGCGGCAGGAAAAGAAGACAGGGAAGCCATGCCTATTGGCCGGTCAATGGTACCCTGACGTGCATCTCGGAAACTAAATTTTATTTTGTGTGTTACGCTGTCGTACGTGGCGTCAAGTTGCAGGGATACGAGAAGACGGTTTTACGATCGGCACGCAGCAGCTCTTCTTGGATCAGTGCACCGTTCCATGTGGCCCGCCCGACCGGCGCGCAGTGCGTATCACGTGCTGTCCATGGAATGCAAGCCCAAACAATTGTCGTTGCACCGGAGCCAATGTGTTTGATTTTTGTGTGTGCAGAGGAATTATATTAAAATTAACGTGGTTAAGGCACACCAGAGTTAAACATGACAAAAAAAAGCAAAACAAAAACGATATTCTAACTTGCTTTTATTAGTATCCTCCTCTCTAGTGATCTTGGCCGATACCGTTCGATACTTTAGATGAACATTGTCCGGTCGAGCACTAAATTAAGCCAGAATACAATTATTGTGTCAAATCTATGGACTGTCATCAAAATCGTAGACGAGCGACAAAATTCAACGTTTTAGAACCAAACTAAAACCTACTACCTTTTCTTTCAAAACATAATTTGTTTTTCTTTTTAAACCTCAACTTTGACCACTCGTCTTATTCAGAAAATTATTAAAAAATTAAAAAAAATAAGTCATATGTAAAGTATATTTGATCATAAACAAACCTATAATGATTTTTTATTCTTTCCAGATTTTTGAGTAAGACCAGTGGACATAGTTATCATTGGAAAGTCAAACGAATTATAAATTAGAACGGATGGAGTATTTAAACTTGTTGTGACATTCGGTCCATAGTGGACTTGTGGCATATGTGTATATCAACGAGAGGATATGAAAGTTTAGTATTTGAGTGTGCATTTAAACCAACATATAAGAATTCCAAAGGCCATTCAACCATCTCTAAATTAACTCGTTTACACGAAGTAAGGATAAAAATGAAAGTAAGTAACATTTGTAGTTCATATTGTGCAGACCGGATCTAAGTCGTTTATACTACGGGGGCATTGCATCCATGACAGGACATCCACACTTGAATCACCTGACACAACATAGTCTATTGCTTTACACCTTCAACCCTTGGATAGACCTATCAAGTTAGATGCATGATTTATTGTCGGTGACCCTTAATAACTAGTAGGTCGATGATTTGAAGTTAGTATCTGTAACCCATTGGAGTGCCCATGAACACCTTTACCCTTGCATATATACAGTGAATTTGTCTCACACGCTTGCAGTGTTTCAGCGACGAGCGAAATAAATAATTTAGAACAAAACGAGAGGAGTGAGGAGTCAAACCCATTGGAGTGCCCATGAACACCTTTACCCTTGCAATCATAATTTATGAGAACACTAATGGTTCTTCAGAATAAAATTGTTAGCAATGATCTATGTATATACAAAGAGGCTGGAGTGTTTGATAGTATCATCTTAGTGGTCGTCGCCTCTATGGCTAGGATTGCGGGCGCTCAAGACGCGTGTCGTTGTCTCTGTCGTTGCGTGTACGATGCTAGCATGCTGATGTCACAATGTTTCATACATGTACATGTGGATACTGTGAAGACGTTACTATTGCTGTTGTAGTGTTGACGAGTAACAAATTTAAGGGAGGCGGGTGAACATGTTGTTGTTCGTGCCGATATGCAAGGACGTTTGACTAATTCCACTACGTCAATGTGTTCTTATTCCGATGTGCTGCACGATGTCTAATGGTAACGATATATAACCCTTTTTGTTCTTATGATATCCTGACAATGAAACGGTATGCTGCGTAATTTAGTGGTTGTGTTGGGTAATTTTCAACCAACTTTCACTCCTCGTGTGAAAGTGGATTCTGTGTAGCATCTTTTGAGGATCTCCACAATTTAGTGGTTGTGTTGGGTAATTTTCAACCAACTCAATTTAGTGGTTGTGTTGGGTAATTTTCAACCAACTTTCACTCCTCGTGTGAAAGTCATGTGTAGCATCTTTTGAGGATCTCCACGATAAAACCGGATAAACTAGCCCTCATTGATCCTTTCGATGGACCTGAATTTGGTGGAGACGTAGTTTTTGACAAAATTTTTATAGAGTACAACTGTTTTGGTGAATCTAATTCCATAATCCGGCTGATTGGATGACTAAGCACATCAAATCAGGCAAGCGCGAGCCTGGTCGGCTAGGTATGTTAATTTTGGTCCTATTTGTGGATGCAACCAAATAGCTTAAAATGATTTGTTTTATGTTCACTCATGCAACGACTCATGTCTTACACGTGTAGGCAACTGAAAAGATGTTCGCACAAAATCAATATACGTGGTGGCTTAGGATGAAACCGTACGAGTAACCAGGAACGTGTTGTTTTACGGTCACAGAGTCACTCGTTAGAAACGACGTCTCCGTTGTCCCACCAAATACCGAGCCTCTAGAGCTCCTGTTAGAGGTCACACGAGGGTGCACGGCACATCCGTGTACGCGACGTGTTTGAAGCTGAAACGGGTGTACCAATGCCTGGAGCGCGGCACGCCGGCGGCGCAGCAGCCTGATCATCAAAATACGGGTTTGCCATCCGGGGCAGCGGGGCTCCTGGCCACGGCGCTTTGATTCAGGCTTAACATGCAGCCGCCTGCCTCGCATCCTCGCCGCCGCAGCATGCCGCATGATGCGCCTCGACGCGACCACGGCGACGCGTTCGTTGCCCGCGTGCGGATGGTCAACGAGGCAGCGCCAGGCAGGAGGAGGTGGCACTGGTACCGGGCGCGCCGTTCATGTGCACGCCTGCAACGACGACCGGGACTGCCGCGCGCGGCCCTTCTTCTCCGCGTGGGATTCAGGAGCGCAGCAAGCAACGGATGTCATTTCGTCCGCTGCGACGGGTTTCGAAACAGATCTCTACTCTACCTCTGCTGTGGGCGCCGCGGCGTGCTCTCGTGGCATGGCAGAATCATGCACGCATTTGAATTGAACATCCCGCAGCGTCCCTGATCCTGTTCCTGTAGTCCAGCCCGTGTAGGAGCAGGACTCGGCGGGGCATTTATCAGCTGGACAGTGTGATGACTGATGAATGATGCTCGTCCAACTCCATCGTCTTTCCGGCCTTTCCCTACAACGGACGGACGGGGCGCAATGCGTCGCCGCAGCTCGCAGCGCGCGACAACGACGAGGACACTGACACACTCCACGTTAGTGACGCCTGAGACGGTTTTATAAGCGATCACGCCACCTAGGATTTCGCGTTCACCTGCCTCCGCCCCCGCCTGCAGATCGCTGTGCTGCGTGGACGTCCTGAAAGATGTTAGTAATGGCGAACAGGTGGGTATCAATTACTCTATTTGGCTGAAGTGCAATAGCAGCGTTTAAAAAAAAAATAGCACACACGCTCCCGCCGGAAGTTACAGTAGAAAAACTACATCAATTCTGCTGCTGCCTTATTTATCTTTGGTCATTTTTTATATAAAAAAGATATCAATATTTGTAACACCAAACAAACACATAATAAATATATATATATATATAGTTATAGTTTTGTACTTAGAAACCGGGCGGAGAGGGTCTAGAAGGCCTCACAAAGACAGCTCGCTAACCAACCAGCCGTCTGCCAAGCGACTTAGGGGCCGTTCGTTTTCACTGGAATGAACCCGGTTTAGTTCCAATTCATCAAAATTTATATAAATTAGAGAAGTAATCCGGCTAGGAATTATTCCGAGTCTCTAATCCGTGAAAACCGAACAAGGCCTTAGCGTGACGGCCTAAGAGGCCTCTCTAAGACTGCCGACCAATTTGACCGCCGAGCAATCCATCGATACGGTTGGTACTGCCAGATTTATGTGCAATTATATAGTCCAATTTTATGAAATTAGGTTTCTGATTACAAATCTCAATTATACTTACAACCAAACAATAAAATTTTATAAAGCTAATTACAATTCCTAATTCTATGCTACAGTAGCTAGGTATAACCATTTTCCTCTGGTTACGTAGTAGCGCCCCCCAGAAGCATCTGCAGTACTATAGATCGCACATGCAAGCTGCAGCTACCACTCCTAGACTAGACAACAAGGTACAAAAAGCGACGGTAAACGTGCCACCGGAAAAACGAATCTTTGCCTGCAGAAGTTTGTTTAGCTGGCTGCCGGGGGAATATATCCATGGATCCGCGCGACGGCGTCGACAGAGCACGGGTTTAAAATAAATGCATGGGAAAGCTTCGCAGGGGACCGAGACGAAACAAAAAGAATGCAAGAAACTTCTGCAAAGCGCCGGGTTTTCAACGGCCGATGGAGAGACGGAGATGACATGCAGTGACTGAGAGGGTGAGGGTACAGTACATATAGAAAACTATAGCAATACACGGTGATTCATATATTTGAAACTATAAATAAAACTAGCATCCATTATGCAGGCTAGTGTTGGAGAACAGAAATAGACAACCACTAGCGTTCTCTTATTTGTCTTCTTATGTTCAGTTTTAGAATTTGTTTGGTTGGACGGTGACTGTGAGCTCTTAAAATGCTAAAAAAATGTTTAATGCAAATCACTAAAAGCCGATAAATGTTATTTCATATATATTTTTATAGTTCTATCTAAAAGCCACTAAAAGTATATTTATTGGTGCTTTCAGATTTGCACCGCGAGAAAGTAGGATTTAAAAATAAACTGCTTTCTAAAGCCAATCCTTTAGTTTGGCTTTTAGAGCCAAAAGCCAAATCAAACACACTTTTATTCCAGTTAGACATAGTTTGGATGCTCTATTATTGATCTTAATACACATGTATTGAGGTGGATTGAAGTGTAAATTAAACTAATTTAATATACCTTAATGTACCTAAATACATATGAATTGAATTGAGGTCAATACTTAGAGTGCAGAGCTAGATGGTGAGGAAGCTAAAATTACACTTACGCTCGGTAGTAAGGGATGTTAATTCCTTTGTACGTGCTTGCGTTCCCAGCTGCATCTTCCGATTCTTGAAAAGTTGCCTCCCTTGTCCACATCATGTGCAGCCCCCACCCTTGCTCACAATTCCCAAGAATGGATCCGGAAGTAAAAGCACGAAAGGGGGAGGTACAAAAGCACACCACGAGTGCGTTAGTACGTACTACTACTACATAGGAGTATATTCTTATACATCCACTGGATCCGTATGGGCCGTATCTGTACCTGTACTTGTCCCTCCGTATCGAAACCGAGTATGTTCTTGTTTCTCAAGAAACTGAAGTACTTTTAACTTTAACTATATATATACAATATTTATAAATTATAGCATATAATTAATATAGTTAGATAGAGCCTTATATACTTATTGAGAGATATAATATAAATATTACTAATACTCTTTACAAATTTAATTAAGTTTGAAAAAAAATCAGTACCGACGAACACTTATTTCGGGACACAGGAGGAAGCGTACGAGAGTATATAGGGTATACTGTGCCCACGGGGTCAGTGCAGTGCAGTCCATAGTCGGCCGGGGCCCGGGAGCATGCAGGGACGTGTTACTACGATGCGGAGTAGTACGTCCTACGACGATGAATGCCTGCCTCTGCCTGATCATCAGTTCAGCAGCCTAGCTAGCTAGTACAACCAACAAGCCCAGCCCCGCCACTGAGCGAGCGAGTTCAACTCCACTGCATGCATACGCTATCTACTTGTAGCTAGTTCTGTGTTGTGTACCATGCAATGTTGCACTTCGTTTTTTTAATTACCCAGGTTGTAGTTCCGCCCGATCGAGCTCTGCCTCCCTCCCTCCTGCGGTCCCTCAGCCGGCCCTGAGACATCATCGTATACGTGCACATTGAATGAACAAATCAATAATGAGGCCCAACCGCTGCGTGGGGGGAACAAATCTACCCAAGCTGTGAATTATTTCTTCTCAGAGCTGCTGCTCCTAGCGACCGAGCGAAATCTGCAGGACCGCCAATCACCACGAAGACACAGTCCTAGACTCTTTCACTCACTCGTCACTGGGAAACAGCGTCATCGATCTGACAGAAAGATTCCTGCGTGGCATCGCAATGCACACGGGTTCTAGCGCTGCCACCACCGGTGGTGTGGTACTAATGAGTAATGACCAGCCAAAGCTGGGTACTTGACATTGACATTTTTACTGTAAAGGAAGGAAGGAATGAAGCATGCCGCCGCTGGATCGCTGCCTGTTTATTACTTAGCACAGCGCAGATCTCGAGGAGACGGTACTATTTAGGGGGTGTTTGGTTCTGTGGACTAAAGCTTAGCTCGGGTCACATCAAACGTTTGACTTTCAAATAGGAGTATGAAATATAGACCCAACCAACTGTACTAGATTTGTCTCACTTTTTAATCTTCGGCTGCGAAATTAGTTTTATAATCCGACTACATTTAATACCCCGAACGGAGGTTTAAACATTCGATTTGATAGGTGCTAAATTTTAGCAGGGGCAAACCAAACACCCCCTTATACTGCCAAGGGTGAATGGCTGGAATGCATGAGCAGGGGGCCAAAAAAAAAAAGCCTGGGGGCATGCAGGGCTTCACTTCTTGTATCTGGTTCAATTACAGGTTGTAGTCGATCAGCAAGATATATAGAAAGTGCACTAGTGTTATTAGTGTTAGTGTAGCGTATGTTGCGTGCACATGAAAAAGGAGTCCCGGACCCCAGGTCCTTGGCGCTTCTTAATTTTCTTGAGGAAAGAAGAAAAAAAATTAAAGCGAGCGTGGAAAATGATAGGAGAATTGACTTGCCCCTCCTGTCTGGCTGTCCATGGAAAAAGCGGCGACGACGGCGGCGGCTTTCTACCGTGCGGGGTATCATTATTGCTTGGGTCTTGGCGAAAGTGGAAAAGGATACCAACACGTATCTCTCGCTCAAAGGCGCTTCAGACATGTATGTATGATCTTGCTGCGTTAGATTAGATTAGGCCCTCAAGTATACAGAAACTTCCCTCCTTTTTCCCAGTTGATGCGCAGTAGCGATCGAGAAGCTTGACGGTAGCTGCTGTCACAGCAATCGCAGGAGGTGACGGTTCTGTTCCATTGTAGAACTAGAGAAGTACGTATATATAATTATATGTACTAGAACATTAGACGCCCTTCGGGCGCCCAATAATAATTTGAAGACAATAGTTTTGGCTAAAATTATGAAGTTTATAACAGAATGAAACAAAAGACTGTTTTTTCCTGGTATGACAATAGTGAGGAGTTCAAGGATGTCACTCATTTTACATAATCCAAGTGTCGCCTAGTAACTATAGGCACATATATAAAAACTAAATGTTTTTTGTTTGAAATTTAATTAATGAGTAGGTGATAGATGAACATAACTGTTGTGTCCTATGCAAACAAATTATCTAATGCTATCACTAACACAAGACCGTAAGTATTGCTGAGACAATATAGTATTGCAGAGTAGTCAAACTCACAAGCAATAAAGCTTTTTCCATAAACTGGAGAGGCAGAAAATCAGTTGGAAGTACATAAAGTGTTCAGTTCCGCACCTAAACTAAAACATCTTGTTTTCCTACAACTTATATAAGAATAAAAAAGAGAGATAGATCAACACTTGGAAGTAAAGTAGCTTCAGCCAACAATATAATAGCTGAGAAGCAACCAAGGATAACAGCAACTGCTTTTTGAAGTTACTTTTCTCAGTATACATTGCCAAATGAATTCTGTAAATGCAACAACGCATCCCTGAGCTAGCTCCATCAAATTTTAACCACATCTAAGAATTAACAAAGCCAAGAAAGTAAGAATCTAATCCAACTGAGATGCTGGTTTTAAGGTTGTACAAGGGAGGAAAGAAAAATTCCGGGTCCGGAGTCCGGACACATGCCAACACCAAGCTTAGGAGCAATGGAAAGTAGGAATGCTGATGAAACAGCCCCAACAAAGAACTGAGCAACACATATGGCAAAATATTGTAAGCATGCCAGAATCCCGCTATGTCTAGCTATGACAACCTAATAGAGATACTATAGAAAACTAAATCCATACCACAGAGTATGCAACATAGGCCAAGTCAGACACACAGTAGTACAACCCATCCATCACGAACGCAATAGCATTTATCGGCTGAGAAACAGTGACAAACTGCAAGAGTTCATATTACCAAAATGAGCATAAAAATAAGGTGCTTCTGAAAGTCAGGTGCTTTATTTCAATTATTCTTCATTACCCAGACTCTAGATTTGGCAGTGCCTAAAACCGCCGGATCATTTGTGAACAACACAGAGAAAGACCCAAAACCAAAGAACAGAGCCACACCCAGTGCAATTCCAGTTACACCTCCAATCTACATTTATAACAAAATGTATCAACAAGCAGCTCATGACTGGAGGTAAATAATCACAACAGCATTTCTGAACTTGAAAGTGCATTATTAACTTGTAAAACTCTATATAAAACCCATCGAGTCTGCTTGTAATTCCCTTTTGAATACTCACAAGTAGAGCATGCATTGAAATAGAACACATACGGAGTTGTAATTTAAGACCCTAGATGAGAAATGTCACACAAGGTAATTTAATTGGCTGGCATTGCAAGCAGACTGTGCTATTCCAAGACCTGACATAGTTTGCCAGGTGACATTCCTAGATCCATGATATCAAAGAATACCTTGCAAAGAGTTGATATGTGCATATAAGACCATTATTACAGTTAACAGTGAGAAAGCAAGATGATCAATTAAATGGTACAGCGGGCTAACCATATTGGTCTCCACTAAAGCTGAATCCACTATAATCTGTTCAATTTTCTTCAGCCCCTCTAAGAAAATTAACCAAGACATACAAACTTCAATGCTAAAACTCCACAAACAGTTCTAATGTTAAGTTGCAAAGCAAGGCAGTTTTCAAACATTGTGAGTTCTGATTATCTAAATGAAAGTAAATTTTGATTCCAAAATGGAAGTACGAAACCTGCCAAGGCTTTAGCCTTTCTGTGGTCATCCGCAAGCTTTCACACAGTGTCACGAACAGCAAGGCTACCACTCAATCTCTGTTTTTAAACAAAAAATAGTGTTTCTGCAAGTCATTCAGATTGTTTATATTCTAACAGGGAAGTAAATCGGACATATGCTGAGTTGTGGGGTGAAAAGTCTACACATCAACAGAGCCAAAAAAAACTACCTGCTGGACGTGACGTGACCTTCAATCTTACTGCACTCCTTGATAAGAATCTGAATTATCTCGAACTGCAGACATCAGCCAAGTGGAAAATGTCAGACACAAAATGGCAACTCATGGTGGGGAACACGTAAATGACGCGGAGCTATTACCTCCACATCTCGATCTTTCAGTTTGGACATGATTTCATCAAACAGGTGGTGGCAGAACACACATGTGCTCTCACTTCTCACACCGGAGAAAAGAGTCGTGTTCCTGCACAGGGCGAACTGTTTGCAGAACGCTTCTGGTTTGATCTCCATGATCTTGGGAAACAGGAGGGTTGCATAAGAGTCCATCAACTCGGCACAATGCAGAGATAGGGAAGTTGTTAGATAAAACTACAATAAACCCACGTAGTACTACTATTTCATATCAGGCAACACCTTCCCAACACGGTATGTAGACATGTAGTTTGGGAATATAATTTTTATGCATTTAATATCTTGCAACCATGCCAACGGTTTAGTTTTGTACAATACATGCCCATCTAGTTATATATAAGGATGATAAACAAAATATGTTCAAGATGATCACCTTCTGTTCAAAGGAGAATGACTGAGAGCAAGCATCATGAAGGAACTCCATGGTCCTATCCTACGTCTGTTTCTCACCGAGATAAGTTACAGCTTCGCTCCTGAAGTTTTCACAGACCGAGAATTTTTTTTACTCTAGATGTCCCAAACAGGCCCAACCATTTTTAGTCAAACTAAAGATCATAAGCACAAATTAACTCTGTAGAAGCAATTCAAGTATTTGGAAAAAAATATTTGTCTCATCCACTGTTCTGTTTTGTATCTATTCTAGTGCTTACGGATTACAAACTGGATTGTTGCATGAGACACTAAGGACACAAACAGCATACAACATTGGGACATCTAGGCTAAAAATCAGTCTGGCATCTTGATTCTAAGTTAACCCAACTATCAGTCACCTGCTACGGCCTCTAATAGTAACACAACTATTAACCACCTGGTACAAGAACATTGTTGCTAATGATTTTTTTAAATACCTTTTTGTTACAATGATTAATCCGGTGAAGGTGTCCATTTGTTTTCCAGGTATCCTGCCGCATGTTCCATGCTAGTACGTGACATCCTAGAAGGGCAGTTGGACGGCAAGCACATCAACGGTATTAGTTTCACCTGTATTCATTGTAATGCAATTGTATAAATTTATAATAGATGCATAGGGCAGACTGGATCGATAAAGGCGCCTTTATGCGGCGAGCATGTTCATCACTGGAGTAGGACTTACGCGACCACAGATCGGTGAAGGAAGGAAGGGAAAACAGAGCGAAGGCGGAGGTTTCAACATACTGCACAGTAGATAGCAGACGAAGTTTTACATTTTCCATTTCAGTTAACAAACGTTATCTCTATTTTCTTCACATTCCGATCTGTTTCATCACTCGATAAACATAGAACCGAATCGAGTACAAATATATGCAGCTCACCTGCTTGGCCTTGAGAAAACACTTCAACATAAATGTAGACCGAAAGCGAACGTGTCCAAGGTCAAGAATCGAGAACACGCACGCGGGCGCGGGCGTCCAGTTGTGCGCCGCGACGGCGGCAGCCTCTGAGGCAGCGGGGAAGGAGGAGGGCCCGGTGAGAGCACCTAGAGGGGGGGGGGGTGAATAGGTGATCCTGTAAAAGTTCAAAACTTAAGCCACAAAAACTTGTTAAGGGTTAGCACAAGTATGGCCAAGTGGCTAGAGAGAACTCAAAACACGATAACCACAAGAAAGTAATCACAGAGTTGACACGGTGGTTATCCCGTGGTTCGGCCAAGTACAAAACTTGCCTACTCCACGTTGTGGCGTCCCAACGGACGAGAGTTGCACTCAACTCCTCTCAAGTGATCCAATGATCAACTTGAATACCACGGTGTTTTTCTTTCCTTTGATCTTTTCCCGTTTGCGAGGAATCTCCACAACTTGGAGTCTCTCGCCCTTACAATTGAGTTCACAAAGAATACGGAGTAAGGTGGGAATGAGCAACGCACACAAGACTCGAAAATCAGAGCAACAACACGCACACAAGTCGCAACAAGAGCTCGCAACGCAACACAAAGAGTTCACAACTCCACAAGAGCTCTATATGCTATCACAATGAAACGAATGCGTGAGATTGATGTCTTGGTGCTTAGAAGAGTTGTAGGAATGCTTGGTATATTCCTCCATGCGCCTAGGGGTCCCTTTTATAGCCCCAAGGCAGCTAGGAGCCGTTGGGAACAAATCTGGAAAGCCATCTTTGCCTTCTGTCTCGTGGCGCACCGGACAGTCCGGTGCACACCGGACACTGTCCGGTGCCCGATTTGTTTCCTTAAATGGCGAAGCCGACCGTTGCCGACCGTTGCAGATCTGGCGCACCGGACAGTCCGGTGCACACCGGACAGTCCGGTGCTTCCTTCCGACCGTTGGCTCGGCCACGTGTCGCGCGCCGATCGCGCGGCCGACCGTTGGCCCGGCCGACCGTTGGCTCACCGGACAGTCCGGTGCACACCGGACAGTCCGGTGAATTTTAGCCGAAGTCGCCGGAGAAAAAACCGAGAGCGGCCTCTTCGGCCGAGGCAGCCTGGCGCACCGGATACTGTCCGGTGCACCACCGGACACTGTCCGGTGCACCACCGGACAGTCCGGTGCCCCAGACCGAAGCAGCCCCTTGGCTGTACACAGCCAAGTCTTCTCTTCTCTTCTTCTATCTGTTTCTAACACTTAGACAAATATATTAGTACACAAAACCAATGTACTAAGGCTTAGAAACATACCTTAACTTGTGATTTGCACTTTGATCATCCTTGGGCATATTTTCACATTTAAGCACTTGTGTTTGCACTCAATCACCAAAATACTTAGAAATGGCCCAAAGGCACATTTCCCTTTCAATCTCCCCCTTTTTGGTGATTTATGCCAACACAATATAAAGCAACTAGAACAAGTGCAAAATCACTTTAAATAAAAACTCAAATTGGTTTTATTCAATTTTGGCATATATGGATCATCCTTTGCCACCACTTGGTTTGTTTTTGCAAATCAAACTCAAATCTCTATCTCTAAGTCAAACACACATGTTGAAGTATAAAGAGAGTCATTCCAAAAGAGATTGATCAAAGATTTCAAAAACTCCCCCTATTTCCCATAATCAATACTTCTCCCCACAAGAAGCCAACTTTTGACAAGAGAGACAATAAAAGCTTTTGACACAACAAAAACTCTATTCTACTATTTTCAAAATCTCTCAAGTGGTAGCTGATCCATTTATCGCTTTGGCCTTTATTTTCTCCCCCTTTGGCATCAAGCACCAAAACGGGATCAATCTTGCCTCACCAAAGTCTTCAATTAAGAGCAAATGGCAATAAGATTTCATGAGATGAACTTGGAATTAGTTACCCTCTCATCGGAGTGCAGTGGAAGTCTTTCATGGTCCAAGTCCACCTTTTCCCTTTCAATCCTCCTTCGAGACTAAATTATCAAACTCAAGCACAAGGTTAGTCTCAAAGGGTCAAGTTGTAACACATCTCCCCCTAAACATGTGCATCACTTTGCAACGGACTTGTGAGGTCCAGGGAGTGTTTGTACAACTTGAGCACCATAATAAGCAACATAATGCAAAAAAAGGAACATGATCAAAAGCATAACTACATGTATGCTACAATTCAATCCAGGTTCCGCGAATCTAAGACATTTAGCTCACTACGCAACCTGCAAAAGGTCTTCTCATCTAGAGGCTTAGTGAAGATATCGGCTAGCTGGTTCTCGGTGCTAACATGAAACACTTCGATATCTCCCTTTTGCTGGTGGTCTCTCAAAAAGTGATGCCGGATGTCTATGTGCTTTGTGTGGCTGTGCTCAACAGGATTCTCCGCCATGCGGATAGCACTCTCATTGTCACATAGGAGTGGGACTTTGCTCAGATTGTAGCCAAAGTCCCGGAGAGTTTGCCTCATCCAAAGTAGTTGCGCGCAACACTGACCTGCGGCAACGTACTCGGCCTCAGCGGTGGATAGGGCAACGGATGTTTGTTTCTTAGAGTTCCATGACACCAGGGACCTTCCTAAGAATTGGCACGTCCCCGATGTACTCTTCCTATCGACCTTACATCCAGCATAGTCGGAGTCTGAGTATCCAACTAAGTCAAAGGTAGACCCTTTTGGATACCAGAGCCCGAAGCAAGGCGTAGCAACCAAATATCTAAGAATTCGCTTCACCGCCACTAAGTGACACTCCTTAGGATCGGATTGAAATCTAGCACACATGCACACGCTAAGCATAATATCCGGTCTACTAGCACATAAGTAAAGGAAAGAACCTATCATTGACCGGTATGCTTTTTGATCAACGGACTTACCTCCTTTGTTGAGGTCGGTGTGTCCGTCGGCCCCCATTGGCGTCTTTGCGGGCTTGGCGTCCTTCATCCCAAACCGCTTTAGCAGATCTTGCGTGTACTTCGTTTGGGAGATGAAGGTGCCTTCCTTGAGTTGCTTCACTTGGAACCCAAGGAAGTAGTTCAACTCGCCCATCATCGACATCTCGAATTTCTGCGTCATCACCCTGCTAAACTCTTCACAAGACTTTTGGTTAGTAGAACCAAATATTATGTCATCGACATAAATTTGGCACACAAACAAATCACCATCACATGTCTTTGTAAAAAGAGTTGGATCGGCCTTCCCAACCTTGAAAGCATTAGCAAGTAAAAAGTCTCTAAGGCATTCATACCATGCTCTTGGGGCTTGCTTAAGTCCATAGAGCGCCTTAGAGAGCTTACACACGTGGTCGGGGTACCGTTCATCCTCGAAGCCAGGGGGTTGCTCCACGTACACCTCCTCCTTGATTGGCCCGTTGAGGAAAGCGCTCTTCACATCCATTTGGTACAACCTGAAAGAATGGTGAGCGGCATATGCTAGCAAAATACGAATGGACTCTAGCCTAGCCACAGGAGCAAAGGTCTCCTCAAAGTCCAAACCTGCGACTTGGGCATAACCTTTTGCCACAAGTCGAGCCTTGTTCCTCGTCACCACCCCGTGCTCGTCCTGTTTGTTGCGGAACACCCACTTGGTTCCCACAACATTTTGCTTCGGACGAGGCACCAGTGTCCAAACTTCATTGCGCTTGAAGTTGTTTAGCTCCTCTTGCATGGCCAACACCCAGTCCGGATCTAGCAAGGCCTCCTCTACCCTGAGAGGCTCAATAGAAGAGACAAAAGAGTAATGCTCACAAAAATTAACTAATCGAGATCGAGTAGTTACTCCCTTGCTAATGTCACCCAGAATTTGGTCGACGGGATGATCCCTTTGAATCATCGCTCGAACTTGGGTTGGAGGTGCCGGTTGCACTTCTTCCTCCATCACATGATTATCTTGTGCTCCCCCTTGATCAAGCGCCTCCACTTGAGGTACCTGTTCGTCATCTTTGGTTGGGGGATGCACCATAGTTGAGGAAGAAGGTTGATCTCGTTCATCTTGTTCCTGTGGCCGTACTTCTCCAATCGCCATGGTCCGTATAGCGGCCGTCGGAACATCTTCTTCATCTACATCATCACAATCAACAACTTGCTCTCTTGGAGAGCCATTAGTCTCATCAAATACAACGTCGCTAGAGACTTCAACCAAACCCGATGATTTGTTGAAGACTCTATACGCCTTTGTATTTGAGTCATAACCTAACAAAAACCCTTCTACAGCTTTGGGAGCAAACTTAGAATTTCTACCTTTCTTCACTAGAATGTAGCACTTGCTCCCAAATACACGAAAGTAAGATACATTGGGTTTGTTACCGGTTAGAAGCTCATACGACGTCTTCTTGAGGAGGCGATGAAGGTAGACCCTGTTGATGGCATGGCAAGCAGTGTTCACGGCTTCCGTCCAAAAGCACTCGGGGGTCTTGAATTCTCCTAGCATCGTCCTCGCCATGTCAATGAGCGTCCTGTTCTTCCTCTCTACCACACCATTTTGCTGTGGTGTGTAGGGAGCGGAGAACTCGTGCTTGATCCCTTCTTCTTCAAGGAACTCCTCCACTTGAAGGTTCTTGAATTCGGACCCGTTGTCGCTCCTTATCTTCTTCACTTTGAGCTCAAACTCATTTTGAGCCCTCCTGAGGAAGCGCTTGAGGGTCCCTTGGGTTTCAGACTTATCCTGCAAAAAGAACACCCAAGTGAAGCGGGAAAAGTCATCAACAATAACTAGACCATACTTACTTCCCCCTATGCTTAGATAGGCGACGGGTCCGAAGAGGTCCATATGCAGCAGCTCCAGGGGTCTTGAAGTGGTCATCACATTCTTGCTGTGATGCGCTCCTCCCACCTGTTTCCCTGCTTGACAAGCTGCACAAGGTCTATCTTTTTCGAATTGAACATTGGTTAGACCTATCACGTGTTCTCCCTTTAGAAGCTTGTGAAGGTTCTTCATCCCCACATGTGCTAAGCGGCGATGCCACAGCCAGCCCATGCAAGACTTAGCCATTAAGCATGCATCTAGACCGGCCTCTTCTTTTGCAAAATCAACTAAATAAAGTTTGCCGTCTAATACACCCTTAAAAGCTAGTGAACCATCACTTCTTCTAAAGACAGACACATCTATATTTGTAAACAGACAGTTATATCCCATATTGCACAATTGACTAACAGATAGTAAATTATATCCTAGTGACTCTACTAAAAACACATTAGAGATAGAGTGCTCATTAGAAATTGCAATTTTACCTAACCCTTTTACCTTGCCTTGATTCCCATCACCGAATATGATTGAATCTTGGGAATCCTTATTCTTGACGTAGGAGGTGAACATCTTCTTCTCCCCCGTCATATGGTTTGTGCATCCGCTATCAATAATCCAGCTTGAACCCCCGGATGCATAAACCTGCAAGGCAAATTTAGGCTTGGGTCTTAGGTACCCAACTCATGTTGGGTCCTACAAGGTTAGTGCAAATATCCTTAGGGACCCAAATGCAAGTTTTGTCTCCCTTGCATTTTGCCCCTAACTTCCTAGCAACAATTTTCTTATCCTTTCTACAAATAGCAAAGGAAGCATTTAAAGCATAATAAATTGTGGAAGGTTCATTCACTACTTTCCTAGGAGCATGAATAGCATTCTTTCTAGACACATGATGAATAGTATTTCTCTTAGGAACAACATTTCTCCTAGTAACATTTCTATCATACACATAAGAGGAACTAGGAGCAAACATGGCATGAGAGTCAAAATCATCAAAAGCATTATAACTCCTATAAGCATTTCTAGTTTGTCTCCTATCATAATACATAAAAGCATGGTTCTTTTGCACATTACTAGCCATAGGGGCCTTCCCTTTCTCCTTGGCGGGAATGGGAGCCTTATGGCTTGTTAAGTCCTTAGCTTCTCTCTTGAAGCCAAGTCCATCCTTAATTGAGGGGTGTCTACCAATTGTATAGGCATCCCTTGCAAATTTTAGCTTATCGAAATCATTCTTGCTAGTCTTAAGTTGAGCATTAAGACTAGCCAGTTCATCATTAAGCTTGGAAATTGAAACTAGGTGTTCACTACAAGCATTAATGTCAAAATCTTTACACCTAGTACAAATTTCAACATGTTCTACACAAGAATTGGATTTATTTGCTACTTCTAATTTAGCATTTAAATCATTGTTGACACCTTTCAAAGTAGAAATGGTTTCATGACAAGTAGATAGTTCAAAAGAAAGCATTTCATTTCTTTTAACTTCTAAAGCATAGGATTTTTGTGCCTCAACAAATTTATCATGCTCTTCATACAACAAATCCTCTTGCTTTTCTAAAAGTATATTCTTTTCATTCAAGGCATCAATTAACTCATTAATTTTGTCTATCTTAGATCTATCTAAGCCCTTGAACAAACATGAATAATCTACTTCATCCTCATCACTAGATTCTTCCTCACTTGAAGAAGCATAGGTAGAGTTGCGAGTACATACCTTCTTCTCCCTTGCCATAAGGCATGTGTGACGCTCGTTGGGGAAGAGGGTTGATTTGTTGAAGGCGGTGGCGGCGAGTCCCTCATTGTCGGAGTCGGACGAGGAGCAATCCGAGTCCCACTCTTTGCCTAGATGCGCCTCGCCCTTTGCCTTCTTATAATGCTTCTTCTTTTCCCTCTTGTTTCCCTTTTCCTGGTCACTTTCATTATCAGGACAGTTAGCAATAAAATGACCAAGCTTACCGCATTTGAAGCATGATCGCTTCCCCTTGGTCTTAGTCTTGCTTGGCTGTCCATTGCGACCCTTTAGCACCGTCTTGAAGCGCTTAATGATGAGAGCCATTTCTTCATCATTAAGCCCGGCCGCCTCAATTTGCACCACCTTGCTTGGTAGTGCCTCCTTGCTCCTCGATGCCTTGAGAGCAATGGGTTGAGGCTCGTGGATTGGACCGTTCAACGCGTCATCGACGTACCTTGCCTCCTTGATCATCATCCGCCCGCTCACGAATTTTCCAAGTACTTCTTCGGGCGTCATCATCGTGTACCTGGGGTTCTCACGAATATTGTTCACGAGATGAGGATCAAGAACGGTAAATGACCTGAGCATTAGGCGGACGACGTCGTGATCCGTCCAACGCGTGCTTCCGTAGCTCCTTATCTTGTTGATAAGGGTCTTGAGCCGGTTGTAAGTTTGAGTTGGCTCTTCTCCCCTTATCATGGCGAATCGTCCAAGCTCGCCCTCCACCAACTCCATCTTGGTGAGCATGGTGATGTCGTTCCCCTCGTGAGAGATCTTGAGGGTGTCCCATATCTGCTTGGCATTGTCCAAGCCGCTCACCTTATTGTACTCTTCCCTGCACAAAGATGCTAAGAGAACAGTAGTAGCTTGTGCATTTTTATGAATTTGTTCATTGATAAACATAGGGCTATCCGAGCTATCGAATTTCATTCCATTCTCTACAATCTCCCATATGCTTGGATGGAGAGAGAATAAATGACTACGCATTTTGTGACTCCAAAATCCGTAGTCCTCCCCATCAAAATGTGGAGGTTTACCAAGAGGAATGGAAAGCAAATGCGAATTCGAACTATGTGGAATACGAGAATAATCAAATGAAAAGTTCGAATTAACCGGTTTCCTTTGTTTGTCGTGGTCGTCGTTCTTTTGGGAAGAAGAGGACTCATCGCTGTCGTAGTAGACGATCTCCTTGATGCGTCTTGTCTTCTTCTTCTTCCCATCTCTTCGCTTGTGGCCCGAGCCCGAGTCATTGGACTTGTCATCCCTTGGCTCGTTGACGAAGGACTCCTTCTCCTTGTCGTTTATCACAATTCCCTTCCCCTTAGGATCCATCTCTTCGGGCGGTTAGTCCCTTTCTTGAAGAGAATGGTTCTGATACCAATTGAGAGCACCTAGAGGGGGGGGTGAATAGGTGATCCTGTAAAAGTTCAAAACTTAAGCCACAAAAACTTGTTAAGGGTTAGCACAAGTATGGCCAAGTGGCTAGAGAGAACTCAAAACACGATAACCACAAGAAAGTAATCACAGAGTTGACACGGTGGTTATCCCGTGGTTCGGCCAAGTACAAAACTTGCCTACTCCACGTTGTGGCGTCCCAACGGACGAGAGTTGCACTCAACTCCTCTCAAGTGATCCAATGATCAACTTGAATACCACGGTGTTTTTCTTTCCTTTGATCTTTTCCCGTTTGCGAGGAATCTCCACAACTTGGAGTCTCTCGCCCTTACAATTGAGTTCACAAAGAATACGAAGTAAGGTGGGAATGAGCAACGCACACAAGACTCGAAAATCAGAGCAACAACACGCACACAAGTCGCAACAAGAGCTCGCAACGCAACACAAAGAGTTCACAACTCCACAAGAGCTCTATATGCTATCACAATGAAACGAATGCGTGAGATTGATGTCTTGGTGCTTAGAAGAGTTGTAGGAATGCTTGGTATATTCCTCCATGCGCCTAGGGGTCCCTTTTATAGCCCCAAGGCAGCTAGGAGCCGTTGGGAACAAATCTGGAAAGCCATCTTTGCCTTCTGTCTCGTGGCGCACCGGACAGTCCGGTGCACACCGGACACTGTCCGGTGCCCGATTTGTTTCCTTAAATGGCGAAGCCGACCGTTGCCGACCGTTGCAGATCTGGCGCACCGGACAGTCCGGTGCACACCGGACAGTCCGGTGCTTCCTTCCGACCGTTGGCTCGGCCACGTGTCGCGCGCCGATCGCGCGGCCGACCGTTGGCCCGGCCGACCGTTGGCTCACCGGACAGTCCGGTGCACACCGGACAGTCCGGTGAATTTTAGCCGAAGTCGCCGGAGAAAAAACCGAGAGCGGCCTCTTCGGCCGAGGCAGCCTGGCGCACCGGACACTGTCCGGTGCACCACCGGACAGTCCGGTGCCCCAGACCGAAGCAGCCCCTTGGCTGTACACAGCCAAGTCTTCTCTTCTCTTCTTCTATCTGTTTCTAACACTTAGACAAATATATTAGTACACAAAACCAATGTACTAAGGCTTAGAAACATACCTTAACTTGTGATTTGCACTTTGATCATCCTTGGGCATATTTTCACATTTAAGCACTTGTGTTTGCACTCAATCACCAAAATACTTAGAAATGGCCCAAAGGCACATTTCCCTTTCACCCGGGGACAGGGAGGCCGGTGATCTCCTGCACCATGCGTTGGAGTTGGCGGGGTGGACCGTGATGTAGGTGGTCAGCGGGCACCGCGACGGGCGCGACTTGCGCCTGGTGACGCGGCCCCTCTAGGTTCCGCCAGGGCCCGGGCAGGCGGCTGGTCGGGCTCGCTGGATGCCTGCGCAGGAGCGTCGTGGCCGCTGGACAGGAGCTCGGAGGCAGAGGAGGTGAGGAGGACGGGGTGGATGGGGAGGAGTAGGCGTGGGCGGGCGCCATGGAGGCGCCGAGCGCGGAGGAGAGGCAGCCGGGGGGCGAGATGTAATAGTGCGAGCTGGAGGTGATGGCGGCGCCGGCGTTGTCGGAGCGGAGGGTGTCGAGGAAGAGCCGTAGCGCGGAGGCGGGGAGCGCGGCGGCTGCCGAGGAATAGGGGGAGAAGGCAAGGCGGCGGAGCGCATGGAGGGAGGTGAGTGGGAGCGGACTTCACCCAGGTCGACGCGTTGAAACGAATGAAAAGCTCGCGTCCGAGGATGCCCACGCGTCGCCGCGTCGGCACGCGCGAGCGCGGTGCAGCCCCGAAAACGCGGAGGGGGCCGCGCAGAGGGAGGTGAATGGTAGCGGACTTCACCCAGCCCGACGCGTTGAAACGAATGAAAGCTCGCGTCCGAGAACACCGACGTGTCGGCACGCGCGAGCGCGCAGCCCCGGAAACGCGGAGGAGGCTTGAATCCCTAGCGTCTTTTAACAAGAAGTAATATCCGTCTCCAACCGACCCAGACACCCAGTGCTGTACACGGAAGCAGGCAGACAGGAACGCTATCTTGTTCCGTCAGAGCAAAACCTGGCCCAAATGAGGGACGGTCCTAGATCGCTAGAAATTAAACAGTAGCCGGTCTTTCAGCTCATATAGATAGATCTGATTTTAGCTACCAAGTGTGCGCACGCACCGTCTGTTCGCAAGGGGAGAAAGGTGAAAGTGCACCATTATGTTCTTCTTCGGTGGCTTTGCCATCTTGTTACTGCCCCCCCCCCCCCCCCCCCCCCCCCCCCCGGTGTGTGGCTCGAAATGATCTCTCTCTCTCTCTCTTAAAAAAAGGTGGATGGATAACCGCGGCACTGTTCCTGAAAGACGCCCCCCCTCGTCCCATTTCCTCAAAGCATCAGCGCCCTGCATCAATATGAGATTCTTCTGCCAGTCCTCTCCTCCCGAGTCTTGACCCTCAGAGCTTTCTCTCCATCTCCCGCTGCAGCGGGCCGCTTTGGCGGAGCGGTCAGCGGGTGGGCGGTGGCATGTGTTCGTCAGAGGCAGAGCGAGCGAGGAAAGCGAGACGAACGGAACGGAGCGGAGCGGAACGGAGAAGAAGCGACCGACGAACGAAGATGCCTGCAACTTTGAACGAACCCTGAAAGAACCCCCCCACCCCATGCGCTGGTGTCTTTCATTCTCAGCAGACATGTTCAACGCATGCCGGGAGGGGTCAGGTCAGGTCACCACCCGTGGGGGCCGGCGCGCCCGCGCAAAAGCTGTCGCCCATCACATGCCACTCACCACCGCGCCGCATCCGTCCATGGATCCGCCTGCCTGCGCACAACATGGCATGAGGGAGGGTCAGGGGAGGGATGCCAGCGCAGGGGGCTTCCTTTTCTTGGCTTCTCTTCTTTCCATTCTGCTCCATCAAAAGAAGCCCTCTTTTTGCGCCGGGCCTTTGCACCCCCCCCCCCCCCCCCCCCCCCCCCTAAAGCACGGGAGATTTTAATGGTTCAATCACAGGGTCGTCGGACGGCGCGACGAGACGAGATCTCTCCGGGGGCAGGAGCTGCGCCGGGAGCATGCTTGCTGCTAGCTGCTCATCATCCCTACTATGATAGTGCGCGGTTGCTCACACGTCAGGAGGGGCCGCCGCCCGTGCCGTGCTGCCGGTAACCTGAACTTTAAATCGTTTGTCTCAACCAAATAACCTGAACTTGCATCTTTTTTTTTGTGAATGCATGGAGTATATCGAGTACTGTTGGCAAGAGGATTGACGACCCTGTGCGTCTATTAACTCAAGCTATGACGCGCACTGACCTACAGTAGCTAGAACAATTTAGAGAAGTTATTAGAATTGAATTCACAGAAGCCAAAATCATATTGCGACGACTCTTTGTTGTTCTGGTTCCTTGCTAGTTGCTACAGAACTCAGACAAGTTAGAACGGGTGAAGAAGAAAAAAAAAGTAGTTCTACCTCCTCTTAATTCATTTATCAGGGACCTAATTATGGATCGATGATTGGTGGATGGGCCTGCCTCGGCAAGTCAGCACAATTTTTCTTCAATTAGATCAACCTTCTAATAAAAATTTCGGCAACTCTCCTGCCGTTTTTTTTTTAAAAAAAATAGACAAGTCCAATTGATTTTACTTTATTTTTTTCTGATATTTTCTTCACTTACTTCGGCCCAAGTTGAGCAGGATTCGGTCCGTCTAAGGGCGAGAGTAGTTTGACCCAGCAAGCAGCTGAACAAACGCTTTTCAGCAAGTTTGCATATTATTTCCCTATATTAGGAGCACAAACTTTATTCGACTTATACAAAAGTTACTGATTTATGAGCTGTTATGGTTTGTTTTATAGGTATAGTTTTCTTTTTGTTTCATGTGTTTTTCATGATTTACTCTATATCTCTAGCCGAAAGGCCCAATTTTTCTTAATTAAATATGTCTGTTATACAATATGAACCGCAGGGCCGTGGAAGGCCCAACCTTACTTTAGACGTCCATTGAAACCCCGAGCGCGCGATTTGCTCCAGGAGAATTTGTGTGAATCCTAGAAAATCTCATTTATCACCTGATCATTGTCGAGCGGATATCATATCATATCATACAACACGAAACACGGGTACCCATTTTAGGACTAGTTTAGGAACAGGGCCGAGCCAGAAAAACCTGTGGCCCTGTAAAAAAAACTAAAAGAAAACCTATAGAATAATATAACTCTTAATAACAATACTAAGTTAAATTTTAATTTTTTTGTTTCTTCTTATGCTTTTGATAATCTGATGTCTTGTAAACAATAACAAATTACTAGAGCCTAGAGCTAAACTCCTACACACATTAGATGAATTATGAATAGATGATCTTGAGCAATTACCTGCTTCTCTCGCCTTGATGAGTGCCTTAGTGTTGTACTTCTTGGTGCTGTGTAGTGCAAATTAGGTCGTAGGGGCATTTAGGTAGGGGCCGGCAAGCAGCAGCCGCCCGACGATTTTGCAGGCTTGATGTCAGGAGAATTGTGATTGAGAATTAGGAGGAGCAGCCTAGCAGGGGACCAGAGCGAATTGGGAACGACAGGATTTGAGAGGGAGTGAGGGACTCACACAGTCACGTTGTCAGTTGTCACACGCTTGAACGCAACTAGCAGACGGATATGTACTAGATAGTCTACTAGAGGAAAAATTTTGTGCGCCCCCATAATTTCATGGGCCCTGTTCGGGCGAACTGACTGCACATGCCTTTGGCCCGGGCCTGTTTAGGAGCTCCATTTTCTAAGAGATTCTTATTTTTCTAAACTAATTTCTCAAGGAAAAATGAAAACCCCGTATAATAATAGGGTTCCCAAACTAGCTCTTATAGTACAGAACAATGTGTTCCGTTATTATTTGGTCCACGCAAACCGAATCACAATCACGACAGATAATAGACGATTGAGTAACATGAGCCGTTTCTATACAACAAATTGTGGAGGCTTTAAAGCTACCTGTCAATATGAATATATACAAAGACGGCCGATCGAGATATGTCCAGGCAATATAAAGCCGACTTAATCAGAAGCTTACTCTACAGAAAAAAAGGGACGTCCATCTTTGAAAACCGTTTTTAAGGAGTGTCCCGCCAGAGAAGAAAAGGATCAAGATGTGTGAGGCGTGGTGGCTGTGGGCTGTGGCTCAGAGTTACAGTAAGGCATTGAAAATGTAACATGAGATGAGATCCTTGAGTTTGATTGAATGTACGTTGCTAGCTGTGAATGAAAAGGAAAGCTGGTCGATGTGGATGTGCATGGATGCCACACATCTCAAAATCTTCTTTTTTAATCACGCGCTAATGCCCGCACCTAGACTGCTTCCTTGTTTCACTTGTTCCCAAGTAGTAAAAGTAAGCGTGGTATAGTATAGTAGTAGTGCGGAACCGGTCATGCACAGCTAGCACATGACAGAGATAGACAGGACGGGGTGCAGCGAATGGAACGAATGCTAGGCAAATATATAAAACCATGCGCTAAGGGTGACGCTAGCTGCAGGATTAGCTAGGAACTTCTTTGACGGGTTCTCTGGTTGGTTAACACGTCATGTTCATGCCTCCCCTAATAGAACATGCACCCTACGTACAACATCATCAGGAAACTCGATACATAAGGTGCTGAACTAGCGGCAACTACGGCAACGATGCTGCATTCTTCCGTTATAAATGGAGCTAAGCTTAACCACAGTGTAGAGTCTAGTAGACAGTGCTAGCAACACAAAATCTTTTGCCGTGCTACGTTACACTGGTCACTGGTGAAGCTTGAGCAAATTTAAGGGAGGTGTGACGGTCTTGTGTGTGCATAGACGTCATAAGATAAAAATTTTATTTATTATAGTTAGTTTTATATCGCCATTAGTGCAAAATAAAATGAGTCATAATAGTTGTCGCTCTAGTTGAAGGAAAAAGTAAACTACCATTTTCCCCATTGTGAGTGTTTACCCGCTGGAGCAGTATCTGCACGAGGTTCGGCAAAATGCTGAGACATAAGCTGAGACGTGTTGAGGGCAAAATCGTCAATTCATAGGTTCCTTAATCTACACGAAGCTGTCGGAAACAACTTGTAAAACGAAACGGAGTGAGTATTTTTTTAAGATACATATGCACCACATAAACTGTACATAGCTTCTCCACCGCTAGGTACATATACCCACCTACCACCAAAACGCTAGTAATACAGTACGACAATACCTAAACATCATGTATCAGACTACCAGCTTGTAGACTGTAGTTTAAGATGGAGAACGGGCGAACAACTGCAGTTGGTGACTAATTCATTGCCAGTTAACCAGTTCACAAGGCAGTGTGCGCACATTCGTCGACAAGAGAGCGTAACACGCACCAGATAGTTACTTTTAGTTGCTTCTCGGAGACTCTTTGAGTTAGATTTTTGAAGGAGAAGGTACACCTCAATTAGGTCAATTGAAAACATGCCACTCAAACTTTTGGAAGATTGAAAACTAGACCATTTTCGTGCCACTCCATGGCATCAACATGATCTAGTTGTCTAATTTTGTAAAAGTTAAATGACATGTATACAATTAATCCTATTAATATAAGTATTCTATCAATTATATTAAGTCTTACAATCAACTTTTATAGAAGACTGACGTCCTCATGGATCAGCCACATGCACTCCCGGACACAGGTGCTTTGCCGAGTGCCACACTCAGCAAAAGGTATATGGCAAACCTAGTGTCGGCAAAGATTTGTTGCTAGGTATTGTTTATCGGGCACTCGGCAAAAAAAAACACTCAACAAAATAAAAATCGAAAACCACCGAGAAAATGAGAAAAACAGCAAACTTTTTTTAATTAAAGGAGGCACCCCACTAGCTAGCAACTCGACATCCGCTATATAAATCAAAATAACAACATTTCTCACACTTAGCACATCTTGAGGACTCGAAGAAAGGTTCTCCCTCTCACATACATCCTTCTTTACCACTACGTCACTATATCACTTTTGTTAGTTAATTGCTTCTTCTTCACAAATTATAATAAATCAAGTGTAAATTGTTTGTTTTAGGTACTAAATGAATTTAAATAAAAATGTTGCCAACTGTAAAGTTACATAACTTTTCAAGATCTACAACTTTTATTTTGTTAGTTTCTTCATTCAAGGTCGTTTACAAAATTTGAAACTTCAAACGTATTTTCTATGACAATATGATTTCAAATCAACAAATTGTCAGTTACAAAGTTAAATAACATTTCAAGACCCATAACTTTTATTTTGGTATTTCTTTTCCCATCCGAGGTGTTTGAAAAATTCGAATTTTAAAATTCAAACATAGTTTTGTATGATAAGATGCTTTCAAACCAAAAAGTTGTCAACTACAAAGTTTCATAACTTTTCAAGACCTACAAGTTTTATGTTGATGGTGTTTCCATTTGAGGACGTCTAGAAAATTCGAATTTAAAAATTTTAAAATCCAGACATAGTTTTAGTTGATAAGATGACTTTAAATCAAAACGTTGCCAACTACAAAATTCTATAACTTATTAAGATCTACAAAGTTTATTTTGATTGTTTGATCATTTATTCATCTCACATGATGGTTCTAAATTATTCACAAATCTTATACACCTCTTTGGTAGTTTCATAAACTACGAAAGAGATATAAGTTTTATGAACCAATTTATTTTTATTTTGTCATACGAAGAAATGACCAAAGCATAAATTGTACATCTTGATGACTTATACAAATTTGTAGCTGAATTTTTTTTATTTGAATTAATTTACTTTTTAAAAAGTGATTTTTAAATTATCTTTGTCTAGTGTTGAAAAAACACTCGACAAAGAAGCTCTTTGCAAAGTGTCAAAAAACACTCGGTAGCCTACAAACGCCAGTGAAACTGTGAGGGTCGGCTTTGATACTGTCTATAATACTCTAGCCAATCATGGACCAGTGATAGTGTCGGCGTTTCGAGACAGGGGGGTCCCTAAGCCGACGAGTGAGTGTGCTGCGTGCCCCAGCCCAGATGGGTCGAGCGCGTGGGCGAGCGCGAAGGGGGGAGAGGCGAGGTGGCCGGAGTCGAGCGTGAGAGAGGTGGAAGTCCCGCGGCCTTCGTGTTCGTCCCGCGCCCAGGTCAGGTGCGCTTGCAGTAGGGGGGTTACAAGCGTCCACGCGGGTGAGGGAAGCGAGCGGCCCCAAGAGAGCGCCTGTCCCGTCCTCGGTCCCGCGCGGCCAACCTTCTCTAAGAAGGCCCTGGTCCTCCCTTTTATAGTTGTAAGGAGAGGATCCAGGTGTACAATGGGGGGTGTAGCAGAGTGCTACGTGTCTAGCGGAGGGAGAGCTAGCGCCCTAGGTACATGCCAATGTGGCAGCCGGAGAGATCTGGGCACCCTGCTGGCGTGATGTCGTGGCTGTCAGAGGTGCGACGGAGCCTGGCGGAGGGACAGCTGTTGGAGCGGTCGAGTCCCTGCTGACGTCGTCCTGCTTCCGTAAGAGAGCTGGGGGCCGCCGTCATCATAGAGCTTGTGGAGCGCCATCATTGCCCCTCCGGCGGAGCTGGCCGGATGGGACGCCGGTCTTGTTCTCCGTGACCCGAGTCGATTCGGGGTAGGATGATGATGGCGCTTCCTGTTGACGTGGCGGTCTGTGCCCTAGGCAGGGCGACGTGGGGGTTCCTCCGAAGCCGAGGTTGAGTCTGCCTTCCGTTGCCGTGGCCGAGCCCGAGCCATGGGGTCGGGCGAGGCGGAAGTCGTTCGGCCGAGGCCAGGGCGGAGTCCGAGCCCTGGGGTCGGGCGAGGCGAAGTTTCGTCGTCTTCCGGGTCTTAGCCCGAGTCCGAGCCCTGGGGTCGGGCGGAGCGGAGTTTCGTCGTCTTCCGGGTCTTAGCCCGAGTCCGAGCCCTGGGGTCGGGCGGAGCGGAGTTCGCCGTCTTCCGGGTCTTAGCCCGAGTCCGAGCCCTGGGGTCGGGCGGAGCGGAGTTCGCCGTCTTCCGGGTCTTAGCCTGAGTCCGAGCCCTGGGGTCGGGCGGAGCGGAGTTCACCGTCTTCCGGGTCTTAGCCCGAGTCCGAGCCCTGGGGTCGGGCGGAGCGGAGTTCGCCGTCTTTCGGTTCTTAGCCCGAGTCCGAGCCCTGGGGTCGGGCGGAGCGGAGTTCGCCGTCTTCCGGGTCTTAGCCCGAGTCCGAGCCCTGGGGTCGGGCGGAGCGGAGTTCGCCGTCTTCCGGGTCTTAGCCCGAGTCCGAGCCCTGGGGTCGGGCGGAGCGGAGTTCGCCGTCTTCCGGGTCTTAGCCCGAGTCCGAGCCCTGGGGTCGGGCGGAGCGGAGTTCGCCGTCTTCCGGGTCTTAGCCCGAGTCCGAGCCCTGGGGTCGGGCGGAGCGGAGTTCGCCGTCTTCCGGGTCTTAGCCCGAGTCCGAGCCCTGGGGTCGGGCGGGGCGGAGTTCGCCGTGGTGCCTTTGGCAAGGCCTGACTGCCTGTCAGACTCACTCTGTCGAGTGGCACTGCAGTCGGAGTGGCGCAGGCGGCGCTGTCCTTCTGTCAGACTGGCCAGTGGAGCGGTGGAGTGACGGCGGTCACTTCGGCTCTGCCGGGGGCGCGTGTCAGGATGAAGGTGTCAGGCCACCTTTGCGTTAAATGCCCCTGCAATTTGGTCAGTCGGTGTGGCGATTTAGTCAAGGTTGCTTCTGAGCGAAGCCAAGGCCTCGGGCGAGCCGGTGATGTGTCCGCCATAAAAAGGGGGCCTCGGGCGAGACGGAAGTCTCTCGAGGTCGGCTGCCCTTGGCCGAGGCTAGGCTCGGGTGAAGCGTGATCGAGTCACTCGTGTGGACTGATCCCTGACTTAATCGTACCCATCAGGCCTTTGCAGCTTTATGCTGATGGGGGTTACCAGCTGAGAATTAGGCGTCTTGAGGGTACCCCTAATTATGGTCCCCGACAGTAGCCCCCGAGCCTCGAAGGGAGTGTTAGCACTCGCTTGGAGGCTTTTGTCGCACTTTTTTGCAAGGGGACCAGCCTTTCTCGGTTGCATTTCGTTCCGGTGGGTGCGCGCGAGCGCACCCGCCGGGTGTAGCCCCCGAGGCCTCGGAGGAGTGGTTACACTCCTTCGAGGTCTTAATACCTCGCGCAATGCTTCGGCTGGTCTGGTCGTTCCCTCATGCGAACTGGCTGTAGCCCGGGTGCACGGTCGGGGTCCAAGCTCTCGGGCTGGTATGTTGACGCTGTCAACGATTTGGCCGGAGCCGGTTTTTGCGAGAGCAGCCCCCGAGCCTCTGCACAGGGCGAGAGGGCGATCAGGGACAGACTCGACTTTTTACATACGCCCCTACGTCGCCTTTCCGCAAGGAGGAGGGGGGGAGTGCGCCATGCTACCCTCGATGGGCACCGAACATGGTGTCTCCGGTGAGCTGCAAGCGGGTAATCCGAGTGGACGTCCGTGCCCCGTTCGTTGGGGGTCGGCTAGGGGCCCAGAGGCACGCCCAAAAGTACCTGCGGGTGATTTGCCGGACCTGGTCCCCTGGTGACGGGGTCCGAGGGCTCGATGCCTCCCTCCGATGGGATTCCGTTACAAGATCGTTCCCGCTGGTCTCGGAAATGTCCTAGGGTACCTCGGGAGCGCAGCCCGAGCCTTGGTTATGTATCGAACGTACCCCTGGTCATCCCTCGCTCGGTGTCTGAGGCGACTGTGAACCCTTCGGGGGCCAGCCTTCGAACCCTTGATCAGTAATGGGCGCGGAGCCCGAGTAGCCTGAGGCGGCCATGGAACCCTTCGGGGGGCTGGCCTTCGAACCCCTGACCAGTAGTGGGTGTCGGGCCCACGCGATCTGAGGCGGCTGTTGAACCCTTCGGAGGGCCAGCCTTCGAACCCCTAATCAGTAGTGGGGGGCTCGGAGCCCGGTTCCTTCGCGGAGAAGGATCCCTTTCGGGGTATCCCCCTTTCCCGGTCCCTGTTGCAAGAGATAGAGAAAGAGAAAAACGGAAAAGGATACGAAATCGGACGACATGGCGTACCTTTTCTGACGCGATTATTACGACGAAGGTGAAGCGTCGCGCGCTCCTCCTGCCAGAGGCGCCGCGTGTCCCGCCGCGGAGTTAATGCGACGGGGCGAGTGGTTGGCGGGGCGGCTGTTGCGCGCGTGCGATCCGTTCGAGGAACGGGTCACGGGTGCACCGTCTCCACGCCGTGAGAGGAGGCTCTCTTGCTGTCCCAGGATGGGACGTGAGCCTGGCTGACGACGTGACTGCTGCGCCCGCCCGCCTGCCACCGCTATTACTGTCGGCCCTCTTTCGGTCGCTTTGACCGACGCGCCAGGCTGGCGCTGTTGGGTCGCCTCGAGTCGCGGCATTGGCTCCGCAACCGAAGAGGCGCGATGGTGGCACAAGTGGCGGTGCGGTTGCTTGCATGCAGCAACTGGCGCGCCGGTTGCTCGACGCGTGGGGCTGGGTTCCCAAGCTGGCGTGTCAGAAGTTGGAGAAGCGCGTCCATCTGGCGCGGTTGCATGCCGCCTGCATGGCTGCCCGCCCCTTCTGCCCGTTGGTCTGGGCGGAAATGGGGGGTCGCTTGTAACCGCTGGACGGTCGTGCGCACCACGCGCGGCGGTCTGGCTTCTTCTGCCCTGAGCCGGCTTGCATGACATGCGGGACCCAGCCCCCGAGTCGCAGGGGAGGGCCTTGGAGCGTGTTGGAGAAGACTCAGCCCGTGGCGCCTGGGGGCGCACGTAGGAAGAGTTGCCTTTAAAAGGAGGGAGACTCCTTTCGGAAGGCAACCATGTCTTCTTCCTCCCTTAAGCGTCGTGTCTTCCCATCTTCCAAGCCCCCGGATGGGGGGTATCCGCCGCCTTCCCGCCTCCTCGTTGGAGGAACGCAACTCCATGGGAGTTGGTACCTCTCAGCCATCGTTCGGCTTCAAGGATTTTCATCACGCAGCCTGGCCACGCTCCGCCACCGGTGGCCACCCAAGATGGTGACCTCTAGTTCGACGGTGGGGGAAGCGGGCCAGGCCGCGGCCTCTACTCCTCCCTCGGCCTCAAGGATTTTCGTCATCCAGGCCAAGATGGAAGATGAGGCGAGTCGGGGGGCCGCCCCCGCGTGGGTCGGCTGCCCTTTTCTTCCCCCCGCGCCCGGGGGTGAAGGGCGTCCTTGAGCCCCACGGAGACTTCCTCCAGCCATGCCGGGATATGTAGGGCGCTAGTGGCCCTGGATCTCCGTCTCCCTGCCTGAATGGCTGGTTCTCGTCCTCAGCGGGGGGGAGTCCTCCTGCCGTGACACCTGCCCCAAAGATGCTGCCTAAGCCGCTTCGCTGTCTAGGGCAGGGGTGGTTGTCGTCGCGGTTGGAACGGGCGGCAGCGAGCCGCTCATCGTTCTTCAGTTACTCCGCAGGCCTTCCCCCTCGGAGGGGGGTTGTTCGTACCTGCGGAGGTGGGAACCGGAGTTCCGTTGGTAGTGGCATCTCGAATGCCAGTGTTTTTTGTTCATTGTGGCTGTCGGGGCCTGAACATGTATGTAATTTTGGCACGGAGCCGTGTTTTTTCCTCATTTTCGAGCACTAAGTCTCGCCTGTTGATTATCTGAACCGCTTTACCAAGCATGAGTCGCCCCGTGTCAAGGTGACGGGTGAGGTATCCGTATCCCGGAGGCGTAGGAATCCCTCGGCCCGTTCGGCCTTGTTGTCTGGGGTTCCTCTAGCTTAGTTAAAGAGACCCCTCGGCCGCCCTTCGGTGGACCGAGGCCAGGGGTAGCGATATCAGTATGAACAGAGGCGGAGTTGGCTCGAGAATGGGAACCTGGTTGGCCGGAGCTTAGTCGTGTTGTCCGTCAGCGGAGCCGACGCCGAAGTCGATCAGTCGAGGCCTCGGGTCAGGCTGGCGCCCTTGGAAGCCGGTTGACCGAGGCCCCAGGGGTAACCGGTCGAGCCACCTGCTCGGGCCGGATTCCCGGAGGAGTCCCTGGGCCGCGTCGCCGCCCGAGGCTGGGTCGGGCTTTGCTGAAGACGTCGTCGATGCCGAGGGTGCTACGGCTCCCTTCAGCGTGAAGACCCGAGCCTGCAGGATCAGATCATCTTGTAGCGTGCGCTTTCTGCGGCCGCCGAGGCCAGAAAAAACACACCCTCGCCACGCTTGCGAAGCTGCGCCTTTTTTCCTCTTGTTTCGAGCATCTGGACTCTGTCGGTAACAGGGATGTTTGTGTGAGCGAGAGTTGCTTTTCGCGGAAGGGACGAGTGAGGTATCCGTATCCCAGAGGCGTGGGAATCCCTCGGCTCGGTCGGCCTTGCCGCTTACGCGTACTTTCACCCGTCCATGAGGCCCTGTCCCCGACTTAGTCGAGAAAGCTTGAAGGACTGCTTCGGCAGGAGAGCTTCCGAACGTGAAGACTTGTTCGGTCCACGGAGTCGCTTTATCCGAGCGCAAGTTACTTATCGCAGAAGGTGATGAGTGAGGTATCCGTATCCCGGAGGCGTAGGAGTCCCTCGGCTCGGTCAGCCTTGGCTGCTTACGTGTACTCCGTCGTTTCCAGGATCCGCTTTCCGAAGTAGTCAAGAAGCACGAAAGAAATCCTGCTAAAAAGAGATCCTTTTTCGAGGAAAAATTCGACGCAGAGGGGGTCTCCCCCCTTTTAGCCCCCGAGGGAGGGTCGGGCTTTGCCGAGGCTAAGCCGACCCTTCCTTGACGACTAAACTTTGCGTAGGTGCGAGGTATATGAACAACTTGAAAACATCTTAAGGGTAGAAGCGACGTAGCTGTTTGATGTTCCAAGCGTTGCCGTAGATTTCGCCTTGATTGTTGGCCAGCTTGTATGTTCCGGGCTTCAGAACTTTGGCGATGACGAATGGCCCTTCCCAGGGGGCGTGAGCTTGTGCCTCCCTCGGGCGTCTTGCCGCAGCCGAAGCACCAGATCGCCCACCTGGAGTTCTCGGGACCGGACCCCTCGGGCGTGGTAGCGTCGCAGGGACTGTTGGTACCGCGCCGAGTGTAGTAAGGCCCTGTCCCGAGCTTCCTCTAGCTGGTCCAGCGATTCCTCTCGGCTAGCTTGGTTGCTTTGTTCGGTGTAGGCCCTCGCCCTCGGGGAGCCGTATTCTAGGTCAGTGGGCAAGATAGCTTCAGCCCCGTAGACCAGGAAAAACGGCGTGAAGCCCGTGGCACGACTCGGCGTCGTCCTTAGGCTCCAGACCACCGAGGGGAGTTCCTTCATCCATCGCTTGCCGAATTTGTTGAGGTCGTTGTAGATCCGAGGCTTGAGCCCTTGTAGAATCATGCCGTTGGCACGCTCTACTTGCCCATTCGACATGGGATGAGCCACGGCGGCCCAGTCCACCCGGATATGGTGATCCTCGCAAAAATCCAAGAATTTTTTGCCGGTGAACTGGGTGCCGTTGTCGGTGATGATGGAGTTCGGGACCCCGAAGCGATGGATGATGTTGGTGAAGAACGCCACCGCCTGCTCGGACCTGATGCTGTTCAGAGGTCGGACCTCGATCCACTTGGAGAATTTGTCGATGGCGACCAGCAGGTGCGTGTAGCCCCCGGGCGCCTTCTGCAAGGGACCGACGAGGTCCAGACCCCATACAGCGAAGGGCCAAGTGACGGGTATTGTCTGCAGAGCCTGAGCGGGCAGGTGCGTCCGCTTCGCATAGAATTGGCACCCTTCGCAGGTGCGGACAATTCTAGTGGCGTCAGCCACCGCCGTTGGCCAGTAGAAGCCTTGCCGGAAAGCATTTCCGACAAGGGCTCGGGGCGCTGCGTGGTGGCCGCAAGCCCCCGAGTGTATTTCTTGTAGCAGTTCCCGACCTTCGGCGATGGAGAGGCATCGCTGGAGGATGCCCGAGGGGCTGCGATGGTAGAGCTCCTCTTCGTCGCCCAGCAAGACGAATGACTTGGCGCGTCGCGCTACCCGCCGAGCCTCGACTTGGTCGAGGGGTAGCTCTCCTCGACGGAGATATTGCAGGTACGGGGCCTGCCAATCTTGATCCGGCGTGGCCCCGCTCTGCCCTTCCTCGACGTTCAGTGCCTCACCCTCGGAGGCCGAGGGTACCTTGGGCTGTGTCGAGGGTACCTCGGGCTGTGCCGAGGGTACCTCGGGCTCGGGCGCGTCGTCGAGCTTGACGGAGGGTTGATGCAGATCCCGGGAGAAGACGTCCGGGGGGACTGTCGTTCGCCCCGAGGCTATCTTAGCCAGCTCGTCTGCGGTTTCGTTGTAGCGCCGAGCGATGTGGTTGAGCTCGAGCCCGAAGAACTTGTCTTCCAGGCGCCGAACCTCGTCGCAGTAGGCCTCCATCTTTGGGTCGCGGCAGTGGGAGTTCTTCATGACTTGGTCGATGACGAGCTGCGAATCACCGCGGGCGTCGAGGCGTCTGACCCCTAGCTCGATGGCGATCCGCAATCCGTTGACCAGAGCTTCGTACTCGGCCACATTGTTGGACGCCGGGAAATGGAGGCGCAGCACGTAGCGCAAGTGCTTTCCGAGGGGCGAGATGAAGAGCAGGCCTGCGCCGGCCCCCGTCTTCATCAGCGACCCGTCGAAAAACATGGTCCAGAGCTCCGGTTGGATCGGAGTCGTTGGCAGCTGGGTGTCGACCCACTCGGCCACGAAATCCGCCAACACCTGGGACTTGATGGCCTTCCGAGGGGCGAACGAGATCGTTTCGCCCATGATTTCCACCGCCCACTTTGCGATCCTACCCGAGGCCTCTCGGCACTGGATGATCTCCCCCAGGGGGAAGGATGACACCACAGTTACCGGATGAGACTCGAAGTAGTGCCGCAGCTTCCGCCTTGTCAGGATCACAACATACAGCAGCTTTTGAACTTGCGGGTAGCGGATCTTAGTCTCGGACAGCACTTCGCTGATGAAGTAGACCGGCCTCTGAACGGGCAATGCATGCCCTTCCTCTTGCCTTTCGACCACAATCGCGGCGCTAACCACCTGAGTGGTCGCGGCGACGTAGACCAAGAGGGCTTCTCCGTCCGCCGGGGGCACCAAGACAGGCGCCTTTGTAAGGAGCGCCTTCAGGTTGCCGAGGGCTTCCTCGGCCTCGGGGGTCCAAGCGAAACACTCGGCCTTCCTTAAGAGGCGGTACAGAGGCAGACCTCTTTCGCCGAGGCGTGAGATGAAGCGGCTCAGGGCCGCGAGGCATCCCATGACCCTCTGTACCCCTTTTAAGTCCTTGATGGGTCCCATGCTGGTGATGGCCGCGATCTTCTCCGGGTTGGCTTCGATGCCTCGCTCGGAGACGATGAACCCTAGGAGCATGCCTCGGGGCACCCCGAAGATACACTTCTCAGGATTAAGCTTGACTCCTTTCGCCTTGAGACACCGGAATGTCACTTCAAGGTCGGAGAGGAGGTCGGAGGCCTTCCTTGTCTTGACTACGATGTCATCGACGTAGGCCTCGACTGTGCGACCGATGTGTTCGCCGAACACATGGTTCATGCACCGCTGGTACGTCGCGCCCGCATTCCTCAAACCGAACGGCATGGTGACATAGCAGTACATGCCGAACGGCGTGATGAAAGAAGTCGCGAGCTGGTCGGACTCTTTCATCCGGATCTGGTGATACCCTGAGTAGGCATCGAGGAAGGACAGGGTTTCGCACCCAGCGGTGGAATCCACGATTTGGTCGATGCGAGGCAGAGGGTAGGGAACCTTCGGACATGCTTTGTTGAGACCAGTGTAGTCTACACACATCCGCCATTTCCCCCCTTTCTTCCTCACAAGCACAGGGTTGGCAAGCCATTCGGGATGGAATACCTCTTTGATGAACCCTGCTGCCATTAGCTTGTGGATCTCTTCGCCAATCACTCTGCGCTTCTCCTCGTCGAATCGGCGCAGAGGCTGCCTGACGGGTCGGGCTCCGGCCCGAATATCCAGCGAGTGCTCGGCGACATCCCTCGGTATGTCGGGCATGTCCGAGGGACTCCACGCAAAGACGTCGGCGTTCACGCGGAGAAAGTCGACGAGCACTGCTTCCTATTTGGGGTCGAGCCCGGAACCGATCCGGACCTGCTTGGTGGTGTCGCCACTGGGGTCGAGAGGGACGGCCTTGACCGTCTCCGCTGGCTCGAAGTTGCCGGCATGGCGCTTCACGTCTGGCACCTCCTTGGAGAGGTTCTTCAGGTCGGCGATGAGGGCCTCGGACTCGGCGAGGGCCTCGGCGTACTCCACGCACTCCACGTCGCATTCGAACGCGTGTTTGTACGTGGGGCCGACGGTGATGACCCCGTTGGGGCCCGGCATCTTGAGCTTCAAGTAGGTGTAGTTGGGGATGGCCATGAACTTCGCGTAGCATGGCCTCCCTAGCACGGCGTGGTAGGTTCCTCGGAACCCGACCACCTCGAACGTCAGGGTCTCCCTTCGGAAGTTGGAGGGTGTCCCGAAGCAGACGGGGAGGTCGAGTCGCCCGAGGGGCTGGACGCGCTTCCCAGGGATGATCCCGTGGAAGGGCGCAGCGCCTGCTCGGACGGAGGACAGATCGACGCGCAGGAGCTTGAGGGTCTCGGCGTAGATGATGTTGAGGCAGCTGCCCCCATCCATCAGGACCTTGGTGAGCCTGACATCGCCGACAACGGGGTCGACGACGAGCGGGTATTTCCCCGGGCTCGGCACATGATCGGGGTGGTCGGCCTGGTCGAAAGTGATGGGCTTGTCGGACCAGTCTAGGTAGACTGGCGCCGCCACCTTCACCGAGCAGACCTCCCGGCGCTCTTGCTTGCGGTGCCGAGCCGAGGTATTCGCCGCATGCCCTCCATAGATCATGAAGCAGTCGCTGACCTCGGGGAATTCTCCTGCTAGGAGATCTTCGTTCTTGTCGTCGTCGCGGGTCCTGCCACCCTCGGCGGGTGGCCCGGCCCTGTGGAAGTGACGCCGAAGCATAACGCACTCCTTGAGGGTGTGCTTGACGGGCCCCTGATGGTAGGGGCACGACTCCTTGAGCATCTTGTTGAAGAGGTTTGCACCTCCGGGGGGCTTCCGAGGGTTCTTATACTCGGCGGCGGCGACAAGGTCCGCGTCAGCGGCGTCGCGTTTCGATTGCGACTTCTTCTTGCCTTTCTTCTTGGCGCCGCACGGAGCAGACGCCTCGGGAGCTTCTTCCGATGGGCGGCCCTGGGGCTGCTTGTCCTTTCGGAAGATAGCCTCGACCGCCTCCTGGCCAGAGGCGAACTTGGTGGCGATGTCCATCAGCTCGCTCGCCCTGGTGGGGGTTTTGCGACCCAGCTTGCTCACCAGGTCGCGGCAAGTGGTGCCGGCGAGGAACGCGCCGATGACATCCGAGTCGGTGATGTTGGGCAGCTCGGTGTGCTGCTTCGAGAATCGCCGGATGTAGTCCCGAAGCGGCTCCCCGGCTGTTGCCGGCAGCTTCGAAGGTCCCAAGAATTCCCGGGGCGCACGTATGTGCCCTGGAAATTGCCAGCGAAGGCTTGGACCAAGTCGTCCCAGTTGGAGATCTGCCCCGGAGGCAGGTGCTCCAACCAGGCGCGAGCAGTGTCGGAGAGGAACAGGGGGAGGTTACGGATGATGAGGTTGTCGTCGTCCGTTCCACCCAGTTGGCAGGCAAGGCGGTAGTCCGCGAGCCACAGTTCCGGTCTCGTTTCCCCCGAGTACTTCGTGATAGTAGTCAGGGGTCGGAACCGGGTCGGGAATGGCGCCCGTCGGATGGCCCGACTGAAGGCCTGCGGACCGGGTGGTTCGGGCGAGGGACTCCGATCCTCCCCGCTGTCGTAGCGCCCCCCACGCCTGGGGTGGTAGCCTCGGCGCACCCTTTCGTCGAGGTGAGCCCGACGGTCGCGTCGATGGTGCTCGTTGCCGAGGTGGCCCGGGGCCGCAGGCGCGGTGTTGCGCGTGTGCCCGGTGTAGACCGAGGCTTCCCGCATGAATCGGGAAGTCGCGGCATGAGGTTCCGAGGGATAACCTTGCCTTCGGGAGGCAGTGCTCTCGGCCCGCCGGGCCGCAGCGCCTTCCAGGAGATTCTTGAGTTCTCCCTGGATTCGCCGACCCTCGGTGGTTGACGGCTCCGGCATCGCGCGGATGAGCATCGCTGCGGTTGCCAGGTTCTGACCAACCCCGCTGGATGCGGGCGGCGGCCTGATCCTGACATCGTTGGCGACGCGGTGATGGAGACCTTGGGGCAGGTGACGTATTTCTCCGGCCAGGGGTTGGCCCACCCATGCCTGTCCGACGTCCCGACGGATCGGCTCAAGCGCTCCTGTTCCCTCGTTGAGCCTGGCCTGCACCTCGTGGACTTGCTCGAGTTGTGGGTCGTAACCCCCCGCCGGAGCGGGGACCACAGCTAGCTCCCGTGGGATGTCGGCGCGAGGCACCGGCCTAGGGAGATCACCGTCCTCCGGCATGCCAAGATGGTTGCCTTCGGAGGGATCCCCTAGCTCGATGTGGAAACATTCGCGGCTTGGGCCGCAGCTCTCGTCGCCAAGGCTGCGGCTTCCATCGGAACAGTCGGATAGGCAGTAGTCACATGCGGTCATGAAGTCCCGCACGGCACTGGGGTTGCCAAGTCCGGAGAAATCCCAAGCGATGTTGGGATCGTCATCTTCCTCAGACCCAGAGGGCCCGTAGGTCGAGACGTCCGTCAGTCGGTCCCAAGGCGACCGCATACGGAACCTCAGTGGGGTTGCACTCGCCTCAATGAGAGCGCCCGCCAAAACGAGGTCGTTTGGCGGGTTGAGGCCGAGTCGAAATGACGCAAGATGGGAGTTAGTCGGTACCTTTTTGTCGACGAGGAGCGACGTAGTCACATCGGGGACTGGTTGCACCGTCAACTCTGGTTCGAGGGCGACGTCCTGCAGGCTTTCCGCGAGCGCGCCGGCGTCGTCTTCTTGCTCGGGGTCAGCGTGCCGCGGGGGGACGGCGCTTGCCTCCGTCTTGAACGCGAGGTCGACGTCCGGCGTGCCTTCCGTCGGGGCGTCGGGGGCGTCGATTCGCTCGACGGCCGACGAAGCGCGGCCTCCCACCTGGCCTTGACGGCCCCGCCTCCTCCTCCGTTGGCGGGGGAGAGAACGGAGCGAGCCCGAATGTTGCCCTTCCACCACGCGGGGAAGACGTCGTCGATTCCGCCGCCGGCGGGCGGGTTGTCGGCCGCCATTGTCGTAGTCGCGCGGCGGTGGAAGAAGTATCATGCCGTAGCTGCCGTCGAAGGACATGAACTCAAGAGTCCCGAAACGAAGCACCGTCCCGGGCCGGAGAGGTTGCTGGAGACTGCCCATCTGGAGCTTGACGGGGAGCTGTTCGTCAGCACGCAGCAGGCCCCTACCTGGCGCGCCAACTGTCGGCGTTTCGAGACAGGGGGGTCCCTAAGCCGACGAGTGAGTGTGCTGCGTGCCCCAGCCCAGATGGGTCGAGCGCGTGGGCGAGCGCGAAGGGGGGAGAGGCGAGGTGGCCGGAGTCGAGCGTGAGAGAGGTGGAAGTCCCGCGGCCTTCGTGTTCGTCCCGCGCCCAGGTCAGGTGCGCTTGCAGTAGGGGGGTTACAAGCGTCCACGCGGGTGAGGGAAGCGAGCGGCCCCAAGAGAGCGCCTGTCCTGTCCTCGGTCCCGCGCGGCCAACCTTCTCTAAGAAGGCCCTGGTCCTCCCTTTTATAGTTGTAAGGAGAGGATCCAGGTGTACAATGGGGGGGTGTAGCAGAGTGCTACGTGTCTAGCGGAGGGAGAGCTAGCGCCCTAGGTACATGCCAATGTGGCAGCCGGAGAGATCTGGGCACCCTGCTGGCGTGATGTCGTGGCTGTCGGAGGTGCGGCGGAGCCTGGCGGAGGGACAGCTGTTGGAGCGGTCGAGTCCCTGCTGACGTCGTCCTGCTTCCGTAAGAGAGCTGGGGGCCGCCGTCGTCATAGAGCTTGTGGAGCGCCATCATTGCCCCTCCGGCGGAGCTGGCCAGATGGGACACCGGTCTTGTTCTCCGTGACCCGAGTCGATTCGGGGTAGGATGATGATGGCGCTTCCTGTTGACGTGGCGGTCTGTGCCCTAGGCAGGGCGACGTGGGGGTTCCTCCGAAGCCGAGGTTGAGTCTGCCTTCCGTTGCCGTGGCCGAGCCCGAGCCATGGGGTCGGGCGAGGCGGAAGTCGTTCGGCCGAGGCCAGGGCGGAGTCCGAGCCCTGGGGTCGGGCGAGGCGGAGTTTCGTCGTCTTCCGGGTCTTAGCCCGAGTCCGAGCCCTGGGGTCGGGCGGAGCGGAGTTTCATCATCTTCCGGGTCTTAGCCCGAGTCCGAGCCCTGGGGTCGGGCGGAGTGGAGTTCGCCGTCTTCCGGGTCTTAGCCTGAGTCCGAGCCCTGGGGTCGGGCGGAGCGGAGTTCGCCGTCTTCCGGGTCTTAGCCCGAGTCCGAGCCCTGGGGTCAGGCGGAGCGGAGTTCGCCGTCTTCCGGGTCTTAGCCCGAGTCCGAGCCCTGGGGTCGGGCGGAGCGGAGTTCGCCGTCTTCCGGGTCTTAGCCCGAGTCCGAGCCCTGGGGTCGGGCGGAGCGGAGTTTGCCGTCTTCCGGGTCTTAGCCCGAGTCCGAGCCCTGGGGTCGGGCGGGGCGGAGTTCGCCGTGGTGCCTTTGGCAAGGCCTGACTGCCTGTCAGACTCACTCTATCGAGTGGCACTACAGTCGGAGTGGCGCAGGCGGCGCTGTCCTTCTGTCAGACTGGCCAGTGGAGCGGTGGAGTGACGGCGGTCACTTCGGCTCTGCCGGGGGCGCGTGTCAGGATGAAGGTGTCAGGCCACCTTTGCGTTAAATGCCCCTGCAATTTGGTCAGTCGGTGTGGCGATTTAGTCAAGGTTGCTTCTGAGCGAAGCCAAGGCCTCGGGCGAGCCGGTGATGTGTCCGCCATAAAAAGGGGGCCTCGGGCGAGACGGAAGTCTCTCGATGTCGGATGCCCTTGGCCGAGGCTAGGCTCGGGTGAAGCGTGATCGAGTCACTCGTGTGGACTGATCCCTGACTTAATCGTACCCATCAGGCCTTTGCAGCTTTATGCTGATGGGGGTTACCAGCTGAGAATTAGGCGTCTTGAGGGTACCCCTAATTATGGTCCCCGACAGATAGTTACTCCTAACATGATATGACTTAGGTCTCGATCTTCCGAAAGGTTCAAATAACTATCGATTTGGGCAGATTCGAGACACACCGATCCGGTTTCAAATCCGAAGAAATGAACCCTGCAACCTTAGCACCACGAATCCTCTGGTTACCAACCAAGCTGCAGCTCGATTGACCTTGCCAAGAAGGCTTACTCTTGCCTGCGGAATCGAAGAACACGAGCAAGTGCCCGGAGAAGAAACCAAATCACAGAAAGTATTCGATTCAACTCACGAATGGGGTTCCACAACCGAATGAAGGGTGTCCTATTCTTGATAGAATGAAACTAAGAAAACCCAACCCTAGAGGAGGGGGTGGTGGTTGGATAAAGGAGTTTGGGGCGTCTATGACCCCCTCGTCGCAACCCTAGTGGGCCAAGACAAGATACACGACCCAAAGGGCCAAAGACAGTGGCGCAGCACTGAGACAGATTCTGGACACCAACTTGTGGAATATTTTTTCGTCGACTCCTCATGAATTTGGACCTGGTACCAGCTCTATTTGAATGTTTATCTTCTTAGCTTTCCATCCATATAAAGATCACCCAAATCCGAGTCTGTATGTGACCTGGACGGCCATTTTAGCACAGACTGCTCCTGGAGCCCAGAAACAGACCTGAGGTCGGTTGGTTTGGGCCTCCCTCTTGACTCGTTTGTCCTTGCTGGCCCTCCACCCTCCAATCCCTTCTCCAAGTATTCCTTGGCCTTCTCCATGGTTCCTAATCACAATATAATCATTTGGTAGTTGTCTATTCTCATAATCATATTAAGAGGAGTTTAGGAATGAGCTCACCTCTAGATTCAATTGTCGTGCTCGAGCTCTAGTGATTGGACCTTGGACATTCAGTGGAGGATTATTGTTCGTATCTATAGGAGTGATGTCCTCATCATAACATGCCTCTAAAATCATACTCTAGACACACAGACCAACACGAGTCTTTGGCAACTCTCTAGGATCATAGACCATCCTCATAAACCAACACGAATCTTTCATACACACTTTTTCTCACTCGTGTGCTCCTGAGAAAACTTCTCGCTCAGTCACCCATCACAAAATTTCTCTGAGCCTAAGCAATCGTGCACACCTAAGCAAACTTTCTTGTTGGTCACTCATCCCAAAATTAATTTGAGCCAAACACGATTAACCTAGAGGTGCTTTCGAGATACATTTTTGAAAAAAAGGTGCACCTTTTGGTATAAGTATTCCATCAATCCTATTAAACCTAGGGTCAGTATATCACAATCTTGGATTTTAGGAAAAAACTAAGGTAAAATTGATGTGTCCAATACACATATAGATTTCATTTTTGACAATCTACGTATGCATGAAAAGATAACTTGATAATCTAACCAAACTTCGATTTGATGTTAAATTTCATACCGTGTCAACATGAATTGTCGAAACAATTCATCATCTATAATTTTCCAAGATGCTATGACACCGTCTTTTAGTTTATTGGCCCATTTATCATCTTAGAGCCTATTAGGGGATGTGTTCATGGCCTCATGGGAATGGGGATGATACTCAAGGCTCTCTGTAAATATCCATCTGACTCTCTTAGGATTCAGGTTTTGTTCCAATCTTGTTTTTCTCATGAAATGGACATTCACTGCATTTGTATTGTTAAGATCAAGTCAGGTGAAACATTAGCCCTCTGTTTTTATCTTGTTCATCTATGTTGATTAGTTCTTTCGAATAAAGACTTAAAACCTTGTGAAACTCATATACTTCATATATCCTTGCAACTTTATATCGTGTTTATTTCACTTTTGTTCGTGCTCCAAATTCACTTGCAGGGAAGCCTTCACGATCAGCAAGCTCATCCCATTTAAAATCTAAATGAAGAAAATATATTTTGGTGGTGCTAATATAGGAAAACCGGTTTATGGCTAGGCCAGTTTTTACGGGCCATTACACATTTAAGTTGTATTTTAACTAGTTTTGCAAGAATTTTTAACCCCTATTATAGAATAAGATCACCCTCTTCTTGTATAAATAAAAGAAACACATCAGATTAAGCTAACCAAGACTTACAATAATGAAGAAAAATCTCTCTCTCTCTCTATGTATATGTTTGTGTATATAATGACTTGGACTACTGCATACGAATTATAATAGCTTAAATCTAGCTAACGATGAGATATGAAATTCGATTGTAAAATATATAGGTTACATCGTCCATAGTTTGTATGTGATTCGAACTCATTAGTTCTACTTATGGGCGAGTGAGTTAAACGATTTATACCTATATAATACATAGTCTGATTATAATATATTTTAGATTTCGTTGCAAGGTCAGCATAAGAGCAAGTTTAATAATAGCTTGGATTTAATTCATACCGACTTCTACTGCTTTTACAACGTTTTGTCTCTATGGATTGCAGCCGCAGTGCGAACATCTGGCTTTAATCTGAAACGACTGCTGCTTATAAGGACCTTTGCAGCTTATTTTGTAGCCGATACGTATAATGGTTAGCACTTTACAATTAATATAGGGTCAACTTGTGTCACACCCGGATTTAAGGGATAAAGTCGGATGCGTCTCATACGTGCGCCAAAAATATGCTAAATGTCATTATTACACATAGAAAGTCTTACAAAAATAAATGGTAAATATAAAACGAACTAAAAGTCCATCCATGACGCCATTAAAGCTGACTAGGAGACGCCACCTAGATCAACTCGTACTTTTTATTGTACTGCTCCTCCTGGACCACCTCTTCTTCTCCTGTGAGGGGTTATATATCGCAAAAGTGAACTCACAAAAGATCATAGCTCAACAAGTTGTGAGGAATAATGTGTATAAATCCACCAAAGATAGGAGTTCATGTGAAGTGTAAGGCTGATCAAAAATATATGTTAAAGTTGAGCATTGCTTTTAATAAGTTGGTCAAATTTTATTAGCAATTACTAGATGTAAGTAAATACCATACCAGAATAATAATAAATCAAAATTAATAATAAATCTCAAAGCGATGCAAATGATAAATTGTATTTAATTCCATAATTTAATCATGCGAGAGTCCTGAGCTGCTCATGATCGCGAGCACGGCTAGTATACCAGTTTTACACTTTGCAGAGGTTGTACCCTGTACCCATAAGTCATGTTACCCATCTGCTACGGGGTTGTACGGGCCCCATACACCTCTACTAAGGAATCCCCCGTCTGACCGCCATACCCGCTACAGTTCTAGAAAGAGCAATGCAGGAATCCCCTGTCTGATCGCCATCTCAGCAAAATCAACCCAGGAACCTCCCTACACTCCTACTCCCCTACTACTCTTGCCCATATCGGGTAAGGTAGTTCTCCACTAGCTTTCCTAGTTAGTCAGCCAAGGGCGTCCCATTCCACCCTTGTGGTGGCACGTGTTTCTCAAGTTAAGCTTCATGTTCCAATTAAAATAGTAGTCTTATCATGAACAGAAATAGAACATTAATAAATAATTGGAACATAATCATAATGTAATATCCCAAAACCATATTTAGCAATAGCAATGACTACCCAAAAATTCAGGTGTAAACAAGGTGAAAAGATAATCAGACTAGGGTGACCTATTGGGCTCCATCAAAATTAAGCCTATGCATGAACAAATGATTATAAAGAACCTTATTGGGTAATAAAAATGGTCAAGGGCACAACTTGCCTTCAATGAGCTCCTGCTCAACAACTTCTACCTGCTGAACACCAGAATCCTCGACCACTGGCTCTTCTACTCGCCACAATACAAACAAGCATGGTACAAGGGAGAAATTAACATCATACCAAACATGTATTCAAAATATATAATAATAATCTACGCATCGTAACGAGATCATAGGAAAAAGAATCACTAAATTCGGAGTTACGGATTTCAAGATATGATTTTCCGAATGTTTCATGTATTTGGTACAAGATTAATTAAGTTATCAAATTAAATATGAGTTTCCTGCTAAAACAGAGACACTAGGTAATAAACGATATTAAAACAAAATTATAGGAACTAGAATGGATCAATTTAGACTTAATATGATTTTTCTATAAATTAAACAAGTTCTAGGGTTATTTTTATACTTAGAAATTCATTTCTTAAATTAATTTCCTGATTTAATCTTTGTTTGGACTGTGCGCAAGATTAAGCAGAAACACAAGGGCCTCTGCGCAAGAACTCCTAGACTCGGAACACTATACGCGGTACCACAGATTGATAACCTAGAGCCAGAGGGTCTCTTATGCAATACTGACACGGCCGGACGAGTATAGATGTTTCCTCGCCGTCGGATTAGAAACTAATGACGCAGATTAAACTAACTTCATCCCGAAACGGTACGCAACCGAGCAGTTAGATCAGTGATCCATGGTCCACATCCACCAAGCCCGCGATACGCCACTATTGGATCCAAAGCCAACGGTCCGGATCCCACTGGGCGAAGGGGTATCTCACTTATAATCGTGGTCGCACATCTCAAATCGAACGGTGCGACATGCCCTTCTCCCTCCCGCGGCCTGGTGACGGCGGCGGTCGCGCCCGCACGGCGGCACCATCACCGGCGTGAGTGTAAGTGCAATCAACCCCAAGTGAGGGTTTTGGTGATTTAATGACAAAACAAATAAGGGTACTAACAGTTTTTGTTCTCAGTGTATGATTAGAAAGAAACAGGAACTTAAGGAAGCACCAAGGACTTCATGCAACGGACGTATAAAAATTTATGTAAAATCTTGTGTTGTATGATATAATTCTTCCTTATTCTTTTCCGCACAGGTATATGTGTTTGCTATAGCTCAAGTCCCCAAATTCAAAAGCTATTTTTTGAAAACCAAAAATCACTTTAACATTATTTGGTTGACCATGGTTAGAGTTGAGAAACCTAGAGTGTTCTTGCTCAAAAGCAGCTGAACTTCTTCAACTGCAGCTGAGCTTTACAGCTGAACTTAACTTCAGCTGTGATGAGCTTCTTCAGCTGTAGCTGAGCTGGACTTCAGCTGAGTTGAACTTTCAACTCCAGCTGAAATTCAACTTCAGCTGTGGACCTCTTTGACCATACCTAGTTGAACTTGCCCCGGGCAGCTGAGCTAGGGTTTTCACTCCAAAACTCTCTGGTCTAGACCAGCTGAACTGGTCCTGGGGGGCAGCTCAACTGGTCTCTGACCCTCTGACTTCTGATCTGCAGTCTGCGAGTCAGACTGGCAGTTAGGTCACCAGGGGTGTCAGGGGGCGGTTCAACCGCCCTAGGGGGCGGTTCAACCGGTCCTGTCCTGTCTGACCCGCCTGCAGGTCAGTCTGCCAGTCAGTTTGGCAGTCAGACTGGCAGACAGTCTGCTGACCTGTCAGGGGGCGGTTCAACCGCCCTAGGGGGCGGCTCAACCGGTTTTCTGCGAGGTTTCTGGTCAAACGGCTAGTTTTTGAGCCTTGACTATAAATAGAACCCTCTCTCTCTTCTTCAATGTGGCTGGACACTGACACATTTATTGCTCACCTAACTTGAGACAAAGCACTCATCTCTCCATCTTTCTCACACTTAAATCTTCCTCAAGATTCAACCTTGTTGGAGGATCTCTTGGGTGTGAGGTTTGTGCTTGTGCTCACGATTTGGCTTTCCTCTCCCAACTCTTTTTACAAAGACTTGAGCTTGTGCAAACCCCTCTTGTGCTTTCTTGGTGTTCTTGAAACCCTAGGTTTTCAAGATCTTTTGAGGTTGCTTGGAAGTCTCCAAATTTGTGGACGACCTCAAGAAGTTTGTATCACCCGCTCTTTGAGCTAAGATAAGAAGAGATTGCCTTGACCTTTGTGGTCGGCTTTTGGAGGATTAAGGTTGAAAAAGACTCGGTCCTTTGTGGGCTCCTCAACGGGGAGTAGGACACCTTTGTGGTGTGGCCGAACCTCGGATTAAATCTTGTGTCTTGTGTTCTTGCTTGTTTTTAACTTGAGATATTTTTACTTGCAAGATTGACATAAAGATTTTTCCGTAGAGTTTATCTAGAAGTGAAATAGCCTTTACATATTCATCTTTTCATCCTAACTTAGCTATATCTTACTTCTCACAAGAACTCGCGAAATACTTTTTCGAGTAGATTTTAGTCTAAAGTTTATAAAACAGTTGGATTGGTTCAGAGTGGTTCAACTTGCGCACGTAGCTGTTGAACCGGCCTGCACCAGTCGAACTGTGTATTTAACAATCTTTCGAAGTTTGTTGTGAAAATTTTCAGATTAGCCTATTCACCCCCCTCTAGGCTACTTTCAGTGAGCCGATTCAGCTCCCTGGCGCACTAATGATCCCCCTTCGATCCGAAACAAGGCCGAGAATAATACGAACACGTGAGTAGGCTTTTCGCCTCTGTTTGTTTCGACTTTTCGCAGCTTCTGGCCACCAAAAGCTGCTGCGGACTGCCAAACACTCAGCTTTTCAGTCAGATTCTATAAAATTCGTTTGGATAAAAACCATTCAAAATCAACATAAACATATAATTGGTTGAGTCGTCGCAATAGTAGTAATCCGTCACTTTATACATCCTGAGCCACATGGACAATTTTATTTTCCTCCACACGTAATCCTAATGATACTCAGATTCTCTATACAACCAGATTTTCTCTACAACTGGATTCTCGGAAAAGCTGGTAAAAAAAAGCTGAACGAAACTGGCCCATCTTTCGCCGGTCGCCGCTGCTACGAGGAGCCGCTCTATACAAAGGTGAAGCATATATACAAGGTCCTATATATAGTATATCAGTCTGATCGTGACGCCTCAACAAATGTCGATACGAAAAACCGGGTTGTTTAGGACGCTTTTTTGGCTTAAGGGCTAACCTGATAGGTTTAGTTTAGTCGGCATTCTTTCAGACATTGAGATATATAATGTTGCAAGCTCGGCTGGTCTGTGTTCCTTCACGGGCATCTTTCGAGATGTCGTTTTCGCGGAAATTGAAGAAAGCGAAAGTTTTTCACGCGATGTCTTCAGCGTGCGTGGTGTAATTCCAGTTTCCAGGAAGGAGCAGAGGAAAAGAACAGACCGCAGTTTTTTTTAAAAAAAAAATTAACAAAAATAAACTGTCAGTGCTGCTGATGCTAAGAGGAAACAGCGGTCGCCCAGTCTACTGCCAAGAATGCAAACGACCCAAGAACTCGTGTAGGGGTCTTGCTTATAAATAGTCATCTTCACTTACAGCGCTCCAACGAGGCAGGCATATATCCGCAGCATCGGAGCGCTCGCAAAACCTCGACACCTTCCTGAATTAGTAGCCGCTAGCTTTAGCTGCTCCCCTTGGACCGGTCGAGCTTGAGCTGATCACTAACCAGTTCTACCAGCTCGATCAGCACCGTAACCTGATGGAGTTCGACCTGCTGAATTATTACAGCCCGGAAGAAGCGCAGCTTGAGCTGATGAACACGATGCTCCAGCTGGAGCAGCTCACCGCGCTCGACGGCCATCGTCAGTCGGCGATGGCACCTGCCTCGCCGCCGATATCCCCGATGCAGACCCACCATGCAGGTCCCCACAGCTTCTCGCCTCTGCCACACACGTCGACGACCACGACCACGACCGCCACCGCCACCGGGTACCCAAAGAAGCAGCACGCACCGCCACGGGCCGTGTACGGCGCCGCCACTTCCAGCGGCCTCGAGCACCACCACCTCCAGCTCCAGGACGGGGGCGCGCTGCAGGCCGGGCCGTCGTCGGCGGCGGCGGCGTCGGCGGACGCGATGCGGGAGGCGATCTTCCGCATCGCCGCGCTGCAGCCGGTGGAGGATCAGACGACTACGGGCCCGGAGCCGGAGGCGGCGGTGCGGCGGGCCCCGAAGCGGCGCAACGTGCGCGTGTCCAAGGACCCGCAGAGCGTGGCGGCGCGGCTGCGGCGGGAGCGCATCAGCGAGCGCATCCGCGCCCTGCAGCGCCTCGTCCCGGGCGGCACCAAGATGGACACGGCCTCCATGCTGGACGAGGCCATCCAGTACGTCAAGTTCCTCAAGTCCCAGCTGCAGTCCCTGCAGCGCGCCGCCGCCTCCCGCCACGCGCCGTGGCAGTACGCGCTCCTTCCCCACGCCGACATGCTGTGACGAACACGAACGCAGTCTCCATCGATCGATCGATCGTTACCATAGAGCTAGCTAGCTTAGCGCGCGCGTCGGTGGTCGTTGGCGTCTCGAGTACCGACGGGACACGACGACACGAACACGATGGCCTCTGCTGATGCTCTTGTACGTAGCGTTGTGTAATTGGGCATCAGCTGCCTCGTGTGAAGATGTAGGAGCCTTGATCGATACATTTGTTGCTGTAGCCGCCGCATACGGCATACCTTGCTAGCTCCAATTTTTTGTTGGAGCCAGCCACAGCCGGTGCATGCATGCGCGTGAGTACGTGCTCTACCGCCCTACTATACGTAGGCGGCTGTACATTTACACTGTGCCCCTTTTTTTCCCATACTCAGGCTATCCGCAACCGTTACCACTAAATTTTTCCCCCTATATCACTTTTCCTTCCTATTTTTCCATCTCCCGCAGCGGTTCCCCCTAAATACTCCCCCTATACCCCACTACCACTATAAAATATCATTTTCTATACCAACTATCAATTTTTTATCTACTAACAATTACTCGTAGACCCACAGCACAGTGTTTAGGGTGATGAACAGTAGCACGCTAGATTGAGGGAGAGAGAGAGGAGGACGGCGGGCTAGGGGGCGGTGCAGGGGGCACCGCTGCGCGCGTGGAGCGCCCCCTGCACGCGCCATGCAAGGGGAGGGGGCTGCCTAGGGGCAGCCTTTGCGGTCAGTCTCATGCAGCGACCCCTTTTCCCCTACTAGAGTGTGTGTGTGTCTGTGTGCGTGATCCATGAATTTCGTTCGGATGCGCCCCAGGGCAAGAAGCACATGTCCTTTCTCGATCTCCTTCATCGGTGCAAGCGACTGGCAAGTCGGCCGACAGGACAAGCTAAGGAGGTGTTTGGTTAGAGGGACTAAAGATTAGTCTCTAGTTTTTAGTCCCTTTTAGTTCCTTTTTTGCCAAACACTAGGACTAAAATATGGACTAAAATGATTTAGTCTTTAGTCCTTCACATAGGTGCTAAAAGAGACTAAAAGTCCATAATTATCATATTGCCCTTACCTTTTTTATAGATAACTAATATTATGAGTATATTCTAAGGGTATTTGAGTCTTTGTATAGTGTATTTAATGACTTTAGAATCTATTTAGTCCCTAAAACCAAACATATAGGGACTAAAGTTTAGTCTTAGGACTAAAGTTTAGTTCTAGGACTAATTGAAACCAAACATGCCCTAAGTTGACCGTCCATCAATGGAGACGGTGGCCGTGTCTCCGCGCGCGGCCGGCCGATTCACTGCCTATTATCTCGCGTCAAGTCCATGTCCATCCGTGCATGTCGTCTTTGCCCAATTGGCAATTGCCCCACTACCCACTGCCTCCATTTGCAATCGCACGGATGAGGCAGGCAGGATGAAGAAATCATCATGTGCTGTCTGCTGTGTTACATTACGGGCATGTTTGGTTTCCTGCCTAATTTGCCACACTTTGCCTAACTTTTCTGCCTAAGGTTAGTTCTTCAATTTGAACGACTAACCTTAGACAAAGTGTGGCGTAGTTAGCCACGAACAAAACAGGCCCTACATCTCGCGATCGAGCCGCAACCCGTAACGCTAGATGCAGCAGGCGCTGGACCGTTTCTGTCCGGAGCAGTTTCGTCGCTGCACTGCATCTGCAATTCTGCATGTGGCGGTGTCCGCCGTCCGGGTCCGGCCGCCCTCCTGGCCTTGAATACTACTAGTACACGTTTGGTGACTGAAGAGGTGGTTGTTGCCGTTGTTTGCCGGATTTTTTTTAATTGTATTTTAGCTTTTCTTTTTTTAAAAACGCGTTTAGGCTACTGAAAGTCTTAATGTCGTTTTTGAATCCTATGTTGGGCGACACGGTTTATAACGCCGAGGTAATATGTCTTGGCGCCATAGGCTATGGCATCAAGCTACATTCCACGCTGGCAGGAAAGGGTCGACGTGACACCTCACGTGTCACCGAGCTCGGCACCATAGATCTTAGCGTCGAGCTCGAAAGTCTAGAGCCACGCTGGCCCTTCTCTTTCTCGCCTTCGTTGTCACCGCGCCGAGGGCTCCTCCATCACACCGCCTCTCCGCGCTCTACGAGCTGCCACTCGTGAGGCTGTGCTACTCCGCCACCGCCCCTGAGCGGTGCCGCCACCCCTAAATCGTTCACCCGCCCATCGCTCGTGAGCGTCGCTGATGTCCCCGAGCTCCCTAATTCAGGGGGGCGCGTCGCCGTCGCCTTGCCGAGGCTGCCACTGCTCCCCACCGCCGCCACTCGTCGCGCACACCGGCTCTTCATCGGTCGACGCGCACTGCCGCTCGCCGTATCACTAGGTTTTTAATTTTCAGATTTTTAGTTTAGTTAGTTAGTTACTTACTAATTTTCTTATCTATCGGCTAGCAAAGAGTCAATTTATAGGGCTTTTTAGCTCGGCGACAAGATCTGTGGTGCCGAGCTAAGGTCGATGTTGCGTCAGCCCTCGCCCGTTAGCGTAGAACGTACCTCGATCTCATAACATATGGCGTCGAGATGTGTTACCTCGTTGTGGTGCCGAGAAGAGGATACAAAAACGACATTAAGTCTTTCAACGATCTAGACGTGCGTTTTTTTCGAAAAAAAATTCTAAAAAAAATCGCCCGTTATTTGTTTCGAAACCGTTGCGGAATTATGAGCTACGATAGTGTTGTTGGGTAATGTCGGCTCGCCGCTGCATGCGTATCGCCGGTCGGTCATCGACCATGGACCGGCCGCGGCCGGAACCGCAAAAAAGAATGTAAGCGTCAGGAATATATGTAAAACCGTTCGAGAGATCTGCCGCTGATCTTTGCAGCTACGACAACGGGGGGTGTTGTTCATGCATGACGCTCAATCGTTGTTCATCTTCATCTGTACAGCCGTGTTGCTAACGAAATAATGTAGGACCTCCAGAAGCGTTTAATCTCTCTACTGCAGCACGAAAACAGAGCGGGTTTGATTGAGTTGACGCCGTCCGAGAGAAGATCGTACTCCCTACGCATTGAATTGAAGGTGAGCTTAATTCGCCGTCAGATAGCCACGTGTCGTTGGATGATCGCACGAATGCATGGATCAGAAGCAAGGACACACAGAAATTAACTCAGCCTCCGTGACCGTGTAGGTTCCTCACCGGTCCAACACATTGAGTAAACAGCAAGGCATGCTGGACCATCCTGCTCCTGGACCAGGACCACGATACGTCCCGATCTCCGCCGGAGATTTCCCTGACCGGTCGCCGTTGGATGGTATGTCAGTGATTATCCTAAGTCACCATATGCGTTGACTATATATGAGTATTTGTTTGGTTGTATGCACACAGAAAATATGGACTACATACTCCATGTAACGATGCAAAACCAACCATTTTTAAGGACATTTGACTGCACCCGGCCATACGGCCAAAACGCGCGTACATGAGCGCCCATGCTCGCGCGAGCCTGGTTTGGCACGTCCAGCTATCCAATTAGCCCGTTATGTGTATCCATCTATATCTATCTTTTTCACGACACATGCTGTAGTTTCGTCTTTCATCCGCTTGAGATTAAGGACGGTTGGCAGCGGCATGGCACTGTGGACCACGTCCACGCGCATCGATCCAGTTACGAGTTATGACGACGTATGGGCATGCAAAACGGAGCCAAGACTGGAGACAACCGACTGATCGATCGATGCTGAAATTTTGCATTGCTTCTTTATATATGTGACACGAAAGCTAATCCGAGAAATGCACTGTGTTTATTAAATGCCCAGTTAAGAGGTGACGGTGAATCAGGGGAGGTTAGTACACTAGTACTGTACACTACTAGGACCAGTTCAGATGATACATTATTACACACAGCCCTTGTCATTGTAACGGAGGGCAGATCCTCCCCCCCCCCCCCCCCCCCCCCCCCCCGGGGTGTGGATATTCCACATACAATGAACAGTGGCTCGCTGAATACTCTTCGATCGTCATCTCAATTAATGATGCTACAGATCTCTAATATATCCATGCCTTAATTTCCCCAAGTTCGGTCGATCATCACCACGTGTCGATTGAAAATCGTGTTTAGCCAGCGCTAGCTAGCTCAAGCTCATCCTAACGTTGCTCTGGCCTTCGATTTGTTTGTTTGGTGGAACAGAGCTCAACACTTTGTATTTAGCAAAATGATCTATAGGATATTTTCAAAAAAATAAACCATAGAAACCCGTACATAAGAAAGAGTTCGGAACTTTAAAATTGCATTATGGCGACACGTTTTTACGTTTACTATATTAGAGACCATAGCGAAAAATCGATCACTTCAGTGGTATGCTACTCCATTCGTCTTAAAATAGTAGTAGTTTTAACTTTATATTTTTTATGTCTATATTCATATAGATGATTATTATATATATATACTAGGTGTGTTCGTGCGTTGCAATGTGAACGTATAATACCATGATAATTTATGTACAAATGTGTGTTATATTGTTATGAAAAAAGTTTTGTAATACATTTGTGATCATCGGCATACATAAATTTTGTTATTTTAATTTAGTTATTTCACCGCTACATTGTAACCATCGGTATCCTAGACACTTCTATATATATATATAACCATTAATTATTGTATAAAAAGGTAAAATAAATTTTAATTTAGGACGGAGTGAGTATTATTTAGTGGGTGCATATATTAATGGTATTCTATTATATCGTGCACCCACAAGCTTGTATATAGCTACTTCCACTGTTTAAATGATTCATATCTGGTTAGATAAAGTAGAGCTCAAAATAATTTAACTAATACTCCCTTCGAGTTCGAATTTATAATTCATTTAGCACGTCTCGAATTTATAATTCGTTGAACACGTCTTATTGAAAAAGTCAAAAATTTATGAATTGGGACAGGGAGTAATCTTTCCTACTCTATTAAGACCGTAAGTAAAGCGTCCACACTCGTGCCCCCGCCCCGGCTCCATCGTCACCAGAAATCCAACCGTCGGCCCCTTTCCATCACCCACTCCCACTCCCTTCCTTCGTCTCCGCGCTCGGCGCCCTCACTGCTTCCCCCTCTGCCTCCGACCTCGATTCGAGTCGCGACTGGAGGAATCACACCTTCGTTCCGACGGGGCCACCTCCAAGGACTCCATTCTCGACCCCGTGATTCCCTTCCTCGCCTGCTGCTAAATCACTACTCCTCAGAGGGCGTGCCCCCGCCCCGGCGCCCCCCTCACACGATGCCCCCGCCTCGCCCCACGACCGCCGCCTTCTAGCCCCCTCTACGCCCCACCGTCCAGCTCCCCTCCCCTTACGCACACTTCCCCACTACGCTCGAATCATTCGGCTCGCCCTACCGCGACCCCTTCACCTCCCTCCTCGAGGCCATCGTTGCCTGGGACACCGCCGTCGGTTGCCCCCGCATACGCGCCAAGCTCACCACCGCGGAGTCAGCTGCGTCGGGAGCAAGTTTCCTGCCGCCGTCGACCGTCCCGGCGCGCTGCTCTTTGAGGGCGCCATACCGCCGTCGTAGGTACAAGACTTCTTTCCCTCTTTTCTTGTTCTATCGATATGTGAATATTACCTATTATTTTGTTGAAAGGAGGCGTTTCTATGTTGGATCTTTGCTTAGTAATGCTTGTTTGGTGGAACAAAGAGAACTGGTACGCCAAAAAAATCCATTTCTGTTTGGTGAAAGAGGTATGAGTATCTACCTAAAGTGGTTGCCTTGATAGAGCAGTGAAGGTAAATCTTTTTTCTTCATTATTTTGATGAAATATGGATTATTCACCCTGCTGTTTTTCCTCGTTTAGCACAAAAGAGTAACATGGAGCTGCCACAATTTAATATGACGTTTTAAAGTGGATGAACCGGGCTATTTTAATTTCCCTATGTCAAGTCATGATCCTACTTGTGTTAAACTTCTAATGAGGGACACAAAAAATGGGGTAGTAATTGTTAAAAAGCAGGACCCAAGCAAATTCCACAAATCTTGCATGCATGTAATAAAATATATATTTCACAAAGAGAAGTTTTAAATTTTCGAGAGGATGAAAATCATATACAATCAAATCAAACATCACAATAAAGAAGCAACCTAGATTATGCCCGAACTTGTCGTTTGTCCCCTCCCTTAATTCTGCAGAATATATTTAACATGCTCAAGGACCCTCATGGCGTGCTCAAGGACTAGGACCAGGACTCCATGGATCCCTATAGCTAGACCACAGTCAGTTGCTTGCTAGAGAATTTTGTCATCGGACTATATGCATTCCACTTCCTCATTCTTCTATCTGCCCTGCTTTTAGGCCCAAATCTTCTCTGGGTACCATTTCAAGGTTGGACCAGACTAGATTAGTTCCTTTTATCTTGTTTGTATTCTTGAAAATATCGCAGTATCATTTTGTGCTTCAATTAGTATCAAAACACTGAAACTAGAATGTCCTTTGTGATCTATTGGTCATTTACTACCATACTTGTCCTACCAGGTATCAGTTCGACATCACTGCCATGGCAAATTGCTGATGCAGTTTTGCTTAGCTTTGGGTTTATAATTGATGGCCATAGAAAACAGTTTAGCTACTAGCAGTAGCTAAAAAGATTTAGCTTATAGTCGCAGTTGAAAAGGCAACAACAGAGTTGGAGGCAATCACAAGGGCCTATGCGATTATATCATAGCAATTTAAGATGACACAACCTGGAGAACACTAGCTCCCTCCACCACAAAATGATAGGGATAGTGTGTCCTCTTCTCCTTGAATTGCTGCCCTTCATTTAACAGTGAGAAATATTTTTTAGATGCATCACATAATGGTGCTCATGCAAACTTATTTTCGTCATTTTGTAATAATCTGGTGCTCATGCAAACCCTGACAGATAACCAGTTTTGCACTTTACTTATTTGTCCATGTGAGAGATGAATTATGCAAAAAATAAGAAGGGGGTATGTAAGTTGTTTTTCCCAGGACCAATATGCTGCTTCCAATTTTGCTATGTTGTCACCTTAGCCTCCCCTTGTAGGTGTGACTAATCATAGAATTTGAATGGGATGAAGTGTGATGTTGTCTGATTTATTAATCTATACTACTACATTAATTTAGCAACATCAGCGTCCACACTCCCATGCCCCGCTCGCGTGCCTCTGTGGCTCCGTTCCCACTGATGTCGCCCAAAGCGATGGTAGAACGATAGAAGCTGATGCTTTATAGTAATAAAAACTTCTTTCTGTGATTATCACCAGATAATGGCTGAAATGTTTTGCTCTGATAGAATATCACCAGATATCAACAATTTAAATAAATAAATTTTAATTTGAAGTAATTTTTACATTACAATGAACTGTAGTACATTTGACTACATTTCTATGATTTCATCATATCTTTATTGCTCTATTATGAGAGCAAAAATACTGGAAGGAGCTATAAGGATGAATGTTTTGCTCTGATAGAATATCACCAGATATCAACAATTTAAATAAATAAATTTTAATTTGAAGTAATTTTTACATTACAGTGAACTGTAGTACATTTGACTACATTTCTGTGATTTCATCATATCTTTATTGCTCTATTATGAGAGCAAAAATACTGGAAGGAGCTATAAGGATGAATTACTGAACTGATGAATAGAGAATTATGGATTTCAGAAGTTCTCTTTCACCACATATTTCACCCTTGTGTCTAACCATCAGCAACTTATATACAGAGGTTATTCTTGATAGACATTTAGATGATCCTTTGTCCATCTAAAGGTAAGCCAGAAATTACTTCGGTCATCACCCACTGACAATGTAAAATGGCGTGCAACACTGAAGGAGAGAATTTGATAATCCATATTGTATAAGAGCACAAATATGATGATAATCAGCTAACATCATAGTAGATTAGCCACCATTGTGAATTAGAACCGTGCTTACATGAGTGAGCTTGACTGCACGTGGTTTTTTTGAAGGTCTTCTCACTTTATCCTTCAGCACCCAGAAAGGTTATATATGAACATATACAGTTTTAATCATCACAGTGCTGTTTTCCCAATCCATCAATGAGTTGCACAAAAGCACATTTTAATCTGTATCTCCTGGGTAACCACTTCATACTGTAATCTTCTAGTAAGATGTCAGAAATGAATGACTCCCTAGAGCGATGTTCAGAACAGGAATCGTTAAAATAACTTTAGTTTGAATTTGAACCAAATCACCCCAATCAAAATAAACGGTTGCCTCAAGATCCTCGTCTACACCGGCTCCGACATCAACACTGCCGACCACCTCGACGAGGTCAGCATTGCTGCGTGCCCGCCTCCCTTGTGCTGCGGAATACGACGTCTATTCTCTTTAGTCTCTTTCTTTTGTGTTCATGAACTCGAATGAACTGGATCAGTTACTTCCTGTTATTGCCATCACATTATGTTCCCTTTTGTGTTCATAATGTTTGATGGTTTAAACTGTTTAGAGCTGCAGTAACTATTGATCTGTCAGACTCAGATGTTTGCATAAGGAAATAGGATAGTTTTTTTCTATTGCATGTTTAGGAATTGTAGAATGGATTGGGTTAGCTGAAGGATGACAGAACACATGAACATAGAGAATATAGTTGAGCACAGAAAGATATTTCATACAGAAGTTCATTTTCGAGGAACACAACAGGATCTGGATCCCTGATTGCTGCTTTCAGCAAACATCGAGCATCTTCTACAGAATATGGAGCCAGAATTTTCAATCCGGGAACATGTGCATACCAAGCTGCATAGCACTGCATACTAAGGCGGTTAGTAATTCCATTGTAGTACATCAAAATACCTATATGCGAATATTTACAAGACTATAATGTCCATGAGATGATATGCACTTGACATGAGACAACATAGGTTAATTTGATATACAAAACAGTAGTGAATTAGTTATAGATAGCCAGGTTACTCCAACAACATAAGAGAAAATTGTGTAAGGAACCATATTCTTCACTTTAATTTTAAATGGGTGATATGCAGGTATTTTCTAAGGGTATAGGCAAGATCATGGATGAAGCCAAAAGAAAAAAGCAAATCGATATGCAAGCAAGCCCAAAAGGATGATGAAGTTATATATGGTTTTCAAAGTAACCAAAAAGAAAAGAATCATGTTGATTACGTCCAGAATTTCTTATTATACATTAACTTCAAGTAACACTTATGAAAACAGAAGATAACATATCAAATTTTCAATAAAGGAGAAAATGGGCACTAAAAGCACTCAGCATACTGCATGTCATACCTGCAACATTGGTGGCCTCAGTGGTACCTTCTCACTCACGGTAACCTGGGGAGCTTAAACAGTGATAAGAGCCAAATCTCCATGCTCCTCAACTGCCCAACTCTGAGCTTCTCTTGCTTTGATTTCTTCTTTTCTCCTTTTCGTTTCAATGTCAATATCTGCCACTCCAGCATCAACAAAGACACACCTAGGAAATATTGTTTACAAGATCAAGGAACAGAAGGTGTGTCCATGAGCCATCATCAAAAGTTGAAAACACTGATCGCTTGACACAACCTAGACTACATGTTCAACTTATGTGCAACTATAATCCTGGAAACAAGAAACTCTCGAAGCAGAATCAAATAAACTGCATGCTTAATAACTTGGCCCTATCAAACACGATTCGAATTTTAAAATCACCATGCAAATGAAAACGAAAAGGAGCAATACCTGTTGTGAGTTTAAATTTCTGCTTTGATGGTTTTCATTTTCTGAACACTAAATCCAAGTCGGCGCTTTCTTTTCTTAACAAGGTAACACATGGAATTCCTCTGTACCGGCTGCATTTGTAAATCAAAGCTAGGACAAAAGCGAAAAGGCTGGCTGGGCACTAACCAAACAAGCCTTTTTTATTTTAGGCACCACCATTGGATTTGTGTCGTTCTGATTGTAGAAATAACATGGCTTTAGGATTGGAATATTTACCCTGTATTTTAGGCATCAATGTTCTTGTCATCATAGAGTGTGGTCTATTATTGCATTACAGTGACTTTTCTGGCTGAAATCATCTAAGAATCAATGTGTCACTCCAAAGGTTGTTGTTTAAATCTATATATAGGAAATATAAATGAATCTAAAAAGTCATTTTTAAAAGACTATTATTTCAATGTATAAACATGAAACATAATGCAATTTTATGTTTTCGTTTTAGATAATTTAGTTGGAGCTTTACATTAATAACCTATTTGGAATTAGGGTTTTTAAGATAATTGGTTAGATTTACAATGTCCAAACAAAATTTATCTATTATGGTGAATTATCTAACAGTTGTTGTCTATAGTTTTTCTATATCATGTCCAGCGACAGTTTGGTAGTCCATTCCAGTTATTTCTATTTGCTTGTTATCATACCAAGAAAGCTTCTTAATCATTGCAGTTGGTTGTTCGTTTCAGATTCTATTTATGTGTGTTCTATATATTTGTTACCCTTGTTTGTTTTGTTTGATAGAGCTATATCTGGTTAACTGGATGAGCACATATAAAAGGACTACCGATTGTCTACCCTCTTTTAGTGTTGTTTATGTTCTCATGTTTTGTAGGGCACTCTTCTTGTTATGGATCAGATAGGATACAATGCTGGTCGCACACCATTCACAGACATATCAAACACCATCATTACAGGTATAAAGCTTATTACATGCGTGTCAAAACGTATTAAGTACGGACACTAATCCACAAAGTTGCATTGTAGGTAATCAAAATGAATCGAACTCGCTTGGACCAATTGTCGATGCTAAGGAACGTAAGAGGCAAAGGGATAGGGAAAGATATGCTGCGATGACTGTTGAAGAAAAGAATGAGAAAAATAGGAAGCGTCGTGAAGCACGTCAACGAAATAAAGGACTATCGATAGAGCCACTCTCATCTAGAGGTGATGAAAAGTTAATTTTTTTATTGTTATACCTACATGTTTGTACTATACAAAGTTGATGTGTAGCCTTTTGTAAATGGGTGACATATGAAGAAGACGTTAATACAGACCAGGCATGTGAGCTGGTTAGCTTTCCAGAAGACTGTAGCACCATTGATTTCACAAATTTGTCAACACAAGACATTGCAGGTATAACAATCACAATTTTTTTGTCACATTTGCACTATCTATTATGTTAACTCTTTACTTATGCTAAAATGCTAAATGTAGGTGGAGACAAACAAGTAAATCTGGATGCATATGATGACAGCGATTGGTTGCATAGGAATGAGACATTCCAGGCAAACAACATTATCACAAGTAAAGACCTTCTGACACCAGGTACATGATTGTTTGCTTGGCTAAATATGCAAAAAAACAGCAGGCTTCAAACCGTTAAACGTAGACATGCCTTATTCTAGGTTGTGTGCATGAAACTGTTGATAACATACCTAAGCATACTATGAAAAGGGCCGCCTACTTTAGTGAGCGGTACAAAAACATGACTCCCGTCGAGAGGGAGTCTAGACGTGTACGCCATAGGTTGTATAATAAGACACCAAGACGGAAAGATGCTAACAAAGAGTGCAGCAGAAAACGTAGAGCACTGCAGGGTGACACTTTGAATCAGGAGTCCATCGCCATGGAGGACCCATTATATACCCCTGAGGTTGTACGTCCTACAACATATGGAATTGAACCATATGGATCCTCAGTTACCACTTGTGACTAGGTTATCCCTGAATTCATCATGACATCTTTCCTGCCAACTTCAACACAGACTAAGGATGTTGGTTCACTCGATATGTCTACTGAGCCACTAAGACGTAGACATCATGTGCTATCTGAGACAAGACCCTTAGGCCGTCGAAACCAACAATTTGAAGCCGGCATTGCAAGGAACGTGGCTACAGTGACCGAGGATACTATTTGTGACGCTATGGAAGAAGACGATTGGACACAGCCCCATCCGAATGCAGAGCTCCACAACAATGGTAATTACTACCAATTTTAAATGAATATTGCACGACGACGATAGCATGTAGTCCGACTAAACGTGTGAGTGCATGCATGGTTGAACAAGGAGTGGACCATACACATACGAAGCCAAAGTTCATTTCCAATGGTACTTGTTAAAAATCTTTGTTCACATTACATTTCCACCCACCCTAGATGCCCTTGCCTTTTACGTGGCTCATATTTTCACGATTCAGGTGATGATGATGAGGGTGTCATATTCGAAGAGGATGAGGATGATGATGAGAACGATGGATACCTATTCGTTGGGCAATGTGCGTACCTCTTTTTTTTTATTATGATACCACGACTTATATAACTACACGTGTCTTAATCGTTGTTTTTCTAAAAAAAATATTAGATGATGAGATCGACGAGGACATCGAGATCGATGGTACTCAAGATGAATCTACTGCCACTGATTTGCCTGACCCGTATGACAAAGTGTACAGTAACGTGCCTGAAGAAACACATATGCTGAAGTCAGTTCCCAACTGCGGTTATTGCACTGCGAAGAAGTTTGAGTATGAGCCACCTGGGTTTTGTTGTCGTGGTGGGAAGGTTGAGCTAGCCCCACTGGAGACCCCTCCCCAGCTCCGGAGGTTGTGGGATAGTACAGACTCTGATGCTAGACACTTTCGTGATAACATTAGGTTTTTTAATGGCCATTTCTCTTTCACTTCACTGTATTGTTGCCTCGATAGTATGACAACTAATGTGAGAGATTCTGGTATATACACGTTCCGGGCACAAGGCATGATGTACCACAATATCAAGTCATTTGGTAGGGAAGGTGGGGCGGAGCATAAACACCTTGAGCTTTACTTTTACGATGATGATCCCAATCTCGAGCATCGGTTCCGTAAGTGCCGCGAAGAATGTCAACAGAAAGACAAAGATGTTATTAAACAATTAGTTGGCATACTCCGTGAAAACCCGTATTCTGAGCACCTTAGGAGCATGGGCCATGTTGAGAACCATGATGACTATTGTATCACATTGAACCTTGACCAAACGTTGAACCAGAAGACATATAACACGCCTCTCACTTCAGAGGTCGCTGCTGTCTGGATCGAGGGGAGCGAACGACGAGGCCAGTTCAGCAAGAGCGTTATGCTACATGGGAAGGATAGGTCAAGCCACGACATCCGCTCATACCATGGATGCTACGATGCACTATCGTATCCATTGTTCTTCCCTAGAGGTGAACTTGGATGGCATACAAACATACCAAAGGTTGGTGTATCCATGGGCGAAGTGGATGCATACCGTGCGACGCATAGGGCAAGTAATGCAAACGATGAAGATGCTGGTTAGTTGTTTCTTTGATATTTCTTACATAACACATTGTTAACTATCCTTTCGGCATCACAAAATAATCAATCCTTACGTATGCAGAATCTCCTAATCATCTATGTGTGTCCGTACGTGACTATTACTGCTACAAATTCCAGATTCGTCCAGGGATATTCAATCCAATACTTCATGGTAAGCGGCTTTTCCAGCAGTTCGCAGTCGACACGTACATCAAGATTGAGAGCTCCCGTTTAGATTTCATACGTAAGAACCAGGACCGGTTACGAGCTGACCTGTACCAGGGCTTGGTTGATAGTATGTTAGATGGAGACATAAGAGCAGAAAAGGTTGGGAAGCGAACTGTGCTATCACCGTCGTTTATTGGCGGTCCTCGTGACATGAGACGTCGGTATATGGATGCTATGGCTCTGGTGCGGAAGTTTGGGAAACCAGACATCTTTCTTACAATGACATGTAACCCCAACTGGGATGAGATAAGGACGGAGCTTCTCCCTGGGCAGACACCACAAGATCGTTCGGATCTTGTAGTGCGTGTCTTTCACGCGAAGCTACAAGAGTTAAAGCATAGGCTGACTAAACATGATATTCTTGGTAAGGTCCGGGCCTACGTCTATGTCGTGGAGTTTCAGAAGCGGGGTTTGCCCCATGCCCATTTTCTACTAATCATGCAGAGGAAGTACAAGCTCACGTGCCCTGAGCAGTATGACCTTTTGATCTCAGCCGAGATCCCAGACAAAAAGTATCCTGAACTACGAAAGATGGTTATCAAGCATATGATGCATGGCCCGTGCGGGTCGCTAAATCCTATCTGCCCATGCACTAAGGGTCGTGCATCATGCAAGAATCATTACCCCCGGCCTTTCTGTGATGCAACTTTGCAAGGGAAGGATTCATATCCTATTTACAGACGTCGTGACGATGGGCGTAAGGAAAAGGTTCGAGGGTTCGAATTGGACAATAGATGGGTTGTCCCTTACAACCCTTACCTCCTTCGGCTCTTCAACTGTCACATCAATGTTGAGGCGTGCGGGAGCATCAAGGCTGTTAAATACATGTTCAAGTACATATACAAAGGCCATGATCGTGCGTCTGTTGTTATGAGAGATGCGAGCAAGGCAGATGATGATGTAGATGAGATCAAGCAGTACAGAGATGCAAGGTGGGTGACCCCTCCAGAGGCCTTATGGAGGATATACGACTTTGAGCTTAGTCAGAACTCTCCACCTGTGATGCAGTTGCAGCTCCATCTTCCAAACATGCACATGGTGGCGTTTCACGAGCGCCAAATGGTCGAGCGAGTCGTCAACCGTCCAGGTGCTGATAGGTCAATGCTCACAGCATATTTTGAGGCAAATATGCTACACGAGGAGGCTCAGGGCATCCTGTATCGTGACTTCCCTGAGTGGTACACTTGGCAGAGTGGTAAGGGCAAAGTATGGCAACGGAGGAAACGAGATACGGGTGAACAAGTCGGTAGAATAATCTCTGCTCATCCGGCCGAGGGGGAGCGCTACTACCTCCGTGTTCTCCTAAACCACGTGACTGGCGCCACCTCCTATGTGGATCTAAGGACAATAGATGGTGTCACGCTACCGACTTTTTGTGAGGCAGCAGAGAGAAGGGGACTGCTTGAGTCGGACAACACACTGGATGACTGTCTCACTGAACGTGCTCTTTTCCAGATGCCATCGGCGCCGCGACGACTTTTTGCCACAATATTGGTGTACTGTGAGCCAAGTGACGTGGCGGTACTCTGGCAGAAACACCTAGATGCTATGTCAGAGGACTATCAACACAGGAGTCAGAGTAAAACTCATGTTGAGCAGATGGTATTGATTGACATTAGGAACATGCTGCAATCAATGGGAAAGGACATAAATACATTCCCTCTTCCTCCTATCATCGACACGTATGACGATGCTATTGGTACTGCTAGGGAGGTTTACGAGGAGGAAAGTATCGAAGCGGCAGTGGGAGATGTGGCTCTCAAAGACTCTCTTAACGAGGAACAGAGGGCTGCCTATGATAAGATTCTATCCGCCGTTGACACTAATCAACACGGATTGTTCTTTGTGGATGGACCTGGTGGCACTGGGAAGACTTATCTATACAGAGTGCTGCTCGCGACGCTACGCAACCAGGGATAAATTGCAGTGGCAACAGCTACATCTGGCGTTGCGGCTTCCATAATGCCTGGAGGAAGAACCGCCCATTCACGCTTCAAGATACCTCTCACTATTGACGATGGCGGTGTATGTAGCTTCACGAAGCAGAGTGGAACCGCAGAGTTGCTACGGAAAGCATCTCTCATTATCTGGGACGAGGCTTCTATGACCAAGAAACAAGTCGTGGAGGCACTTGACAATAGCATGCGCGATATAATGGGTCGGCCCGAACTACCATTCGGTGGTAAAACCATTGTCTTCGGTGGGGATTTCAGACAAGTCTTGCCTGTTGTTCGTAAAGGGTCAAGGGCTCAAGTGGTCGCTTCTTCGCTACGGATGTCTTACCTATGGGAGTCTATGTCCCACTTAAAGCTTGTTAGCAATATGAGGGCAAAAAACGACCCTTGGTTTGCGGAGTATTTGCTGCGCGTAGGTGGTGGAACTGAGGTCACAAATAGTGATGGCGACATCCGTCTTCCTGACGAGGTATGCGTGCCTTATAGTGGGAGTGACAATGATCTTGACAATCTAATAGACTTCGTTTTCCCAAATCTCAACGAAAATATGTCAGATTCCACCTACATTACTTCAAGGGCGATACTGTCAACGCGGAACGACTGGGTGGATATGATAAATGCTAAGATGATCGATCGTTTTCAAGGGGAGCATATGGTGTACCATAGTTTCGATAGCGCCATGGATGATCCCCATAACTACTACCCACCTGAGTTCCTAAACACGCTGACACCTAATGGGCTGCCCCCGCATGTTTTGAAGCTCAAGATTGGGTGCCCTGTTATATTGCTTCGGAATATAGACCCTGCGAATGGACTTTGCAATGGCACCAGGCTGGTGGTTCGTGGTTTCCAAAGAAATAGCATTGACGCAGAAATTGTACTAGGTCAGTACGCTGGAAAACGGATTTTCCTGCCCCGTATACCTCTATGTCCCTCCGATGACGAGATGTTCCCTTTCCAGTTCAAAAGAAAGCAATTTCCTATACGGCTTAGTTTTGCAATGACAGTTAACAAAGCACAGGGTCAGACTATTCCCAATGTTGGCGTGTACTTGCCCGAACCAGTGTTCTCTCATGGCCAACTATATGTTGCTCTATCTAGAGCGACAGCCCGCTCGAACATAATGATCCTTGCCATCCCAGCCGTCGGTGGGAAGAAGAGGTCGAGGAAGGGTGTAAGAAAGAATCCCACAGTAGATTGTGGGACATATACCAAGAACATCGTCTACAAGGAGGTTCTAACAAACTAGACACACGGTAAGTCAAATCTCCCATAAAAAGATTTGTCTTTTTGTTTTTCCATATACAAGTTGAATTTAAAGTTTATATTTTTTGTGATTAAGGACATCATAACTTATTCTAGAAAAATATGTTAAGAATTTTTTATCATTATTTTATATTTAGTTTTGTACCATTAAAGTTATTATCTTATCTGATCCATAACCTATCAAAATAATTATAAAAAATATAATATATTTTTTCTAGGCTAAATTATGCTGTTATATCTGATAACCAACAAAATTTGAAATAAAAACTTGGTTTGTACATGAAGAAATAAAAAAGACAAAAAATTTAAGGGGTAAATTAAACCAACTCAAAAGAGTGTCGGGGTAAAATAAACTAAAAAATACTTTAGGGGGTTATGTGAATATTGTCCATAGGTGAGGGGAGTAATTTGGACTTTTTTCTTTAACAAATAACATGGAGATTGGTAGTCGATTATTTCTGCTGCATATCTTGCTAGCCATTTTCTTAATTATTTCCTCATATCCTATTTGTGTGCAGGGGGTAAAAATGTAATTAAATTTGAGGGTGATCATAATTCTCCAAGACCTCAATCATATTATGATTCAGTTTTTATATTCTTCTACAAATCTTTGCATCCTCCTCTACTGCCTGCAGCACGAGCTTCATATGGGAGCATTTAAAGTTGGTAACATAACCAATGAGGTAAATTAACGGAATACCTGTTGCAAAACTCCTTTTGAATCTGAAACGTATCTTATATGGTTTGTCTTCTAAGGAACCACCTTTGTTTTCCCTCCTAATTCTTGCAGAATTTCTTTGAAATCATCAATGGTCTACGGCCAGCAAACACTGCAGGTTGCAGTTCATCAACCGATGCACCTAACATCCCACATGGTGAGGTCTCAGCTCTTTGAGCTACTTTCTTGTAAATTGTAATGTTATAACAATTGGTTTATACTGATTCTTTTTTACCTTTTTTGTTTCAGATGGCACATCTGTAATTGAATTGTTGTCTGATAGCATGAACCAACTGTCCATTAAAAATGAGAATCAGTTGGTAAGTTTCTTGATATTTTGTCTGTGTCTGATTGTGGCTATACAGATTCCATTAGCTGTAGGATTTTCTTTTAGACACGGGTATCCAACTGTTGATTGTTTTTCGTCATATTGTGTTTGCTGCAAATATAACACATATGCACAACAGTCCTGTATTGGTGGATGTCATTACTGCAGTCAAGGTGTTTGTTTACTCATAGTGTTGCTTATTTATTAGGCCATCCAACCTGAAATGTGTCATGTGCCATCACAACATTGATTTACTCCATGATACATATGGAGTGGTGGAGGGAGATAGTCCTTTTTAATTGATGTTAACTTGATTCTCATGCCACTTTACTGTTTTAGTAATCACTAACTTCTCTACCACATTTCTTGATTGCTAGACTCTCTGTAGTTTACTAAGTTACTTTTGTTGTGAGCTACTGTGGTAACTGATAACAACCATCATCTTTATATTAGTTATTACTTATTAGGATGTGCAACATCTTGTACTTTTCGGTACATGCAGGTATACGAGTGAATGGCCTCTCTACTTCAGCGGATTATTTTGCTGCTAGCTTTTGTTTATCACACAGACGCAGTTAATGCTTAATCCTCAGAGCTGCATTAAACCAAGTGGTGCTTATCTGGATTTGAGGACCTCTGATGCTTGTTTATCTCAAGTCAGCCTTTTGAGTCTTCATGTTTCGTTGAAGAACATCATTACATACACTATCCATTTGGCAAATTGATAGCAAACTGTATTTCTTCTCTGTTTCAGGAGTGATGGTCGGTTCCTGTTGGCGGCTATCAGATATTCAGATAGTGTATGTGACCTCTTTTCGCTAGCGCAACCCCGGGCCTACGTCGCACTCAACGACCCCGCCGCTGCCGACGCCGACATCACTGCCCTCGTCGACGCCGTCGCGCTGGGCCTCTTCTGCATAGTCGCCACGCTCGGTGTTGTGCCTGTCATCAGTTGTGCGCGCGGCGGGCCAGCGGAGATGGTGGCCGGCGCCCTCGACGCCCGGCTCCGCGATCACCTACTCGCCAAGCCCAACCTCTTCACGGAGGCTGCATCTGCCGCTGTCACGTCATTCCAGCGCCCTGTGTTGTGCCTCTTCGACAGGAATTTTGAGCTGTCTGTAGGGGTGCAGCACGACTGGAGCTACCGCCCATTGGTGCACGACGTGCTTGGCTTGAAGAAGAACAAGCTGAAGTTGCCGGCAGAGAAGTACGAATTGGATGACTCTGACAAATTCTGGGTGGCAAACAACTGGTCTTCATTCCCCAAAGTTGCTGAGGAAATCGAAGCGCAGCTTGCCAAGTACAAGCAGGATGTGGATGAGGTGAACCAGCATACTGGTGGTGGCAAGGTTGGGGTTGAGTTTGATGGTACTGATCTACTTGGCAACACTAAGCATCTCATGAATGCGGTGAACTCACTACCAGAACTGACAGAGCGGAAGAATATGATTGATAAGCACACCAATATTGCAACATCTTTGCTTGGGCATATCAAGGAGAGGTCTCTGGATGGATACTGCAGCTGTGAAAATGATATGCTTGTGAGTGGCACTGTCGACCGGAATACACTGCTGAGTCTCATCAGAGGGAAGGGTACCAAGGAAGATAAGCTTCGGCTAGCTGTGACCTACCTGCTGTCCTTTGCGACACCACCATCATCTGAGCTGGAGCAGGTTGAGGCCGCTCTGCGGGAATCAGAAGTTGACATGTCTGCATTTTAGTATGTGAAGAGGATAAAGGCATTATTGAATACCCAATTTGCAGCTGCCTCAGGCACAGCAACTAAGAGCAACATCGTCGATTGGGCAGAGAAGCTGTATGGGCAGTCCATTGGCGCTGTGAAGAATCTCTTGTCAGATGGTAGGCAGCTGGCCTTGACAAGAACAGTTGAAGCTCTTATGGAAGGGAAACCAAACCCAGAGGTGGATTGGCTATGAGGTATGCTTATTTATGTTAAACCCATATTCTAACTCTAGAATTATCAAGGGAGTATTGTTGCATTTCACAAGATTAAACGGGTTCCTCTTCAGTGTTTGTAGCTGGAGATCAGGAGAATAACTTTAAACTACACCTTTCTACTTTCAAGAATCTACCCCTAGCTGGTTGTTGTACATTGGTTGCCTTTGTGGAACTCCCATGTGGTTAACTTGTGGTTGCACATCATGAGGCTATGGGTTGCTGTACATTGGTTGCCTTTGTGGAACTCCCATGCTACTGTTGATTCTAGCTCATGTTTGATTTCAGCTACAGTTTTGGTTTATTATTTTTATCTATGGCCCCATACAATAGAGAAGTACAGAAATTGACAAGAGAAGCATTTTAGGGACTGTTTTAATACCTATACTTGAAATTCAATTGCTAAATCTGTTGGACATGTTTATCTTATGAGAGACTTAAGAGTTATGTTGGTACTAGGTGACTTCTCTCTGTTCAAGCGTTGACAGAGCTTCTTGTAGGTGCTCTTGGAATTCAAGGAGTATGCCACAGAGGTTAATGTTGATTTTGTGCGGAAAGTTGTTCGTGCGATTGGGAGATGTGCAATTAAATTGGAGAGAGCTGCTGAAAGGTGCATCAGCGTTTTGCTCGAGCTGATTAAGATAAAAGTTAATTATGTTGTTCAGGAAGCTATAATTGTTATCAAAGACATCTTCAGACGCTACCCTAACACGTGAGTTGCTTCTCAATTAATTTGTTGTATATTTTTGGACTATCAATCTATAAGAACTCCATTTCTGTTCTGCACAAGAAATGGTGTGTGTATATGATAACTGTTTTGTTCTCACTGAATTTTACAGGTATGAGTCTATCATTGCTACGCTTTGTGAAAGTCGCTTTGTGAAAGTCTGGACACTTTAGATGAACCAGAGGCTAAGGTCTTAGTCAATGCACATATCTTAGTAATCTATTGTATTTTTGTTTAGATGCTTAATTTTTTTATTCACTTACGTGTCTTAATTTTTCTAGGCATCCATGATTTGGATAATTGGAGAATATGCTAAAAGAATTGACAATGGCTAAGGATTGTATTATGGTCACACATTTTTGTTTTTTAGATTGGATATTCCAGCAGTAGCTAATGGAGAAGTTAAAGATGTCATCTGACGTCCGTTTCCTGTCTTTTGTCCATAGAGTTCAGTTTACAAACACGGTAGTGATTTTACCTACAATTGATGCATTCAAAAACGTCTATGATTTGCTTGTTAGATTGAAAGGGTTTCCACCCCTTGAAGGTACGTTGAACCATACATGAGGCTATGGGTCGTAGTAACACACGGGTATTGTTTAATCACGAATTTTGCCGTCACCATTGTATTCACCCCGTTCGTCGTCAAGGCGCTGAGCTGTTGGAGACTCATCAATTTGTGTGCCGTTGTAACGCACGGGCATATACCTAAGTATTAATTAAAACCCTATCCATCGAAACGGACCTAGCTAAATGGGATGTGTGCATGCAGCGGGAATATTCCCAAGCCGCTAGCTTGGAGCAGTGTACACTGGCGGTTTGTCGTCTTCAGCCCATCCATCGCCTGTCGGCAGCAAGGCGGCGAATCAGCAGCAGCTCACGCCTCACGGTCTGAACTGATGGAGAGGAACATAGACGACGACCGGCGAGAGCTCCCCAAGTCAACACCGCTACTGCCGGATGGCTGCCACCTGGTGGAGCTGCTGCGCCGGATGTGCGGCACGTGGAGGTCGCCGGGAAAGCGGGCGGGCGGCGTTGGCGCCGGGTATAGATGTCCAGAAAGCACGTGGCCCGTTAGCCCGGCACGAAGCACGTTTTATTAGCACGACACGAGCCCGGCCCGGCACGGATTGAAGCGGGCCCGGGCTGAGCCCGGCCCGGAGAGCGTGCCGGGCTCGACAGGCATTTGAGCCCGTTGGGCTGGCCCGAGCACGGCCCGTTATCGGCCGGGCCTTTAAACCGGCCCGTTCAACAATTCAACCTGGTCATGGGCTGCCTTACGCGGACACTGAACGGCCCAACTCTGCAGTCGCCGCAGCCCGCAGCACGCCCGCACCGTGTTCCGTCTCCGTGTATAAATCCTGCGCGTCCGGCCGCCCTAACCCTAACGCACTCTCCCTCCTGCGTCCTGCTGCCTCTCCGTGCGGCGGCTCCCCGCTCTCGGTCTCGGTGACTTGACCTCTCGAGGTCCCTCTCCCTCCGGCGTCCTGCTCCCTCCTCTCGGCGCGGCGCTCCCTGCTCCTCCTCCCGGTGCTCCCTGCTTGGCTGTTCCTCCCGGTGCTCCCTGCTCGGTGCTCCCTCCTCCCGGCGCTCCTTCCGGCGTCCTGCAACAGCGACGACGCAGGGCGTGTGGGACAGCAGCAGGAGCGTGCATCTGATGACGGCGCATCCGAATGTCCAGATGCTGCCCGTGTCTCTAAACATTACAATTCTGTTTGTTTAATCTAGTTTCTGCTAATGGGCGATTCACACGTTTCTCGTTGTGACGCGGAAGAAAATTCCGGGCCCCAGTCAGCTAGCTTCCTTGTTCTAGATTTTTTGTTTTACGGGTTTTGTGCTGTTGGTTTTAGGTTTTTTTTGCTAAATATAGTTTTGTATTTTGCGGGCTCGGGCCGACACGGGCTACTAAATGGGCCGTGCTATTCGGGCCGGCCCGGCACGGTCGGGCCTATACCGTGCCGTGCTCGGAAAGAGTTATGGGCCCGTTGGGCGGCACGGCACGGCCCGATTAAGTGGACGGGCCTAATCGTGCCGGGCTCAAACGGGCCGGGCCGAGTCGGGCTCGGGTTGGGCCGGGCCGGGCCGCCCGTTTGGACATCTATAGCGCCGGGTCGCGGTCGACGTGCACACGTGTCGAGCGGGGACCGGCCGTGGCCCCGCGCGCTGGGAACAGGATCCGCGCGAGATCTTGCGGGGCGCAGGTGCATCCCTCCTCGCCAAGGCTAGCCAAAGCAGGTGACCGGGCGGGCAGGATCGCAGGAGCCAGGAGGCAGCGTTGGAATTAGAAACTGAGACGGACTTGGAATGGCACCAGCACGGGCGGACGGCGCCTTATCTCCCTCCGTGCGACCAAATCTTCTTCAGTTCTTGCTCCAACGCTTGCTTTTGTTTTGTTTTAGACGACTGATCAGCTGATGCGCGTTCCAGATACAAAATGGATGAGGAGGAACAGACATGTCACATCGGGCTCTACTGACTTTAGTTTAGTTTGGATATTGTTGACGACTTTTTGGAGCGTCAAACACTCAACAAGAACCGTGACGGTGCCCTCTGCACAGGGGCGGACGGTCCGCGCGCAGGGACCGGACGGACCGGGGCCTGGTGCGAGGCGCAACGGTGCTCTCTGCACCGGGCCGGACGGTCCGCGCGCAGGGGCCAGACGGTCCGCGGCCTGGTGCAAGGCTAGGGCTCCTGCCTGACGGCCGGACGGTCCGCGCGTGCGCAGGGGCGGCGGAAGATCGCCGGCGGCGCCTGGATCTCGCTCCCGGGAGGGACCCCGTCGGGGAGGAGAGATCCTAAGAGTTGTCTAGGCTCGGGTCGGCCGACCTAGACTCCTCTAATCGACGTAGAGTCGAAGAGAAGCGGAGAATTTGAGGATCGAGTGGCTAAACTAGAACTAGACTAGAACTACTCCTAATTGTACAGGAAATAAATGCGAAATAGAAGTTGTATTGATTCGATTGATTGCCTCTAATCGGCCGTAATCGTCTGCTTTTATAGAGGAGGGGGGCTAGACCCGTTACCAACAAAACTCCGAGCAAATCCCGCGATTTTCGCCAACAAACGCAGCGAACAACTCGGAACCCTAATCTGTTCTGCGTGTGCGCGGACCGTTCGGACCGCGGACCGTCCGGCCTCAGGTCCGGACCGTCCGCCGGCTCAAATTGGTGCCCAACATATGCCCCCTGCCTTTTGGTGGAGCTGAGCAAACCAAAAGCAACTAACTCGATATGATTACATCGGTTTTCTTAGGCATCTTGCCACATACTAGGATGGTACTGCTTGAGAAAACGCCCATTCAAAGCTTTGGGCAAATCCTTGCCTTGTAATGTTTCTAGCAAATAGGCGTTACCAGACATCACCTGTTTTACTTTATAAGGACCCTCCCAGCTTGGCGACCATTTCCCGAACTTCCGGTCTTTATTCCTTAGAGGCAGAATGGTCTTCCACACCAGGTCTCCTACTTGAAATGATTTTCTTTGACCTTCTTGTTGTAGGCCCTGGCTACCATGATCTTGTCCTTTTCTATTGCTCCCAAAGCTATCACCCTCTTGTCGGTCACCTCATCAATATTATCCATCATTGAATTATAATAATCAGTAGCAGTTAGATCATTTTGTCTGGCGAACCTGACAGCATTCAAACTTATTTCCACAGGCAACACTGCTTCCTGCCCATAGACAAGCTCAAAAGGAGATACTTTAGTAGCACTATGTTTAGATATTCTATGAGCCCATAACGCTTCAGACAAAATCTTATGCCAATGTTTAGAATTATCAGATATCTTCTTTTTTTATCAAATTAATCAATGTCCTATTACTAGACTCGGTCTGTCCATTGGCCTGAGCATAATATGGAGATGAATTAAGCAGCTTAATTCTGTATAATTCAGCAAATTCACGGACCTCTTTTGACATAAAAGAAGTCCCTTGATCTGTAGTCAAGGTCTGGGGAATGCCGAATCTATGAATAATACGCTCAGTTATGAACTCAATTACCTCCTTGTGTGTCATGTTCTTCAGAGCAACGACTTCAGTCCATTTGGTGAAATAGTCAGTGGCAACTAACACGAACCGATGCCCCTTTGATGATGAAGGATGAATTTCTCCAATAAAGTCTAATCCCCATCCTCTAAACGGCCAAGGCTTGATGATAGGATGTAATTCGGCTGCAGGGACCAACTGTAGGTCGCCGAATTTTTGACACACTTGGCAACCCTTGTAGTACTTGAAACAATCAGCTATCATGTTAGGCCAATAAAAACCAGACCTTTGCAAAGGCCATTTCATCTTTGGAGCCGATTGGTGGGTACCACAAATTCCTTCATATACTTCGGCCATGGCCAATATAGCATCATCTGGGCCCAAGCACTTAAGCAGGACGTTGTTGACTGTTCGGCGGTAGAGTTCATCACTCATCAAGACATACTTGAAAGATGTACACCAAATGTTCTTATCTGTCCTGATATTGGGATTTCATAAATAATTAAGTATAGGCGTCGTCCAATCACTTGCATCGGCTTCATTATCAGCCGATTCAATTAAGAGAACATTTCTGGTAACCCCGGACGGTCCGGCGTCTCGACGCGGACGGTCCGCGACCTGGGGAATTGGCCCTACACCGGTTATCAGATTTTTAGTGTCGTGGAATCTCCCTCGCTTTATCCGATAACCTAATGCATCTTGTGCCAGATTGTTGGCTCTATGATTCTCAACTCTCGAAATATGCCGAATACTGAATTCGTCAAAAGAATGGATTATGCTCCAACATTTTTCAAGGTAACTATTCAGAGTACCATCAAAGCATTGATATTCTTCTAACACTTGTTGGACGACTAGCTGAGAATCACCAAATGCCTTCATATGTTTTACTCCCATACAATTTAAAAGTTCTAAGCCGAATAAGAGGGCCTCATATTCGGCTTGATTATTAGTGCAATAAGTTTTCAATCGGCTAGAGAAGTCGAAGGAGACATTACTTGGTGAAACAAGTACGAAGCCAATTCCTTGCCCTTCATTGCAAACTGATCCATCAAAATATAAAGTCCAAGGAGTAATAGTGAGGTATGACATGTCTAGTTTATGAATATCATTAATCCGATGTTCTACAATGAAATCCGCTACGACTTGGCCTTTCATAGATTTCAATGGTTCATAGGCCAAGTCATATTCTATGAGTGCATAAGCCCACTTACCAATTCTACCAAACATAATTGGGTTATGCAACATGTATTTGATCACATCGGGTTGACCAGAAACAGTGCAATGACCAGACAGTAAATAACATCTACATTTGGTGCATGCATAAAACAAGCATAAGCATAACTTCTCAATAAAAGTGTACCTTGTTTCAGCATCCACCAACCTTCGGCTTAGATATGTCACCACATGCTCCTTCCCCTCAGTTTCATGTGTCAGAACAGCCCCAATGACCTTATCTTTAGCTGCAATGTATAATCGGAATGGTACTCCTACTCGTGGTGCTTTTAATACGGGAGCCGAAGATAAGTATTTTTTGATGAGATCAAATGCTTCTTGTTGTTCTGCCCCCCAAGCGAATTCAGCATTATTCTTAAGCCGAAGAATAGGGGTGAACGCATCAATTTTTCCCGGCTAGGTTAGAAATAAACCTTCGTAAATAATTCACCTTGCCGAGAAACTTCTGTACCTCGACCTTACAGGTTGAGGTCCCACATTCCGAATAGACTTGATTCAGTCGGGATCTATCTCTATACCATGTTTATGGATGACAAATCCTAAAAACTTACCAGCCGACACTCCAAAAGCACATTTACGTGGATTCATTTTCAAACCATACCGACACATTTTATCAAAGGCTTTGCGCAAATCAGCTATATGAGAACTAAACTCAGCCGATTTGACTACAATATCATCAATGTAAACTTCCATAGTGTTTTCTAACCATTCATGGAAGATCAAATTCATAGCCCTCTGATAAGTAGCACCAGCATTTTTCAAACCAAATGTCATGACAACCCACTCAAATAAACCAATGAAGCCTGGACATATAAAGGCCGTTTTAGACGCATCTTCTTCGGCCATGAAAATCTGATTATATCCGGCATTACCATCAATGAAACTAATAATTCTATTTCCTGATGCATTATTGATTAATGTGTCGCCTATGGGCATGGGATATTCATCTTTAGGAGTTGCTCTATTTAAATTGCGAAAATTAATGCATACTCTAAGCTTACCTGACTCCTTCTTCTCCACCGGCACAATATTGGAGACCCACTCTGCGTATCTGCAAGGTCTGATAAAATCAGCTTCTAGCAGCTGTCGGCGTTTCGACCCCGGGGGGTCCCTGGACCGACGAGTAAATTGTCGTTGCGTGTCCCAGCCCAGATGGGTCGGCGCGAGATGGAACACAAGGGGGAAAAAGGGAACCGCGGCTCGTGTTATCCTGCGCCCAGGGTGGATGCGCTTGCAGTAGGGGGTTACAAGCGTTCGCGAGAGAGGGAGAGAGCCTGTTCGTCAGCCCATCCTCCCGCGCGGCCACCTCCTCGTACGAGGGCCCTGGACCTTCCTTTTATAGATGTAAGGAGAGGGCCTAGGTGTACAATGGGGGGTGTAGCAATATGCTAACGTGTCCGGCAGAGAGGAGCCAGAGCCCTATGTACATGCCGACGTGGCTGTCGGAGAGGTGTTAGTGCCCTGTGCATGTGATGTTGTGGCCGTCGGAGGAGCGCTTGAGCCCTGTAGAAGCACAACTGTCGGGGCTATCGGGTCCTTGCTGACGTCTCCTTGCTTCTGTAGGGGGCTGAGAACCGCCGTCGTCATGGGAGCACGCGGGGTGCCATCATTACTTGTTTACCGAGGCGAGCCAGATGGGATGCCGGTCTTGTTCCCCGTAGTCTGAGCTAGCTAGGGGTAGGGTAATGATGTACCCCCCTGTAACGTGGTCGGTCCGAGCCCAAGGTCGGGCGAGGCGGTGACTCCTCCGAGGTCGAGGTTTAGGCCGAGCCCTGGGGTCGGGCGAGGCGGAGACCGTCTTCCGAGGTCGAGGCTGAGTCCGAGCCCTAGGGTCGAGCGAGGCGGAGACCGTCTTCCGAGGTTGAGGCGGGGGCCGAGCCCCGGGGTCGGGCGAGGCGGAGACCGTCTTCCAAGGTCGAGGCGGGGGCCGAGCCCTGAGGTCGGGCGAGGCGGAGCTTCCTATGGCGCCTGAGGCTAGACTCGGCTGCTATCAGCCTCACCCTGGCGGGTGGCACAGCAGGCGGCGTTGTTTTCCTGTCAGGTCAGTCAGTGGAGGGGCGAAGTTACTGCGGTCACTTCGGCCCTATCGACTGAGGAACGCGCGTCAGGATAAGGTGTCAGACGATCCTTGCATTGAATGCTCCTGCGATACGGTCGGTTGGCGAGGCGATCTGGCCAAGGTTGCTTCACTGCGAAGCTTGCCCGAGCTGGGCCTCGGGTGAGTCGAAGGTGCGTCCATTACTTGAGGAGGCCCTCGGGCGAGGCGTGAATCCGCCTGGGTCTACTGTTCCTGCTCGAGGCTAGGCTCGGGCGAGGCGAGATCGTGTCCCTTGAGTGGACAGAGCCTTGACCTGAATTGCGCCCATCAGGCCTTTGCAGCTTGTGCTGATGGTGATTACCAGCCGAGTTTAGGAGTCTTGGGGGTACCCCTAATTATGGTCCCCGACAGTAGCCCCCGAGCCTCAGAGGGAGTGCTGGTACTCGCTTGGAGGCTTTGTCGCACTTTTTTGCAAGGGGATCGGCCTTTCTCGGTTACATTTTGTTCCGGTGGGTGCGCGCGAGCGCACCCGTCGGGTGTAGCCCCCGAGGGCTTGGAGGAGTGGTTTGACTCCTCCGAGGTCTTAGTGCCTTTCGTGACGCCTCGGCCGGTCTGGTTGTTCCCTCATGCGATCTGATCGTAGCCCAGGTGCATGGTCAGGTTCCGAGTTCTCGGGCTGGTATGTTGACGCTGTCAGCGGTTTGGCCGGAGCTGGGTTTGCGAGAGCAGCCCCCGAGCCTCTGCACAGAGCGAGAGGACGGTCAAGGACTGATTCGGCTTTTATCATATGCCCCTTCATCGCCTTTCCGCAAGGAGGAGGGGGGAAAGCGCCATGTTGCCCTCGGAGGGCGCCGAACATGGTGTCTCCAGTGAGTTGCTAACGGGTGATCTGAGTGGACGCCCGTACCCCGTTCGATAAGGGGCGGCTAGTGGCCCAAAGGCGCGCTCCAAAAGTACCTGCAGGTGATTTGCCGGACCCGGTCCCGTTTGATAGGGTCCGAGGGCTCGATGCCTCCCTCTGATGGGATTCCGGTACAGAATCGCTCCTGCTGGTCTCGGAAATGTCCTAGGGTACCTCGGAAGCGTAGCCCGAGCCTCGACCATGTATTGGACGTACCCAGAGTCATCCCTCGCTCTGCATGTTCTGGGGCGGCTGTCGAACCCTTTAGGGGGCCAGCCTTCGAACCCCTGATCAGTAGTGGGCGCGGAGCCCGAGTGCTCTGAGGCGGCTGTCGAACCATTCCGAGGCGCCAGCCTTCGAACCTCTGATCAGTAGTGGGCGCGGAGCCCGAGTGCTCTGAGGCGGCTGTCGAACCCTTCCGAGGGGCCAGCCTTCGAACCTCTGATTAGTAGGAGGGCTCGGGGCTCGCTTCCTTTGCGGAGAAGGATCCCTTTCGGAGTATCCCCTTTCCCGATCCCTGTAGCAAGAGAGAGAAAGGGGAAGAGGAAAATGGTACGAAATTAAACGATGTGGCGCACCTTTTTTGACGCGGTCATCATGGCGGAGGTGAAGCGTCGCCCGCTTCGCCTGCCAAAGGTGTCGCCTGCCCTGCCGCGGAGTTAATGCGACGGGACGGGTGGTTCGCGGGACAGCCATTGCGCGAGCCGTTCGAGGGACGGAACACGGGCGCGTCGTCTTCACGCCGTGGGAGAGGGCTCCCCTGCTGCTCCAGGAGGGGACGTGAGCCTGCAGACGATTTGACTGCTGCTTCCGCCCGCCTGCTGCCGCCATTACTGTCGACCCACTTTTGGCCATATCGACTGTCGCGCCTTCTCCCGCGGCTGACTGACCTGTGACCGATGTGCTTGGTTGGCACTGTTGGGCCATGCACATGGTTGGCTCGAGTCGCGGCACCGTTTTCGCAGTCGAGAAGGTGCGGCATTAGCGTAAGTGGCGGTGCAGTTTTTCGCACGTAGTAACCGGCGCGCCGGTTACATGACGTGTGGGCCTAGGCCTCCATGCTGGATGCGTCGAAGTTGAAAGGGTGCATCCCCGTGGTGCAGTTGCATGCCGCCTGCATGGCGGTCCGCCCTTTCACCCGCTGGTTTAGGCGAAGGTGGAGGAGTGCTTGTAACCGCAGGGCGGTTACACGCTCCACGCGCGGCGGTTTGGCTTCTTCTGTCCTGGGCCAGCTCGCATGACGTGTGGGACCCAGCCCCCGTGTCGTAGGTGGAGGACCTTGGAGCGCGTTGGTGAAGACTTAGTCCGCGACGCCTGAGGACGCGAGTGGGGAGAGTCGCCTTTAAAAAGAGATCGACCCCCTGGGTGGTAGCGACGCCTTCGCACTCCCCTCATGCATTGCGTCCTTCCACCTTCCGAGCCCCCGGATGGGGAGCGCCCGCGTTGCTTTCGTCTTGCTGCTGTTGGAGGAGCGCAACTTCGTGGAGGTTGGCACCTTTCAGCCATTGCTCGGCTTCAAGGATTTTCATCAGGCAGCCCGGCTGCATCCACTCACCAATAGTCACGCAGGAGGGTGACCACCGGTTCGATGGTGTGGAGAAGCAAGCCGGGCTGCGGCCTCTGCCCCGCCCTCAGCTTCAAGGATCTTCATCATCCTTGCTGGGGCGGGGGGCGAGCCGGAGCCTGCCTTCGCGTGGGCTGGCGTCCCGCTTCTTCCTCCGGCATCTAGGGGTGGAAACCATCCTCCAGCTCTGCGGAGGAGGCATCCTCCAGCCATGCGGGGGAAGGCGAACTGCTGCTGCCCGGCCAGGGTGCAGCATTCCGTCCTATGTCCGGGCGACCGTGGCCGGCCGCACCGGAGGGTCTCACAACACGTCGTACGCCGCGAGGGCGGTACTCGTGTTCTGGGACGGTCCCGTTCTCGTTTTCTTGGCGAGGACGGGAGTGAGGACCTGCCGGTGCGCTTTGGGGCGGTCGGCGCTCGCTGGTGCGGTGTTGGTGGGCAGGTGGACGCCATCGTCGGTGCTGAGGTGGTGGCAACCGGAGAAGGTTTCTCCGCCGACGAGATCGTCGGCGCCATCTGCGCTCCGGGCCTCCGACTCTTTGGCTTTAATATCTGGTTCTCGTCCTCCGCGAGGGGACGCGAACGAGAGCCTTCCAGCGATAGCGTTCGCCCTGGGACCATCACTGCTGATGCAGAGGTCGCCGGCGAGTCACCCAGAGTTTGTCGTCCCATAGGCCCTCCGATGTGGGGTTGTTCGTACCCGCGGGAGTGGAACCGGAGTTCTGTTTGTAATGGCACCTTGAGTGCCGGTGTCTGTTCATTGTGGCTGTCGGGGCCTGAACATCTAGGTATTTTGGGTGCAATACCGTGTTTCTTCCTCATTTCGAGCACCAGGACTCGCCTGTCGGCTAGCTGGACCGCTTAACCAAGTGTGAGTTGCCCTGTGTGGAAGGTGACAAGTGAGGTATCTGTATCCCGGAGGCGTAGGAGTCCCTCGGCTCGGTCGGCCTTGCCACCCGAGGCTTCTCTTGCTCAGTTAAAGAAACCCTCGGCCGCTCTGTGATGAGCCGGAGCCGAAGGCAGCGGTGTCAGCGTGGACAGAGGCGAAGTCAGCTTGAGAAGAAGCTTCGTCGGCCCAAGAGCAGGTGACTTCCCAGGCCGAGGAGGCGTAGCAGCGGCGGCTGGAACCTGGCCAGGTCGTCCACTGGCGGGACCAACCCCGGAGTCGGGCTGCCGAGGCCATGAGCCGGGCTGATGTCCTCGGGGGACAGCTGGCTGAGGCTACGGAGCAGCTGGTCAAGTCGTCTGCTCGGGCCGGGTTCCTGGAGGAGACCCTGGTGGCGATGGCCTAGGCGCGGTGCTGGCATCTTCCTTCGAGGTGGAGATCCTCCGACCGTGTCGCCGTCCGAGGCCGGGCCAGATTCCGCCGAAGGTGGAGTCGACGCCGAGGGTGCTGCTGCTCCCCCTATTGATGTCTGAACCTACAGGAACAGTTTGTCTGTAGTGTGTGTATGTTTTTTGCGGCCGCCGAGGCCCAAACATATCATTGTCATGTTATAAAGCTGCGTTTTTTTCCTCTTGTTTCGAGTATCAGGACTTGTTTGTCAGTAGCAGAATCGCTCATCCGAGCGAGAGTTACTTATCGCGGAAGGTGATGATTGAGGTATCCGTATCCCGGAGGCGTAGGAGTCCCTCGGCTCGGTCGGCCTCGCCGCTTACGTGTACTCTTACTCGTCCGCAGGATTCTGTTATCGATATAGTTGAGAAGGCACGAAAAATCGTTTTGGCAGAAAAGTTTTCGAGCGTTAAGACTTGTTCGGTCAGCAGAACCGCTTATCCGAGCGTGAGTTACTTATCACAGAAGGTGATGAGTGAGGTATCCGTATCCCGGAGGCGTAGGAGTCCCTCGGCTCGGTCGGCCTTGCCGCTTACGTGTACTCCGTCGTTTTCAGGATCCCACTATCGAAGTAGTCGAAAATCGCGAAAGATGTTCTGGCAAAAAGACTTTTTCCGGGGAAAATTTTGACGCAGAGGGGGTTCCCCCCTTCTAGCCCCCGAGGGAGGGTCGGGCTTTGCCGAGGTAAGGCTGACCCTTCCTTGACGGTTAGACTCTATTTGTGTATGTAAAGAGAACGAGGTATATGAACGACTTGAAAACATCTTAAGGGTAAAAGCGACGTAGATGTCGGACGTTCCAAGCGTTGTTGTAGACCTCGCCATGACTGTTGGCCAGCTTGTATGTTCCAGGCTTCAAAATCTTGGCGATGATGAACGGCCCTTCCCAGGGAGGTGTGAGCTTGTGGCGCCCTCGGGCGTCTTGTCGTAGCCGAAGCACCAAGTCCCCCACCTGGAGGTCTCGGGATCAAACCCCTTGGGCGTGGTAGCGTCGCAGAGACTGCTGATACCGTGCCAAGTGCAGTAAGGCCATGTCCCGAGCCTCTTCCAGCTGGTCCAGTGAGTCTTCTCGGCTGGTCTGGTTGCTTCGGTCGTCGTACGCCCTTGTCCTCGGGGAACCGTATTCTAAGTCTGTGGGCAAGATAGCCTCGGCCCCATAGACTAGAAAAAAACGGCGTGAAGCCCGTGGCTCGGCTTGGCGTCGTCCTTAGACTCCAGACCACCGAGGGGAGTTCCTTCATCCATCGCTTTCCGAACTTGTTGAGGTCGTTGTAGATCCTCGGCTTAAGTCCCTATAGAATCATGCCATTGGCACGCTCTACCTGCCCATTCGTCATGGGGTGAGCTACGGCGGCCCAGTCCACCCGGATGTGGTGGTCCTCGCAGAAGTCTAGGAACTTCCTGCTAGTGAACTGGGTGCCGTTGTCGGTGATGATGGAGTTCGGGACCCCAAAGCGATGGATGATGTTGGTGAAGAACGCCACCGCCTGTTCGGACCTGATGCTATTTAGGGGTCGGACCTCAATCCACTTGGAGAATTTGTCGATAGCGACCAGCAGGTGCGTGAAGCCCCCGTGTGCCTTCTGCAAGGGACCGACGAGGTCCAGACCCCACACAGCAAACGGCCAGGTGATGAGTATTGTTTGCAGGGCCTGAGCGGGCAGGTGCGTCTGCCTTGCGTAGAATTGACACCCTTGGCAGGTGCGTAGAATCCTAGTGGCGTCGGCCACCGCGGTTGGCCAGTAGAAACCTTGTCGGAAGGCGTTTCCAACGAGGGCTCGAGACGCTGCGTGGTGACCGCAAGCCCTCGAGTGTATTTCTTGCAATAGCTCCTGACCTTTGTGATGGATATGCATCGCTGGAGGATGCCTGAGGGGCTGCGGTGGTAGAGCTCATTTTCGTCACCCAGCAAGACGAACGACTTGGCGCGCCGCGCCAGTCACCGAGCTTCGGCTCTGTCGAGGGGTAGCTCTCCTCGGTGGAGATATTGCAGGTACGGGGTCTGCCAGTTTTGATCAGGCGTGACCCCATTCCTCTCTTCCTCGACGCGCAGTGCCTCACCCTCGGCGGCCGAGGGTGCCTCGGGCTGGGCCGAGGCCTCCCCGGGCTCGGGCGTGTCGTCGGTCTTGACGGAGGGTTGATGTAAGTCTCGGGAGAAGACGTCCGGGGGAACCGTTGTCCGTCCCGAGGCTATCTTAGCTAGCTCGTCCGCAGTCTCGTTGTACCGTCGAGCGACGTGGTTGAGTTCAAGACTGTAAAACTTGTCTTCCAGGTGCCGAACCTCGTCGCAGTAGGCCTCCATCTTCGGGTCACGGCAGTGGGAGTTCTTCATGACTTGGTCGATGACAAACTGCGAGTCGCCACGAGCGTCGAGGCGCCGAACCCGTAGCTCGATGGTGATGCGCAACCCGTTAACTAGAGCCTCGTACTCGGCCACGTTGTTTGACGCCGGGAAATGGAGGCGCAGCACGTAGCGAAGGTGCTTCCCGAGGGGTGAGATGAAGAGCAGGCCCGCACCCGCTCCTGTTTTCATCAGCGACTCGTCGAAATACATGGTCCAGAGTTCCGGTTGGATCGGAGCTGCTGGAAGCTGGGTGTCGACCCATTCAGCCACAAAGTCCGCCAAGACTTGGGACTTGATGGCCTTCTAAGGAGCGAACGAGATTGTCTCACCCATGATCTCCACCGCCCATTTTGCAATCCTACCCGAGGCCTCTCGACACTGGATGATCTCCCCCAGGGGGAAGGATGACACCACAGTCACCGGATGAGACTCGAAGTAGTGTCGCAAATTTCGCCGCACCAGAATTACCGCGTACAGTAGCTTCTGAATTTGCGGGTAGCGGATTTTGGTCTCGGACAGTACTTCACTGATGAAGTAGACCGGCCTCTGGACGAGCAATGCATGCCCTTCTTCTCGTCTCTCGACCACGATCGCGGCGCTGACCACCTGAGTGGTTGCGGCTACGTAGATCAAGAGGGCTTCTCCGGCAGCGGGGGGGCACCAAGATGGGCGCGCTTGTAAGGAGCGCCTTTAAGTTCCCGAGGGCTTCCTCGGCCTCGGGGGTCCAAGTGAAGCGCTCGGTCTTCCTTAAGAGGCGGTACAGGGGTAGGCCTCTTTCGCCGAGGCGCGAGATGAAGCGGCTCAGAGCCGCAAGGCATCCCATGACCCTCTGTAGTCCTTTCAAGTTCTTGATAGGCCCCATGTTGGTGATGGCCGCGATTTTCTTCGGGTTGGCCTCGATGCCCCGCTCGGAGACGATGAACCCCAGGAGCATGCCTCGGGGGACTCCGAAGACACACTTCTCGGGATTGAGTTTTACGCCCTTCGCTCTCAGACACTTGAATGTCGTTTCAAGGTCAGAGAGGAGGTCGGAGGCTTTCCTCGTCTTGACTATGATGTCATCGACGTAAGCCTCAACCGTTCGGCCAATGTGCTCTCCGAACACGTGGTTCATGCACCTTTGGTATGTTGCGTCTGCATTCCTCAAACCAAATGACATAGTAATATAGCAGTACATGCCAAAGGGTGTGATGAAAGAGGTCGCGAGCTGGTCGGACTCTTTCATCCTGATTTGGTGATACCCTGAGTAGGCATCGAGGAATGACAGGGTTTCGCACCCAGCAGTGGAATCCACGATTTGATCGATGCGAGGCAGAGGGTAGGGAACCTTCGGACATGCTTTGTTTAGACCAGTGTAGTCTACACACATCCTCCATTTCCCACCTTTCTTTTTCACAAGCACAGGGTTGGCTAGCCATTCGGGATGGAATACCTCTTTGATGAACCCTGCAGCCATCAGCTTGTGGATCTCCTCGCCTATGGCTCTGCGCTTTTCTTCGTCGAATCGGCGCAGAGGCTGCTTCACGGGTCGGGCTCCAGCTCAGATATCCAGCGAGTGCTCGGCGACATCCCTCGGTATGCCAAGCATGTCCGAGGGACTCCACGCAAAAACCTCGGTGTTCGCGCGGAGAAAGTCGACGAGCACTGCTTCCAATTTGGGATCGAGCTCGGAGCCGATTCGGACTTGCTTGGAGGCGTCGTTGCTGGGGTCGAGAGGGACGGACTTAACCGTCTCTGCTAGCTCAAAGTTGCCGGCGTGGCGCTTTGCATCCGGCACCTCCTTGGAGAGGCCCTCCAGGTCGGCGATGAGGGCCTCGGATTCGGCGAGGGCCTCAGCATACTCCATGCACTCCATGTTGCATTCGTACGCGTGTCGGTATGTGGATCCGACGGTGATGACCCCGTTGGGGCCCGACATCTTGAGCTTGAGGTAGGTGTAGTTGGGGACGACCATGAACTTGGTGTAGCAAGGTCTCCTCAGCACTGCGTGGTAGGTTCCTTGGAACCCGACCACCTCGAACGTGAGGGTTTCCTTTCAGAAGTTGGAGGTAGTCCCGAAGCAGATGGGCAGATCGAGTTGCCTAAGGGGGTGGACGCGCTTCCTGGGGATGATCCCGTGAAAGGGCGCCGCACCGGCCCGGATCATGGACAGATCGATCTGCAAGAGCCCGAGGGTCTCGGCGTAGATGATGTTGAGGTTGCTGCCTCCGTCCATGAGGACCTTGGTAAGCCTGACGTTGCCGATGACGGGATCGACAACGAGCGGGTACTTCCCCGGGCTCGGCACGTGGTCAGGGTGGTCGCCTTGGTCGAAGGTGATGGGCTTGTCGGACTAGTCTAGGTAGACTGGCGCCGCCACCTTCACCGAGCAGACCTCCCGGCGCTCCTGCTTGCGGTGCCGAGCCGAGGCGTTCGCCACTTGCCCACCGTAGATCATGAAGCAGTCGTGGACCTCGGGGAACTCCTCTGCTTTGTGGCCCTCCTTCTTGTCGTTGTCATGGCCTTTGCCACCTTCTGCCGGGGGCCCGGCCTTATGGAAGTAGCGCCGAAGCATGACGCACTCCTCAAGGGTGTGCTTGACGGGACCCTGATGATAGGGGCACGACTCCTTGAGCATCTTGTCGAACAGGTTCGCCCCTCTGGGAGGCTTCCGAGGGTTCCTGTACGACAAGATCTGCGTCAGTGGCGTCACGTTTCGCTTGCGACTTCTTCTTGCCCTTCTTCTTCGTGCCGCACTGAGCGGACGCCTCGGGGACGTCTTCCTGCTGGCGTCCCTGAGGCTGCTTGTCCTTCCGGAAGATGGCCTCGACCGCCTCCTGACCAGAGGCAAACTTGGTGGCGATGTCCATCAGCTCGCTCGCCCTGGTGGGAGTCTTGCGACCCAGCTTGCTCACCAGGTCGCGGCAAGTGGTGCCGGCGAGGAACGCGCCGATGACATCTGAGTCGGTGATGTTGGGCAGCTTGGTGCGCTGCTTCGAAAATTGCCGGATGTAGTCCCGCTGGGATTCTCCTGGCTGATGGCGGCAGCTTCGGAGATCCCAGGAGTTCCCAGGGCGCACGTATGTGCCCTGGAAGTTTCCGGCGAAGGCTTTGACCAGGTCGTCCCAGTTGGAGATCTGCGCAGGAGGCAGATGCTCCAGCCAGGCTCGGGCGTCGTCGAAAAGGAACAGGGGGAGGTTGCGGATGATGAGGTTGTCATCGTCCGTTCCACCCAGCTGGCAGGCCAGCCGGTAGTCCGCGAGCCACAGTTCCGGCCTTGTTTCCCCCGAGTACTTGGTGATGGTAGTCGGGGCTCGGAACCGGGTCAGGAACGGCGCCCGTCGTATGGCCCGGCTGAAAGCTTGCAGAACCGGGTGGTTCGGGCGAGGGACTCCGATCCTCCCCGCTGTCGTAGCGTCCCCCACGCCTGGGGTGGTAGCCTCGGCGCACCTTCTCGTCGAGGTGGGCTCGACGGTCGCGGCGGTGGTGCTCGTTGCCGAGGCGACCCGGGGCTGCAGGCGTTGCGTCCCGCGTGCGCCCGGTGTGGACCGAGGCTTCCCGCATGAATCGGGAAGTCGCGGCGCGATGCTACGGGGGTACCCTTGCTTTCGGGAGGCATAGCTTTCGGCCCGTCGGACCGCGGCATCCTCCAGGAGATTCTTGAGCTCTCCCTGGATACTCCGCCCCTCGGTGGTGGATGGCTCCGGCATCGCTCGGAGTAGTATTGCTGCTGCAGCCAGGTTCTGGCCGACCCCACTGGAAGTCGGGGGTAGCCTTGCCCTGGCATCATCAGCGACGTGGTGCTGGACATCCTGGGCCAGATGACGCGCTTCTCCGGCTAGTGCTCGGCCCGCCCACTCCTGCCCGATGTTCTGCCGGAGCTGCACAAGTTGTCCTGCTTCCTCGTCGAGCTTGGCCTGCATCTCACGGATTTGCTCGAGCTGTGTGTCCTGACCCCCCCACAGGGACTGGGACCGCAACTAGCTCTCGAAGGATGTCAACGCGAGGTGCAGGCCTAGGGGGATCGCCGTCCTCCAGCATACCAAGGTGGTTGCCTTCGTCGAGACCCCCTAGATGGACGTGGAAACATTCGCGACTTGGGCCACAATCCTCGTCGTCAAGGCTGTGGCTACCATCGGAGTAATCGGAGAGGCAGTAGTCACATGCGGTCATGAAGTCTCGCATGGCACTGGGGTTACCGAGCCTGGAGAAATCCCAACCAGAGTCGGGCTCGTCATCTTCCTCGGAACTGGGGGCCTGTAGGTCGAGACAGTCGTCAGTCGGTCCCAGGTTGACCACATATGGTACCCCGGAAGGTTAGGATATGCCTTTATGAAAGCGTCCACCGAAGCGGGGTCGCTTGGTGGGTCGAAGCTGAATCTAAAAGGCACAGGGTGGAAAGCGGATGGTACCTCTTGATCGACGGATGGTGACGAAGTCGCGTCGGGGACGGACTGCACTGTTATCTCAGGTACGAGGCTAACGCCCAGCAAGTCCTTCGCGAGCGTGCTGGCGTCATCCATCCACTTGGGGTTGGCGTGTTGTGGGGAAACGACGCTCGTCTTCGTCTCAGACGCGAGGTCAACGCCCGACGTGTCCCCCGCTGGGGCGCCGGCGTCATCGACTCGCTCGACAGCCAACGAGGTGCCGCCTCCTGCTTGGCCATGGTTGCCCCGCCTCCTCCTCCTGCAGCGGGGAAGGTGACGGGATAGGCCCGGATGCTGCTCTTCCGCCATGGGGGAAGACGTCGTCGATTCCGCCGCCGTCGGGCGGGCTGACGGCCGTCGTTGTCATTGTCGCGCGGCGGAGGAAGGAGGTCCATGTCGTAGCTGCCGTCGAGGGACATGAACTCGAGACTCCCGAAATGGAGCAGCGTCCTGGGCTGGAGAGGTTGCTGGAGACTACCCATCTGGAGCTTGACGGGAAGCTATTCGTCAACACGCAGCAGGCCCCTACCTGGCGCGCCAACTGTCGACGTTTCGACCCCGGGGGGGGGGGGGGGGTCCCTGGACCGACGAGTAAATTGCCGCTGCGTGTCCCAGCCCAGATGGGTCGACGCGAGATGGAACACAAGGGGGGAAAAGGGAACCGCGACTCGTGTTATCCTGCGCCCAGGGCAGATGCGCTTGCAGTAGGGGCTTACAAGCGTTCGCGAGAGAGGGATAGAGCATGTTCGTCAGCCCGTCCTCCCGCGCGGCCACCTCCTCGTACGAGGGTGAAAGGGAAATGTGCCCTTGGGCCATTTCTAAGTGTTTTGGTGATTTAGTGTCCAACACAAGTGCCTAAGTGTAAAAAGGTAGACAAAGTACAAATCAAGGATAAAGGTATGTTTCTCAGACTTAGTACATTGTTTTATGGACTAATGTATTGTGTCTAAGTGCTGGAAACAGGAAAAATCCAATTGGAAATGTCTTGGCTCGAGCAGCCAAGAATCTGCTGAGTCTGGGAGCACCGGACAGTGTCCGGTGCTGCACCGGACAGTGTCCGGTGCGCCAGGCTGGCTCGAGCGAACTGGCCGCTCTCGGGAATTCACCGGCGACGTACGGCTAAAATTCACCGGACTGTCCGGTGTGCACCGGACTGTCCGGTGAGCCAACGGTCGGCCGGGCCAACGGTCGGCCGCGGAATCTGCGCGCGACACGTGGCCGGGCCAACGGTCGGAAGGGGGCACCGGACTGTCCGGTGTGCACCGGACATGTCCGGTGCGCCAACGGCTCCCAGATCTGCAACGGTCGGCCGCGCCATTTTAGGAAGGAAATCGGGCACCGGACAGTGTCCGGTGTGCACCGGACAGTGTCCGGTGTGCACCGGACAGTGTCCGGTGTGCACCGGACTGTCCGGTGCACCCGACGACAGAAGGCAAGATTGACCTTCCAGATTTGCTCTCAACGGCTCCTAGCTGCCTTGGGACTATAAAAGGGACCCCTAGGCGCATGGAGGAAAAAACTAAGCATCCTTTGAGCATTCTTGATCACTCACACTTCACTCTTGCGCACTTGTTCGACATTCTAGTGATTTGAGCCCTGTTCTAGTGTGCTAGTCCTTTTGAGCTCAAGTCTGGGTCTTGTGTGTGCGTATTTGCTGTGATCTTTGTGTCTTGTGTGAGTTGCTCATCCCTCCCTTACTCCGTGATTCTTTGTTGAACAACAAAAGTGTAAGGGCGAGAGGCTCCAAATTGTGGAGATTCCTCGTGAACGGGATAAGAAAAGAAAAGCAAAACACCGTGGTATTCAAGTTGATCATTGGATCACTTGAGAGGAGTTGAGTGCAACTCTCGTCCGTTGGGACGCCACAACGTGGAGTAGGCAAGCATTGGTCTTGGCCGAACCACGGGATAAACCACTGTGTCATCTCTGTGATTGTTCTCTTGTGGTTATTGTGTTTTGCTAAGACTTCTCTCTAGCCACTTGGCGATTACTGTGCTAACGTCTAACCAAGTTTTGTGGCTTAAGTTTTAAAGTTTTATAGGATCACCTATTCACCCCCCTCTAGGTGCTCTCAATTGGTATCAGAGCCGTTCTCTTCACAAAGGGACTAACCGCCCGAAGAGATGGATCCTAAAGGGAAGGGAATCGTGATCAACGACAAGGAGAAGGAGTCCTTCGTCAACGAGCCAAGGGATGACAAGTCCAACGACTCGGGCTCGGGCCACAGACGCAAAGATGGGAAGAAGAAGAAGACAAGACGCATCAAGGAGATCGTCTACTACGACGACAGCGATGAGTCCACTTCTTCCCAAAAGGACAACGACGACAACGACTGCGAGAGAAGGAAACCGGTTAATTCAAACTTTTCTTTTGACTACTCTCGTATTCCGCATAGTACAAATGCTCATTTATTATCCATTCCACTTGGTAAACCTCCTCACTTTGATGGAGAGGACTACGGATTTTGGAGTCACAAAATGTGTAGTCATTTGTTCTCTCTCCATCCAAGCATATGGGAGATAGTTGAGAATGGAATGCATTTTGATAGTAATGATAGTCCCATGTTCATCAATGAGCAAATTCATAAAAATGCACAAGCTACTACTGTTCTTCTAGCTTCTTTGTGCAGGGATGAATACCACAAAGTGAGCGGCTTGGATAACGCCAAGCAAATTTGGGACACCCTCAAGATCTCTCATGAGGGGAATGATGTCACAATGCTCACCAAGATGGAGTTGGTGGAAGGCGAACTTGGGAGATTCGCTATGATAAGGGGAGAAGAGCCAACTCAAACGTACAACCGGCTAAAGACCCTTGTCAACAAGATAAGAAGCTATGGAAGCACGCGATGGACGGATCACGACGTCGTCCGCCTAATGCTAAGGTCTTTTACTGTCCTTGATCCTCATCTTGTAAACAATATTCGTGAGAATCCTAGGTACACCAAGATGACGCCCGAAGAGATACTTGGAAAGTTCGTGAGCGGGCGAATGATGATAAAGGAAGCAAGATACGTGGACGACACATTGAATGGTCCAATCAATGAGCCTCAACCTCTTGCTTTCAAGGCAACAAGAAGCAATGAGATGCTACCTAGCAAGGTGGCACAAATTGAGGCGGCCGGACTTAATGATGAAGAGATGGCTCTCATCATCAAGAGATTCAAGACGGCGCTAAAAGGTCGCAAAGGGCAGCCATGCAAGACCAAGACAAAGGGGAAGCGCTCATGCTTCAAATGTGGTAAGCTTGGTCATTTTATTGCTAACTGTCCCGACAATGATAGTGATCAGGATCAAGGGAACAAGAGGGAGAAGAAGAACTATAAGAAGGCAAAGGGCGAGGCACATCTAGGCAAGGAGTGGGATTCGGATTGCTCCTCTTCCGACTCCGACAATGAAGGACTCGCCGCCACCGCCTTCAACAAGTCATCCCTCTTCCCCAACGAACGTCACACATGCCTTATGGCTAAGGAGAAGAAAGTAAGTACTCGAAACTCTACTTATGCTTCTTCTAGTGAGGATGAGTCTAGTGATGATGATGAAATAGACTATTCATGTTTATTTAAGGGCCTAGATAGAACCAAGGTAGATAAAATTAATGAATTAATTGATGCCTTGAATGATAAGAATAGGCTTTTAGAAAAACAAGAAGATTTGTTGTATGAAGAACATGACAAATTTGTAGAAGCACAAAAATCCCATGCTTTAGAAGTTAAAAGAAATGAAATGCTTTCTTGTGAATTATCTTCTTGCCATGAGACGATTTCTAGCTTAAGGAGCATTAATGATGATTTGAATGCTAAGATAGAAATAGCTAGTAAATCAACAACTTGTGTAGAAAATGTTGTTATTTGCAATAGATGTAAAGACTTTGATATTGATGCTTGTAGTGAACACATAGCTTCTATTGCAAAGTTAAATGATGAAATGGCTAGTCTTAATGCCCAACTTAAGGCTAGCAAAAGTGATTTTGACAAATTAAAATTTGCAAGGGATGCCTACACAATTGGTAGACACCCCTCAATTAAGGATGGTCTTGGCTTCAAGAGGGAAGTCAAGAACTTAACAAGCCATAAGGCTTCCATCTCCACAAAGGAGAAAGGGAAGGCCCCTATGGCGAGTAATGCTAAAAGGAACCATGCCTTCATGTACCATGATAGAAAATATTCTAGAAATGTTCATGATGATAGGAGTTATAATGCTTATAATGCTTTTGACTCTCATGCCATGTTTGCTTCTAGTTCTTCCTATATGCATGGTAGAAATGTTGTTCATATGCCTAGGAGAAATGTTGTCAATGAACCTTCTACAATTTATCATGCTTTAAATGCTTCCTTTGCTATTTGTAGAAAGGATAGGAAAATAGTTGCTAGGAAATTAGGGGCAAAATGCAAGGGTGATAAAACTTGCATTTGGGTCCCTAAGACAATTGTGACTAACCTTGTAGGACCCAACAAGAGTTGGGTACCTAAGTCCCAAGCCTAAATTTGCCTTGCAGGTTTATGCATCCGGGGGTTCAAGCTGGATTATAGACAGCGGATGCACAAACCATATGACGGGGGAGAAGAAGATGTTTACCTCCTACGTCAAGAACAAGGATTCCCAAGATTCAATAATATTCGGTGATGGGAACCAAGGCAAGGTAAAAGGGTTAGGTAAAATTGCAATCTCAAATGAGCACTCTATTTCTAATGTGTTTTTAGTTGAGTCTCTAGGATATAATTTACTATCTGTTAGTCAATTATGCAATATGGGATATAACTGTTTATTCACAGACATAGATGTGTCTGTCTTTAGAAGGTGTGATGGTTCACTAGCTTTTAAGGGTGTATTAGACGGCAAACTTTATTTAGTTGATTTTGCAAAAGAGGAGGCCGGTCTAGATGCATGCTTAATTGCTAAGACTAGCATGGGCTGGCTATGGCATCGTCGCTTAGCACATGTAGGGATGAAGAACCTTCACAAGCTTCTAAAGGGAGAACACGTTATAGGTTTAACTAACGTGCAATTCGAAAAAGATAGACCTTGTGCAGCATGTCAAGCAGGTAAACAGGTAGGAGGAGCACATCACAGCAAGAATGTGATGACCACATCAAGGCCCCTGGAGCTGCTACATATGGACCTCTTCGGACCCGTCGCTTATCTAAGCATAGGGGGAAGTAAGTATGATTTGGTTATTGTGGATGACTTTTCCCGCTTCACTTGGGTATTCTTTTTACAGGATAAGTCTGAGACCCAAGGAACCCTCAAGCGCTTCCTAAGGAGAGCTCAAAACGAGTTTGAGCTCAAGGTGAAGAAGATAAGGAGCGACAACGGGTCCGAATTCAAGAACCTTCAAGTAGAGGAGTACCTTGAGGAGGAAGGGGTCAAGCACGAGTTCTCCGCTCCTTACACACCACAGCAAAATGGTGTGGTAGAGAGGAAGAACAGGACGCTAATCGATATGGCGAGGACGATGCTTGGAGAATTCAAGACCCCCGAGCGTTTTTGGTCGGAAGCTGTGAACACGGCTTGCCACGCCATCAACAGGGTCTACCTTCACCGCCTCCTCAAGAAGACGTCGTATGAGCTTCTAACCGGTAACAAACCCAATGTATCTTACTTTCGTGTATTTGGAAGCAAATGCTACATTCTAGTGAAGAAGGGTAGAAACTCTAAGTTTGCTCCCAAAGCTGTAGAAGGGTTTTTGTTAGGTTATGATTCAAATACAAAGGCGTATAGGGTCTTCAACAAATCATCGGGTTTGGTTGAAGTCTCTAGCGATGTTGTATTTGATGAGACTAATGGCTCTCCAAGAGAGCAAATTGTTGATCTTGATGATGTAGATGAAGAAGATGTTCCGACGGCCGATATACGAACCATGGCGATTGGTGAAGTACGACCACAGGAACAAAAGGAGCAAGATCAACCTTCTTCCTCAACTATGGTGCATCCTCCAACTCAAGACGATGAACATGTTCATCAACAGGAGGCGTGTGATCAAGGGGGAGCACAAGATGATCATGTGATGGAGGAAGAAGCGCAACCTGCACCTCCAACCCAAGTTCGAGCGATGATTCAAAGGGATCATCCCGTCGATCAAATTCTGGGTGATATTAGCAAGGGAGTAACTACTCGATCTCGATTAGTTAATTTTTGTGAGCATTACTCCTTTGTCTCTTCTATTGAGCCTTTCAGGGTAGAGGAGGCCTTGCTAGATCCGGACTGGGTGTTGGCAAGAGGAGCTCAACAACTTCAAGAGAAATGAAGTTTGGACACTGGTGCCTCGTCCCAAGCAAAATGTTGTGGGAACCAAGTGGGTGTTCCGCAACAAACAGGACGAGCACGGGGTGGTGACGAGGAACAAGGCTCGACTTGTGGCAAAAGGTTATGCCCAAGTCGCAGGTTTGGACTTTGAGGAGACGTTTGCTCCTGTGGCCAGGCTAGAATCAATTCGTATCTTGCTAGCATATGCCGCTCACCATTCTTTCAGGTTGTACCAAATGGATGTGAAGAGCGCTTTCCTCAATGGGCCAATCAAGGAGGAGGTGTACGTGGAGCAACCCCCTGGCTTCGAGGATGAACGGTACCCCGACCACGTGTGTAAGCTCTTTAAGGCGCTCTATGGACTTAAGCAAGCCCCAAGAGCATGGTATGAATGCCTTAGAGACTTCTTAATTGCTAATGCTTTCAAGGTTGGGAAAGCCGATCCAACTCTGTTCACTAAGACTTGTGACAGTGATCTTTTTGTATGCCAAATTTATGTCGATGACATAATATTTGGTTCTACTAACCAAAAGTCTTGTGAAGAGTTTAGCAGGGTTATGATGCAGAAATTCGAGATGTCGATGATGGGCGAGTTGAACTACTTCCTTGGGTTTCAAGTGAAGCAACTCAAGGACGGCACCTTCATCTCCCAAACAAAGTACACGCAAGACTTGCTGAAGCGGTTTGGGATGAAGGACGCCAAGCCCGCAAAGACTCCGATGGGGACCGACGGACACACCGACCTCAACAAAGGAGGTAAGTCCGTTGATCAAACAGCATACCGGTCAATGATAGGGTCTTTACTTTATTTATGTGCTAGTAGACCGGATATTATGCTTAGCGTATGCATGTGTGCTAGATTTCAATCCGATCCTAAGGAGTGTCACTTAGTGGCGGTAAAGCGAATTCTTAGATATTTGGTTGTTACGCCTTGCTTCGGACTCTGGTATCCAAAGGGGTCTACCTTTGACTTGGTTGGATACTCAGATTCCGACTATGCTGGATGTAAGGTCGATAGGAAGAGTACATCAGGGACGTGCCAATTCTTAGGAAGGTCCCTGGTGTCGTGGAACTCTAAGAAACAAACCTCCGTTGCCCTATCCACCGCTGAGGCCGAGTATGTTGCCGCAGGGAAATGTTGCGCGCAACTACTTTGGATGAGGCAAACCCTTCGAGACTTTGGCTACAATCTGAGCAAAGTCCCACTCCTATGTGACAATGAGAGTGCTATCCGCATGGCGGAAAATCCTGTTGAACACAGCCGCACAAAGCACATTGACATCCGGCATCACTTTTTGAGAGACCACCAGCAAAAGGGAGATATCGAAGTGTTTCATGTTAGCACCGAGAACCAGCTAGCCGATATCTTTACCAAGCCTCTAGATGAGAAGACCTTTTGCAGGCTGCGTAGTGAGCTAAACGTCTTAGATTCGCGGAACTTGGATTGAATTGTAGCATACATGTATTTATGCTTTTGATCATGTTCCTTTTTTGCATTTTGTTGTTCAGTATGGTGCTCAAGTTGTACAAACACTCCCTGGACTTCACAAGTCCGTTGCAAAGTGATGCACAGTTTTAGGGGGAGATATGTTACAACTTGACCCTTTGAGACTAACCATGTACTTGAGTTTGGTTGTTTTAGTCTCCAAGGAGAATTGAAAGGGAAAAGGTGGACTTGGACCATGCAAGACTTCCACTGCACTCCGATGAAAAGAGTAACTTTTCCAAGTTCATCTTTATACTCTTATTGCCTATTTGCTCTTGGTTGAAGATTTTGGTGAGGCAATGGGGTTAAAGGGACAAGATTGATCCCGTTTTGGTGCTTGATGCCAAAGGGGGAGAAAATAAAGGCCAAAGCGATAAATGGATCAGCTACCACTTGAGAGATTTTGAAAATAGTAGAGATTTTGAAAATAGTAGAATAAAGCTTTTGGTTTGTCAAAACTCTTTTGTTGTCTCTCTTGTCAAAAGTTGGCTTCTTGTGGGGAGAAGTATTGATTATGGGAAAAGGGGGGAGTTTTTGAAATCTTGAATCAATTTCTCTTGGAATGACTCTCTTTATGTCTTAACATGTGTGTTTAACTTAGAGATAGAAATTTGAGTTTGATTTGCAAAAACAAACCAAGTGGTGGCACAGAGTGATCCATATATGTCAAATTTGAATCAAAATAAATTGAGTTCTTATTTGAAGTGATTTTGTACTTGTTCTACTTGCTTTATGTTGTGTTGGCATAAATCACCAAAAAGGGGGAGATTGAAAGGGAAATGTGCCCTTGGGCCATTTCTAAGTGTTTTGGTGATTTAGTGTCCAACACAAGTGCCTAAGTGTAAAAAGGTAGACAAAGTACAAATCAAGGATAAAGGTATGTTTCTCAGACTTAATACATTGTTTTATGGACTAATGTATTGTGTCTAAGTGCTGGAAACAGGAAAAATCCAATTGGAAATGTCTTGGCTCGAGCAGCCAAGAATCTGCTGAGTCTGGGAGCACCGGACTGTCCGGTGGTGCACCGGACAGTGTCCGGTGGTGCACCGGACAGTGTCCGGTGCGCCAGGCTGGCTCGAGCGAACTGGCCGCTCTCGGGAATTCATCGGCGACGTACGGCTAAAATTCACCGGACTGTCCGGTGTGCACCGGACTGTCCGGTGAGCCAACGGTCGGCCGGGCCAACGGTCGGCCGCGGAATCTGCGCGCGACACGTGGCCGGGCCAACGGTCGGAAGGGGGCACCGGACTGTCCGGTGCGCCAACAGCTCCCAGATCTGCAACGGTCGGCCGCGCCATTTTAGGAAGGAAATCGGGCACCGGACAGTGTCCGGTGTGCACCAGACTGTCCGGTGCACCCGACGACAGAAGGCAAGATTGACCTTCCAGATTTGCTCTCAACGGCTCCTAGCTGCCTTGGGACTATAAAAGGGACCCCTAGGCACATGGAGGAAAAAACTAAGCATCCTTTGAGCATTCTTGATCACTCACACTTCACTCTTGCGCACTTGTTCGACATTCTAGTGATTTGAGCCCTGTTCTAGTGTGCTAGTCCTTTTGAGCTCAAGTCTGGGTCTTGTGTGTGCGTATTTGCTGTGATCTTTGTGTCTTGTGTGAGTTGCTCATCCCTCCCTTACTCCGTGATTCTTTGTTGAACAACAAAAGTGTAAGGGCGAGAGGCTCCAAATTGTGGAGATTCCTCGCGAACGGGATAAGAAAAGAAAAGCAAAACACCGTGGTATTCAAGTTGATCATTGGATCACTTGAGAGGAGTTGAGTGCAACTCTCGTCCGTTGGGACGCCACAACGTGGAGTAGGCAAGCATTGGTCTTGGCCGAACCACGGGATAAACCACTGTGTCATCTCTGTGATTGTTCTCTTGTGGTTATTGTGTTTTGCTAAGACTTCTCTCTAGCCACTTGGCGATTACTGTGCTAACGTCTAACCAAGTTTTGTGGCTTAAGTTTTAAAGTTTTATAGGATCACCTATTCACCCCCCCTCTAGGTGCTCTCAGAGGGCCCTGGACCTTCCTTTTATAGATGTAAGGAGAGGGCCCAGGTGTACAATGGGGGTGTAGCAATATGCTAACGTGTCCGGCAGAGAGGAGCCAGAGCCCTATGTACATGCCGACGTGGCTGTCGGAGAGGTGTTAGTGCCCTGTGCATGTAATGTCGTGGCCGTCGGAGGAGCGCTTGAGCCCTATAGAAGCACAGCTGTCGGGGCTGTCGGGTCCTTGCTGACGTCTCCTTGCTTTCGTAGGGGGCTGAGAACCGCCGTCGTCATGGGAGCACGCGGGGTGCCATCATTACTTGTTTACCGGGGCGAGCCAGATGGGACGCCGGTCTTGTTCCCTGTAGCCTGAGCTAGCTAGGGGTAGGGTAATGATGTACCCCCCTGTAACGTGGTCGGTCCGAGCCCAAGGTCGGGCGAGGCATTGACTCCTCCGAGGTCGAGGTTGAGGCCGAGCCCTGGGGTCGGGCGAGGCGGAGACCGTCTTCCGAGGTCGAGGCTGAGTCCGAGCCCTAGGGTCGGGCGAGGCGGAGACCGTCTTCCGAGGTCGAGGCGGGGGCCGAGCCCTGGGGTCGGGCGAGGCGGAGACCGTATTCCAAGGTCGAGGCGGGGGTCGAGCCCTGGGGTCGGGCGAGGCGGAGCTTCCTATGGCGCCTGAGGCTGGACTCGGCTGCTGTCAGCCTCACCCTGGCGGGTGGCACAGCAGTCGGAGCAGGGCAGGCGGTGTTGTTTTCCTGTCAGGTCAGTTAGTGAAGGGGCGAAGTGACTGCGGTCACTTCGGCCCTGTCGACTGAGGAACGCGCGTCAGGATAAGGTGTCAGGCGATCCTTGCATTGAATGCTCCTGCGATACGGTCGGTTGGCGAGGCTTTCTGGCCAAGGTTGCTTCACTGCGAAGCCTGCCCGAGCTGGGCCTCGGGTGAGTCGAAGGTGCGCCCGTTGCTTGAGGAGGCCCTCGGGCGAGGCGTGAATCCGCCTGGGTCTATTGTTCCTGCTCGAGGCTGGGCTCGGGCGAGGCGAGATCATGTCCCTTGAGTGGACGGAGCATTGACCTGAATTGCGCCCATCAGGCCTTTACAACTTGTGCTGATGGTGATTACCAGCCGAGTTTAGGAGTCTTGGGGGTACCCCTAATTATGGTCCTCGACAACAGCCAGTGGATTTCGTCCTTGATGCGTGGGAGAAGATCTGGACGAAATGTTCTAGCTCTCTGCTTGAAAGGTCTGAAACCAGATTTAATAGACAGTCGATGCTCTATGATCTCTCGGCTTAATCCAGGCATCTCAGTGTAATTCCAAGCAAAGCAATCTGAATATTCCTTCAATAGACCGATCATCTCATCTCTAGGATCGGTCTCCAGTCAGCCTTGGAGTTTTACCATCTCCTATGTCAATCTCCTCCAAAGGATCGGCCGATGTAAACCCCTGTCCTAGTTTATCAAGATCTCTGAATTCCTCTATCATGTTCCCCACAGAGGAACTAGATGATCTTTGTGTGACGGCGGACTTTCTGGTCTCGGGGACCAGATCATCCGTAATACTGTCTTTTCGCTGCGATAGATGTTCGGTCTTAAAGTCTGAACCTTTTTGTGAAAGACCAGACCATCCGGCCTTGGAAGCCGAACTGTCCGTGACCAAAGACTCATGAACTTTGTGTGTATTCATCATTTAAACTTTATTTAGGATTTAGCTGATTCTCCTTCGGCTCTAGCATTATAGGAATGAAACATTTCTTATCTATACTTATGAATTGATAATCAGAAAAATCTACTCCTGTGAGACATGTAGCAGTCTCATAAGTCCAGAGTACAGGGGCATCGGCCACAGCGATGCAGGCTGATACATCAGCATGTACTTGTTCTATGTCATCGCCTACCCATTGTATTAACATTTGATGTAATGTAGAATGTATACATTGATTGGCGTGAATCCAATCTCTGCCTAGGATTAAACTGTAATTTCCTTCTACATCAGCGACGAAGAATGCAGCAGCAAGGGTCTTAGTCCCGATGGTTAATTCAACGGACGTGACTCCCCTGGCTTTGATCGAACTATCAGTTCCAACACCGCTGAGGGTCATGTTGGTCTTGACAAGTTCGTCATCTTGTTTACCTAATTTTCCATACAATGAATAAGGCATTAGATTTACAGCCGCCCCTCCATCTACCAACATCTTAGCAATCAGTATCCCATCAATGTGACCGCGCACGAAGAGCGGCTTTAAATGATTTACCGATTCCTTTGGTTTAGTAAAGGCGGCTTCTTTAGGACGCAACAACAGGTTCATCGTTGCCGATAATAGTACAATCGGCGGAAAATGTAATAACATTTACATCCATACCTGGGCGTTCTGGAGAAGCCTCGTAGTCGACCAGGTCTTCTCCCAGCAGGTCGTGCTCTTCCATTGATGTTGGCATGTCGTTGGAGGCTTCATGGTGTGGTGCGGACGGTCCGGACTCCGGGGGCGGACGGTCCGCGCCTGGTGCAGTTTGTCCGGCCTTGTTGGCCAGGCTATCTGCCATACATGCAGGGTGCTGCACAAGTGTTGTTTTATTTTCTATTTTTGTGCCCGTTTGTTTTTCCTCAACGGCCTTAGGTCTCCATTTCTTTTGCGGTGGCGGGTATAGTGGATGTGTGTCATTGAATATCTTTTTCGCCTCCTTCTCCTGGCTCTCCTTTGCTCTTAGGCGCTGTAATTTTCACTTTTGGGACCGTGTCAATCCCGCTGGACACCATCGAGGCATGGAGTATTTTGGATCAACTGTTTTGATGGTAGCCGTATCTTTTTTTTGGTTGTATTGGCCGATTCACCAAAAATCATCGGCCCTTCACTTTCTTTTTGTATAACTATATCTGTTGTACCTATTTTGATAATGTCCTTTTTTGTCGTTCTTTCAGTTGCCGCAGGCATATGCCCCCCTACCGGATTGGTCGGCCTTGGAGGCCGAGTAGTCCGGCAATCCTGTTGGGTCTGTGCCTGGTGACCGGATTGAGCAGTGCTCAATCGGTCTTGTACTGGTGGCGCCAACCTGTCAAAAACAGATGTTTGGGGTGCCCCCCCCAGGCGAGGTACTGTGGCATCCCAAATGGATATGGTGGCATGCCCCACATTTGATTTGGGACATATGGTGGAGGTAAGTATGTGTATGGATATGGCATAGACGGATAATGGGTTGGAGGTGTCCATGTCGGTATGTTAGGTCTCAATTGTACAGTATGACCTTTCATTTCTTCTGATTGGTGGGGTGGTCCAATCGGCCTGACCTGACGTTGCTCATGAATGGGTGAGCGGGGTCACTTTGCTGGCCGGACACTGGGGCCGGCCTTCTTTTTCACGTATTTAGACAACAATTGATCGAAAGTCGGGCCAGAATTGACCAGCCGACCAGCTGCTTTAAATGTATTTGTTTTCCACGTACCTATCTCTGATTGTCGTGGTTTGAAGGTACATGGCCGCTGCGAGTCCTGAGCATGGCCGGACCGTCCGCTGGAGTTCTCCGGACCGTCCGGAGAAGCGTCGGACCATCCGCGTCTGGATGGCGGACTGTCCGCGATGCGCAGCACGGGTTCCCGCAACTGTCTTCCTGTCTGCGTTTGTCCCCCAGTGCTAGAGGCTGTGATGGTCACCTTCAGGGTCTCCCCTCCATCGGGAGTCTTCTCGGCCACCACTTTCCTGCAAGAAACTTTACAATCCCCATCGGCCTTTTTAGCATTGCCGATGAATGTTTCTTTGCCTTTGCCTTTATCGGCTGTGTTTGGCCGAACCAGGACTTTCTTGCCCTCGAAGTCGATCATGTTCATTGGAAAGGGCTCTGTATCCACCTGCATTTCCTGAAATTTCAATCGTCCCTTGTTAATGGCCGATTGAATCTGTCGCCGAAACACATTACAATCATTAGTGGCATGAGAAAATGAGTTATGCCACTTGTAGTATGCACGACGTTTTAGCTCGTCGGCGGATGGAACAGTGTGATTTATTTTAATGTTGCCATTTTTGAGTAATTCGTCAAATATTTTATCACACTTACCAACATTAAACGTAAACTTAATCTCCTCTTGCCGTTTCTTTTGAACCGGCTGTAAGGAGGAACAAGCCGAAGATTTGGCCTGCTTTTGCCAAACCATTTCAGCAGCATACACTTCTGCTGATTCGTCATCTGAGCTACTTTGGTCGCATTCTACTATATGTACGTTGTGACGAATTGTTTTAGCAGTTTCTTTGCTTCGGCTTTCACAAGCCAAAGCTCTCTGGTGTAACTGTGCTAGTGTAAAAAATTGGATGCCTTCTAATTTTTCTTTTAAATAATATCGTAGACCATTAAAGGCTAATCCTGCTAGCTGTTTTTCTGCTAAATAAATTTGGAAGCATCGGTTTCTTGTATCTCGGAATCTCCGTATGTAATCATTAACCGACTCATCTTTTGCCTGTCGCAATAACACTAAATCTACCAAATCCAACTCATAGTCACCGGAGAAAAAATGATAATGAAAATTTTGTTTTAGATCCCCCCATGATGAAATGGAATTAGGAGGTAAAGTGGCATACTATGCAAACGCGGTTCCTGTTAGAGATAATGAAAATAAACGTACGCGAAATGCCTCTGTGTCGACCAATTCTCCTAATTGTGCTAAAAACTGGCCTATGTGTTCGCGCGTGTTCTTTCCTTGATCACCCGAAAACTTTGCGAATTCGGGTATTCTGGTTCCATGTGGGTATGGGTGGTGATCAAATCGGCTGTCATAAGGTTTCCGATATGATTGCCCCCAAGGAACCATGCTTACTCCGAGCTTATTTCGGAACGCCCCGGCTATTTCTTCTCTCACTATATCAATGGCAGCCGGTGCGAGACCACCGGCTCTCTGGTCAAACATAGGCGGGGTTGGCTGGATGTTAGCATATTGTCTTTCCCCCCATTGGTTTGAGCTACGTGGTGCATTTCCATTTGCCCTATATGGCTCATAGGTTTGATCGTTTCTTTCCGGCCTTCTAGGTGGGGCCGGAAAGCTTTCCTGAGCTCTGGATCTTGAATTAATGGGCTGGTGCATTGCATAGTGTGATGGGAAGTGTTGCTGGGATGGGTGAGGATTCAGGTAATAATCCTCCTCAAAAAGGTCATGTGCGGACTGTCCGGACATTGGCCCAGACCGTCCGTGATTATGTGCGGACCGTCCGTCGTTGTATGCGGACGATCCGACTAGGTAGTTTAGATTCCATGTCATATGTGGTTGCTCGGGTGCGTGTCTGGGTACCTCATTAAAAATGGGCCCGGCCGTGGCTGGCCCGGACGGTCCGCGCTCACGTGCGGACGGTCCGGACATGTGCAGATCGGCTGTTTTGCTGCCGATTTGCGGTTGCTCAGGGTACGTGTCCATCGGCATCCCATAAAGGGGTTGTGACTGGTCGTGACAACCTCTAGCCGATGTATTACGTGCGTTATCCCCTAATTCAACCTCGTGTGAAGGAAAAATTGCTATACTAGATTTATCAAATGCACGTACTAGTCTCCTATAATCGTTTTGCATATCCCCTATGATATTTTGCATTTGTTCACACTGTTCATCTACATAATTTATTAAGAGATTGCAGCTCGTTTGTATTACTTACATTGGGGATATCTGGCGTGGGTCGCAGTGAAGCCGGATCCATCGCCCGATGTCGGACGACGTTGTTGTTCCTATCCACTTTGAAGTTGGCCAAGAACTTTGCTTTTGCCTCCTGGATCATCTGCTCCTTGTGCTCCTCGAATTGAAGTTGTTCGTCAGCCGGCAAGGTTTCCCAAGTCAGCTCTATGATGTTGCTTGGAGAGACTTCAGAACTATCCCTTGAACCGGCCATTGAGGGCCGATTTGATAGGTCTAAATATGTCTTCCCCAGTGGAGTCGCCAAAAAGTATGCTGACGCCTTTTTGGAGCGCCAAACACTCAACAAGAACTGTGGTGGTGCCCTCTGCACAGGGACGGACGGTCCGCGCGCAGGGGCTGGACGGTCCGCGGCCTGGTGCGAGGCGCGGCGGTGCTCTCTGCACAGGGGCGGACGGTCCGCGCGCAGGGGCCGGACGGTCCGCGCGCAGGGGCCGGACGGTCCGCGGCCTGGTGCAAGGCTACGGCTCCTGCCTGACGGCCGGACGGTCCGCGTGTGCGCAGGGGCGGCGGAAGATCGCCGGCGGCGCCTAGATCTCGCTCCCGGGAGGGACCCCGTCGGGGAGGAGAGACCCTAGGAGTTGTCTAGGCTCGGGCCGGCCGACCTAGACTCCTCTAATCGACGTAGAGTCGAAGAGAAGCGGAGAATTTGGGGATCGAGTGGCTAAACTAGAACTATACTAGAACTACTCCTAATTGTACTGGAAATAAATGCGAAATAGAAGTTGTATTGATTCGATTGATTGCCTCTAATCGGCCGTAATCCTCTGCTTTTATAGAGGGGGTTAGACCCGTTACCAACAAAACTCCGAGCAAATCCCGCGATTTTCGCCAACAAACGCAGCGAACAACTCGGAACCCTAATCTGTTCTGCACGTGCGCGGACCGTCCGGACCGCGGACCGTCCGGCCTCAGGGTCGGACCGTCCGTCGGCTCAAATTAGTGCCCAACAGATATTGAAAGGGATGACACATGTGGTCATTTACCGGCACGACTAAGTCTATCTCTCTAGCAAATCCCTCGTCTCATTTTTTTATTTTAAACTCCACGTCTTCTATTTTTACACTCTACTAGACACAGTATAAACACATGCAGTTCTGTTAGTCCCTAACTTTGAGCCCTCCCCCCATCTATCAAGATCCTTGTGTGGGGGCCACTCCTGATTTGGGTCTGGGCACCAACCTTCATTGGAATTGCTTGCGGCGAAGGCTCGCGAGAGGGCACCTTGCTTGGGCACTGCCAGGATGCATGCACCTGAACCAGAAGTCGAGATCAACGGGCCAGCCTGATGGGTATATCACATGTATCAGTGTATATATATGTCTCATCGGATAATACTTGAAGGGAGAACCAAGGTAGATAATGTGCAGATTATATACGTATATATAGCACTACAACTTTTTATTATTCAAATATAATGTCTTTGCTGCTCAGTAAAAGTACAACCAAGCCGGACAGCAGGCTGGCTTGCTGCCCGACCAAGCGAAGGGTCAGACACATGCATGGGCGGCGGTTTGGTCCTGCATTCCTGGCCTGGTAGATCCCACGGGAAGCTAGGCCACCAGATCGCGCAGACTAGCACTTGCGCTGCTCAAGTCGTCAGATTCTCGCACGGATACAAATGCAAGCGACCAAAATTCGTCGTCCGTGGAGTTTCAGGCCCGCTTTGGTAGGGTAGCTGATTCATTAACGAATTCAGCATTTTAGAGATAAAGTGATTATCCGTTGATTCTATGGAATGATTTTCTAAAATGAACCAAGAGCTGACAACTAAAAAGAAGCAGCCTTTTTCCGATTCCGTGAAGTGATCATCTACCATGATTTTAGAGTTAATGCTAGATAATCAAAGAGAATTAATGTGAACTGTAATTTCACTTGGCTCAAAGAATTGACTCCAATAGAGAATCAGGTTCAGATGAACCTCTATCAAACTATAGTCCTCAGTTTTCTAGATTCACATGCTATTAAGGACTCGTTTGATAGAGCTCCGTTCCATGATTCTCTTTGCGAGAGTCGATTCTTTAATAGAGTGATTCTCTAGCAGAATTAAATATATTTGACGAAAACAGTTTGGCAAATAGGTTATGAAGTAATTTTTGAGGGGTTAGAGAGTGGGAGACATGTTTTTTCTTCCACTTTCTATTATAAAATAGAGACTAGACTATAAAATAGAGACTAGATTCAATCCATGGCCCCTAAGCTTTTCTAGACTGATTCAAATTGCAGAATTATGTAACGAGAACATCTGGGCCTGGCCGGCCCAGTGCCATGGCGGGCGCAGAGGCTTAACCAGGTGGAGGCCGGCCCACGCACAGCTGTGGGCCCTCGTTCTATTCTCGCCTCGCAGCGGTCCTTTCTCTCTCAGAACAGAGCACACCGAGCGGGCAGCCGGTGGTGGCCGTTCCGGACGAGGACAGCGACAGTCACGGAGGCGGCAGTTGGCGAGCTTCGCGCAGGCCCGGGGCCGGATACGGAGCCGCTAGCCATGACCCGTGGCCTTCTGACCATGGCGACCGCCTCATCGTGCATCGTGGACGCGAGAGAGAGAGAGAGAGCGATGTAGACGGAGGAGCAGCAGGGCCGGCTATCGGTTTTGGAGGGACGAGGGCCTGGTCAATCTGAATGCTCGAGCCTTATTTTTTTAATAACCAGTTGTCCATACTTAGCTACCGCTATTATATATATCAAATAATAGTTATTGATATATTTATTTAAATATAATTATTATTTATTTTTAAACACTAAGATACATGTGGTTTGGTGGTTAGCCTCAAATTTCTGTAGCAAGACGGTGTGAGTACGAGTGCTCGCTCTTTACTGATCGGCCGTGGGATGTGTCCAAAGTGTTAGCGCTGAGGCTAAAACTGTGGTAGGAGCAGGTGCCCACGTTAGTTTCTTTATAGAATAGTATAGAAATAGAAAAAATAAGAATAATAAAGTGGCAATGATAAATATTTACGACTACCTCAAGTACATAAAATTTATAGTATTAAATAATTTCAGGTTACATATAGTTTCGATGTCTCAAAATAATTAATGTTGTCGAATATTTTTTTAAGCAAAATATATGAGAACAATGTCCCAGTATATCCTTCTCGATAGAATATGTAGCTATGCTATTTAATCTTTCTTACGACATAGTTGACCTCAAACATTTTTTCAATAACTTTAACTTTGAGAAAGTTCTTTGAGCTAAGGCTATGTTCTCTCTTTTTCTTGTTCATCTTTTGAGCACCAAATAATTGCATTCTAGGCAACTTATTGAACTAAATTCATATGAAAAAGTAAAGACTAGCAAATACTACTATAGTAATCTCTACTATTCCTTAAGAGGCTATTGTAGACGTCCACACCACTACGTGGTGCACGGTTCTGCCGCGAGTCCGCGCCCTTCCGCCTCGCTCCGATGGAAGGTCGTGCATTGCGCCGCCTCCCCCGCCCCTTCCATACTCCTCCCGCGCCCCTTCCATCCCCACCGTGCTCCATGCCCCGGCCTCCACCATCCCCGCCCCACGAGTCGTCCCCGACCTCAGAAATCTCGTCGCGCCCCCGGAATTCTCCCCGCCCCAAAACCTCCCCTACCTCCCACCCAGAGAAGATCTCATCCACTACCGCCGGGTCGCCGTCCTCCCTTCCGTCGCGCCCCTCCTGTTCCACCCGCTCCGCTAGCTCACCGCAGGTGAGCAGCTCGTCGCTCGGTCGCTTCCATTTGGGCGGCCTCGTCCCGTGCTTAGATCCGGGCGCGGGCCTCCTTCCTCCAGAGTCCAGACTCTAGAGTCCTTAGTCCTCACCGGCTTCTCCTCCCTTCCCGTTACCGATGGAGCTGTTCGCGCGAGCGAAGGTGGTGCGGCTCAGGAGCCACCACGACAAGTTCCTGTACGCGGACGAGGACGAGGTGCGTGTGACGCAAGACCGGGACGGGTCCTCGGCGAATGCGCGGTGGACCGTCGAGGCGGCGCCGCACAGCGCGGGCGCCGTCTGCCCGCGCAGCCGCTACGGGCGCTACCTCACCGCCTCCGGGGAGCCGTTCCTGCTGGGGATGACGGGGCGAAAGGTGACGCAGACGGCGCCCCGCCAACGTGTCCGTGGACTGGGAGCCCCTGTGGGACGGCTTCCAGGCGCGCCTCCGCACCAAGGCGGGCCACTTCCTCCGCGCCAACGGGGGGCTCCCGCCCTGGAGGAACTCGGTAACCCACGACGTGCCCCACCGCACCGCCACACAGGACTGGGTGCTCTAGGACATCGAGGTCGTGCAGCTCCTCACGCCCGCGCCGCGGCCCGAGCGCACCGGCTCCGCGCCCGTCGCCAAGTTGCCGGACTCGCGACCCGTGCCGGACCTCGGCAAGCCACCGCAGGCGCATGGGCCGCACCACCGCCCATCCAAGTCCTACGCGACGCCACCGCCCACGCTTGAGCCCGAGGCGCCGCCGCCGCCGCCGTCCAGGTTCAATAAGCTCGAGGTTAGTGCCCGATTTTCTCCCCTACGTTGACTAAATCGCCCCCGCCGAACGTGACGGCCTGCTGGCAGTGATGCCGTCTTCACAAAGAAAATTGACTATTACCATCTCTCCGCTGTGCTTATCCAGTTTCTTCTTGGGATTTTTGGCGGTCTCAACTGCATTTTGGCGGTGACTTTGAAATGCTAATCATGCTGGGGGAATCGCTGCCACTGTTCCTCGTTAGCTATGTGTCTGTCGGTTTCACTTTCACACACCGCTGGTCTCGATATGTTTTGTTTGTCCAAGTGACAATGCTCTCACTCTGTAAAAGTTCCTTTCTTATTTGGTATTACTGCATTCAACAATGTAGGATTGAATTAGCTAGCTCTATTTCTCTGTAGGGAATTCCACTGTAGGCAATGTGCATTATTGAAATTCATTTTTTACGTTGAAACATTTATAGGAATTCTTTGCTGTAAATCCAGTTGCAAACCCACCTGCATCTCATTTGTGGCGCTGATCTCTACTATTCCTTAAGAGGCTATTGTAGACGTCCACACCACTGCGTGGTGCATGATTTTGCCGCGCGTCCGCGCCCTTCCGCCTCGCTCCGATGGAAGGTCGTGTGTTGCGCCGCCTCCCCCGCCCCTTCCATACTCCTCCCGCACCCCTTCCATCCCCACCGTGCTCCATGCCCCGGCCTCCACCATCCTCGCCCCACGAGTCGTCCCCGACCTCAGAAATCTCGCCGCGCTCCCGGAATTCTTTCGCCTTCCGGATAGACGCAACAGCCTCAGGGAGCAGAGCACAGAGACGCATGCCAGCCCTTGGCAAGTTTACTGATTATTCCTTCACAAGACATGATTTTCTCAATTATAGATACATTCATATTTAAACTTAGTTTACTGATTACATTTTTGTTATGCAGTTGTTTGAAGCCCCTCTTGACGAAAAAGAAATATTGCTACGATATAGCTCTGCTCTTGTTCAAGGTGCTACAAATGTATTTTGGTATGGTTGCAAATATAAAAAAACCATCATTATTTATTGTTAATTATTTTGAAACCTCAATTGTTTTCTGCTAATAGTTGAGAACAGATCGTGGTTCTGTTTCATTCTTTTTTTCACTTTGAAACTTGAGAGCACCTAGAGGGGGGGGGTGAATAGGTGATCCTGTAAAAACTTCAAACTTAAGCCACAAAAACTTGTTAAGTGTTAGCACGATTATTGCCAAGTGGCTAAGGTGAAGTCTCAACAATCTCAACAAAACACAGTACCACAAGAGAATCAAGCACAGAGTGACACAGTGGTTTTATCCCGTGGTTCGGCCAAGACCAACGCTTGCCTACTCCACGTTGTGGCGTCCCAACGGACGAGGGTTGCAATCAACCCCTCTCAAGCGGTCCAAAGACCCACTTGAATACCACGGTGTTTTGTTTTCCTTTCACTATCCCGTTTGCAAGGAATCTCCACAAATTGGAGTCTCTTGCCCTTACAAGTATATGATCACAAATGAAACACAGAGTAAGGAAGGGAAGCAACACACACAAATCCACAGCAAAAGCGCACACACACGGCCAAGAATCGAGCTCACAAGACTATCTCAGAGTTCTCACTTAGAACAGAGCTCGAATCACTTAGAAACACAAACGAATGTGCAGAGACTTAGTGTGGATGATCAAGAATGCTCAAAGGTTGCTTGTATATCTCCTCCATGCGCCTAGGGGCTCCTTTTATAGCCCCAAGGCAGCTAGGAGCCGTTGAGAGCAAATCCGGAAGGCCATCCTTGCCTTCTGTCGTCGGGGGCACCGGACAGTCCGGTGCACACCGGACACTGTCCGGTGCCCGATTTGTTTCCTTAAACGGCGAAGACGACCGTTGCAGACCGTTGGCAGATCTGGCGCTGTTGGCGCACCGGACATGTCCGGTGCACACCGGACAGTCCGGTGCCGTCTTCCGACCGTTGGCTCGGCCACGTGTCCCGCGCGGATTGCGCGGCCGACCGTTGGCCCTGGCCGACCGTTGGCTCACCGGACAGTCCGGTGCACACCGGACAGTCCGGTGAATTTTAGCCGTACGCCGCCGGCCAATTTCCCGAGAGCGGCCAGTTCGAGTCGCGCCAGCCTGGCGCACCGGACACTGTCCGGTGCACACCGGACAGTCCGGTGCTCCAGACCGAGCTGGATCTTGGCAGCACACAGCCAAGTCCCTTCTCCTTTTCTCTATTCTTCTTCTTTCTGTTTCTAACACTTAGACAAATATATTAGTACTCAAAACCAATGTACTGAGGTTTAGAAACATACCTTTACTTCATGATTTTCACCTTGTTCATCCATGTACATAAATTCCCAATTAAGCACATGTGTTGGCACTCAATCACCAAAATACATAGAAATGGCCCAAGGGCACATTTCCCTTTCAATCTCCCCCTTTTTGGTGATTTATGCCAACACAACATAAAGCAACTAGAACAAGTGCAAACTCACTTCAAATAAAATAAATTTAAGTTTTATTCAATTTTGGCATATATGGATCATCCTTTGCCACCACTTGGTTTGTTTTTGCAAATCAAACTCAAATCTCTATCTCTAAGTCAAACACACATGTTGAAGTATAAAGAGAGTCATTCCAAAAGAGATTGATCAAAGATTTCAAAAACTCCCCCTATTTCCCATAATCAACACTTCTCCCCACAAAGAAGCCAACTTTTGAAAATAGAGACAATAAGAGACAATAAAAGCTTTTGACAAAACAAAAACTCTATTCTACTATTTTCAAAATCTCTCAAGTGGTAGCTGATCCATTTATCACTTTGGCCTTTATTTTCTCCCCCTTTGGCATCAAGCACCAAAACGGGATCAATCTTGGCCCGTTAACCCCATTGCCTCACCAAAGTCTTCAATTAAGAGCAAATGGCAATAAGATTTCATGAGATGAACTTGGAATTAGTTACCCTCTCATCGGAGTGCAGTGGAAGTCTTTCATGGTCCAAGTCCACCTTTTCCCTTTCAATCCTCCTTCGAGACTAAATTATCAAACTCAAGCACATGGTTAGTCTCAAAGGGTCAAGTTGTAACACATCTCCCCCTACACATGTGCATCACTTTGCAACGGACTTGTGAGGTCCAGGGAGTGTTTGTACAACTTGAGCACCACAATAAGCAACAAAATGCAGAATGAACCTGATCAAATGCATAAACACATGTATGCTACAATTCAATCCAAGTTCCGCGAATCTAAGACATTTAGCTCACTACGCAGCCTGCAAAAGGTCTTCTCATCTAGAGGCTTGGTAAAGATATCGGCTAGCTGGTTCTCGGTGCTAACATAAAACACTTCGATATCTCCCTTTTGCTGGTGGTCTCTCAAAAAGTGATGCCGGATGTCTATGTGCTTTGTGCGGCTGTGCTCAACAGGATTCTCCGCCATGCGGATAGCACTCTCATTGTCACATAGGAGTGGGACTTTGCTCAGATTGTAGCCAAAGTCCCTGAGGGTTTGCCTCATCCAAAGTAGTTGCGCGCAACACTGTCCTGCGGCAACATATTCGGCCTCAGCGGTGGATAGGGCAACGGAGGTTTGTTTCTTAGAGTTCCATGACACCAGGGACCTTCCTAAGAATTGGCACGTCCCCGATGTACTCTTCCTATCGACCTTACATCCAGCATAGTCGGAGTCTGAGTATCCAACTAAGTCAAAGGTAGACCCCTTTGGATACCAGAGCCCGAAGCAAGGCGTAGCAACCAAATATCTAAGAATTCGCTTCACCGCCACTAAGTGACACTCCTTAGGATCGGATTGAAATCTAGCACACATGCATACGCTAAGCATAATATCCGGTCTACTAGCACATAAGTAAAGCAAAGAACCTATCATTGACCGGTATGCTTTTTGATCAACGGACTTACCTCCTTTGTTGAGGTCGATGTGTCCGTCGGTCCCCATCGGAGTCTTTGCGGGCTTGGCGTCCTTCATCCCAAACCGCTTTAGCAGATCTTGCGTGTACTTCGTTTGGGAGATGAAGGTGCCGTCCTTGAGTTGCTTCACTTGGAACCCAAGGAAGTAGTTCAACTCGCCCATCATCGACATCTCGAATTTCTGCGTCATCACCCTGCTAAACTCTTCACAAGACTTTTGGTTAGTAGAACCAAATATTATGTCATCGACATAAATTTGGCACACAAACAAATCACCATCACATGTCTTTGTAAAGAGAGTTGGATCGGCTTTCCCAACCTTGAAAGCATTAGCAATTAAAAAGTCTCTAAGGCATTCATACCATGCTCTTGGGGCTTGCTTAAGTCCATAGAGCGCCTTAGAGAGCTTACACACATGGTCGGGGTACCGTTCATCCTCGAAGCCAGGGGGTTGCTCCACGTACACCTCCTCCTTGATTGGCCCGTTGAGGAAAGCGCTCTTCACATCCATTTGAAACAACCTGAAAGAATGGTGAGCGGCATATGCTAGCAAGATTCGAATTGACTCTAGCCTAGCCACAGGAGCAAAGGTCTCCTCGAAATCCAAACCTGCGACTTGGGCATAACCTTTTGCCACAAGTCGAGCCTTGTTCCTCGTCACCACCCCGTGCTCGTCCTGTTTGTTGCGGAACACCCACTTGGTTCCCACAACATTTTGCTTCGGACGAGGCACCAGTGTCCAAACTTCATTGCGCTTGAAGTTGTTTAACTCCTCTTGCATGGCCAACACCCAGTCTGGATCTAGCAAGGCCTCTTCTACCCTGAAAGGCTCAATAGAAGAGACAAAGGAGTAATGCTCACAAAAATTAACTAATCGAGATCGAGTAGTTACTCCCTTGCTAATGTCACCCAGAATTTGGTCGACGGGATGATCCCTTTGAATCATCGCTCGAACTTGGGTTGGAGGTGCCGGTTGCGCTTCTTCCTCCATCACTTGATCATCTTGTGCTCCCCCTTGATCAAGTGCCTCCACTTGAGGTACCTGTTCGTCATTTTTGGTTGGGGGATGCACCATAATTGAGGAAGAGGGTTGATCTTGCTCATCTTGTTCCTGTGGCCGCACTTCTCCAATCGCCATTGTTCGTATAGCGGCCGTCGGAACATCTTCTTCATCTACATCATCACAATCAACAACTTGCTCTCTTGGAGAGCCATTAGTCTCATCAAATACAACGTCGCTAGAGACTTCAACCAAACCCGATGATTTGTTGAAGACTCTATACGCCTTTGTATTTGAGTCATAACCTAACAAAAACCCTTCTACAGCTTTGGGAGCAAACTTAGAATTTCTACCCTTCTTCACTAGAATGTAGCATTTACTCCCAAATACACGAAAGTACGATACATTGGGTTTGTTACCGGTTAGTAGCTCATACGATGTCTTCTTAAGGAGGCGATGAAGGTAGACCCTGTTGATGGCGTGGCAAGCAGTGTTAACGGCTTCCGTCCAAAAGCACTCGGGGGTCTTGAACTCTCCTAGCATCGTCCTTGCCATGTCGATGAGCGTCCTGTTCTTCCTCTCTACCACACCATTTTGCTGTGGTGTGTAGGGAGCGGAGAACTCGTGCTTGATCCCTTCCTCTTCAAGGAACTCCTCCACTTGAAGGTTCTTGAACTCGGACCCGTTGTCGCTCCTTATCTTTTTCACTTTGAGCTCAAACTCATTTTGAGCCCTCCTGAGGAAGCGCTTGAGGGTCCCTTGGGTTTCAGACTTATCCTGCAAAAAGAACACCCAAGTGAAGCGGGAAAAGTCATCAACAATAACTAGACCATACTTACTTCCCCCTATGCTTAGATAGGCGACGGGTCCGAAGAGGTCCATATGCAGCAGCTCCAGGGGTCTTGAAGTGGTCATCACATTCTTGCTGTGATGCGCTCCTCCCACCTGTTTCCCTGCTTGACAAGCTGCACAAGGTCTATCTTTTTCGAAATGAACATTGGTTAGACCTATCACATGTTCTCCCTTTAGAAGCTTGTGGAGGTTCTTCATCCCCACATGTGCTAAGCGGCGATGCCACAGCCAGCCCATGCAAGTCTTAGCCATTAAGCATGCATCTAGACCGGCCTCTTCTTTTGCAAAATCAACTAAATAAAGTTTGCCGTCTAATACACCCTTAAAAGCTAGTGAACCATCACTTCTTCTAAAGACAGACACATCTATATTTGTAAACAGACAGTTATATCCCATATTGCACAATTGACTAACAGATAGCAAATTATATCCAAGACTCTCCACTAAGAATACATTTGATATAGAATGCTCATTAGAAATTGCAATTTTACCTAGCCCTTTTACCTTGCCTTGATTCCCATCACCGAATATAATTGAATCTTGGGAATCCTTATTTTTGACGTAGGAGGTGAACATCTTCTTCTCCCCCGTCATATGGTTTGTGCATCCGCTGTCAATAATCCAGCTTGAACCCCCGGATGCATAAACCTGCAAGGCAAATTTAGGCTTGGGTCTTAGGTACCCAACTCTTGTTGGGTCCTACAAGGTTAGTCACAATTTCCTTAGGGACCCAAATGCAAGTTTTGTCTCCCTTGCATTTTGCCCCTAACTTCCTAGCAACAATTTTCTTATCCTTTCTACAAATAGCAAAGGAAGCATTTAAAGCATAATAAATTGTGGAAGGTTCATTTGCTATTTTCCTAGGAGCATGAATAACATTCTTTCTAGGCACATGAGCAATATTTCTCCTAGGCATATCCCTATCATGCTTATAAGAAGAACTAGAGGCAAACATGGTATGAGAATCATAAACATGTGAATCAAAATCATTATAAGCATTTCTAGCATTTTTCCTATCATAATACATAAAAGCATGGTTCTTTTTAGCATTACTAGCCATAGGGGTCTTCCCTTTCTCCTTGACGAAGATGGGAGCCTTATGGCTTGTTAAGTTCTTGGCCTCTCTCTTGAAGCCAAGACCATCCTTAATTGAGGGGTGTCTACCAACCGTATAGGCATCCCTTGCAAATTTTATTTTATCAACTTCATTCTTGCTAGTCTTAAGTTGGGCATTAAGACTAGCCACTTCCTTATTTAATTTGGAAATTAAAACTAGATGTTCACTACAGGCATCAACATCGAAATCCTTACACCTAGTGCAAATCTTAACATGTTCTACACAAGAATTAGATTTATTTGCTACTTCTAACTTAGCATTTAAATCATTGTTAACACCTTGTAAAGTAGAAATGGTTTCATGACAAGTAGATAGTTCATAAGAAAGCATTTCATTTCTTTTTACTTCTAAAGCATATGATTTTTGTGCCTCTACAAATTTATCATGTTCATCATACAATAAATCCTCCTGCTTTTCTAAAAGCCTATCCTTTTCATTCAATGCATCAATCAATTCATTGATTTTATCTATCTTAGATCTATCTAAGCCCTTGAACAAGCATGAATAATCTATGTCATCATCACTAGACTCACTATCACTAGAAGAAGCATAAGTGGAGTCTTGAGTACTCACCTTCTTCTCCCTTGCCATAAGACATGTGAGACGCTCGTTGGGGAAGAGAGCCGATTTGTTGAAGGCAGTGGCGGCGAGTCCTTCGTTGTCGGAGTCGGAGGAGGAGCAATCCGAGTCCCACTCCTTTCCTAGATGCGCCTCGCCCTTTGCCTTCTTGTATTGCTTCTTCTTTTCTCTTTTGTTCCCCTTTTCCTGGTCACTTTCATTATCGGGACAGTTAGCGATAAAATGACCAAGCTTACCGCATTTGAAGCATGAGCGCTTCCCCTTGGTCTTGGTCTTGCTTGGCTGCCCCTTGCGACCATTTAGCGCCGTCTTGAATCTCTTGATGATGAGAGCCATCTCTTCATCGTTGAGTCCGGCCGCCTCAATTTGTGCCACCTTGCTAGGTAGCGCCTCCTTGCTTCGTGTTGCCTTGAGAGCGAGAGGTTGCGGCTCGTTGATCGGACCATTCAAGGCGTCGTCCACATATCTCGCCTCCTTGATCATCATTCGCCCGCTAACAAATTTCCCAAGAACTTCTTCGGGCGACATCTTGGTGTACCTGGGATTTTCACGTATATTGTTCACCAAGTGAGGATCAAGAACGGTAAATGACCTTAGCATTAGGCGGACGACGTCGTGGTCCGTCCATCGCGTGCTCCCGTAGCTTCTTATCTTGTTGATAAGGGTCTTGAGCCGATTGTATGTTTGCGTTGGCTCCTCGCCCCTTATCATTGCGAACCGTCCAAGCTCGCCCTCCACCAACTCCATCTTGGTGAGTAAGGTGACGTCGTTCCCCTCATGAGAAATCTTGAGGGTGTCCCAGATTTGCTTGGCGTTATCCAAGCCGCTCACCTTATGGTATTCATTCCTGCACAAGGAAGCTAGAAGAACAGTAGTAGCTTGTGCATTCTTATGAATTTGTTCATTAATGAACATGGGACTATCCGAACTATCAAAATGCATTCCACTCTCTACAATCTCCCATATACTAGGATGGAGAGAGAATAGGTGACTACGCATTTTGTGGCTCCAAAATCCGTAGTCCTCTCCATCAAAGTGTGGGGGCTTGCCGAGTGGAATGGAGAGCAAATGAGAATGTGAACTTTGCGGAATACGAGAGTAATCAAAAGAAAAGTTCGAATTAACCGGTTTTCTTCTCTCGTAGTCGTTGTGGTCTTCGTCCTTTTGGGAAGAAGTAGACTCGTCGCTGTCGTAGTAGACGATCTCCTTGATGCGCCTGGTCTTCTTCTTCTTCCCTTCCTTCCGTCTTTGGCCCGAGCCGGAGTCGGTAGGCTTATCGTCCTTCGGCTCGTTGACGAAGGATTCCTTCTCTTTGTCGTTGATCACTATACCCTTCCCCTTAGGATCCATCTCTTCGGGCGGTTAGTCCCTTTCTTGAAGAGAACGGCTCTGATACCAATTGAGAGCACCTAGAGGGGGGGGGTGAATAGGTGATCCTGTAAAAACTTCAAACTTAAGCCACAAAAACTTGTTAAGTGTTAGCACGATTATTGCCAAGTGGCTAAGGTGAAGTCTCAACAATCTCAACAAAACACAGTACCACAAGAGAATCAAGCACAGAGTGACACAGTGGTTTTATCCCGTGGTTCGGCCAAGACCAACGCTTGCCTACTCCACGTTGTGGCGTCCCAACGGACGAGGGTTGCAATCAACCCCTCTCAAGCGGTCCAAAGACCCACTTGAATACCACGGTGTTTTGTTTTCCTTTCACTATCCCGTTTGCAAGGAATCTCCACAAATTGGAGTCTCTTGCCCTTACAAGTATATGATCACAAATGAAACACAGAGTAAGGAAGGGAAGCAACACACACAAATCCACAGCAAAAGCGCACACACACGGCCAAGAATCGAGCTCACAAGACTATCTCAGAGTTCTCACTTAGAACAGAGCTCGAATCACTTAGAAACACAAACGAATGCGCAGAGACTTAGTGTGGATGATCAAGAATGCTCAAAGGTTGCTTGTATATCTCCTCCATGCGCCTAGGGGCTCCTTTTATAGCCCCAAGGCAGCTAGGAGCCGTTGAGAGCAAATCCGGAAGGCCATCCTTGCCTTCTGTCGTCGGGGGCACCGGACAGTCCGGTGCACACCGGACACTGTCCGGTGCCCGATTTGTTTCCTTAAACGGCGAAGACGACCGTTGCAGACCGTTGGCAGATCTGGCGCTGTTGGCGCACCGGACATGTCCGGTGCACACCGGACAGTCCGGTGCCGTCTTCCGACCGTTGGCTCGGCCACGTGTCCCGCGCGGATTGCGCGGCCGACCGTTGGCCCTGGCCGACCGTTGGCTCACCGGACAGTCCGGTGCACACCGGACAGTCCGGTGAATTTTAGCCGTACGCCGCCGGCCAATTTCCCGAGAGCGGCCAGTTCGAGTCGCGCCAGCCTGGCGCACCGGACACTGTCCGGTGCACACCGGACAGTCCGGTGCTCCAGACCGAGCTGGATCTTGGCAGCACACAGCCAAGTCCCTTCTCCTTTTCTCTATTCTTCTTCTTTCTGTTTCTAACACTTAGACAAATATATTAGTACTCAAAACCAATGTACTGAGGTTTAGAAACATACCTTTACTTCATGATTTTCACCTTGTTCATCCATGTACATAAATTCCCAATTAAGCACATGTGTTGGCACTCAATCACCAAAATACATAGAAATGGCCCAAGGGCACATTTCCCTTTCAAAACTGCCACTGTCTAAATAATTGACACTAGCTATCAATGGAGTCCTGATCTGGACCCCAGCGTGGTATGTGCATGGGATAAATCACATTTGGTTGGGATAGAACCAGGGAATGCAAGTTGGGATTGCTTGGCTGGTCATACGAGGTAATGTGCTCTCAGTTCAGAACTTCAAATATTGTTAGCTACACAAATTTCATCACATATTGGTTTTGCAGGTTTGATCTATTCTTGGTTTCATGTAGGAATCAAGGAACTAGCTGAGGTATCCTTCCCTCAAGATGACAAACAAACAGAAAAAACTACCCTCAAGGTGACCTAAACACAAAGGGAGCTACATAATACCCTACAAGACTAGACCAGGTTAGACACTAATTGTGATTACTAATATGTGTGTTTGCCCCGCTGACCGTAATTGACTGCTCACATTGATGGTTCTGCTCATTGGTTCAAAACATATTAGACGAGCAAGTATGGATGGTGGATTGAAGTGCTTTGGTTGACTCATGGATGCTACAAGGTTGAAAGCATAGAACAGTATATGGTATAATACAATTGTTTTTTCGTGGTGAACAGCACGGTGCACCGCCATTCTGTCTGTCGCTGGCTATGCTAATTGTGCAGCCGACCCCCTTCCATCCTCAGTGCCCTCCTACCATCGGCGGCACGGGATCTCGGTGATGGAAGGACAGGGGCAGCACAGGATCTACTGCATTTTTGACGACGCAGTGGCGGACATTGGAGACGGGTCCGTGTGGGATGCCGACTCCCAGCTCTACTACCACGCCAGGTAGCTGCTTCCTTTCTCTCTACGTGATGTAGCGTTCCGCTGATTGGGCACCACAGACGGTCTGTGGTTGTGGATGGGATTATCATTTTGGCAGAAAGCTGGTTAAAGCTCGTGATGAACTAATGAAAGGAAGGTTTGCCGCTTGCGTGCGACCTGTCCCCCTTTCTGTTAAATTGATTGATGGTTGCTTTTCTCACGTAGTTGTTATTTTCACGTGAATATATGCCTCTATCTACCCATCTAAGGTTCACTTATCTCAGTTGTGGATATCATAGGCTGTTGTTGGCTCGAAAATCACTGACTCCTATGTCAGAGAGTGCTGTCTACAAAGAACATGGTGATACTTTTTGGTTGCACTATATTTTAGCCTTGAACACCTGTACATGCTTACTGGAGAAATCTGTGAGATATAGTGGATGTTGGGCTCTCTGTATCGAGCAGTTTGACAATCATATGTGTTACACTTTAATATATCATCATAACCTCATGCATGTCTATTTAATATGCAATTATCCTTCACTCTGTTCCTCGAGGTATCTAGATGTTTGATGAAATTGATGTGAAGTGATGCTCACTTTGTTCTTACTTGTGTGGCTGTTGAGTTTATGCAGAATACTGTTCAACCCAACATATTTAAAATACTATAATTAAGGATATGGCTAGGCTCTCGTTGCAGCATATTTTCCTCCTAACTAATCCTATCCATTCGGTTTTAGTTTTGGCATGTACCATTAATTGCTCCGTTTCAAATACGCTTATGATATTAAATGTGTGATTAAGATCCTGAATGACAAGTTGCTTTTCCAAACACCAATTATTGCAGCTGTATGTATTGCTGTTGTAGTGTTCTATTTTCAATTTTTGAACCAAATATTACTAGCGATTATTTATATACAATAAACTGATATTGTGCACTTTGGGTGTGTTTGGTTGCTCCCTTTTTTGTGCTCTTCCAAATGGTTGGCTGGCCAATTTTAGGCGGTCCAGGAATCAGCTGGGCATTAGCCTGAATGTACTGTGCATTGGTCGCACGACGTTGGGCAAAACAAAACACGACTAGAATCCAAGCTCCTATTCTACATACGGTTACTGACCAATGTTTTGATAGGGCACTTGTAGGCGCAATCCAAACACACCCTATACATGATGTTTTCATTATCTCATTCTGGATGCCTTATTAGGTTATATGTATATGCAACCTCTCAATGAGGCAAGTTTGTTAAACATTGTGCATATGGCTTTTCTGTTTCGTTTTCTCCTTGTACTATCTTAAAGTTTTAGTTAGGTACAGATATTTGATTATTGCTTCTAGCCCACATCTTTGATCAGGTACCACAAGTACAAGAGCCCCAGAAGGGGATCTATAGACCCAAGCGATGAGTCGTTCTTCATTAAGCACTACCTCTATTCGAGTTCTTTGCCACTAGCCCACTAGAGATCTGTAGAAGCTCAGGAACCTTAAGGTAAATTCTTCAATCTTTATGAAGCATTGGATGGTGTATGAATTGGTTCAGAGGAGAACTTATGCCATATTCATTTCACATGGGTATTTTGATTTTGTTGCAATGTTTATGAATTAGGTACTACCCTTTCACAAAGTGTGTGATGAATTGGTACACGTTTCTATGCATTAGGACTCAGTTTTTCTAAAGCTTCTTTTAGGTACATTCTTAATCTTTTTCAGAACAGCGCCATAACCTACTAATAGTTGTTTATCACGATATTCTTTTGTTCCGACTATTCCTTGTAGTTTACTAGGGAGTTCTGGTGCTGGTAGGATTTTGGTAATAGTCCATGGTGGAAAAAGTTATAGCAGAAAAAGCTCTATTTTCAGTTTTCCATCGAACATCATTTTGATAGGTTGAAGAGCCAAGGCTGACATATTTGTCTAAAAATGAGAATTATATATGTCAAAATAAATATTGCTTTCCTAGCCTGAAATAGCTGACATGTCACACTACATCGTAACAAAGAATAGAGCTTAACAAAGCAAGAACATATTAAACCAAGTAGTTATTATCTGCAGCTCCTTTAGTTTATTATGCCGCATCTTGTTTGGTCTCTGGGGCGTTTGGGAATACCAGTGCAGGCTACAACACGTGTCGTGAGACAGGTGTTTCTCAGCTAGATCAAGAGGCATCTAACCGTACTAACGAGTACACAGAGTGGGCTAATTGGCCAATGACTGAAATGAAGTGGTTCAATTGCAGATCACTAGCGCCTGCCTATTTAGTATCATGTGACCTTCCCAAGGCCAAGCTTTCTAGGTGCAAATACCTTTTTGCTCATAGATAAATAGTTATATATGGCTACCTATTGCTCCAGACATTTTTTAAACAATTATCGTAGAACCGAGTCCATATTACTTGATTATAAGAACATGCTGAAGTATAACCAAGCACTTTCTAGCTTTTACGATTCAATCTGCACCTGAGTGTGTGTACACACTATATCATATTGCTGAATCACCGTGCATAAAAGAAGAAACCATGTGGCTTGTCTGTTTGTACACAACTGTAATAATGTAACTTATTGGTGGGGTATATCTTAATTCTGTCGGTCATCTTCTATCCAGTGGCTTTCATTGGGATGTCACAAGTATTTGTGATGAGGAGCAGTAGAGATTTAGCGTTTCCGAGCTGCAGCGTAACAGTCTGGATTTGAGTTCCATGGGTATGTTCTTATATTATCTCTACTACTACTTCAACATGATTATTGCTTTTGTCAGAAGTAACAGCAGTATCCTCTGGGTTATTAGGGACTGCATGTCAAGCCAGCAGTTGGTCGATTTCATCCACGAGCATATAGACACAGTAAGTACCAAGCAGTTTAACACTATCTGCCCTTTCAAAAATTGTAAGCACCATCTTCGGATTGCCTTTAGGCTTTCTTTGGCAATTGCTCATGCTGATGCTGTCCTGGCCATATGCTTTCTAGAAACTAAATGAACTGAGTCCTTTTGTATGGCTGGGCATGTTACTGTTTGCTTTCCTTGTTGATACTTGTAGTGATGGTGGGTTGGCTTTCCTGTTGGATACCTAAATCAGGTTGTTCACAGATCATTCTGAAAAGGCATTTCGAGTAAGGATGGCAAAAAGGTGCCCATGAAGTTGCTGCTCGATCGGTTGATGCTCGATCTAATTGTGTTGCTGAAGTTCTTATTGAGGTTATTAAGGTTTGCCAACTTTTTAGGTAGGTGTTCCAGAGCATGGAAGGCCCTTGAGCTAAGCCAACTTTTAGGAGTCAACATTTCTCCAACAGGTACTTTTGCAGTAGGCATGAGTCATTGCTTATTTGAAGTAAGGAGAGAAAATTATTGCTTCTCTTTTCTAATGCGTGAAGTTGTACATGGACATTCTACAGAGAGCTGGTGAAGCAGTGTGCCTTTCAAGTACTACATCAATGACTTCTTATTTCTTTATGGACTTGTAGCACCTGAATGGAACCAGTTTTTGAACTCTGCATTTTTTTGAAGATGACATTATTGTCGTATTGTAATATAATTTGATTTGTATCAATTTAGTTATGTATTGATTGTTGCCAAAGAATTTATGAGATATTGAGATCGATAATATATGTGGTATTTTTTATGTAATTGTTGTGCAATAACATTTTGCTGAATATTTTGTATACCGTTGCAACACACGGGCACTCAACTAGTATATAGATGATGCACGATAAATACAGGGATGCATATACGAATATACCTTCAGGAGAAGAAGATCGACATGCTAGTTTAGTATTAGGCTTTTCTAAGTGAAAATTTTATTTGAGTTTCATCTTCATTAAATAGCTCACCATATAAGCAAATTTGATGATATAACAATAATTTAATAAGAAGAGAAATAGAGAGATGAAACTCAAGATACACAATTTTATAGGAAAATGATATGGTATTTTTAGAAATTGTATAATAAAATTCTATATTGATAATAGTCTTTGAAAAAAAATTGGGCCTCTCGTTGCTTGGGCCCTCGGCAGTTGTCCCTCCCACCTAGGGCTATAGCCGACCCTAAAGAGCAGATGGGGAAGCGAGGAGTGCGAGTGCGAGGGAGGCTTGGCCTCCGCCCTATAGTTAAACACGCGGAGGGGCATGCCAGCATGGCGCAATAGGGGGGGACAACATTAGCAGCCTAGGCATGGCGTGGACGACTTGGCCACGACAATGTCCAAACGGGCCGAGCCTGGTGGTCCATGTGGCACGATAAGGTTGTGGTCTGTCACGAGCACGGTCTGGTCCATTGGTTATCGAGCCTGTATTAGTCCAGTTCGATCATTATGTCGTGGCTAAGCCCTATACGTGGCATGACAAACTAGCATGACCGAGTTTTATTTTTATAAAAAATGTTTATATTATGTTTAAATATAAAGTATAAAACAAAATAAGCATTTCTAGACAGAGAGTTAACTAAGATATTGCAAGCACGGTGATGGTGATTGAGAGATAAACATCTTAGTTCTTCCTTAGAAGTAGTTTTACTATTATCGGACTAAAAAATACTTCTAAAAATTTGTCTCAAATCAGGAACAATAAACATCGTCATAAAATAAGCATTTCTAGACGGAGAGTCAGCTAAGATATTGCAAGCACGATGATGGTGATTGAGAGATAAACATCTTAGTTCTTCCTTAGAAGTATTTTTTACTATTATCAGAGTGAAAAGTACTTCTAAAAATTTGTCTCAAATCAGGATCAACAAACATCGTCATCTCCAGACGGCTAAGCAACGATGGAGAGCCTAGCTTCGATTCCAATTGAAAGTTCCCTTTGTCTGGGAACATGATCTAGATATCGTTTAGAGGGGGTGAATAGGAAAATAAAAAAATAATCCGAAAACTTAGAAATATTACTCTATTCGAAGATTGGATCGTAGTGGAATGAAAGACACTTCGAGTAGGTCACAACAGAAATGAAGTTCCTGTCTCAAGATACCCCACACTTCAAAGACAACTTATACCACAGATAAGTATTGAAGTGCAAGTATACAAACAAACAATATATAAACATAGCACACAACACGGAGCAGAGCACATGGTCATAAAGATTTATTCCGAGGTTCAGCCAAGTTTGAAATGCTTGCCTAGTCCTCGTTGGAGTTAGCCACACCTTGGCTTGGAGTCTATTTCAACTCCTTCCTCCATTTGCTCATGTCTGTCAATGTGATAGATATAGCCTCCACTATGTTGATGATGGTTACAATGATGTCGTGACTGCTTACAATCTTTTGACAGTGCTCCGGCAGAGTAAAACCTTGCTCAAGATTTTGCTCTTGTTCTAGCGGCACTTCCCCACTCCCTAAGGGCTTATAACTTCGCCTCTACACAAACTAGAGACATACACAAGAGAGTGAGAGAAATAATTTGATTACTTGATTTATGGACTTGTTTGCTGCACTCGTGTGTTCAATATGGGCGCATAGGGGTCCCTTTTATAACCCCAAAGGATCCCCTAGTTGTTGCCCCTTTCCATTCAAAGAAGATCCAAATCTTGGAAAAATTGCCACTACTGCGGGTGCACCAGACTGTTCGGTGTCCGGTGGCACACCACCGGCAGCCTGACACCAATGATTGACCAGCACCGGACTGTCTGGTGCACCAGCTAGTCGTTGCCTTCGAGTAGCCGTTTGAAGATAGTCGTTGGAGGGTCTAAACTGTATGATGCATGGCCCATACTGTCTGACATTTTTAGCAGAGACACCCGAGACTAGGTAGAGGGCACCAGATTGTTCGGTGTGCTACCCAATCAGCAACACACTTATGTGCTTTCCTTGTTTCTTTCTCCTTTTGACTTCAACTTTTGAGAGGACCTTCCTGTGACTTAGACAAACACATTTAGTGTACAAACTAATTGACTAAGTCCCGGGAAATTACCTCTCTTTAAATCTTCTCCCAGCTTTTTGTTTCACCTTAAATAGAGCTCCAAAGATACTTTCTCTATAAATATGGTTAGAGAGAAAAAAACCAAAGTGTCATACGCATAGTAGAAGGTGTATGCAACATATTTGAACACTCAAAGTTGTGTACTTAACCTTCTTCACCATTTTGCTCCTTCTAGGCTGTTTGAAGTCGATGTTGGACTCCAAAACTCCAAGTCTCCATGACTTGATCTAGTTTGCCATTTATGAGCTCCAACATACTGCAAAGGTCACACAGAACATATTCAAACACAGGAACAACCAAAACAAAAGGTCAGAATGAACTTAGCTCTTTTGTGCTGCTTACATTTTCTGGCTTTGACACTACTCCTTGTGGACCTTGCTCTGCATCTTAAGCCATATTACTTACACCACATAACTACATATGTTACCTCATTGCTGTAAGTCACGTTCTTAAGTAGTGATCCTCGATGCACCATAGCTCTTCTCAACTAGATCAACCTTGACTTTGCTAGTCTTCTTCTTCACCCCTGGCTTTGGTTTCCTCGGCCTCCTCGACCTTCTCCCATGCTCTCGTTACCTCGAAGCTCTTCTTGCTTCCATCCTTGGCTGGATCAGCTGTCTCCAAGATATGAACACAACCATAATCAACTCATCCTTTGGACCATCACTCTTGAATACTTGTGTTGAACTTTACAAGCTTTACACTAAGCACCTATTCAACACCCAATACACATGTCAATCCTTTAATTGAGTTATCATCCAAACCACCAAAACCCACAAGAGAGCTTTCATGTTCGGCGTCGCCCCGAGCATCATCGCACTCCGAGCGCAAGCAGGTTGCTTCGCCTTTGAGCCACTCGGCCTTGGAACGAAGCTCTGCAAGCTCGCGCTCCTTCACCTCAGAACAAGCAGTTCTCGCATGCAGCTGCTCTGCCTCCCGCTAGGTGGACAGCAACGCCTCCGCCCTAGCTACCGTCCGCATGAAAAGACGCTACAAAAGGCAAACCAGGCGATCAACTAAAACTTTGGTGGGAGGGTAAGAGGAGGGACAATCGGAAAGGAAGCAGCGACCCGATCCTTGCTCACTTGACACCGCATCCAGATCATGACATGACGCGTCACCAAGGGGGTGGTGTCCCAGCCCTTCCCCATTTAACACCATAACCGGGTTCTGATATGGCGCATCGTTAAGAGTTTACGCCCAACGATTTTCTATTGGGTTTCATCTCTATTTTGAGTTGCTAAATTTTTGTAGCTGGCTCGCCACGCAATCCCTCCTCTTGTATTTTAACTTGGGACCAGATTATGCTGCACCAACATAAATCCTTCAAGTGGTGAAGGAAAAGATGGCAGCAGTCCTTTTGCACGCTCGATCGGTCCCAAGTTTTTCTTTTCTCCCATTTGTCTCACATTTTTCACAAAGAAATTGAAAGCCAAGAATTAGACAAAATCCAACAAATGAATCTCTCAACGGAAAATGCCGCTGCCTAAACAAATTCAAGAGCTAGAGAATAATAGCTTTCTCAGTGTGCACGAATTACCCGCTATAATGATAACACCCATTTCTCAGTCTACAAAGTGAGATCCAGACTCACGTTCTCTCTGTTTTCAGCAGCACCTGCCCGGCGGGGTTGATGCCGCGACGATGTAGATGACGAGGTGGAAGAAGAACGCGAGCCTCCCTGTCCTGCATCTGCTGATATATCCCCTCTTCTCGCTCCTGTCAATGCCTCCTCGTCATGTCCGCACAAGGACAGTGGCGTCGGCCGCTCTTGGCGCACAAGTGGCGCGGCCACGCTAACGGCCGCCGGGACCCGCCAGAGAGCGGCAGCCGGGACGGGGCTGCCGTTGATAGGCTGCGACAGGGAGCCGGACCCGCCGTAGTATCTGGGCACCAAAGGCGGAGCGGCGTGCGGGAGGTGGCTGGACCACGAGGGGTAGTGCGGCGGGGGCTCGTAGCGCGCCATGCCGAACTGGTGGTGGTAGCTGGTGAAGGCGGGGTACGCGTGGGTGTGGTCAGGGTAGTGGTGGGCGTGATGCATGGCCATCGCGCTCTGGCACTGCGCGCGCTTCGCGTGCTGCCGCTCCCGCTTGTGCGCGTTCTGGTGCCCGCCCAGCGCCTGCGACGTCGGGAAGTTCCGGCGGCAGTAGTGGCACTCGAACTTGCGCCCTCCGCCGCCGCCATCGCCTGCACCGGCACCCGACACCGCCGCCTGGCCCGCTACGGTGGCGCTGGCTGCGGTAGCATCGCTGGTTCCTGTGGACGAGGACGTGGCGGCGGCGTCGGGTGGGACCTTGAAGCCGAACAGTCGGATCGACGAGGCACTGGACGTGGACGCCGGCTGCGGGGGCTTGGGGCGGACGAAGGGGAGCTGTGAGAAGGACTCGATGGCCGTGTCCGGCGTGCTTGCCGCGACGTGCTGCCCGTCTTGCTCGCTCATTGCCAAGCAAGAAGGATGACCTACAGCTATGCTAGCCACACGCCCACACCTATGGCTCCAGGAGTTCTCTTTTCTCTCGCCTGCCTGGCTGCTGCTGTTGCGTTTATGGGTACCCTATGTTGGCAAGCTGCTCTGATCTGATGTATTGGGTGCCGCTGGCCAGTGTTCCCTGCTAAAAAGGGTTAAATTCGGTGGATAGGAACGGGACCAGTTTATGGTAGGGGTTCACAGGAAGTGTTCAATTCGATGCTTGTTCTGTTGTTCAGATTTGTTGACTCATGCGTCTGCTACTGCTAGTGCCATGTCGCAATCGATGGAAATGATAGCATGAATCTAGGATGTTTGTTTCCGTGTGCATTCCTTTTTAAAATAAATAAATAAATTTCTAGATCTTGGTAATATGCACTTATCTCAATCTAAAACAACATACTTATTCCGAATGGATGCTACTAGTGGTCAACTTGTGGGAGTCGCTATGGCAGCAACTTATCCTTTTCGTGCTTCCTTCTCCACACGTTCATATATAGCTCACCCATATTGTTGGATACAGCTAAGGCCTTGTTCGTTTGTGCCGGATTGGTGGGTCGGAACGATTCATAACCGGATTGCTTCTCTAATTTATATAAACTTTGATTAGCTGGAACGATTACGGATGCAATCCGACATAAACGAACAAGTCCTAAGGGACAGTTCGTTTTTTCCTGAATCGAGGCATGGAACGATTCCTATCTGATTTGTTTCTCTAATTTATATAAGTTTTGGTCAATTGGAATGATTCCTGGCTTATTCCTGCACAAACGAACAAGGCCTAACTAGGTTCTAGGATGACATTTTTAGGCCATGTTTGGATCCCCTTGCTAATTGTTTGTCAGTGGTTAACAATTAGCCGACAAATAATTAACTGCCAAAAATTAGCCAAAAATGTTTAGAGTCTTAGCTAATAGATTTGAAAAAATATAGTAATTAGTCTATTATACCACTGCATGTAAACTTACTTTGATGTGGAAAGACACAGGTAGAGGTAGGGATTGTCATTTCCAGTTTTGATGATCTATTAGCACCTATTAGCATGATTAAATGGCAAATAGGTAAACAATTTGTCGGTCCTTTTGGAGCCAAAGACGCTACTAGAGGTAGGGATTGTCATTTCCAGTTTTGATGATCTAGGATGTTTGTTTCCGTGTGTATTCCTTTTTAAAATAAATAAATTTCTAGATCTTGGTAATATTCACTTATCTCAATCCACAACGTCATACTTATTCCGAAAGGATGCTACTAGTGGTCGACTTGTGGGAGTCGCTACGGCAGCAACCTATCCTTTTCATGCTCCCTTCTCCACACGTTCTTATATAGCTCACCCATATTGTTGGATACAGCTAGCTAGGTTCTAGGATGACATCTTTAGGCCATGTTTGGATCGCCTTGCTAATTGTCTATCAGTGGTTAACAGTTAGCCGGCAAATAATTAGCTGGCAAAAATTAGTCATAGATGTTTAGAGTCTTGGCTAATAGATTTGTAAAATATAGTAATTAGTCTATTCTACCATTACATGTAAACTTACTTTGATGTGGAAAGACACATGTAGAGGTAGGGATTGTCATTTCTAGTTTTGATGATCTATTCGCACCTATTAGCAAGATCAAATGGCAAATAGTCAAACAATTTGTCAGTCCCTTTGGAGCCAAAGATGCTAAATTAGCTGGTTAATTGTTTGTCAAGTCTACTCTCTCATTCCTGTGATATTTCTTAATGGCTAGGGAGAACAACATCAAAACCTCAAACAAGCCATGACCATCACTAAGCAACTATCACTCCTCCCTACCTTGATCTCAAAGCCAAAGTAACTTGAAACCTTGATTTGAACTATATCATGCATGGCTAAAGAAAAGTCTTTGATCAGAAGTTGTAGTACATATCTCGAGGAACAACTTACAAAAACTTAAGTTGGAAAATAAAGTAATGGCATGTTTGGTTTCTTTAGTCCAAGGACTAAAGTTTAGTTAAGGGACTAAACTTTAGTCCCTACTCTTTTTGTTTAAGGTACTAAAAGTGCTTAGAGCAACTCCAATAGTTATGTAAATTTTAGCTCTCTAAATCACAGATTTAAGAAGTTGCTAAATAACTTTGGGAGTAAAAAAATATGAGTTCTCCAATAGTTCTCTAAATATAGGTTGTAGTTTTGTTTTGTATCTATCCACATAAAAAAATAAAGTCACAAATGTCATCAATTACCTTCATTATCTACATAATGCAGTAAACATTTTTGTTTAGGGAGTTGCTAAATGGTTGCCAAATGTAGAGAGGAAATAAGGTTAGATGAGAAGTTGTTAAATTTAGAAAGTTCATTTAGAGAACTGTTGGAGATGAGTTTTTGTGTTAACTACTTAAATTTTTGATTTAGGAAGTCTATTAGAGAACTACTGGAGTTGCTCTTAGAGCTCATTAAATGTCTCATAAGAAGACCAAAATGTCATGTATCATTCTTATGTCATTACTCTTCTTCCATAGTTCCACAATAGCAGAAATAAATGGGAGCAAAAGGTATAATTAATATGGTTTATTAGTCACCCATCGAATGACCATAGACTAAATTACTTTAGTCCATGCAACCAAACATGCCCTAATTTTCTTATAGCAACTTAATGACTCGTGTACTCCCTTCGTCCATCACCATGATTTTTATCCATTGTCTTTCACTACAGGAAACTAGTTAAAGAACGTGGGCGACAAACCGTCGAACTTAATGTAATAAGCCGACAAACTTACAGTAAGAACGTGTGTTTACCGATGAATATAGCCGACAACGATTTTTGGACGAACTTAGAGAAGTAAGTTCGACGGCCCCGACGAACTTAACATTAAGAATATGGGTACCGTCGAACTTAACATTAAGAACGTGAGTACCGTCGAGTTTTATGTATACTCCCTCTTTAAAAATTCGTAACTCAAACTTTTTATTGTTTGACCAAAATATGATTCTATACACAACGAGTTACAATGAAAAGGAATATGATGTTTATATTATCTACATATGAATCATAATACAAGTTAACATAGAAAGAAGCATTGCCACGGAAGGACAAGGTCTAGAGCCAACCACCGTACTTGGTGCCATTATAACTATTATGTGTAATGTAGATTGTAGGATATCTCCAAAATTTTGAACCCTGACTTCATGTCATCCCATCTTGATGACTCATGTCAAAACTTTCTATGTTGACCAGGGGCGGAGGGCCCATTATGGCCCAAGCCATACCAAAAAAACAGGTCCGGCCCAGCATCTCTAAACCCTAATCACTCAGTAGGCCGTCGCCGTCCGCCCGCCCGCTCAGTCGTCCGAGCGCTCGAGCCTCCACCGTCCCGCCCGTCCGCCGAGCGCCGACGGCCCGAGCAGCCAGCACCGCCCAGCAGGCGAGCCGCTCCGCCTCCGCGCCTCTGTCTGCCGTCCGCTCGGCCCGAGGCCCCGAGCCGCTCCGCGGCTACGGCCCGAGGCCCGCCGTCTGCCCGTCCGGCGAGCGCCCGACGGCCCGAGCAACGGAGCAGGTGAGCAGCTCCGCGCCTCCGGCCTTCGCTCGCCGTCCGCTCGGGCTCGGACCGAGCCACTCCGCGCCTTCGCGGCTCTGGCGCTCCGCCCACCGTCCGTCGAGCGCTCGACGGCCCGAGCAGGCGAGCAGCTCCGCGCCTCCGCCCGCCGTCCGCTCGGCCCGAGCAGCTCACTCGCTCAGCCGCTGTGCCTTCCGCTTCCAGGTTCCAGCCATACCTAATTTTTTTGTCCTCCGCCACTGATGTTGACCCATCAACTATTGTGGTATAGTCTGCGTTACAAATAATAGTACGTGGGTCAGGATTCAAAGTTTTGACGATTTTTTGTCCAACTAGTGACCTCCAACAAATGTGTATAGGAAATTTACTTTTAAATGGAGCATAAAAACTAATAATTTTAAGGCAATATATTTTAAAATATATAGTTAAAATATTATATTGGAGATGTCTATTAAATGAACAAAAAAATTATTGTTTAACATAGATCTCTTTTTCATACTTGAATAACGTAAGGAAAACCAGAACTCAGCTTTATGACTTGACTAGTTAGTTGCACGTACTATGGTTTCTATATTATCATATAGGTAAGACTTTCTTAAATGAGAAATTTATTCAAATACGGTTACATTTTTTATTTTCAAATAATTTGTGTGTGTATATATAGAGAGTGGATATTGGGAGACCAAGGCTTCCAATAATTATGAGAAGTCCTGATCGCCTCGTGCCTAATCGACCACCGACCCTCGCCCAGGGAGTTGATTAGGGAAATTAATTACAGAAGTTGATTAGGAGATTTGATTTTTATGTTAGCTATGAACATCATAAAATCAAGGGATTTCCTTACCTCTATGCACGCAGAAAATATGGCATACGGTACACTGGTGGACGCACTCCAGGTTTGAGCATAAAAATCTTTAGTTTTGACCATAAATACCGAGCCAACGTGAGAGACATTGATAACTCTGATACGTTTTATTCATGATCATAAAAATCGTTAAATTCGAGCACACATAGTTATTGATATAGCGTAAATATCGTAAATCAAGTGTTTTGATTAGGGGAGATGATTTGGTGAGTTGATTAGAGCAACTCTAACAGTTCTTTAAAATGCTCCCTAAATCAATAATTTAGGTAATTAATCCATAAACTCATCTCCAACAATTCTCTAAATGAACTTCGTAAATTTAGTTACTTCTCATCTTACCTCATTTTTCCCTACATTTGTCAACCAATTTACTAACTCTCCCAACATAAAAATTGGCGCATTTTTTATTTCGATGCTTTTTTCATTCTGCAGTAAAGATAGATTAATAGAGCCCATACGTCGGCCGCCAAAGATGTACAATTGCAGCAACTTGTAAGCCAGAGATTGAACATTTGATAATACAAGAGTTGCACATGCATAGTGTCGGGTACCGTAATTAGGGGTACCCCCAACACTCCTAAACACAGCTGGTAACCACCATCAGTACAAACTGCAGAGACTGATGGGCGCAATTCAGGACAAGGCTTCGTCTACTCAAGGGACACGATCTCGCCTCGCCCGAGCCAAGCCTCGGGCGGGAACAGTAGTCCCAGGCGAATTCACGCCTCGCCCGAGGGCCTCCTCAAGCAACGGGCGCACCCTCGACTCGCCCAATGCCCAACACGAGCAGGCTTCGTCGAGAAGCAACCTTGGCCAAATCGCCTCACCAACCGATCGTATCGCAGGCACATTCAATGCGAGGATCGCCTGACGCCTTATCCTGGCACATGTGCCTCAGTCGGCAAGGTCGAAGTGACCGCAGTCACTTCACCCTTCCACTCACCGACCTGACAGGAAAACAGCGTCGCTCGCCCCGCTCCGACTATTGTGCCACCCGCCAGACTGAGGCTGGCAACAGCCAAGTTCAGCCTCAGGCGCAACAGGAAGCTCCGCCTCACCCGACCCAGGGCTCGGCCTCAACCTCGGCCTCGGAAGGAGGACTCTGCCTCGCCCGACCCCAGGGCTCGGCCTCAACCTCGGCCTCGGAAGGAGGACTCCGCCTCGCCCGACCCCAGGGCTCGGCCTCAACCTCGACCTCGGGAGGAATCGCGTCCTTGCCCGACCCTGGCCTCGGCCTCAGGAGGAGTCTCCGCCTCGCCCGACCTTGGGCTCGGACCGACCACGCCACGGGGGATACATCATTACCCTACCTCTAGCTAGCTCAGGCTACGGGGGAACAAGACCGGCGTCTCATCCAGGCTCGCCCCGGTAACAAGTAATGATGGCTCCCCGCGTGTCCATGACGACAGTGGTTCTCAGCCCCCTACGGAAGCAAGGAGACGTCAGCAAGATCCTAGCAGCCCCAACAGCTGTGCTTCTACAGGGCTCAAGCGCTCCTCCGACGGCCACGATACCGCGTACACAGGGCTCTAGCACCTCTCCGACAACCACGTTGGCATGTACACAGGGCTCAGGCACCTCTCTGCCGGACACGTTAGCGCATAGCTACACCCCCATTGTACACCTGGACCCTCTCCTTACATCTATAAAAGGAAGGTCCAGGGCCCTCATGCGAGAGGGTCGCACGGGAGGACAGGCTGACGAGCAGGCTCACCCTCTCTCCCTCGCGAGCGCTTGTAACCCCTACTACGAGCGCATCCCCCTGGCGTAGGATAACACGAGCCACGTTTTTCCCCCCTTGTGTTCCTTCTCGCGTCAACCCATCTGGGCTGGGACACGCAGCGACAATTTTACTCGTCGGTCCAGGGACCCCCCGAGGTCGAAACGCCGACAGTTGGCGCGCCAGGTAGGGGCCTGCTGCGTGTTGACGAACAACTTCCCGTTGAGTTCCAGATGGGGAGTCTTCAGCAACCTCTTCAGTCCGGGACGCTGCTCCTCTTCGGGAGCCTCGAGTTCATGTCCCTCGACGGCAGCTATGACATGGTACTCCTTCCCCCGCAGCGCGGCGGAGGCGACGACGACCGTCAGCTCGCCCGGCGGCGGCGGACTCGACGACGTCTTCCCCCCGTGGCAGAAGAGCAGCATTCGGGTTTGTCCCGTCGCCTTCCTCGCCGCAGGAGGAGGAGGCGGGGCAACCGTGGCCAGGCAGGAGGCGGCACCTCGTCGGCTGTCGAGCGAGTCGATGACGCTGGCACCCCAGCGGGGGACATGTCGGGCGTCGTCCTCGCGCCTGAGACATCGACGAGTGTCGTTTCCCCGCAACGTGCCAACCCCAAGTGGACAGATGACGCCAGCACACTCGCGAAGGACTTGCTGGGCGTTAGCCTCATACCTGAGATAACGGTGCAGTCCGTCCCCGACGCGACTTCGTCACCGTCCATCAATCGAGAGGTACCGTCCGTTTTCCACCCTGTGCCTTTTAGATTCAGCTTCGATCCACCAAGCGACCCCGCTTCGGTGAGCGCTTTCGTAAAGGCATATCCAAACCTTCCGGGGTATCATATGTGGTCAACCAGAGACCGACTGACGGCCGTCTCGACCTACGGGCCCCCGGGTTCCAAGGAAGAAGACGAGCCCGACTCTGGTTGGGATTTCTCCGGGCTCGGTAATCCCAGTGCCATGCAAGACTTCATGACCGCATGTGACAACTGCCTCTCCGATTGCTCTGATGATGGCCACAGCCTTGGCGACGAGGGTTGTGGCCCAAGTCGTGAATGTTTCCACGTCGATCTAGGGGGTCACGACGAAGGCAACCACCTTGGTATGCCGGAGGACGATGATCTGATAGTCGCCTAGAGGGGGGTGAATAGGGCGAAACTGAAATTTACAAATATAAACACAACTACAGGCCGGGTTAGCGTTAGAAATAGAAACGAGTCCATGAGAGAGGGTGCAAAACAAATCACAAGGGAATAAGAAGTGTGACACGCGGATTTGTTTTACCGAGGTTCGGTTCTCGCAAACCTACTCCCCGTTGAGGAGGCCACAAAGGTCGGGTCTCTTTCAACCCTTCCCTCTCTCAAACAATCCCTCGGACCGAGTGAGCTTCTCTTCTCAAATCAAAACCGGGAACAAAACTTCCCCGCAAGGGCCACCACACAATTGGTGCCTCTTGCCTTGGTTACAATTGAGTTTTGATCACAAGAACAAGTGAGAAAGAAAAGAAGCAATCCAAGCGCAAGAGCTCAAAAGAACACGGCAAATCTCTCTCGCTAATCACTAAAGTCTTGTGTGGAATTGGAGAGGATTTGATCTCTTTGGTGTGTCTAGAATTGAATGCCTAGCTCTTGTAAGTGGTTGAGAAGTAGAAAACTTGGATACCATGAATGGTGGGGTGGTTGGGGTATTTATAGCCCCAACCACCAAACATGACCGTTGGTGAAGGCTGACTGTCGTATGGTGCACCGGACAGTCCGGTGCACACCGGACATGTCCGGTGCACCAGCCACGTCACCAAAGCCGTTGCAATTCGACCGTTGGAGTTCTGACTTCTGGGCCCGCCTTGATGTCCGGTGGCGCACCGGACATGTACTGTAGAGTGTCCGGTGCGCCAGTATGGGCGTGCCTGACGCCTGCGCGCTCTGGCGCGCATTAATTGCTGTTGCAGGCGACCGTTGGCGCGAAGTAGTCGTTGCCCCGTAGTTGCACCGGACAGTCCGGTGTACACCGGACATGTCCGGTGAATTATAGCGGAGCAACCGCTGTGAATTCCCGAGGCTGCCAAGTTCCTAAGCCGCGTCCTCTTGGAGCACCGGTGTAACGCCCCGAATTTTGCAGTTGAATTTTTTTTCTTTTCTCGCCAAAATTCGGGCGTTACCTTTCTTTTTCTTTTTCCCTCGCTAAACCTTGACCTTTTCCAAAGTTCTAGCGGGATTCGGTTTGGAATTCCCGTATGTATAAAAACCCTAAATACTTTATGTTGTTTGATGCACCATGCCGAACCTTGCATTTCTTTTGATTGCTTTGAAAGTGCAAATGCATTCATGTAGAAAGATCGGATTTCGAAAATGTTTTCTTTCTCTTTTCTTTCTCTTTTCTCTCTCTCTTTCTCTCTCCTTTTTTTTCTCTCTCTCCCGCGCCGTGGGCCGACCCCGGCCGGCCCAGCCGCCCCCTGGCGCCCCCCTCTTGGGCCTAGTAGGCCCAGCCGCCCCCCCCTCTTTCCCTTATCCCCTAACCCTCTCCCTCTCCCCCCTCATTTTCTCCCTCCCCACCCAAGCCGCCGCCCCCTACCCGCCCCCTGCCCTAGCCGCCGCCCCTGCCTAGGCCGCCGCCCCTCCCCGTCGCCGTTCGGCCGCCCCGCTCGGCCGCCCCGTCCCCGTCGCCGGTGAGCTTCCCCCTCCCCCTCTCCTCCCTCCCCCATCCCCTCCCCCTTTCCCCATGGCCGGTTCGGCCGCCTCCCTGCCCGCCGGTTCGGCCGCCCTGCCCCCCGGCTCGGCCGCCCCCTGCGCCGCCCCCCGCCCCCCGGTTCGGCCGCCCCTGCGCCCAGCGGCTCGGCCGCCCCGCCCCCTGCTCGGCCGCCCCCCTGCGCCGCCCGCGCCCGCGCCCCGCCTAGGGCCGGTTCAACCGCCCTAGGGCCGGTTCAACCGCCCCCCCCCCCTCTGTTTTTTTTATTTTTTTTATTTTATTTTATTTACTTTCTGTGATCATAATTACTGTATTTTAAGTAGGCTAATCACTGTTCATGCTATGGGAAAATAGGAAGTTTAATTTAAAATTCCGTTATGTTGTTGACGCACGTAGTTAATTGTTTACCCTGTGCAATGTTGATCAACTAAAAGTGATTAGGTTTCCATTAGTGTATATGTAGCAGAATTCTTTTGTTAAAAACCAATTGTGTCATTAGTGCATAAGATTTAACCCCCCCCCCTGCGAGACCTTTCCCGTTTCTTTCTAACCACAACAAATGCGTTATCGAATGTCATACTTGATGCATATTCGCTTTATTTGTTATCTTGTATGGTGTACTGTTCTTTTGTATTAAATATGTGGATGTATGTATGTATGTTTGCGCTCGCATAGAGAACGATCCGGTCGAAGAGCCCGAGGAATTCGCAGGAGAAGCCCCTGAGCAGCAGTCGTTTGGTGGAGGCAAGTGTCCTTTGACCTATCTATGTCCTATTCATTCTTTAATTCACCTCCCGCTTTACACATTTATACCTAAGGATTGACTAGCTTTTGTTATCCATGTCCTTGTTTACCTATTTGGGTCGGATTATTACTACTTAGTCTGATGCTATTGCTCAACTCTAATCAATGAACATGATGTGATTATCTATGATACGCTGTTTTCCCGTTCTTCTTTATGATATACTTGTGGTTTTCAAGGGGACTCGAGCGGTTTCTCGAGTGCCTCTCCGTAAGGACCTGTTCTATGGATGACCGCCCGGGAAAACAGTGCAACCATGAGGGTGGAATGGGGTGCCCTTAGCTGAATAATTAGAGGATCCGGGGTGTAGTTCACTTAGCCGTCGTGCCGTCAATGGGGCTCGGTGTATGCGGCTCGCTCTGCCAAGTTTGGGTTCGCCCCTTGGGGAGGAGTGCGGTGCATTTAGGAAACCTAACGGGTGGCTACAGCCCCGGGGAATCTTTGTAAAGGCTTCGTAGTGATGCCCTGCTGGATCACCTTGGTAGTGATCAATGGAGAGTCATGATCTCCGGGCAGAATGGGAATCACGGCTTGTGGGTAAAGTGCACAACCTCTGCAGAGTGTTATGAAACTGATATATCAGCCGTGCTCGCGGTTATGAGCGGCCAAGGGAGCTCCAATGATTAGTGGTACTTGATCAGAGACATTGTGGTACAGGTGGTTATGAGATTGATGGATCTGGTTATGATTATGGTGCTGGTAAGTGGTATTCTTTCCGTTTGGAAAGGATACATTGGGCTAATAACTTGGGTTAATGTTAAAACCTGGCTTTCTACTAGTAAGTAATAACCTGACCAACTAAAAGCAACTGCTTGACTTATCCCCACATAAAGCTAGTCCACTACAGCCAAACAGGATACTTGCTGAGTATGTTGATGTGTACTCACCCTTGCTCTACACACCAAACCCCCCCCCAGGTTGTCAGCATTGCAACCACTGCTCAGGCGAAGATGAAGCTGTGGAAGGAGACTTCCAGGAGTTCCAAGATTACGACGAGTTCTAGGTGTGGGTTAGCGGCAACCCCCAGTCGGCTGCCTGTGAAGGCCGCGTTATCTACGTTTCTTTTCCGCACTTTGATTTATTGTAAGAACTATATGGACGTCTCAGACGTATGATGTAATCGATTATTTCCCCTTATTAATACTATTTTGAGCACTGTGTGATGATGTCCATATTATGTAACTGCTGTGTACGTGAATAACTGATCCTGGCACGTACATGGTTCGCATTCGGTTTGCCTTCTAAAAACCGGGTGTGACATAAGTGGTATCAGAGCCGTGCTGACTGTAGGACCGCTAACCTAGAGTAGAATGGTCGTTCTAAGGATTATAGACCTCTGTCTCTTCCTTGACTTTGATATCCCTTCAAAAGTTGGTCCTACTGACCAAACCTATGTTCTACTATATACTATACCTTGCTGAAAATCATGTTTTATTCCAATCCTTCATTTACTTATGATTCATTACTTGCTGGTCATATTAATTCTGTTCTCACCCTTTTGCTTGCGATGTCTTTTGTAGATGGCTCGACTTAGACACACTGCACGAAAGTCAGTCATCCCCTTCTTACCCTCCCGCCTTGCTGAGCGTCCGCTTCGCCGTCCCGTGGCCGGACAGTCCAGCCACTTGGAGAGACTACACCACCGCCTGCGTGAGGAGCAGGAACGTCGACGACAGGAGCAGCGGAGCTCTTCCCTCTCGCTCCACCAGGAGATAGAGTCTGTGAGGAGCTGCTCCCCTGTGCTTTCTCTGGAGCCGCCCCCTGCACCACCACTGGGCGCCCCAGCTTCTGGAGTAGCTGCTGGAGGAGACCCAGACGACGGAGGAGGCGACGACAGCTCGAGCCACGACACCGACTTCTCTGCTAATCCTGAGCCGGAAGGATGGGTTGCTCGACCCATCACTCGCGACGCTGCTCGCGGGTGTCACTTCCATGATGCGCTCGACACCCTGCTACGTCGGGCATTTGACCGGCATACTTGGTCCGTCGAGTATCGCTGTGTGGTCTACCAGCATAGTCGCGGGGTCTACCCGGACCGCTGGGAGGCGACTTGCTTGGTGCGCTGCCCGGAGGACAGTCTCCAGGGTGCAGAGGCCTGTTCAGAGCACTATTCTATCTCTGAGCGGGACTCAGCTGAGGCAGCCATGCAAGATGCTGCACGGCGTGCGCTTTCGCACTACTGCTCGGTTTTCGGTGGGGCAGCTGACGGTCTTGACCTGAAGTATTACCCCCGCCGTTCATCTGGCAGCACAGGAGGCGTGATTGTCTCACCTGTCGGTGAGGGCAATCCTAGGTTGAGCAGCACAGTCAACCTAGCCGCCGTGCTAAACACGGAGCTGGACCATGCATTAGACGAGCTGAGTAGGGCTCGTGCTGAGATCGCCCTGCTGCGGGCTGAGCGCGCGGAACGTCGTTTTCTGGATGGTGGTTCCCCCGCTCCCGTTGGGACTCAGCACCCGTACCGCTCACCTCAGCGTGGACACCAGTCTTATGGCAATCCCGCCTGCAAGACCAAGATCAACCTAGAACCATAGATCGTTAGAGTTGGATCTTGTAATTAATACGAAATATATACATGGAAGCTTCAGTCTTAGCGTTAGCCTCGATCTTAGTTAGTTTTAGTTAGACAGGGTAGTTTGCTATATCCTGTGCATCTATGTTTGTCATGATGAACTATGTTTGGTTTGGATCTTTGTAATGATTGTCACCAGAGTGTGGGTATCCCCTGCATTTTGGTTTACATACTATGTCAATAAAGTTAGTTATATAGTTGGGAAACCCATTATTCTCCTTTCCTCTTTATCTGAGAAGCTGTGTGGTCTGTGTTGGAGATCAGTGAAGATGCTCATCTGTTCAGTGCTGTTGGAGAATTCTATACTCTTTTCTTATGCTGCAAGCTTTGCCAGATCAGTTCTGATGTGTGGTTGCGTTCTGCAGATGTCAGAGAACAGGCGTAGAGGAGGAAGGCGTGCTCAGCAGGAGCGAGCCGCTCCGCAGGAGGAGGTGCCCCAGCAGCAGCACCTGCCGCCCCCGCCCCCGATGTCCATCGAGCAGATGTTTCTGATGCAGACTCAGGCAGTTCAAGCCATCGGTCAGACTCTGGCCGCCATTCAGCAGCAGCAGCAGCAGCAACAGCAGCAGGCTCCACCCCAGCCTCAGATGCCTCAGATGCCTAGAGATAAGCGTGCTGAATTCATGAGAGGTCATCCACCAACGTTCGCTCATTCTTCTGACCCCATGGATGCTGAAGATTGGCTGCGCACTGTGGAGCGGGAGTTGCATACCGCTCAGTGCGATGACAGGGAGAAAGTTCTGTATGGTCCCCGTCTGTTGAGAGGAGCAGCCCAGTCATGGTGGGAGTCTTACCTCGCCACCCATGCCAACCCCGACACCATCACCTGGGAAGAATTCAGATGTAGCTTTCGTCAGTACCATGTGCCTGCAGGTCTGATGACAGTGAAGAAGGAGGAGTTCCTGGCCCTTAAGCAAGGGTCATCGTCTGTCAGTGAGTATCGGGACAGGTTTCTGCAATTGTCTCGCTATGCTCCTGAAGATGTCAACACCGACGCCAAGCGACAGTACCGTTTCCTGAGAGGCTTGGTTGACCCTCTGCAGTATCAGCTGATGAATCACACCTTCCCGACATTCCAGCACCTGATTGACAGAGCAATCATGACAGAAAGGAAGCGCAAGGAGATGGAAGATCGTAAGCGCAAGATCAGTGGACCGCAGTCTGGAAGCAGCAGTCGCCCTCGCTTTTCAGGCAATCAACCTCAGCAGTTCAGGCAGAACCAGCGTCCACCTCAGCAGCATCAGCAGCGTCAGCAGTATCAGCAGTTTCAAAGGCAGTACCCTCAGAACCAGTACCAGAACCGTCAGAGCAACCAGTCAGGAGGTCAGTTTCAAAGGCAGAATCAGCAGGCACCTCGCCTTCCTGCCCCAGCAAACCAGCAGAACAGTCAGGCAGCACCAGCTCAAGTTGGAAACAGGGCATGTTTCCACTGTGGAGAGCAAGGCCACTGGGTGATGCAATGTCCGAAGAAGGCAGCCCAGCAGCAGTCAGGCCCCAATGCCCCAGCAAAGCAGAATGTGCCTCAGCCTGGAGCAGGCAATCGCTCTCAGCCGCGCTATAATCATGGAAGGCTGAACCATTTGGAAGCTGAAGCAGTTCAGGAGACCCCCGGCATGACAGTAGGTATGTTCCCAGTCGATTCCCATATTGCAGAAGTGTTATTTGATACTGGAGCAACACATTCTTTCATTACTGCATCATGGGTAGAAGCACATAATCTTCCAACTACTACCATGTTAACCCCCATTCAAATTGACTCAGCCGGTGGTAGAATTCGAGCCGATAGCATTTGTTTGAATATAAGTGTGAAAATAAGGGGGATAGCGTTTCCCGCCAACCTTATAGTAATGGGTACTCAGGGAATAGATGCCATCCTAGGGATGAATTGGCTAGATAAGTATCAGGCAGTTATCAGTTGTGATAAAAGGACCATCAAGTTGGTGTCCCCACTAGGAGAGGAAGTGGTGACCGAGTTAGTCCCGCCTGAGCCAAAGAAAGGAAGTTGTTATCAGATGACTGTCGATAGCAGTGAAGCAGACCCGATTGAGAGTATCAAGGTTGTGTCCGAATTCCCAGATGTGTTTCCAAAGGATTTACCGGGTATGCCACCAGAGCGGAAAGTTGAATTTGCCATAGAGCTTCTTCCTGGAACCGCCCCTATCTTCAAGAGAGCTTACAGAATATCTGGACCAGAGTTGGATGAGCTTAAGAAGCAGATTGATGAGCTGTCAGAGAAAGGTTACATCCGGCCAAGCACCTCGCCTTGGGCCGCCCCTGTCTTGTTCGTGGAGAAGAAAGATGGTACTAAGAGGATGTGTATCGACTATCGAGCTTTGAATGAGGTCACGATCAAGAACAAGTATCCTTTGCCCAGAATAGAAGATCTGTTCGACCAGTTGAGAGGAGCCAGTGTGTTCTCCAAGATCGATCTGAGGTCAGGTTATCATCAGCTCAGGATCCGACCTTCGGACATTCCGAAGACGGCATTCATTACCAAGTATGGTTTATATGAGTTCACAGTGATGTCTTTTGGTTTGACCAATGCGCCAGCATTCTTCATGAACTTGATGAATAGTGTATTCATGGATTATCTTGATAAGTTCGTGGTGGTATTCATTGATGACATTCTGGTTTATTCTCAAAGTGAAGAAGAGCATGCAGATCATTTGAGGATGGCGTTGCAGAGATTGCGAGAGCACCAGTTGTATGCAAAGTTGAGCAAGTGTGAGTTCTGGATCAGTGAGGTCCTGTTCTTGGGTCACATAATCAACAAAGAAGGATTGGCTGTGGATCCGAAGAAAGTGGCAGACATTCTGAACTGGAAAGCGCCAACAGATGCTAGAGGAATCAAGAGTTTCATTGGAATGGCCGGATATTATCGCCGATTCATTGAAGGGTTTTCGAAGATTGCAAAACCGATGACAGCGTTGCTAGGCAACAAAGTTGAGTTCAAGTGGACCCAGAAATGCCAAGAGGCCTTTGAAGCGCTGAAAGAGAAGTTGACTACAGCGCCTGTCCTAGTCTTGCCTGATGTGCACAAGCCCTTCTCGGTGTATTGTGATGCTTGTTACACAGGTTTGGGATGTGTGTTGATGCAAGAGGGAAGAGTTGTGGCTTACTCGTCCCGACAGCTGAAGGTTCATGAGAAGAACTACCCCATCCATGATCTAGAGTTGGCAGCAGTGGTTCACGCACTGAAGACATGGAGGCACTATCTGTATGGACAGAAATGCGATGTTTACACAGACCACAAGAGTCTGAAGTACATATTCACTCAGTCAGAGTTGAACATGAGGCAACGAAGATGGTTAGAATTGATCAAAGACTATGAGTTGGAGATTCATTACCATCCAGGCAAAGCAAACGTAGTGGCAGATGCTTTGAGCAGAAAGAGTCAAGTCAATCTGATGGTCGCTCGTCCGATGCCTTATGAGTTGGCCAAGGAGTTTGACAGGTTGAGTCTCGGATTTCTGAACAATTCGCGAGGAGTCACAGTTGAATTGGAACCTACCTTGGAGCGCGAAATCAAAGACGCGCAGAAGAATGATGAGAAGATCAGTGAGATTCGGCGATTGATTCTAGATGGCAGAGGCAAAGATTTTCGAGAAGATGCAGAAGGTGTGGTATGGTTCAAAGACCGCTTGTGTGTTCCCAATGTCCAGTCTATTCGGGAGTTGATTCTTAAGGAAGCCCATGAGACAGCTTATTCGATTCACCCTGGCAGTGAGAAGATGTATCAGGATCTGAAGAAGAAATTCTGGTGGTACGGAATGAAAAGAGAAATCGCAGAGCATGTGGCTATGTGCGATAGTTGTCGAAGAATTAAGGCAGAGCACCAGAGACCTGCCGGATTGTTGCAGCCGTTGCAGATCCCTCAGTGGAAATGGGATGAAATTGGTATGGATTTCATAGTCGGATTGCCTCGCACTCGAGCCGGCTACGATTCCATTTGGGTAGTAGTGGACCGCTTGACCAAGTCAGCCCACTTCATACCTGTCAAGACCAACTACAACAGTGCAGTATTGGCAGAATTGTATATGTCTCGGATCGTTTGTCTTCATGGTGTGCCAAAGAAGATAGTGTCAGACAGAGGAACGCAGTTCACCTCTCATTTCTGGCAGCAGTTGCATGAAGCCTTGGGCACGCATCTGAATTTCAGTTCAGCTTATCACCCGCAGACAGATGGTCAGACTGAAAGAACCAATCAAATTCTTGAAGATATGTTGAGAGCCTGTGCGTTGCAAGATCAGTCCGGATGGGACAAGCGATTGCCTTATGCAGAGTTTTCCTATAACAACAGTTACCAGGCCAGTTTGAAGATGTCACCGTTTCAAGCGCTGTATGGAAGGAGTTGCAGAACTCCGTTGCAATGGGATCAGCCTGGGGAAAAGCAAGTGTTTGGGCCAGACATTTTGCTCGAAGCCGAAGAGAACGTCAAGATGGTTCGAGAGAATCTGAAGATAGCGCAATCAAGGCAGCGAAGCTATGCAGACACAAGAAGAAGAGAGCTGAGTTTCGAAGTCGGAGACTTTGTTTATCTGAAAGTGTCACCGATCAGAGGAGTCAGAAGATTCGGAGTGAAAGGCAAGCTGGCACCCCGCTACATTGGTCCGTATCAGGTTCTTGCAAGACGTGGAGAAGTGGCCTATCAGCTCAGTCTGCCAGAGAATTTGTCTGCTGTGCATGATGTCTTTCATGTGTCTCAGTTGAAGAAGTGCTTGCGTATGCCAGAAGAGCAGTTGCCAGTGGAAGGTCTTGAAGTCCAGGAGGACTTGACCTACGTTGAGAAGCCAGCTCAGATCCTTGAGGTTGCAGATAGAGTCACCCGAAGGAAGACCGTCAGAATGTGCAAAGTCAGATGGAGTCACCACTCTGAGGAAGAAGCAACCTGGGAGCGTGAAGATGATCTGATGGCCAAGTACCCGGAGCTCTTTGCTAGCCAGCCCTGAATCTCGAGGGCGAGATTCTTTTAAGGGGGATAGGTTTGTAACGCCCCGAATTTTGCAGTTGAATTTTTTTTCTTTTCTCGCCAAAATTCGGGCGTTACCTTTCTTTTTCTTTTTCCCTCGCTAAACCTTGACCTTTTCCAAAGTTCTAGCGGGATTCGGTTTGGAATTCCCGTATGTATAAAAACCCTAAATACTTTATGTTGTTTGATGCACCATGCCGAACCTTGCATTTCTTTTGATTGCTTTGAAAGTGCAAATGCATTCATGTAGAAAGATCGGATTTCGAAAATGTTTTCTTTCTCTTTTCTCTCTCTCTTTCTCTCTCCTTTTTTTTCTCTCTCTCCCGCGCCGTGGGCCGACCCCGGCCGGCCCAGCCGCCCCCTGGCGCCCCCCTCTTGGGCCTAGTAGGCCCAGCCGCCCCCCCCTCTTTCCCTTATCCCCTAACCCTCTCCCTCTCCCCCCTCATTTTCTCCCTCCCCACCCAAGCCGCCGCCCCCTACCCGCCCCCTGCCCTAGCCGCCGCCCCTGCCTAGGCCGCCGCCCCTCCCCGTCGCCGTTCGGCCGCCCCGCTCGGCCGCCCCGTCCCCGTCGCCGGTGAGCTTCCCCCTCCCCCTCTCCTCCCTCCCCCATCCCCTCCCCCTTTCCCCATGGCCGGTTCGGCCGCCTCCCTGCCCGCCGGTTCGGCCGCCTCCCTGCCCGCCGGTTCGGCCGCCTCCCTGCCCGCCGGTTCGGCCGCCCTGCCCCCCGGCTCGGCCGCCCCCTGCGCCGCCCCCCGCCCCCCGGTTCGGCCGCCCCTGCGCCCAGCGGCTCGGCCGCCCCGCCCCCTGCTCGGCCGCCCCCCTGCGCCGCCCGCGCCCGCGCCCCGCCTAGGGCCGGTTCAACCGCCCTAGGGCCGGTTCAACCGCCCCCCCCCCTCTGTTTTTTTTATTTTTTTTATTTTATTTTATTTACTTTCTGTGATCATAATTACTGTATTTTAAGTAGGCTAATCACTGTTCATGCTATGGGAAAATAGGAAGTTTAATTTAAAATTCCGTTATGTTGTTGACGCACGTAGTTAATTGTTTACCCTGTGCAATGTTGATCAACTAAAAGTGATTAGGTTTCCATTAGTGTATATGTAGCAGAATTCTTTTGTTAAAAACCAATTGTGTCATTAGTGCATAAGATTTAACCCCCCCCCCCCCTGCGAGACCTTTCCCGTTTCTTTCTAACCACAACAAATGCGTTATCGAATGTCATACTTGATGCATATTCGCTTTATTTGTTATCTTGTATGGTGTACTGTTCTTTTGTATTAAATATGTGGATGTATGTATGTATGTTTGCGCTCGCATAGAGAACGATCCGGTCGAAGAGCCCGAGGAATTCGCAGGAGAAGCCCCTGAGCAGCAGTCGTTTGGTGGAGGCAAGTGTCCTTTGACCTATCTATGTCCTATTCATTCTTTAATTCACCTCCCGCTTTACACATTTATACCTAAGGATTGACTAGCTTTTGTTATCCATGTCCTTGTTTACCTATTTGGGTCGGATTATTACTACTTAGTCTGATGCTATTGCTCAACTCTAATCAATGAACATGATGTGATTATCTATGATACGCTGTTTTCCCGTTCTTCTTTATGATATACTTGTGGTTTTCAAGGGGACTCGAGCGGTTTCTCGAGTGCCTCTCCGTAAGGACCTGTTCTATGGATGACCGCCCGGGAAAACAGTGCAACCATGAGGGTGGAATGGGGTGCCCTTAGCTAAATAATTAGAGGATCCGGGGTGTAGTTCACTTAGCCGTCGTGCCGTCAATGGGGCTCGGTGTATGCGGCTCGCTCTGCCAAGTTTGGGTTCGCCCCTTGGGGAGGAGTGCGGTGCATTTAGGAAACCTAACGGGTGGCTACAGCCCCGGGGAATCTTTGTAAAGGCTTCGTAGTGATGCCCTGCTGGATCACCTTGGTAGTGATCAATGGAGAGTCATGATCTCCGGGCAGAATGGGAATCACGGCTTGTGGGTAAAGTGCACAACCTCTGCAGAGTGTTATGAAACTGATATATCAGCCGTGCTCGCGGTTATGAGCGGCCAAGGGAGCTCCAATGATTAGTGGTACTTGATCAGAGACATTGTGGTACAGGTGGTTATGAGATTGATGGATCTGGTTATGATTATGGTGCTGGTAAGTGGTATTCTTTCCGTTTGGAAAGGATACATTGGGCTAATAACTTGGGTTAATGTTAAAACCTGGCTTTCTACTAGTAAGTAATAACCTGACCAACTAAAAGCAACTGCTTGACTTATCCCCACATAAAGCTAGTCCACTACAGCCAAACAGGATACTTGCTGAGTATGTTGATGTGTACTCACCCTTGCTCTACACACCAAACCCCCCCCCCAGGTTGTCAGCATTGCAACCACTGCTCAGGCGAAGATGAAGCTGTGGAAGGAGACTTCCAGGAGTTCCAAGATTACGACGAGTTCTAGGTGTGGGTTAGCGGCAACCCCCAGTCGGCTGCCTGTGAAGGCCGCGTTATCTACGTTTCTTTTCCGCACTTTGATTTATTGTAAGAACTATATGGACGTCTCAGACGTATGATGTAATCGATTATTTCCCCTTATTAATACTATTTTGAGCACTGTGTGATGATGTCCATATTATGTAACTGCTGTGTACGTGAATAACTGATCCTGGCACGTACATGGTTCGCATTCGGTTTGCCTTCTAAAAACCGGGTGTGACAACCGGACAGTCCGGTGAATTATAGCGCGCCGGCTCCAGGAAAATCCCAAGGTGAAGGAGTTTTGCGCGAAGTCCCCTGGTGCACCGGACATTGTCCGGTGCGCCACCGGACAGTCCGGTGCGCCAGACCAGGGAGCCTTTCGGGATGCCTTTAGCTCTCTATTTTGAACCCAACTTTGGTCTTTTTAATTGGCTTGTTGTGAACCTTTGACACCTGTATAACTTATACACTAGAGCAAACTAGTTAGTCCAATTATTTGTGTTGGGCAATTCAACCACCAAAATTATTTAGGAACTAGGTGTAAGCCTAATTCCCTTTCAATCTCCCCCTTTTTGGTGATTGATGCCAACACAAACCAAAGTAAATATAGAAGTGCATAATTGAACTAGTTTGCATAATGTAAGTGCAAAGGTTGCTTGGAATTGAGCCATTATAAATACTTACAAGATATGCATTGATTGTTTCTTCATTTTTAACATTTTGGACCATGCTTGCACCACATGTTTTGTTTTTGCAAACCTTTTGTAAATCCTTTTTCAAAGTTCTTTTGCAAAAAGTCAAAGGTAAATGAATAAGATTTTGCAAAGCATTTTCAAGATTTGAAATTTCTCCCCCTATTTCAAATGCTTTTCCTTTGACTAAACAAAACTCCCCCTAAATGAGATCCTCCTCTTAGTGTTCAAGAGGGTTTTGATAGATCATTTTTGAAATACTACTTTCTCCCCCTTTTGAACACAATAAGATACCAATTGAAAATCTCCAATTTTAAAACTAGGTGATCTCCAATTTTAAAACTAGGTGGTGGTGCAGTCCTTTTGCTTTGGGCTCATACTCTCTCCCCCTTTGGCATGAATCGCCAAAAACGGAATCATTAGAGCCCTTGAAGTACTTTCTTCCCCTTTGGTCATAAATAAAATGAGTGAAGATTATACCAAAGATGAAGTCCTTTTGCTTTGAACTCTCCCCAAATAGATGGAGAGATGCGCGGAGCGACGACGAAGGATGAGTTACGGAGTGGAAGCCTTTGTCTTCGCCGAAGACTCCAATTCCCTTTCAATACACCTATGACTTGGTTTGAAATAGACTTGAAGAACACATTAGTCATAGCATATGAAAGAGACATGATCAAAGGTATACAAATGAGCTATGTGTGCAATCTAGCAAAAGAAATTGCGCGAATCAAGAATATTGAGCTCATGCCTAAGTTTGTTAAAAGTTTGTTCATCAAGAGGCTTGGTAAAGATATCGGCTAATTGATTTTTAGTGTTAATGTAAGAAATCTCGATATCTCCTTTTTGTTGGTGATCCCTAAGAAAATGATACCGAATGGCTATGTGTTTAGTGCGGCTGTGCTCGACGGGATTATCCGCCATCTTGATTGCACTCTCATTATCACATAGCAAAGGGACTTTGGTTAATTTGTAACCGTAGTCCTGCAGGGTTTGCCTCATCCAAAGCAATTGCGCGCAACAATGGCCTGCGGCAATGTACTCGGCTTCGGCGGTGGAAAGAGCTACCGAATTTTGCTTCTTTGAAGCCCATGACACCAAGGATCTTCCCAAGAACTGGCAAGTCCCTGATGTGCTCTTCCTGTTGATTTTACACCCCGCCCAATCGGCATCCGAATATCCAATCAAATCAAATGTGGATCCCCTAGGATACCAAAGCCCAAACTTAGGAGTATGAACTAAATATCTCAAGATTCGTTTTACGGCCATAAGGTGAGCTTCCTTAGGGTCGGCTTGGAATCTTGCACACATGCATACGGAAAGCATAATATCCGGTCGAGATGCACATAAATAGAGTAAAGAACCTATCATCGACCGGTATACCTTTTGATCCACGGACTTACCTCCCGTGTCGAGGTCAAGATGCCCATTTGTTCCCATGGGAGTCTTGATGGGTTTGGCATCCTTCATTCCAAACTTGCTTAGAATATCTTGAGTATACTTCGTTTGGCTTAGGAAGGTGCCTTCTTGGAGTTGCTTCACTTGAAATCCTAAGAAATACTTTAACTCCCCCATCATAGACATCTCGAACTTTTGTGTCATGATCCTACTAAATTCTTTACATGTAGACTCGTTAGTAGACCCAAATATGATATCATCAACATAAATTTGGCATACAAACAAGTCTTTTTCAATAGTTTTAGTGAATAGAGTAGGATCAGCCTTTCCGACTTTGAATTCATTAGTGATGAGAAAATCCCTAAGGCATTCATACCATGCTCTTGGGGCTTGCTTGAGCCCATAAAGCGCCTTAGAGAGTTTGTAGACATGGTTAGGGTACTCACTATCTTCAAAGCCGGGAGGTTGCTCAACATAGACCTCTTCCTTGATTGGTCCATTGAGGAAGGCACTCTTCATGTCCATTTGGTAGAGCTTGAAGCCATGGTAAGTAGCATAGGCTAATAATATGCGAATTGACTCAAGCCTAGCTACGGGTGCATAGGTTTCACCGAAATCCAAACCTTCGACTTGGGAGTATCCCTTGGCCACAAGTCGAGCTTTGTTCCTTGTCACCACACCATGCTCATCTTGCTTGTTGCGGAAGACCCATTTTGTTCCTACAACATTTTGATTAGGACGTGGAACCAAATGCCATACCTCATTCCTAGTGAAGTTGTTGAGCTCCTCTTGCATCGCCACCACCCAATCCGAATCTTGGAGTGCTTCCTCTACCTTGTGTGGCTCAATAGAGGAAACAAAAGAGTAATGCTCACAAAAATGTGCAACACGAGATCTAGTAGTTACCCCCTTATAAATGTCGCCGAGAATGGTGTCGACGGGGTGATCTCGTTGGATTGCTTGGTGGACTCTTGGGTGTGGCGGTCTTTGTTCTTCATCCTCCTTGTCTTGATCATTTGCATCTCCCCCTTGATCATTGTCGTCATCTTGAGGTGGCTCATTTGCCTGATCTTCTATTTCATCAACTTGAGCTTCATCCTCATTTTGAGTCGGTGGAGATGCTTGCGTGGAGGAGGACGGTTGATCTTGTGCATTTGGAGACTCTTCGGATTCCTTAGGACACACATCCCCAATGGACATGTTCCTTAGCGCGATGCACGGAGCCTCTTCAATACCTATCTCATCAAGATCAACTTGCTCTACTTGAGAGCCGTTAGTCTCATCAAACACAACGTCACAAGAATCTTCAACTTGTCCAGTGGACTTGTTAAAGACTCTATATGCCCTTGTGTTTGAATCATATCCTAGTAAAAAGCCTTCTACAGTCTTAGGAGCAAATTTAGATTTTCTACCTCTTTTAACAAGAATAAAACATTTGCTACCAAAGACTCTAAAATATGAAATATTGGGCTTTTTACCGGTTAGGAGTTCATAAGATGTCTTCTTGAGGATTCGGTGTAGATATAACCGGTTGATGGCGTAGCAAGCGGTGTTGACCGCCTCGGCCCAAAACCGATCCGAAGTCTTGTACTCATCAAGAATGGTCCTTGCCATGTCCAATAGAGTTCGATTCTTCCTCTCCACTACACCATTTTGTTGTGGCGTGTAGGGAGAAGAGAACTCATGCTTGATGCCCTCCTCCTCAAGGAAGCCTTCAATTTGTGAGTTCTTGAACTCCGTCCCGTTGTCGCTCCTTATTTTCTTGATCCTTAAGCCGAACTCATTTTGAGCTCATCTCAAGAATCCCTTTAAGGTTTCTTGGGTTTGAGATTTATCCTGCAAAAAGAATACCCAAGTGAAGCGAGAATAATCATCCACTATTACAAGACAGTACTTACTCCCGCCAATGCTTATGTAAGCAATCGGGCCGAATAGATCCATGTGGAGTAGCTCAAGCGCCCTGTCGGTCGTCATGATGTTCTTGTGTGGATGATGGGCACCAACTTGCTTTCCTGCTTGGCATGCGCTGCAAACCCTGTCTTTCTCAAAATGAACATTGGTTAGTCCTAAAATGTGCTCTCCCTTTAGAAGCTTATGAAGATTCTTCATTCCAACATGGGCTAGTCGGCGGTGCCAGAGCCAACCCATGTTAGTCTTAGCAATTAAGCAAGTGTCGAGTTCAGCTCTATCAAAATCTACCAAGTATAGCTGACCCTCCAACACTCCCTTAAATGCTATTGAATCATCACTTCTTCTAAAGACAGTGACACCTACATCAGTAAATAGACAGTTGTAGCCCATTTTGCATAATTGAGATACAGAAAGCAAATTGTAATCTAATGAATCTACAAGAAAAACATTGGAAATAGAGTGGTCAGGAGATATAGCAATTTTACCCAATCCTTTGACCAAACCTTGGTTTCCATCCCCGAATGTGATAGCTCGTTGGGGATCTTGGTTTTTCTCGTAGGAGGAGAACATCTTCTTCTCCCCTGTCATATGGTTTGTGCACCCGCTGTCGAGTATCCAACTTGAGCCCCCGGATGCATAAACCCACAAAACAATTTTAGTTCTTGACTTTAGGTACCCAAACGGTTTTGGGTCCTTTGGCATTAGAAACAAGAACTTTGGGTACCCAAACACAATTCTTGGAGCCCTTGTGTTTGCCCCCAACAAACTTGGCAACTACTTTGCCGGATTTGTTAGTCAAAACATAAGATGCATCAAAAGTTTTAAATGAAAGATTATGTTCATTTGATGCACTAGGAGTTCTCTTCTTAGGCAACTTAGCACGGGTTGGTTGCCTAGAGCTAGATGTCTCACCCTTATACATAAAAGCATGGTTAGGGCCAGAATGAGACTTCCTAGAATGAATTCTCTTAATTTTATCCTCGGGATAACCAGCAGGGTATAAAATGTAACCCTCGTTATCCTGAGGCATGGGAGCCTTGTCCTTAACAAAGTTGGACAATTTCTTAGGAGGGGCACTAAGTTTGACATTGCCTCCCTGTTGGAAGCCAATGCCATCCTTGATGCCAGGGCGTCTCCCATTATAAAGCATACTACGAGCAAATTTAAATTTTTCATGCTCGGTAATTTTAGCATCTAATTTTGCTATATGATCATTTTGTTGTTTAATTAAAGCCATGTGATCATGAATAGCATTAACATCAACATCTCTACATCTAGTACAAATAGAAGTGTGCTCAACGGTAGATGTAGAGGTTTTGCAAGATTTTAATTCTACAACCTTAGCATGCAATATATCATTCTTAGTTCTAAGGTCGGAAATAGTAGCATTGCAAACATCAAAATCTTTAGCCCTAGCAAGCAATTCTTCATTCTCAATTCTAAGGCTAGCAAGAGAAACATTCAACTCATCAATCCTAACAAGTAAATCAACATTATCATCTCTAGGATTGGAAGTTGAAAGATTACAAATATGAGAATCAACCTTAGCAATTTATTTGGCATTTTCATTTCTAAGGTTGGTAATAGTGTCATGGCATGTGCTTAGCTCACTAGATAATTTTTGACATTTTTCTATTTCTAGAGCATAAGCATTTTTAACTTTAACATGCCTTTTATTTTCCTTGATTAGGAAGTCCTCTTGGGAATCCAAGAGATCATCCTTTTCATGGATGGCACTAATTAGCTCATTTAGTTTTTCTTTTTGTTCCATGTTAAGGTTGGCAAAAAGGGTACGCAAATTATCTTCCTCATCACTAGCACTATCATCACTAGAAGATTCATATTTAGTGGAGGATTTTGATTTAACCTTCTTCCTTTTGCCGTCCTTTGCCATGAGGCACTTGTGGCCGACGTTGGGGAAGAGGAGTCCCTTGGTGACGGCGATGTTGGCGGCGTCCTCGTCGGAGGAGGAGTCGGTGGAGCTCTCGTTGGAGTCCCACTCGCGGCATACGTGGGCATCGCCGCCCCTCTTCTTGTGGTACCTCTTCTTTTCTCTCCTCTTGCCCTTCTTGTCGTTATCCCTGTCACTGTCACTTGATAATGGACATTTAGCAATAAAGTGACCGGGCTTACCACACTTGTAGCAAACCTTCTTGGAACGGGATTTGTAATCCTTCCCCTTCCGTTGCTTGAGGATTTGGCGAAAGCTTTTGATGATTAAAGCCATCTCCTCATTGTCGAGCTTTGAAGCGTCGATTGGTTGTCTACTTGGTGTAGACTCCTCCTTCTTTTCTTCTGTTGCCTTGAATGCCACCGGTTGTGCTTCGGATGTGGAGGGATCATCAAGCTCGTTGATCTTCTTTGAGCCCTTGATCATACATTCAAAGCTCACAAAATTCCCGATAACTTCCTCGGGAGTCATTAGTGTGTATCTAGGATTACCACGAATTAATTGAACTTGAGTGGGGTTAAGGAAGATGAGTGATCTAAGAATAACCTTAACCACCTCGTGGTCATCCCATTTCTTGCTCCCGAGGTTGCGCACTTGGTTCACCAAGGTTTTGAGCCGGTTGTACATATCTTGTGGCTCCTCCCCTTGGCGAAGACGGAAGCGACCGAGCTCCCCCTCGATCGTTTCCCGCTTGGTGATCTTGGTGAGTTCATCACCCTCGTGCGCGGTCTTGAGTAGATCCCAAATCTCCTTCGCATTCTTCAACCCTTGCACCTTGTTATATTCCTCTCTACTTAGAGAAGCGAGGAGTATGGTTGTGGCTTGGGAGTTGAAGTGCTCGATTTGGGCTACTTCATCTTCATCATAGTTTTCATCCCCTACGGATGGTACCTGTGCACCAAACTCAACAACATCCCATATGCTTTTGTGGAGTGAGGTTAGATGAAATCGCATTAAATCACTCCACCTAGCGTAATCTTCACCATCAAAAGTTGGTGGTTTGCCTAATGGGACGGAAAGTAAAGGTGTATGTTTAGAAATGCGAGGGTAGCGTAGGGGAATCTTACTATACTTCTTATGCTCTTGGCGTTTAGAAGTGACGGACGCCGTGTCGGAGCCGGAGGTGGATGTCGATGAAGAATCGGTCTCGTAGTATACCACCTTCCTCATCCTCTTTTTCTTGTCCCCACTCCGATGCGGCTTGTGGGAAGAGGATTTCTCCTTCTTCTCTTTGTGGTGTGAAGAAGATTTCTTCTCCTTCCCTTTGGAGGAGTCCTTCTTCTTCTCCTTCCTCTTTGTGCGGGACTCTTCCGATGAAGTGCTCCCGTGGCTTGTAGTGGGCTTTTCGCCGGTCTCCATCTCCTTCTTGGCGTGATCTCCCGACATCACTTCGAGCGGTTAGGCTCTAATGAAGCATCGGGCTCTGATACCAATTGATAGTCGCCTAGAGGGGGGGTGAATAGGGCGAAACTGAAATTTACAAATATAAACACAACTACAGGCTGGGTTAGCGTTAGAAATAGAAACGAGTCCACGAGAGAGGGTGCAAAACAAATCACAAGGGAATAAGAAGTGTGACACGCGGATTTGTTTTACCGAGGTTCGGTTCTCGCAAACCTACTCCCCGTTGAGGAGGCCACAAAGGCCGGGTCTCTTTCAACCCTTCCCTCTCTCAAACGATCCCTCGGACCGAGTGAGCTTCTCTTCTCAAATCAAAACCGGGAACAAAACTTCCCCGCAAAGGCCACCACACAATTGGTGCCTCTTGCCTTGGTTATAATTGAGTTTTGATCACAAGAACAAGTGAGAAAGAAAAGAAGCAATCCAAGCGCAAGAGCTCAAAAGAACACGACAAATCTCTCTCGCTAATCACTAAAGTCTTGTGTGGAATTGGAGAGGATTTGATCTCTTTGGTGTGTCTAGAATTGAATGCCTAGCTCTTGTAAGTGGTTGAGAAGTGGAAAACTTGGATACCATGAATGGTGGGGTGGTTGGGGTATTTATAGCCACAACCACCAAACATGACCGTTGGTGGAGGCTGACTGTCGTATGGTGCACCGGACAGTCCGGTGCACACCGGACATGTCCGGTGCACCAGCCACGTCACCAAAGCCGTTGCAATTCGACCGTTGGAGTTCTGACTTCTGGGCCCGCCTTGATGTCCGGTGGCGCACCGGACATGTACTGTAGAGTGTCCGGTGCGCCAGTATGGGCGTGCCTGACGCCTGCGCGCTCTGGCGCGCATTAATTGCTGTTGCAGGCGACCGTTGGCGCGAAGTAGTCGTTGCCCCGTAGTTGCACCGGACATGTCCGGTGAATTATAGCGGAGCAACCGCTGCGAATTCCCGAGGCTGCCAAGTTCCTAAGCCGCGTCCTCTTGGAGCACCGGACACTGTCAAGTGTACACCGGACAATCCGGTGAATTATAGCGCGCCGGCTCCAGGAAAATCCCGAGGTGGAGGAGTTTTGCGCGAAGTCGGTGCGCCACCGGACAGTCCGGTGCGCCAGACCAGGGAGCCTTTCGGGATGCCTTTAGCTCTCTATTTTGAACCCAACTTTGGTCTTTTTAATTGGCTTGTTGTGAACCTTTGACACCTGTATAACTTATACACTAGAGCAAACTGGTTAGTCCAATTATTTGTGTTGGGCAATTCAACCACCAAAATTATTTAGGAACTAGGTGTAAGCCTAATTCCCTTTCATGATCCCCCTGGGCCTGGGCCTGCGCCTCGCGTTGACATCCTGCGGGAGCTTGCTGTGGTCCCAGTCCCTGTGGGGGGTCAGGACACACAGCTCGAGCAAATCCGCGAGATGCAGGCCAATCTCGACGAGGAAGTAGGGCAACTTGTGCAGCTTCGGCAAAACCGAGCAGGAGTCGGCAGGCCGAGCACTCGCCGGAGAAGCACGTCATCAGGCCCGGGACGTCTAGCACCGTATCGCTGACGATGCCAGGGCAAGGCTGCCCCCGGCCTCCAGTGGGGTCGGCTAGAATCTGGCTGCAGCGGCAATACTGCTCCGAGCGATGCCAGAGCCATCCGCCACCGAGGGGCGGCGTATCCAGGGAGAACTCAAGAATCTCCTGGAGGATGCCGCGGTCCGACGGGCCGAGAGCTCTGCCTCCCGAAGGCAAGGGTGCCCCCGGAGCATCACGCAGCGACTTCCCGATTCATGCAGGAAGCCTCGGTCCACACCGGGCGCACGTGGGACGCGATGCCTGCAGCCCCGGGTCGCCTCGACAACGAGCACCACCGCCACGACTGTCGAGCCCGCCTCGACGAGAAGGTGCGTCGAGGCTACCACCCCAGGCGTGGGGGACGCTACGACAGTGAGGAGGATCGGAGCCCCTCGCCCGAACCGCTAGGTCCGCAAGCCTTCAGCCGGGCCATACAACGGGCACTGTTCCCGACCCAGTTCTGAGCCCCGACTACCATCACTAAGTACTCGGGGGAAACAAGGCCGGAGTTGTGGCTTGCGGACTATCGGCTGGCCTGCCAGCTGGGTGGAACGGACGATGACAATCTCATCATCCGCAACCTCCCCTTGTTCCTCTCCAACGCCGCCCGAGCCTGGCTGGAGCATCTGCCTCCTGCACAGATCTCCAACTGGGACGACCTGGTCAAGGCTTTCGCTGGAAACTTCCAGGGCACGTACGTGTGCCCTGGGAACTCCTGGGATCTCTGAAGCTGTCGCCAGCAGCTAGGGGAATCCCTGCGAGAGTACATCCGGCGATTTTCAAAGCAGCGCACCGAGCTGCCCAACATCACCGACTCGGATGTCATCGGGGCGTTCCTCGCCGGCACCACTTGCCGTGACCTGGTGAGCAAACTAGGCCGCAAGACTCCCACCAAGGCGAGCGAGTTGATGGACATCGCCACCAAGTTCGCCTCTGGTCAGGAGGCGGTCGAAGCCATCTTCCGGAAGGACAAGCAGCCTCAGGGACGCCAGCAGGAAGACGTTCCTGAGGCGTCCGCCCAGCGTGGCACGAAGAAGAAGGCCAAGAAGAAGTCGCAAACGAAGCGCGACGCCGCCGACGCGGATCTCGTCGCTGCTGTCGAGCACAGGAACCCTCGGAAGCCTCCCGGAAGGGCCAACCTGTTCGACAAGATGCTCAAGGAGTCGTGCCCCTATCACCAGGGCCCCGTCAAGCACACCCTTGAGGAATGCGTCATGCTTCGGCGCTACTTCCATAAGGCCGGGGCCCCGACGGAAGGTGGCAAAGGCCAAGACAACGACAAGAAGGAGGGCGACAAGGCATAGGAGTTCCTCGAGGTCCACGGCTGTTTCATGATCTACGGTGGGCGAGTGGCGAACACCTCGGCTCGGCACCGCAAGCTGGAGCGCCGGGAGGTCTGCTCGGTAAAGGTGGCGGCGCCAGTCCGACAAGCCCATCACCTTCGACCAAGGCGACCACCTCGACTGCGTGCCGAGCCCGGGAAAGTACCCGCTCGTTGTCGATCCCGTCATCGGCAACGTCAGGCTCACCAAGGTCCTCATGGACGGAGGCAGCAGCCTCAACATCATCTACGCTGAGACCCTCGGGCTCTTGGATATCGATCTGTCCACGATCCGGGCTGGTGCAGTGCCCTTTCACGGGATCATCCCTGAGAAGCGCGTCCAGCCCCTTGGACAACTCGATCTGCCTGTCTGCTTCGGAACTCCCTCCAACTTCCGAAAGGAAACCCTCACGTTCGAGGTGGTCGAGTTCCGAGGAACCTACCACGCGGTGCTGGGGAGACCGTGCTACGCCAAGTTCATGGTCGTCCCCAACTACACCTACCTCAAGCTCAAGATGTCGGGCCCCAACGGGGTCATCACCGTCGGATCCACGTACCGACACGCGTACGAATGCGACGTGGAGTGAGTGGAGTACGCTGAGGCCCTCGCCGAGTCTGAGGCCCTCATCGCCGACCTGGAGTGCCTTTCCAAGGAGGTGCCCGATGCGAAGCGCCATGCCGGCAACTTCGAACCAGCTGAGGCGGTTAAGTCCGTCCCTCTCGACCCCAGCAGCGACGCCTGCAAAGCAAGTCCGGATCGGCTCCGAGCTCGACCCCAAATAGGAAGCAATGCTCGTCGACTTTCTCCTCGCGAACGCCGAGGTGTTTGCGTGGAGTCCCTCGGACATGCCCGGCATACCGAGGGATGTCGCCGAGCACTCACTGGATATCCGAGCCGGTGCCCGACCCGTGAAGCAGCCTCTGCGCCGTTTCGACGAAGAAAAGCGCAGAGCCATAGGCGAGGAAATCTACAAGCTTATGGGTGCAGGGTTCATCAAAGAGGTATTCCATCCTGAATGGTTAGCCAAACCTGTGCTTGTGAAAAAGAAAGGTGGGAAGTGGAGGATGTGTGTAGACTACACTGGTCTAAACAAAGCATGTTCGAAGGTTCCCTACCCTCTACCTCGCATCGATCAAATTGTGGACTCCACTGCTGGGTACGAAACCCTATCATTCCTCGACGCCTACTCAGGGTATCACCAAATCAAGATGAAAAGTCCGACTAGCTCGTGACTTATTTCATCACACCTTTTGGCATGTACTGCTATACTACGATGCTATTTGGCTTGAGGAATGCAGGTGCAACATACCAGAGGTGCATGAACCACGTGTTTGGAGAGCACACCGGCTGAACGGTCGAGGCTTACGTCGATGACATCGTTGTCAAGACGAGGAAAGCCTCCGACCTCCTCTCCGACCTTGAAACGACATTCAAGTGTCTGAGAGCGAAGGGGGTGAAACTCAATCCCGAGAAGTGTGTCTTCGGAGTCCCCCGAGGCATGCTCCTGGGGTTCATCGTCTCCGAGCGGGGCATCAAGGCCAACCCGGAGAAAATCACGGCCATCACCAACATGGGGCCTATCAAAGATTTGAAAGGAGTACAAAGGGTCATGGGATGCCTTGCGGCTCTCAGCCGCTTCATATCGCGCCTCACCGAAAAAGGCCTACCCTTGTACCGCCTCTTAAGGAAGACCGAGCGCTTCACTTGGACCCCCGAGGCCGAGGAAGCCCTCGGAAACTTAAAGGCGCTCCTTACAAATGCGCCCATCTTGGTGCCCCCCGCTGCGAGAGAAGCCCTCTTGATCTACGTAGCCGCAACCACTCGGGTGGTCAGCGCCGCGATCGTAGTCGAGAGACGAGAAGAAGGGCATGCACTGCTTGTCCAGAGGTCGGTCTACTTCATCAGTGAAGTGCTATCCGAGACCAAGATCCGCTACCCACAAATTCAGAAGCTACTGTACGCAGTAATTCTGACGCGGCGAAAGTTGCGACACTACTTCGAGTCTCATCCGGTGACTGTGGTGTCATCCTTCCCCCTGGGGGAGATCATCCAGTGCCGAGAGGCCTCGGGTAGGATAGCAAAGTGGGCGGTGGAGATCATGGGCGAGACAATCTCGTTCGCTCCTCGGAAGGCCATCAAGTCCCAAGTCTTAGCGGACTTCGTGGCTGAATGGATCGACACCCAATTACCAACAGCTCCGATCCAACCGGAACTCTGGACCATGTACTTTGATGGGTCGCTGATGAAAACAGGAGCCGACGCGGGCCTGCTCTTCATCTCACCCCTCGGGAAACATCTCCGCTACGTGCTGCGCCTCCATTTCCCGGCGTCAAACAACATGGCCGAGTACGAGGCTCTGGTTAATGGGTTGCACATCGCCATCGAGCTAGGGGTTCGGTGCCTCGACGCTCGTGGCGACTCTCAGCTTGTCATCGACCAAGTCATGAAGAACTCCCACTGTCGCGACCCGAAGATGGAGGCATACTGCGACGAAGTTCGATGCCTGGTAGACAAGTTCAATGGGCTCGAGCTCAACCACATCGCTCGACGGTACAACGAGACTGCGGATGAGCTGGCTAAAATAGCCTCGGGGCGGACAACGGTTCCCCCGAACGTCTTCTCCAGAGACATACATCAACCCTCCGTCAAGACCAACGACACGCTCGAGCCCGAGGAAGCCTCAGCCCAGCCCGAGGTATCTTTGGCCGCCAAGGGTGAGGCACTGCGTGTCGAGGGAGAGCGGAATGGGGTTGCGCCAAATCGAAACTAGCAGACCCTATACCTGCAATATCTCCACCGAGGAGAGCTACCCCTCGACAAGGCCGAAGCTCGGCGACTGGCGCGGCGTGCCAAGTCGTTTGTCTTACTGGGTGATGAAAAGGAGCTCTACCACCGCAGCCCCTTAGGCATTCTCCAACGATGCATATCCGTCGCTGAAGGATAGGAGCTATTGCAAGAGATACACTCGGGGGCTTGCGGTCACCATGCAGCACCTCGAGCCCTCGTTGGGAACGCCTTCCGACAAGGTTTCTACTGGCCGACCGCGGTGGCCGACGCCACTAGGATTGTACGCTCCTGCCAAGGGTGTCAATTCTATGCGAGACAGACGCACCTGCCCGCTCAGGCCCTGCAGACAATACCCATCACCTGGCCGTTTGCTGTGTGGGGTTTGGACCTCGTCGGTCCCTTGCAGAAGGCACCCCGGGGCTTCTCGCACCTGCTGGTCGCCATCGACAAATTCTCCAAGTGGATCGAGGTCCGACCCCTAACAAGCATCAGGTCCGAGCAGGCGGTGGCATTCTTCACCAACATCATCCATCGCTTCGGGGTCCCGAACTCCATCATCACCGACAATGGCACCCAGTTCACTGGGAAGAAGTTCCTGGACTTCTGCGAGGACCACCACATCCAAGTGGACTGGGCCGCCGTAGCTCACCCCATGACGAATGGGCAGGTGGAGCGCGCCAACGGTATGATTCTGCAGGGACTTAAACCGAGGATCTACAACGACCTCAACAAGTTCAGCAAGCGATGGATGAAAGAGCTACCCTCGGTGGTCTGGAGTCTGAGGACGACGCCAAGCCGGGCCACGGGTTTCTCGCCGTTCTTTCTAGTCTATGGGGCCGAGGCTATCTTGCCCACAGACTTAGAATACGGTTCCCCGAGGACAAAGGCGTACGACGATCGAAGCAACCAGACCAGCCGAGAAGACTCACTAGACCAGCTGGAAGAGGCTCGGGACATGGCCTTACTACACTCGGCGCGGTATCAGCAGTCTCTGCGACGCTACCACGCCCGAGGAGTTCGGCCCCGAGGCTTCCAGGTGGGAAACTTGGTACTTCGGCTGCGGCAGGACGCCTGAGGGTGCCACAAGCTTACTCCTTCCTGGGAAGGGTCATTCATCATCGCCAAGATTTTGAAGCCTAGAACATACAAGCTGGCCAACGATCAAGGCGAGGTCTACAGCAACGCTTGGAACATCCGACAGTTACGTCGCTTTTACTCTTAAGATGTTTTCAAGTCGTTCATATACCTTGCATTCTATACATACACAAATAAAGTTTAACCGTCAAGGAAGGGTCAGCCTTGCCTCGGCAAAGCCCGACCCTCCCTCGGGGGCTAGAAGGGGGGAACCCCCTCTGCGTCAAAATTTTCCTCAGAAAAAGTCTTTCTGCCAGAACGTCTTTCGCGCTTTTCGACTGCTTCGATAGCAGGATCCTGAAAACGACAAGAGTACACGTAAGCGGCAAGGCCGACCAAGCCGAGGGACTCCTACGCCTCCGGGATACGGATACCTCACTCGTCACCTTCCGCGATAAGTAACTCACGCTCGGATAAGCGATTCTGCTGCCGAACAAGTCCTAACGCTCGAAAATTTTTCTGCCAGAACAATTTTCGTGCCTTCTCGACTATATCGATAACAGAATCCTACGAATGAGTAAGAGTGCACGTAAGCGGCAAGGCCGACCGAGCCGAGGGACTCCTACGCCTCTGGGATACGGATACCTCACTCATCACCTTCCGCGAAAAGTAACTCTCGCTCGGATAAGCGATTCTGCTGCCGACGAACAAGTCCTGATACTCGAAACAAGAGGAAAGAAAACGCAGCTTTATAATACGACAATAAGATGTTTGGGCCTCGGCGGCCGCAACAAGCATACACATACTACAGACAAATTGTTCCTGCAGGTTCAGACATCGACAGAGGGAGCAGCAGCACCCTCGGCGTCGTTTCCACCTTCGGCGGAATCTGGCCCGGCCTCGGACGGCGACACGGGCGGAAGGATCTCCACCTCGAAGGAGGACGCCAGCACCGCGCTTGGGCCATCGTAGCCAGGGTCTCTGCAAGGGTCCTGGCCCGAGCAGACGCCTCGACCGGCCGCTCCGTAGCCTCAGCCAGCTGTCCCCCGAGGACATCAGCCCGGCTCACGGCCTCGGCAGCGTGACTCCGAGGATGGTCCCGCTCATGGATGACCTGGCCTGGCTCCAAGCCGCCGCTGCTGCACCTCCTCGGCCTGGGAAGCCACCCGCTCCTAAGCCGACGAAGCCTCTTTTTGAGCCGACTCCGCCTCTGTCCACGCCGACACCGCAGCCTCCGGCTCCAGCTCATCGCAGAGCGGCCGAAGGTTCTCAAACCGAGCAAGGGAAGCCTTGAGCGGCAAGGCCGACCGAGCCAAGGGACTCCTACGCCTTCGGGATACGGATACCTCACTCGTCACCTTCCGCGTAGGGCAACTCACACTCGGTTAAGCGGTTCAGCTAGTCGACAGGCAAGTCCTAGTGCTCGAAATGAGGAAGAAACACAGTATTACACTCAAATACCTAGATGTTCAGGCCTCGACAGCCACAACGAACAAACACCGGTACTCAAGGTGCCATTACAAACGGAACTCCGGTTCCACTCCCGCGGGTATGAACAACCTCCACACCAGAGGGCCTGCGGGATAACAAGCTCCAGGTGGCTCGCCGCCGACCACTGCAGCAGCGACAACGACCTCTGTCTCGGGTGGCAAGACAGCTGCAGCGATGGCCTCAGGGCAAACGCTGCTGCTGAAAGGCCCTCGTTCACGTCCCCTCGCGGGGGACGAGAACTAGCCATTAAAACCAAAGAGCCAGAGGCCCGGGCCGCAGGTGGCGCCGACGGTCTCGTCGGCGGAGAAACCTTCTCCGACAGCCACCTGCCCACCAACACCACACCAGCAAGCGGCAGCCGCTCCAAAGTGCACCGGTAGGTCCTCACTCCCGTTCTCGCCATGAAAACGAGAACGGGACCGCCCCAGAACACGAGTGCCGCCCTCGCAGCGTACGACGTGTTGTGCGACCCCCCGGTGCAGCCGGCCACAGTCGCCTGGGCGAAGGACGGAATGCTGCAACCTGGCCAGGCAGCAGCAGTTTGTCTTCCCCCGCATGGCTGGAGGATGCCTCCTCCGCAGAGCTGGAGGATGTCTTCCTCCCCCGGATGCCGGAGGAAGAAGCGGGTCGCCGGCCCACGCGGAGGCAGGTCCTGCCTCGCCCCACCCTCCTCCCCAACAAGGATGATGAAGATCCTTGAAGCTGAGGGCGAGGCAGAGGCCGCAGCCTGGCTTGCTTCTCCCCACCATCAAACTGGTGGTCACCATCCTGGGTGACCATTGGTGAGGGAATGCAGCCGGGCTTCCTGATGAAAATCCTTGAAGCCGAGTGATGGCTGAAGGGTGCCAACCCCCGCGAGGTCGTGTTCCTCCAACAACAGCAAGACGAAGGCAATGCGGGCGCTCCCCATCTGGGGGCTCAGAAGGTGGAAGGGCGCGATGCATGAGGAGATTGCGAAGGCATGGCTACCGCCCGGGGGATTGATCCCTTTTTAAAGGCGGCTCTCCCCACTCGCGTCCTCAAGCGTCGCGGGCGAAGTCTTCACCGACGTGCTCCAGGGTCCTCCCCCTACGACATGGGGGCTGGGTACCACACATCATGCAAGCTGACCCAAAACGGAAGAAGCCAAATCGTCGCACGCGGAGCGTGTAACCGCCCCGCGGTTACAAGCACTCCTCCATCCTCGCTAAAACCAGCGGTCGAAAGGGCGGACTGCCATGCAGGTGGCATGCAACCGCACCGCAGTGGCGCACCCCTTCGGCTTCGTCGCATTCAGCATTGAGGCCCAGGCCCACACGTCATGTAACCGGCGCGCCGGTTACTACGTGCAAGCAACCGTACCGCCACTTGCGCCAATGTCGTGCCTTGTCGACTGAGGAACCGGTGCCGCGACTCGAGGCAACCCTGCGCATGGCCCAACAGTGCCAATCAAGCACCACGATCACGGGTCAGTTAGCCGCGGGAAGAGGCGTGACGATCGATATGGCCAAAAGTGGACCGGCAGTAATGGCGGCAGCAGACGAGCGGAAGCAGCGGTCAAATCTCTTGCAGGCTCACGTCCCCTCCTGGAGCGGCAGGGGAGCCCTCTCCCACGGCATGAAGACGACGCACCCGTGTTCCGTTCCTCGAACGACTCGAGCACGCGCGACGGCCGCCCAGCGAACCGCCCGTCCCGTCGCATTAACTCCTCGGCAGGGCAAGCGACACCTTTGGCAGGCAAAGCGGGCGTCGTTTCACCTCCGCCATGATGACCGCGTCAAAAAAGGTGCGCCACACCGTTTAAATTCATATCCTTTTCCTCTTCCCCTTTCTCTCTCTTGCTACAGGGACCGGGAAAGAGGATATTTCAAAAGGGATCCTTCTCTGCGAAGGAAGCGGGCCCCGAGCCCTCCTACTGATTAGGGGTTCGAAGGCTGGCCTTTCGGAAGGGTTCGACAGCCGCCCCAGAGCACTCGGGCTTCAAGCTCATTACTGATCAGGGGTTCGAAGGCTGGCCCCTCGGAAGGGTTCGACAGTCGCCCTAGAGCACTCGAGCTCCGCGCCCACTACTGATTAGGGGTTCGAAGGCTGGCCCCTCGGAAGGGTTCGACAGCCGCCCCAGAGCACGCACAACCAGGGATGACTCTGGGTACGTCCGTTACATGGCCGAGGCTCGGGCTACGCTCCCGAGGTACCCTAGGACATTTCCGAGACCAGCAGGAGTGATTTTGTGACGGAATCCCATCAGACAGAGGCTTCGAGCCCTCGGACCCTATCGAACGGGTCCGGCAAATCACCTGCAGGTACTTTTGGACCGCGCCTCTGGGCCACTAGCCGACCCTTATCGAACGGGGCACAGACGTCCACTCGGATCACCCGTTAGCAACTCACTGGAGACACCATGTTCGGCGCCCTCCGAGGGCAACATGGCGCTTCCCCCCTTCCTCCTTGCGAAAGGCGACGAAGGGGCGTATAATAAAAGTGGAGACAGTCCTTGATCGTCCTGTCACTCTGTGCAGAGGCTCGGGGGCTGCTCTCGCAACCCGGCCACAGACAAACCGTTGACAGCGTCAACAAACCAGCCTAAAAACTCGAAACCTGACCATGCACCCGGGCTACAATCAAATCGCATGAGGGAACAACCAGACCGACCAAGGCATCACGAAAGGCATTAAGACCTCAGAGGAGTCAAACCACTCCTCCGAGGCCTCGGGGGCTACACCCGGCGGGTGCGCTCGCGCGCACCCACTGGAACAAAGTGTAACCGAGAAAGGCCGGTCCCCTCGCAAAAAAGTGCGGCAAAGCCTCCAAGCGAGTACCAACACTCCCTTTGAGGCTTGGGGGCTACTGTCGGGTACCGTATTTAGGGGTACCCCCAACACTCCTAAACACGGTTGGTAACCACCATCAGCATAAAATGCAGAGACTGATGGGCACAATTCAGGACAAGGCTTCGTCTACTCAAGGGACGCGATCTCGCCTCGCCCAAGCCCAGCCTCGGGCGGGAACAGTAGTCCCAGGCGAATTCACGCCTCGCCCGAGGGCCTCCTCAAGCAACGGGCGCACCCTCGACTCGCCCAAGGACCAACACGAGCAGGCTTCGTCGAGAAGCAACCTTGGCCAAATCGCCTCACCAACCGACCGTATCGCAGGCGCATTCAATGCGAGGATCGCCTGACGCCTTATCCTGACACACGTGCCTCAGTCGGCAAGGTCGAAGTGACCGCAGTCACTTCGCCCTTCCACTGGCCGACCTGACAGGACAACAGCGCTGCTCGCCCCGCTCCGACTGCTGTGCCACCCGCTAGAGTGAGGCTGGCAACAGCCAAGTTCAACCTCAGGCGCAACAGGAAGCTCCGCCTCGCCCGACCCCAGGGCTCGGCCTCAACCTCGGCCTCAGAAGGAGGACTCCGCCTCGCCCGACCCCAGGGCTCGGCCTCAACCTCGGCCTCGGAAGGAGGACTCCGCCTCGCCCGACCCTAGGGCTCGGCCTCGGCCTCGGCCTCGGAGGGTGGTCTCCGCCTCGCCCGACCCCAGGGCTCGGCCTCAACCTCGACCTCGGGAGAAATCACGTCCTCGCCCAACCCCGGCCTCGACCTCAGGAGGAGTCTCCGCCTCGCCCGACCTTGGGCTCGGACTGACCATGCCACGGGGGATACATCATTACCCTACCCCTAGCTAGCTTAGGCTACGGGGGAACAAGACCGGCGTCTCATCCAGGCTCGCCCCGGTAACAAGTAATGATGGCTCCCCGCGTGCGTCCATGACGACGGTGGTTCTCAGCCTCCTACGGAAGCAAGGAGACGTCAGCAAGATCCTAGCAGCCTCGACAGCTATGCTTCTACAGGGCTCAAGCGCTCCTCCGACGGCCACGATACCGCGTACACAGGGCTCTAGCACCTCTCCGACAGCCATGTTGGCATGTACACAGGGCTCAGGCACCTCTCTGCCGGACACGTTAGCGCATAGCTACACCCCCATTGTACACCTAGACCCTCTCCTTACATCTATAAAAGGAAGGTCCAGGGCCCTCATGCGAGAGGGTCGCGCGGGAGGACAGGCTAACGAGCAGGCTCACCCTCTCTCCCTCGCGAGCGCTTGTAACCCCTACTACGAGCGCATCCCCCTGGCACAGGATAACACGAGCCGCATTTTCCCCCCTTGTGTTCCTTCTCGCGTCAACCCATCTGGGCTGGGACACGCAGCGACAATTTTACTCGTCGGTCCAGGGACCCCCCGGGGTCAAAACACCGACACATAGGTCAAGAATAAAATAATAAATAATTGTGGCAGCAAATCAAAAGGCAAATATAACTCACCACATTGAATTAGTCGGTTGATGAGGTTACAATTTTGAGATCGAGTTACAGAAGGAGATGAAAATAAAAGAAAAAAATGACTGGTCCCACTCAAACTAATGACATGACAAATTTTAACATATTTAGAATGTAATATATAGAGAACTATTGGAGGAGATGAGTTTTTTTATTACTTTAACATATTTAGGAAATTTGATTTTTTTACAGTCACAAATACCATAAATCAAGGGATTCTATTTTGTTACTGTGCACGATGAAATTATGGTATGCGGTACACTGGTGGACGCACTCTATTTTTAGCATAAAAATCCTTGGTTTTAAACGTAAATATCGAGCCAACGTGAGAGAGTTAATAACTCTGATGTGTTATATTCATGATCATAAAAATTCTCAAGTTTGAGCATAAATAGTGTTAGATATATTGTAAATGTTGATTCACTTCCAACCATTAGCCCCTATGTCCATGAGACCACCATAAATCAAGAGATTTGATTAGGGAATTTATTTTTTATGGCAGTCACAAACACCATAAATCAAGGGATTCCCTATTCATTGTGCATGCGAAAAATATGACATGTAGTATACTAGTGGACGCACTCTAGTTTCAAGTGTAAAATTCTTCAGTTTTTAGCATAAAAATCCTCAATTTTGACTGTAAATACAGAGTCAACGCGTGAGAGAAGTTGATAACTCCAATGCATTGTATTCATGATTGTAAAATCCTTAAGTTTGAGAGTAGATAGTGTTAGATATAGCGTAAATGTTCATTCACTTCCGACCAATAGCCCCCCATGTCCATGCGGCCACATAAATCAAGGGATTTGATCAAGGAGGTGATTAGGGGATTTAACTAGGGAAGTTGAATAGGGAATTTGATTTTTATGGCAATCACGGACACCATAAATCAAGAGATCCCCTTTTCACTATGCAAGCGGAAAATATGGCAAGCTGTATATGGTGGACGCACTCCAGTTTTGAGCGTAAAAACATTAGATTTGAGTGTAGACGGTGACAGACATAACGTAAATAGGGACATATATAGCGTAAATCCTCACTGGATTGCCTGCCACCTCCTCGTTGAGCCTTCAGGGGATCCGGACGACGGGGAACGCCTCCCTCGCTGGATCGGGCTGCCATCTCTCCGTCAAATTGCCACACGCATAAACCGCAGTCGCCGCCCGTTGCAGTTCGCGCCTCTCCCATCGCCCACTCGTCCGAGCCTCGTGCCACCGCCACCGCCGCTCGAGCCTCGCGCGGTCACCGCCACCGCTCCTCTCGCGGACGCCCCTGTCGCACGGGCATCGCACGACCGTCGCCACCGTTCCCCTCGCGGACGACATTGTCGCACGAGTCTCGCATGGTTGCCTTCGCCGCTGGTGTCTCATGCCGCCGGTACCCTAATCGTGACTGTTTGGGGGGAAGTTTGATAGATGGCCTGGGACCTGGTCTGCTTCAGGTGATGTGGCTGAACTATAATGCATCATTGGGTTAGGGCTTTTCCTAGCTGTTGAAAACTAATGACTCATAATATACAATCTCTCTGTGTATATGTGTATATATCTAATATCTCCTTTGTATAACACAAACGGATATGAGTTGCAACAGTACAAGACGAGTGATTTGTTCCGAGCGAGCAGGGTTCGAATCATCCCTCCCTCGCCCCATTTTTCGGTAGGATCGCTCGCTAAGAAGCCACACATGGGAGGAGACACGAATCATCCCTCTCCCGTTCCATTTTTTGGAGGATCGCTCGCTGAGAGGAAGAGCATGGGAGGAGAGACGCACGACAAAACTCACGCTTTAAAGGTGTAGTGAATTGAAAGCCGACGTGAGCACCGACTAGTGTTCTGGCACAATGCTACGCTCCAATTTTTTGTTATTCGCTTAATAAGAGGATGCGGGCGAGAGGAGAGACACACAACGAAACTCACGCTTTAAAGGTGTAGTGAATTGAAAGCCGAAGTGAAATGGCCCAGGAAGAATCTCTGGGAAATTTGTAGATCCCAGAATCGGAGTTGAATTTGCGTTTTTTTAGCAAAACAAAGAACCGGAGAAATAAGGTAGTGTTTGGTTGAAGAGCTATGTAGAACGGAGCCGTTCTGTCCCAGTTTTGTTTGTTGTTTGGTTACAAAGTAACTAGAACAGAATGACTCCAATTAGGGAATATTCTCCTCAGATCTGAAACCATCCCGCTCCAAAAAATTAACCGACCGGAGCCGCTCCGTTCCCAGCCCGCTCGCATAGTCACGCTCCGTTCCGTTCACTCTGCAACCAAACAAAAAATAGAGCCGCTCCATTCCAGATTACCAAACACAGAAGAGAGCGGCTCCATTCCTAGAATTAGAGCTGGATATCGAGCTGACTCGACTCGACTCGACTCCTTCTGGCTCGTTATGATAACGAGCCAGCTCGACTCGACTCGTTAACATAACGAGCTAAAGAAGCGACTCGGCTCGACTCGTTTAGCAGCTCGAGCTGGCTCGATAAACTCGTGAGCCAACTCGATATCAAAATAGCCACAAAGTTGAACATTCATTTAACTCGTGAGCCAACTCGATCTGCTCGATTAACTCATGACTAGCTCGATCCTCGTGCTTGCTCACTGATTCACTACCAGAACTTCGTCGTGGTGGCTGAGGTTAGGCTCCTTCACACGCCTCCGGCTCTGGGTCTTAGGACTCCATGGCGGTAGCGAGAGAGTGGCCAGTTACGAGGGACTCGAGTCGCTGGACCGCCGAACGGGGTGAGTCCGTGAGACCGTGACTACACAAGACATCGATACCGCGACTAGCAGCTGCGACGGCGGCCTGCGGGCACACGACACGCCTGTGCAGCCGTGCTAGAGGACGAAGTTGAGGGTGGGCCACGGGCGTCGGGCAATCGCACACAGACTGACAGACACAGTCGGCCATCGAACTTGGGGGTGGTGGAGGAGTGGAGGACGGTGGTGGGTGGTGGTGCCGTCGCCCTGGACCGATGCTGTCGCTGTGGACGGTGGTCTGCGAATGCGTGTGAGTCGTACTCATGCGACTAAGTGTTGACCGTGTTCACCGCCGTCACACCTCTAGGGTTTATACCATGGGCTAGGCTGCTTACCTACTTCTCGCTCAACACTTGGGTAGTTGGGCGTGGGCCTCAGTGGGCCACATGCCCACATGTCAGTTGTGCAGCTCGTTAGGCTCGCGAGTAACTCGCGAGCTAGCTCGAGTTTGGCTCGTTAAGAACCGAGCTAAAATGTTGACTCAGCTCGTGACTCATTTTAAACGAGCTGAGTTGAGTCGAGTCACTAATAAGTCGAGTCGAGCGAGTTACCGAGCCACAAGTTTTTTATCCAGCCCTACCTGGAAGAAGGATGGAACATATCATCCGAATTCGAGGGTCGATCTCGATCCGCTCGTCCCGCGGCCGGCCACGCTCGCATTGGCTGCGCGGCGGGTCCAAAGCGGGAGCACACGACACCGTCAGGTGTCCGAGTCGCGTCGCCGTCCGCGAGGCCGACTCGTGCGCGTCCTCGCCGTCGCGCAGGATAGCCCGATCCCGGGCGACATGGACGGCACGGCGGCATCGCGGGTCGCTCGCGGCATTTCACTGTCAGTAGCTCGTGGTGACGACGAACTGCAGCCTGCAAGTCTGTAGAGACCGGGGGCGCAACTACTCGTGGTGGCGTCGGTGACGACGGACTGCAGCCGGAGACATCGGAAGCAAGGATGCACGCTGTCCCCTGCTTTGATCAGTTGACGGGATGGTTAATTCTGGCTGTTTTTTTTTTCTGGGCTGGGTCCCGGCCCGGTGAGGTGAGCGTTGGACCGGCCGGTGGCGGCGACACCGGCGGCGGTGAGGCAGTGGAACACCTGCGAATGCCATCAGCGGCTTTATTTGTTTGTGGACAAAGACGCTCGCCGGGCTGCAGTGGCGGACGAAGCAGCAGCAGAGATGCGAGATCGATCGTGTGGTGAAATTATGGGAGCCGCGAAAACTGGCTCTGCAGTCTGCACCGCATTCCTGATTTGAATGATGAGCTGCAATGCATGTGATGTGAGGAGTTTGGATCCGCGTCATGATGATAAATAATCACGCACGGATGCAGATGCAGGAGCCATATATGTTGACGCAAAGTCGATCGCAGGATTAAAGAACGACGTTCACATGCTGGATCGTCATTCAGGATTAATTCTCAATGTTCATCGACTTATCTTTGCGTCAACCAATTAATATGCGGGGCGGGGCCTCAAGAGTCTGAGCGAGGATTGCCACGAATGTTGCAAGGATGCATCCAGTGCCCCGCTGGCCGCTGTCTCCGGCTTCGATCGCCATGACATCCATCCCCGTTGGTGGCTGTCATGACACGGCAGTTGGCCTGGCCAGGAAGACACAAGCGTCTCGCTCTCTCTCGCTCGCTCGGGTCGATAGGCGCACAACCGCACCATTCAATTCAAAGGAGGCATCTCTCGCCGTCGCCGGTCGATCCGTCGACCTGTCGTGCGATAGGTGGAAGTGGAACAGATGGATGGATGGATGGATGGATGGATGGATGGCGCGATCCGTCCACCCGATTGGTTGGCTGACCAGTCAGCCAGTGCAGAAGGACGTCGCGGTCTCCCGGCTTCACTCTCCGGTTGGTCGAGGAGTACAAGGTTTACACGGATACTGATGCTTGCCTAGCCGCAAGGCGGAAGCTGCAGGTCTTGTACTCTTGTTGCTGTGCCACCGAGCAGAGGAGCTCATCGCCCCGCTGCCGCTAGGTACATACATGGGGGACCTCGTCAGGAGTCATGACTGCTGTTAACGTAGTGGTTAGAGAGGAAGAGGATTGGAGACGAAGAAGGCGAACGGGATGCAGGGAAGAGATAGTTTGCGACGGAAATCATCTTTCTGTTCTTCGTTATCTTCCTCCAGTATCGTAATGTCCCTTATATGGAAACATTGCTGCCTAGTACGCGTCCCAGGTCCAGTTAGAGATGTTATTGCGTCTATTACACGGCCCAAGTTGGCCCATGATACTTTGTATTAAGTTTCTTTTTCCGCCTTAGCCTATTCTCGTGAACTCCAGCTAGACCTGAAACTTGGACCGAGCCAGGCTAACACGGCACAAGCCCATCGTGCCTTGGACCCTAAGTCTTCGGGCCGACGCAGCCCTTACTATTTTCAGACCGAATTGGGCTGGACCAAACACTTAAAATTTAAGTCCGGCACGACACTAAAGCATGTCGTGCTTGTCTTGGGCCGGGCCGGCGCAGACACGACCCACAATCAAGCAAGCCATCTTAGGAGAACAATAGATATATACAACGAAGCGAGCCATGTACTGTCTAGGATTTTTTTAAACCATCTAGGTGAACAATAGATATATACAACGAAGGTGCTCAGATCAAGATCAGGATGATTTGGCTCGGAGTTGGGCTCTGGTATTAGGTGTTGTGGGATAAATAAAAAATGCTGAATTTATATGAACTTTGGGCACCAACTAGCTACAGTTGGACGGATGTATTTCTATTCAACGGATAACATCATGTAATTATAGCATAACAAAAGCAAGAAGAGGACCTAGAAAGTGGATCAACCTACTTGATTTCTTGAAAACGTAAAACCTGACCTCACGTCCTCACATGTAGGCTGTAGGGCTGCATGCGACGCTTCACCTGCCCAGCCTGTCATCCAGCCATCCGGCGATCCATCTTCACCTCGAGCTCAATTCCCGCACGCACGCGGCTCGACTCATCGTGACGCGTGATGAGGACGGTGGATGAGCGACGGGCCGACGGCTAGCTCACAAGCTAGGGTTAAGAACAATACTGGAAACATTGAATGATTATGTAGAAACATCGCACACTCGCTCTTTTAAGTGCCTTTTCGGGCTGGCCCGAGTATGGCTCAGTCACTCATGTCGTGTACTCGTGTCGGATCGGGCGGCAAGATAAACTGAAAATCAAAGTCCATTCTAACCTTATATTCGTGTCGCGCTAGCAAGACCTTTTATATTTCATGTCGGGCCATATTTTAAGCCCGTTTTTTAGGTCGTGCCCGGATGACCAAAACAGCCCGGTCCAAACTTTCATGTCTATCGCATCCTCTATGCTCTCCTGTGCTTCGGAGCTGACAACTGCTGCTACTACCGCATGCCGGTTGCCGCTAGATTTGCACGTCTTCTAGATTTGCCACCACTTCCTCGAATTACTTATTTCAAGTTACTGACTTTTCGCGTTATACTACTCTATTTCGAGGCAGATGAGCTGAATTTTTTGCATTTTAGCCATTTCTCAAAAAAATCACGTTACGATCTTAGAAAAGTTTAATAACATTTTTGGACCATTTGCTCGGTGTCATAGCTTATGGCGCCGAGTTAACACAGCTCGGCGCCATAGGCTATGACGCCAAGTTAACACAGCTCGACGCCATAAGCTATGGCGCTGAGGTACGTGCTGCGCTGGTATAACCCGGACGCCGTGGCGCCGACGTGGCACCGAGCCTGGCGCCATAGATCTTGTCCCCGAGTTCGGTTGTGTTACCACAAAACCTGTCTAGCCTAGTCGGTAGAGTGTAAGACTCTTAACTTTATGGTCGTGGGTTTGAGCCCCACGGTGGGCGTTCAATACTTTTTGTCTTTGTCACTGATTTTTTTTCCAGATTTTTCGTTTATGTCGCTTATTTGTCTGTTCAAATTTTTTATCTTTGTCACTGATTTTTTTTCTAGATTTTTCGTTTATATCGTTGATTTGTCTGTTCAGTTTTTTTTGTTTTTATGACTGATTTATTTATTCGTCCAGATATTTTTTATTTTTGTTTTTGTTTTTGTGACTGATTTGCCTCTTTCTACCGTACTGAATAAATGTCATCAGATTTATCATACAATACATCTTCGTCTCGTTCGAGTTCAGAATTTTTTGTTTTGTCCGTTTTCTTGTAGACTAGGCCGAGTCTTTTTTTCCTACAACACGGCACAAAGAGAAAAGTGGAAATCAGAAAATAAAAAAACATGAAAATGTAGCAGAGTATGCATGGCGAGGACGAAGAGGCTGTCTGGCTCATCACTTTTTAAGGGGGAAAAAGCATCGTCGATTTTGTGACTGATTTTTTAGAGGCTTTGCTTGGCAACAAAAAAAATCTGTGACAAAAAGACAAAAAGTATTGATTTTTTTAGAGGTAGCAGAGTATCCATACACATAAACTGATTTGTAACTGATTTTTAGCGACATAAACGAAAAATCTAGACAACAAAAAAATTTAGTGACAAAGACAAAAAGTATTGAACACACACCATGGGGTTTGAACCCAAAACCACAAGGTTAAGAGCCTTGCGCTCTACCAACTAGTCTAGATAAACTTTGTGGTTACATAACCGAGCTCGGCACCGAGCTCGGTGCCACGTCGACGTCACGACGTTCGGGTTGTGCCAGCGCAGCACGTACCTCGGCGTCATAGACTATGGCGCAGCTCGGCGCCATAGTCTATGGCGCCGAGAAAAGAGTCCAAAATGATATTAAATTTTTTTAGGGTTCAAACGTGATTTTTTTCTCCGAGAAAGGGCTAAAATGCAAAAAAACTCGGGCAGATGAGCAGAAGGGCCACCTCATCAAGACATCAACAGTGAGCCATAGCCGTCTGTTCTATTAAGGGGGTGTTTGGTTCTGTGGACTAAAGTTTAGCCCGGGTCACATCAAGCGTTTGACTTTTAAATAGGAGTATGAAATATAAACCCAACCAACTATACTAGATTCGTCTCACTTTTTAATCTTCGGCTGAGAAATTAGTTTTATAATCCGACTACATTTAATACCCCGAACGGAGGTTCAAACATTCGATGTGATAGATGCTAAATTTTAGCAGGGGCAAACCAAACACCCCCTAAGTCTGAGCACTGAAATACCGGGCAGAGTAGCCGAGTAGGTCAGTAGGTGCCTAGCTAGCTAGCTAGCTCGTGCTCGTCCCCAAAGAATAGAGTGCGTCGTCGCTTGGCTCTTCGTATTAAAGTTTAATTGAGTTGTTCGTTTGGTTTTAATTGGTTTGGCTTCTATTATTTTTTACAATATTTGTCTTTATAGATTGTAGTTACTAATAGCCTAAACAGCGGCTTTGATTCGAAGCAAACAACCCGGCGTGCAGGACAGCCGTACCAAGTACCAAATAGGGTTTGGAGTTGAAGTTAGAGCCATGGCTAGTCGAGCCGTGAAACTGTGCGAGCTGACGCATCACCGGTCCAGTTCGTCACAGAGAGACAGGGAGATATAGCGGTTGGCCCATGGTACCAGTCAATAGTTTGGTCGTAGTCCTCCTTGGGCCGATTTCTTGACCTATTTTCGTGAATTATATGACTTGACTTCGGTCTTCGTTTATTTATTGGGGCATGCTAATTCCCAGAGTAACTTAGGGTGATTGCATCGCTTAGCTAGCAACGAGTAGTAACGGAGCTAATAATAAAATATAAGCGGCCAAATAATCTTTATTCATCTGATTTTCTAGTTTTTCTACTTGGTGATAACTCCATCATCAATGGTTGTTAAATTCTGAAAACTAAAATTCATATGTACATGAAGTACATAATATTATAACTGAAGACTTAGTATGCTTCTTCTTGCTCTAAAAATCAGCAGAGTACAACTTTACAGCTATTGCAAACATCATCAATTTTCAATAAACTGAATGAATCTTTAGGATCCAAAGAAATACGTAATGTTATAAGCTTTTGTGGCTTGTCAATTGAACCTTTAGTTCAGCTCTAGTGCTTGTTGATCAATGAAAATATCGTATTTATAGTGATGCTCGACCATTATCTGATTCCTTGTACAAGATCTAATGTTAGTATGGATATAAGTCAGCCATATTAATTTAGACCTAGTTTTTGTAGCAGATGCAGATGCCTCTATTGTGCCATGGTTTCGGTGGCTGACGCCGCTAGCACTCTGTCTACTGTTTCGCATCATCGCCTTCTCAGGACTGTAGTTGTGGTGGAGGGCAAGTAAAGTGTTCAGCGGTAGCGGCAGCAGCCTAGGTAGACGACAAGACGAATCACAAAAAGATTAGGTTCAGAGACCAGCCTCCTGCAACAAATTAGGTTTGACGTAGCTTTTGGCGGCTGCTGTACATGTGTCAATCCGTTAATGGGCCATCCAATGAATATTTTATCTTACATTATTTTCTCTCTTTTAGGCTTTGGGTGGCATAATAATACAACTGAGTTTTGGGTCATATATTACCAAACACTGCATATATATAGGGTACCCAGGAACGGGATACCCGGAATAGGCCCATAACCTCTTAACCGACCAAGTCCCCGCCGAGCTAGTATGAGAGGCAAAGATCCAAGTTCAGCGCTACGAGCCCACGCTGGCTGTGACAAGACGCATCATCCCCAAGCCGCGACCGAACATATGTGCAGCAGACCGAGGGCGCACTGGGAGGTCGCTATCAACATGATTGCACATCCCCACATACGGTCCCGGGTGCGCCCCCACTGCCCCGAGGGGCCAGTCAACCCTGTCCATGGGGGATCTCAACACTGGACCTTCTACAGTGACCCGTATACTAGATAGTATGCAGTAGATACATCATACCTTATGTACGCCTACGCATGCCGGTAAGTGATGCGAGCTCGTGATGACAGGCGAGACCGAATGACGCACGACTGCACTACATGACTGACCCGCAGGATCCACCGCACGCTACTATAAAGATGTCAGCGGAAGACTTGCTACAGGGACCCGTATGACGAACGAATCGGACAATACGGGCTATGGCATGCCGAGAGTACGATTAAGCACAACCCTACGGACGATGTCTAAAGGACTATGCCATCCAGGAGCAACGGACCATGCTCTCGCTAGCAGAATACAAGTCTCCACTGTAAGGTTCTGCTCTTGATCTATAAAAGGGTAGGATCCTGTCGGGGACCATAATTAGGGGTACCCCCAAGACTCCTAATCTCAGCTGGTAACCCCCATCAGCACAAAGCTGCGAAGGCCTGATGGGTGCGATTAAGTCAAGGCTCGGTCCGCTCAAGGGACACGACCTCGCCTCGCCCGAGCCCAGCCTCGGGCAAGGGCAGCCGACCCCGGAGGATTCACGTCTCGCCCGAGGACCCCCTCAAGCAACGGACACACCTTCGGCTCGCCCGAGGCCTAGTCTTCACCAAGAAACAACCTAGGCCAGATCACCACACCGACCGACCGTATCGCAGAAGCATTTAATGCAAGGATGGCCTGACACCTTATCCTGACGTGCGCCCTTCAGTCGATAGAGCCGAAGTGACCGCAGTCACTTCGCCGCTCCACTGACCGGCCTGACAAGAGGACAGCGCCGCCTGCGCCGCTCCGACTGTTGTGCCACTCGACAGAGTGAGGCTGACAGCAGCCAAGTCCGGCTTCGGGCGCCATAGGAAGCTCCGCCTCGCCCGACCCAGGGCTCGGACTCGGCCTCGGCTCCGGAAGACGACGAACTCCGCCTCGCCCGACCCCAGGGCTCGGACTCGGCCTCGGCTCCGGAAGACGACGAACTCCGCCTCGCCCGACCCAGGGCTCGGGCTCGGCCTCGGCTCCGGAAGACGACGAACTCCGCCTCGCCCGACCCCAGGGCTCGGGCTCAGCCTCGGCTCCAGAAGACGACGAATTCCACCTCGCCCGACCCCCGGGGCTCGGACTCAGCCTTGTCCTCAGACGATGGTCTCCGCCTCGCCCGACCCGGGGCTCAGACTTGACCTCGACCTCGGAAGACAGACTCGACCTCGACCTCGGAGGAGCCACCGCCTCGCCCGACCTAGGGTTCGGACCGACCACGTCACAGGGGGGCATCATTACCCTACCCCTAGCTAGCTCAGGTTATAGGGAACAAGACCGGCGTCCCATCTGGCTCGCCCCGGTAAACAAATAATGATGGCGCCCCGCGTGCTCCATGACGACGACGGCTCTCAGCCCCTTACGGAAGCAAGAAGACGTCAGCAAAGACTCGACAGCCCCGACAGTTGTCCTTCCGCAAGGCTCCAGCGCTCCTCCGACGGCCACGACATCACATGAACAGGGTGCCAAGACCTCTCTGGCTGCCACGACAACATGTACTTAGGGCGCTAGCTCCTCTCTGCTAGACACGTTAGCACACTGCTACATCTCCCATTATACACCTGGGCCCTCTCCTTACGCCTATAAAAGGAAGGCCCAGGGCTCTCGTACGAGGAGGTTGGTCGCGCGGGAGGACGGGACGGCGCGTGCAGGCCTCTCGCCCCCTCCCACGCGGACGCTTGTAACCCCCTACTGCAAGCGCACCCGACCTGGGCGCAGGACGAACACGAAGGCCGCAGGTTTCCCCTTTACGCCTGTCTCCTTGTTTCCCCCCTTCATGCTCCGTCTCGCGCCGACCCATCTGGGCTGGGACACGCGGCGACAATTTACTCGTCGGTCCAGGGACCCCCGGGGTCGAAACACCGACAGTTGGCGCGCCAGGTAGGGGCCTGCTGCGTGTTGACGAACAGCTTCCCGTCAAGCTCCAGATGGGCAGTCTCCAGCAACCTCTCTAGCCCGGGACGGTGCTCCGTTTCGGGAGTCTCGAGTTCATGTCCTTCGACGGCAGCTACGACATGATACTCCTTCCTCCGCCGCGCGACAGCGACAATGGCGGCCGACAACCCGCCCGCCGACGGCGGAATCAACGACATCTTCCCCACGTGGCGGAAGAACAACATTCGGGTTTGTCCTGTCGCCTCCCCCGCCGATGGAGGAGGAGGCGGGGCAACCAAGGCCAAGCAGGAGGCGGCACCTCGTTGGCTGTCGAGCGAGTCGATGGCGCCGGCGCCCCAACGGGGGACACGTCGGGCATCGACCTCGCGTCTGAGACGAAGACGAGCGTCGTTTCCCCGCAACACGCCAACTCCAAGCGGACGGACGACGCCAGCACGCTCGCAAAGGACTTGCTGGGCGTCACCCTCGTACCCGAGACGACGGTGCAGTCTGCCCCTGACGCGACTTCGTCACCGCCCGTCGACCAGGAGGTACCGACAGATTCCCATCTCGTGCCTTTTGGATTCAGCCTCGACCCACCAAGCGACTTCGCTTCGGTGGAAGCCTTCATAGAGGCATGTCCAAACCCTCCGGGGTACGGTATGCGGTCACCCTAGGACCGGCTGATAGCCGTCTCGACCTACGGGCCCTCGGGTTCCGAGGAAGATGATGAGCCCGACTTTTGTTGGGATTTCTACGGACTCGGTAACCCCAGTGCCATGCGGGACTTCATGACCGCATGCGACTACTGCCTTTCCGACTGTTCCGACGGTAGCCGCAGCTTCGACGACGAGGACTGCGGCCCAAGTCGTGAATGTTTCCACGTCGATCTAGGGGGTCCCGGCGAAGGCAACCATCTTGGTATACCGGAAAACGGTGATCCCCCTAGGCCTGCGCCTCGCGTTGACATCCTTCGGGAGCTAGCTATGGTCCCAGTCCCTGCGGGGGGTCAGGACGCACAGCTCGAGCAAATCCGCGAGATGCAGGCTAGGCTCGACGAGGGAGCAGGAACACTTGAGCCGTTCCGTCGGGACATCAGGCAGGAATGGGCAGGCCAAGCTCCGGCCGGAGAAGCGCGTCATCTACCCCAGGGCATCCAGCACCGCATCACCGACGATGTCAGGGCAAGGCCGCCACCGGCTTCCAGTGGGGTCGGCCAGAACCTGGCTGCAGCAGCGATACTTCTCCGCATGATGCCGGAGCCATCAACCACCGAAGGGCGGCGTATCCAGGGAGAGCTCAAGAATCTCCTGGAGGATGCCGCGGTCCGACGGGCCGAAAGCTCTGCCTCCCGAAGGCAGGGATAACCCTCAGAGCATCACGCCGCGACTTCCCGATTCATGCGGGAAGCCTCGGTCCACACCGGGCGCACGCGCAACACAGCGCCTGCGGCCCCGGGTCGCCTCGGCAACAAGCACCACCACCGCAACCGTCGAACCCACCTTGACGAGAGGGTGCGCCGAGGCTACCACCCCAGGCGTGGGGGACGCTACGACAGCGGGGAGGATCGGAGTCCCTCGCCCGAACCACCCGGTCCACAGGCTTTCAGCCGGGCCATACGACGGGCGCCGTTCCCGACCCGGTTCCGAACCTCGACTACCATCACAAAGTACTCGGGGGAGACGAGGCCGGAACTGTGGCTCGCGGACTACCGGCTGGCCTGCCAACTGGGTGGAACGGACGATGACAACCTCATCATCCGCAACCTCCCCCTGTTCCTCTCCGACACCGCTCGAGCCTGGCTGGAGCATCTGCCTCCGGGGCAGATCTCCAACTGGGACGACCTGGTCCAAGCCTTCGCCGACAACTTCCAGGGCACGTACGTGCGCCCTGGGAACTCCTGGGATCTCCGAAGCTGCCGCCAGCAGCCGGGAGAGTCTCTCCGGGACTACATCCGGCGATTCTCGAAGCAGCACACCGAGTTGCCCAACGTCACCGACTCGGATGTCATCGGCGCGTTCCTCGCCGGCACCACCTGCCGCGACCTGGTGAGCAAGCTGGGTCGCAAGACCCCCACCAGGGCGAGCGAGCTGATGGACATCGCCACCAAGTTCGCCTCTGGCCAGGAGGCGGTTGAGGCCATCTTCCGGAAGGACAAGCAGCCCCAGGGCCACCAGCCGGAAGATGTCCCCGAGGCGTCCACTCAGTGCGGCACCAAGAAGAAAGGCAAGAAGAAGTCGCAAGCAAAACGCGACGCCGCCGACGCGGACCTTGTCGCCGTCGCTGAGTACAAGAACCCTCGGAAACCTCCCGGAGGCGCCAATCTCTTCGACAAGATGCTCAAGGAGTCGTGCCCCTATCATCAGGGGCTCGTCAAGCACACCCTTGAGGAGTGCGCCATGCTTCGGCGCCACTTTCACAAGGTCGGGCCACCTGCGGAAGGTGGCAGGGCTCACAACAACGATAAGAAGGAGGATCATAAGGCAGGGGAGTTCCCCGAGGTCCACGACTGCTTCATGATCTACGGTGGGAAAGTGGCGAACGCCTCGGCTCGGCACCGCAAGCAAGAGCGTCGGGAGGTCTGCTCGGTAAAGGTGGCGGCGCTAGTCTACCTAGACTGGTCCGACAAGCCCATCACCTTCGACCAGGGCGACCACCCCGACCGCGTGCCGAGCCCGGGGAAATATCCACTCGTTGTCGACCCCGTCATCGGCAACGTCAGGCTCACCAAGGTCCTCATAGACGGAGGCAGCAGCCTCAACATCATCTACGCCGAGACCCTCGGGCTCCTGCGGATCGATCTGTCCTCGGTCCGGGCGGGCGCGACGCCTTTTCACGGGATCATCCCCAGGAAACGCGTCCAGCCCCTCGGACAACTCGATCTGCCCGTCTGCTTCGGAACTCCCTCCAACTTCCGAAGGGAAACCCTCACGTTCGAGGTGGTCGGGTTTCGAGGAACCTACCACGCAGTGCTAGGGAGGCCATGCTACGCCAAGTTCATGGCCGTCCCCAACAACACCTACCTCAAGCTCAAGATGTCGGGCCCCAACGGGGTCATCACCGTCGGCCCCACGTACCGGCACGCGTATGAATGCGACGTGGAATGCGTTGAGTACGCCGAGGCCCTCGCCGAATCCGAGGCCCTCATCGCCGACCTGGAGAGCCTCTCTAAGGAGGCGCGAGATGTGAAGCGCCATGCCGGCAACTTCGAGCCAGCAGAGACGGTCAAATTCGTCCCTCTCGACCCCAGCAACGACGCCTCCAAGCAGGCCCGGATCGGCTCCGAGCTCGACCCCAAATAGGAAGCAATGCTCGTCGACTTTCTCCGCGCAAACGCCGACGTTTTCGCGTGTAGTCCCTCGGACATGCCCGGCATATCGAGGGATGTCGCCGAGCACTCACTGGACATTCGAGCTGGAGCCCAACCCGTGAAGCAGCCTCTGCGCCGATTCGACGAAGAAAAGCGCAGATCCATAGGCGAGGAGATCCATAAGCTGATGGCAGCAGGGTTCATCAAAGAGGTATTCCATCCCGAATGGCTTGCCAACCCTGTGCTTGTGAGAATGAAAGGAGGGAAATAGTGGATGTGTGTTGACTACACTGGTCTGAACAAAGTATGTCCGAAAGTTCCCTATCCTCTGCCTCGCATTGATCAGATCGTGGATTCCACTGCTGGGTGCGAAACCCTGTCTTTCCTCGATGCCTACTCAGGGTATCACAAAATCAGGATGAAAGAGTCCGCCAGCTCGCGACTTCTTTCATCACACCTTTCGGCATGTACTGGTACGTTACTATGCCATTTGGTTTGAGGAATGCGGGTGCGACATACCAAAGGTGCATGAACCACGTGTTCGGCCAACACATCGGTCGAACGGTCGAGGCTTACATCGATGACATCGTAGTCAGGACGAGGAAAGCCTCCGACCTCCTTTCTGACCTTGAAACGACATTCCGGTGTCTCAAGGCGAAAGGCGTAAAACTCAATCTCGAGAAGTGCGTCTTCGGAGTACCCCGAGGCATGCTCTTGGGGTTCGTCTCCGAGCGGGGCATCGAGGCCAACCCGGAGAAAATCGCGGCCATCACCAACATGGGGCCCATCAAGGACTTGAAAGGCGTATAGAGGGTCATGGGATGCCTTGCGGCTCTGAGCCGCTTCATCTCGCGCCTCGGCGAAAGAGGCCTACCCCTGTACCGCCTCTTAAGAAAGGCCGAGTGCTTAACTTGGACCCCTGAGGCCGAGGAAGCCCTCGGGAACCTGAAGGCGCTCCTCACGAACGCGCCCATCTTGGTGCCCCCCGTTGCCGGAGAAGCCCTCTTGATCTACGTCGCCGCTACCACTCAGGTGGTCAGCGCCGCGATCGTGGTTGAGAGACGAGAAGAAGGGCATACTTTGCCCGTACAGAGGCCGGTCTACTTCATCAGTGAGGTACTGTCCGAGACCAAGATCCGCTACCCACAAATTCGGAAGCTGCTGTACGCGGTGATTCTGACGCGGCGGAAGTTGCGACACTACTTTGAGTCTCATCCGGTGACTGTGGTGTCATCCTTCCCCCTGGGGGAGATCATCCAGTGCCGAGAGGCCTCGGGTAGGATTGCAAAGTGGGCGGTGGAAATCATGGGCGAGACAATCTCGTTCGCCCCTCGGAAGGCCATCAAGTCCCAAGTCTTGGTGGACTTTACGGCTGAATGGGTCGACACCCAGCTCCCGGCAGTTCTGATCCAACCGGAACTCTGGACCATGTTTTTCGACGGGTCGCTGATGAAAACAGGAGCGGGCGCGGGCCTGCTCTTCATCTCACCCCTCGGGAAACACCCCGCTACGTGCTGCGCCTCCATTTCCCAGCGTCCAACAACGTGGCCGAGTACGAGGCTCTGGTTAACAGGTTGCGCATCGCCATCGAGCTAGGGGTCCAACGCCTCGACGCTCGCGGTGACTCGCAGCTTGTCATCGACCAAGTCATGAAGAACTCCCACTGCCGCGACCCGAAGATGGAAGCCTACTGCGACGAGGTTCGGCGCCTGGAAGACAAGTTCTACGGGCTCGAGCTCAACCACGTCGCCCGACGATACAACGAGACTGCGGACGAGCTGGCTAAGATAGCCTCGGGGCGAACAACGGTTCCCCTGGACGTCTTCTCCCGAGATCTACATCAACCCTCAGTCAAGACCTACGACACGCCCGAGCCCGAGAAGGCCTCGACCCAGCCCGAGGCACCCTCGGCCCCCGAGGGTGAGGCACTGCGCGTCGAGGAAGAGCGGAGCGGGGTCACGCCTAATCGAAACTGGCAGACCCCGTACCTGCAATATCTCCACCGAGGAGAGCTGCCCCTCGACCGAGCCGAAGCTCGGCGATTGGCGCGGCGCGCCAAGTCGTTCGTCTTGCTGGGTGACGGGAAGGAGCTCTACCACCGCATCCCCTCAGGCATCCTCCAGCGATGCATATCCATCGCCGAAGGCCAGGAGCTCTTACAAGAAATACACTCGGGGGCTTGCGGTCATCACGCAGCGCCTCGAGCCCGTGTTGGAAATGCCTTCCGACAAGGTTTCTACTGGCCGACCGCGGTGGCCGACGCCACTAGAATTGTCCGCACCTGCCAAGGGTGTCAATTCTACGCAAAGCAGACCCACCTGCCCGCTCAGGCTCTGCAAACGATACCCATCACCTGGTCGTTTGCTGTGTGGGGTCTGGACCTCGTCGGTCCCTTGCAGAAGGCACCCGGGGGCTACACGCACCTGCTGGTCGCCATCGACAAATTCTCCAAGTGGATCGAGGTCCGACCCCTAAACAGCATCAGGTCCGAACAAGCGGTGGCGTTCTTCACCAACATCATCCATCGCTTTGGGGTCCCGAACTCCATCATCACCGACAACGGCACCCAGTTCACCGGCAGAAAGTTCCTGTACTTCTGCGAGGATCACCACATTCGGGTGGACTGGGCCGCCGTGGCTCACCCCATGACGAATGGGCAAGTAGAACGTGCCAACGGCATGATTCTGCAAGGACTCAAGCCGAGGATCTACAACGACCTCAACAAGTTCGGTAGGCGATGGATGATGGAACTCCCCTCGGTGGTCTGGAGTCTGAGGACGACGCCGAGTCGAGCCACGGGCTTCACACCGTTCTTTCTAGTCTATGGGGCTGAGGCCATCTTGCCCACAGACTTAGAATACGGTTCCCCGAGGACGAGGGCCTACGACGACCAAAGCAATCGAACAAACCGAGAAGACTCACTGGACCAGCTGGAAGAGGCTCGGGACATGGCCTTACTACACTCAGCGCGGTATCAGCAGTCCCTGCGACGCTACCACGCCCGAGGGGTTTGGTCCCGAGACCTCTAGGTGGGCGACTTGGTGCTTTGGCTGCGACAAGACGCCCGAGGGCGGCACAAGCTCACGCCTCCCTGGGAAGGGCCATTCGTCATCGCCAAGGTTCTGAAGCCCGGGACATACAAGTTGGCCAACAGTCAAGACGAGGTCTACAACAACGCTTGGAACATCCGACAGCTACGTCGCTTCTACCCTTAAGATGCTTTCAAGTCGTTCATACACCTCGTCCACACATAAAGTCTAACCATCAAGGAAGGGTCAGCCTTGCCCCGGCAAAGCCCGACCCTCCCTCAGGGGCTAGAAGGGGGGAACCCCCTCCGCGTCAAAATTTTCCTCGGAAAAGATCTTTTCTGCCAGAACGTCTTTCGTGCTTTTCGACTACTTCGAAAGTGGGATCCTGAAAACGACGGAGTACACGTAAGCAGCCAAGGCTGACCGAGCCGAGGGACTCCTACGCCTCCGGGATACAGATACCTCACTCATCACCTTCTGCGATAAGTAACTCACGCTCGGATAAGCGATTCCGTGGACCGAACAAGTCTTAATGCTCGAAAACTCTTCTGCCGAAACGATTTTCCGTGCCTTCTCGACTATATCGATAGCAGAATCCTACAGACGAGTAAGAGTACACGTAAGCGGCAAGGTCGACCGAGCCGAGGGACTCCTACGCCTCCGGGATATGGATACCTCACTCATCACCTTCCGTGAAAAGTAACTCTCGTTCGGACAAACAATTTTGTTACCGACAAATAAGTCCAGATACTCGAAACAAGAGGAAAAGAAACGCAGCTTTACAACACGACGACAGTATGTTTGGGCCTCGGTGGCCGCAGAAAACATACGCACACTACAAGATGAACCGATCCTGCAGGCTCAGGCGTCGACGGAGGGGGAGCAGCAGCACCCTCGGCGTCAACTCCACCTTCGGCGAAGTCCGACTGAGCCTCGGACGGCAACACGGTCGGAGGGTCTCCACTCCGAAGGACGACGTCAGCGCCACGCCCGGGCCATCGCCGCCGGGGTCTCCTCCAGGAATCCGGCCCGAGCAGATGGCTCGGCCGGCCGCCCCGAAGCCTCAGCCAGCTGTCCTCCGAGGACACCAGCCTGGCTCGTGGCTTCGGCAACTCGACTCCGGCGCTGGTCCCGCCAGTTGACGGCCCGGCCAGGCTCCGGCCGACGAAGTCTTCTTTCCGAGCCAACTCTGCCTCTGTCCATGCTAACACCGCTGCCTCCGGCTTCGGCTCATCGAAGAGCGGCCGAGGGTTCCCTTAACTAAGCAAGAGAAGCCTCGGGCGGCAAGGCCGACCGAGCCGAGGGACTCCTACACCTCCGGGATACGGATACCTCACTCGTCACCTTCGCACGAGGCAACTCACACTTGGTTAAGCGGTTCAGTTAGCCGACAGGCGAGTCCCAGTGCTCGAAATGAGGAAAAGACACGGCTCCGTGCCGAAAATACATACATGTTCAGGCCCTGACAGCCATAATGAACAGACACCGGCACTCAAGGTGCCATTACAAACGGAACTCCGGTTTCGCCCCCGCGGGTATGAAGAACCTCCACACTGGAGAGCCTGCGGGGTGACAAGCTCCGGGTGACTCGCCAGCGACCTCTGCAGCAGCAACCATGGTCCCAGGACGGACACAGCCACCGGAAGGCTCTCGTTCATGTCCCCTCTCAAGGGACGCGAACCAGACATTAAAGCCAAAGAGCCGGAGGTCGGTCCGTAGGCGGCGCTGACGGCCTCGACGGCGGAGAAGCTTTCTCCAGCTGCCACCACGCCAGCACCAACGGCGGCGTCCGCCTGTCCACCAACGCCGCACCAGCAAGCGCGGGCCGCTCCAAAGCGCACCGATAGGTCCTCGCTCCCGTCCTCGCCACGAAAGCGAGGACAGGGGACAGAATGTTGCATCCTAGCTGGGCAGCAACATTTCGCCTTCCCCGGCATGGCTGGAGGACGCCTCCTCCACACAACTGGAGGATGGTTTCCACCACCAGAAGCTGGAAGAAGAGGAGGCCAGCCGACTCGTGCGGGAGGTAGAGCCCCGGCTCACCTCGCTCTCCGCCCCAGCAAGGATGATGAAGATCCTTGAAGCTGAGGGCAGGGCAGAGATCACAGCCCGGCTCGCTTCTCCCCACCATCGAACTGGTGGTCACCGTCTTGGGTGACCACCGGCGAGGGGATGCAGTCGGGCTATCTGATGAAAATCCTTGAAGTCGAGCGATGGTTGAAAGGTACCAACTTCCGCGAAGTTGCGTTCCTCCAGCGACAGCAAGACGAAAGCGACGCGAGTGTTCCCCATCCGGGGGCTCGGAAGGTGAAAAGACGCGATGCATGAGGGGAGTGCGAAGAAATGGTTGCCTTTCAAGGGGGTCACCCTCCTTTTAAAGGCAACTCTCCCCACTTGCGTCCTCAGCCGTCGCGGGCTGAGTCTTCTCCAACACGCTCCCAGGTCCTCCCCCTACGACACGGGGGCTGGGTCCCACGTGTCATGCAAGCTGGCCCAAGGCAGAAAAAGCCAAACTGTCGCGCGCGGTACGCACAACTGCCTAGCGGTTACGAGCATTCCTCCACTTTCGCCCAGGCCAGCGGGCGAAAGGGCAGACCGCCATGCATGCGGCATGCAACCGCACCAAGGGGGCACACCCTTTCGACTTCGACGCATCCAGCATGGAGGCCTAGGCCCACACATCATGTAACCGGCGCGCCGGTTACTACGTGCGAGAAACTGCACCGCCACTTGCGCCAGTACCGCGCCTTCTCGACTGCGGAACCGGTACCGCGACTCGAGGCGACCCTGCGCATGACCCAACAGTGCCAACCGAGCACATCGGTCATGGGTCAGTCAGCCGCGGGAGAAGGCGCGACGGTCGATACGGCCAGAAATGGGCCGGCAGTAATGGCGGTGGCAGGCGGGCGGAAGCAGCGGTCAAGTCGTCAGCAAGCTCACGCCCCCTCCTGGGATAGCGAGAGAACCCTCTCCCACGGTGTGAAGACGACGTGCTCGTGTTCCGTTCCTTGAACGGCTCGCGCATGCGCAATGGCTGCCCCGCGAACCACTCGTCCCGTCGCATTAACTCTGCGGCAGGACATGCGGCACCTTTGGCAGGCGAAGCAGGCGACGCTTCGCTTCCGCCATAATGACCGCGTCAAAAAAGGTGTGCCACGTCGTTCGATTTCATATCCTTTTCCTCTCCCTCTTTCTCTCTCTTACAACAGGGACCGGGAAAGGGGACACCCCGAAAGGGATCCTTCTCCGCGAAGGAAGCGGGCCCCGAGCCCCCCTACTGATCAGAGGTTCGAAGGCTGGCCCCTCGGAAGGGTTCAACAGCCGCCTCAGAGCACTCGGGCTCCGCGCCCACTACTGGTCAGAGGTTTGAAGGCCAGCCCCTCGGAAGGGTTCAACGGCCGCCTCAGGCCACTCCGGCTCCACGCCCACTACTGATCAGGGGTTCGTAGGCTGGCCCCCGAAGGGTTCGACAACCGCCTCAGACGCAGAGCGAGGGATGACCCTGGGTACGTTTGATACATAACCAAGGCTCGGGCTACGCCCCCGAGGTACCCTAGGACATTTCTGAGACCGACGGAAATGATTTTTTAATGGAATCTTACCAAAGGGAGGCATCGAGCCCTCGGACCCCGTCAAAAGGGGACTGGGTCCGGCAAATCACCCGCAGGTACTTTTGGAGCGCGCCTCCGGGCCACTAGCCGACCCCTAACAAATGGGGCACGGGCGTCCACTCGGATTACCCGTTAGCAACTCACTGGAGACACCATGTTCGGCGCCCTCCGAGGGCAACATGGCACTCTCCCCCTCCTTGCGGAAAGGCGACGCAGGGGCGTATGTAAAAAAGTCGAGTCTGTCCTTGACCGTCCTCTCGCTCTGTGCGAAGGCTCGGGGGCTGCTCTCGCAAACCCGGCTCCGGCAAAACCGTTGACAGCGTCAACATACCAGCCCGAGAACTTGGGACTCGATTGTGCACCCGGGCTACGACCAGTTCGCATGAGGGAACAACCAGACCGACCGAAGCATCACGAAACGCACTAAGACCTCGGAGGAGTCAAACCACTCCTCCGAGGCCTCGGGGCTACACCCGGCGGGTGCGCTCGCGCGCACCCACCGGAACGAAACGCAACCAAGAAAGGTCGGTCCCCTTGCAAAAAAGTGCAACAGAAGCCTCCAAGCGAGTATTAACACTCCCTTTGAGGCTCGGGGGCTACTGTCGGGGACCATAATTAGGGGTACCCCCCAAGACTCCTAATCTCAGCTGGTAACCCCCATCAGCACAAAGCTGCGAAGGCCTGATGGGTGCGATTAAGTCAAGGCTTGGTCCGCTCAAGGGACACGACCTCGCCTCGCCCGAGCCCAGCCTCGGGCAAGGGCAGCCGACCCCGGAGGATTCACGTCTCGCCCGAGGACCCCCTCAAGCAACGGACACACCTTCGGCTCGCCCGAGGCCCAGTCTTCACCAAGAAGCAACCTTGGCCAGATCGCCACACCGACCGACCGTATCGCAGAAGCATTTAATGCAAGGATGGCCTGACACTTTATCCTGACGCGCGCCCTTCAGTCGACAGAGCCGAAGTGACCGCAATCACTTCGCCGCTCTACTGACCGGCCTGACAAGAGGACAGCGACGCCTGCGCTGCTCCGACTGCTGTGCCACTCGACAGAGTGAGGCTGACAGCAGCCAAGTCCGGCTTCGGGCGCCATAGGAAGCTCCGCCTCGCCCGACCCAGGGCTCGGACTCGGCCTCGGCTCCAGAAGACGACGAACTCCGCCTCGCCCGACCCCAGGGCTCGGACTCGGCCTCGGCTCCGGAAGACGACGAACTCCGCCTCGCCCGACCCAGGGCTCGGCCTCGGCTCCGGAAGACGACGAACTCCGCCTCGCCCGACCCCAGGGCTCGGGCTCAGCCTCGACTCCGGAAGACGACGAATTCCACCTCGCCCGACCCCCGGGGCTCGGACTCAGCCTTGTCCTCAGACGATGGTCTCCACCTCACCCGACTCGGTGCTCGGACTCGACCTCGACCTCGGAAGACAGACTCGACCTCGACCTCGGAGGAGCCACCGCCTCGCCCGACCTAGGGCTCGGACCGACCACGTCACAGGGGGCCATCATTACCCTACCCCTAGCTAGCTCAGGCTACGGGGAACAAGATCGGCGTCCCATCTGGCTCGCCCCGGTAAACAAATAATGATGGCGCCCCGCGTGCTCCATGACGACGGCGGCTCTCAGCCTCTTACGGAAGCAAGAAGACGTCAGCAAAGACTCGACAGCCCCGACAGCTGTCCTTCCGCAAGGCTCCAGCGCTCCTCCGACGGCCACGACATCACATGAACAGGGTGCCAAGACCTCTCCGGCTGTCACGACGGCATGTACTTACGGCGCTAGCTCCTCTCTGCTAGACACGTTAGCACACTGCTACATCTCCCATTGTACACCTAGGCCCTCTCCTTACGCCTATAAAAGGAAGGCCCAGGGCTCTCGTACGAGGAGGTTGGCCGCGCGAGAGGACGGGACGGCGCGTGCAGGCCTCTCGCCCCCTCCCACGCGGACGCTTGTAACCCCCTACTGCAAGCGCACCCGACCTGGGCGCAGGACGAACACGAAGGCCGCGGGTTTCCCCTTTACGCCTGTCTCCTTGTTTCCCCCCTTCGTGCTCCGTCTCGCGCCGACCCATCTGGGCTGGGACATGCGGCGACAATTTACTCGTCGGTCGAGGATCCCCCGGGTCGAAACGCCGACAGATCCCTTCCATTCCATCAACAAACTAGCACACCAATTGAAACACGTCTCCAAGCAATACTACGATCAGTACTAGACTGGACTAGGGCGCAAGCCTGCACCAGTATAAACCATTTGTGTCAACCCACGTCCGAGTGTCAGCGATTCACCATTCAAAGTGAGTACGTGCTAGCATCCACGTCGAACAAAAATCTCATTGTCCCTGGTTTCCAAAACCACGATATATATATATATTGAAAGTTGCCTAGAGGGGGTGAAAAGGCAAGCAAAAATATTTTCAACAAAAACTAGAAACAAACTAGGTAAAACCGGCTCAACAAGTGTCAAAACCGGTTCAACCGGTTTGAACGAGCTCAACTAAAGAATGAGATATAAAACTGAATTGATCTCGAAATTCACAAAGTTAACTTTGGAAATGAGATGTTCTAGATAATCCATAGGGTTTAAAGCAGTAGATCTGAGAAGGGCACTTCTCAAAATCCACACACCAAAAAGATATAAACAAATCTTCCACGGAATGGTGAGAGAACGAAGAACACGAACAAACACAATGAACAAGAACACAAGAGACACAAGATTTATCCCGAGGTTCCGTCACACCACAAAAGGTGCCATACTTTCTAGTTGAGGCACCCACAAAGAGTCGTGTCTCTTTCAACCCTAATCCTCCCTTTGTCGACCACAAAGGTCAAGACCACACACTAGTCTTTGCTCAAACAAGCGGGTAATACAAACTTTCTTGTGGTCTTCCACAAGATTTGGAGACTCACAAGCGACACCTAGTCGTCTAGGAGCTAGAAGCTCCAAGAGTAATGAATCCACAAAAAATTCGATGTAGTACCAAAGCTTGAATCAAGAAGAGCAAGAGGGATTTAGAGTTGAAGCACCAAAAACCGCAGCTCTCAAACTCACTCTAAGATTTCTCTACAAAGATTTGAAATGGGAGAGGCAAGAGATGTGTGTGTGAGAGAGAGAGAGAGAGTGGGACATGTTTCTCAAGTTAGAAATAGAGTTTGGGTCGTGCTCTTGTGTGGGGAGAGAAGTAGGAGTGAGTATATATAGGTGGAGCTTCAAAACTAGCCGTTGGGCTGATTTTGGTTGTGGAGGACCGGTTGAACCGCCCCTAGGACCGGTTCAACCGCCTGGGGCAGACTGACAAACTGGCAGACTACAGGTCAGAGTGCAAAAACAGGTTCTGACATCGGTTGAACCGCCCCTAGGGCCGGTTTAACCGCCTGGTGGGCAGACTGACAGTTAGTCTGCCAGACGGGAGGTCAGACCAGTCAAGTGACCCTAACACCGATTTTTACCAATGAGGTCAAGGGGGAAAACCCTCGGTTGAACTTTCCATGGACCCCAGTTGAACCTCTCTGTGCCCCGGTTGAACTTTTCCTAGACCCCGGTTGAACCTCTCTAGACCTCGATTGAACTTGCCCTGGACCTCGGTTGAACCTGCCTGGACCCCGGTTGAACTTGCCTGGACCCCAGTTGAAGTTGAAGTTCAACTGTAGTTGAAAAAGCTCAACTACAACTGAAGTTCAGCTTAGCTGAAAAAGCTCAACTTCAGCTAAAGAAGCTCAACTGCTTTTCAACAGGAACACTCTCAGCTTCTCAATTCTTACAATAGTCATACAGAGAGTGTTCAAGGGATTTTGGTTTTTCGAAATAGCTTTTGAATATAGAGGCTTGAGCTTTTGCAAACACCAACCTTCTATTTGGACCCCCTTGATAGTACCACGCTTTATATACTCAAGTTAAATAAAATATAATTAAGTAAACTCCTTGAGTCATTGGTGTCTTATGTGTGATTTCTCCATGGCGTTGCTTCATAAGGATCACAAACATCTTTGTCCCACCTCTTGAAGCAAACACAAATCGAGCATGTGACTTGAACCATTTCACCATATATGAGCTCAACTCACGCTTCAAGTCACCTTACTGATGCATCAACACAATATAACTCTTCATAGCTGATTAGTTCATCGACTTAGTGCAAGTACTCTCTTCTTCACCTTAGCAATGGTACCTCGGTCCACAAGCCGTCATTTGGCATTCACCTTCGCTTAGTTCCTCGAAGCCCTTTCCTTGCTATCTTCACTCTATCAAGCCATTCTTGAGTCACATCATATTGAGCATCCATTGAGAGAACCATTTCTTCAATATTGGGAACCTTGTTTGAGTGTCTTCTAGATGTAAATGCTAAGATGAATCAAGCTATAGTATGATTCTCATATAAACATATATGGACTAATAGTAATATCGTCAAGCCAATTCATGATTCCTCATATCTTATTCACTTTGGCTTGACCAATCCTCTTAATCACTTCAACCTCTATTCTGATCATATCTATGCAGTGATTTCTCAGGTCTTGTCCATATATATTCAAACTAATACAGAGATCATATTATATCCATTTGTATTGTCTCATTAGTTATTTAACCTTGTGTTGAACCTTTGTTCACTGATCATTATACATTATTCAAGTATGTTCATCATACTGAATTTCCTGTTCCACACTTTGCAAACTCGTTAGACCTTTAAATGTGTTGTTATCTAAATCACCAAAACTCACAGAAGGGATGAATGCACTTTCAATCTCCCCTTTTTGGTGATTGATGACAACACATTTAAAGCTTACATAAGATTTTGAATCCTATGATATAGTTTCCTCCCCCTAAATATGTGCATTTCAGAAAATACCAATTTTGGACGCAAATGCCAAAAGCACATATTTGGGTCACAGTATGGAGACAACTTATATCATACTATTCATGGGGTGCAATGTGTCTTAGAATAAACGTGGTGCTCGTGACATATTATGCACTCATCAACTTTCTACATCTTATGTTTTTTCTTATGATTCCCCCCTTTGTTAATTATTTCTCCCCTTTTCAAAAGTCTTCTAGCACTTAGTTACATAAGACTAAAGGTAAGCTTTTGTCGGGTACCGTAATTAGGGGTACCCCCAATGCTCCTTAACTTGGCTGGAAAACATCCTCAAAACAGACCGTAAAGACCGGTAAGCGCAGTTCGAAGTTGAAGCCTCAGGGACGCAATCTCGTCTCGCTCGAGCCCGGCCTCGGGCAAGAACAGTAGTCCCGGACGGATTCACGCCTCTCCCGAGGGTCTCCTCAGGCAGTGGGCGCACCCTCGGCTCGCCCGAATCCAAGCTCGGACAAACTTTGTCGTGCAGCGACCTCGGCCAAATCGCCTTACCAACCGACCATATTGCATGCACATTTAATGCGGGGATCGCCTGACACCTTATCCTGACACACGCGCCTCAGTCGGCAAGGTCAAAGTGACCACAGTCACTTTGCCCCTTTACTGATTGTTCTGACAAGAAAACAGCACTATTCACCCTGTTCCGACTACTGTGCCAACCACCGGGGTAAAACTAACGATAGTAAGTCACGACCTCCCCCGAGATCAGCCTCGGGCGCAACAGGGAGCTCCGCCTCGCCCGACCTTAGGCCTCGGCCTTAGCCTCGGCCGCGGGAGAAGGTCTCCGCCTCGCCCGACCCCAGGCCTCGGCCTCAGCCTCGGGAGAAGGTCTCCGCCTCTCCCGACCTCGGGTCTCGGTCTTAGCTTCGGCCTTAGGAGGAGTCACATCCTCGCTCGACCTCAGCCTCAGCCTCAGGACAAGTCTCCGCCTCGCCCGACCTCGGCCTTGGACCGACTACGCCACTGGGGATACATCATTACCCTACCCCTAGCTAGCTGCCTCAGGCTACGAAGGAACAAGACCGGTGTCCCATCTAGATTACTCCGGTAACAGGTAATGATGGTTCCCTGCGTGCGTCCATGACGTCGGTAGTTCTCAACTCTCTACGAAAGTAAAGAAACGTCAGCAGGACCCCTGCCGCACCGCCAGCTGCGCTTCTACAGGGCTCAAGTACTTCTCCGTTGGCCACGTTAGCACATAGCTACACCCCCATTGTACAGCTGGACCATCTCCTTGTATCTATAAAAGGGGATGTCCAGGGCCTTCCTAAAGGAGGCAGGCAGAGTGGGAGAAACGCAGAGGAAGCTAACTCAAACAGCTCACCTCAGGGCCGGACCCTCTCCCTCTCTCTCTCGTGACGCTTGTAACCCCTACTACGAGCACCCCGGTGCAAGATAATATAAGCCTCATCCTCCCTCTTGTGTTCCATCTTGCATCAACCCATCTGGGCAGGGACACGCAGTGACAAATTCACTAGTCGATTGAGGGTCCTCGCGGGTCCGAAACGCCGACAGTTGGCACGCCAGGTAGGGGTCCTGCTGCGTGTTAACAAACACTTTCCCGATGAGTTCCAGATGGACAGTCTTCAGCAGCCTCTTCAACCCGGGACGGTGCTCCGCTTTGGGAGTCTCGAGTTCATGTCCTGCGACGGCAGCTATGACATGATACTTCTCCCTTTGTAGCACGACAACAACGATGGTCGTCGGCTCGCCCGGTGGAGGCAAACTCGACGACGGCATCTCCCCGCGGCAGAGGAGGAACATCCGGGTTTGCCCCGCCACCCCCTCGCCGGAGGAGGAGGAGACGGGGCAACCGTGGCCAGGCAGGAGGTGGCACCTCATCGGCTGTCAGACCAGAGCGATTCGATGACGCCGGCACCCATGCAGGGGACATGTCGGGTGTTTTCCTCGCACCTGAGACAACGACGGGTGTCGCTTCCCAGCAACGTGCCAACCCCAAGCGGACTGATGACGCCGACACCCTTGCTAGGGACTTGTCGGACATTTGTCTCGCACCTGAGATAACGACACACTCCGTCCCCGATGCAACTTCACCACCGTCCATCAACCAGGAGGTACCATCAGTTCTCCATCCTGTTCCCTTTAGATTCAGCTTCGATCCACCAAGCGACCCCACTTCGGTGAGCGCTTTCGCAAGGGCATATCCTAACCTTCCAGGGTACCATATGTGGTCAACTTGGGACTGACTGGCGGCCGTCTCAACCTCCGGACCCACGGGTTCCAAGGAAGAAGACGACTCCGACTTCAGTTGGGATTTCTTTGGACTCCGTGATCTCAGTGCCATGCGAGACTTCATGTTCGCATGTGACTACTGCCTCTCCGGTTACTCTGACGATGACCACAGCCTTCGCGATGAGGGTCACGACCCAACTCGCGAGTGCTTTCACATCGATCAGGGGGGTCACGACGAAGACGACCACCTCGGCATGCCAGAAAATGACGACGCCCCTGCGCCTGCGTCTCGCGTTGAGATCCCGCGGGAGCTAGCTGTGGTCTGAGTCCCTGCGGGGGGTCAGGACACACAACTCGAGCAACTCCGCGAGATGCAGGCCAAGCTCAACGAAGAAACGGGGCAACTTGTGCAGCTCCGACAAAACATCGAGCAGGAGTGGGCAGGCCGGGCACTCGTCGGAGGAGCGCGTCATCGGGCCCGGGACGTCCAGCGCCGTATCATTGACGATGCCAGGGCAGAGCTGCCCCCGACCTTCAGCGGGGCCGGCCAAAACCTAGCTACAGCGGCGATGATACTTCGAACAATGCAGGAGCCATCCATCACCGAGGGGCGACGTATCCAGGGCGAACTCAATGATCTCCTGGAAGATGTCGCAGTCCGACGAGCCGAGAGCTCTGCCTCCCGAAGGCGAGGGTGCCCCTCGGAGCATCACGCAACGTCCCCCCGACGCATGCGGGAGGCCTCGGTCCACACCGAGCGCATAAGGGACGGGACGCCTGCAGCCCCGGACCGCCTCGACAGCGAACAACACCGCCGCGACCGTCGAGCCCGCCTCGAGGAAAGGGTGTGCCGAGGCTACCATCCTAGGCGCGGAGGACGCTACGACAGTGAGGAGGATCGGAGCCCCTCACCCGAACCACCAGGTCCGCGAGTCTTCAGCCGGGCCATACGACGGGCGCCGTTCCCGGCCCGGTTCCGAGCCCCGACCACCATTACCAAGTACTCAGGGGAGACGAGGCCGGAGTTGTGGCTTGCGAATTACCGGCTGGCGTGCCAGCTGGGAGGGACGGACGACGACAACCTCATCATCCGCAACCTCCCCCTTTTCCTCTCCGATGCTGCTCGGGCCTGGCTAGAGCATCTGCCTCCTGCGCAGATCTCCGACTAGGACGACCTAGTCAAGGCTTTCGCTGGAAATTTCCAAGGTACGTACGTGTGCCCTGGGAACTCGTGGGATCTCCGGAGCTGCCGCCAGCAGCCAGGGGAATCCCTGCGAGAGTACATCCGACGGTTTTCCAAGCAGCGCACCGAGTTGCCCAACATCACCGACTCGGACATCATCGGGGCATTCCTCGCCGGCACCACTTGCCGGGACCTGGTGAGCAAACTGGGACGCAAGACTCCCACCAAGGCGAGCGAATTGATGGACATAGCCACCAGGTTCGTCTCTGGTTAGGAGGCGGTCGAAGCCATCTTCCGGAAGGACAAGCAGCCTCAGGGAAGACAGAAGGAAGACGCCCCCGAGGCGTCCGTCCAGCGTGGCACGAAGAAGAAGACCAGGAAGAAGACGCAAGCAAAACGCAACGCCGTTGACGTGGATCTCGTCGCTGCTGCCGAGCACAGGAATCCTTGGAAGCCTCCCAGAGGGGCCAACATGTTCGACAAAATGCTCAAGGAGTCGTGCCCCTATCATAGGGGTCCCGTCAAGCACACCCTTGAAGAGTGCGACATGCTCCGGCGTTACTTCAATAAGGCGGGACCCTCGATAGAAGGTGGCAAGGATCAAGGCAACAACAAGAAGGGGGGCGACAAGGAAGAGGAGTTCCCAGAGGTCCACAACTGCTTCATGATCTACGGCGGGCAGGTGGCGAATGCTTCGACTCGACACCGCAAGCAGGAGCGCCGCGAGGTTTGCTCGGTGAAGGTAGCAGCGCCAGTCTACCTAGACTGGTCCGACAAACCCATTACCTTCGACCAAGGCGACCACCCCGACTGCGTACCGAGCCCAGGAAGGTACCCGCTTGTCATCGACCCCATCATCGGCAACGCTAGGCTCACCAAGGTCCTCATGGACGGAGGCAGCAGCCTCAACATCATCTACGCCGAGACCCTAGGGCTCTTGGGGGTCGATCTGTCCACGATCCGGGCCGGTGCAGCACCCTTTCACGGGATTGTCCCTGGTAAGCGCGTCCTGCCCCTTGGGCAACTTGATTTGCCCGTTTGCTTCGGAACTCCCTCCTACTTCCGAAAGGAAACCCTCACTTTTGAGGTGGTCGGGTTCCGAGGGACCTATCACGTGGTGTTGGGGAGACCGTGCTACGCCAAGTTCATGGCCGTCCCCAACTACACGTACCTCAAGCTCAAGATGTGAGGCCCCAAGGGAACCATCACCGTCGGATCCACGTACCGCCACGCTTATGAGTGCGACGTGGAATGCGTGGAGTACGTCGAGGCCATCGCCGAGTCTGAAGCCCTCATCGCCGACCTGGATTGCCTCTCCAAAGAGGCGCCCGACGCGAAGCGACACGCCGACAACTTCGAACCAGCTGAGGCGGTTAAGTCCGTCTCTCTCGACCCCAGCAACGACGCCGGCAAGAAAGTCAGGATCGGCTCCGAGCTCGACCCCAAATAGGAAGCAGTGCTCATCGACTTTCTCCGCGTAAACGTCGAAATTTTTGCGTGGAGTCCCTCGGACATGCCCGGCATACCGAGGGATGTCGCCGAGCACTCACTGGACATCCGAGCCGGTGCCCGACCCGTGAAGCATCACCTGCACCGTTTTGATGAAGAAAAGCGCAGGGCCATAGGCGAGGAGGTCCACAAGCTAATGGCTGTAGGGTTCATCAAAGAGGTATTCCATCCAGAATGGTTAGCTAACCCTGTGCTTGTAAAGAAAAAAAGGTGGGAAATGGAGGATGTGCATAGACTACACTGGGTTAAATAAAGCATGTCCGAAGGTTCCCTACCCTCTGCCTCGCATCGATCAAATTGTGGACTCCACTGCTGGGTGCGAAACCCTGTCTTTCCTCGATGCCTATTCAGGCTATCACCAAATCAAGATGAAAGAATCTGACCAGCTCGCGACTTCTTTTATCACACCTTTTGGCATGTATTGTTATACTACTATGCCATTTGGCTTGAGGAATGCAGGTGCAACGTACCAAAGGTGCATGAACCACGTGTTCGGAGAGCACATCGACAGAACGGTCGAGGCTTACGTCGATGACATCGTTGTCAAAACGAGTAAAGCCTCCGACCTCCTCTCTAACCTTGAGATAACATTCAGGTGTCTAAGAGCGAAGGGCGTAAAACTCAATCCTGAGAAGTGTGTCTTTGGAGTCCCCCGAGGCATGCTCCTAGGGTTCATCGTCTCCGAACGAGGCATCGAGGCCAACCCGGAGAAAATCGCAGCCATCACCAACATGGGACCTATCAAAGATTTAAAAGGAGTACAAAGGGTCATGGGATGCCTTGCGGCTCTGAGCCGCTTCATCTCGCACCTTGGCGAGAAAGGATTGCCCTTGTACCGCCTCTTAAGGAAGGCCGAGCGCTTCACTTGGACTCCCGAGGCCGAAGAAGCCCTCGGAAACTTAAAGGCACTCCTTACTAATGCACCCATCTTGGTGCTCCCCGCTGCGGGAGAAGCCCTCTTGATTTACGTAGCCGCAACCACTCAGGTGGTCAACACCGCAGTCGTAGTCGAGAGACGAGAAGAAGGGCATGCACTGCTCATCCAGAGGCCGATCTACTTCATCAGTGAGGTGCTATCCGAGACCAAGATCCGCTACCCACAAATCCAGAAGCTACTGTACGCAGTAATTCTAACACGGCGAAAGTTGCGACACTACTTCGAGTCTCATCCGGTGACTGTGGTGTCATCCTTCCCCCTGGGAGAGATCATCCAGTGCCGAGAGGCCTCGGGTAGGATAGCAAAATGGGCAGTGGAACTCATGGGCGAAACACTTTCATTCGCCCCTCGGAAGGCCATAAAATCTCAAGTCTTGGCAGACTTCCTGGCTGAATGGGTCGACACCCAATTGCCAACAGCTCCAATCCAGGTCGAACTTTGGACCATGTATGTGGTGAAACCGCCCGAATTATTCCAGCTTAAGTGCCTAAGTCACGCCTCAGGGGTCGCATGTAACACCCTGAATTTGGGGTATAAAATTTCTTTGCTCATATTCACAAATTCAGGTGTTACTCCTCTCCTCTCATCTCCCCCAATCTCTTTTTCTCTTTTCTATAGAAGAAGAGTGGTTATTTTATTTGTAAATGCAATTATAATCTAGTAGGTTAAACCCTAAGGGAACAATGGTTGTTGCATCAGGTTAGAAAGCATTTGTTTTTTTTTGTTTGATGAATGGTTTGCTTGATCTTTCATCTAATCATTTATTTGCACATAAAGTCAAACTGAAATAAATAGAAAAGAGAAAGAAAAAGGAAAAGGACAAGTGGCCCAGCCCCCTTCCCTGGCCCATCTCGGCCGGCCCAGCCGCCCCCCTCCCCCCTCTCATTCCCCCCCCCCCCCGCTCGGCCCACCGCGCCAGCCTCCCTTCCCCTCGTGGGCCCGCGTGCGCGCGGCCCAGCTCGGCCTGCCGCTTCCCCCGCGCCAGCCGCATGGCCTAGCCAGCGTCGCGCCCGCGGCCCAGCGCGCCTGCCGCAGCCCATCCCCGCGCCAGCGCTCCCCCACGCGACTGCGCGCGTCGCGGCCCAGCGCGCGAGCCAGCCCAGCTTCCCAGCCGAGGTGCGCCCCCCACAGCCCAGCGCGCCCTGCGCGCTCGCGTGGACGTCTGCCGCCGCCGCTACAGCCTGGGCCCGCGCGTCAGAGAGCCAGCGCGCACTGTGCATCTTCCCCAAGCGATTCTTGCGCAGTTTTCTCGCCCACGACGTCTCAAAAATCGAACTGCCCACGATTCTTGCGTAGTTTCTTGCCCACCACCGCTTCTCCTCGCCTCGCCCCCGCTCTCCGCGTCCCCTTCGCCGTCGGAGTGCCGCGTCCCGTCGCTGGAGTGCCGCGTTGCCGAGGTGAGCTCACCCCCTTTCTCTCTCCACCACTCTCTTCCTCGTTTTTTTGCTGTGTCAGCGTGGCGTCGCTCGCCATGGCCGGAGCTCGGCTGAGCCGGCTCGTCCGACCTCATCACTCCTCTTCTGACCGCAGCGCGCCCAGCCACGTCGGCGCCTAGCGCAGCAGCAACCGCGCCCTCCCCTTCGCCGGAGAAACCTCGCTCCCTGCGTGTATCCCCTCTCTCCTCCCATGGCCGACGCAGCCATCACAGCGGCATCCTGCGCTGCGGCCTGGCAGCCAGCCGCTCCCAGCCCTCTGCGGTCGTCCCCCAGCCATGGCGCAGCCCGCGTGACCGTCCCCTCGCCGACGAGCCTAGCCCCTGCGCGCCGTGGCCGAGTCGCTGCGCGCTCAGCACGCCCAGCCCGTCCCGATGCCTCCGGTCGCCGGTGCGTTGCGAGCACGGCCGAACCCAGTCCAAATCAGCGAGCTGCCGCGCACCCAGCATCCAGTGCCCGATCGTCCGTCGCCGCCGTGGTTAGCTATGGTGACCGAATTGCCGAACTCGACCCCGCCGACGTCCTTGCAGCCCGCCCCATCCGTTCGTCCACCATCGCCGTGCCTCGGACTCACCAACAGCCGTGTCGCGCACGTTAAATCGCGCGCACGCAGCGCCTCGCAATGCTCTCGCAGCCGTCATCGCGCAACTAGTGCGCGCGCTCGCGTTTGCTTGCGTGCAGTGCGTCGACGGGACCTCGTCTACCCCTAGACGACTCCCGTCTACCCCCGTCTACCCCTCGTCTAACCCCCGTATGCGTTCGTGTCGTTCGCCATCGCCCGCGCGTCGCGCAATAAACCGTCGCGTGCTGTTCGCGCGCGTTGCGCGTGCTGTTCGCACGTGTCGTCGTGCGTTCTACGCACGTTAATAATTCGCCTCACCTAGAATAGCTCGCGCTAATTAAATAGATATTTAAAACAACGGTTACTCGAGTAGAAAATTAAATCGGGACTAAGTAGTGATTTTACTTAGCATACGGTTAATGTCTGTCAATATGATTAAGCCGAATTAAATATTATAATTCATATTCGCTTAGTGTAAACGTGATATCCCTCGACCGTAGCGTCAGTCGTCTCGTTTCTGTTCTCGCGTAGTCGTAGATGCGAATTCTATGTCGCGTGCATATTCATTTGATCTATATTGTTGTATGGTGTACTGTTTTCTATCATTTCAAGAATGTTGGATGTATGTTTGCACTCGCGTAGATATCGGGCCGTTCGTGGAGTCTGAGGGAATTGCAGGAGAAGACCCTGAGCAGCAGCAGCTTGGTGAAGGCAAGTGTCCTCAGTCCCATTATGTCCCATTTACTTTATAATACACTGTCCCGCATACTATGAACAACCTAAGGATTTACTAGCTTTCTATTTATCTTATCCTTGTTTACCTTTCGGATTACTATGGTTAACTACATGCTAGCGCTTTACTCTAATCAACGGACATGATGAGAATTACTTGATGATACGATGCTTTTATTTTGGATACGATGGTGATATACTTGTGGCATTTTAGGGGACTCGGGCCGTTTCCCGAGTACCTCTCCGTAAGGACCTGTTCGTTGAGAGACCACCCGGAATAACAGTGCAACCATGAGGGTGAAATGGGATGCCCTTAGCTAATTAATTAGAGGAACTAGAGGTGTAGTTGCTTCGCCGTCGTGCCGTCAATGGGGTCCAAGCACAGTGCTTGCTCTGCCGAGGCTGAGTGCCGAGGTTCTTTCGTTTTGCTTTTTGGTTAGTCACTCTCCTGCGGGGAGGGGTACTGTGTTTATCAAACTGGAGAAACCTAACGGGCGGCTATGACCTCTAGGGAATCTTTGTAAAAGCTACGTAGTGATACCCTGCCGGACCACCTAGGTAGTGGTCAATGGGGATTAGCTCTCCCCGGGTAGAAAGGGAATCATGACTCGTGGGTAAAGTGTGCGACCTCTGCAGAGGGTAGTGAAACTGATATATCAGCCGTGCTCACGGTTAAGAGCAGCCTTGGGATCCTCTTTGATTAGAGATACTCCGGATACACCTCAGATGATGACTTTAATGATGATGGTTAATGAGGGTGACTTTAATTATGTATTCTAGTATTTCCTCTCCGAGGAGGTACTTTTTGGGATTATAACTTGGGTTTTATGATAAAATCTGGCTTCTACCAACAATAAATACCTGACCAACTAAAAGCAACTGCTTGAGCCTAACCCCACATACAAGCTAGTCCACTTCAGCCAAACGGGGCAATTGCTGAGTACGTTGATGTGTACTCATCCTTGCTTTACCACAAAACACCAGGTTGTCCACATTGTAACCACTGCTCAGGAGAAGACGAAGCCGTGGAAGGAGACTTCCAGGAGTTCCAAGACTACGACGAGTTCTAGGTGTGGGTTGGCGGCAACCCCCAGTCAGCTGCCTATGAAGGCCTTATCTTTACTGCGTTTCGCTTAGCACTTTGATTTATCAGATTAGTTGATGACTATGTGGATGTCTCTGACTCTGTGATGTAATAAGTTAATACTCTTTTATGTTATTATTCGAGCACTGTGCGATGATGTTCATTTATGTAATCGCTGTGTACGTGAGTTCTGATCTTGGCACGTACATAGTTCGCATTCGGTTTGCCTTCTGAAACCGGGTGTGACATAAGTGGTATCAAAGCCGTGCTGACTGTAGGACCGCTGACCTAGAGTAGCACTGGTCGTACTAAGGACTATTGACCTTCACTCTCACCTTGACCTCTGATGTCACTTCAAAAGTCGGTCACCTCGACCAACCCTATGTTTTACTACATATATATATACTATATTATACCTTGTTAAAATTTTATTTTGTTCTGTCTATGGTTTACTTACTTGTCATATTAGTTATGTTCTTAATCTTATGCTTACGGTGTCTTTTGTAGATGGCTCGTCTTAGACACACTGCTCGTAAGTCGGTGATTCCTTTCCTGTCGTCTCGCCTTGCGGAGCGTCCTCTGCGCCGCACCGTATCCGGTCAGTCGAGTCACCTGGAGAGGCTGCACCACCGCCTGCGTGAGGAGCAGGAGCGCCAGCGTCAGCACAGGGAGCAGCAGGGCTCTTCCTCCCCACCTGAGCAGGAGGTGGAGTCCGTGAGGCGTCGCTCCCCTGTTCCCCAGCTAGAGGCGCCCCCTGCACTACCGCGGGACGCCCCGGCTATTGGAGGAGGTCCTGGAGGAGACCCCGACGACGACGACGACGGCTCAGACCACAGTACGGAGTCCTCTGAGCCGCAGGAGGCGGAGGGATGGGTCGCCCGACCCATCACCCGTGACGCCGCTCGCGGTTGTCACTTCCACGACGCACTCGACACCTTGCTGTGCCAGGCTTTCGACCGGCACACCTGGTCGATCGAGTATCGTTGTGTAGTCTACCAGCACAGTCGCGGGAGGTACCCGGACCGCTGGGAGGCTACCTGCCTAGTTCGCCGTCCAGAGGATGATCTCCGGGGTGCGGAGGCCGTTTCGGAGCATTACTCCATCTCCAAGAGGGACACTACGGAGGCGGCTATGCAGGACGCAGCACGACGTGCACTCTCCCAGTACTATTCTTTGTTCGGTGGGGTGGCCGACGGTCTTAACCTTAGGTACTACCCCCGCCGTCCTACTGGTAACACAGAGAGTGTGGTTGTCTCACCCGTTAGTGAGGATAACCCTAGGTTGAGCAGCACAGTCAACCTAGTCGCGGTGCTTAACACCGAGCTGGATCACTCTCTGGACGAGCTGAGCAGGGCTCGAACGGAGATTGGTGAGTTGCGTGCTGAGCTGGCAGAGCGCCGCCACCAGGAGGGTGGTTCTCCCGCTCCTGCTGGGACTCAGCACCCTTACCGCTCGCCGCCACGTGGTCACCACACTTATGGTTCCCCTGCCTGTAAGACCAGGATAGATCTGGATCTTTAGATCGTTAGCGTCGGAGTTTGTAATAATTCTTAAGTCAGATGTCTCAGTCTTAGGTAGTCAGTTTAGTTTGCTTATCAGTTGCTTCCATTCAGTTTAGTTTGCTTATCAGTTGCTTACATGCTTGTTATGATGAACTTGTGCTGGATTTGAATCTTTGTAATGACTGTTGCCAACATGTGGGTTTCCCCTACAGTTTGGCTTAGCTAGTGATGTTAATGAAGTCAGTTATTTAGTTGGGAAACCATTTACTCCTACTTTCCTTTTTATCTGAGAAGTTGTATTGGATCATAATGAGGATCAGTGAAGTTCTTTGTTCACTCAGTGTCATGAAGAATTCTGTATTCCCTTTTCTTATGCTGAAGGACTGTAAGACCAATGCTGATGTGTGAATGTCTTCCACAGATGTCTGACAACAGGCGCCGATGTAACCGGCATGTTCAGCAAGAGCAGCGTGCCCAGCAGGAGGAACACCGGAGGCAGCCTCCCCCGCCACCCCCGATGACAGTGGAGCAGATGTTCTTGATGCAAACTCAGGCAGTGCAGGCTATTGGGCAGACTCTGGCAGCCATGCAGCAGGCTCAATAGCAACCCCAACCCCAGTTGCAAGTGCAGATGCCCCAGATGCCACGGGATAAGCGTGGCGAGATCATGAGAGGGCACCCTCCTACCTTCGTGCACTCTGCTGACCCCATGGATGTAGAAGACTGGCTGCGTGCAGTGGAAAGGGAACTGTGCACCGCCCAATGTGACGACAGGGAGAAGGTTCTGTATGGTCCCCGCCAGCTAAGGGGAGCAACCCAGTCCTGGTGGGAGTCTTACCTCGCCACCCATGCTGACCCCGAAGCCATCACTTGGGAGGAATTCAGCGAGAGTTTCCGCAGGTACCATGTTCCAGAGGGACTGATGATCGTGAAGAAGGAGGAGTTTCTTGCTCTAAAGCAGGGACCCCTGTCTGTTAGTGAATACAGGGACAAGTTTCTGCAGCTATCTCGTTATGCACCTGAAGACGTCAACACTGATGCTAAAAGGCAGTACAGGTTCATGAGGGGTTTGGTGGATCCCCTGCATTACCAGCTGATGAACCACACCTTCCCCACCTTCCAGCATCTGATCGATAGGGCAATCATGACCGAGAAGAAGCGCAAGGAAATGGAAGATAGGAAGCGCAAGATGAGTGGACCGCAGTCTGGGAGCAACAGCCGCCCCCGCTTCTCAGGCAGTTCATCTCAGCAAGGCAAGCCTGGTCACCCAAAGGGATATCAGCATCAGAGTCAGCGCCCGTATCAGCAGCAGTCTCAGAGGCAGTACCCACAGCAGCAGCAGTATTGTCGGGGACCATAATTAGGGGTACCCTCAAGACGCCTAATTCTCAGCTGGTAACCCCCATCAGCATAAAGCTGCAAAGGCCTGATGGGTACGATTAAGTCAGGGATCAGTCCACACGAGTGACTCGATCACGCTTCGCCCGAGCCTAGCCTCGGCCAAGGGCAGCCGACCTCGAGAGACTTCTGTCTCGCCCGAGGCCCCCCTTTTTACGGCGGACACACCTCCGGCTCGCCCGAGGCCTTGGCTTCGCTTAGAAGCAACCCTGACTAAATCGCCGCGCCGACTGACCAGGTTGCAGGAGCATTTAACGCAAAGGTGGCCTGACACCTTTATCCTGACACGCGCCCCCCGGCAGAGCCGAAGTGACCGCCGTCACTCCACCGCTCCATTGACTAGTCTGACAGAAGGACAGCGCCGCCTGCGCCACTCCGACTGCAGTGCCACTCGACAGAGTGAGTCTGACAGGCAGTCAGGCCCTGCCAAAGGCGCCATAGGAAACTCCGCTCCGCCCGACCCCAGGGCTCGGACTCGGGCTAAGACCCGGAAGACGGCGAACTCCGCTCCGCCCGACCCAGGGCTCGGACTCGGGCTAAGACCCGGAAGACGGCGAACTCCGCTCCGCCCGACCCCAGGGCTCGGACTCGGGCTAAGACCCGGAAGACGGCGAACTCCGCTCCGCCCGACCCCAGGGCTCGAACTCGGGCTAAGACCCGGAAGACGGCGAACTCCGCTCCGCCCGACCCCAGGGCTCGGACTCGGGCTAAGACCCGGAAGACGGTGAACTCCGCTCCGCCCGACCCCAGGGCTCGGACTCGGGCTCGGCCCCAGAAGACGACGAACTCCGCTTCACCCGACCCCAGGGCTCGGACTCCGCCCTGGCCTCGGCCGAACGATCTCCGCCTCGCCCGACCCGAGGGCTCGGGCTCAGCCTCGGCACAGAAGACAGACTCGACCCCGGCTTCGGAGGAGCCCCCACGTCGCCCGACCTGGGGCACAGGCCCGCCACGTCAACAGGGAGCGCCATCATCATCCTACCCCGAGCCGACTCGGGTCACGAAGAACAAGACCGACGTCCCATCTGGCTAGCTCCACCAGATGGACAATGATGGCGCCCCACAAGCTCTGTGACGACGGCGGCTCTCAGCTCTCTTACGGAAGCAAGGCAACGTCAGCAAGGACTCGACCGCTCCTACAGCTGTCCCTCCGCCAGGCTCCGTTGCTCCTCCGACAGCCACGACATCACGCCACCAAGGTGCCAAGACCTCTCCGGCTGCCACATCGGCATGTACCTAGGGCGCTAGCTCTCTCTCCGCTAGACACGTAGCACTCTGCTACACCCCCATTGTACACCTGGATCCTCTCCTTACGACTATAAAAGGAAGGACCAGGGCCTTCTTAGAGAAGGTTGGCCGCGCGGGGACGAGGACGAGACAGGCGCTCTCTTGGGGCCGCTCGCTTCCCTCACCCGCGTGGACGCTTGTAACCCCCCTACTGCAAGCGCACCCGACCTGGGCGCGGGACGAACACGAAGGCCACGGGATCTCCACCTCTCTCACGCCCGTCTCCGGCCACCTCGCCTCTCCCCCCTTCGCGCTCGCCCACGCGCTCGACCCATCTGGGCTGGGGCACGCAGCGCATTCACTCGTCGGCTCGGGGACCCCCCGGTCTCGAAACGCCGATAGTTGGCGCGCCAGGTAGGGGCCTGCTGCGTGTTGACGAACAGCTTCCCGTCAAGCTCCAGATGGGCAGTCCTCAGCAACCTCTCCGGCCCGGGACGGTGCTCCGTTTCGGGAGCCTTGAGTTCATGTCCTTCGACGGCAGCTACGACATGATACTCCTCCCACCGCCGCGCGACAACGACGATGACGGCCGACAACCCGCCCGCCGACGGCGGAATCGGCGACATCTTCCCCGCGCGGTGGAAGAACAGCGTTCGAGCTCGTCCCGTCCTCTCCCCCACCAACGGAGGAGGCGGGGCAACCAAGGCCAAGCGGGAGGCCGCGCTTCGTCGGCTGTCGGGCGAATCGACGTCCCCAGCACCCCGACAGAAGGCGCGCCGGGCGTCGACCTCGCGTTCGAGACGAAGGCAAGCGCCGTCACCCCGCGACACGCTGATCCCGAGCAAGTGGACGACGCCGGCACACTCGCGAGGAGCCTGCAGAACGTCGCCCTCGTACCTGAGATGACGATGCAACCAGTCCCCGGTGTGACTACGTCGCCCTGCGTCGACCAAAAGGTACCGACTAACTCCCATCTTACGTCATTTCGACTTGGCCTCAACCCGCCAAGCGACTCCGCTTTAGCGGGCGCCCTCGTTGAGGCGAGTACAACCCCACTGGGGTTTCGTATGCGGTCGCCTTGGGACCGGTTGACGGACGTCTCGACCTACGGGCCCTCCGGGTCCGAGGAAGATGACGATCCCAGCATCTGTTGGGATTTGTCTGGACTTGGCAACCCCAGTGCCATGCGGGACTTCATGACCGCATGTGACTACTGCCTCTCCGACTGTTCCGACGGAAGCCGCAGCCTCGACGACGAGGGCTGCGGCCCAAGCCGCGAATGTTTCCACGTTGAGCTGGGGGATCCCTCCGAAGGCAACCATCTTGGCATGCCGGAGGACGGTGACTTTCCTAGGCCCGCGCCTTGCACCGACATCCCGCGGGAGCTAGCTGTGGTCCCCGTTCCGGCGGGGGGTCACGACCCACAGCTCGAGCAAGTCCGCGGGGCGCAAGCCAGGCTCGACGAGGGAACAGGAGCGCTTGAGACAATACGCCGGGACGTTGGGCAGGTATGGGCGGGCCAACCCCCGGCCAGAGAAATACGTCACCTGCCCCAGGGTCTCCAGCACCACGTCGTCAACAATGTCAGGGTCAGGCCGCCGCCCGCATCCAGCGGGGTTGGTCAGAACCTGGCAGCCGCAGCAATGCTCCTCCGCGCGATGCCGGAGCCATCAACCACCGAGGGTCGGCGAATCCAGGGAGAGCTCAAGAATCTCCTGGAAGGTGCTGCGGCCCGACGGGCCGAGAGCACTGCCTCCTGAAGGCAGGGTTACCCCTCGGAACCTCATGCCGCGACTTCCCGGTTCATGCGGGAAGCCTCGGTCTACACCGGGCGCACGCGCAACACCGCGCCTGCGGCCCCGGGCCACCTCGGCAACGAACACCATCGACGCGACCGTCGGGCCCACCTCGACGAAAGGGTGCGCCGAGGCTACCACCCCAGGCGTGGGGGATGCTACGACAGCGGGGAGGATCGGAGTCCCTCGCCCGAACCACCCGGTCCGCAGGCCTTCAGTCGGGCCATCCGACGGGCGCCGTTCCCGACCCGGTTCCGACCCCCGACTACTATCACGAAGTACTCGGGGGAAACGAGACCGGAACTGTGGCTCGCGGACTACTGCCTGGCCTGCCGACTGGGTGGAACGGACGACGACAACCTCATCATCCGTAACCTCCCCCTGTTCCTCTCCGACACTGCTCGCGCCTGGTTGGAACACCTGCCTCCGGGGCAGATCTCCAACTGGGACGACTTGGTCCAAGCCTTCGCCGGCAATTTCCAGGGCACATACGTGCGCCCCGGGAATTCCTGGGACCTTCGAAGCTGCCAGCAACAGCCGGGAGAGTCGCTCCGGGACTACATCCGACGATTCTCGAAGCAGCGCACCGAGCTGCCTAACATCACCGACTCGGATGTCATCGGCGCGTTCCTCGCTGGCACCACTTGCCGCGACCTGGTGAGCAAGCTGGGTCGCAAGACCCCCACCAGGGCGAGCGAGCTGATGGACATCGCCACCAAGTTCGCCTCTGGCCAGGAGGCGGTTGAGGCTATCTTCCGAAAGGACAAGCAGCCCCAGGGCCGCCCATCGGAAGAGGCTCCCGAGGCGTCTACTCTGCGCGGCGCCAAGAAGAAAGGCAAGAAGAAGTCGCAATCGAAACGCGACGCCGCTGACGCGGACCTTGTCGCCGCCGCCGAGTACAAAAACCCTCGGAAGCCCCCCGGAGGTGCTAACCTCTTCGACAAGATGCTCAAGGAGCCGTGCCCCTACCATCAGGGGCCCGTCAAGCACACCCTCGAGGAGTGCATCATGCTTCGGCGTCACTTCCACAGGGCCGGGCTACCCGCCGAGGGTGGCAGGGCCCGCGACGACGACAAGAACGAAGATCACCAAGCAGGAGAGTTCCCTGAGGTCCGCGACTGCTTCATGATCTACGGAGGGCATGCGGCGAATGCCTCGGCTCGGCATCGCAAGCAAGAGCGCCGGGAGGTCTGCTCGGTGAAGGTGGCGGCGCCAGTCTACCTAGACTGGTCCGACAAGCCCATCACCTTCGACCAGGCCGACCACCCCGACCACGTGCCGAGCCCGGGGAAATACCCGCTCGTCGTCGACCCTGTCATTGGCAACGTCAGGCTCACCAAGGTCCTGATGGATGGGGGCAGCTGCCTCAACATCATCTACGCCGAGACCCTCAAGCTCCTGCGCGTCGATCTGTCCTCCGTCCGGGCAGGCGCTGCGCCCTTCCACGGGATCGTACCTGGGAAGCGCGTCCAGCCCCTCGGGCGACTCGACCTCCTCGTCTGCTTCGGAACGCCCTCCAACTTCCGAAGGGAGACCCTGACGTTCGAGGTGGTCGGGTTCCGAGGAACCTACCACGCTGTACTGGGGAGGCCATGCTACGCGAAGTTCATGGCCGTCCCCAACTACACCTACTTGATGCTCAAGATGCCGGGCCCCAACGGGGTCATCACCGTCGGCCCCACGTACAAACACACGTTCGAATGCGACGTGGAGTGCGTGGAGTACGCCGAGGCCCTCGCCGAGTCCGAGGCCCTCATCGCCGACCTGGAGAACCTCTCCAGGGAGGTGCCAGACGTGAAGCGTCACGCCGGCAACTTCGAGCCAGCGGAGACGGTTAAGGTCGTCCCTCTCGACCCCAACGGTGACACCTCCAAGCAGATCCGGATTGGGTCCGGGCTCGACCCCAAATAGGAAGCAGTGCTCGTCGACTTTCTCCGCGCAAACGTCGACGTCTTTGCGTGGAGTCCCTCGGACATGCCTGGCATACCGAGGGATGTCGCCGAGCACTCGCTGGATATTCGGGCCGGAGCCCGACCCGTCAGGCAGCCTCTGCGCCGATTCGACGAGGAGAAGCGCAGAGTGATAGGCGAGGAGATCCACAAGCTAATGGCGGCAGGGTTCATCAAAGAGGTATTCCATCCCGAATGGCTTGCCAACCCTGTGCTTGTGAGGAAGAAAGGGGGGAAATGGCGGATGTGTGTAGACTACACTGGTCTCAACAAAGCATGTCCGAAGGTTCCCTACCCTCTGCCTCGCATCGATCAAATCGTGGATTCCACCGCTGGGTGCGAAACCCTGTCCTTCCTCGATGCCTACTCAGGGTATCACCAGATCCGGATGAAAGAGTCCTACCAGCTCGCGACTTCTTTCATCACACCGTTCGGCATGTACTGCTATGTCACCATGCCGTTCGGTTTGAGGAATGCGGGCGCGACGTACCAACGGTGCATGAACCATGTGTTCGGCGAACACATCGGTCGCACAGTCGAGGCCTACGTCGATGACATCGTAGTTAAGACAAGGAAGGCTTCCGACCTCCTCTCCGACCTTGAGGTGACATTTCGGTGTCTCAAGGCGAAAGGAGTCAAGCTCAATCCTGAGAAGTGTGTCTTCGGGGTGCCCCGGGGCATGCTCCTGGGGTTCATCGTCTCCGAGCGAGGCATCGAAGCCAACCCGGAGAAGATCGCAGCCATCACCAGCATGGGACCCATCAAGGACTTAAAAGGCGTACAGAGGGTCATGGGATGCCTCGCGGCCCTGAGCCGCTTCATCTCACGCCTCGGCGAAAGAGGTCTGCCTCTGTACCGCCTCTTAAGGAAGACCGAGTGTTTCGCTTGGACCCCTGAGGCCGAGGAAGCCCTCAAGAACCTGAAGGCGCTCCTTACAAAGGCGCCTGTCCTGGTGCCCCCAGCTGATGGAGAAGCCCTCTTGGTCTACGTCGCTGCCACCACCCAGGTGGTTAGCGCCGCGATTGTGGTCGAGAGGCAAGAGAAAGGGCATGCGCTGCCCGTTCAGAGGCCAGTCTACTTCGTCAGCGAAGTACTGTCCGAGACCAAGATCCGCTACCCACAAGTTCAGAAGCTGTTGTATGCAGTGATCCTGACGAGGCGGAAGTTACGACACTACTTCGAGTCTCATCCGGTAACTGTGGTGTCATCCTTCCCCCTGGGGGAGATCATCCAGTGCCGAGAGGCCTCGGGCAGGATCGCAAAGTGGGCAGTGGAAATCATGGGCGAAACAATCTCGTTCGCCCCTCGGAAGGCCATCAAGTCCCAGGTGTTGGCGGAATTCGTGGCCGAATGGGTCGACACCCAGCTGCCAACGGCTCCGATCCAACCGGAGCTCTGGACCATGTTTTTCGACGGGTCGCTAATGAAGACGGGAGCCGGCGCGGGCCTGCTCTTCATCTCGCCCCTCGGAAAGCACCTGTGCTACGTGCTACGACTCCATTTTCCGGCGTCCAACAATGTGGCCGAGTACGAAGCTCTGGTCAACGGGTTGCGGATCGCCATCGAGCTAGGGGTCAGACGCCTCGACGCCCGCGGTGATTTGCAGCTCGTCATCGACCAAGTCATGAAGAACTCCCACTGCCGCGACCCGAAGATGGAGGCCTACTGCGATGAGGTTCGACGCCTAGAAGACAAGTTCTTCGGGCTCGAGCTCAACCACATCGCTCGGCGCTACAACGAGACTGCAGACGAGCTGGCTAAAATAGCCTCGGGGCGAACGACGGTCCCCCCGGACGTCTTCTCCCGGGATCTGCATCAACCCTCCGTCAAGATCGACGACGCGCCCGAGCCCGAGGCACCCTCGGCTAAGCCCGAGGCGCCCTCGGCTCGGCCCGAGGCACCCTCGGCTCAGCCCGAGGAACCCTCGGCCCCCGAGGCCGAGGTGCTGAACGTCGAGGAGGAGCAGAGCGGGGCCACGCCTGATCGAAATTGGCAGGCCCCGTACCTGCGATATCTCCGCCAGGGAGAGCTACCCCTCGACCAAGCCGAGGCTCGGCGGGTAGCGCGACGCGCCAAGTCATTCGTCTTGCTGGGCGACGAGGAGGAGCTCTACCACCGGAGCCCCTCGGGCATCCTCCAGCGATGCATCTCCATCGCCGAAGGTCAGGAACTCCTACAAGAGATACACTCGGGGGCTTGCGGCCATCATGCAGCGCCTCGAGCCCTTGTCGGGAATGCCTTCCGGCAAGGCTTCTACTGGGCAACGGCGGTGGCTGACGCCACTAGAATTGTCCGCACCTGCGAAGGGTGCCAATTCTATGCGAAGCAGACCCACCTGCCCGCTCAGGCTCTGCAGACGATACCCATCACCTGGCCCTTCGCTGTATGGGGTCTGGACCTCGTCGGTCCCTTGCAGAAGGCGCCCGGGGGCTACACGCACCTGCTGGTCGCCATCGACAAATTCTCCAAGTGGATCGAGGTCCGACCCCTGAACAGCATCAGGTCCGAGCAGGCGGTGGCGTTCTTCACCAACATCATCCATCGCTTCGGGGTCCCAAACTCCATCATCACCGACAACGGTACCCAGTTCACCGGCAAAAAATTCTTGGATTTTTGCGAGGATGACCACATCCGGGTGGACTGGGCCGCCGTGGCTCATCCCATGTCGAATGGGCAAGTAGAGCATGCCAACGGCATGATTCTACAAGGGCTCAAGCCTCAGATCTACAACGGCCTCAACAAGTTCGGCAAGCGATGGATGAAGGAACTCCCCTCGGTGGTCTGGAGCCTAAGGACGACGCCGAGTCGTGCCACGGGTTTCACGCTGTTTTTTCTGGTCTACGGGGCCGAAGCTATCTTGCCCACTGACCTGGAATACGGCTCCCCGAGGACGAGGGCCTACACCGATCAAAGCAACCAAGCTAGCCGAGAAGAATCGCTGGACCAGCTGGAGGAGGCTCGGGACAGGGCGTTACTACACTCGGCGCGGTACCAGCAGTCCCTGCGACGCTACCACGCCCGAGGGGTCCGGCCCCGAGATTTCCAGGCTGGCGACCTGGTGCTTCGACTGCGGCAAGACGCCCGGGGAAGGCACAAACTCACGCCCCCCTGGGAGGGGCCATTCGTCATCGCCAAAGTTCTGAAGCCCGGAACATACAAGCTGGCCAACAATCAAGGCGAGATCTACGGCAACGCTTGGAACATCAAACAGTTACGTCGCTTCTACCCTTAAGATGTTTTCAAGTTGTTCGTATACCTCGCACCCACGCAAAGTTTAGTCATCAAGGAAGGGTCGGCCTTGCCTCGGCGAAGCCCGACCCTCCCTCGGGGGCTAAAAGGGGGGAGACCCCCTCTGCGTCGAAATTTTCCTCGAAAAAGGATCTCTTTTTAGCAGAATTTTTTTCGTGCTTTTTGACTACTTCGAAAAGCGGATCCTGGAAACGACGGAGTACACGTAAGCAGCCAAGGCCGAACGAGCCGAGGGACTCCTACGCCTCCGGGATACGGATACCTCACTCATCACCTTCTGCGATAAGTAACTCGCGTTCGGATAAGTGATTCCGCAGACCGAACAAGTCTTCACGTTCGGAAGCTCTTCTGCCAAGACGGTCCTTCAAGCCTTCTCGACTGAATCGGTGACAGGGCCTCATGGGCGGGCGAAAGTACGCGTAAGCGGCAAGGCCGACCGAGCCGAGGGACTCTCACGCCTCTGGGATACGGATACCTCACTCATCACCTTCCGCGAGAAGCAACTCTCGCCCACACAAACATCCCTGTTACCGACGGAAAGTCCAGATGCTCGAAATAAGAGGAAAAGGAGACGCGGCTTTACAACGAAGCGAGGGTGTGTTTTCTGGCCTCGGCGGCCGCAGAAGGCACACGCTACAAGACAATCTGATCCTGTAGGCTCGGGTCTCCACGCTGAAGGGGGCTGTAGCACCCTCGGCATCGACGACGCCTTCAGCAAGGTCCGACCCAGCATCGGACGGCGACGCGGCCCAGGGACTCCTCCGGGAATCCGGCCCGAGCAGGCGGCTCGGCCAATTACCCCTGGGGCCTCGGCCAACCATCTTCCAAGGGCGCCAGCCCGACCCGAGGCCTCGGTTCATCGACTCCAACGACGAGCCCCGCTGATGGGCAACCCGGCTCGGCTCCGGCCAACCAGGTTCCCATTTTCGAGCCAACTTCGCCTCTGTTCGTACTGATATCGCTACCCCTGGCCTCGGCTCATCGAAGAGCGGCCAAGGGGTCCCTTTAACCAAGCTAGAGGAGCCTCAGGCAACAAGGCCGATCGAGCCGAGGGATTCCTACGCCTCCGGGATACGGATACCTCACTCGTCACCTTGACACGGGGCGACTCACGCTGGTGAAGCGGTTCAGTTAAATCAACAGGCGAGACTTAGTGCTCGAAAATGAGGAAAAAACACGGCTCCGTGCCAAAATTACATACATGTTCAGGCCTCGACAGCCACAATGAACAAAAACACTGGCATTCGAAGTGCCATTACAAACGGAACTCCGGTTCCCCCTCCGCAGGTACGAACAACCCCACTCCGAGGGGGAAGGCCTGCGGAGCAACGGAAGGCCAACGAACGATACGCCGTCACCTACTCCAGCAGCGGCGACGACGACGACTTCTGCTCCGGGGGGTCGAACAGCGGCAGCACTGACCTCAGGGAGGGTGCTGCTGCCAGGAGGCCCCCGCCCCCGCCAAAACTCGTGAGGCAAGGACGGGCAGAAGGCCGTAGAGTTGGAGGTCAGTCCGTGGCCGGCCCGGCCTGTCGCGCCGGCGGAAGAACCTCTTCCAGCTGCCGTGGCGGACGCCGGCACCGCGAGCGGCTTCAAAGCTACTCGCGTCTGAAGACCGGGCACGCTGCAGCTGCCAGCGCAACGGACGACAACCGCTCCTCCCCCCCATCACTGAGTGAAGGAGCGGACCACCGCCCGCGCAGGGGCTGACCCCAACTCGGCACTCTCCCCTCCCCAGCCTTGGTGATGAAAATCCTTGAGGCTGAGGGAGGGGAAGGGCCGCAGCCCGGCTCGCTTTCCCCCACCATCAAGCCGGAGGTCACCATCCTGGGTGACCACCGGTGGAGGGGTGCGGCCGGGCTGCATGATGAAAATCCTTGAAGCCGAACGATGGCTGAAAGGTACCAACTCCCACGGAGTTGCGTTCCTTCAACGAGGAGACGGAAGGACGGCGGATACCCCCCATCCGGGGGCTTGGAAGATGGAAAGACGCGACGCATAAGGGAGGAAGAAGACACGGTTGCCTTCCGAAAGGGGTCGCCCTCCTTTTAAAGGCGACTCTCCCTACGTGCGCCCCCAAACGCCACGGGCCGAGTCTTCTCCAACACGCTCCAAGGCCCTCCCCTGCGGCACGGGGGCTGGGTCCCGCATGTCATGCAAACCGACTCAGAAGCAGAAGAAGCCAAACCGCCGCGCGCGGCGCACACAACCGCCCAGCGGTTACAAGCGATTCCCCACTTTCGCCCAGACCAACGGGCGGGAGGGGCGGAAAGCCATGCAGGCGGCATGCAACCGCGCCAGGTGGACGCGCTTCTCCGACTTCTGACGCGCCGGCTTGGAGGCCCAGGCCCACGCGTCGCGCAACCAGCGCACCAGTTGCTGCATGCAAGCAACCACACCGCCACTTGTGCCCCCGTCGCACCTCTTCGGTTGTGGAGCCTATGCTGCGACTCAAGGCGACCCAGCGCACGACCCAGCAGCGCCAGCCTGGCGCGATGGTCAAAGCGGCCGAAAGTGGGCCGGCAGTAATGGCGGTGGCAGGCGGGCGGGCGCAGCAGTCACGTCGTCAGCCAGGCTCATGTCCCATCCTGGGACAGCAAGAGGGCCTCCTCCCACGGCGTGAAGACGGAGCACCCGTGATCCGTTCCTCGAACGGCTCGCGCACGCGTAACGGCCGCCCCGCCAACCACTCGCCCCGTCGCATTAACTCCGCGGCGGGACAGGCGGCGACTCTGGCAGGAGAAGCGGACGACGCTTCGCCTTCGCCGTAATAACCGCGTCAAAAAAAGGTACGCCACGTCGTTTGATTTCGTATCCTTTTCCTTTTTCCCTCTTTCTCTATCTCTTGCAACAGGAACCGGGGAAGGGGGATACCCCGGAAGGGATCCTTCTCTGTGAAGGAACCGGGCTCCGAGCCCCCCCTACTGATCAGAGGTTCGAAGGCTGGCCCTCCGAGGGGTTCAACAGTCGCCTCAGATCGCGTGGGCCCGACACCCACTACTGGTCAGGGGTTCGAAGGCCAGCCCCCCGAAGGGCCCCATGGCCGCCTCAGGCTACTCGGGCTCCGCGCCCATTACTGATCAGGGGTTCGAAGGCTGGCCCCCGAAGGGTTCACAGTCGCCTCAGACGCCGAGCGAGGGATGACCAGGGGTACGTTCGATACATAACCGAGGCTCGGGCTGCGCTCCCGAGGTACCCTAGGACATTTCCGAGACCAGCGGGAACGATCTTGTAACGGAATCCCATCGGAGGGAGGCATCGAGCCCTCGGACCCCGTCACCAGGGGACCGGGTCCGGCAAATCACCCGCAAGTACTTTTGGGCGTGCCTCTGGGCCCCTAGCCGACCCCCAACGAACGGGGCACGGACGTCCACTCGGATTACCCGCTTGCAGCTCACCGGAGACACCATGTTCGGTGCCCATCGAGGGTAACATGGCGCTCTCCCCCCCTCCTCCTTGCGGAAAGGCGACGTAGGGGCGTATGTAAAAAAGCCGAGTCTGTCCCTGATCGTCCTCTCGCCCTGTGCGGAGGCTCGGGGGCTGCTCTCGCAAACCCGGCTCCGGCCAAACCGTTGACAGCGTCAACATACCAGCCCGAGAGCTTGGGCCCCGACCGTGCACCCGGGCTACGGCCAGTTCGCATGAGGGAACGACCAGACCAGCCGAAGCATTACGCAAGGCATTAAGACCTCGAAGGAGTGTAACCACTCCTCCGAGGCCTCGGGGGCTACACCCGGCGGGTGCGCTCGCGCGCACCCACCGGAACAAAAGTGCAACCGAGAAAGGCTGGTCCCCTTGCAAAAAAGTGCGACGAAAGCCTCCAAGCGAGTGCTAACACTCCCTTCAAGGCTCGGGGGCTACTGTCGGGGACCATAATTAGGGGTACCCTCAAGACGCCTAATTCTCAGCTGGTAACCCCCATCAGCATAAAACTGCAAAGGCCTGATGGGTACGATTAAGTCAGGGATCAGTCCACACGAGTGACTCGATCACGCTTCGCCTGAGCCTAGCCTCGGCCAAGGGCAGCCGACCTCGAGAGACTTCCGTCTCGCCCGAGGCCCCCCTTTTTACGGCGGACACACCTCCGGCTCGCCCGAGGCCTTGGCTTCACTTAGAAGCAACCCTGACTAAATCGCCGCGCCGACTGACCAGGTTGCAGGAGCATTTAACGCAAAGGTGGCCTGACACCTTTATCCTGACACGCGCCCCTCGGCAGAGCCGAAGTGACCGTCGTCACTCCACCGCTCCATTGACCAGTCTGACAGAAGGACAGCGCCGCCTGCGCCACTCCGACTGCAGTGCCACTCGACAGAGTGAGTCTGACAGGCAGTCAGGCCCTGCCAAAGGCGCCATAGGAAACTCCGCTCCGCCCGACCCTAGGGCTCGGACTGGGCTAAGACCCGGAAGACGGCGAACTCCGCTCCGCCCGACCCAGGGCTCGGACTCGGGCTAAGACCCGGAAGACGGCGAACTCCGCTCCGCCTGACCCCAGGGCTCGGACTCGGGCTAAGACCCGGAAGACGGCGAACTCCGCTCCGCCCGACCCCAGGGCTCGGACTCGGGCTAAGACCCGGAAGACGGCGAACTCCGCTCTGCCCGACCCCAGGGCTCGGACTCGGGCTCGGCCCTAGAAGACGACGAACTCCGCTTCACCCGACCCCAGGGCTCGGACTCCGCCCTGGCCTCGGCCGAACGATCTCCGCCTCGCCCGACCCGAGGGCTCGGGCTCAGCCTCGGCACAGAAGACAGACTCGACCCCGGCTTCGGAGGAGCCCCCACGTCGCCCGACCTGGGGCACAGGCCCGCCACGTCAACAGGGAGCGCCATCATCATCCTACCCCGAGCCGACTCGGGTCACGAAGAACAAGACCGACGTCCCATCTGGCTAGCTCCACCAGATGGACAATGATGGCGCCCCACAAGCTCTGTGACGACGGCGGCTCTCAGCTCTCTTACGGAAGCAAGGCAACGTCAGCAAGGACTCGACCGCTCCTATAGCTGTCCCTCCGCCAGGCTCCGTTGCTCCTCCGACAGCCACGACATCACGCCAGCAAGGTGCCAAGACCTCTCCGGCTGCCACATCGGCATGTACCTAGGGCGCTAGCTCTCTCTCCGCTAGACACGTAGCACTCTGCTACACCCCCATTGTACACCTGGATCCTCTCCTTACGACTATAAAAGGAAGGACCAGGGCCTTCTTAGAGAAGGTTGGCCGCGCGGGGACGAGGACGAGACAGGCGCTCTCTTGGGGCCGCTCGCTTCCCTCACCCGCGTGGACGCTTGTAACCCCCCTACTGCAAGCGCACCTGACCTGGGCGCGGGACGAACACGAAGGCCACGGGATCTCCACCTCTCTCACGCCCGTCTCCGGCCACCTCGCCTCTCCCCCCTTCGCGCTCGCCCACGCGCTCGACCCATCTGGGCTGGGGCACGCAGCGCATTCACTCGTCGGCTCGGGGACCCCCCGGTCTCGAAACGCCGACAAGTATCGTCAGAATAGCCAGCAGAGAGGTAACCAGTATCAGAGGCAGAACAACCAGGCACCTCGCCTTCCTGCCCCAGCAACGAATCAGAACAACCAAGCAGCCCCAACACAAGGAGGAGGCAGAGGATGCTTCCACTGTGGAGAACAAGGCCACTGGGCAATGCATTGTCCAAAGAAGATGGCGCAGCAGCAGACCAACCCCAATGCTCCAACAAGGCAAGGTGTACCTCAACAGGCAGCAGTTAATCGTGGCCAAGCGTACAACCGTGGAAAGGTGAACCACTTGGAGGCCGAAGTGATCCAGGATGCACCAGATGTGGCAGTAGGTATGTTCTCAGTCGAATCTCATCCCGCAAAAGTGCTATTTGATACTGGTGCAACTCATTCATTTGTCACTGCAACATGGGTAGAAATGCATAACATCTCAGTAGAGGCAATGATGCCGCCCATGAGGATTAATTCGGTCGGTGGTAAAGTGCAAGCAGATAAAATATGCTCAAATATAAGGGTGGAAATAAGGGGGATAGGGTTCCCCAGCGACCTAATAGTAATAGACACCCCTGGGGTAGATGTCATCCAAGGGATGAATTGGTTAATGAAGTATGAAGCGAATGTTAGCTGTGACAAGAGGATCGTAACATTGAAGTCCCCGCTTGGAGAGGAGGTAGTGGCTGAGCTAAGGATGCCTAAGACAGTGAAAGGAGATTGTCACCAGATTTTGGTTGATAGTAAGGAGGCCAACCCGCTTGAGGCTATCAGGGTTGTGTCGGACTTTCCAGATGTGTTTCCTGAAGAATTAACGGGCATGCCACCCGAGAGAAAGGTCGAATTTGCCATAGAGCTTATCCCTGGTACCGCCCCCATTTCTAAAAGAGCCTATCGAGTGTCTGGACCAGAATTGGTGGAACTCAAGAAGCAGATAGATGAGCTGTTAGAGAAGGGTTACATCAGACCAAGTACCTCGCCTTGGGTCGCTCCAGTATTGTTTGTAGAGAAGAAAGATGGTACCAAACGGATGTGCATAGATTACAGAGCCCTGAATGAAGTCACTATTAAGAACAAGTACCCCTTGCCAAGGATAGAAGATCTGTTTGACCAGCTCAGAGGTGCCAGCGTATTCTCGAAGATAGATCTGAGATCAGGGTACCATCAACTCAGAATCCGACCCTCAGATATACTGAAGACAGCATTCATCACCAAGTATGGGTTATATGAGTATACAGTTATGTCCTTTGGTCTGACAAACACACCAGCCTTCTTTATGTATCTGATGAACAGTGTGTTCATGGATTACCTAGACAAGTTCGTGGTAGTGTTTATCGACGATATTCTCATATATTCTCAAAGTGAGGAAGAACATGTGGAACATTTGAAGATGGTATTGCAAAGGCTACGAGAGCATCAGTTGTATGCCAAGCTGAGTAAATGCGAGTTCTGGATTCATGAAGTCTTGTTTCTGGGTCACATCATAAACCAAGATGGGTTAGCTGTGGATCCAAAGAAAGTAGCAGATATCCTGAACTGGAAAGCACCGAAGGATGTTCGTGGAATCAAGAGCTTCATTGGAATGGCCGGATACTATAGGCGTTTCATTGAAGGCTTTTCAAAGATTGCTAGGCCAATGACAGCATTGCTAGCGAAGAAAGTTGAGTTTAAGTGGACCCAAAAGTGCCAAGAGGCATTTGAAGAACTGAAGAATAGATTGACTACAGCACCTGTGTTAGTTCTGCCTGATGTTCACAAGACATTCTCGGTGTATTGCGATGCTTCCTACATCGGATTGGGATGTGTGCTAATGCAAGAAGGAAGAGTGGTAGCATACTCATCTCGACAGCTGAAGATCCATGAGAGAAATTATCCCACACACGACCTGGAGTTGGCAGCAGTGGTTCATGCTTTAAAGACATGGAGACATTACCTGTATGGGCAGAAGTGCGACATCTACACAGATCATAAAAGTCTGAAATACATATTCACCCAGTCGGAGTTAAACATGAGGCAGCGAAGATGGTTGGAATTGATCAAAGACTATGAGTTGGAGATACATTACCATCCAGGCAAAGCCAACGTTGTTGCAGATGCTCTGAGCAGGAAGAGTCAAGTCAATATGATGGCCACGTACACAATGCCATATGAGTTAGCCAAGGAGTTCGACAGACTGAGTCTCGGTTTTCTGAACAGTACGCAAGGAGTAACAGTGGAATTAGAGCCCACCCTAGAGCGGGATATCAAAGAAGGGCAGAAGGATGATGAAAACATCAACAAGATCCGGCAGCTGATCTTAGAAGGAAGAGGCAAAGACTTTCGAGAGGATGAAGAGGGAGTAATATGGTTCAAGGACCGACTGTGTGTTCCCGACATCAAACCTATTCAGGAGCTGATCCTAAAGGAAGCTCATGAGACAGCCTACTCCATACACCCTGGAAGTGAAAAGATGTATCAGGATCTAAAAAGGAGGTTTTGGTGGTATGGCATGAAAAGAGAGATTGCAGAATATATCGCCATCTGTGATAGCTGTCAAAGAACCAAAGCAGAGCATCATAGGCCCGCCGGACTGTTGCAGCTATTGCAAATTCCTCAGTGGAAGTGGGATGAGATCGGGATGGATTTTATAGTTGGCCTACCTCGTACCCGGGCCGGCTATGATTCCATCTGGGTGGTTGTGGACCGCTTAACAAAGGTGGCCCATTTCATACCCGTGAAGACAACGTACACCGGAGCAACATTAGTTGAGTTATACATGTCCCGGATAGTCTGCCTACATGGTGTGCCGAAGAAGATAGTGTCAGATCGAGGAACACAGTTCACCTCTCATTTTTTGCAACAGCTACAAGAAGCTTTGGGCACGCATTTGAATTTCAGCTCGGCTTATCACCCGCAGACACACGGTCAGACTGAAAGAACCAATCAGATCCTAGAAGATATGTTGAGAGCCTGTGCGTTGCAAGACAAGTCAGGATGGGACAAAAGGTTACCTTACGCAGAATTTTCCTACAACAATAGTTACCAGGCCAGCTTGAAGATGTCACCGTTTCAGGCGCTCTATGGACGGAGTTGTAGGACTCCGCTGCATTGGGACCAGCCTGGAGAGAGACAGGTGTTTGGCCCCGACATTTTGCTTGAAGCCGAAGAGAATATCAAAATGGTTCGGGAGAATCTGAAGATAGCACAATCAAGGCAGCGAAGCTATGCTGACAGAAGGAGAAGAGAACTGAGTTTTGAAGTGGGAGATTACGTCTATCTGAAGGTGTCGCCTATCAGAGGAGTCAGAAGGTTCGGAGTCAAGGGCAAGTTAGCACCCCGGTACGTTGGACCATATCAGATTCAAGCAAAGCGTGGAGAAGTGGCCTACCAGCTCAACCTACCATAAAGTTTGTCGGTAGTGCACAATGTGTTCCACGTGTCGCAATTGAAGAAGTGTCTGCGAGTACCAGAAGAACAGTTGCCAGTGGAGGACTTGGAAGTCCAAGAGGATCTGACATACATAGAGAAGCCAACACAGATTCTGGAGTTTGCAGACAGAGTCACCCAGAGGAACACCACCAGAATGTGCAAAGTCAGATGGGGCCACCACTCTGAGGAAGAAGCAACCTGGGAACGAGAGGATGATCTGAAAGCCAAATACCCTGAACTCTTTGCTGACCAACCTTGAATCTCGGGGCGAGATTCTTTTAAGAGGGATAGGTTTGTAACACCCTGAATTTGGGGTATAAAATTTCTTTGCTCATATTCACAAATTCAGGTGTTACTCCTCTCATCTCATCTCCCCAATCTCTTTTTTCTCTTTTCTATAGAAGAAGAGTGGTTATTTTATTTGTAAATGCAATTATAATCTAGTAGGTTAAACCCTAAGGGAACAATGGTTGTTGCATCAGGTTAGAAAGCATTTGTTTTTTTGTTTGATGAATGGTTTGCTTGATCTTTCATCTAATCAATTATTTGCACATAAAGTCAAACTGAAATAAATAGAAAAGAGAAAGAAAAGAGAAAGAAAAAGGAAAAGGAAAAGTGGCCCAGCCCCCTTCCCTGGCCCATCTCGGCCGGCCCAGCCGCCCCCTCCCCCCTCTCATTCCCCCCCCCCCCGCTCGGCCCACCGCGCCAGCCTCCCTTCCCCTCGTGGGCCCGCGTGCGCGCGGCCCAGCTCGGCCTGCCGCTTCCCCGCGCCAACCGCACGGCCCAGCCAGTGTCGCGCCCGCGGCCCAGCGCGCCTGCCGCAGCCCATCCCCGCGCCAGCGCTCCCCCGCGCGACTGCGCGCGTCGCGGCCCAGCGCGCGAGCCAGCCCAGCTTCCCAGCCGAGGTGCGCCCCCACAGCCCAGCGCGCCCTGCGCGCTCGCATGGACGCCTGCCACCGCCGCTACAGCCTGGGCCCACGCGTCAGAGAGCCAGCGCGCACTGTGCATCTTCCCCAAGCGATTCTTGCGCAGTTTTCTCGCCCACGACGTCTCCAAAATCGAACTGCCCATGATTCTTGCGCAGTTTCTCGCCCACCACCGCTTCTCCTCGCCTCGCCCCCGCTCTCTGCGTCCCCTTCGCTGTCGGAGTGCCGCGTTGCCGAGGTGAGCTCACCCCCTTTCTCTCTCCACCACTCTCTTCCTCATTTTTTTGTTGTGTCAGCGTGTTGTCGCTCGCCATGGCCGGAGCTCGGCTGAGCCGGCTCGGCCGACCTCGTCACTCCTCTTCTGACCGCAGCGCGCCCAGCCACGTCGGCGCCTAGCGCAGCAGCAACCGCGCCCTCCCCTTCGTCGGAGAAACCTCGCCCCCTGCGCGTATCCCCTCTCTCCTCCCATGGCCGACGCAGCCATCACAGCGGCATCCTGTGCTGCATCCTGGCAGCCAGCCGCTCCCAGCCCTCTGCGGTCGTCCCCCAGCCATGGCGCAGCCCGCGTGACCGTCCCTTCGCCGACGAGCCTAGCCCCTGCGCGCCGTGGCCGAGTCGCTGCGAGCTCAACACGCCCAGCCCGTCCCCATGCCTCCGGTCGCCGGTGCGTTGCGAGCACGGCCGAACCCAGTCCAAATCAGCGAGCTGCCGCGCGCCCAGCATCCAGTGCCCGATCGTCCGTCGCCGCCGTGGTTAGCTATGGTGACCGAATCGCCGAGCCCGACCCCGCCGACGTCCTTGCAGCCCGCCCCGTCCGTTCGTCCATCATCGTCGTGCCTCGGACTCACCAACAGTCGTGTCGCGCATGTTAAATCGCGCGCGCAGCGCCTCGCAATGCTCTCGCAGCCGTCATCGCGCAACTAGTGTGCGCGCTCGCGTTCGCTTGCGCGCAGTGTGTCGACGGGACCTCGTCTACCCCTAGACGACTCCCGTCTACCCCCGTCTACCCCTCGTCTAACCCCCGTATGCGTTCGTGTCGTTCGCCATCGCCCGCGCGTCGCGCAATAAACCGTCGTGTGCTGTTCGCGCGCGTTGCGCGTGCTGTTCGCACGTGTCGTCGTGCATTCTACGCACGTTAATAATTCGCCTCACCTAGAATAGCTCGCGCTAATTAAATAGATATTTAAAACAACGGTTACTCGAGTAGCAAATTAAATCGGGACTAAGTAGTGATTTTACTTAGCATACGGTTAATGTCTGTCAATATGATTAAGCCGAATTAAATATTATAATTCATATTCGCTTAGTGTAAACGTGGTATCCCTCGACCGTAGCGTCAGTCATCTCGGTTCCGTTCTCGCGTAGTCGTAGATGCGAATTCTATGTCGCGTGCATATTCATTTGATCTATATTGTTGTATGGTGTACTGTTTTCTACCATTTCAAGAATGTTGGATGTATGTTTGCACTCGCGTAGATATCGGGCCGTTCGTGGAGTCTGAGGGAATTGCAGGAGAAGACCCTGAGCAGCAGCAGCTTGGTGAAGGCAAGTGTCCTCAGTCCCATTATGTCTCATTTACTTTATAATACACTGTCCCGCATACTATGAACAACCTAAGGATTTACTAGCTTTCTATTTATCTTATCCTTGTTTACCTTTCGGATTACTATGGTTAACTATATGCTAGCGCTTTACTCTAATCAACGGACATGATGAGAATTACTTGATGATACGATGCTTTTATTTTGGATACGATGGTGATATACTTGTGGCATTTTAGGGGACTCGGGCCGTTTCCCGAGTACCTCTCCGTAAGGACCTGTTCGTTGAGAGACCACCCGGGATAACAGTGCAACCATGAGGGTGAAATGGGATGCCCTTAGCTAATTAATTAGAGGAACTAGAGGTGTAGTTGCTTCGCCGTCGTGCCGTCAATGGGGTCCAGGCACAGTGCTTGCTCTGCCGAGGCTGAGTGCCGAGGTTCTTTCGTTTTGCTTTTTGGTTAGTCACTCTGCTGCGGGGAGGGGTACTGTGTTTATCAAACTGGAGAAACCTAATGGGCGGCTATGACCTCTAGGGAATCTTTGTAAAAGCTACGTAGTGATACCCTGCCGGACCACCTAGGTAGTGGTCAATGAGGATTAGCTCTCCCCGGGTAGAAAGGGAATCATGACTCGTGGGTAAAGTGTGCGACCTCTGTAGAGGGTAGTGAAACTGATATATCAGCCGTGCTCACGGTTAAGAGCAGCCTTGGGATCCTCTTTGATTAGAGATACTCCGGATACACCTCAGATGATGACTTTAATGATGATGGTTAATGAGGGTGACTTTAATTATGTATTCTAGTATTTCCTCTCCGAGGAGGTACTTTTTGGGATTATAACTTGGGTTTTATGATAAAATCTGGCTTCTACCAACAATAAATACCTGACCAACTAAAAGCAATTGCTTGAGCCTAACCCCACATACAAGCTAGTCCACTTCAGCCAAACGGGGCAATTGCTGAGTACGTTGATGTGTACTCATCCTTGCTTTACCACAAAACACCAGGTTGTCCACATTGTAACCACTGCTCAGGAGAAGACGAAGCCGTGGAAGGAGACTTCCAGGAGTTCCAAGACTACGACGAGTTCTAGGTGTGGGTTGGCGGCAACCCCCAGTCAGCTGCCTGTGAAGGCCTTATCTTTACTGCGTTTCTCTTAGCACTTTGATTTATCAGATTAGTTGATGACTATGTGGATGTCTCTGACTCTGTGATGTAATAAGTTAATACTCTTTTATGTTATTATTCGAGCACTGTGCGATGATGTTCATTTATGTAATCGCTGTGTACGTGAGTTCTGATCCTGGCACGTACATAGTTCGCATTCGGTTTGCCTTCTGAAACCGGGTGTGACATCGCAACACACTTAAATCGGAATAACCCGTCAGTCCCTCAGATCTAGTCTGATAGAGCCACTTAACCAGGATCAAATTCCACTGTCTCACTCGAAGGTGAGTCACAGAAGAAATACAATAAAATAGGAAACCTCAAATTAAGTGCTGAATTATTACATAGGTCGGAGTTTTTGAGTAGCGAATAAGAGTTCACAAAATAAAATGCAGCGGATAATCGTTGTCGTCGGTATCGAGGACATGGGCAAGGCCTAGCCCACTACTCCTCATGCTCCTCTCCTGCCGGAGCAACATCCCACTCGACCGTCCAACCCGTGGCAAGGTGGTAGGCCAAGTCACACCATCAACCATTTCCTGAATGGTACCTGCAAAAAATTATGCCACAAGCAAGGCTGAGTATACTAATACTCAGCTAGACTTAACCGGTGTGAGGAGTCTACTCCTCTACCTCTAGACTATGCAGCTGTTTGGCTGAGGGGTTTGGTTTGCCAAAAGCACTAGCTGTTTCTAAAATCAATTTTTAGCCTTTCAAATTCTGTCATCATTAACTTAGCTAGGTTTGCTCCTTCTAAGCATACATAGTAACAAGCATTTAGTTCAATCAACAAATTATCTCATGTAACCTCATTTCACTTCTTACTCGATGCAGTACAAGGGGTCAAGCAGTCTCATTAGCTGCGAGAAGCAGACGATTCGAATCGAGTTTTAACCTTGCAAGGTAAACCTAAACACACGGCATGTCAGGGTACTCCGACCCCACACATGACAATCGTCCCCATCGATTCCCCGTTCGCGTCCAGGCCTCACCGCCTTGGCATACAATGCTCCACTGACCCCGGCTGCCGCCGTGCAGTGACCGCACTTGTACCCACCACAGCTAGCATGGGAGACCCAGTCTCAGGTCGCATGAGGGATAAAGTCTGCGCCCGGCTTCACTCAGGTACTAGGTTTACCGGTTACCATTTTTCCCGGCATGTGCTTAGTACGTTCAAAAGCTTGACTCAGGTATCCACACATTAATCCTTAATTCCTTATCCCGTCTCATGGTCAAGGCATCCTCCCTGGATCCAAGTCCATAGACTAACATAGATCCTGTTATCAAGATGAATACAATCAATTCCTGACCTCGCGCGAGTGCTAGAAAAATCACTCGACTTCTACCGAGATCCTGATTAGCAAAGCAGCTACTCGACCTAGCATACTAGTATTCATCTCAAAAAGGAATCCTAAGTTCATGCAACTAGAGGTTTCAAGCAACTCATACACTTAAGTGCACATTACAATCCTACAAGCATTAAGTGTAGTAAAGTAGCATATAATAATACAGTTATGCATATAAACTGGGGATTGCCTTCAATTGCTGGGGCTGCGGGGAGATCCTCGATAGCAGCCTCGGAAGCTTGCTCCTGGTCCTCCTCTTGGACAGATCCTTGCTCGGGGATGAGCACGTACTCTCCGTCGGCAAGATTACAATCTAATAAATGCAATGCGTAAGATATATGCATGATATGATATGTGCTTTTAGAAATTACAACTTTTGACGGTGTATGATCTACTTGAGTTAGACAAGGTTAAACCTTACTTATGTAAGACTTCTGGGTGGTATACTTGGTAAATTGGATCAAACTTAGCTAAGGTAAGTGGTAGGTTTATTTTTGGGGTTCCACTAAATTCTTTTAAAGCCTTAGTGAGTTTTGACAAGAATTCAAGTTGGACTCATTGGAGTGAGGTTTATTTCTTCTTTCTTTTTCTTTATTCTCCTTAAGTTTTTTTTGGAGTGGGTTTGAACTACAAGTTGCCTTAATAAAATTCCAAAATTTCTGTAAAAATTACAGTGGCTTATTACTGGTGTATAGTTCTCCAAATTTGGGGATCAGAAAATGAATAGTTTTCTCTGGACAAAATTACCAAATTTTAGGGCAGAAGGGGTGCTTTGAACTACAACTATTATTTAACAGTAGGTAATTCTCTAAAACTTATTTTTGCTGGCTTTTAGGTGTTATAACATGACTTGGCACAAAATTTTAGCCATTAATACCTATTAGTTATTTTACTAGGGTTTTCTCAAGTTTCTAGCCAAAGAGGTGCTTTCTACTACCACTATATTTGAAAAATATCAAACAACAGATTTTTGATTTTTCTTAGCTTCTATTTTGCGCAAGAGCAATCATTCTGAAGTTTGGCATATTTTTGCTTAAGGGAAGGGGTGGTATGCATTAATTGGATTAAATGGCCTTTCTCATAGGATATTAGCAATAGGTATTATTTTGCATCATTTCAAAGGGTTTGCATTTTTCTCTGGTGGTTTATCTTATTATTGACTTAGCAAAATTTTGGTTGCCCATTATTGCATTATTATTGGTTATTCATGATTTATTTGGAAAATGCCTTATTATCATATTATATTTGTTTACCCTACTTAAAATGTTGGGCTGAGGTGTTCATTATTTTTGCAGTGGGGTTCTGGTGGTTACAAGTCCACTGGATTTTTATTATCAACTTTGGGTCTAGTTTTGTAATTCTAAGAATTGATTTCTAGTTGGAATAAGGCTAAATAAAACATTTCATTTTAAAATTGATCTGGACTAAAGGTCTCTTTATTTTTCCTAGGTTCTCTGTTACTTAAGCAAACTAGGAAAAATAGTTTCACTCACTGTTCATTAATTTCTAATGCCTTTCTGATTTTTCCTAAGTTTTGGGCAAAATAGCTTAAATGGATTTCTACACTATATTTTTCAATACTGGGGTTCCTACTATTTTTTAAATAGTGTCTAAAAGAGGTTTGAAAATCTACAAATTTTCTTATGTTCAGCACAGAAGCAAAATTAATTTTCCTTAATTAAACAAGGTTTGGTCAGTTTCTGTTTTTTAATTTTAAACTCTAAAAAATAGAACAGAAAGCATAGGGTTTATTATTTTTAAATGATAGTTCATAATATTTAGTATCGAGCAAAATTAGTTCGACAACTTTTGATTAAGAATTCATCAAGTTATGGATTTTCTAAGTTCTCTGGTTATTTAAAAAGATTAACAGAATTGATTAAATGGAAAACTACTTTGCACTGGGGTCCCTGGCGGGTGTTTCAAGTTTTTCCTCATGGATCAGTCCCTGGGCTACTATTCAAATGAGCCACTAACATTGCAGAAAACCCCCCGGGTTCTTCTAATCCTAACCCGGCCGGTCAGGCAAGCGATCGAACACGTGGCTTTTCGCTTCTGCCCGAGTTCAAGCGCCCATAGGTTGAAGATCTTCGCGAATTTGGGCATGATCGCTGCACAAGATTTGCTCCCCCGACAGAGCTTTGTCGTTTGTGTGTGGAAGTCAAGCGGTTTGGGGCAGTGTACAGAGAGTTGTCGTGTCACAAAGGTGGCAGTGTCACAAGGTGAGTCCCGAGGTAAAACTGCGCCAAAACCGTGTCAAATGAAATTGGTTTGAGTTCAATCTTTTCCAGGGCGTGTTCAAGGGAATTTGGCACAACTTTGATGTTTGGACTTGTTTGATTTGAGTTCTGAAAAAGAGAGAACGAGATTGATCTTTGAGAGGGGGCTGAAATTCAGATTGCTGAATTTCTCAATTTTCCCCAAGTGCATTAATTTAGGGGCTGTTTTGGGGATTTTAAAAAGTTCAAAAGGCAAAACTTCCTTACTATGTTTTGTTAGTTAATCAGTGAACTAAAACTTTATAATTTGGTTTTCTCCAAAAATGTATTTTTCTCCCAAGGGTTTCTCCCATTTACCCTTTATGCATAAATGGTTCACTTAGGGTTAACTAGGGTTTAAGGGTTTTTCTTTTTTTTTTGAATTCATGAAAACTTTAAGTAGACTTCAACTTAATTCTTTGTTCTCATTTTCAATGTTCACCCTTTTATTGAGATTGCATGTGATCATGAGTTGGGGCTAGCTTAAGGAAGAACCCTAAGTGACACTGGGGTGTCACAGCCTTCCCCCCTTAAAGGAATCTCGTCCCGAGATTCGGGCCAGAGTCCTCCCGGGGTGAAGCGAAGGGTGAGACTTATAGGAAGTGGGTGCTTATTGTTATTATTAGAGTAAACTGCTCTTCGAATGTCATTCTCTTTGCAACTTCAGAAGGAAGTCCTTTTCAAGTTTTGTTTCATGATTACTTCATTCTGATTTAAGATCATATTTTTGAAAATTAGATTCGAAGGGCAGGAGGAGGGGTTGGGGGTGTGATTACGTACCAGCTTCCTTAGGTAGGTAATCGGGGAAGTTGGATCTCAAGAATTCCTCGGTTTCCCAAGTAGCTTCTTCCTCTGAGTGATTACTCCACTGGACCTTGTACATCTTGATTGATTTAGCCCGAGTTGATCTTTCTTTGCAATCCAGAATCTTGGAGGGGTACTCTTGGTACGATAGATCTGGCTCTATCTCCAATTCTGGCTCTGCTATGATCTCGGTCGGCAATCGAACACACTTCTTCAACTAAGGTACATGGAACACACTGTGAATGGCAGACATTTTTGAAGGTAACTTCAGCTTATATGCCACGGGTCCACATGCTTCTATGATCTCATAAGGTCCAATGTAACGAGGGGCTAGCTTGCCTTTGATCCCAAACCTCTGCACTCCCTTGGTGGGTGATACCTTGAGGTATACAAAACTTCCCACCTCGAACTGGAGAGGTTTCCTTCTTCTATCATGGTAACTCTTCTGCCTGGCCTGAGCAGCTTCTAGATTCTTCCTGATTAGTTTGACCTTCCTTTCGGCTTCAGTCACTAAGTCAGGTCCAAAAACTCCTCTTTCTCCAGGTTGAGACCAATTGAGTGGTGTCCTGCACCTTCTTCCATAGAGAGCTTCGAAACGTGCCATCCTTAGGCTGGATTGATAACTGTTGTTATAAGCAAACTCTGCCAAAGAGAGGTGCTTATCCCAGTTCTTGCCACAATCGATTGCACAAGCTCTCAGCATATCCTCCAGGATTTGGTTTACCCTTTCCGTCTGACCATCAGTCTGTGGGTGGTAAGCTGAACTTCTGATTAGCTTGGTTCCCAAAGACTCCTGCAATTGTTCCCAAAATCTGGCAACAAGTTGGGCTCCTCGGTCAGAAACAATGGTCCGAGGTAATCCGTGCAAACACACGATCCGGTCAATATACAATTCTGCATACTTCTGAGCCTTATCAGTGGTGTGCACAGGAAGAAAATGTGCCACTTTCGTCAGTCGGTCCACAATAACCCAAATCGAATCATGATGACGAGAGGTGTTGGGCAGAATCCATGCTGATGTCATCTCATTTCCATGAAGGTATAGATAGGGGTTGCAAAGCTCCAGCTGATTTCAAGTGGCTTGCCTTTATCCTCTGACAGGTGTCACATTCTGATACATACTGGGCTATCTCCCTCTTCATTCTGGTCCACCAATACAAAGGCTTCAGGTCATGGTACATTTTGGTGCTTCCCGGATGCATAGAGAATTTGGAGAGATGAGCCTCATCCAAGATTTTCCTCTTGAGGTCTTGGCTTTTAGGATTACCAATCTGTTTTTGAACCATAACACACCCTTTTCATCTTGGCGGAAACAATTATACTTCTCAACCTTCTGATGGAGATTCTTCTTGGTAATCTGCACTCCCTTGTCACTGAGCTGGGCCATGATGATCTGGTCTTGCAAAGCTGGCTCAACAGAAATGTGAGACAAAGAACCAGAAGGAATCACTTCAATTTGCATCTTGCTCAACTCATCACACAAGGTGTTAATGCGAGAATCCATTAGAATACAATTGCATTGCAACTTCCGACTCAAGGCATCTGCTACCACATTGGCCTTCCCTGGGTGATAATGTACCTCCAGGTCATAGTCCTTGATCAGCTCTAGCCATCTTCTCTGCCTCATGTTGAGATCAGCCTGAGTAAAGATGTACTTAAGGCTCTTATGATCAGTGAAGATGTTGCAGTGGGTTCCCATTAGATAGTGCCTCCACATTTTTAATGCATGAACCACTGCTGCCAACTCGAGGTCATGAGTGGGATAATTCTACTCATGAGGCCTGAGTGCTCTTGAGGCATAAGCGATGACTCGGTTGTCTTGCATCAAGACACAACCTAGTACAGTACCAGAGGCATCGCAATACACATCAAAAGGCTTGCTGTTGTCGGGTTGCGCTAATACTGGTGCTGTGGTCAGATGCTGCCTTAATGCATGGAAGGCATCTTCGCACTTCTGACTCCAAACAAACTTGGCTTCTTTCTTCAGCAACTCAGTTATAGGCTTCGCAATTCGAGAGAAATCCGGAATAAATCTTCGGTAATAACCAGCTAATCCCAGAAAACTCCGAATTTAACGGACAATCGTTGGTGGCTTCCAGTTCATCACCTCTTGCACTTTATCAGGATCAATAGCTATTCCTGCCTGAGAGATAGTGTGACCCAAGAATTTGATTTCCTTTAGCCAAAAATCACACTTGGACAACTTGGCATAAAGGTGGTGCTCTCGTAGACGTTGAAGCACTACATGCAAATGCCCAGCATGTTCTTCTTCGTTCTTTGAGTACACCAAGATATCATCGATGAAAACCACTACGAATTTGTCCAATTCAGACATGAAAACAGAATTCATCAGATACATGAAATATGTTGGTGCATTTGTCAGCCCGAATGACATCACCAAAAATTCATATAGCCCATATCTGGTTGAGAATGCCGTCTTCGGAATATCGCTTGTTCGTATCTTGATCTGATGGTAGCCAGAGCGAAGGTCGATCTTGGAAAACACCTTGGCCCCGACCAACTGGTCAAAAAGAACATCAATACGAGGCAAAGGATACTTGTTCTTGATAGTTACTGCATTAAGAGGGCGGTAATCTATACACATCCTCAAGCTTTCATCCTTCTTCTTCACAAACAGCGCTGGACATCCCCAAGGTGAAGTACTTGGGCGAATAAATCCCTTATCCAGCAACTCTTGCAATTGCTTCTTCAATTCTGCCAACTCAGCGGGTGGCATTCGGTAGGGCCTCTTGGAAATTGGGGCCGTTCCCGGTTGCAACTCGATGGCAAATTCAATATCCCGGTCTGGTGGCATTCCTAGCAATTCATCAGGAAATACATCTGCATACTCGCAGACCACTGGGATCTTCTTCAGAGGTAACTCCGTCATAGAGAAAGCACATGACTGAGTAGAACCTTGACTAGGCAGAATTAAGGTGAAGTTCCCACAGAATGGAGAATTAACTTCCACGGTACGGCTGGCTACATCAAGCACAACTTGGTGCAAGGTCATCCAATTGGCTCCCAGAATAATGTCCACATTTTCCAATCCCAACACAAGAAGAGTGGTTTTGACAATGTGGCTCCCTAGTTGAATAGGCACACTTTGGTTTAATTGATTAGTTGAAATTTTACCCCCCGGTGTGACTATCATAAATGACCCTTTTGAGTGAGAGAATGGCAGTTCACATTTAGCACTGAACTTCTGGCTAATGAAACTATGAGATGCACCCGAATCAAACAGAATTAAAGCAGGTTGATTATAAACTGAAAAGATACCGGTCATGATAGGAGCTCCCTCAGGTACTTCCTCTAGAGTAGTGAAGTTGAGCTTCCCTTGCCTGACTTGTACCTTCTGCTTTCTTCCCTTGTCTTGATTTGGTGCTGGCATCTGCCTCTGCTGGTTCCTGGGACAATTCTTGGCATAGTGGCCCACATTGCCACAAGTGAAACACTTGTTCCCATTGCCCTGGCGGAACTACTGCTGTTGCGGAGGCTGATTGTTCCTTGGAGCGGGGACTGGAAAGCGGTTGGGTGCCGGCTGCTGCTGCTGAGGTGGCCTGATCACCCATCTGCCTGCCTGCTGCTGGAAACCCCTGCTCTGATTGTGAGAAACAATCCGGAACCTCTAAGCCTGAGCGGATGGTGCTGCCATTGGTGCCTTTCTCTTCTTCTCTGCCCTGTGAGCTACAATGCAATCCTCCTAGGAGATGGCCATGTTGACCAACTCATTGAAGCTATCAGCCAGGACAGTGTTGAGTCATTCCCGCAGCTTGGTATTGAGACCCCTGCGGAAGCGGTCTCTCTTCTTTTCATCAAAATCAGCATGGTACCCTGCATACTGGCACAAGTCGTTGAAGGCTTGCGCATACTGCAGTACCGTGCGGGTTCCTTGATTAAGGGCCAGAAATTCATTCAGCTTCCGATCAAGAATGCCAGCTGGGATGTGGTGTCCTCTGAAAGCAGTCTTGAATTCCTCCCAAGACACTTCACGATCAGCGGGGAGCATAGCACGGAAGTGGTCCCACCAAGTCCGAGCAGGGTCGCGAAGCTGCTGTGCGGCGAAGCGAGCCTTGGCTTCATCAGGGCAGTCTCCCGTGAGGAGGGGAAACTTGGACTCGATGACGCGAAGCCATACGTCGGCGTCCAACAGATCCTCTGCCTTGGTGAACAAGGGTGGTTGCGTGCTCAGAAACTCCTGGTAAGTTGCCATTGCCGGAGGTCGCTGATGCTGGCCTCCACCATGCTGCTGAGGGTGGGGCTGGCGCTGCAAGAGCTGTCGCAGAATCTCATTTTGCTGGGCCATCAGCTCCTGCACTATGGGAGCTGGAGGAGGTGGCGGGGGAACCTGCTCGTTATGCCCGCGACGCTGCCTAGCTGCCATCTGAAAATAGAGATTGTCGCCATTGTCATCCCAACTCACAATTTCGAATGACAAGATATCAAATCATATGGAAGGAAAATGCCATAATCATAATATTAGGTTCGAAATGAAGATAACATGGTGACAAACATCCCACAGATTTCAAAAGTTCACAGGGTTACATCAATCAGGGGAAAGTACCCGTAAGCCTAGTCCAAAATCTGACATTAACTAAGCTCGCATAGGTTTCTATCCGCCTAAAAGTGTTGAAGTGACCGCTTAACCCTGAGCGGTGGAAGCGACACTGGATACGGGTGAAGGAGGCATCGCGGAGGTAGTCCCATGGGCACCAGGGGCTGGTCCTAGCTCCTCGGGAGCCTCTTCTCCCTCGCTTCCGACTTCATTGGCCTCCATCTCCAGGTGGTGCATGTCCAAGTGGTCATTTGCTTCTTTGAGTTCCCTCTGCACATCGTGAAGCTGGTTCTCCAAGACATCAATGGTGTTGTCTCGGATCTCCACCTGCTGCTCCAAGGCGGTAATGCGCTGGCTCAGCCTTTCCACCTGCAGATCCTTCTTTACCAACTCGGTGGATAGATTGACCACAAAATCTTCTCGACTGTCGAGAGTGAGCTTGGCGGTTTGAGCGACGTTAGAAAGGTGTGCCATAGCGTCGCTCTAAAGGGCCTGAAGGCGGTACAACACACTCATGCACTGAACGGTGACCCTCCCAACCAAGTCAGGATACATTGCCCACACATCCTTCACATGGCTCACGCGGTTACACCACATGGGATCATCCTTCTTCTCAGCAGGGAAGAGTCCTAAGGGGTGCATCACCATCTCCAGGGGATGGTAGCCACAGAAAGTCGTCAGAGTCTTCATGGCTGCCGCCTCAACGGTGTTGTGCGTCCTGAGTCCAATTGTCTCGGAATCAAGAGAACGCCAACCTGGCTGAAGGGGATGAGCCTCCAAAGTCAGCCAGACCCGACAACGAGGTACCTGATACTCCTCATACAACTGCACCGTGTACAAAGGGGGCGTAGGGTAACCGGCAGAGTTAAGCACTTCCCACATGATGGAAGGAAAGCCATCGCGAGAAAGGAAGTCAGAACTGAAACAAGTGTCTCCTCCACTGGCGGGGGTGGGTGAATTCATCTGCGAAAGGGAACCAAAGGTAAAGATTATGGTGGAAGGAAAAAGAATAAGAGAGCCCGGATGGTTTTAAAGAAGGTGGGTTAGCTCAAGTTTTTAATTCCTTTTTGTGTTTATAATGCATGCATGCTGAAAGTAACGTTGCCTCTCCAAAAATAGGGTGCTCTTAGGGCATCCTTAAAAATATAAGTACGGGCCCACGGGGCCTAATTAATTAGCCACCTATTTCTCCCTCTATGCCTAAGGCCTTTCGTCCTAGGTTTAGCGGTCTAGTCCTGACGATCCATAGCAGTTTCTAGGCAAGTTTTAGATTTTGAAAATTGGTATTCATGGTTTATTGTCCTTCTCTGTGGTGGAATTTGCTCCGATACCAGCTGTGGCGGAACCGCCTGAATTATTCCAGCTTAAGTGTCTAAGTCACGCCTCAGGGGTCGCAACACACTTAAATCGGAATAACCCGTCAGTCCCTCAGATCTAGTCTGATAGAGCCACTTAACCAAGATCGAATTCCACAGTCTCACTCGAAGGTGAGTCACAGAAGAAATACAATAAAACAGGAAACCTCAAATTAAGTGTTGAATTATTACATAGGTCGGAGTTTTTGAGTAGCGAATAAGAGTTCACAAAATAAAATGCAGCGGATAATCGTTGTCGTCGGTATCAAGGACATGGGCAAGGCCTAGCCCACTACTCCTCGTGCTCCTCTCCTGCCGGAGCAACATTCCACTCGACCGTCCAACCCGGTGGCAGGGTGGTAGGCCAAGTCACACCATCAACCATTTCATGAATGGTACCTGCAAAAAATTATGCCACAAGCAAGGATGAGTATACTAATACTCAGCTAGACTTAACCGGTGTGAGGAGTCTACCTCTAGACTATGCAGCTGTTTGGCTGAGGGGTTTGGTTTGCCAAAAGCACTAGCTGTTTCTAAAATCAATTTTTAGCCTTTCAAATTCTGTCATCATTAACTTAGCTAGGTTTGCTCCTTCTAAGCATACATAGTAACAAGCATTTAGTTCAATCAACAAATTATCTCATGTAACCTCATTTCACTTCTTACTCGATGTAGTACAAGGGGTCAAGCAGTCTCATTAGCTGCGAGAAGCAGACGATTCGAATCGAGTTTTAACCTTGCAAGGTAAACCTAAACACACGGCATGTCAGGGTACTCCGACCCCACACATGACAACCGTCCCCATCGATTCCCCGTTCGCGTCTAGGCCTCACCGCCTTGGCATACAATGCTCCACTGACCCCGGCTGCCGCCGTGCAGTGACCGCACTTGTACCCACCATAGCTAGCATGGGAGACCCAGTCTCAGGTCGCATGAGGGATAAAGTCCGCGCCCGGCTTCACTCGGGTACTAGGTTTACCGGTTACCATTTTTCCCAGCATGTGCTTAGTACGTTCAAAAGCTTGACTCAGGTATCCACACATTAATCCTTAATTCCTTATCCCGTCTCATGGTCAAGGCATCCTCCCTGGATCCAAGTCCATAGACTAACATAGATCCCGTTATCAAGATGAATACAATCAATTCCTGACCTCGCGCGAGTGCTAGAAAAATCACTCGACTTCTACCGAGATCCTGATTAGCAAAGCAGCTACTCGACCTAGCATACTAGTATTCATCTCAAAAAGGAATCCTAAGTTCATGCAACTAGAGGTTTCAAGCAACTGCTACACTTAAGTGCACATTACAATCCTACAAGCATTAAGTGTAGTAAAGTAGCATATAATAATACGGTTATGCATATAAACCGGGGCTTGCCTTCAATTGCTGGGGCTGCGGGGAGATCCTCGATAGCAGCCTCGGAAGCTTGCTCCTGGTCCTCCTCTTGGACAGATCCTTGCTCGGGGATGAGCACGTACTCTCTGTCGGCTAGATTACAATCTAATAAATGCAATGAGTAAGATATATGCATGATATGATATGTGCTTTTAAAAAATACAACTTTTGACGGTGTATGATCTACTTGAGTTAGACAAGGTTAAACCTTACTTATGTAAGACTTCTGGGTGGTATAATTGGTAAATTGGATCAAACTTAGCTAAGGTAAGTGGTAGATTTATTTTTGGGGTTCCACTGAATTCTTTTAAAGCCTTAGTGAGTTTTGACAAGAATTCAAGTTGGACTCATTGGAGTGAGGTTTATTTCTTCTTTCTTTTTCTTTATTCTCCTTAAGTTTTTTTGGAGTGGGTTTGAACTACAAGTTGCCTTAATAAAATTCCAAAAATTCTGTCAAAATTACAGTGGCTTATTACTGGTGTATAGTTCTCTGTCTCCAAATTTGGGGATCAGAAAGTGAATAGTTTTCTCTGGACAAAATTACCAAATTTTAGGGCAGAAGGGGTACTTTGAACTACAACTATTATTTAACAGTAGGTAATTCTCTAAAACTTATTTTTGCTGGCTTTTAGGTGTTATAACATGACTTGGCACAAAATTTTAGCCATTAATACCTATTAGTTATTTTACTAGGGTTTTCTCAAGTTTCTAGCCAAAGAGGTGCTTTCTACTACCACTATATTTGAAAAATATCAAACAACAGATTTCTGATTTTTCTTAGCTTCTATTTTGCGCAAGAGCAATCATTCTGAAGTTTGGCATATTTTTGCTTAAGGGAAGGGGTGGTATGCATTAATTGGATTAAATGGCCTTTCTCATAGGATATTAGCAATAGGTATTATTTTGCATCATTTCAAAGGGTTTGCATTTTTCTCTGGTGGTTTATCTTATTATTGACTTAGCAAAATTTTGGTTGCCCATTATTGCATTATTATTGGTTATTCATGATTTATTTGGAAAATGCCTCATTATCATATTATATTTGTTTACCCTACTTAAAATGTTGGGCTGAGGTGCTCATTATTTTTGCAGTGGGGTTCTGGTGGTTACAAGTCCACTGGATTTTTATTATCAACTTTGGGTCTAGTTTTGTATTTCTAAGAATTGATTTCTAGTTGGAATAAGGCTAAATAAAACATTTCATTTTAAAATTGATATGGACTAAAGGTCTCTTTATTTTTCCTAGGTTCTCTGTTACTTAAGCAAACTAGGAAAAATAATTTCACTCACTGTTCATTAATTTCTAATGCCTTTCTAATTTTTCCTAAGTTTTGGGCAAAATAGCTTTAAATGGATTTCTACACTATATTTTTCAATACTGGGGTTCCTACTATTTTTAAATAGTGTCTAAAAGAGGTTTAAAAATCTACAAATTTTCTTAGGTTCAGCACAGAAGCAAAACTAATTTTCCTTAATTAAACAAGGTTTGGTCAGTTTCTGTTTTTAATTTTAAACTCTAAAAATTAGAACAGAAAGCATAGGGTTTATTATTTTTAAATGATAGTTCATAATATTTAGGATCTAGCAAAATTAGTTTGACAACTTTTGATTAAGAATTCATCAAGTTATGGATTTTCTAAGTTCTCTGGTTATTTAAAAAGATTAACAGAATTGATTAAATGGAAAACTACTTTGCACTGGGGTCCCTGGCGGGTGTTTCAAGTTTTTCCTCACGGATCAGTCCCTGGGCTACTATTCAAATGAGTCACTGACATTGCAGAAAACCCCCCGGGTTCTTCTAATCCTAACCCGAGGTCTTTCTCCCAACTTAAACAGTAACCGCGGCGGAAGAAAGGGCGGAGGGGCTTACCGGCGGCGAGATTGCTCCGGTGAGGTGGTCGAGGACGTAGGGGAGGTATCGGGGATCACAGCGATGTGCGGGTTGCCGTCGGGGATGGTCGGAGTCGGCCGGTCCACGTGCGCAGGCGGAGATGCTCGTCGGCGGCGAGGAGTCCGGCCTACTCACGGCGCGATAGTTCAATTGAACGGGTTAGAGAGCTTCACAGGATGCCAGGGAAGATGTGAGTGCAAGGAATTAGACGAAGACTCACTAGTTAGCTCGGTCCACGCGCGGCGGCGGAAGACCGAAGTCCGGCGAGGGTGAAATCGCTTCTCCGGTGAGGCAATGCCTCGGCTCAAGCTTAGAGAGGCTTCACGGCTTCACTTGGAAGCGATCCAGGGGCTAGGGCGAGGCTGGAGTTCAACATAAAGGGGGTGGCCACGATGGCCGAGCCTGGGCAGGGATGGCGGGCGACGGTGCTCGCTTTTCACGGCGAACTCCGGTGATCTTTGGCCCGGGCGAGGCTCGGGGTGTGCGGTGCCAACGGCTAAGGCCTCTTGGACGCATTTATAGGCGAGGGCACGGCAGAGGCGTGCGGGGCAGGGCGACCACGCGCGGGGCGCGCGCTGCCGCGACCAGTCCGCGCTCGGCCGGTCAGGCAAGCGATCGAACACGTGGCTTTTCGCTTCTGCCCGAGTTCAAGCGCCCATAGGTTGAAGATCTTCGCGAATTTGGGCATGGTCGCTGCACAAGATTTGCTCCCCCGACAGAGCTTTGTCGTTTGTGTGTGGAAGTCAAGCGGTTTGGGGCAGTGTACAGAGAGTTGTCGTGTCACAAAGGTGGCAGTGTCACAAGGTGAGTCCCGAGGTAAAACTGCGCCAAAACCGTGTCAAATGAAATTGGTTTGAGTTCAATCTTTTCCAGGGCGTGTTCAAGGGAATTTGGCACAACTTTGATGTTTGGACTTGTTTGATTTGAGTTCTGAAAAAGAGAGAACGAGATTGATCTTTGAGAGGGGGCTGAAATTCAGATTGCTGAATTTCTCAATTTTCCCCAAGTGCATTAGTTTAGGGGCTGTTTTGGGGATTTTAAAAAGTTCAAAAGGCAAAACTTCCTTACTATGTTTTGTTAGTTAATCAGTGAACTAAAACTTTATAATTTGGTTTTCTCCAATATTGTATTTTTCTCCCAAGGGTTTCTCCCATTTACCCTTTATGCATAAATGGTTCACTTAGGGTTAACTAGGGTTTAAGGGTTTTTCTTTTTTTTTGAATTCATGAAAACTTTAAGTAGACTTCAACTTAATTCTTTGTTCTCATTTTCAATGTTCACCCTTTTATTGAGATTGCATGTGATCATGAGTTGGGGCTAGCTTAAGGAAGAACCCTAAGTGACACTGGGGTGTCACAATGTACTTCGATGGGTCGCTTATGAAAACCAGAGTAGGTGCTGGCTTGCTCTTCATCTCACCCCTCGGGAAACATGTGCGCTACGTGATACGCCTCCATTTTCCGGCGTCAACCAATGTGGCCGAGTACGAGGCCTTGGTTAATGGGTTGCGCATCGCCGCCGAGCTAGGGGTTCGGCGCCTCGACGCTCGTGGTGACTCGCAGCTTGTTATTGATCAATTCATGAAGAACTCCCACTGTCGCGATCGAAAAATGGAGGCCTACTGTGACGAAGTTCGGCGCTTGGAAGATAAGTTCTACGGGCTAGAACTCAACCATATCGCTCGACGGTACAACGAGACTGCGGATGAGCTGGCTAAAATAGCCTCGGGGCGGACGATGGTTCCCCCGAACGTCTTCCCCAGGGACGTATATCAACCATCCGTCAAACTCGACGACGCGCCCGAACCCGAGGGGACCTCGGCCCAGCCTGAGGTACCCTCGGCCGCCGAGGGTGAGGCCCTACGCGTCGAGAGAGAGCAGCACGGGGTTACACCAAACCTGAACTGGCAGACCCCGTACCTGGAATATCTCCTCCGAGGAGAGCTGCCCCTCGACAAGGCCGAAGCTCGGCGACTGGCTCGGCGCGCCAAGTCATTCGTTTTACTGGGTGATGAAAAAGAGTTGTACCACCGCAGCCCCTCAGGCATTCTCCAACGATGCATATCCGTCGCCCAAGGACAAGAGTTGTTACAAGAAATACACTCGGGGGCTTGCGGTCACCATGCAGCACCTCGGGCCCTCGTGGGAAACGCTTTCCGACAAGGTTTCTACTGGCCGACCGCGGTGGCCGACGCCACTAGAATTGTACAGTCCTGCCGAGGGTGTCAATTCTACACGAGACAGACGCACCTGCCCGCTCAGACCCTGCAGACAATACCTATCACTTGGCCGTTTGTCGTATGGGGTCTGGACCTCGTCGGTCCCTTGCAGAAGGCATCCGGGGGCTTCACGCACCTGCTGGTCGCCATCGACAAATTCTCCAAGTGGATCGAAGTCTGACCCTTAACCAGCATTGGGTCCGAGCAGGCGGTGGCGTTCTTCACAAATATCATCCATCGCTTTGGGGTCCCAAATTCCATCATCACCGACAACGGCACGCAGTTCACTAGGAAAAGTTCCTGGACTTTTGCGAAGGCCACCACATCCGTGTGGACTGGGCCGTCGTGGCTCACCCGATGACAAATGGGCAGGTGGAGCGCGCCAATGGCACGATTTTGCAGGGACTAAAACCGAGGATCTACAACGACCTCAACAAGTTTGGCAAGAGGTGGATAAAAGAACTACCCTCGGTGGTTTGGAGTCTGAGAACGACGCCGAGCCGGGCCACGGGCTTCTCGCCGTTTTCCTAGTCTATGGGGCCGAGGCCATCTTACCCACGGACTTGGAATACGGTTCCCCGAGGACAAAGGCATACAACGACCAAAACAACTAGACCAGCCGAGAGGATTCATTGGACCAGCTGGAAGAAGCTCGGGACGTAGCCTTACTACACTCGGCACGGTACCAGCAGTCTCTGTGACGCTACCACGCCCGAAGGGTTCGGCCCCGAGGCTTCCAAGTGGGAGACTTGGTACTTCGGCTGCGACAAGACGCTCGAGGGCGCCACAAGCTTACTCCTCCCTAGGAAGGGTCGTTCATCATCGCCAAGATTTTGAAGCTCGGGACATACAAGCTGGCCAATGATCGAGGCGAAGTCTACAGCAATGCTTGGAACATCCAACAGCTACGTCGCTTCTATCCTTAAAATGTTTCAAGTCGTTCATGTATCTCGCTTTCTTTATGTGTATAAATAAAGTCTAACCGTCAAGGGAGGATCGGCCTTGCCTCAGCAAAAACCGAACCTCCCTCGAGGACTAGTAGGGGGAACCCCCTCTGCGTCAAAATTTTCCTCGGAAAAGTTTTCCGCCAAAATGACTTTCATGCTTTTCGACTATATCGATAACGAAATCCTAAAAACGACGAAAGAGACCTTGAACGACAAGGCCGACCGAGCCGAGGGACTCCTACGCCTTCGGGATACGGATACCTCACTCATCACCTTCCGTGAAAAGTAACTCACGCTCGGATAAGTGATTCTGCTACCGACGAACAAGTCCTAACGCACGAAACAAGAGGAAAGAAAACACAGCTTTATACTCTGACACTAAAAATGTTTAGGCCTCAGCGGCCACAAGAAACATACGCATACTTAAAACAAACTGTTCCTACAGGCTCAGGTATCGGCAGGGGAGGAGCAACACCCTCGGCGTCGTTTCCACCCTCGGCAGAATCTGGCCCGGCCTCAGACGGCGACACGGGCGGAAGGATCTCCACCTCAAAGGAGGAAGCCAGCGCCGCGCTTGGGCCCTCGACAGCCGCGTCAAGCCTTTGGACCTCGGCTAAGGCGACCTCCTCTTCGTCGGGTAAGCAGTACCCCTCGCTGACCCGCTCCAGATCCACGTCGTAGTGGGAAGCGAGGACGGCGAAGGCCCGCCTAACGCCATGGTGCAGCGCCCCGTGGAGTCTGCTGCGCACATGGCCGCCCAAGGCCCGCAGGTGACTCTGGGGGGAGTTACCCGAGGGGACGTCGTCGAGGCCGAAGGCCCAGCAAAAGGCCGAGATAGCCTCGGACATGGCCACGCGGTCGGCCTCCTTCTGCTCAGCCGCCTGGGCAAGCGCCTTGCAGTTCTTGACGGACTCGTTAAGAGTCGTCTCGAACCCTGCAGACAACCAGACAATGTTCTTCAGACACGAGGAGAAGAATGAAGACAAAAACAAAGTCACAAAGCAGACAAAACAGACCTTCGGCCCGGGCACGCTGTTGTGAAGCCACGACTTGGGCGGACTGGGCAGACCTGACGGTCACGGCCAGCCCCTCCGCAAGGGTCCCGGCCCAAGCGGACGCCTCGGCTAGCCGCTCCGTGGCCTCAGCCAGCTGTCCCCCAAGGGCCTTAGCCCGGCTCACGGCCTCAGCAGCTTGGCTCCGGGATTGGTCCCGCTCGCTGGTGACCTGGCCAAGCTCTATCTGCCGCTGCTGCATCTCCTCGGCCTGGGAAGCCACCCGCTCCCGGGCCGACGAAGCCTCCACTCGTGTCGACGTCGCCTCTGCCCACGCCGCCACTGCCTCCAACTTCAGCTCATCACAGAGCAGCCGAAGGTCCGCCACCTCGGCGCTCCGTTGGGCAAGGCGCTCATTTGCCTCGGTAAGCGCGGCCCATTGGGACCGCAGCGAATCCCAGACGTCGCTCTCGCGGCGGATGAACAGTGACTTGGCGGTGCTCACGTCCGCAAGATCCTGAGGAAGGAAAACAGGATATCACAAAGAATGCCCTGATCACGTAAGGTGTACTTCAAAATCCTTACCTGGAAGACCCTGGGGACGTCCCTGGAAAGGATTTCCATGGTCGACCGAAGCGACCTCATCGCCGCCTCGGTATATTCATGGAAATTATTCCGAGACTGCTCCACCGACTCATCGTTGAGGGAGAGGAGGGGCTCCAAGGTATCGCAGCTCCATAACAGGAGCGGCTGCCCACACCACTCATTGGGGTTGAGTTGTGCGGGGATAAGACCGCTGCTCCCCAAGACGGGCCACGGTTCTGCGCGCCCCTCCACCGAGGCGTCGGGTCCCCCTACAGTCGATGCATCAGGTACCACCACAGTCGATGTACCGGGCCTCTCCTCAGCTAATGTGACAGGCCTCCGCTCCCCGACCTCGGCAACGACGACCGCCCTCTCCTCACGGTCGAGAACGAGGAGGTCGGGGATGACCAGGGGCGGGGGTGCCTCAGCCATCCCGACATCGACGGCAACAGGCGACTCCGCGGGCGAATCAGCGACGGCCCCGACGGGAATCGATGCCGGCGCCGGCAACAAGACAGGCAGGCTCGGAGTCGCGGCCACGTCAACGGCCTCCCCCGGCATGATGGCCGCTCCAACAGGGGGGTCAACCTGGGAGGCTTGCCCCAGGGCGACCTGCGCCGCTTGGGCCCCCCGCCAGAGGGCGCCTTGTGCGGAGGCCAGCCAACCGGCGTGGCGCACCGCAGCACCGGCTGCAGAGGCCGGCCTCGTCTTAAGGGCCTTCGTGGGGGCCAGACCAGTCGAGCCCTGCCTTCGCTTGCTAAAAGAGAGAGAAGGCAAGTTCAAGACACACAGCAGAAAAACTGAAGCAGAGGTATCCTCAGATACTTACCCGCTCCAGGGCAAGGCCAACCGTGCCTGCGGGGACACCCCTCGGGCCCCGGTCTCCGTAGGCGCTGCCGAAGGTTGCCCCGCAGCCGGCTTCGACGCCGCTTCCACCTCGGACGCCCGAGGCGCCGAGGGCCCGACCTGCCTAGGCGTCATCACGACGACCGAGGGACCAACCTCCTGTACGGGCGGCGTGGGCGCTTGCTCTTGGGGGACATGCGGCTCGGCCTGACCCCCCGGAGTCACCCCAATTATCTCGACCAAGGGGTCAAATACCCCCTCGGCCCGCCTCCGCTCCTCGGACCGGGACCCTGATGTCCTGGCCCCAAACACTGGCGGTGCCAGCCCACCTAGAGGATGGCTTGGCGACCCCTGGCCCAGCCTTGGGTCCATGCTGAGGCCAAGCCGGGCCGCCATGTCGTCATCTTCGTCATCATCATCATCGTCGTCGTCGTCGTCAGTCGTGTCCGACGACGACTCCAACGGGAGCCCGTCCCTCGGTTGCCTCCGACGGCGCTTCTCCAAGGCTTCCCGAGCTCGCATCCTCTCACGAGCTCGGGCCTTTTCCGCGTCCTTCTTCTCCTTGTCCTTCTCCGCGGCGAGCCTACGCGCGGTTCGGTCCGCCGCATCCTCCGGGACCAGTGGAAGGGAGAGTTTAAAACTCCTCAACCCCTGGGGACGAATGAAACTCCTAACAGTAAGAGCTAAAAACGTAAAAAAACTCGGCGCAAAGCAGGAAGAGGATCGGACACTTACCAGGGACACATACCCATGGTCGGGACACATCGCGGGCTGGCTGAGAACGCCAGCGTCCAGCCTCCCTACAGTACCCGCTACATGCCTGAGGAGGTCGTCGGCGGAGAGGGGGGGTCGAGGACATCCGCGAACCCTCCAGATCGACCCCCGGCTTCATCTCTGAAAGCCGCAACCACCGCTCTGCCAAGGGGAGCACCCTCTGGCGATGTATAGCGGCGACGACCCCCGTGGCGGTAAGGCCCGCGGCTTGTAGCTTCTGCAAGGCACGCAGAATGGGCTGGAGCTTCTCCTGGTTCTCGCGTGTGGCCCCCCATCGCCAGTTATTACCGGCGGCGGTCACCACTCGTTGAGAAAACGGCGGAAGCATCTCATCATCGTTCCGGAGATAAAACCACCGGTTCTGCCACCCTTTGTTCGAAGATACAAGGGAGGCAGGGATGTATTGCGCTGCCCGCCCCGACCTCAGCTGGAGGGTGCATCCGCCAGCCCGCACCGCCATACGGACCTTCTTCACGTCCGTCGACGCGGCGAAGAACTCCGCGGAGAAGAGATGGGTCCACAGGTCCCAGTGGGGGTCAATCCCCAGAAACCCCTCGCAAACCGCTGCGAAAATGGCCGCCTGCACTATGGAGTTCGGGTTGAAGTTATGCAGCTCCACCCCGTAGTAGTGCGGAAGCGCCCGCATGAAGCAGCTCGCTGGCATCCCAAACTCCCGCTCGTGGAAGGGGATGAAACTGACCACGTACCCCGGCGGCGGAGTCGGGTCGGCCTCGCTCCCAGGGGCCATCCACTCAGGCTGTGGCCCACCAGAGAGAGGATGGAGCAAACCATCAGTGACAAGGGCCTCCAGCTCCTCCACAGTAACGGTGGAGAAAGGCCACGGGTCATGCGGCGGAACGACGGTGGCCTTATCAGCCATCGCCGAGCGGAAGCGGTGGAGGCGGAGGGGATGAGGTGCACGGTTTTCTCTTCTCTGACTATTCTCTTAGGTTGCGGAAACCAAAGCAGAAGGCAAGCGCAAATGGCAGGGTAAAGAACCACCGCCGGACCCTCTTCCGGGCATATAAAGGCCCAGGCAAGATCCACCCAAAACTTCGCCCGAACCCGTCGCGAAATTCAAACTCGAATGTGAAACGGTTTTTCTGTTCCTCGAACGACTCGCGCACGCGCAACAGATGCCCCGCGAATCGCCCGTCCCGTCGCATTAACTCCCTGGTAGGGCACACGACACCTCTGGCAGGCGAAGCGGGCGCCATTTCGTCTCCGTCATGATGACCGCCTCAAAAAAGGTGTGCCACATTGTTTAAATTTATATCCTTTTTCCTTTTCTCTCTCTCTCTCTCTCTTGCCATAGGGATCGAGAAAAAGGGGGATATTTCAAAAGGATCCTTCTCAGCGAAGGAAGCGGGCCCTGAGCCCTCCTACTGATCAGGGGTTCGAAGGTTGCGCCCTGCGGGGTTCGGCAACCGCCCCAGAGCACTCGGGCTCCGAGCCCTTTACTGATCAGGGGTTCGAAGGCTGGCCCCTCGGAAGGGTTCGATAGCCGCCCTAGAGCACGCAGAGTCAGGGATGACCCTAGGTACGTCCGTTACATGGCCAAGGCTCGAGCTACGCTCCCGAGGTACCCTAGGACATTTCCGAGACCAGCGGGAATGATTTGTAATGGAATCCCACCAGACGGAGGCACCGAGCCCTCGGACCCTATCAAATGGGTCCGGGTCCAGCAAATCACCTGCAGGTACTTTTGGAGTGCGCCTCTGGGCCACTAGCTGACCCTTATCGAACGGGGCTCGGGCGTCCACTCGGATCACCCGATAGCAACTCACTGGAAACACCGTGTTCGGTGCCCTCCGAGGGTAACATGGCGCTTTCCCCCCTTCCTCCTTGCGAAGAGGCGACGAAGGGGCCTACAATAAAAAGCCGAGACAGTCCTCGATCGTCCTCTCGCTCCGTGCAGAGGCTCAGAGGCTACTCTCGCACCAGGCTACGGCCAAATCATCGACCACGTCGACAAACCAGCTTAAAAACTCAGAGCCTGACCGTGCACCCGGGCTGCGGCCAGGCCGCATGAGGGAACAACAAGGCCGACCGAGGCATCACAAAAAGAATTAAGACCTCAGAGGAGTCAAACCACTCCTCCGAGGCCTCGGGGGCTACACCCGACGGGTGCACTCGCGCGCACCAATCGGAACAAAATATGACCGAGAAGGGTTGGTCCCCTTGCAAAAAAATCCAGCAGAACCTCCAAGCGAGTACCTACACTCCCTTCGAGGCTCGGGGGCTACTGTCGGGTACCTTAATTAGGGGTACCCCCAATGCTCCTTAACCTAGCTGGAAAACATCCTCAAAACAGACCGTAAAGACCGATAAGTGCGGTTCGAAGTTGAAGCCTCAGGGACGCAATCTCGTCTCGCCCGAGCCCGGCCTCGGGCAAGAACAGTAGTCCCGGACGGATTCACGCCTCGCCCGAGGGCCTCCTCAGGCAGTGGGCGCACCCTCGACTCGCCCGAAGCCAAGCTCGGGCAAACTTTGTCGTGCAGCGACCTCGGCCAAATCGCCTTACCAACCGACCGTATCGCATGCGCATTTAATGCGAGGATCACCTGACACCTTATCCTGACACGCGCGCCTCAGTCGGCAAGGTCGAAGTGACCGCAATCACTTCGCCCCTTTACTGATCGTTCTGACAGGAAAACAACACTATTCACCCCGTTCCGACTACTGTGCCAACCACCGGGGTAAAACTAACGACAGTAAGTCACGACCTCCCCCGAGTTCAGCCTCGGCAGCAACAGGGAGCTCCGCCTCGTCCGACCTTAGGCCTCGGCCTCAGCCTCAGCCACAGGAGAAGGTCTCCGCCTCGCCCGACCCCAGGCCTCGGCCTCAGCCTCGGCCTCGAGAGAAGGTCTCTGCCTCGCCCGACCTCGGGCCTCGGCCTCAGGAGGAGTCACATCCTCGCCCGACCTCAGCCTCGGCCTCAGGAGAAGTCTCCGCCTTGCCCGACCTCGGCCTCAGACCGACTACGCCACTGGGGATACATCATTACCCCACCCCTAGCTAGCTGCCTCAGGCTACGAAGGAACAAGACCGGTGTCCCATCTAGATTTCTCCGGTAACAGGTAATGATGGTTCCCTGCGTGCGTCCATGACGTCGGTAGTTCTCAACTCTCTACGAAAGCAAAGAAACGTCAGCAGGACCCCTGCCGCACCGCCAGCTGCGCTTCTACAGGGCTCAAGTATTTCTCCGCCGGCCACGTTAGCACATAGCTACACCCCCATTGTACAGCTGGACCATCTCCTTGTATCTATAAAAGGGGATGTCCAGGGCCTTCCTAAAGGAGGCAGGCGGAGTGGGAGAAACGCAGAGGAAGCTAACTCAGACAACTCACCTTAGGGCCGGACCCTCTCCCTCTCTCTCTCGCGACGCTTGTAACCCCTTCTACGAGCACCCCGGTGCAAGATAATATAAGCCTCATCCTCCCTCTTGTGTTCTATCTTGCATCAACCCATCTGGGTAGGGACACGCAGCGACAAATTCACTAGTCGGTTGAGGGTCCTCGCGGGTCCAAAACGCCGATAGCTTTAATGCACAATTTCTCCTCCTTTGTCATAAATCTCCAAAAAGGATACAAAGGATATCAAGGGAAGAAATTTTGATTAAGCAAGATTTGAACACACTATCATAAAAAGGGTCCTTAGATGACACAAAAGTAATGTAGAAGTGTCGGCGTTTCGACCCCGGGGGGTCCCTGTACCGACGAGTAAATTGTCGCCGTGTGTCCCAGCCCAGATGGGTCGGCGCGAGACGGAGCACGGAGGGGGGGAAACAAGGAGACAGGCGTAAAGGGGAAACCCGCGGCCTTCGTGTTTGTCCTGCGCCCAGGTCGGGTGCGCTTGCAGTAGGGGGTTACAAGCGTCCGCGTGGGAGGGAGCGAGAGGCCTGCACGCGCCGTCCCGTCCTCCCCGCGCGGCCAACCTCCCGTACGAGTGCCCTGGGCCTTCCTTTTATAGGCGTAAGGAGAGGGCCCAAGTGTACAATAGGAGATGTAGCAGTGTGCTAACGTGTCTAGCAGAGAGGAGCTAGTGCCCTAAGTACATGCCGTCGTGGCAGCCGGAGAGGTTTTGGCGCCCTGTTCATGTGATGTCGTGGCCGTCGGAGGAGCGCTGGAGCCTTGCGGAAGGACAGCTGTCGGGGCTGTTGAGTCCTTGCTGACGTCTCCTTGCTTCCGTAAGGGACTGAGAGCCGCCGTCGTCATGGAGCACGCGGGGCGCCATCATTATTTGTTTGCCGGGGCGAGCCAGATGGGACGCCGGTCTTGTTCCCCGTAGCCTAAGCTAGCTAGGGGTAGGATAATGATGGCCCCCCTGTGACGTGGTCGGTCCGAGCCCTGGGTCGGGCGAGGCGGAGGCTCCTCCGAGGTCGAGGTCGAGTCTGTCTTCCGAGGTCGAGGTCGAGTCCGAGCCCTGGGTCGGGCGAGGCGGAGACCATCGTCTAAGGCCGAAGCTGAGTCCGAGCCCTGGGGTCGGGCGAGGCGGAGTTCATCGTCTTCCGGGGCTGAGGCCGAGTCCGAGCCCTGGGGTCGGGCGAGGCGGAGTTCGTTGTCTTCCGGGGCCGAGGCCGAGTCCGAGCCCTGGGGTCGGGCGAGGCGGAGTTCGTCGTCTTCCGGGGCCGAGGCCGAGTCCGAGCCCTGGGGTCGGGCGAGGCGGAGTTCGTCGTCTTCCGAGGCCTAGGCCGAGTCCGAGCCCTGGGGTCGGGCGAGGCGGAGCTTCCTATGGCGCCCGAAGCCGGACTTGGCTGCTGTCAGCCTCTCTCTGTCGAGTGGCACAGCAGTCGGAGCGGCGCAGGCGGCACTGTCTTCTTGTCAGGCCGATCAGTGGAGCGGCGAAGTGACTGCGGTCACTTCGGCTCTATCGACTGAAGGGCGCGCGTCAGGATAAGGTGTCAGGCCATCCTTGCATTAAATGCTCCTGCGATACGGTCGGTCGGTGTGGCGATCCGGGCCACGTTGCTTCTCGGCGAAGACTGGGCCTCGGGCGAGCCGAAGGTGTATCCATTGCTTGAGGGGGCCCTCGGGCGAGACGTGAATCCTCCGAGGTCGGCTGCCCTTGCCCGAGGCTGGGCTCGGGCGAGGCGAGGTCGTGTCCCTTGAGTGGACCGAGCCTTGACTTAGTCGCACCCATCAGGCCTTTGCAGCTTTGTGCTGATGGGGGTTACCAGCTGAGATTATGAGTATTGGGGGTACCCCTAATTATGGTCCCCGACAAGAAGTGACATGAAGTGATGTACCTTTGCGTTTTACCTTTTCAAGGGGTTTCTAGACTTGTGTTGGATTTAGAATTCATTTGCAAGCTCTTGTTGGCATAGTTGTGACATAGGTCCAAGATATCAAATGAATATTGTCATACTAATTGAAAGATAAATCTTGATACCTAGAGTCTAGATGTCACCTAACATTTTCTTATCATAACAAGAGGCAACATAAAAATTGCACAAGTATGGATTATACAACTAGTGATCATGTACGAAAATACCAATTGAAAACACCAATTGATACAATTTGATGTTCAAGGCAAAGGTATGGCAATTTGATGTTCAAGGCAAAGGTACGAAAATACCAATTGAAAGACACCAATTTGATGTTCAAGGCGACGCTCCCGAGACAAGCGGACAAGCGACGACGGCGCTCCTGAGTAGGGGTGGGCGTTCGGGTTACCCGGAAATTTCGGGTCAGGTAATTCGGGTATTTAAAATTTTGGGTTTTGAGAATCGATACTCGAAATTACAATGGGTTTTACAATACCCGAAAATTCGGGTTCGGGTATTCCCGAATTACCCGAATTGTTGTGTCGGCTTCATAAAAACATATACACCCTATTAAATTAGTATAAAAATACAATTTAAATAATGATATACATGGACATATAAAACACAAGCAATCTACAATCACAAGTTATGCACACTTAACATAATTATAAATGTACAAATTAATAATTAAGTATAACATGAGTACATAACACATGAAAGTTCGGATAATTCGGGTACCCAATTGTGATACCCGAATAATCTAAAATAAATTCGGGTTTTGCAAGTTGTTATCCAAAATTTTTAATTAAAATTCAGGTTTTAGGTATTTCAAGTTCAAGTATTAGAGGTTCAGACTTCGGGTTACGGGTTTTTAGCCAGGCCTACTCGTGAGGCGGGCGAGCGGTGCCATCGCACCCTGCCCATGAACCACAGTGGTGGCCCCGATGCACGAGTGGTGAAATCGGATTATGGGAGCTTGCCACATCGGACGTCGTTCCACTTCCACACCCTTCTCTTCTATCAATTTCACGGTTCCACCGCTTTGTTCGTATTTTGCCTTTGCTTCGCTTGGCTTCCTCCCTCCGAGGTTCCCCAGACCCCCAACCAACCAAAACCCTATCCGCCGCCCCCGCCCCCGCCCTTGGCTGAGGACATGTATCCACCGCTCGGGGACGCATAGGTTGTGTTACGAGTGGGAGAAAGCTTCTTCAGTACGTGCTGATCTCTCCGCCACACCTGCACAGGAGTGGCCATAGATCGCCGGAACGCGCCTCCGCCGCCGGACGCGGCGGCGGAGAAGGATGAGAGCACCCAGGGTCTACAACTCCCGGAGGACATCCGCTGGGAGCGGCTCGACAAGGCGCGCTTCTTTGTCGTGGGCGCCGGGCTCTTCTCCGCCGTCTCGGCCGCGCTCTACCCCGCCGTTGTCCTCAAGACGCGCCTCCAAGTCGCCCCTGCGGCGGCCGCGGCGGCTGAGTCAGCAGCGCTCCCGCCCTCCGCCGTCGCGGCGGCGACTGCCATCCTGCGCCAGGAGGGGCCCCTCGCCTTCTACCGCGGCTTCGCCACCTCCCTCGCCGGCACCATCCCTGCGCGCGCGCTGTACATGGGCGCGCTCGAGGCCACGCGCTCCGCCGTCGGCCCAGCCGCGCTCAGCTTCGGCGCCGCGGAGCCCGCTGCGTCGGCGGCAGCGGGCGCAGTGGCGGGCCTCGCCGCCGCCGTCGCCGCGCAGGTCGTGTGGACGCCCGTCGACGTCATCAGCCAGCGCCTCATGGTTCAGGGCAACCCCTGTCCTGCCTCCCGCTACCATGGCGGCCTTGACGCCTTCCGCAAGACCGTGGCTTCTGACGGACTACGCGGCCTGTACCGTGGGTTCGGCATGTCCATCCTAACCTACGCCCCCTCCAATGCTGTGTGGTGGGCAACTTATTCACTGTCGCAGAAGATAATTTGGAGTGGAATTGGCTGCTACTTGTGCGATTATGGTGTTGGTGTCCAGGAAATTGATCTCGGTGATGGGGATTCTTTGCTGCAGCCAGGTTGCAAGACTGTCATGGTAGTTCAGGGAGTGAGTGCCGCGATGGCCGGTGGTGCATCTGCGTTTGTGACCATGCCACTGGACACCATCAAAACCAGGATGCAAGTCATGGATGGGGACGGTGAGCCGATTACGGTGGGGAGGACAGTGCGTAGGCTGATCAAGGAAGGTGGGTTGGCTGCTTGTTACAGGGGCCTAGGCCCGAGGTGGGCGTCCATGTCATTGTCTGCCACCACCATGATCACCACCTATGAGTTCCTCAAGCGGCTCTCAGACAAGGGCCAGGGGAGTGATCTTGCATGATGTTTGATAACCAGTATAGACAACAAGTGATCAGGTGCATTTGCTTTGTTTCTTTATCGTTTCATTTCCAGCATGTTATGTGTTGAAAAAAAATGGTGGGCTAATGTTTGTAGATAATTTTTGTTTGCTCTTATAATCAAGTTTTCCGACGTGGTGCAATTTACGTTGGTTATATATTGTAGTTCTCATATCATGTTGTTCTAGTTGCATTTATTGGCATCAAATTGGTGGTTATGGCTTGGTATGATTCAGTTTTGCTTACTCAAACCTTTGTTTGTGCTGAAGTATTGATGTTTGTAATACAGTTGTTGTTAAGTGCCTTTGGACTTCTGTGAACGCTAACAATGTTGTCCATGCCCCATGTTAGTAGAACTAGAACATTGTCATGTTTGCTTAGGATGTCTGTAAATTTACTGGCACCTGGTTGTGAGCAAGAATATAGATTTATACTCACGATTGCAAATATTGTACTGCTGATTCTAGTATAATTGGTATGTGTTTTTTCTGTTTATACTAGCACCATGCTTAACAGCAGACATGTCAAATAGATCCATTTTTTTCCTATTCGATGACACCAAGCATCAGATGGGCTTTGTGTCAATTATTCCGTCTCTATTCTGTTTCTGTTTCTTAACCAGGTTTATGACAGAATCTGAATATGCTTGATAGACATTAATACTAGTTTACAGTGTAGCCTGATACTTCTGCAGCTTGCAAGCAAGTGAAATCGATATGTTATACATGAATTCTTAGGGGGTGTTTGAATGCACTAGAGCTAATAGTTAGTTGGCTAAAAAATTGCTAGTGAAATTAGCTAGGTAAGTATGAGTTAATTTCTAAACTCTCGATAGCCGGTTGTAGTGTGTTTTTTTTTTGTTCTTTGTTTCGGTTCTCTTTTTGTACCTCTGTGTACTCATTATTATTAATAATAAAATTTGTACTGTAGGGGTTTTCCCTACAACCTTTTCCTTTCAATAAACTATGAGCTAATTTGCTAAAAGTTTCTAACAGTTAAACTATTAGCTAGACTGTTTCGATGCCTTCAACTAATTTTAGTAGCTATCTATCACCTCTAGTGCATTCAAACATGGCCTTATACACAAGGCAAGGGTGCAGTTTGAGCTGTCGGAATGGAGTTGTGGAAACACGCACTTGTGTCATTTTACCCTTATTTATCATTCTTATTCCACCTCATTCAGTTTGTTATTGGAGAAGGTGGCAAATTTAGGTAGCTGGTTTAAGAGTTTTTTTTTGTTCGATTTTTTTTTAAAAAAACCATAGATGATGTTTCAACTAATTGCACTATGCCAATGTCTCTACTTCGATTAGAAAATTCCCACCAATAATTGTCTGAAATTATTTCTCTGACATGATAACGATTCACTTTATTATGCTTTGTTTATGATATTGTTATCTTCATGCCGGATTGGTTGAAGTTCCGGTGGTAGCCTTTCCCGTTGTTCTTTTGTTAGAGCGCCAAACATTGTCTTCTACCTAAGTTACAATTAAACCAAACCTTTGTGCCTCATCTTCCAGACGTCCGAAGCATTGCCCCATCATCCAAGCAAGGGCACTTCAGCACTTGTGCCCCATCCCATATACTAACGTGGCTTTCAGGTGCAAAGTGAGAAGAGGTTTAAGTGCTCGAATTTAGAATTCAATGAAAATCTCTAAACCAGGCCTGAGAACTTGTGGTTCTTGGTAGAAGACAGCGACTGCAGTGGAAGGAAGCATGCCAGTGAGGAATCGCAGAGGTAAACTTTACCTGCCGTGGCACTTGGTGGTGAGGACTAGCCTGCCAAAAGTCCCAAAGTGATTCGCTTAGTTAGGACAGGAAAAACGGGTGGTTAGTGTGTGGATAGCTGACGTACTATGTTAGCAACTTGGCTTTTGTTGGATGGCGAAAGGTCACCATCACAAATCCGTAAGGTAGTGGCGCACAGGAGAAGCGAAACCGTTCGTGTACAAAGAGCCTGCAAAAGGAGGCGCTCAATTCATATAATTCATATCATATGTGTTAGGATGAGATAGTACGAAAAGGTACACATTTTTTTTTCCATTCCAGTTCATCTGATTGTGGATAAAAGTGTAGCCAGACAAGGCCCAGGCTTAAAATTTTGCTCGTTGATGGATGGTGGCCGGGGCTAGGCATCTGCCACTCTTTTATCTTCTTCTAGGCTGTGTTTATAGTCGAGGACCATTTTGCTCGTGGTGGGTTTTTGCTTCAAGGCTGGGTTAGGCCGTTGCCTGTTTTTGTCCTGCCTGCTTTTTTCAAAAAAAAAAATATCGTTGTGCGTTCACTGTCGTCGCAATCAACCCACCACAAAGTGGTTTTGAGTTTGGGGCACTCAGTGCCAACTTGGGGGTTGATTATTGTTATGTCTGGAAGAGTTCGAGTACAATAAGACAGTGACAAGAGCAAAGTAGCGCACACAACACAAACACAAGCATGCTAATTTGTCTTATGGGAAACAACAGGTAGATATACATTATTGATGAAAAACGAGACCTACAGATTCAGTAGTGAAACTGTGAAATACGTACACTATCCTCCCACCCCACCACCACCACACGTGAGACTGAACGAAATGTAAAATACCGGAAACCGGACCTCTTAGGTTAGCAAAACATCGTATGAAGCTGGAAATGCATGTGGATGTGTTAGTGCCAGCTCTATTCATGTGCTCGTGCTGCTGATGGTGTCGGGCGTCTCTTCTCAGAGGTATTGTTCGTGTATCCTCGCTCGGTTCTCTTCCCACCACAGCCTGGCATGCATCTCGCTGAACTTCTCCCGGCTGCAAGCACAAGGGACATTGTAAACAATCATGTATCTGCTGCAATCTTGTATAATCCTATTCCAGTGAAGGCTTAGGTGCCTTCTCTGCTTTTAAGTTACTCTTGTACCTTGCAAGTTTGTCCTAAGAGCAAGCTAGTGGGAAGAGCGCTGGACACAAACCTGAACCGAACGCGGCGAAGCTCTCTGATCCCACCAGGTAAAGCCCGGATTGTGATATATACGCCTGGCTCGTCTTCTTCGACCCACTCCCTCTCCTGGTCGCTCGCATTGCTGACGGACACCGAGAGCTCACCAGACCTGTCGATCTCCTCAGGTGACGAGCTTGTCCTCATTGACGCGTCCATCGATGAGGTTTCTGTTTTGGCTCCACTGATACTTGACAGCTTTGGCGTTGATGCCAGGCCCATTGAATCACAGCATTGGTGTCCATGGTGGTGGTGGTGGTGGTGGCGGCCAGTACAGTAGTGGTTTGAGTGATGCTCGAGAGAATCTGATGAAGAGGAGCCCATCGCTCCACCACCTTGTCTGTGGAAAGTGCGGGGTAGCCTTTCCTTGTCCAGTGGTGGTGTCACCGGGCTGTCCTCCTTGGAGCTCTATGGGAAGAAGCAAATGTCATCGAACGATGTATCAGTCCAGTCATAAAGAAAATATGTCTGTAGCTATTGGTACAGAGAGAAAGAATGTTGCGTGAGGAACTGGTGTGTAGCCCCTTGAATTATTTTAAAAAAAACAGATAAACAAATTGAGTGGCCTCCTCACCTCATCTTCAGATTTTGGGGTAGCTGGGAGAGGGACAGTTTGATTAAACTTCTGCACATTGTAAAGTTCCATAACTTTGTCATAGTTTTCAGCCCACCATCTTTGTGCTTCCCATTTGTTGAACATCTCACGGCTAGCATACACACCGTTACATGCAAAATAGCAGATGACCACATGGTTATTCGAAGAACTGCTACATAAATAGATAGGCAAGCATGCACATCCATATCTGGAACTGATGCTCTCCTATGCATCAGTTTTCACACCTCTTAACCATGATGCATTCTGCAAAAATAGTTGTAAGTGGGCAATTTATATTTGACTCCAACAAAATATAACGAAAAAGGATGAGAATTGCACCATAAAACCCCGAACTTACATAGTTGTCTCATCTAACCCACTCCCCTACACATGGAAGAGGGAGGGCTAGGTGAGGAAACAGCCATGACAAATTCAAAGGTGCTAGGTCGTGAAACACGTACAGGTTCAAGGGGCTCTGAAAGTAAACCGCAAGTTTGAGGAAGCTGGGTGCAGTGGCGGAGAGTGAGATGGAAATAGGAGGGGGGTGTCCATTCAGTATTATACTAACACCAGAATAAAGCGCTCACCAACTAAAGTTCCATCCAGAGCAGCTCTGCCCATAGATAAGGTGAGACAATGAATCAGGGGCATGTGCTGCAACTTTATCTTTGACATTGATAGAAGTTGATTGGTTGTTCTCCGTATTCATGAAACCTTTCTAGGAAAGGGCCTCTAACTAAATTGCTTAGGTGGTGTAAGCAGCACTTCTCAAGTCCTAAGTTGGACTCCTCGTGGAAGTAGATGGTCACAACCGTTTTCACATGACTATGGTGCCGCTGTGTACAAGTGATGTAGTAGTTTAGAGATTTTATTAGAATGTCTTCTTCTTAATTCAACGACCGGGGGTGTCTTACTCACCGTAGGTCGAGTTTTTTTTATGAAACCTAGATTTCTTCAAAGTATTAAATATAGAACTGATGGAGAGCTAAATGCAACATCGTCCATCATTTAGAATGGAAAACTACATGGTTGAAATTTCCCAATAAATTGGAGGGCAAACTATGAAGCGCTAACTGACAGCAATGATCTATCACGCTCAGAGGGCAATGGGAGATAAATGTGGTTATCATGCCCCTAGAGTCGCAGCAAATCCCTGCAATCAACTGGGGGTGGGGATCTTGGTACAGTGCATCCTGTGACAACGCTGTCAAACCAAAGTTACCAAACCTAGCCAATGATCCACAGAACTCCGCATCCAATGTTCCTCCTCCCTTGAGATCTAGAACCAATATGCTAAGAACAAGACACTTGCACTCATCCCAGCTTGTATTCACCTTATAAAATAAATTTTATATATTATATATAACACTTGTGGGGACCAATGACTAGCATAGCTGGCAATGAGGAGCTCCTCCCGAGAATGTAATTAGAAAATTACTACTACACTATGTAGATAAATCTTAGACAACTATTCTAAACTTAATCTGAACACTACAAATTTATAGTAAGCATATTTTAAAATACGCATACTATTTTTTATAGTATCCAGACTAAGATTACAATAGTGGTTTGTAAGATCATCTAACAATGCTAACACCGTTATTTTGGCTAGGATATCCATAGGAAAAACACTGTCAAACAGACAGGTCCCTTGCTAATCCCCTGTGGAGGGACCCAAACTACACATCAATAAGACCACAAAACAACATGGACCATTTCTGAGAAACAAAAGGCCAAATGGAAAAGAGAGGAAAGCAGCACATAACAATTGTCTGTTCTACTTCTTCCTTTCCATTTAACTTCTTGATTGATCACACAGAAGAAATGCGGGCTGTGGGCCTCTCCTGCCCGACTGCTTCCCTTGATAATGCTACTAATAACTCTTCCTAACGAAAGCAGCATGTACAGTACAATAAGTGAATATGATATGGACAGGCTAGAGCGGCACAGATGACCAAGCTGGACTTGCCCAGAGTGTACTAGCAGTAGTAAGAGCGCCTTTGGATGAGTTAGGGCTAGTTAGTAGTTGGGCTAAAAATAGCTCAAATTAGATAAGATTGGCTAGCTAGTTGGCTAACAAGTAACAAGTAGTTTCAAACTTATCTAAAAAATTAACCCACCTATTAGTCCTCATGTTTGGATGCACTTAAGCTAATTTAAACTAGTTTTCAGCTAACTAGTGATTAGCTCTTGTGTCAAACAGGCCCTAAATTTGAAACCCTTTTCCACAGTGTAGTAGCAGTTGAATATTTAAAACCATTTCCCAAGGTGGGCAGCCAACATGATCCTTTTAATCTCTTAAATGCACGGTGCATGACTTAAGATTCTAATCTACTGATTCGAGGACATGCATGCCGACATGTATGGACTTGGGCCCGGGCGCCCGGCTGCCGCACGTGAGAAGTCAAATGGAGCTCTCTGTCATAGTGTTGACAATGGAATGGGTCATCCCTCATCTCTCTCTCTCTCTCTCTCTAATGTGATTGCATTTAACAATATGCCAGGTTGTTCCTCTTGCATATTTACCAAATAGTAAAGCTCTGTTATATACGGGATTTACTATGTGGAGAATGGAAGGAATGCAAAACCAGTGTAAGAAGGGACGCCACACACAGATTAGCATGAGAGATGGGTGATTATGGGTTAAACTAATGAGGTTGCATACGAGTGAGAAGTGTAGTACACATGCCTTGTACTTAATTTAATAAACTGGAGTCTATGTGAACTTAGCAATAGAATGCTAAAACGGAACATGTGAATTTAGCCGTTTTGATCGAAAACTAAAGCATGAGCCATCAGAAGTGGAGAGTAGCCAGGTTAGCCCCAGATTTTAACAATCATATTGTGCAGTTCTCAAGGAACTGTAGAGATTCTACCATGTCTAGGAAGTAAGGTAAAGAAATTACAGTTCCAAGTATGATTCACATGGAGTCATTTAACAATTTAACACAGGTCAGCTGCTCAGTCTGCAGCTTTAGCAACAGCTAAGTTCAGAAGAAGCTAGCAAAAGTCACAATTTGTATCATCTATCTGGACATGCTCTACCAAACACCAGGTATTCACAGCGTCACACAAAAAACTCAACCAAGTTTGCTCAAAAGGATAAAACAAACGGAATCATTTGTGATCAAGTAATCGACTTGTGAAGCAGGACTGAAAATTCATCCCAAGGAAGGAGCGAAAGGAACGCACCTGAATCGAATGCGTTTTAGGTCGTTGCCACCTTCCGCCAGTGAGACGAAAGTGATGAGCACACCGGGCTCCACCTGCGCCACCCACTCCTTGGCGTCGTCGTCCTTGCCACCACATCCGCCAGTGGCTTCTGGCGTCATCTCGTCGTCGTCGTCATCGCCGGCGGGGAAGTCGGTGCCGGTGCGCACGCTGATGGAGGGCGTGGCGTCGCCACTCGACAGGGCGGCGCCTCCGCTGCGCAATCGCGGAGTCGAGGCCGCCGAGCTCCCCGCGCGGCGGTACGCGTAGTGGAAGCGGTCGGAGGCCCCCGAGTCGGCGTCGGAGCCCCCGAAGGCGCTGCCGCCGCGGTGGTGGTACGGGTGGTGCCGCCGCGAGGCCGCCGCCGAGGAGCCCGCGCAGGGCTTGCATTGCCGGTACGCGCCCGACGCCTTGAGCGCCATGTCCTTGATCTGAAGCCCCCAGAAAAAAAAAGGTCCCGTCAGTTGGCACGCCCGAACCAAATCCCGTCCGATCTGATTCTACGGCCTCGGACGAGGCAGGAAATTTGGCACAGGTTGACAAATCGCAAGAGCCTGAATCCCGACATGTCTGGGCTGGATTCCAAGCTCTAAGTATGAACAGGGTAGATTGCAAGGGGGTGGAGGTGGGGTGGTGAATCTGGTAAAATTCAGACCAGAATCCACTCCCTGATAAAAAACCAAAAGAATGTCCCGAGAAGGCGAGAACCCACCTGGGCGGTGAGCGCCTTGATGGCGTGCCGTGTGCTCGGCGTCGCCGCGCCGGCGCTGGTGCCGGCGCCTCCACCAACGACATCGTCGTCCTCCGGCGGCTCGTGCAGTGGCGGGCCGCCGCCGGAGAACTGCTGCTTGGAGCACGCGATGCACGTGAGCATCCTACGCTACGCGGCCGCCAAGGTCTGGTGACGGACACGGACGCGCGGTGACAGAGAGTGAGGCGCAGAGCATGCAGAACCCGAGGCGAGGGCGGGCGGCGGCGGTGCGCTTTTATAAACGGCGTCGGCGCGTGTCACGGTGGCCACGCCTGGCCTGGCGCGAACACGGGGCCTCAGCCCAGCCGCCGCCTCTCTGATCTCGTGGAGCTCGGGCTAGTAGCGGCATTAATGGCGGGCTAGGATCTGGCCTTGATGGCAGGGGGCGCGACGCGAGGGGCGAGTGGGCGTTTGTTTATCTGCGGCTGCGCCTTAAATGATCGACGCAAAGTTTCACTGACGCCTTAAATTTTAATCCGTGTGGGCTGCGTCTGTCAGTCGGGATCGCGATGCCTTTTTCACTCGTGCAGCGTGCAGGTGCTCCTGCCAAGCCGTGGGGGTAGGTAGGTAGGGTTCCTGGAAAAGTGAAGAGAAGGCCAAGGCCTGCAGCGGAAGAAAGTTCAAATCTGCCGTGACTCGACTGCTCGAGTGACTGCCGTCGTTCCGTCAAGAACCGACCGTTTGAGAGCTGACTGTGATTGAGGTAGCAGTCGCCGTCGTAGGAGAGACGGACGACGGGTCGAAGGCCGTTTTGCTCTTTTTTTTTTGTGTGTGTGTGTGTCTGGTTTGTACAGTACATTGTACTCTGCCCTCGCCTCTGCAGCTCTGCTCATCCGCTATGGGCAATGGCCGCCGGCCGCCGCACCAAAGGCCAAAACCGAATGAGTGATGTGACACCGCTTCGCGCGCCAACTCGTCATCCATCCAACGGCGGGGCACCCCACCTGGCCATCAATCATGCCCGCTCCGCCTCCGCTCATCAATCAAAGCGTCCGCCCATCATCCGCGTAGCGTAGGCGCGTCGTCGGAAGCCAAGCCAGCCGGCTCCCGCGCCGCGGCTGCGCTGCGGTTGCGCATACTCCTCCGTAGGCCGGGAAAGCACGGCGCGGAAGGAAATGTCTCCGTACACACCTCACGCATGAGTGGAGTGGTCGAGGGGGGCGGGCACATGCGCGCGGTGGGCGGGTGGTCAGTGGTGGTGGCGGGGCGGCGGCATCGAGCCGGAGCCGGCGGGGTAGTGGGGCTCGTGCTGTCTCCCAACCAACTAGTAGTAGCCGCAACTGCTCCGCTAATCCTTTTCGTCTTTAGTTAAGGCTGCTTTGTCTGCATCTCGGCTTGCAGCATGATTACTTTGATCAGGGAGGGGGGCGTTGGCTGCCGCCGGCCTGATGAGGAGGCCCGAGGGGTGGGGAAGGCTCCGTCCTCCGTTTCGTTGAGCCCGGAGACCGCTGGAGGTCGTCTGGTAGACGATGAAGACAGCCATTTCAGAGGCACGAGCCGGTCGAGGTCCCGGCCCATCATCCTGGCCCTTTTGCGGCGCCCTGTCGCCTTTGAATGTTTTTTTTTCTTTACTTAATGGGCTTTACTGCTGAGATAACCATGGTCTGGACTGGACCGGACCGGACAGCGGACATGGGTATGCCTTGTCATCTGATGGACTGATCCAGTGATATAATCAATGGAGTATTTGTCCCGCCTTGTGCCTACGTACACAAGAGTGTCTTCCAGTTCCAGACTTGCAGTCGTGTATGGGCACGGCAAGATACGGGGATGCCATCAAAGGGACAAGGGTGTTGAGAACTACGTTACCACGGATCATCAGATCCGCTCCCTTCCCTCCCGTCAGCAGTAGAGGCGCAAGAAGATGTAGAGAACCCGTCTCCCTTCCCATAAACACGACAGAGGAAACACACGAGACACTGGATATAGGGTTGGGCCTCTGGCCTCTTTCTGATCTCTGTTCCATATGAGGGGTACATGTTCTATATATAGAAACGTGATTGCCCTCAGGGGCATATTCGGTATTTGCCCACATAACCCTTCATTAGGGTTTCTCAACACTTCCCCTTGGGCGAATACCGCGACCAACACATGCCTCATTAAAACTCCCAAAAAACCCAGTGAGAAAATATGGAGAAAGAGCGCATGGTGACGCATATTGCATTTGCACTTTGTTGCCTCGTTAAAAACCTCATGTGAGAAACTTCAGGAAAACTCACCAAAGAAAAAGAGTACAACAACTGTCATCAGGACATATTTCGATCTTCTATATCTAGATTCAATTGAATCTTCTATAAAGGCTAACTTTAGAAATGTGCTCCCCCTGATCCTTGCAAAACCGTATCAATAAGTCAAAACATCTTCTTCTGGAAGTATATGCATATTAAGATTTAGCAAACGAATTGCATATCCTTGCAAGGACTATTTCAGGAACTTTACCTCTACTCACTTTTAGGATATACGAGGCAAGTGCACGTATCAATATAAATAAGCCACTTTGAATGATGGTGTTCGATCGACAAGATCTATATATTTGATAGAAAATTCCATAAAGGTTCACATATTAATCATCAAGCTCACGCCTTCAGGGCATAGAATATGACATTTATTGTCTCACGGTTGTGATCAATATAAGCATTCGCTCCCCCTGACGATGACATCTGTCAAAGTCGTTATCCCTCATAACTCAAGCATATTCTTCAAGATATATGTCTCATTGTTCATCTGGAATAACGAGAATGGATGAGGTTGGGGTGCTATCATTTTCTATCTTACACCACAATTTATACATAGTTGTGCAAAGCAAATAATATGTCCTTCAATAAGACTTAGGGGATAATATAGTTGCAATAGTACATATTCTAAATATGATACATCGCTCGAGGCGTTCATCCATTGCAACATCTATGATGGTGTCACAAAGTCCATCTAAGATCGTAATCCACCAGGGATTTTTCATCGATCAGATACATCATTATAGTCTGTCATTCTGGCACAATGGGGATATTTTGCCAGTAACACCTAAACCTTATAGGTTTCTGCCATCAGGGCTTTAAAGGATACCATAATTCCACATCTAGTGGAAATTACCATGAGTAAAACTCATGGAATGCACATGTGCTTATTCGGTGAACTTCAAGTCCTTTGGTACCTCATCTTATTCCTTTTGGGGTCTGTATGGGTCTTTATCCCTTTATAGAGATTATCAAACTTTGGTGTTCAACACAGACTTTGTTTCTTCTGGATAGGTTCCATCTGGGAACGATAGTCTCAACTACGAGATATTCTCCCTACATAGGAGAGTGATCATTCATCAGGAATGTATTATTCGGTATGAGATTTATATGTTGCATATTTATAATTCAAAGATATGAGTCCTCTTAGGATCTCATGACGGATCTTCAGAATCCTATTAACTGCATATTTTAATTCATGCCATTTGCCAGATATATTACATAGCAGAACAGTGTTTATTCAACACATACGTGGGATGAGTCTCTCACAAGACCACTTGAACCATCGCATTCACCACACATTATTTCAATAGTGCCCATAAAAGTCCGAACTTTAAGCTCGCGACTTTCATTTTGCGATTATTGGTTCAGCCTCGATTGCATTTATCAATGACCCGATAAGAGAGCTTAAAGCACTCATGCCTAGGACTTTGTTTTGGATACATTTGCAATCTAGAGGGGCAAGATAGGTGTCGACATATTTGTCTCCCACATTTAATAATGATCTCCGTTATTTCCCAAAACGAAAGATTCTTTGTTCTGTATTCCCAGCACAATGATATTGCGCGCATTGCTAGGAATTTCATCATCAAGATGAACCTCTTAGTGAGGCAAATCACCATCAGGGTGAATTAATCGGAGGAGAGTTATCACAGACCACGTGAATCTGCAATCAGAACATATGCTTTGACTAAGGCTAATGGACCATATTCGCAGGCGTCCCCGAGAATAGATCAATACCAATAAGTCAAATGTGGATATGATATTAATCCCGGGTATATCCACATCTACATCAGGTAGAAGCATTCAGACCAATATGGTTACTCCTCAACGATTTCTGGCAAACTCCATATACATAGGAGTACACACTAAACGACAAGTTTAGTTTGGCTTTTGTGCGTTTTATAGAATATTGAGGCATTATACTATATGGGCATTCCTCCCCCTAATGCCGAGATGTTCTAAAAGCATACAGATAAAATCCCCAACCACAATCATCCAGTTGTGGCCAATGTATGCTATTGTGGTGATTTATTTGGGAAATCTAACGCACATTACAGATAGGGGTTTTATGCAGTGAGCATTGGACTTAGATTAATGTAGTGGCATGAATACTACATCTTTTTCCTTCAACATGAAGGGTTAGTCTCAACATCCAGTGAGACACGCAACAACAAGTTGCTTTTTGGTTACAATTCTGCAAACTTATTGTTTTTATTACCAAATACACAGTCAATCATTAAGATTTAGACTAACATGCACAACACTATTTTTATCCATAAGGGTCCTTCAGGGGCTAATGCATACCATTCGTCGTTTGGAGCCATTAGTTGACTTCAGGTCAGCAAGTAAAATGACCATCAAGGTTTAGCGCTCACAAGGACATTCACTGGTTGCATTGTGCTTTGAGGCACATAGGAAAATGTGTGTTTATATTGGTAGTAAAGTGCACGGCATCAGGCCAATGCTACCAAGCAAAGATTTTTATATGCAAAGATGTATAGTCCAGCTCATTTTATTATTGCCCATGGTTTACCCAATTACTCATACCGTTCTGAAATTGGGTACCGATTTATGCAACATTTTTAGGTATTATAATTTTGAGAGAGAATTTATAACAATAGTTAATAAATTGTGATGCTGCCAGCAGGGCAAACATTTCTCCTCATATTATAAACCAATTTGTTCTATAAAGCATTATTTCGATCTCTTCGTTGTTCGGCAAAAAGAGAAGCTTTAGAATAGAACAGACAAGGCCAAGAATTCATTTTTTTTACCTGGGAAAAATCATCATATAACTAGCTTTTGATGAAGCAAATGATGATAAGTGCTTGGCAAGGACGAAACAATACTGGTATCCGCCTAGGATCCATCTTCAACAACAGATATTACTGCTCTCATACGAAGAAATCATCAAGGGTAGAGAGGATACAACAGGTCTCTACAAGATCTTCATATTTCTATCACAAATTATCATCACTAGCAGTATTGCGGTCGAGAATTGTGGCTCTTCCAACGCCAAGAACCAAGGACAAATTAATGCCTAATGTAGCTTCAAGCTCTAAGGTGATGTGGGGTTCCATGGCTATTTTTGTACTCTTCTTACTTCTGGTAGATCATATATAGATTATAGTAAGCATGCCAAGGGGTGGAATAAAATGTAGTTCTGCTACATAAACCCCAGATATATGTCTATTCAGAATCGACCTTTACCATTTGGTTTATAGTATATACCATACCAGTCAAAGGACTATCCCAAGTCAATTCAGTGACTATAAGTATTTACAATTCCGAGAGATATATGCGACACAAGTATAGAGGTTCTAGATAGAACGAATAAAGTGGTTCGACGGGAACACACTATGGTTTTCACACCAACATAGTGAAAAAATTCTCAGAATTACCTTTCGATGTACTCGCAACTTCGTGTTGCTAAGGTACTAGTCATTTATCTCAAAGTTCGCTTCATGCCGTTCAGCGACAAATAGCAATGTGCCAACATCTGGTTGAGCAATGTATGACTAAGATTCTAGCATTTATTCATCTGACAAGGTCTTACTGCTTACTAATAAAATCTCAATTTGTGATATCTTCTATGCCAAAAAGGCTTTCATGCATTATATTATATATCTTCGGGTTACTTCGGGTAAAACTTTATGCATGAGGAGAGAGCAGAGAATTAACTTATCCATGTTCTGTTGTATTTCAATTTAATTTCCCAGATTATTCAAGCACTATAGAGCTTGATATAGTTGTTATGGCCACTTGGCGATGTAAAAAATATATATGATGCCACACAACACAATCAAATAAAATATAGAGCTAAACAAAATTGTTTACTAAGGTTGCGCATAATGTGACTATAGGGCTTGAACGACCCACCACAATCCACGCGAGTACAAGCTCTATCGTATCTGGCGTCAACGCGTGTGTGGCCATCTGAGCTACGACAACGCAACAAGCCTCCATAACAAGCGCAACAGGCACAGTTGTGGCTCAGTAATTGGGGGTACGCGTCAAGTCCACACAACGTGCGCAATAAACGCAATTGTGGCTCGGTGATAACGACAGACGAACAGTGCCCACAGGGCATGCGAAAAATACGTGACTCGGCGATATCGGCCCAACTCAACAGGAGTGGTCCGATTAAGCGAGAGTACAACATAGCAATCATATGACGCAACCAAATTCGTATGACACAAATAATGCGTCGTGTTGCCAGGGCGCAGCCAATGCTTAGCCAATGACATAACTCAGCCGATTAATAACGCAGCCTGATCGGCATGTCTGAGTACGCTCTATACAATTTACTCGCTCGACGTGAGCCCAAAAGCTCAGTGCAAAATATTTAGAGCGGTTTGAGTCTGTACAGTATAGTCTGCACACACATTTTTAATAATTTTATGCTAATTATTTACTACTGGAAATAATTATTAATGCAGAAAAAATGAACACCATAATTAATACACGAACATAACACATCAGGTGTAAAAGTCATATTTCCATATTTAAGCATGCATTTTTTTACAAATTATTTGCGACAGGAAATAATTGTTTAGAGTAGATATTACTACATAGAAGCATGCATGTAACTTAAAACTGTATTAATTCAACAGAAATTTTGTTCATATAAAATATAGGGAAAAAACTTGCATAAAAGAAAAGTATTTATCCTTTCATTATTTGAGTACCAATCAGTCAAACACTTGCGGTAAGAGAGCAATTAGTCCGGTAGGCGTCGTAACTACCTAGCTCTGTCTGCACGATTGGCGGCATGCACGAACGGTGGGGCCTTTTTTTTCTTTAATTATTCAACCAACCAGCTAAGTCATCTATTTTCTTTCTTTATTTCTTTGCTCCGTCGCACTACTCATTAATTGAGGTAGCCGAAAGAACTGCATGCTCGCTGAGTCAAGATCCAGTTTTTCTGGATGGGAACGCGGATGGGACTGAGTTTTTTTTTCAACCATCTGTGCCTAGGAAAACGGATGGAGGGCGCGAGTGCTCCTCTCGACCGGGTCTCCACGCAAGGAAGGGCGAGACCGGCAGACTGTCGCTGGTGCTGCCTCGCTCGGGCGTGGCTGCTCGCACATGGTGGTCGACTTTTTTTTTGAATCGGAGTCAGAGATTCTCTTCTTCAATCCTCAACGTGAACAGTAGATTCAATCTACTAGGAATACATACCACTCGATTGCGTAGAGGGGAATCGAAGCCTGTCGCGTAGGACAGTTCGGCTAGGCCGAGAGACCTGCCGGCGTGACGGAGATTTGATGTAGATCTGATCCCGCAGCAACGTTGAGGTAGAGCGTGCTGATAACGTGTTGAGAACTACGTTACCACGGATCATCAGATCCGCTCCCTTCCCTCCCGTCAGCAGTAGAGGCGCAAGAAGATGTAGAGAACCCGTCTCCCTTCCCATAAGCACGACAGAGGAAACACACGAGACACTGGATATAGGGTTGGGCCTCTGGCCTCTTTCTGATCTCTGTTCCATATGAGGGGGTACATGTTCTATATATAGAAACGTGATTGCCCTCAGAGGCATATTCGGTATTTGCCCACATAACCCTTCATTAGGGTTTCTCAACAAAGGGAATACTAATCAAATCACATCAATGTGCGTAAGGTAAAGGGTTAGTATGGACCAATGCGACCGTGTTTCTACTTTCCACGCTTGTCATAGTAATTGCCTATTTTTCTCTCTTGTTTAGTTGTTCTTAACATTGAAGTTAACTTCTAGGAACTAATTTTTATTTCCTCCATTTTAGTTCTTTGTAATCCATAAATTACCAAGCACAGTGACTAAAATAGATATATTCTCTTTTTAGTTCCTATAGTTGGTAATTATGTACTAGAGACACTAAAATTTAGTCTCTATAAATCAAACATCATCTAAGGGCCTGTTTGTTTACCCCCCAGATTATATAATCTGGATTAAATAATCCTAAGAGGCAAACAAACAGTCCAGCTTATTTGCCCAGATTATATAATCTAACCCCTTGGATTATGATAATCCATAAGCAAGTGAGGAGGTGCTTATTTCAGATTATTTTTTTCCCACTTCCCCACTACCCTTTCAAGTTTCCTAGAAATTACCCACCATTGCCATTATAATCCACCGAATCGTTTTTGCGCCTAGTACTAGTCAATTTGGAGATGAAGAAGGTGACATGAATACCTTCCGTGATAATATTGCTAATGCAATATTTGCCAATGTCAATTGAATTATTTTTTTTTCATATATGAGTTTCAACCTAGTACAAATATAGAGGGCATTCTTGTCTTCCTCATACAAAAGAATCCTATTAACAACTCAAATAATCTGGGTAAACAAAAAGGACTACTCAGATTATATAATCCAGATTATATAATCCAGATTATATAATCCTCCAAAAATAATCCAGATTATATAATCCATGGGGGTAAACAAACAGGCCCTAAGTCTCTTGTATTAAGTGGGCCGTTTGTTTGAATTGGAAGGGTCGATTTTCAAGCGCTCGGAGTGTGTTTTGGTTGCAGGCAGGATGTTCCGCTACTCGCTCGCATGAGCGGATATAGATAAAGCAGTCATTGTGTTGTCTCCATTAAATAATAGTATCATTAACTCATTTAAACAGTAATAAACATGTATTTTAATGGAGATTACTAAAATTTATTAGGATCACGTGACTAAAAAATGCCGTGAATCTGTCCCTGCTCGCTCGAGCTGTCTGCCATATGCCCATATCACATGGTGGACGTGAACAGAACGTGGTCTGCTGTGCTGCGATCTCAACCAGCCCTCAGCCGCCCACCCAATAGCCGGACAGCTGTCAGCGACCCCGTGTTTGTTCGATAAAATACGTTTACGTCACCTTATTACGCCAGGGATAGGAATAGGATCGATAGGTGCTGCACCAGGCCCACCGTCTCCAATGTGACACATGTTCACTTGAAATTAAAGACAACCGTTTAGATGGTATAGATGTAATATATAAAGATAAAATAGTATATAAACTGGTACGGATTAAAGTCAAACGAACATATGACGTGACCCTCTAACGGCATTTTCCTTATCAACCATGTAGCAGTTGTTAAGAAACCTAACTCTAAGTTTTGGTGGGCTCATACTGAATATACTCCTGAGTGATTCTATATATAGAATATGTATGCTCTCATATGAAAAATTGAATAGAAAGAGACCAGAAACTCAATACTACATCATGTGTCTCGTGTGTTCTGTGCCGTGCTTCTTGGAAGTGAGACAGGTCTTCAACATATTCTCGCGTTTAAACTGCTAACGAGACATAAGGGAGTAGTTCTAGTGATTCGTGGTGACGTAGTTATTCAACGTGTTATAAGCATTATCTACCTCGACATTGATACGGAGTCAGATCTATATTAATCTCTACTACTATATAAGACTCTAATGTAGACCATCCGTGCACCGTGGTTCTGCCACTCCCTGTTCTGTCCACCATTGGTCGTATGACAGGTGGGTCCCATGTCTCAGTCCATCGCCATTTCGTCCGACCGTCATCCAGCCCGCGATGGTTCTGCTGCCCCTGCCCCTTTCCCACGCGTACATCGTGGTTCTACTGCCCCTCTCCCACTCTTGTCACCGCGATCCTCGCCCCCTGCCCGCTCTCCCGATGCAAGGAAACATGATGGAATCCACGCCTGCCGCGGGGGAGAGGGAAGCAATCTCCACAATCATCACCCCCGCCTTGAATCGCGCTTGGATCCCCTTCCATCCTTGGCACCATTGGCCCTTCCATCCTTGGCGCCCTCCGTCCAACGGCAGCGATCCCATTCCATTGGTTGGCCATCTCCACCTCCCTTCCGCAAGAACACATGCGCGTCTCCCTTCCATCTGCCATCTTCATGCTTGGATCCCCTTCCAGGCGTTAGAGCCCGCCATCTACCTTAGGTCTACAGCAAGCACAGATTACATCAAGCCCACCATCTATTTAATAAATCCTCCTTGTGTAACACCCGTGGAACTTCCACAGGCAAGGCCGCCACCCGCCCACCCCAACCTCATGCACAGGCAACCGTGAAGCTTCCACAGTCAACAGCGAAACGTAATTTGTGCTTGTTGTTCATCTGTCCAAAAGTCCTACAGTAAGTTCTCGTCTAATTTGTGTTAGTTTTGTTTAGTTCTGTTGCCTCTGTTCTCTCAATGGTTCAGTACAATCTTGTTTATTTCATTGTGAATCTGTTCGAATCCTGTTTGTCTAGGTTCAGTTTAATGGTGTACATGTCAATTTAATTGTTCTAATTTCAGTGTACTGAGTTGGAGGTAATATATACCAAACACTGGTATTTTGAATACATGTTTGGTTCTTGTTAGGGTATATCAGTTAGGGTCTTGTTCAGCTAGGGTGTAGTTCTTACATTTTGCATCAAAGCATCGTAATTTTAGCTCTAATTTTAACGGATAGAGCACAGAGCTGGGCTTGAATAGAAAAGCACATCTGACCTAGTTAATGTTGTAGGCCAATGAGCTCCATACAGATTAGATCAGTCTTCTTTCTTGTCAATGGTTCAACTCACTCCAATAATTTCATTATGTTATTGTTAGCATAAAATAAGATAATAATATGTTTGCATCACTAGACAATAATATGTGATTGGACGGAGGGTATTTTTGTTTGACTACTATTAAGACAATTTTTGTGGTAGTTGTGATGCCAAACAAAATAAACACAGCTTGCCATAGAAGCCAGGCATGATGACAATTAGCAAGGAAGCACCTGGTTTAATATTATTAATTATAGATGACCGGTCCATATTTTGAAACTGTTCTTGGACAACTTCATAAGCCTTAGTCTGTTCGAATCCTATTTGTCTAGGTTCAGTTCGTTGGTGTACATGTCAATTTAATTGTTCTGTTAGAATCTCGTTTGACTTTGTACTCATGATTTTAGTGTAATGAGTTCAAGGTAATATATACCAAACACTGGTATTTTGAATACATGTTTGGTTCTATGTAGATCTTTTTTTTTCTTTTCATCTCGTGCTAGGGTATATTAGTTAGGCTCTTGTTCAGTTAGGGTGTAGTTCTTACATTTTTCACCAAAGCATCGTAATTTTGGCTATAATTGTAACTGATAGAGCACAGAGCAGTGCTTGAATAGAAAAGCACATCTGACCCAGTTAGTGTTCCAGGCCAATGAACTCCATACAGATTAGATCAGTCTTATTCCTGGCCAATGGTTCAACTCACTCCAATAATGTCATTATGTTCTTGTTAGCAACAAGCATATGTAAACTTTTCGATTTATCTTTTTCCTAGACCCTACTCATGTGGGAGCCTCTAGCACTGTCTGCCCTGGATTATATGTGATAATATTTTATTTGCCATTTTCTCATGCACTAGCAAGTGTATCATCATATCTGCACATTTCATGCAAAACGTCTTGTAACATGCTCTATCTTTTACCCACTTCTGTTTACACTGAATTACCAGGCACATACAGTAATGTTTTGCCAAAGATCAATTCCTTTCTCTATGATATACACATGTTTACTGGGTTGCATCACCCCGAACAAGCTTTGTTTTGGGAGTTGTTGTTAACGGTTTGGAGTATGGGAAGCAGATTCAAGGTTTATCTATCAAGTATTGGTTGGCCCGCAATTCATACATAGGTTCTCGCTCGATGACATTTATGTGCAGGGTATTGGTGGGCGGTGGTACATCTGCGGCGGGCACACCCTACACTGTAGCAAGCTCTGCCGCATCCTGGACGGACTCTTCCTACAGTACCCCATTGCGACAAGGTATGGAAATTGGCAGCTTCCGTCGTACCTTATTTTCAAGTCTGAAACACGACTGGTGCTGACTTGCTTCAATCAAGATCCACAACGCAATAATATTCTAAAGAAATTGAAGGATTCACTAGCATGATTTAGGAATATTTAAAGACTTTGGTTGGTCTACTTGACCATTATTTTTGGTAGCAGTATATTGGATTACTTGCAGTCTTCATGTCCTACCTTTTTGCAGGTGCAAGGATCAGGTGATTACTTTAGCAGCAGTATATTCTATAGCCTTGCTTTGCTATTTTCATAAAAACAGCTTGTGTTTTATGTTATTATTAGGCACATATAGTAATGTTTTAGGCATGGTCAATGAAACTCAAGTCATGCTTAGTCTACTTCCTCCCACTCGCATTCCAATCTCATTGTTCTGTTACACCAAAGACAGATGGATTTTAAAAGGTGTTACAAGCGCTAGCACATTGACATGTGACTTTACTCTGTTTTTCAGGTAGCATGCCCGCTACTCTACCACCACTGATCCATATCTTTCAGGTCATTGTATTGTTATTTTGCAGGCCATCAACTAGAACAAAGATCTTTCTAGAGAACCATATTGTTGATTCAGAAATTTCTCTTACAACCACTGTTATTTTGGTGTGTGTTTCATCTTTATATATGTGCTTTTGGAGAAAGTTGATAGGCTAAATTGTTTGGGTTCTAGGCAGTAGCTAGAAAGAGACTTGGAAGCTGAGAAAATTTGTTGCAATATATTGCAAGAACTTATCTCACACCATTTTAAACTCATTCACTTCTTTCTTTTCTACATACATTCATAGTACATTGATATGTGATCCAATTTATAAAATTTTAAGCGAAATTTCTTGTGGATGGTGACCACTACCAAGTCTGGATGGTGAGTAGTACTTGGGAGATACTAATCATTGTTTGGTATACTAAAATAATATGTTGTGGTTCTATGCATTCAGAATATGCGTTCATGGTTTTGTTTTTGAGGAATTGGATGATGTGTTGTTTACTATCCTTGGGGCTACATGGTGTGGACTGTGAAGGTCGGCCGATGTACATAGAGAGGCCAGGGATGGTGTCCCGAAGTTTGAGAGAGCTTTCAGGGAGAGGTTCTCTTGAAAGGGAATTAGGCTTACACCTTTTTCCTAATTGATTTTGGTGGTTGAATTGCCCAACACAAATAATTGGACTAACTAGTTTGCTCCAGTCTATAAGTTTTATAGGTGCCAAAGGTTCACAATAAGCCAATAAAAAGACCAAGAAAGGGTTCAAACAAAGAGAGCAAAAGACAACCCAAAGGCACCCTGGTCTGGCGCACCGGACAGTGTCCGGTGCACCAGGGCACTTGAAGCTGAACTCGCTACCTTCGGGAATTTCAGAGGGCGCTCCGCTATAATTCACCGGACTGTCCGGTGCACACCGGACTGTCCGGTGTGCCAGCAGAGCAACGGCTACTTCGCGCACAACGGTCGACTGCAACCGCATTCAATGTGCTACAATGCGCGCAGAAGTCAGAGCACGCGCGGGTGGCGCACCGGACAGTCTACAGGACCTGTCCGGTGCACCACCGGACAGCCCAGTGGCCCCACAAGTCAGAGCTTCAACGGTCGAACCCCAATGGTCTGCTGACGTGGCTGGCGCACCGGACAGTGTCCGGTGGCACACCGGACTGTCCGGTGCGCCATGCGACTGCAGCCTTCCAACGACCATTTTTGGTGGTTGGGGCTATAAATACCCCAACCACCCCACATTCAATGGCATCCAAGTTTCTACACTTCTACACCTTACAAGAGCTATAGCATTCAATACAAGACACACCAAAGAGATCAAATCCTCTCCCAACTCCACACAAAGCTTTAGTGATTAGAGAGAGAGATTTGTTGTGTTCATTTGAGCTCTTGCGCTTGGATTGCTTCTTTTCTTTCTCATTCTTTTGTGATCAATCTCAATTGTAACCAAGGCAAGAGACACCAATTGTGTGGTGGTCCTTGCGGGAACGTTGTGTTCCGATTGATTGAGAAGAGAAGCTCACTCGGTCTAGGTGACCGTTTGAGAGAGGGAAAGGGTTGAATGAGACCCAGTCTTCGTGGCCACCTCAACGGGGAGTAGGTTTGCAAGAACCGAACCTCGGTAAAACAAATCATCGTGTCTCGCTCTTTATTTGCTAACGATTTGTTTTGCGCTCTCTCTCTCGGACTCGTTTATATTTCTAACGCTAACCCGGCTTGTAGTTGTGCTTAAGTTCATAAATTTCAGATTCGCCCTATTCACCCCCCCTCTAGGTGACTTTCAATTGGTATCAAAGCACGGTGCTTCATTAGAGCCTAACCGCTCGAAGTGATGTCGGGAGATCACTCCAAGAAGGAGATGGTGACCGGCGAGAAGCCCGCTACAAGCCATGGGAAAGCTCCATCGGGAGAGTCCCTTAACAAGGGAAAGGAAAAGGAATCCCCTTCACACAAATCGCGTCGGAGCGGTGACAAGAAGAAGAAGATGAGGAAGGTGGTCTACTACGAGACCGACTCCTCGTCGCCATCCACCTCCGGCTCCGACACGCCGTTCGTAACTTCTAAGCGCCATGAGCGCAAGAAGTTTAGTAAGATCCCCCTTCGCTATCCTCGCATTCCTAAACATACGCCATTACTTTCCGTCCCATTAGGCAAACCACCAACGTTTGATGGTGAAGATTATGCTAGGTGGAGTGATATGATGTGATATCACCTAACCTCACTCCACAAAAGTATATGGGATGTTGTTGAGTTTGGTATACAGGTACCATCCGTAGGGGATGAAGATTATGATGAGGACGAAGTGGCCCAAATCATGCACTTCAACTCCCAAGCCACCACTATACTCCTCACCTCTCTAAGTCGAGAGGAGTATAACAAGGTGCAAGGATTGAAAAGTGCCAAAGAGATTTGGGACATACTCAAGACCGCGCACGAAGGAGATGAGGTGACCAAAATCACCAAGCGGGAGACGATCGAGGGGGAGCTCGGTCGCTTTCGGCTTCGCCAAGGGGAAGAGCAACAAGAAATGTACAACCGGCTCAAAACTTTGGTGAACCAAGTGCGCAACCTCAGGAGTAAGAAATGGGATGACCATGAGATGGTTAAGGTTATTCTTAGATCACTTGTTTTCCTTAACCCTACACAAGTTCAATTAATTCGTGGTAATCCTAGATATACACTAATGTCTCCCGAAGAAGTGATAGGTAATTTTGTGAGCTTTGAGTTGATGATCAAAGGCTCAAAGAAAATTATCGAGCTAGATGGCCCCTCCACATCCGAAGCACAACCGGTCGCATTCAAGGCAACGGAGGAGAAAAAGGAGGAGTCCACATCAAGTAGACAACCCATCGACGTCTCTAAGCTCGACAATGAGGAGATGGCGCTCATCATCAAGAGCTTCCGCCAAATCCTCAAGCAAAGGAGGGGGAAGGAATACAAGCCCCGCTCCAAGAAGGTGTGCTACAAGTGTGGTAAGCCCGGTCATTTCATTGCTAAATGTCCATTGTCTAGTGATAGTGACAGGGGCGACGACAAGAAGGGCAAGAGGAGAGAAAAGAAGAGGTACCACAAGAGGAGGGGCGGTGATGTCCATGTGTGCCGCGAGTGGGACTCCGAGGAGAGCTCCTCCGACTCCTCCTCCAACGAGGACGCCGCCAACATCGTCGTCTCCAAGGGACTCCTCTTCCCCAACGTCGGCCACAAGTGCCTCATGGCAAAAGACGGCAAAAGGAAGAAGGTAAAATCAAAATCCTCCACTAAATATGAAACCTCTAGTGATGAGGATAATGTTAGTGATGAAGAGGATAATTTGCACATCCTTTTTGCCAACCTTAACATGCAACAAAAAGAAAAATTGAATGAATTAATTAGTGCTATTCATGAGAAGGATGAACTCTTGGACACCCAAGAGGACTTCCTAATTAAGGAAAATAAGAAGCATGCTAAGGTTAAAAATGCTTACGCTCTAGAAATAGAAAATGTGAAAAACTGTCTAGTGAGCTAAGCACTTGCCATGACACTATTGCCAACCTTAGAAATGAAAATGCTAAATTAATTGCTAAGATTGACTCTAATATTTGTGATGTTTCAATTCCCAATCTTAGAAATGATAATGATAACTTGCTTGCTAAGATTGAAGAATTGAATGCCTCTCTTGCTAGCCTTAAGATTGAAAATGAAAAATTAATTGCCAAGGCTAAAGATTTAGATGTTTGCAATGTTACAATTTCCAATCTTAGAAGTGAGAATGACATTTTACATGCTAAGATTGTTGAACTAAAATCTTGCAAACCCTCTACATCTACCGATGAGCATGTTTCCATTTGCACTAGATATAGAGACATTAATGTTGATGCTATCCATGACCACTTAGCCTTAATTAAGAAACAAAATGATCACATAGCTCAACTTAATGCTAAAATAAATGAGCATGACTTAGAAAATGAAAAATTTAAATTTGCTAGAAGCATGCTCTATAGTGGGAGACGCCCTGGCATCAAGGATGGCATTGGCTTTCAAAAGGGGGACAATGTCAAACTAAATGCCCCTCCTAAAAGATTGTCTAACTTTGTAAAGGGCAAGGCTCCCATGCCTCAGGATAACGAGGGTTACATTTTGTATCCTGCCGGTTATCCCAAGAGCAAAATTAGGAGAATTCATTCTAGGAAGTCTCACTCTGGCCCTAATCATGCTTTCATGTATAAGGGTGAGACATCTAGCTCTAGGCAATCAACCCGTGCTAAATTGCCTAAGAAGAAAACTCCTAGTGCATCAAATGATTCTAACATGTCATTTAAAACTTTTGATGCATCTTATGTTTTAACTAACAAATCCGGCAAAATAGTTGCCAAGTATGTTGGGGGCAAACAAAAGGGATCAAAGACTTGTGTTTGGGTACCCAAAGTTCTTGTATCTAATGTCAAAGGACCCAAAACCATTTGGGTACCTAAAGTCAAGAACTAAATTTGTTTTGTAGGTTTATGCATCTGGGGGCTCAAGTTGGATCATCGACAGCGGGTGCACAAACCACATGACAGGGGAGAAGAAGATGTTCTCCTCCTATGAGAAAAACCAAGATCCCCCAAAGAGCGATCACATTCGGGGATGGAAATCAAGGTTTGGTCAAAGGATTGGGTAAAATTGCTATATCACCTGACCATTCCATTTCCAATGTTTTTCTTATAGATTCTTTAGATTACAACTTGCTTTTAGTTTCACAATTATGTAAAATGGGCTACAACTGTCTTTTTACGGATACAGGTGTTACTGTCTTTAGAAGAAGTGATGATTCAATAGCATTTAAGGGAGTGTTAGAGGGTCAGCTATACTTAGTAGATTTTGATAGAGCTGAACTCGACACTTGCTTAATCGCTAAGACTAACATGGGCTGGCTCTGGCATCGCCGACTAGCACATGTTGGGATGAAGAATCTTCACAAGCTTCTAAAGGGAGAACACATTTTGGGACTAACAAATGTTCACTTTGAGAAAGACAGGATTTGTAGCGCATGTTAGGCAGGGAAGCAAGTTGGTGTTCATCATCCACACAAGAACATCATGACAACTGATAGGCCACTCGAACTCCTACACATGGATCTATTCGGCCCGATAGCTTACATAAGCATCGGCGAGAGTAAGTACTGTCTAGTTATTGTGGATGATTATTCTCGCTTCACTTGGGTGTTCTTTTTGCAGGAAAAATCTCATACCCAAGAGACCTTAAAGGGATTCTTGAGACGGGCTCAAAACGAGTTCGGCTTAAGGATCAAGAAAATAAGAAGCGACAACGGGGCGGAGTTCAAGAACTCTCAAATTGAAGGCTTCCTTGAGGAGGAGGGCATCAAGCATGAGTTCTCCTCTCCCTACACACCACAACAAAATGGAGTAGTGGAGAGGAAGAATAGAACTCTATTAGACATGGCAAGGACCATGCTTGATGAGTACAAGACTTCAGATCGGTTTTGGGCGGAGGCGATCAACACCGCTTGCTACGCCATCAACCGGTTGTATCTACACCGAATCCTCAAGAAAACATCTTATGAGCTCCTAACCGGTAAAAAGCCAAATGTTTCATATTTTAGAGTCTTTGGTAGCAAATGCTTTATTCTTGTTAAAAGAGGTAGAAAATCCAAATTTGCTCCTAAGACTGTAGAAGGCTTTTTACTAGGATATGATTCAAACACAAGGGCATATAGAGTCTTTAACAAGTCCTCTGGACAAGTTGAAGTTTCTTGTGACATTGTGTTTGATGAGACTAACGGCTCTCAAGTAGAGCAAGTTGATCTTGATGAGATAGGTGATGAAGAGGCTCCGTGCGTCGCACTAAGGAACATGTCCATTGGGGATGTGTGTCCCAAGGAATCCGAAGAGCCTCCAAATGCACAAGATCAACCATCTTCCTCCACACAAGCATCTCCACCAACTCAAGATGAGGATAAGGCTCAAAATGATGAAGGAGAAGATCAAGAAGTTGAGCCACCTCAAGAGGAGAGCCATGATCAAGGGGGAGATGCCCATGACCAAGATGAGGAAGATGAACAAGTTCCAAGGCCGCCACACCCAAGAGTCCACCAAGCAATCCAACGAGATCACCCCGTCGACACCATCCTCGACGATATTCATAAGGGGGTAACCACTAGATCTCGTGTTGCACATTTTTATGAGCATTACTCTTTTGTTTCCTCTATTGAGCCACACAGGGTAGAGGAGGCACTACAAGATTCGGATTGGGTGGTGGCGATGCAAGAGGAGCTCAACAATTTCACTAGGAACGAGGTATGGCATTTAGTTCCACGTCCTAATCAAAATGTTGTAGGAACCAAGTGGGTCTTCCACAACAAGCAAGATGAGCATGGTGTGGTGACAAGGAACAAAGCCCGACTTGTGGCCAACGGGTATTCACAAGTCGAAGGTTTGGATTTCGGTGAAACCTATGCACCCGTAGCTAGGCTTGAGTCAATTCGCATATTACTTGCCTATGCTACTTACCATGGCTTTAAGCTTTACCAAATGGACGTGAAAAGTGCCTTCCTCAATGGACCAATCAAGGAAGAGGTCTATGTTGAGCAACCTCCCGGCTTTGAAGATAGTGAGTACCCTAACTATGTTTACAAACTCTCTAAGGCGCTTTATGGGATCAAGCAAGCCCCAAGAGCATGGTATGAATGCCTAATGCTCCGTTTGGATGTTGGAATTGGAGATGGTGGAATTGAATTGGATCCAATACCAAATCAGCCTGGCTTTTGGAAATCGGATCCAATACCAAATCCAGTTCAATTCCGAGCAAATCAGAGGGTGGAGGGTCGGAATTGGAGAGTGGAGGCTTGTGTAGAGTTGAATACCGGCTGGAATTTGGTGGATTTCCAATTCCAAATACTGTGACCATCCAAACACCAGAATTCGGGTTTGTCAATTCCAATTCTGAATTTCGAGTCTAAATTCCAACATCCAAACGCACTGTAAGAGATTTCCTTATCACTAATGGCTTCAAAGTCGGAAAAGCCGATCCTACTTTATTTACTAAAACTCTTGACAATGATTTGTTTGTATGCCAAATTTATGTTGATGATATTATATTTGGATCTACTAACGAATCTACATGTGAGGAATTTAGTAGGATCATGACACAAAAATTCGAGATGTCGATGATGGGGGAGTTGAAATACTTCTTAGGATTTCAAGTGAAGCAACTCCAAGAGGGCACCTTCATTAGCCAAACGAAGTATATTCAAGACATTCTAACCAAGTTTGGGATGAAGGATGCCAAACCCATCAAGACACCCATGGGAACTAATGGGCATCTCGACCTCGACACGGGAGGTAAATCCGTAGATCAAAAGGTATATCGGTCGATGATTGGCTCTTTACTCTATTTATGTGCATCTTGACCGGATATTATGCTTTCCATATGCATGTGTGCAAGATTCCAAGCCGACCCTAAGGAAGCTCACCTTACAGCCGTAAAACGAATCTTGAGATATTTTGTTCATACTCCTAAGTTTGGGCTTTGGTACCCTCGGGGATCCATATTTGATTTAATTGGTTATTCGGATGCCGATTGGGCGGGGTGTAAAATTAATAGAAAGAGCACATCGGGGACTTGCCAGTTCTTGGGAAGGTCTCTGGTGTCTTGGGCTTCAAAGAAGCAAAATTCCGTAGCTCTTTCTACCGCCGAAGCCGAGTATATTGCCGCAGGCCATTGTTGCGCGCAATTTCTTTGGATGAGGCAAACCCTTAGGGACTATGGTTACAAATTAACCAAAGTTCCTCTTCTATGTGATAATGAGAGTGCAATCCGCATGGCGGATAATCCCGTTGAGCATAGCCGCACTAAACACATAGCCATTCGGTATGATTTTCTAAGGGATCACCAACAAAAGGGAGATATCGAGATTGCATATATTAACACTAAGGAACAATTAGCCGATATCTTTACCAAGCCACTAGATGAACAAACTTTTAACAAACTTAGGCATGAACTCAATATTCTCGATTCTAGGAATTTCTTTTGATGTCTTGCATACATAGAACATTAATATACCTTTGATCATGTCTCTTTTATATGCTATGACTAATGTGTTTTCAAGTATATTTCAAACCAAGTCATAGATTGAAAGGGTTTTGGAGTCTTCGGCGAAGACAAAGGCTTCCACTCCACTCCATTAACTCATCCTTCGCCGTCGCTCCGAGCAACTCTCCGTCTTTGGTATAATCTTCACTCATATTCTTGTTTGCCAAAGGGGGAGAAAATAGTTGAAAGGGCTTATATTTCACTCAAAGAATCCGTTTTTGGCGATTCATGCCAAAGGGGGAGAAAGTATTAAGCCCAAAGCAAAAGGACCGCACCACCACCGATTTCAAAAATATATTCAGGTGATGAAATTTTTCAGTTGATACCTTATTGTTTTCAAAAGGGGAAGAAAGTAGTATTTTCAAAATTGGTATCTTAAAACCCTCTTGAACACTAAGAGGAGAATTTTATTAAGGGGAGTTTTGTTTAGTCAAAGAAAAAGCATTTGAAATAGGGGGAGAAAATTTCAAATCTTGAAAATGCTTTTCAAAATCTTATTCATTTACCTTTGACTATTTGCAAAAGGACTTTGAAAATAATTTACAAAAGAATTTGCAAAAACAAAACATGTGGTGCAAGCGTGGTCCAAAATATTAAAAATGTAAAGAAACAATCCATGCATATCCTATAAGAATTTATATTGGCTCAATTCTAAGTAACCTTTGCACTTACATTATGCAAACTAGTTTAAATATGCACTTCTATACTTGCTTTGGTTTGTGTTGGCATTAATCACCAAAAAGGGGGAGATTGAAAGGGAATTAAGCTTACACCTTTTTCCTAATTGATTTTGGTGGTTGAATTGCCCAATACAAATAATTGGACTAACTAGTTTGCTCTAGTCTATAAGTTTTACAGGTGCCAAAGGTTCACAATAAGCCAATAAAAAGACCAAGAAAGGGTTCAAACAAAGAGAGCAAAAGACAACCCAAAGGCACCTTGGTCTGGCGCACCAGACTGTCCGGTGTGCCACCGGACAGTGTCCGGTGCACCAGGGCACTTGAAGCTGAACTCGCTACCTTCGGGAATTTCAGAGGGCGCTCCGCTATAATTCACCGGACTGTCTGGTGTGCCAGGGGAGCAACGACTACTTCGCGCGCAACGGTCGACTGCAACCACATTCAATGCGCTACAGTGCGCGCAGAAGTCAAAGCACGCGCGGGTGGCGCACCGGACAGTCTACAGGACCTGTCCGGTGCACCACCGGACAGCACAGTGGCCCCACAAGTCAGAGCTTCAACGGTCGAACCCCAACGGTCTGCTAACGTGGCTGGCGCACCGGACAGTGTCCGGTGGCGCACCGGACTGTCCGGTGCGCCATGCGACTGCAGCCTTCCAACGGCCATTTTTGGTGGTTGGGGCTATAAATACCCCCAACCACCCCACATTCAATGGCATCCAAGTTTCTACACTTCTACACCTTACAAGAGCTATAGCATTCAATACAAGACACACCAAAGAGATCAAATCCTCTCCCAACTCCACACAAAGCTTTAGTGATTAGAGAGAGAGATTTGTTGTGTTCATTTGAGCTCTTGCGCTTGGATTGCTTCTTTTCTTTCTCATTCTTTTGTGATCAATCTCAATTGTAACCAAGGCAAGAGACACCAATTGTGTGGTGGTCCTTGCGGGAACGTTGTGTTCCGTTTGATTGAGAAGAGAAGCTCACTCGGTCTAGGTGACCGTTTGAGAGAGGGAAAGGGTTGAAAGAGACCTGGTCTTTGTGACCACCTCAACGGGGAGTAGGTTTGCAAGAATCGAACCTCGGTAAAACAAATCATCGTGTCTCGCTCTTTATTTGCTAACGATTTGTTTTGCGCCCTCTCTCTCGGACTCGTTTATATTTCTAACGCTAACCCGACTTGTAGTTGTGCTTAAGTTCATAAATTTCAGATTCGCCCTATTCACCCCCTCTAGGCGACTTTCATCTCTGCCTACACATTAGCTGCTAAGAGGAATATTGACTCCACTACCATCTTCGACGTCCAAGGTGTGGTATGTTAATGATTCAGTTTGAGCTGTGCTTACAAAATGCAGATATGTGTGGTTTTTGCTCTTAGAATATACTGTGCTTACAAACATATGTATGGCAAGCAATATATTCTATTAATCTTCCCAAGAAATGGCAAGTCCCCGATGTGCTCTTTCTATTAATCTTACACCCCGCCCAACCGGCATCTGAATAACCAATCAAGTCAAATGTGGATCCCCGAGGGTACCAAAGCCCAAACTTAGGAGTATAAACTAAATATCTCAAGATTCGTTTTACGGCCGTAAGGTGAGCTTCCATAGGGTCGGCTTGGAATCTTGCACACATGCATACGGAAAGCATTATATCCGGTCGTGAAGCACATAAATAGAGTAAAGAACCTATCATCGACCGGTATACCTTTTGATCGACGGATTTACCTCCCGTGTCGAGGTCGAGATGCCCATTGGTTCCCATGGGTGTCTTGATGGGTTTGGCATCCTTCATCCCAAAATTGTTTAGAATGTCTTGAATGTACTTGGTTTGGCTAATGAAGGTGCCCTCTTGGAGTTGCTTCACTTGAAATCCCAAGAAGTACTTCAACTCCCCCATCATCGACATCTCGAATTTTTGTGTCATGATCCTACTAAATTCCTCACAGGTAGATTCGTTAGTAGACCCAAATATAATATCATCAACATAAATTTGGCATACAAACAAATCATTGTCAAGGGTTTTAGTGAATAGAGTAGGATCGGCCTTTCCGACTTTGAAGCCATTAGTGATAAGAAAATCTCTTAGGCATTCATACCATGCTCTTGGGGCTTGCTTGAGCCCATAAAGCGCCTTAGAGAGTTTATATACTGTCGGCGTTTCGACCCCGGGGGTCCCTGGACCGACGAGTAAATTGTCGCTGCGTGTCCCAGCCCAGATGGGTCGGCACGAGACGGAACACAAGGGGGAACAATAAGGGGAACCGCGACTCGTGTTGTCCTGCGTCCAGGGCGGATGCGCTTGCAGTAGGGGGTTACAAGCGTTCGCGAGGGAGAGAGAGAGAGGAGAGTGGGAGCTTGTCCGTCAACCCGTTCTCCCGCGCGGCCACCTTCTCGTACGAGGGCCCTGGTCCTTCCTTTTATAGATGTAAGGAGAGGGCCCAGTTGTACAATGGGGGTGTAGCAATGTGCTAACGTGTCTAGCAGATAGGAGCCAGAGCCTTATGTACATGCCGATGTGGCTGTTGGAGAGGTGTTGGTGCCCTGTTCATGTGATGTCGTGGCCGTCGGAGGAGTGCTTAAACCCTGTAGAAGCACAGCTGTCGGGGCTGTCGAGTCCTTGTTGACGTCTCCTTGCTTCCGTAGGGGGCTGAGAACCGCCGTCGTCATGGAGCACGCGGGGTGCCATCATTACTTGTTTTACCGGGGCGAGCTAGATGGGACGCCGGTCTTGTTCCCCGTAGCCTGAGCTAGCTAGGGGTAGGGTAATGATGTACCCCCCTGCGACGTGGTCGGTCCGAGCCCATGGTCGGGCAAGGCGGTGACTCCTCCGAGGTCGAGGCTGAGTCCGAGCGCTGGGGTCGGGCGAGACCGAGACCGTCTTCCAAGGTCGAGGCTGAGCCCGAGCCCTGGGGTCGGGCGAGGCGGAGACCGTCTTCCGAGGTCAAGGTTGAGTCCGAGCCCTAGGGTCGGGCGAGGCGGAGCTTCCTATGTCGCCCGAGGCTGGACTTAGCTGCTGTCAGCTCACCCTGGCGGGTGGCACAGCAGTCGGAGCAGTGCAGGCGGCGATGTTTTCCTGTCAGGTCAGTCAGTGGAGGGGCGAAATGACTTTGGTCACTTTGGCCCTGTCGACTGAGGAATGTGCGTCAGGATAAGGTGTCAGACGATCCTTGCATTGAATGCTCCTGCGATACGGTCGGTTGGCGAGGCGATCTGGCCAAGGTTGCTTCTCCACGAAGCCTGCCCGAGCTGGGCCTCGGGCGAGTCGAAGGTGCGCCCGTTGCTTGAGGAGACCCTCGGGCGAGACGTGAATCCACCTGGGTCTGCTGTTCTTGCCCGAGGCTGGGCTCGAGCGAGGCGAGATCGTGTCCCTTGAGTGGGCGGAGCTTTGTCCTGTATTGCGCCCATTAGGCCTTTGCAGCTTTGTGCTGATGGTGGTTACCAGCCGAGTTTAGGAGTCTTGGGGGTACCCCTAATTATGGTCCCCGACATATACATAGTTAGGATACTCACTAACTTCAAAGCCAGGAGGTTGCTCAACATAGACCTCTTCCTTGATTGGTCCGTTGAGGAAAGCACTTTTCACGTCCATTTGATAAAGCTTAAAGCCATGGTAAGTAGCATAGGCAAGTAATATGAGAATTGACTCAAGCCTAGCTACGGGTGCATAGGTTTCACCGAAATCCAAACCTTCGACTTGTGAATATCCCTTGGCCACAAGTCGGGCTTTGTTCCTTGTCACCACACAATGCTCATCTTGCTTGTTGCGGAAGACCCACTTGGTTCCTACAAAATTTTGATTAGGACGTGGAACTAAATGCCATACCTCGTTCCTAGTGAAATTGTTGAGCTCCTCTTGCATCGCCACCACCCAATCCGAATCTTGAAGTGCTTCCTCTACCCTGTGTGGCTCAATAGAGGAAACAAAAGAGTAATGCTCACAAAAATGTGCAACACGAGATCTAGTGGTTACCCCCTTATGAATGTCGCCGAGGATGGTGTCGACGGGGTGATCTTGTTGGATTGCTTGGTGGACTCTTGGGTGTGGCAGCCTTGGAACTTGTTCATCTTCCTCATCTTGATCATGGACATCTCCCCCTTGATCATTTCTCTCCTCTTGAGGTGGCTCAACTTCTTGATTTTCTCCTTCATTATTTTGAGCCTCATCCTCATCTTGAGTTGGTGGAGATGCTTGTGTGGAGGAAGACGATTGATCTTGTGCATGTGGTGGCTCTTCGGATTCCTTAGGACACACATCCTCAATAGACATGTTCCTTAGTGCGACGCACAGAGCCTCTTCATCACCTATCTCATCAAGATCAACTTGCTCTACTTGAGAGCCGTTAGTCTCATCAAACACAATGTCACAAGAAACTTCAACTAGTCCGGAGGATTTGTTAAAGACTCTATATGCCCTTGTGTTTGAATCATATCCTAGTAAAAAGCCTTCTACAGCCTTAGGAGCAAATTTTGATTTTCTACCTCTTTTAACAAGAATAAAGCATTTGCTACCAAAGACTCTAAAATATGAAACATTGGGCTTTTTACCGGTTAGGAGTTCGTATGATGTCTTCTTGAGGATTTGGTGTAGATATAACCGGTTGATGGCGTAGCAAGCGGTGTTGACCGCCTCGGCCCAAAACCGATCCGAAGTCTTGTATTCATCAAGCATGGTTCTTGCCATGTCTAATAGAGTTTGATTCTTCCTCTCCACTACACCATTTTGTTGTGGGGTGTAGGGAGAAGAGAACTCATGCTTGATGCCCTCCTCCTCAAGGAAGCCTTCAATTTGAGAATTCTTGAACTCCGTCCCGTTGTCGCTTCTTATTTTCTTGATCCTTAAGCCGAACTCGTTTTGAGCTCGTCTCAAGAATCCCTTTAGGGTCTCTTGGGTATGAGATTTTTCCTGCAAAAAGAACACCCAAGTGAAGCGAGAATAATCATCCACAATAACTAGAAAGTACTTACTCCCGCCGATGCTTATGTAAGCAATCGGGCCGAATAGATCCATGTGTAGGAGCTCGAGTGGCCTGTCAGTCGTCATGATGTTCTTGTGTGGATGATGAACACCGACTTGCTTCCCTGCCTGACATGCGCTACAAACCCTGTCTTTCTCAAAATGAACATCTGTCAGTCCCAAAATGTGTTCTCCCTTTAGAAGTTTGTGAAGATTCTTCATTCCAACATGTGCTAGTCGGCGATGCCAGAGCCAGCCCATGTTAGTCTTAGCAATTAAGCAAGTGTCGAGTTCAGCTCTATCAAAATCTACTAAGTATAGCTGATCCTCTAATACTCCCTTAAATGCTAATGAATCATCACTTCTTCTAAAGACAGTAACACCTACATCTGTAAAAAGACAGTTGTAGCCCATTTTACATAATTGCGAAACTGAAAGCGATTTGTAATCTAAAGAGTCTACAAGAAAAACATTGGAAATGGAATGGTCAGGAGATATAGCAATTTTACCCAATCCTTTAACCAAACCTTGATTTCCATCCCCGAATGTGATCGCTCTTTGGGGATCTTGGTTTTTCTCATAGGAGGAGACATCTTCTTCTCCCCTGTCATATGGTTTGTGCACCCGCTATCGATGATCCAACTTGAGCCCCCGGATGCATAAACCTACAAAACAAGTTTAGTTCTTGATTTTAGGTACCCAAACGGTTTTGGGTCCTTTGACATTAGATACAAGAACTTTGGGTACCCAAACACAAGTCTTTGACCCCTTGTGCTTGCCCCCAACATATTTGGCAACTATCTTGCCAGATTTGTTAGTTAAAACATAAGATGCATCAAAAGTTTTAAATGAAATGTTAGAATCATTTGATGCAATAGGAGTTTTCTTCTTAGGCAATTTTGCACGGGTTGATTGCCTAGAGCTAGATGTCTCACCCTTATACATGAAAGCATGATTAGGGCCAGAGTGAGACTTCCTAGAATGAATTCTCCTAATTTTGCTCTCGGGATAACCGGCAGGGTACAAAATGTAACCCTCGTTATCCTGAGGCATGGGAGCCTTGCCCTTAACAAAGTTAGACAATCTTTTATGAGGGGCATTAAGTTTGACATTGTCTCCACTTTGGAAGCCAATGTCATCCTTGATGTCAGGGCGTCTCCCACTATAGAGCATGCTTCTAGCAAATTTAAATTTTTCATTTTCTAAGTCATGCTCATTAATCTTAGCATTAAGTTGAGCTATGTGATCATTTTGTTATTTAATTAAAGTCATATGATCATGAATAGCATCAATGTTAATATCTCTACATCTAGTACAAATAGTAACATGCTCAATGGTAGATGTAGAGGGTTTGCAAGAATTAAGTTCAACGATCTTAGCACGTAAAATATCATTGTTATCTCTAAGATCGGAAATTGTAACATTGCAAACATCTAGTTCTTTAGCCTTAGCAATTAATTTTTCATTTTCAATCCTAAGGCTAGCAAGAGAGACTTTCAATTCTTCAATCTTAGCAAGCAAGTTAACATTATCATCTATAAGATTGGTAATTGAAACATCACAAATATTGGAATCAACCTTAGCAATTAATTTAGCATTTTCATTTCTAAGGTTGGCAATAGTGTCATGGCAAGTGCTTAGCTCACTAGATAGTTTTTCACATTTTTCTACTTCTAGAGCGTAAGCATTTTTAACTTTAACATGCTTCTTATTTTCCTTAATTAGGAAGTCCTCTTAGGTGTCCAAGAGTTCATCCTTCTCATGAATAGCACTAATTAATTCATTCAATTTTTCTTTTTGTTGCATGTTAAGATTGGCAAAAAGGATGCGCAAATTATCTTACTCATCACTAACATGATCTTCATCACTAGAGGATGCATATTTAGTGGAGGATCTTGATTTTACCTTCTTCTTTTTGCCGTCCTTTGCCATGAGGTACTTGTGGCCGACGTTGGGGAAGAGGAGTCCCTTGGTGATGGCGATGTTGGCGGCGTCCTCGTCGGAGGAGATCTCCTCGGAGTCCCACTCGCGGCACACATGGGCATCACCGCCCCTCCTCTTGTGGTACCTCTTCTTTTCTCTCCTCTTGCCCTTCTTGTTGTCGCCTTTGTCACTATCACTAGAAAATGGACATTTAGCAATGAAATGACCGGGCTTACCACACTTGTAGCACACCTTCTTGGAGCGGGGCTTATAATCCTTCCCCCTCCTTTGCTTGAGGATTTGGCGGAAGCTCTTGATGATGAGTGTCATCTCCTCATTGTCAAGCTTAGAGGCGTCGATGGGTTGTCTACTTTATGTAGACTCCTCCTTTTTCTCCTCCGTCGCCTTGAATGCGATCGGTTGTGCTTCGGGCGTGGAGGGTCCATCTAGCTTGATAATTTTCTTTGAGCCTTTGATCATCAACTCAAAGCTCACAAAATTACCTATCACTTCCTCGGGAGACATTAGTGTATATCTAGGATTACCTCGAATTAATTGAACTTGTGTAGGGTTAAGGAAAACAAGTGATCTAAGAATAACCTTAACCATCTCATGGTCATCCCATTTCTTACTCTCGAGGTTGCGCACTTGGTTCACCAAAGTTTTGAGCCGGCTGTACATTTCTTGTGGCTCTTCCCCTTGGCGAAGTCGAAAGCGACCGAGCTCCCCCTCGATCGTTTCCCGCTTGGTGATCTTGGTCACCTCGTCTCCTTCATGCGCGGTTTTGAGTACATCCCAAATCTCCTTGGCACTTTTCAATCCTTGCACCTTGTTATACTCCTCTCGACTTAGAGAGGTGAGGAGTATAGTGGTGGCTTGGGAGTTGAAGTGCATGATTTGGGCCACTTCGTCCTCATCATAATCTTCATCCCCTACGGATGGTACCTGTACACCAAACTCAACAACATCCCATATACTTTTGTGGAGTGAGGTCAGGTGATATCGCATCATATCACTGCACCTAGCATAATCTTCACCATCAAACGTTGGTGGTTTGCCTAATGGGACGGAAAGTAATGGCGTATGTTTAGGAATGCAAGGATAGCGCAGGGGGGTCTTACTAAACTTCTTGCGCTCATGGCGCTTGGAAGTTACGGACGGCGTGTCAGAGCCGGAGGTGGTTGGCGACGAGGAGTCGGTCTCGTAGTAGACCATCTTCCTCATCTTCTTCTTCTTGTCACCGCTCCGACGCGACTTGTGTGAACGAGATTCCTTTTCCTTCCCCTTGTTATGGGACTCTCCCGATGGAGCTTTCCCGTGGCTTGTAGCGGGCTTCTCGCTGGTCACCATCTCCTTCTTGGCGTGATCTCCCGACATCACTTTGAGCGGTTAGGCTCTAATGAAGCACCGGGCTCTGATACCAATTGAAAGTCGCCTAGAGGGGGGGTGAATAGGGCGAATCTGAAATTTATGAACTTAAGCACAACTACAAGTCGGGTTAGCGTTAGAAATATAAACGAGCCCGAAAGAGAGGGCGCAAAACAAATCGTGAGCAAGTAAAGAGCGAGACACGATGATTTGTTTTACCGAGGTTCGGTTCTTGCAAACCTACTCCCCGTTGAGGTGGTCACGAAGATCGGGTCTCTTTCAACCCTTTCCCTCTCTCAAACGGTCACCTAGACCGAGTGAGCTTCTCTTCTCAATCAAACGGAACACAAGGTTCCCGCAAGGACCACCACACAATTGGTGTCTCTTGCCTTGGTTACAATTGAGATTGATCACAAAATAATGAGAAAGAAAAGAAGCAATCCAAGCGCAAGAGCTCAAATGAACACAACAAATCTCTCTCTCTAATCACTAAAGCTTTGTGTGGAGTTGGGAGAGGATTTGATATCTTTGGTGTGTCTTGTATTGAATGCTATAGCTCTTGTAAGGTGTAGAAGTGTAGAAACTTGGATGCCATTGAATGTGGGGTGGTTGGGGTATTTATAGCCCCAACCACCAAAAATGGTCATTGGAAGGCTACAGTCGCATGGCGCACCGGACACTGTCCGGTGCGCCAGCCACGTCAGCAGACCGTTGGGGTTCGACCGTTGAAGCTCTGACTTGTGGGGCCTCTGGGTTGTCCGGTGGTGCACCGGACAGGTCCTGTAGACTGTCTGGTGCGCCACCCGCACGTGCTCTGACTTCTGCGCGTACTGTAGCGCATTGAATGCGGTTGCAGTCGGCCGTTGCGCGCGAAGTAGCCGTTGCTCCGCTAGCACACCGAACAGTCCGGTGTGCACCAGACACTGTCCGGTGACTCACCGAACAATCCGGTGAATTATAGCGGAGCGCCCTCTGAAATTCCCGAAGGTAGCGAGTTCAGCTTCAAGTGCCCTGGTGCACCGGACAGTCCGGTGCGCCAGACCAGAGTGCCTTTGGGTTGTCTTTTGCTCTCATCGTTTGAACCCTTCCTTGGTCTTTTTATTGGCTTATTGTGAACCTTTGGCACCTGTAAAACTTATAGACTAGAGCAAACTAGTTAGTCCAATTATTTGTGTTGGGCAATTCAACCACCAAAATCAATTAGGAAAAAGGTGTAAGCCTAATTCCCTTTCATATATGTACATCACTAACAAGTAAACAACGATAGAAATATTACCTCTTTGTATCTATTTATTTCATGTTATTATCTTGTTAGTCAGTCACCGGTTAGCCATCAATAAAATGCGTGTTTACATTAAAGTATAAGTTTTCGCTTAATAGTTCAATTCCCGTTCATTTTCTATACCGTTTATTCCTTTTAGTTTTCGCTCTTGACTATTCTAAATCCGATCCTTTTTAGTCATAAAATATGGAAATAAAAACTGGAGAGAGGTTTTAACAGCCGTTTTCGTCGCTAGCACCTAGCCTTGTGGCGTTGTTGATCCCTACATCAGACGCACATACGTGGCTTCACGATCCAGTCGATTGGTATTACCCGCCTACGTGCACCGGGCACAAGGGAGCGGTCGCTGTGGACTTGGGACGCCGCGGTGCCCCATGCCCCCAGACCCTTCTCTCCCTCTCGCACGACCTCAGAGGCTCAGACAAGCGTGAACCCCACGAAGCTGCCAAGCCGTGACTGCCCCTCGACCTGCCCGCTTCCTCCGACACCTAGGGTTTTCTACCACTCTTGTCACCGCGATCCTCGCCCCCTGCCCGCTCTCTCGATGCAAGGAAACATGATGGAATCCACGCCTGCCTCGGGGGAGAGGGAAGCAATCTCCACAATCATCGCCCCCGCCTTGAATCGCGCTTGGATCCCCTTCCATCCTTGGCACCATTGGCCCTTCCATCCTTGGCGCCCTCCGTCCAACGGCAGTGATCCCATTCCATTGGCTGGCCATCTCCACCTCCCTTCCGCAAGAACACATGCGCGTCTCCCTTCCATCCGCCATCTTCACGCTTGGATCCCCTTCCAGGCGTTAGAGCCCGCCATCTACCTTAGGTCTACAGCAAGCACAGATTACATCAAGCCCACCATCTATTTAAGAAGTCCTCCTTGTGTAACACCCGTGGAACTTCCACAGGCAAGGCCGCCACCCGCCCACCCCAACCTCATGCACAGGCAACCATGAAGCTTCCACAAGCAACAGCGAAACGTAATTTGTGCTTGTTGTTCATCTGTCCAAAAGTCCTACAGTAAGTTCTCGTCTAATTTGTGTTAGTTTTGTTTAGTTCTGTTGCCTCTGTTCTCTCAATGGTTCAGTACAATCTTGTTTATTTCATTGTGAATCTGTTCGAATTCTGTTTGTCTAGGTTCAGTTTAATGGTGTACATGTCAATTTAATTGTTCTAATTTCAGTGTACTGAGTTGGAGGTAATATATACCAAACACTGGTATTTTGAATAAATGTTTGGTTCTTGTTAGGGTATATCTGTTAGGGTCTTGTTCAGCTAGGGTGTAGTTCTTACATTTTGCATCAAAGCATCGTAATTTTAGCTCTAATTTTAACGGATAGAGCACAGAGCTGGGCTTGAATAGAAAAGCACATCTGACCCAGTTAATGTTGTAGGCCAATGAGCTCCATACAGATTAGATCAGTCTTCTTCCTTGTCAATGGTTCAACTCACTCCAATAATTTCATTATGTTATTGTTAGTAGAAAATAAGATAATAATAGGTTTGCATCACTAGACAATAATATGTGATTGGACGGAGGGTATTTTTGTTTGACTACTATTAAGACAATTTTTGTGGTAGTTGTGATGCCAAACAAAATAAACACAGCTTGCCATAGAAGCCAGGCATGATGACAATTAGCAAGGAAGCACCTGGTTTAATATTATTAATTATAGATGACTGGTCCATATTTTGAAACTGTTCTTGGACAACTTCATAAGCCTTAGTCTGTTCGAATCCTATTTGTCTAGGTTCAGTTCGTTGGTGTACGTGTCAATTTAATTGTTCTGTTAGAATCTCGTTTGACTTTGTAAACATGATTTTAGTGTACTGAGTTCAAGGTAATATATACCAAACACTGGTATTTTGAATACATGTTTGGTTCTATGTAGATCTTTTTTTCTTTTCATCTCGTGCTAGGGTATATTAGTTAGGCACTTGTTCAGTTAGGGTATAGTTCTTACATTTTTCACCAAAGCATCGTAATTTTGGCTATAATTGTAACTGATAGAGCACAGAGCAGTGCTTGAATAGAAAAGCACATCTGACCCAGTTAGTGTTCCAAGCCAATGAACTCCATACAGATTAGATCAGTCTTATTCATGGCCAATGGTTCAACTCACTCCAATAATGTCATTATGTTCTTGTTAGCAACAAGTATATGTAAACTTTTCGATTTATCTTTTTCCTAGACCCTACTCATGTGGGATCCTCCAGCACTGTCTGCCCTGGATTATATGTGATAATATTTTATTTGCCATTTTCTCATGCACTAGCAAGTGTATCATCATATCTGCACATTTCATGCAAAACGTCTTGTAACATGCTCTATCTTTTACCCACTTCTGTTTACACTGAATTACCAGGCACATACAATAATGTTTGCCAAAGATCAATTCCTTTCTCTATGATATACACATGTTTGCTGGGTTGCATCACCCCAAACAAGCTTTGTTTTGGGAGTTGTTGTTAACAGTTTGGAGTATGGGAAGCAGATTCAAGGTTTATCTGTCAAGTATTGGTTGGCCCGCAATTCATACATAGGTTCTCGCTCGATGACATTTATGTGCAGGGTATTGGTGGGCGGTGGTACATCTGCGGCGGGCACACCCTACACTGTAGCAAGCTCTGCCGCATCCTGGACGGACTCTTCCTACAGTACCCCATTGCGACAAGGTATGGAAATTGGCAGCTTCCGTCGTACCTTATTTTCAAGTCTGAAACACGACTGGTGCTGACTTGCTTCAATCAAGATCCACAACGCAATATTATTCTAAAGAAATTGAAGGATTCACTAGCATGATTTAGGAATATTTAAAGACTTTGGTTGGTCTACTTGACCATTTACTTTGGTAGCAGTATATTGGATTACTTGCAGTCTTCATGTCCTACCTTTTTGCAGGTGCAAGGATCAGGTGATTACTTTAGCATCAGTATATTCTCTAGCCTTGCTTTGCTATTTTCATAAAAACAGCTTGTGTTTTATGTTATTATTAGGCACATATAGTAATGTTTTAGGCACGATCAATGAAACTCAAGTCATGCTTAGTCTACTTTCTCCCACTCGCATTCCAATCTCATTGTTCTGTTACACCAAAGACAGATGTATTTTAAAAGGTGTTACAAGCGCTAGCACATTGACATGTGACTTTACTCTGTTTTTTAGGTAGCATGCCCGCTACTCTACCACCACTGATCCATATCTTTCAGGTCATTGTATTGTTATTTTGCAGGCCATCAACTAGAACAAAGATCTTTCTAGAGAACCATATTGTTGATTCAGAAATTTCTCTTACAACCACTGTAATTTTGGTGCGTGTTTCATCTTTATATATGTGCTTTTGGAGAAAGTTGATAGGCTAAATTGTTTGGGTTCTAGGCAGTAGCTAGAAAGAGACTTGGAAGCTGAGAAAAGTTGTTGCAATATATTGCAAGAACTTATCTCACACCATTTTAAACTCATTCGCTTCTTTCTTTTCTACATACATTCATAGTACATTGATATGTGATCCAATTTATAAAATTTGAGCGAAATTTCTTGTGGATGGTGACCACTACCAAGTCTGGATGGTGAGTAGTACTTGGGAGATACTAATCATTGTTTGGTATACTAAAATAATATGTTGTGGTTCTATGCATTCAGAATATGCGTTCATGATTTTGTTTTTGAGGAATTGGATGATGTGTTGTTTACTATCCTTGGGGCTACATGGTGTGGACTGTGAAGGTCGGCCGATGTACATAGAGAGGCCAGGGATGGTGTCCCGGAGTTTGAGAGAGCTTTCAGGGAGAGGTTCTCTGCCTACACATTAGCTGCTAAGAGGCATATTGACTCCACTACCATCTTCGACGTCCAAGGTGTGGTATGTTAATGATTCAGTTTGAGCTGTGCTTACAAAATGCAGATCTGTGTGGTTTTTGCTCTTAGAATATATTGCTTGTCATACATATGTTTGTTGTTCATGTTCTGTATCACAACTTATTTAGCTAATCGATATGATATGAGGCCTAGGAGTTTCCACTTTGCTTATGCTTGCTTCAACTCTTCTCAGGGGCTCACATGGATCATCCCCGAGCGCAAGCAAACTTTGAGATCCCGCCGAAAGCATGTCATCCCTGGAATCCTTCAGTTGGGAGTAACATTTAGTTTCACTGTGTAGTTTTTGCTCTCTAAATATATCGCTTGTCATACATATGTTTGTGATATCATAGATTTGGATTTTTATTTTTGAGCAGTACCAATTTCTTATTTTTGTTAATGCAAGCCTTGAAGCATATCAAACTCTATGAACTGGTATGATTTGGAAGATAGGAATTGTAACTTCTGTGTCGCAAATAATCTATGAGGTGTGAGCTGCTAGAGGTAGAACTTGCTGAAATAGTTATGATCTGAAATAGTCATGTATCTTGTGATATTAACAATTCCTCACAGTATTTGACTATTTGTATTGTAGCAACTACAGATAAGCAACTGCTCCTTTTGCTTCGTGTAGTACTAAATTTTTTGTTGCTTGTTTAAAGAAAAATTTAGGTTCCATTTGCAATAGTGGATATGTTTTCATTGTCTGTTGAATGCTGTTGGGATATTTGTTTTTTCTTTTGTCAAACTCCAGTTAAAATATTTTCCTTGTATTGTATGAATTGCGGTGTTCAGAAGCACAAAGAGATTAGTAAAGTCGAGAAGGACATAGTTCTCAGGTGTGTTCTTATGTTTACTTTACATTCGAGAAGGACATTCTATTTGAAGCTCAACTTATCGTGTAAATTGGTTTCAAAGCTCAGCGAGTATTCTGATGTTTGGTATTTTCGTTCTTCACACCCCCTTCGCCAAGGCCATCAATGGGGTCGCGTTGCAGCTCTTCAGCTTCATCGAGGCCATCAGCATCGGTCGCCCCCCCCCCCCCCCCCTAGAAATTCTTCAAGATCATAGACCTCAAGACAGGCTCTCGAAGTCTCGAACCTGATATCCAGCGTCTTTGGCTATACCTAGCCTCAACATCGAGATGACGATGTGAGGACTTTGGGTCAGTGTCTCTAGCGTTGTCCCGTCATAAAAAACAAACTATCACGAAATGTTTTTATGGATTTTATCTTCATTGATGGAGATAAAATTATAGTTATGTAAACATTCTTAACCTTTAAAAAGATGCTAACAAGAGCATTAAACGATAATTAATGCTTCTACATCTCATTGTATCTTATTATAACATGTTTCTTTCGTAGCAACGCACGGGCATACACCTAGTTCTCTATTAAGCCGGTAGGCCTTCAGTCTAGTCTAACCGTTCTACGTGATGGACTTCGATTCTACGTCTATGTAATCGAGTGATATCTCAGTTCTGGGTAGCTTTACTGTCCGCAGCGACTCAGGAGTCCTGCGGCGGCGGCGGCGGCTCGCCAGACCCTGCAGATGCGATGCGGAGCTCGCGACCCATGCATCCCATGGCGGAGCTTGACTGACGGCGCTCTGTACTCACGGCTTTGCGATGACTTCCGCTGGAGAGAAGAACGATTCCGACGACGATCTCATCGTTCAATCACGAGCTCTGATTAGTGAACCTCGCACGCCGAAAACAGAAATGCAAGTTTTCAATTTTACAAGCTAAACGAAGTGGAGGCTTAAAAATAAAAGCGAAAATAAGTGTTCCCTCCGGTCAAACTTTTCAAAGCTTAATTAAATTCTTAATCTTAAAAATAAATATAAATGTATTATCTCTACTACATTTAAGTACGAATGTCCTTGATGCGTCCAAGAGCCATCGTAGGCTCGATAAACTACTCGTGACTTGTGAACTCACTCAATTCGTGGTTAGCTCGGTGATCGACTCGTTTCATTTTGCCACGAGCTGATCTAGTATCTCAACTTGGTTCGTTAAGGAGTCAACTCGACATGAGCTCGAGCCAGCTCGTTAGCTCGAATAAGTTAGCATTTATCAGCAACACAAAGCATACACATGTATTGGATGAACTAAGAAGTGACAAACTATGCTAATTTGAGGTTTACTTGATGTGATATGAAATTATGAGTATTATTATTTGTAGTATTAAATTAGTATAAAATTAACTAGCAATTGATGGTATTTATATATATGCATATATATTATTTTTTGTTATGTGTCGTGAGCTAAACGAGCCAGCTCGAGCTCACAAACAAGTCAAGTCGAGACTACCTAAACAAAAAAATGCATAGAGAGGGACTCAAACGGTCAAACCCAAGACCTACCGCTCCAAACATCTAGCACATACCACCAAACCACACAATTGTTTATGTTTACAAAGGAATGCTAATTTATATATGCATATACTAGTATTTGGAAATTTTAAAAATGTAATTATGTTTGGAAAATTAATATCTATTTATATTTATAGATACAATTGCAAAACACGGACACTTAGCTAGAAAAAACATGCAATAATTTACCTAAAAATATTAGTTATTTATTATAAATTTATGTGTTTGTATTTATATTACAATAATACTTATACGCTGCAATGACATACTAATCATATAGCCCAGTGGCAAGCCAGTACAATAGATCATCCCAATAGAAAGCAAATTCAAAATTAAAAGTGGACCCACTCTGTCGGCGTTTCGACCCCGGGAGGTCCCTGGACCGACGAGTGAATTGTCGTCGCGTGCCCCAGCCCAGATGGGTCGGCGCGAGACGGAGCACGAAGGGGGAAGAAACAGGCAAAAGGGGAAACCCGCGGCCTTCGTGTTGCCCTGCGCCCAGGTCGGGTGCGCTTGCAGTAGGGGGTTACAAGCGTCCGCGTGGGAGAGAGAGAGAAAGCCTTATGCGCCGGCCCGTTCCCCCGCGCGACCAACCCTCTCATACGAGAGCCCTGGACCTTCCTTTTATAGGCGTAAGGAGAGGGTCCAGGTGTACAATAGGGGTGTAGCAATGTGCTAACGTGTCTAGCAGAGAGGAGCTAGAGCCCTAAGTACATGCCGTCGTGGCAGTCGGAGAGGTTTTGGCACCCTGTTCATGTGATGTCGTGGCCGTTGGAGGAGAGCTGGAGCCCTGCGGAAGGACAGCTGTCGGGGCTGTCGAATCCTTGCTGACGTCTCCTTGCTTCCGTAAGGGGCTGAGAGTCGTCGTCGTCATGGAGCACGCGGGGCGCCATCATTATTTGTTTACCGGGGTGAGCCAGATGGGACGTCGGTCTTGTTCCTCGTAGCCTGAGCTAGCTAGGGGTAGGGTAATGATGGCCCCCCTGTGACGTGGTCGGTCCGAGCCCTAGGTCGGGCGAGGCGGAGGCTCCTCCGAGGTCGAGGTCGAGTCCGAACCCCGGGTCGGGCGAGGCGGAGACCGTCTTCCGAGGCCGAGGTTGTGTCCGAGCCCTGGGGTCGGGCGAGGCAGAGTTCGTCGTCCAGCGTCGAGGTTGAGCCCGAGCCCTGGGGTCGGGCGAGGCGGAGACCGTCTTCCGAGGCCGAGGTTGTGTCCGATCCCTGGGGTCGGGCGAGGCGGAGTCCGTCGTCTTTTGAGTTGTGGTTGAGTCCGAGCCCTGGGGTCGGGCGAGGCGAATTCCATCTTACGAGGCCGAGACGGGGGCCGAGCCCTAGGGTCGGGCAAGGCGGAGCTTCCTATGACGCCCGAGGCTGGACTTAGCTGCTGTCAACCTCACTCTGTCGAGTGGCACAGCAGTCGGAGCGACGCAGGCGGCGCTGTTTTCTTGTCAGGTCGGTTAGTGGAGCGGCAAAGTGACTGCGGTCACTTCGGCTCTGTCGACTGAAGAGCGCGCGTCAGGATAAGGTGTCAGGCGATCCTTGCATTAAATGCTCCTGTGATACGGTCGGTCGGCGTGGCGATCTGGCCAAGGTTGCTTCTCTGCGAAGACTGGGCCTCGGGCGAGCCGAAGGTGTGTCCGTTGCTTGAGGGGGCCCTCGGGCGAGACGTGAATCCTCCGGGGTCGGCTGCCTTTGCCCGAGGCTGGGCTCGGGCTAGGCGAGATAGTGTCCCTTGAGAGGACTGAGCCTTGACCTTAATCGTGCCCATCAGGCCTTTGCAGCTTTGTGCTGATGGGGGTTACCAGCTGAGATTAGGAGTCTTGGGGATACCCCTAATTATGGTCCCCGACAGTAGCCCCCGAGCCTCGAAGGGAGTGTTGATACTCGCTTGGAGGCTTTTGTCGCACTTTTTTGCAAGGGGACCGGCCTTCCTCGGTCGCGTTTCGTTCTGGTGGGTGCGCGCGAGCGCACCCGTCGGGTGTAGCCCCCGAGGCCTCGGAGGAGTGGTTTGACTCCTTCGAGGTCTTAGCGCGTTTCGCGATGCTTCGGCCGGTTTGGTTGTTCCCTCATGCGAACTGGCCGTAGCCCGGGTGCATAGTCGAGTCCCAAGTTCTCGGGCTTGTATGTTGACGCTGTCAACGATTTGGCCGGAGCCGGGTTTGCGAGAGCAGCCCCCGAGCCTCCGCACAGAGCGAGAGGACGGTCAAGGACAGACTCGGCTTTTTTCATACGCCCCTGCGTCGCCTTTCCGCAAGGAGGAGGGGGGAAAGCGCCATGTTGCCCTCAGAGGGCGTCGAACATGGTGTCTCCAGTGAGTTGCTAACAGGTGATCCAAGTGGACGCTCGTGCCCCATTCGTTAGAGGTCGGCTAGTGGCCCGGAGGCGCGCTCCAAAAGTACCTGCGGGTGATTCGCCGGACCCGGTCCCCTTTTGATGGGGTCCGAGGGCTCGTTGCCTCCCTCTTGTGGGATTCCGTTACAAAATCGTTCTTGTGGGTCTCGGAAATGTCCTAGGGTACCTCGGGAGCGTAGCCCGAGCCTTGGTTATGTATCGAACGTACCCAGGGTCATCCCTCGCTCTGTGTGCTCTGAGGCGGCTGTCAGAACCCTTCGGGGGCCAGCCTACGAACCCCTGATCAGTAGTGGGCGCGGAGCCCGAGTGGCCTAAGGCGGATGTTGAACCCTTCCGAGGGGCCAGCCTTCAAACTTCTGACCAGTAGTGGGCGCGGAGCCCGAGTGCTCTGAGGCGGCTGTTGAACCCTTCCGAGGGGCCAGCCTTCGAACCTCTGATCAGTAGGGGGCTCGGGGCCCGCTTCCTTCGCGGAGAAGGATCCATTTCGGAGTATCCCCTTTCCCAGTTCCTGTGGCAAGAGAGAGAAAGAGGAAGTGGAAAAGGATACAAAATCGAATGACGTGGCGCACCTTTTTTGACGCGGTCATCATGGCGGAGGTGAAGCGTCGCCTGCTTCGCCTGCCAAAGGTGCTGCCTGTCCTGCCGCAGAGTTAATGCGACGGGACGAGTGGTTCACGGGGCAGCCGTTGTGCGTGCGCGAGCCGTTCGAGGAACGGGCGTCTCGCTTTGAGTTTTGAATCTCGCGGCGGATTCGGGCGAAGTGTTGAACGGGTCTCGCCTGGGCCTTTATATATTCGGGAGAGGGACCGGTGGCGGTTCTTTACTCTGCTGCTCACCTCCCACTTAGGTTTTCGCAACCCGAGGGAATAGCCAGAGAAAAGAAACCGCGTACCTCGTCCTCTCCGCCGCCACCTCTTCTGCTTGGTGATGGCCGACCGGGTGACCGTTGTTTCGCCGCGCGACCCGTGGCCTTTCTCCACCGTCACGGCGGGTGATCTGGAGGCCCTTGTTGCTGAAGGTTTGCTTCGCCCTCTCTCCGGTGACTCGCAGCCGGAGTGGATGGCCCCTCCGAGCGGAGCTGCTCCGTCCCCGCCGTCGGGGTATGTGCTGAGCTTCGTCTCCTTTCACGAGCGGGGGTTCGGAGTGCCGGTGAGCCGTTTTATGCGGGCGATTCTGCACGTCTACGGGGTGGAGCTGCACAATCTCAGTCCCAACTCCATCTCGCAAGCAGCCATCTTCGCGGCGGTTTGCGAAGGATATTTGGGGATTGCCCCCACTGGGACCTATGGACCCATCTCTTCTCCGTGGAGCTTTTTGCCTCATCGACGGGGAAAGAAGAGTTCGCATGGCGGTGTGGGCCGGTGGCTGCATCCTCCAGTTGAGGCAGGCATGGTCGCTGCAGTACATCCCTGCCATCCTCGCGTCTTCGAACAAAGGGTGGCAGCGCTGGTGGTTTTATCTCCGAAATGACGATGGGAGGCTCCCGTCGTTTTCTCAACGAGTGGTGACCGCCGCCGCCGAGAACTGGCGCTACGGGACCCCGCGCGAGAGACAGAAGAATTTGCAGCCCCTTTTGAAGGCCTTGGAGGAGCTACGAGAAAGAGGGCTCACCGCCGCGGGGGTGGTTGCCGCCATTCATCGCCGGAGGGTGCTCCCCTTGATGGAGCGGCGGCTGCCGCTTTGGGAGATGACGCCGGGGGTCGACTTGGAGGGTTTGCAGATGTCCTTGGATCCCCTTCCCGTCGACGACCTCCACAGGCGGGTAGCCGACACGGTAGGGAAGTTAGACGCCGGCGCCTTTTCCCAGCCCTTGATGCGTCCCGATCGCGGGTGTGTGTCCCTGGTGAGTGTCCGCTCCTTCTTTCTTCTTGTGTCAAATCGCCCTTGGTTCTCACAGCCGAGACTTTTCGTCTGTCTCCAAGAGGTAGGGGCTCACAAGCCTTCCCTGCCACCGGTCCCGGAGGACGTGGTGGACCGAGCTGCGCGGAGGGTTGCCACGGAGAAGAGGAAGGAGAAGAAGGACGCGAAGAAGGCTCGGGTCCGCGAGCGGACGCGGGCTCGGGACGCCTTGGAAAGGCTTCGTCGTCGGCAGGAGAGGGATGGGCTCCCGAGGGAGCCGTCGCCGGAGACGCCTGATGACGACGACGATGATGAAGACGATGAAGAAGACGACGACATGGCTGCCCGCCTCTGTCTCAGCCCGGATCTGAGGCTGGGCCAGGGGTCGTCAAGCCAGCCCCCGAGCGGACTAGCGCCGTCGGTATCCGGGGCCGGGACGTCGGGGTCCCGGTCCGAAGAACGGGGGCAGGCCGAGGGGGTACTTGACCCCTTGGCCGAGGTAGTTGAGGTGACCCCGAGGAGTCAGGCCGAGCCGCCTGTTTCCCAAGAGCTGTTGCCTGTGCCGGCTGCGCAGGAGGGTGATCCTTGGGTCATCGTGGCTGTGCCTGGGCAGTCCATCCCTCTGGTGCCTCGGGCGCCCAAGGCAAGGATGGTGCCGAAGCCGGCAGCGGGGCTGACCTCGGCGGCACCTTCGGGGATCGAGGCTCGAGAGACCTCCCCACAGGCACGATTGATCATGGCCCGGAGTGGGTAAGTATCTTAGGATATCTTCGTCCTGGCTCCTCCTTCGCGTGTCCTGATCCTGCTCTTCCTTTTCTTCCCAGCAAACGGAGGCATGGTTCGACCGGTCTGGCTCCCCGGAAGGTCCTCAAAACGGCGTCGGCTTCTGCAGCCAGTGCTGCACCGAGCCTCGCCGGCCAGCTGGCCTCCTTACAAGATGCCCCGGAGTGGGGGGCCCAGGCGGCACAAGTTGCCGTGGGGCGAGCTCCCGAGGCCGACTCCTCCGTCGAGGCGGCCGTCGTGCCGAGGGAGGCTGTCGGCACGGCTGTGGCCTCGAGCTCACCAGACGCGTTGCCAGCGCCGGCACCGGCTTCTGCCGAGGTGGTTGTCGTTCCGGCCATGGAGCCACCCGTCGCCGCCGACGCTGAGATGGCCGAGGTGTCACTACCTGGTGCCTCGGAGGAGGGGGGCGCGGAACCGCGACCCGCCCTGGGGAGCGGCAACCTTGTCCCCGCGCGGCGCAGTCCCGACGGGCGGCGTTAGTCGCTCCGGTTCTGGACCAGTGGGGCTTCGGATCCCCTCTTCGTTCTTGACGACGAGCGAGAGGAGCAGTCTTGGGACGGGCTTCGTGAGTATGCCGAGGCAACGGTGGGGTCGCTTCGGTCGACCTTGGAGGTCCTTCGTAGGGATGTTCCCAAGATTCTCCAGGTAATGATTTCAAGCATACCTTTCACGTGATCAAGGCATTCTTCATGACGCCCCACTTCCTTTCCTCAGGATCTGACGGATCTGAGCGCCGCCAAGTCGTCGTTCATCCGTCGCAAGGCCGATGTCTAGGGTTCGCTGCGGTCCCTGAGGACCACGCTTGCCTGGGCTACCGAGCGCCTCTCCCAACGGAGCGCCGAGGTGGTGGACCTTCGGTTGCTCTGTGTCGATCTGAGAGCAGAGGCAGCGACGGCACGCGCAGAGGCGCAGCGACGGGAGTTGGAGCTTGGCCAGATCATTGGCGAGCGGGACCAATCTCGGGGCCGGGCCGCCGAGGCTGAAAGCCGGGCTGAGGCTCTTGGAGTCCAGTTAGCCGAGGCGTCTGCTCGGACCGGAGCCCTTGCGACAGACCTAGCCGTGGCCCAAGCCGCATCCTTGGAGCAGCGTGCCCGAGCCAAAGGTATGTCTTGGCTGTTTTAAGATTTTGATTCAGCTTTGTTCCTCAACTCACGTTTGAAGTCTTCGGCTTTGGCTGTTTGCAGAGCTCGAGTCTGCCCTCGATGAGTCCACCAAGGCACTTGCCCAGGCGGCCGAGCATGGGGAGGCCGACCACGCGGCCATGTCCGAGGCCATCTCGGCCTTCTACCGGGTCTTTGGTTTGGATGACGTCCCCTCGGGAAGCTCCCCTCAGAGTCACCTGCAGGCCTTGGGTGACCACGCACGCGGCAGACTCCGCGAGGCGCTGCACCACGACGTCAGGCGGGCCTTCGCCGTGCTCGCTTCCCACTATGACGTGGATCTGGAGCGGGTCAGCGAGGGGTATTGCCTTCCCGATGAAGATGAAGCTGCCCTGGTCGAAGTCTAGAGGCTTGACATGGCCGCCGTGGGCCCAAGCGCGGTGCTGGCGACCACCTTCGAAGTAGAGATCCTCCCGCTCGCGCCGTCGTCCGAGGCCGGGGCGGATCTCGCCGAGGGTGGGGACGAAGCCGAGGGCGCGGCTCCTTCTCCGGGCGACGCCTGATTCTGCCGGAGCAGTTTATTTTGAATGCATATGTGTCTTTTGCGGCCACCGAGGCCCGAACACTTTATTATCGTAATATAAGGTTGTGTCTCTTTTCCTCCTGTTCTGCGTATCCGAACTCGTTCGTCAGTAGCAGGATTGCTTACCCAAGTAAGAGTTATTTTTTGTGGTAGGCGACGAGTGAGGTATCCGTATCCCAGAGGCGTAAGAATCCCTCGGCTCGGTCGGCCTTGCCACTTACATGCGCCCTTATTCGTTTCTTGGGGTCCTGTTACTGATATAGCCGGGAGACGCGAAAGTCTTTTTGATGGAAGACTTTTTTTCAAGGAAAATTTTGACGCAGAGGAGGTTTGCCCCTTCTAGTCCCCGAGGGAGGGTCGGGCTTTGCTGAGGCAAGGCTGGCCCTTCCTTGATGGTTAGACTTCATACGTAAACGAGGTATATGAACGTCTTGAAAACATCTTAAGGGTAGAAGCGACGTAGCTGTCGGATGTTCCAAGCGTTGCTGTAGACTTCGCCTTGATTGTTGGCCAACTTGTACGTCCCGGGCTTCAAAACCTTGGCGATGACGAACGGCCCTTCCCAGGGGAGTTCCTTCATCCATCGCCTGCCGAACTTGTGGAGGTCGTTGTAGATCCTCGGCTTGAGTCATTGCAGAATCATGCCGTTGGCACGTTCTACCTGCCCATTCGTCATGGGGTGAGCCACGGCGGCCCAGTCCACCCGGATGTGGTGATCCTCGTAGAAGTCCAGGAACTTTCTGCCGGTGAACTGGGTGCCGTTGTCAGTGATGATGGAGTTCGGGACCCCGAAGCGATGGATGATGTTGGTGAAGAACGCCACCGCCTGTTCGGACCTGATGTTGTTTAGGGGTCGGACCTCGATCCACTTGGAGAATTTGTCGATGGCGACCAGCAGGTGCGTGTAGCCCCCGGGTGCCTTCTGCAAGGGACCGACGAGGTCCAGACCCCACACAGCAAACGGCCAGGTGATGGGTATTGTTTGCAGAGCCTGAGCGGGCAGGTGGGTCTGCCTTGCGTAGAATTAGCACCCTTGGCAGGTGCGGACAATTCTAGTGGCGTCGGCCACCGCGGTCGGCCAGTAGAAACCTTGTCGGAAAGCGTTTCCAACAAGGGCTCGAGGCGCTGCGTGATGACCGCAAGCCCCCGAGTGTATTTCTTGTAAGAGCTCCTGGCCTTCGGCGATGGATATGCATCGCTGGAGGATGCCGGAGGGGCTGCGATGGTAGAGCTCCTTCCCGTCACCCAGCAAGACGAATGACTTGGCGTGCCGCGCCAGTCGCCAAGCTTTGGCTCTATCGAGGGGTAGCTCTCCTCGGTGGAGATATTGTAGGTACGGGGTCTGCCAGTTTCGATTAGGCGTGACCCCATTCCGCTCTTCCTCGATGCGCAGTGCCTCACCCTCGGGGGCCGAGGGTGCCTCGGGCTGGGCCGAGGCCTTCTCGGGCTCGGGCGTGTCGTCGGTCTTGACTGAGGGTTGATGTAGGTCTTGGGAGAAGACGTCCGGGGGAACCGTTGTCCGCCCCGAGGCTATCTTAGCCAGCTCGTCCGCAGTCTCGTTGTATCACCGAGCGACGTGGTTGACCTCGAGCCCGTAGAACTTGTCTTCCAGGCACCGAACCTCGTCGCAGTAGGCTTCCATCTTCGGGTCGCGGCAGTGGGAGTTCTTCATGACTTGGTCGATGACAAGCTGTGAGTCACCGCGAGCGTCGAGGCGTCGGACCCCTAGCTCGATGGCGATGCACAACCCATTGATCAGAGCCTCGTACTCAGCCACGTTGTTGGATGCCGGGAAATGGAGGCGCAACACGTAGCGGAGGTGCTTCCCGAGGGGCGAGATGAAGAGCAGGCCCGCGCCTGCCCCTGTTTTCATCAGCGACCCATCGAAGAACATGGTCCAGAGTTCCGATTGGATCGGAGCCGTTGGGAGCTGGGTGTCGACCCATTCAGCCACAAAGTCCGCCAAGACTTGGGACTTGATGGCCTTCCGAGGGGCGAACGAGATCGTCTCACCCATGATTTTCACCGCCCACTTTGCAATCCTACCCGAGGCTTCTCGGCACTGGATGATCTCCCCCAGGGGGAAGGATGACACCACAGTCACCGGATGCGACTCAAAGTAGTGTCGCAACTTCCGCCGCGTCAGAATCACTGCGTACAGCAGCTTCTAAAATTGTGGGTAGCGGATCTTGGTCTCGGACAGTACCTCACTGATGAAGTAGACCGGCCTCTGGACGGGCAATGCATGCCCTTCTTCTCGTCTCTCAACCACGATCGTGGCACTGACCACCTGAGTGGAAGCGGCGACGTAGATCAAGAGGGCTTCTCCGGCAGCGGGGGGCACCAGGATGGGTGCGTTCGTAAGGAGCGCCTTCAGGTTGCCGAGGGCTTCCTCTGCCTCGAGGGTCCAAGTGAAGCGCTCGGTCTTTCTTAAGAGGCGATACAGAGGTAGGCCTCTTTCGCCGAGGCACGAGATGAAACGGCTCAGAGCCGCAAGGCATCCCATGACCCTCTATACGCCTTTCAGGTCCTTGATGGGCCCCATGTTGGTGATGGCCGCAATTTTCTCCGGGTTGGCCTCGATGCCCTGCTCGGAGACGATGAACCCCAAGAGCATGCCTCGGGGGACTCCAAAGACGCACTTCTCGGGATTGAGTTTTACGCCTTTCGCCTTGAGACACCGGAATGTCGTTTCAAGGTCGGAGAGGAGGTCGGAGGCTTTCCTCGTCTTGACTACGATGTCATCGACGTAAGCCTCGACCGTTCGACCAATGTGCCCTGTGAACACGTGGTTCATGCACCTTTGGTATGTCGCACCCACATTCCTCAAACCAAATGGCATAGTAACGTAGCAGTACATGCCAAAAGGTGTGATGAAAGAAGTCACGAGCTGGTCGGACTCTTTCATCCTGATTTGGTGATACCCTGAGTAGGCATCGAGAAAGACAGGGTTTCGCACCCAGCAAAGGGTAGGGAACCTTCGGACATGCTTTGTTTAGACCAGTGTAGTCTACACACATCCGCCATTTCCCTCCTTTCTTTCTCACAAGCACAGGGTTGGCAAGCCATTCGGGATGGAATACCTCTTTGATAAACCCTGCGGCCATCAGCTTGTGGATCTCCTCGCCTATGGCTCTGCGCTTTTCTTCGTCGAATCGGCGCAGAGGCTGCTTCACGGGTCGGGCTCCAGCGAGTGCTCGACGACATCCCTCGGTATGCCAGGCATGTCCGAGGGACTCCACGCAAAGACTTCGGCGTTCACGCGGAGAAAGTCGATGAGCATTGCTTCCTATTTGGGGTCGAGCTCGGAGCCGATCCGTATCTGCTTGGAGGCGTCGTTGCTGGGGTCGAGAGGGACAGACTTAACCGTCTCTGCTGGCTCGAAGTTGCCGGCATGGCGCTTCACGTCTGGCGCCTCCTTGGAGAGGCTCTCCAGGTCGGCGATGAGGGCCTCGGATTCGGCGAGGGCCTCGGCGTACTCCACGCACTCCACGTCGCATTCGTACGCGTGTCGGTATGTGGGGCCGACGGTGATGACCCCGTTGGGGCCCGACGTCTTGAGCTTGAGGTAGGTGTAGTTGGGGACGACCATGAACTTGGCATAGCATGGCCTCCCCAGTACTGCGTGGTAGGTTCCTCGGAACCCGACCACCTCGAACGTGAGGGTTTCCCTTCGGAAGTTGGAGGGAGTCCCGAAGCAGACGGGCAGATCGAGTTGTCTGAGGGGTTGGACGCGTTTTCCGGGGATGATCCCGTGAAAAGGCGCCGCGCCTGCCCAGATCAAGGACAGATCGATCCGCAGGAGCCCGAGGGTCTCGGTATAGATGATGTTGAGGCTGCTGCCTCCGTCCATGAGGATCTTGGTGAGCCTGACGTTGCCGATGACGGCGTCGACAACGAGCGGATACTTCCCCGGGCTCGGCACGCGGTCGGGGTGGTCGCCCTGGTCGAAGGTGATGGGCTTGTCGGACCAGTCTAGGTAGACTGGCGTCGCCACCTTTACCGAGCAGACCTCCCGACGCTCTTGCTTGCGGTGCTGAGCCGAGGCGTTCGCCACTGGCCCACCGTAAATCATGAAGCAGTCGTGGACCTCGGGGAACTCCTCTGCCTTGTGATCCTCCTTCTTGTCGTTGTTGTGGGCCCTGCCACCTTCCGCAGGTGGCCCGACCTTGTGAAAGTGGCGCCGAAGCATGACGCACTCCTCAAGGGTGTGCTTGACGGGCCCCTGATGATAGGGGCACGGCTCCTTGAGCATCTTGTCGAAGAGATTGGCTCCTCCGGGAGGTTTCCGAGGGTTCTTGTACTTATCGGCGGCGACATGGTTCGCGTCGGCGGCGTCGCGTTTCGCTTGCGACTTCTTCTTGCCTTCTTCCTGGCGCCGCACTGAGTGGACTCCTCGGGGACATCTTCCGGCTGGCGGCCCTGGGGCCGCTTGTCCTTCCAGAAGATGGCCTCAACCGCCTCCTGGCCAGAGGCGAACTTGGTGGCGATGTCCATCAGCTCGCTCGCCCTAGTGGGGGTCTTGCGACCCAGTTGCTCACCAAGTCGCGGCAGGTGGTGTCGGCGAGGAACGCGCCGATGACATCCGAGTCGGTGACGTTGGGCAGCTCGGTGCGCTGCTTCGAGAATCGCCGGATGTAGTCTCGGAGAGACTCTCCCGGCTGCTGGCGGTAGCTTAGGAGATCCCATGAGTTCCCAGGGCGCACGTACGTGCCCTGGAAGTTGCCGGCGAAGGCTTGGACCAGGTTGTCCCAGTTGGAGATCTGCCCCGGAGGCAGATGCTCCAGCCAGGCTCGAGCGGTGTCGGATAGGAACAGGGGGAGGTTGCGGATGATGAGGTTGTCATCGTCCGTTCCACCCAGCTGGCAGGCCAGCCGGTAGTCCGCGAGCCATAGTTCCGGCCTCGTCTCCCCCGAGTACTTTGTGATGGTAGTCGGGGTTCGGAACCGGGTCGGGAACGGCGCCCGTCGTATGGCCCGACTGAAAGCCTGCGGACCAGGTGGTTCGGGCGAGGGACTCCGATCCTCCCCGCTGTCGTAGCGTCCCCCACGCCTGAGGTGGTAGCCTCGGTGCACCCTCCCGTCGAGGTAGGCTCGACGGTTGCGGTGGTGGTGCTCGTTGCCGAGGCGACCCGGGGCCGCAGGCGCCGTGTTGCGCGTGCGCCCGGTGTGGACCGAGGCTTCCCGCATAAATCGAGAAGTCGCGGCGCGATGCTCCGAGGGGTACCCCTGCCTTCGGGAGCAGAGCTTTCGGCCCGTCGGACCGCGGCATCCTCCAGGAGATTCTTGAGCTCTTCCTGGATACGCCGTCCTTCGGTGGTCAATGGCTCCAGCATCGCGCAGAGTAGTATTGCTGCTGCAGCCAGGTTCTGGCCGACCCCACTGGAAGCCGGTGGCGGCCTTGCCCTGACGTCGTCGGCAATGCGGTGTTGGATGCCCTGGGGTAGATGGCGCGCTTCTCCGGCCGGCGCTTGGTCTGCCCATTCCTGTCCGATGTTCTGTCGGAACTGCTCAAGTGTTCCTGCTCCCTCGTCGAGCCTGGCCTGCATCTCGCGGATTTGCTCGAGCTGTGCGTCCTGACCCCCGCAGGGACTAGGACCACAGCTAGCTCCCGAAGGATGTCAACATGAGGCGCGGGCCTAGGGGGATCGTCGTTCTCCGGTATACCAAGATGGTTGCCTTCACCGGGACCCCCTAGATCGACGTGGAAACATTCACGACTTGGGCCGCAGTCCTCGTCGCCGAAGCTGCGGCTACCATCGGAACAATCGGAGAGGCAGTAGTCGCATGCGGTCATGAAGTCCCGCATGGCACTGGGGTTACCGAGCCCGGAGAAATCCCAACAAAAGTCGGGCTCGTCATCTTCCTCGGAACCCGAGGGTCCATAGGTTGAGACGACCGTCAGTCTGTCCCAGGGCGACCGCATATGATACCCCGGAGGGTTGGTGCATGCCTCTATGAAGGCTTCCACCGAAGCGGAGTCGCTTGGTGGGTCAAGGCTGAATCCAAAAGGCACGAGATGGGAATCGGTCGGTACCTCTTGGTCGACGGGCGGTGACGAAGTCGCGTCAGGGGCGGACTGCACCGTTGTCTCAGGTACGAGGGCGACGCCCAGCAAGTCCTTCACGAGCGTGCTGGTGTCGTCCGTCTGCTTGGAGTCGGCGCGTTGCGGGGAAACGACGCTTGTCTTCGTCTCAGACGCGAGGTCGACGCCCGACGCGTCCCCCGCTGGGGCGCCGGCGTCGTCGACTTGCTCGACAGCCGACGAGGTGCAGCCTCCTACTTGGCCATGGTTGCCCCGCCTCCTCCTCCGTCGGCGGGGGAGGTGATGGGACAAACCCGAATGTTGTTCTTCCGCCACGTGGGGAAGACGTCGTTGATTCCGCCACCGACGGGCGGGCTGACGGCCGCCATTGTCGTTGTCGCGCGGCGGAGGAAGGAGTATCATGTCGTAGCTGTCGTCGAGAGACATGAACTCAAGACTCCCGAAACGGAGAATCGTCCCGGGTTGGAGAGGTTGCTGGAGACTACCCATCTGGAGCTTGACGGGAAGTTGTTCGTCAACACGCAGCAGGCCCCTACCTGGCGCGCCAACTGTCGGCGTTTCGACCCCGGGGGGTCCCTGGACCGACGAGTGAATTGTCGCCGCGTGCCTCAGCCCAGATGGGTCGGCGCGAGACGGAGCACGAAGGGGGGAAGAAACAGGCAAAAGGGGAAACCCGCGGCCTTCGTGTTGCCCTGCGCCCAGGTCGGGTGCGCTTGCAGTAGGGGGTTACAAGCGTCCGCGTGGGAGAGAGAGAGCCTTATGCGCCGGCCCGTTCCCCCGTGCGGCCAACCCTCTCGTACGAGAGCCCTGGACCTTCCTTTTATAGGCGTAAGGAGAGGGTCCAGGTGTACAATGGGGGTGTAGCAATGTGCTAACGTGTCTAGCAGAGAGGAGCTAGAGCCCTAAGTACATGCCGTCGTGGCAGTCGGAGAGGTTTTGGCACCCTGTTCATGTGATGTCGTGGCCGTCGGAGGAGAGCTGGAGCCCTGTGGAAGGACAACTGTCGGGGCTGTCGAATCCTTGCTGACGTCTCCTTGCTTCCGTAAGGGGCTGAGAGCCGCCGTCGTCATGGAGCACGCGGGGCGCCATCATTATTTGTTTACCGGGGCGAGCCAGATGGGACGCCGGTCTTGTTCCCCGTAGCCTGAGCTAGCTAGGGGTAGGGTAATGATGGCCCCCCCTGTGACGTGGTCGGTCCGAGCCCTAGGTCGGGCGAGGCGGAGGCTCCTCCGAGGTCGAGGTCGAGTCCGAGCCCCGGGTCGGGCGAGGCGGAGACCGTCTTCCGAGGCCGAGGTTGTGTCCGAGCCCTGGGGTCGGGCGAGGCGGAGTTCGTCGTCCAGCGTCGAGGTTGAGCCTGAGCCCTGGGGTCGGGCGAGGCGGAGACCGTCTTCCGAGGCCGAGGCAGTGTCCGAGCCCTGGGGTCGGGCGAGGCGAAGTCCGTCGTCTTCTGAGTTGTGGTTGAGTCCGAGCCCTGGGGTCGGGCGAGGCGAAGTCCATCTTCCGAGGCCGAGACGGGGGCCGAACCCTGGGGTCGGGCGAGGCGGAGCTTCCTATGGCGCCCGAGGCTGGACTTAGCTGCTGTCAACCTCACTCTGTCGAGTGGCACAGCAGTCGGAGCGACGCAGGCGACGCTGTTTTCTTGTCAGGTCGGTCAGTGGAGCGGCGAAGTGACTGTGGTCACTTCGGCTCTGTCGACTGAAGAGCGCGCGTCAGGATAAGGTATCAGGCGATCCTTGCATTAAATGCTCCTGCGATACAGTCGGTCGGCGTGGCGATCTGGCCAAGGTTGCTTCTCTGCGAAGACTGGGCCTCGGGCGAGCCGAAGGTGTGTCCGTTGCTTGAGGGGGCCCTCGGGCGAGACGTGAATCCTCCGGGGTCGGCTGCCTTTGCCCGAGGCTGGGCTCGGGCGAGGCGAGATCGTGTCCCTTGAGAGGACTGAGCCTTGACCTTAATCGCGCCCATCAGGCCTTTGCAGCTTTGTGCTGATGGGGTTACTAGCTGAGATTAGGAGTCTTGGGGATACCCCTAATTATGGTCCCCGACACACTCCGTAAAAAACTAAAATTAAAGTGAACATGACCCATATATCAGATATTAATCTACAGATAAAAACGAGAAAGATATAAAAAAAATTGCATCCTTCTTTATAGCCGGCTCGTCCGGTTGTCATCCTTTGGCTATTGGGCGGTACTATCTGGGAGCACTATGCTGCGTACAACTTTCGTAAAATGCGTTAAATGTATGTCATTAAATGGCAATTCTCCATTTCTAATTACTTAGAAATCATTCGAAAAGGATATGTTTCTGAACTGCTATATAATAAAGAACACTAGCAGACCCTATTAGGAGGTGGATACAAGCACTATAGACGTATCCCTGTCCCCCATTTATAACTTGTACATACTTATTCATTGAAATAAAAAGTAATGTAAGGACTTCTCTACAGTAAGTTTTGATAAAAAATACATAGAAATCCCAAATTAGAGAAAACAACCCATATAGACACACACACTAACTATATAAAAGTTGCCAAACAAGTCAACCGAACACCCGCAACACAATTGATTAAAAATAACAAATAACAAAAATAACATCGGACACCTAAATCGAATGTCTTAGACCATCTTCAATAGTTCACTCATATGGTCATCTAAAACATTGTTTTGTACTGTAAATTGTACTGTTCGCATAGTAGAGTTTGAATATAGGGATGATGATGAGTAAGCTGCTGGAGATAGCCTTATATACCAATAGGTCATGTCTCGTATACGAGACCAGTGCAGTCCAAAGTCTAAAATGCTTCTTCTCCATTGCAACTTTAATCACAAGTTGTAGGGCCTACTGGGATTACACTACAATGTATACCCGCATAAAAGAAGCGCAATCTAATCCAAGTAAATCAAGGCAAAGACATATATATAAAGTTAAAATGCCATAAGATACCGAAGTTTGGAGTCCCTCCAGTCCTATTATGATGGATGAGAAAAGAACAATTTCATCGATGAGAAATGAACGTTTCAGTTTCAGCATTACACTGATTGTGATCGAATCACAATTGTATTGGTGGTAACTGAAATGGTCTCCTATCACCACCCTTTGAGTGCCAGTCTGGCCCCATGGACTGTCATGAGTCGAGCCAGCCAACTCGCAGCTCCTACCTCGCCTCACCGTATTCCATGTACGGAAACACGAAGCCTTCCTACACCTCTAGAGTTACGCGTATTCCATTTACGGAAACACGAAGCCTTCCTACACCTAGAGTTAGGAAATGAGTCGTCTCAACTCGTACCATTTCCATATTTTGACCCATCTATTCAGGGGTGAAGCCAGAATTCAAAATTAGGAGGACCAAATTAGATTAGGGGGCTATTAGAAGCATTTTTACACTATTTACATAAAAATTAGCTAAAAACCTAAGATATCCTGTAGAATTAGGGGAGCATTAGGGGAGACATTGCCCCTCTGCCGTCGCCCCTGCATATATTTTCGTATTTAGAAAAAAAATCAAAAATAAGATGAACATGGAAGATGATCTATCTCATCCATTTTTGTACAATCCCTTTTTATTCGGCTTGAGCCCGTATTTATTCTATATATAAAAAATCCAGAATCGGCCCAGTATGTACTAGTGCAATAGCTAAAGTCTCATATACTTACGTCACAAATTATAATATGAGATATTATTCTAGCCATTGGTTCTCCTCGATGACAAAGTGCCTAAAAACTCAAACAACATCAGTCATAGTTATATATACATCACTAACAAGTAAACAACGATAAAAATATTACCTCTTTGTATCTATTTATTTCACGTTATTATCTTGTTAGTCAGTCACCGTTTAGCCATCAATAAAATGCATATTTACATTAAAGTATAAGTTTTCGCTTAATAGTTCAGTTCCCGTTCATTTTCTATACCGTTTATTCCTTTTAGTTTTCGCTTTTGACTATTCTAAATCCGATCCTTTTTAGTCATAAAATATGGAAATAAAAACTGGAGAGAGGTTTTAACAGCCGTTTTCGTCGCTAGCACCTAGCCTTGTGGCGTTGTTGATCCCTACATCAGAGATCAGACGCACATACCTGGGCACCTGGCTTCGCGATCCAGTCGATTGGTATTACCCGCCTACGTGCACCGGGCACAAGGGAGCGGTCGCTGTGGACCTGGGACGCCGCGGTGCCCCGTGCCCCCAGACCCTTCTCTCCCTCTCGCACGACCTCAGAGGCTCAGACAAGCGCGAACCCCGCGAAGCTGCCAAGCCGCGACTGCCCCTCGACCTGCCCGCTTCCTCCGACGCCTAGGGTTTTCTACCGGGCGCCGCCGCCGCAGCCGCGGCCGGGGATGCAGGTGGCCCTGCGCAGTTAGCCGCTTTTGGATCCACCGCCGCCGCGCGCCATGTCGCTCCTGCGGCGGCGGAAGCAGCAGCAGCTACCGCCCTCGGAGGGCGACGGGTCCGACCACGACGACAACGACAAGGGGAAGAAGCCGTCCTCGTCCTCCGCGCCGCCGTCCAAGGAGCCCACGAGGCGGACCAAGGCCAAGTGGTCGTGCGTGGACAGCTGCTGCTGGCTGGTCGGGTGCGTGTGCTCCGCCTGGTGGTTGCTGCTCTTTCTCTACAACGCGATGCCAGCTTCGTTCCCGCAGTATGTCACCGAGGCCATCACGGGGCCGCTCCCGGACCCGCCCGGGGTCAAGCTGCAGAAGGAGGGGCTGCGAGCTAAGCACCCCGTCGTCTTTGTCCCCGGCATCGTCACCGGGGGCCTCGAGCTATGGGAGGGACACCAATGCGCTGAGGGTCTCTTCCGCAAGCGGCTATGGGGCGGCACATTTGGTGACGTATACAAGAGGTGCTTTATCCTCCTACTATTTTGTTGTTGTTTTTTTGTTTCCGGAATCACAGTCGTCCTCGTGAATTTAACAGTAACTAGAACTGCAGTGTGATTGGTTTTGAAAGGTTATTTGTTTCTTTGGTTGGTTGGACCTATCAATTGGATGTTTGTTGCCTACATCACATGTTCTTTAAGTTTACTTTATTTGGTCATTGATATTGTCTTTATAAAGTGCAGATTCAGTGTTTTGCTAATGTTACTGGGAATAGTTATGTGTTATTACCTTGTATTGTTTCGCAAATGTTACTGATTGCTAATCAACCTCGTCTTTTATATAGTTTTATTTAAGCATTAAGAATTTAATTCCTATGAGACTTTATAGCTGTCTTTTCAGGAAATTCTTCTTTTCAGAGACTCGGAGCTATCTCAGTGACAGGGTACTCACTGAGATCTCGGCAATGATAATTCCTCTATGATTTATCTTTTTTGTTTTATGCAAGGGTCCAAAAGTTCATTGTACTTTGATTTGGCCTTGTGCTTGGTGAGTAGGTTGGCAGCCTGTTTGGTCCCAATCTCTGTTTTAGTTATGTAGCTTCTCAAGATCTGAAATATAGCAGCAAAAACGGCTTACTGTTGTCTTGACGCAGTGTTTTTTTAGAAAGCGCTGAAAATTTTCTTAGTACCACTAGTGGAAGTGTGGAACTTGAAGTGTGCAATATATGCACTTTGGACCTGCATGGTGCTGGTGTCTTGTGAAACTATAAAGCACCAACACTTCTCTTGTACTATTTCCTTGCCCTTTACTATTCTTTCTCATCCTACTTGGTTTAGGTGGACACATGGGAACTGTTTTTATGTCGTGAAGAATAGTTATTTTTCTAAATCATGTAGTTTCTAAACTTTCAGAAGAAAACTGCATTTTGCATGAAAAGCTGGAGCTTTTTTTCTGGTACTAGGCATGCATAGCAAGGTTTCAGAAACAATTTGGTCCCCTCTAGCAGTTCTACCATTCAGGTCTTGCTTTTATAGAAAGATCCATGTTGCCTGCAATGTACTTTCTGGAAAGTGTACCGACCAGAATTTTGATCTTATTAGTCTTGTGCTGTTGAGCTATCCATGTATACTACAGGGAAAAGAAATGCCTTAGGGCTAGTTTGGCAACCTCATTTTTCTATGGGATTTTCAGTTTCCCAAGGGAAAATGAACTAATTTCCCATGGGAAAATGAAAAACCCTTGGGAAATTGTGGTTCCCAAACCAGCCCTTACAGTTTATTTTAAACAGTTACTTATTTGCACTAACATTTTGGCTGGATCATTGTTATTGGTTGCAAATATTTGGATTCTGTCATTCTGAAATCTCAAGTGCATTAAACCTCATTGGGCCCGGCATTATTTTGGCTACCAGGAAAATGAGGGGTTATGGTTTCACTTTTTTTTCCTCAGCTGAAATCCAATTTACTATGCTCAATTGCCCATCGTGAAGAACATACAATTTATGAATCTTGAACTTCAGAAGTTCTTCATTTGCCGTCCTATGAAACATGAGGACAGGTTTCACAACACATTTTGACATTATATCTTTATCAAGTCAGTTGTGGTGAACTGTGAACAAATGTGCTTGTTATGCATATCGGCACCTCTTGTATTTGCATTCTTCCCCTAGCAGTAAGGTCAACGGCACTCAGATGGGAAATAACCGAAGCATCTTATGCCATGGCAGTTGCGTACTTCTTCTTTGGCCACTGATTCTTACTTTCTCTTTCTGGTCAAATCTTCATTCTTTCAGACCTCTATGCTGGGTTGAACATATGTCGTTGGACAATGAAACTGGATTAGACAAACCTGGAATAAGGGTCAGGTCAGTCACAGGCCTTGTTGCAGCAGACTATTTCGTCCCTGGATATTTTGTTTGGGCTGTCTTAATTGCCAATTTAGCTCGTATTGGATATGAAGAAAAGACCATGTACATGGCTGCATATGATTGGAGGTTATCTTTCCAGAACACTGAGGTACTCTTCTTCGATGGCCTTATACAAGTAAATTTTAGTCAGAAGTCACCACGGATTAGCTATTTGGTTATGAACTTTTGATGCTTAGTGATAGTTCCCAGTTCCCACCGTGTAAATGGTTCTGGTATAAAATGTATTGCCATATTTGTAACGCAGATTACTATATACAGGTTCGTGATCAAACTTTGAGCAGAATAAAGAGCAATATTGAACTCATGGTAGCAACAAATGGTGGAAATAGGGTGGTGGTGATCCCACACTCCATGGGGGTCCTCTATTTTCTGCATTTTATGAAATGGGTCGAAGCACCTCCTCCCATGGGGGGCGGTGGTGGTCCGAACTGGTGTGAGAAGCATATTAAAGCTGTAATGAATATTGGAGGACCTTTCTTAGGAGTTCCCAAGGCTGTTGCTGGGCTTTTCTCATCTGAAGCCAAAGATGTTGCCGTTGCTAGGTAATTTAAACAGAGTTTGCAACTTTTAGTAGGTATTTTCATGTTATCAGGGTTGAAGTTTACTAGGTGATGCCTGCTGAGATAATATTGTTTCACAATGCTGTTCTTTATAAGATTGCATCCGAAATGTTTCGTTCTTTATCTATAGTAGTTAGCATATATCAGACTATAGTTTACATATTACTTTTGTTAATGTCATTTATCTATTTGCTTACTCAGTACCATTCTAAATTGTGCTTATCGTTTCTGGACAATATCTGTATCTTATTTACTATAGCTCTGGCATTCTGATTGCTGCTGTTACCTTACATATAATTAGCATCTAACCATGGTGATTGAGTTTATGCAAGATCAAATGTTTTGTTTGAATTGACTATAATTACTAAAATCTGCTCTGTGATGAAGTTTGTGGGGATCGAGTGGTACACAATCTAGCTTATTGGGGTCATTGCATAAAATCATTCTATATTAGCTGATATTTTTTCTCTTTAATATTCTATGATTTTTTGAAATGCATGTTGTTTTCCATTTTTCCATGTATGCAACTATTCTGGTTCAGGTATAAGGTAATTGATTCATTTATTAAAGCAAAAGGGAATAACAAAAGAATGGAATATTATTCTGAAGTTGTAAAAATCATATATTCTCGAAAAAGAAAAGAAGCGTTAAACATCATATTATGAATGGATGGAGTAACTTCTGAATTCAAGGTATCACATCAATAATGCAATCATTCATTCCCTGAAACAAGCACAATTACTATCGCAAGTCTAGGCATTTCTCAGTGACCTATCGTTGATTTCCTAAATTGGGCAGTAATACGTTCACATGGGTAAACTTGAGCTATGCTGGTCCTGTTATCCATCCTGAAAGGCTTTGTTGTTGTTGTTGTTGGTCCTGTTATCCATCCTGAAATGGTACAGAAGTTATCCTTTTGTGCTTTGTTATCCCACGAGTCATAATGTATGACAATATGACATGGCATGATGACAAAGTTATCCATATGTGATCTTAAATGAACCCAGACATTGTTTAGCATGTGGTTGTCCAGGGGTACCAATGTAAATGTTTGGATTGTGTTTTCTGATTTCATTTCCAACATGAACTTGAGCTGCTGGATACCTTTGTATCTTGATTTTCTTATATTTAGTTGCACAAAGAAAATTGCTCTTAAAATTAGTTCCCAACTAAATTTTGTTGTTTATGTACAGAGCTATCGCTCCTGATGTCCTGGACTCTGATTTTCTTGGACTTCAAACTTTGCGCCATTTGATGCGTATGACCCGAACATGGGATTCAACAATGTCAATGCTTCCTAAAGGTGGTGATACAATTTGGGGAAATCTGGATTGGTCTCCAGAAGATGGCCTTGAATGTAAAGCTAAGAAGCATAAAACCAATGATACCGAGGTTTCTAAGGATAGCAATGGGGAAAATATCGAAGTTCAACCTGAACCTATAAACTACGGAAGGCTGGTATCCTTCGGTAAAGATGTAGCAGAGGCACCTTCTTCAGAGATTGAACAGATAGAATTTCGTGTGAGTATTCAGAAGCTTCTTAACACGTTCTTGCCTGTTTCCCTGGTGTGGTGTTTTTCTTCTGCTACTTGTCAATGCCTTGTACAGTTTTGACCTGTTTCCGATATACTTTTCTTGTGTAGTATGCTTCATTTCCATATGTTTATAAACTTGCTGATCAAGTTATCAGTTGTGCTAGCTAGAACCTTTCTATTCACCATTGTCTGTAAATAGGTTTGGACCCAGATGTAGCCTTTGACTCAGTCTCCCAAACAACAAGTCGAGAAAAATCTTGAAAGACTATTTTGGTTGCGGTAGCAAGTTGTTAACAATCTGGACTTATTGTGGTTTAAAGTTAATACTAAACTCTGTCTTCTACTGAGACCATTGAAACAAAACTAGATTTTCCTTATGTGTGTGTTGCTCTGCATCAATATATACTGTGACCTCATTGCATTGAAAATGGATTATAAGCTGTGCATGATGTATTTTTAATATTGGAGCAAAACTGTGCTTTGATCATTTCAGGATGCTGTTAAAGGTAACGATATCGTCCATTCAAATGCATCATGCCGGGAGATCTGGACAGAGTACCATGAATTAGGATGGGGTGGAATAAAGGCAGTCGCAGACTACAAAGTTTACACTGCCAGTTCTGTTATAGACCTTCTTCACTTTGTTGCTCCAAGGATGATGCAGCGTGGAAATGTCCACTTTTCATATGGAATTGCTGATAACTTGGATGATCCGAAATATCAACATTACAAATATTGGTCAAACCCCTTGGAAACAAAGTGCGATTCCTTTGCCAACATTCCTATTCTATATTTTATAGTAGCTTTTCTCAGGCTGTTTATGCTTCCATTGTTGTAGTATTATAACATACTATGACCGTTTTTTCTTCAGGCTACCGAATGCTCCTGACATGGAAATAATTTCCATGTACGGAGTAGGCATTCCTACTGAAAGGGCATATGTCTACAAGTTGGCTCCACAGGCAGAGTGCTATATACCATTCCGGATTGACGCCTCGGCTGATGGCGGGGAGGAAAACAAATGCTTGAAAGGGGGTGTTTACTTAGCTGACGGCGACGAAACTGTTCCAGTTCTTAGCGCGGGCTACATGTGTGCAAAAGGGTGGCGTGGCAAAACTCGTTTCAACCCTGCCGGCAGCAAGACTTACGTGAGAGAGTACAGCCATTCACCACCCTCAACTCTCCTGGAAGGCAGGGGCACTCAGAGCGGTGCACATGTTGATATAATGGGGAACTTCGCTTTGATCGAGGACATCATCAGGATAGCTGCCGGGGCAACCGGTGAGGAAATTGGTGGCGACCAGGTTTATTCAGATATATTCAAATGGTCAGAGAAAATCAAATTGAAATTGTAACCCATGGGAAGTTAAAAGAAGTGCCCCAACCCGTTCATTGCGTTCCTAAATGCTTGCCTGAGCGCAACTCTGGATTTTGCTTAAATATCGTATTTTTTTCACGCCTCATTCGTCCCTCTAGTAAATTTACATTGACAGGACCCCGGTGCGACGCGGATGTTGTACCGTATTTTTGGCATTGTATATTAAAATGTACAGGCGTAAGTTACATTTGCTAGCTGAAATTATTGCAGTAGCTTGCCTTTTCTTTTGAGCACGGAAGTGTGCTCTCCATTACGTGATAACCTGTGCCAAATCTTTGACAATCATATCCTGAATATAAGATGGAACATTATTTCGTTGTGTGACCATATTACAAGAGCGGGGAATGTAATTGACTATCCTTGACACAAAATTACATAACAGCAAGTCTTTCAACTTCCAAATTAGGCCACTTGCTGAGCTCTTTGCTGAAAGTTGCGTTTCCTTCGATATCTGAAGAACCTTGTTCACTTCTATGTATTTTGACTCCCTCGTGTTAGGGTGGTGGCAACGTGGCCGAGATGCAGCGGAATAACTTATTTTACATCTACTTAGGAGGTGTTTGGTTATAAGGACTAAAGATTAGTCTTTAGTTTTTAGTCTCTTTTTTGCCAAACACTAGGACTAAAATGATTTAGTCTTTAGTCTTTCACATATGTGCTAAAAGGGACTAAATCATATTAATTTCACATTTACCACTCATTTAGTTCAATTGTACTAATAGCAGAAGAATGTTAAAGGCTATTTTAGTCTTCTTATAAGTCATTTATTATTTCTTACTATTTTTAGCCCCTAAAACCAAATATATTAGGGACTAAACTTTAGTCCCTAGACTAAAGGAACCAAACATGACCTTATTCAGCCTACATCTAAAATATGCGGGTAACTAAACAGGTGCTCGTATAAAGTCAAGGCATACTATGGTTTAGGATTAGACGATGCGGATAACCACGTTCCTGTTCCTGCCGCCTGTCTGCTGCATGCCTCTGCCGTTCCGCGCGTCGTCGACCGGTGGCCTGCTTGTATCACTCTAGCGACTGGCGGCTGATCCGCGCGCCGCTGTGCATTTCACTCACGGTATGTCGTCGCAGGCAGCTGACCGTACCTGAGAGACCGCCAGATCATCCAAACTTCCGTCCCAAATCGGTGGTGTACGAGCTATTCACGCGAAGCCACGATGACGAGTTCAGGGAACCATGCATTATATGCCTTGCATGCATGCATCGATCTAAACTGAACACTGCACGACACGGCCATTCGCACCGGCCGGTGCACTGCACCGCCGCCCAGGGGCCGGCGTGGCGTTTGGGGGGAACGAATGAGGCTCGACCCAATCCTGACCTGCTGGCACGTACGCTGTCTTCTTCCCGACATGATCGACCGAGCGAGGCTCACAGAAATGAGCGCTGCCGCTCCGGCGCTGTCCTTGTCGCGTCGCGGCCATGCATCCTGTCCAGATCGTGCTCCCTTCGCATACAGATCAGCCGTCCCTCTCGCCGCTCCTTGTGCAGTTGTGCGGTGTGCTGTGTACTTGCATTGCATCGGATTCGGATCCTTTTTTCTACACTCCCATGCATGCAGCGCGCGCGGCGCCACGTCAAGCTAGACGACATGAATGAGCGACCTCGAAACGAAAAGCAAATACTAATAGCAGAAGGTGCATTACATACAATATAAAATAGTTCTGCTAACTGGCGGACAGCACTGCAAAAAAAATCATGCAATGCCCTTTTGTATTGTTCTGGGTCGCTATTAAAAGACTTGTGCGTCTGCGAGCGGACACGAGCTGCGCTCCGCCCATGCCGGTGCTCGTGCTAATCAGATCGATCGACTGGACCGACGCGCCGATCCTGGGGGCACGCCATGCACATGCATGGCCATGCATGGCATTGGCATCTTCGATCAGTCTCCCAGTGTCGCGCGTTTCCGTGGCATGCCGCACTGTACAGACCCGAGATTCCTTCCATCTCCAATGGCTGATGAGGCTATCCACAACAGCATCTCTATTTAAAAATCGTTTAGGATCACATTGCTCCAGCTACTTGATCCTCGTCACCTTCCTCGAAACTGAGCTGCTGGAAATATTGTACAGTACATGCTGATCGGTTATGCTGTGTACATATGTATACGTCGTACGTATCACTGGACTACTGACAAGTATTTATAAATACTCCCCCATTTAGCTCTTGATTTTTATGTCTATATTTAGATGGATAAAGATGAACTTATATATGTATATATATATATATATAAATATAACACATACATCAAATATTATATAAACCTAATAGTTAACTAAAATGAATTTTACAGTGTGTTTTGTTTGGTTTGATGGTTTGGCTCATCCATCGTGGCCTGGCTCCGGATGGAGTGGTCTTGCACTTTCTTGCGGAGTGAGCTGATCACACGTGTTAGTATATTATTAGAATAACGCAGTGACGGATGACATCGTTCCGCGATTCAAACCAAATGATAATATAGCCTTGGACGTAGGTCCAGATGACTCCGGAAGCAATCCAACCTGCAAACCAAACACGCTGTTAATGCTTGATGCTCCAGCGCGAGGGGGCCAATGAGCCATGGCCCTCTGCAGAAATGGTCGTTCATGCCTGCAGAGTTGATTAGGTTCGGATGTTCTGTTGATCGAGTGTGCGAAGAAAACAAATGCTTCAAGTAGTAGTAGTAGATGCTACACAAACCCATCCAAAGATGCAGGCTAGGCACACACATGCCAGTCGAAAAAGAATGCGAGAAGATGACGAAGTCAATTAAAGAGTTTTGGTCGGTGGAGCCAGACCTAGTTCGATGTCTTGACCAATTAGCTGTGGTTTTGGTAGAGAGCATCAACGCATGCCAAGGCAGGCTCGCGAAAGAAATAACTATGTTTTCTTAACGCGTACGTGTGATGTCGCTATAGCGTTACAGAGGTTTATAGGCAAATTCATATCCCGTGCGCACAGCTATCTGGTGCTCCCATGCGCATGAGTCATCCACACCACACAACCAACATCCAACGGTGCCTGCACTTTTCACAAAGAAGCCACCCACGCTCCCACGCAACCCCCTATTTCACTTTACGAGGAAGCCCCCGACCTTCTTCTTCCTCAATCCCCAAACAACACAAACATCAGACTCCTCACACACACAGCAGGGGCGTCGCCGAGAACGCGGCGGCCACCACCGACTCGTCGCCGTCAGCCTTCACCCTCGAAATTGTCTCCTACAGGCTAAAGTGTCACCCTCGTTGTGGATCAGTGACGTGGCGGCTATGAAATGGAGGAGCCGCCACCATTATGCCCTAGCGGTGGCTTAATGGCACTTCTCACCGCCATGGATGCGCGGAGGATCGCCGACCCTAGTGACGATGCTGTAGGAAACGGGTGACGCCTAAGAGGGGGGGGGGTGAATTAGGACTTAACTTTTACTAAACTAGGCCACAATTAAATCCCTAGAGCAAAACCTATGCAAATAATCAAAACTAGAATGTGCAAACTCGGTTTTGTCTAAGTGTTGCTATCTCTACCGCAAAGGCTAAGTTTCAATCTACACTAAATAAGTATGACAATAAGATTGAAACTTAAATGCTTAATATAAATGCGGAATGTAAAGAGCTAAGTAGAGAAGCAAACTCTCGTGGAAGACGCCGGTATTTTTACCGAGGTATCCGGAACCACGCAAGGTTCCGACTAATCCTCGTTGGTGCCCCTACGCAAAGGGAAGCCCACGCGAGGGCCAAGCACCACGGTCGAGTAACTCCGTAGAGAGCCACGGGCGTTCTCCACGCGCAAGTGGTGCTCCGCTTCCGGCTCCTCTCGGACGCTCCCCGCCGTCTCCACTATCGAGCTTCCGGCCGAAACGCCGCGGGCCTCGTTCCCTCCGGTACACGGTGGCGGCCGTGACACAAACGCGGTTGTCACGGTCTCGCAAGACTCTCGCCCCACTCGATACAATTACAACGACTCACGCAAGAGCCGAGGGGTTGTGTGGTTTTACAAAACTCACTCAACTAACTAGGGTTCACCTAGAGCAAGCGCTAAAGCGGTCTAACTAACCTAAGCACTTCGCAAAGCACCTACGCTAATCACCGAGTGATTCTATTAAGCACTTGGGTGTTTGAGCTCTTGGAAATGTGCACTATATGCCTTGGTATGTTGCTTGGGCTCCCACTCTTGAGAATGGCCGGTTGGGGGTGTATTTATAGCCCCCAACACAATTGTAGCCGTTGGAGAAAAGCTGCTGCTCTCTGCGGCACACCGGACAGTCCGGTGTGCACCGGACAGTCTGGTGGTGCACCGGACAACGCACTGTAGCCTGTCCGGTGCGCCTAGCCGTTGCCTGTCCAACTCCTGTCAGAGCAGGTGACCGTTGGCGCCGCAGGCTCCGGGTGCCACCTGGAACTAGACGTTGGGCTGCAGTTCCCAGGTGCACCGGACAGTCTGGTGTGTGGGCACCGGACAGTCCGGTGTGCCACCGGACAGTCCGGTGCTCCACGCACAGACAGTCCGCAGGCAGCACACGCCTCCTTTCTTGGACTTTTCTTGATCTTCTTAATATCTTCTTTTGAGGTGTTACTTTCCTCAATTCCTTAGTCCAAGTAGTTCTTGCATCCTGTGAACTACAAACATAAACACTAGGAAACTTGTTAGTCCACAGATTGTGTTAATCATCAAACACCAAAACTTACTTAGCCAAATGGCCCGGGGTCCATTTTCCTTACAATCTCCCCCTTTTTGGTGATTGATGACAACACAACCAAAGCAAGCAAATAATACAAGTATTTGAATAAAAATGCAATCTACTTGCTAGGATGCATGATTGTCCCCTTAATGTGATATTATGGACTTAAGCCTCCCCCTAACTCCATAATTCACTTACTTCCTATTTTGGACCAAATAACCAAAACCACTTGAAATACTATTTGTAGATATAAAATTTTAAATTTGTGGTGTTTGGTGTTTGATATAGTTTTCATTGCTTTGGTCCCTAAACTTCTCCCCCTTTGGCATCAACCACCGAAAAGGAAGACATTAAAAGCATGTAGGAAGTAAATAAAAGCTTGCCCTCAACAAGAATTGAAACTCTTGAAGAAAAACATATGAAAACTCCCCCTAAATGAGTGTTCTCTTTTAAAAAGAAATTTCTCCCCCTTTTTAGAGACGAAGAAATACTCCCCCTGACAGAGATCATCTACTTAGGAAAAAGCATGTGAAAATTAGAGGTGCAAGTCATGATTTGAATAGACTGACTTCCCTTATGCATAGGTAACAAAATATGATTGAACCACTTATGCATTTAGCAACAAGGAAGTATGAGATATGAAACCGTAGTCTAACCAAATGTCGGAGAAGACGTGTAAATGATGTAAAATTACAGTCCTTGGAGATATGCAGTGGAAGATTGTTGTCTTTCTCCGGGGACTTCATTTTCCTTACAATGAGACTATCACATGAAATAGACTTGAAAAGGCGTTAGTCTCAAAGTGTTAGATTATAGAGTAACCTCCCCCTAAAGGTGTGCATACAAGTTTTGAATACTTGTAGGAGACATGCACTTTGATTTGATATCAAGAGGGGCAAATTATCCATAATCTAAACTTTGGCACATATAAGTTAAATGATACACTTTGTAGAAATCAAAATTTTCAATTGATGCATCATTTACTATGGAGTGATATAAAAGCTATGTGTTGTGCTTTAACTAAACATTTTAAGCCATGTAGGTTTGCTTAAGTATATGAATTTAAAAACTAGCAATCCTACCATATGATTTACCTAGTATGCATGATTTCGAACAAAAGTACATAACAAATGTAATACTAGGCAAGAAAGGTAAACTAGATAAAAATTAAATAGATACGCATATCTAAAAACGAGAAATACAATAAAACTAGTTACCTTAGTCATGGGTGGGAAATTTAGGTCCAAAAATTTCACTAACCCACTTGGCAATAACCTTGATCCAATATGATGTATACCATGATATACATCCCAATTTAGCCAAGTCTCCAAATTTCCCGAAGACCTTCGGTCCACTCACTTCCCTTTCGGGATCCAAACCTTCTTGGTGCTTTTCATGGTTGAAATTATCTCCTTTGGCACCCAGATGCGTTTGGCTCACTTTCCTTTGTTGGCTTGCTTGTTTGCCTTGATTGCTATCACCTTTCCGTTCTTTTTCTTCTTGATCAAATATGGTGTAGCATCCTTTTTGTTCACCTTTTTGATGTAGGTGTTGGAGATTTTGCTTGATGGCTTTTGCTTGAGCTTTTGTCTTTGTTTATCCCCGGTCATCGCCTTGCATTGGAAAGACTTGTGGCCTTCCTTGTGGCATAGCCTACAAATCACAGTTTCTCCCTCCATAGGCTTGTTCACTCCCGCAGTGGTGTTATCCTGTGGAGGTTGGATTTGTTTGGCTTTGCCTTTCTTGTCATACAAAGCCTTGCCAAGGCGAGCCACTTCTTGCTTTAATTGTTCATTTTCCTTTGCAACCTCATCCGTACATGTCCCTACAACAATATTCTCAACAACGACTTGGTTGCAGGGGTTAGAATCATCAATTAAATCAAAGCAGGAAGTAGAAGCATCTTTCTTAATTATTTCAGGCATTTCAACTAAAGATGCTGCTGGGGTGCTACCAATGTTTTCTAGCTTAGTAGTTAGCTCATTGTTGTGTATGCTAAGAATTTCCATTTTCTCTAGCAAATTTTCAATAGCTTCTTGAGAGCTAGCTAACTTAGCCTTAAGTTTTTCATTCTTTTTAATAAGGCTATCATCGGTAGCAGTGGATGGAGCACTAGATTCTAATAGCTCAATTTTAGTTGATAGCTCACTATTTAAGTTTGCAAAAGTTTCAAATTTTTCTAGCAAACCTTTGTAATCATTTTGAGAGCTAACCAACTTATTTTTCAAAGTTTTAAGTTGAGCTTTTTGCTTAGTGCAAACATCCTGGAAAAATTCTACGGCTTCCGCAAGCTCATCTAGAGAGGGCTTTCCCTCACCTTCATCATCACTACTACTTTCATCACTAGAGGATGGGATGCTTTTGTTACCTCTTGCCATAAGGCATTTGTGTGATGACCATGATGATCGTGACGAGGACCGGTGGCTGCGCGTCCTTGGAGGTTTTTCTTCACTTGAAGAATCATCCCAAGTTCTAACACTTGTTAGCGCCTTGCCTTTGCTCCTCTCCTTTTTGGGTTTGGCCATATTTGGACAGTTGTCCCTGAAGTGGCCCTTCTCCCCACATGCGAAGCATCCTCTCTTCCTTTGCTTTTTCCTGTCAATGTTAAAGAGAAGATCCTCGACCTGCAGGGGCACACCCATTAGATTAATCTTGCGGATCATCCCCATTACCTTTCCGACGCGTCGGATTGTTTCTTCGTCCTCGGAGGATGATGTGCATGGTTGATTATCTTCTTCATCATCACTTTCTTCTTCTTCCTCTTCTTCACTTGAGGAACTTGGAGTGGGAGCCTTCTTTTTGACCTTCCTTTCATCACATGCAAAAGCATATGGTCTTGAGGAAGTTGGCTCCTCTCCCCGACTCATTTTTCGCGACATCTCAAAGGCCGCGATTTTCCCAATCACAATGGTCGGGGTCATGTTGCTTAAGTCCTCCATGTTGTGAAGGATGGTGATGATGCTCCCATATCTTTGTTGTGGTAGCAGGGAGATAATCTTCCTCACAATGTCCGCATTACCTAGCTTATTAATGCCAATAGAGTTGAGCTCATTGATTATTAGATTCAAACGAGAATACATGTCTCTAACAAGCTCATTATCTTTCATGGCAAAAGAATTATACTCATTTAACACTAGGCAATGTTTTTGCTCACGGACATTGGATGTGCTGTCATGGAGCTCATGCAATTTTAGCCAAATCTCATTAGCAGTTTTCAAGGTAAATACTTGATTAAAAATATCCATGCTAAGAGATTCATACAAGCAATTTTTGGCTCTAGCATTTAAATGAATTTCTTTTTCTTCACTCGTGGTGGGTTTCTCGGGATTCTTGAGGGGTTTCATCCCGTCACGAGTGACTCTCCAAACACCTAGATCAACGGCCTCTAGGTAACAAGCCATTCTAGCACTATAATATGGGAAGTTAGTGCCGTCAAAGTGTGGTGGCCTATGGGTATCCATCCCTTCCTCTAAAAAGAGTCGGCTCTTTTAGCGGTGAAGCTAAAACGTTTCAAATGAGCCAAACCGGGCTCTGATACCACTTGTAGGAAACGGGTGACGCCTAAGAGGGGGGGGGGGTGAATTAGGACTTCTAAAACTTTTACTAAACTAGGCCACAATTAAATCCCTAGAGCAAAACCTATGCAAATAATCAAAACTAGAATGTGCAAACTCGGTTTTGTCTAAGTGTTGCTATCTCTACCGCAAAGGCTAAGTTTCAATCTACACTAAATAAGTATGACAATAAGATTGAAACTTAAATGCTTAATATAAATGCGGAATGTAAAGAGCTAAGTAGAGAAGCAAACTCTCGTGGAAGACGCCGGTATTTTTACCGAGGTATCCGGAACCACGCAAGGTTCCGACTAATCCTCGTTGGTGCCCCTACGCAAAGGGAAGCCCACGCGAGGGCCAAGCACCACGGTCGAGTAACTCCGTAGAGAGCCACGAGCGTTCTCCACGCGCAAGTGGTGCTCCGCTTCCGGCTCCTCTCGGACGCTCCCCGCCGTCTCCACTATCGAGCTTCCGGCCGAAACGCCGCGGGCCTCGTTCCCTCCGGTACACGGTGGCGGCCGTGACACAAACGCGGTTGTCACGGTCTCGCAAGACTCTCGCCCCACTCGGTACAATTACAACGACTCACGCAAGAGCCGAGGGGTTGTGTGGTTTTACAAAACTCACTCAACTAACTAGGGTTCACCTAGAGCAAGCGCTAAAGCGGTCTAACTAACCTAAGCACTTCGCAAAGCACCTACGCTAATCACCGAGTGATTCTATTAAGCACTTGGGTGTTTGAGCTCTTGGAAATGTGCACTATATGCCTTGGTATGTTGCTTGGGCTCCCACTCTTGAGAATGGCCGGTTGGGGGTGTATTTATAGCCCCCAACACAATTGTAGCCGTTGGAGAAAAGCTGCTGCTCTCTGCGGCACACCGGACAGTCCGGTGTGCATCGGACAATCCGGTGGTGCACCGGACAGCGCACTGTAGCCTGTCCGGTGCGCCTAGCCGTTGCCTGTCCAACTCCTGTCAGAGCAGGTGACCGTTGGCGCCGCAGGCTCCGGGTGCCACCTGGAACTAGCCGTTGGGCTGCAGTTCCCAGGTGCACCGGACAGTCTGGTGTGTGGGCACCGGACAGTCCGGTGTGCCACCGGACAGTCCGGTGCTCCACGCACAGACAGTCCGCAGGCAGCACACGCTTCCTTTCTTGGACTTTTCTTGATCTTCTTAATGTCTTCTTTTGAGGTGTTACTTTCCTCAATTCCTTAGTCCAAGTAGTTCTTGCATCCTGTGAACTACAAACATAAACACTAGGAAACTTGTTAGTCCACAGATTGTGTTAATCATCAAACACCAAAACTTACTTAGCCAAATGGCCCGGGGTCCATTTTCCTTACAGATGCCACGGGCATTCAAGGCCCCTCGTCTATTCATGTTCTTGTTCCCGTTGAAGATGATGCCCCTCAAGTTGATGCTCATCAAGACGTTCCCCCTTACGCCAGACTGTTATGGTCAACAATGCTCCTATCAATGATGCCACACATCATGGAGATGTATTCCATACACCCAAAAAGGATCAATTTCATTATACATCGGTGAGAATTTTGTATATGATTGTGAGAAAATAGTAAAGTCATGATTGTGCACTCACTGATTTTCTCATTGTAGTCGTCGTTTGTACCTGATTGCGAGGATAAATTGAAGCCTGCCATTGGAATGTCATTCGGTAATCTTGATGAGGTGGAAGGATTTTATAAGACATATGCACATAAATGTGGGTTTTCGGTCCGGATAGGAGGTCAAGGCAAGAAAAACGATGTGGTTGACCATAAGAGGTTTGTGTGTTCAAGGGAAGGCTTCACAAGGAGACGTGTGGAATCAAACAAACAAAAGAAGCACTTTGAAACAAGATGTGGATGCAATGCACGTGTATATGTGAAGTTGGGTCAGGACAATAGGTACTATATCGCTTCATTTGTTGAGGAGCATAACCATGGTCTAGTCTCGCCTGATAATTTTTTTTCTGCGATCGAATCGAACTATAAGTGAAAGGACCAAGACTACCTTATTCACGTGTCACAAAGCAAGTATTGGTACGTCACAAGCATATAGACTTTTGCAAGTAAGCGACGACTTTGATAATATTGGATGCATGAAGCGAGATCTCCAGAACTATTATCGAGGACTTAGGGAGAAAATAAAGGATGTAGATGCTCAATTATTTGTGGCACAAATGGAGAGGAAGAAAGAGGCAAATTCTGCCTTCTTCTATGATTTTGTTGTTGATGAGCATGGAAAATTAGTCTACATATGCTGGGCTGATGCTACAAGTAGAAAGAACTATAGTCATTTTGGTGATTTAGTGTCGTTTGATGCAACTATAGCACAAATCAGTACAATATGTGTCGGGGACCATAATTAGGGGTACCCTCAAGGCTCCTAATTCTCAGCTGGTAACCCCCATCAGCACAAAGCTGCAAAGGCCTGATGGGTGCGACTAAGTCAGGGATCGGTCCATTCGAGGGACTCGATCACGCCTCGCCCGAGCCCAGCCTCGAGCAAGGGCAGCCGACCCCGGAGGATCTCCGTCTCGCCCGAGGCCCCCTCCAGCGACGAACATACTTCCGGCTCGCCCGAGGCCCAGTCTTCGCCAAGAAGCAACCCTGGCCAAATCGCCACGCCAACCGACCAAATCGCAGGGGCATTTAATGCAAAGGCGGCCTGACACCTTTATCCTGACGCACGTCCTCCAGTCGACAGAGCCGAAGTGACCGCAGTCACTTCGCCGCTCCACTGATCGGTCTGACAGAAGGACAGCGCCGCCTGCGCCGCTCTGACTGCTGTGCCACTCGACAGAGTGAGGCTGACAGGCAGTCAGGCCCGGCCTCAGGCACCATAGGAAACTCCGCTCCGCCCGACCCAGGGCTCGGACTCGGGCTCAGTCCCGGAAGACGGCGAACTCCGCTTCGCCCGACCTAGGGCTCGGACTCGGGCTCAGTCCCGGAAGACGGCGAACTCCGCTCCGCCCGACCCAGGGCCCAGACTCGGGCTCAGTCCCGGAAGACGGCGAACTCCACTCCGCCCAACCCAGGACTCGGACTCGGGCTCAGCCCCGGAAGACGACGAACTCCGCTTCGCCCGACCCCAGGGCTCGGACTCAGCCCTGACCTCAGCCGACGGTCTCCGCCTCGCCCGACCTAGGGGCTCGGACTCGACCTCGGCTTCAGAAGACAGACTCGACCTCGACCTCGGAGGAGCCTCCACATCGCCCAACCTAGGGCATGGATCGACCACGTCAACAGGGGGCGCCATCATTACCCTACCCCAAGCTGACTCAGGCTACGGGAAACAAGACCGGCGTCCCATCTGGCTCGCTCCGCCAGACAAGCAATGATGGCGCCCCGCACGCTCTATGACGACGGCGGCTCTCAGCCCCCTTACGAAAGCAAGAGGACGTCAGCAAGGACTCAACAGCCCCGACAGCTGTCCTTCCGCCAGGCTCCAGCGCTCCTCCGACGGCCACGACACCACACGAACCGGGTGCCAAAACCTCTCCAGCTGCCACGACGGCATGTACTTAGGGCGCTAGCTCTCCTCCGCTAGACACGTAGCACTCTGCTACACCCCCCATTGTACACCTGGATCCTCTCCTTACGCCTATAAAAGGAAGGACCAGGGCCCTCTTACAGAGGGTTGGCCGCGCGGGGAAGAGGACGGGACTGGCGCTCGCGTGAGGCCACTCGCTCCCTCCCACGTGGAACGCTTGTAACCCCCTACTGCAAGCGCACCTGACCTGGGCGCGGGACGAACACGAAGGCCGCGGGATTTCCACCTCTCTCACGCCTTCTTCCCCCCTTCGCGCTCGGCCTCGCGTCGACCCATCTGGGCTGGGGCACGCGGCGACATTTTCACTCGTCGGCCCAGGGACCCCCCGGTCTCGAAACGCCGACAGTTGGCACGCCAGGTAGGGGCCTGCTGCGTGTTGACGAACAGCTTCCCGTCAAGCTCCAGATGGGCAGTCTCCAGCAACCTTTCCAGCCCGGGACGGTGCTCCGTTTCGGGAGTCTTGAGTTCATGTCCCTCGACGGCAGCTACGACATGGTACTCCTTCCCCCGCCGTGCGACGGTGACAATGGCGACCGACAGCCCGCCCGTCGGCGGCGGAATCGACGACGTCTTCCCCACGTGGAGGAAGAGCAACATTCGAGCTCACCCCGCCCTCTCCCCCGTCGACGGAGGAGGAGGCGGGGCAACCAAGGCCAAGCAGGAGGTGGCACCTCGTCGGCTGTCGAGCAAGTCGACGGCGCCGGCGCCCCAACGGGGGGCGCGTCGGGCGTCGACCTCACGTTTGAGACGAAGACGAGCGTCGTCTCCCCGCAACACGCCAATTCCGAGCAAACGGACGACGCCAGCACGCTCGCGAAAGGCTTGCTGGGCGTCACCCTCGTACCTGAGACGACGGTGCAGTCAGTCCCTAACGTGACTTCGTCACCGCCCGTCGACCAGGAGGTACCCATCGGTTCCCATCTCACGCCCTTTGGATTCAGCCTCGACCCGCCAAGCGACTTCGCTCTAGCGGACGCTCTCGTAGAGGCGAGTCCAAACCCTCTGGGGTTTCGTATGCGGTCACCCTAGGACCGGCTCGCGGACATCTCGACCTACGGGCCCTCGGGGTCCGAGGAAGATGACGAGCCCGACTTCTGTTGGGATTTCTCCGGACTTGGTAACCCCAGTGCCATGCGGGGCTTCATGACCGCATGCGACTACTGCCTTTCCGACTGTTCCGACGGTAGCCGCAGCCTCGGCGACGAGGACTGCGGCCCAAGTCGTGAATAACCACGTCGATCTAGGGGGTCCATCCGAAGGCAACCATCTCGGTATGCCGGAGAACAGTGATCTCCCTAGGCCTGTGCCTCGCATTGACATCCTACGGGAGCTAGCTGTGGTCCCCATTCTGGCGGGGGGGGGGGGGGGGGGGTCATGACCCACAGCTCGAGCAAATCCGCGGGGTGCCGGCCAGGCTCGACGAGGGAGCAGGAGCACTTGAGCCGATCCGCCGGGACGTCGGGCAGGAATGGGCAGGCCAACCTCCGGCCGGAGAAGTGCGCCATCTACCCCAGGGTATCCAGCACCGCATCGTCGACGACGTCAGGGTAAGGCCACCGCCCGCTTCCAGTGGAGTCGGCCAGAACCTGGCTACAGCAGCGATGCTTCTCCGTGCAATGCCAGAGCCATCAACCACCGAGGGGCGGCGAATCCAGGGAGAGCTCAAGAATCTCCTGGAGGGCGCCGCGGTCCGACGGGTCGAGAGCTCCGCCTCCTGAAGGCAGGGGTACCCCTCGGAACATCGCGCCGCGACTTCCCGATTCATGCGGGAAGCCTCGGTCCACACCGGGCGCACGCGCAACACAGCGCCTGCGACCCCGGGTCGCCTCGGCAACGAACACCATCATCGCGACCGTCAGGCCCACCTCGACGAGAGGGTGCGCCGAGGCTACCACCCCAGGCGTGGGGGACGCTACGACAGCGGGGAGGACCGGAGTCCCTCGCCCGAACCACCCGGTCCACAGGCTTTCAGCCGCGCCATACGACGGGTGTCGTTCCCGACCCGGTTCCGACCCCCGACTACTATCACAAAGTACTCGAGGGAGACGAGACCGGAACTGTGGCTCGCAGACTACCGGCTGGCCTGCCAACTGGGTGGAACGGACGATGACAACCTCATCATCCGCAACCTCCCCCTGTTTCTCTCCAACACCGCTCGCGCCTGGTTGGAGCACCTGCCTCCGGGGCAGATCTCCAACTGGGACGACCTGGTCCAAGCCTTCGCCGGCAATTTCCAGGGCACGTACGTGTGCCCCGGAAACTCCTGGGACCTCCGAAGCTGCCGGCAGCAGCCGGGAGAGTCTCTCCGGGACTACATCTGATGATTCTCGAAGCAGCGCACCGAGCTGCCCAACATCACCGATTCAGATGTCATCGACACGTTCCTCGCCGGCACCACTTGCCGTGACCTAGTCAGCAAGCTGGGTTGAAAGACCCCCACCAGGGCGAGCGAGCTGATGGACATCGCCACCAAGTTCGCCTCTGGCCAGGAAGCGGTTGAGGCTATCTTTCGGAAGGACAAGCAGCCCCAGGGCCGCCCACCGGAAGATGCCCCCGAGGCGTCAACTCAGCGCGGCGCCAAGAAGAAGGGCAAGAAGAAGTCGCAAGTGAAACGCGACGCCGCCGACGCGGACCTTGTCGCTGCCGCCGAGTACAAGAACCCTCGGAAACCCCCGGAGGTGCCAACCTCTTCGACAAGATGCTCAAGGAGCCGTGCCCCTATCATCAGGGGCCCATCAAGCACACCCTTGAGGAGTGCGCTATGCTTCGGCGCCACTTCCACAGGGCCGGGCCACCCGCGGAGGGTGGCCGGGCTCACGACGACGACAAGAAGGAGGATCACCAGGCAGGAGAGTTCCCCGAGGTCCGCGACTGCTTCATGATCTACGGTGGGCAAGCGGCAAACGCCTCGGCTAGGCACCGCAAGCAAGAGCGTCGGGAGGTCTGTTCGGTGAAGGTGGCGGCGCCAGTCTACCTAGACTGGTCCGACAAGCCCATCACCTTCGACCAAGCCGACCACCCCGACCACGTGCCGAGCCCGGGGAAATACCCGCTCGTTGTCGATCCTGTCATCGGCGATGTCAGACTCACCAAGGTCCTCATGGACGGAGGCAGCAGCCTCAACATCATCTACGCCGAGACCCTCGGGCTCCTGCGTGTTGATCTGTCCTCGGTCCGGGCAAGCGCTGCGCCTTTCCACGGGATCATCCCCGGGAAGTGCGTCCAGCCCCTTGGACAACTCGACCTTCCTGTCTGCTTCGGAACACCCTCAAACTTTCGAAGGGAGACCCTCACGTTCGAGGTGGTCGGGTTCCGAGGAACCTACCACACAGTATTGGGGAGGCCATGCTACGCAAAGTTCATGGCCGTCCCCAACTACACCTACCTCAAGCTCAAGATGTCGGGCCCCAACGGGGTCATCACCGTCGGCCCCACGTACAAACACGCGTTTGAATGCGATGTGGAGTGCGTGGAGTACGCCGAGGCCCTCGCCGAATCCGAGGCCCTCATCGCCGACCTGGAGAGCCTCTCTAAGGAGGTGCCAGACGTGAAGCGTCACGCCGGCAACTTCGAGCCAGCGGAGACGGTTAAGTCCGTCCCCCTCGACCCCAGCAGCGACGCCTCCAAGCAGATCCGGATCGGCTCCGAGCTCGATCCCAAATAGGAAGCAGTGCTCGTCGACTTTCTCCGCGCGAACGCTGACATTTTCGTGTGGAGTCCCTCGGACATGCTCGACATACCGAGGGATGTCGCCGAGCACTCGCTGGATATCCGAGCTGGAGCCCGACCCGTGAAGCAACCTCTGCACCGATTCGACGAAGAAAAGCGCAGAGCCATTGGCGAGGAGATCCACAAGCTAATGGTGGCAGGGTTCATCAAAGAGGTATTCCATCCCGAATGGCTTGCCAACCCTGTGCTTGTGAGAAAGAAAGGAGGGAAATGGCGGATGTGAGTAGACTACACTGGTCTAAACAAAGCATGTCCGAAGGTTCCCTACCCTCTGCCTCGCATCGATCAAATCGTGGATTCCACTGCTGGGTGCGAAACCCTGTCTTTCCTCGATGCCTACTCAGGGTATCACCAAATCAGGATGAAAAAGTCCGACCAGCTCGCGACTTCTTTCATCACACCCTTCGGCATGTACTGCTATGTCACCATGCCGTTCGGCTTGAGGAATGCGGGTGCGACGTACCAGCGGTGCATGAACCATGTGTTCGGCGAACACATTGGCCGGACGGTCGAGGCCTACGTCGATGACATCGTAGTCAAGACGAGGAGAGCCTCCGACCTCCTTTCCGACCTTGAAGTGACATCTGATGTCTCAAGGCGAAAGGAGTGAAGCTTAATCCCGAGAAGTGTGTCTTTGGGGTTCCCCGAGGCATGCTCTTGGGGTTCATCGTCTCTGAGCGGGGCATCGAAGCCAACCCGGAGAAGATCACAGCCATCACCAGCATGGGGCCCATCAAGGACTTGAAAGGTGTACAGAGAGTCATGGGATGCCTTGCGGCTCTAAGCCGCTTCATCTCACGCCTCGGCGAAAGAGGCCTGCCTCTGTACCGCCTCTTAAGGAAGGTCGAGTGCTTCACTTGGACCCCCGAGGCCGAGGAAGCCCTCGGGAACCTGAAGGTGCTCCTCACGAACGCGCCCATCTTGGTGGCCCCCGCTGCCGGAGAAGCCCTCTTGATCTACGTCGCCGCGACCACTCAGGTGGTTAGCGCCGCGATTGTGGTTGAGAGACGAGAAGAGGGGCATGCATTGCCCGTTCAGAGGCCAGTCTACTTCATCAGCGAGGTACTGTCCGAAACCAAGATCTGTTACCCACAAATTCAGAAGCTGCTGTACGTGGTGATCCTGACGCGGCGGAAGTTGCGACACTACTTCAAGTCTCATCCGGTAACTGTGGTGTCATCCTTCCCCCTGGGGGAGATCATCCAGTGCCGACAGGCCTCGGGTAGAATCGCAAAGTGGGCAGTGGAGATCATGGGCGAAACAATCTCGTTCGCCCCTCGGAAGGCCATCAAGTCCCAGGTCTTGGCGGACTTCGTGGCTGAATGGGTCGACACCCAGCTCCCAACAGTTCCGATCCAGCCGGAACTCTGGACCATGTTCTTCGATGGGTCGCTGATGAAGACAGGAGCGGGCGCAGGCCTACTCTTCATCTCGCCCCTCGGAAAGCATCTACGCTACGTGCTACGCCTCCACTTCCCGGCGTCCAACAATGTGGCCGAGTACGAGGCTCTGGTCAACGGGTTGCGCATCGCCATCGAGCTAGGGGTCCGACGCCTCGACGCTCGCGGTGACTCGCAGCTCGTCATCGACCAAGTCATGAAGAACTCCCACTGTCGTGACCCGAAGATGGAGGCCTACTGCGATGAGGTTCGGCGCCTGGAAGACAAGTTCTACGGGCTCGAGCTCAACCACATCGCCCGGCGCTACAATGAGACTGCGGACGAGCTGGCTAAAATAGCCTCGGGGCGAACAACGGTTCCCCCGGACGTCTTCTCCCGAGACCTGCATCAACCCTCCGTCAAGATCGACGACACGTCCGAGTCCGAGGCACCCTCGGCTCAGCCCGAGGTACCCTCGGCTCAGTCCGAGGCACCCACGGCTCAGTCCGAGGCACCCTCGGCCCAACCCGAGGCACCCTCAGCTCGGCCCGAGGCATCCTCGGTTCAGCCCGAGGTACCCTTGGCCCCCGAGGGTGAGGCACTGCGCGTCGAGGAGGAGTGAAGCGGGGTCACGCCTAATCGAAACTGGCAGACCCCGTACCTGCAATATCTCCACCGAGGAGAGCTACCCCTCGACCGAGCCGAGGCTCGGCGGTTGGCGCGACGCGCCAAGTCGTTCGTCTTGCTGGGAGATGGGAAGGAGCTCTACCACCGCAGCCCCTCAGGCATCCTCCAGCGATGCATTTCCATCGCCGAAGGTCAGGAACTCCTACGAGAGATACACTCGGGGGCTTACGGCCACCACGCAGCACCTCGAGCCCTTGTCGGAAACGCCTTCCGACAAGGTTTCTACTGGCCGACGGCGGTGGCCGACGCCACTAGAATTGTCCGCACCTGCGAAGGGTGTCAGTTCTATGCGAGGCAGACCCACCTGCCCGCTCAGGCTCTGCAGATGATACCCATCACCTGACCTTTTGTCGTGTGGGGTCTGGACCTCGTCGGCCCCTTGCAGAAGGCACCCGGGGGCTACACGCACCTGTTGGTCGCCATTGACAAATTCTCCAAGTGGATCGAGGTCCGACCCCTAAACAGCATCAGGTCCGAACAGGCGGTGGCGTTCTTCACCAACATCATCCATCGCTTTTGGGTCCCAAACTCCATCATCACCGACAACGGCACCCAGTTCACCGGCAGAAAGTTCCTGGACTTCTGCGAGGATCACCACATCCGGGTGGACTAGGCCGCCGTGGCTCACCCCATGACGAATGGGCAAGTAGAGCGTGCCAACGGCATGATTCTACAAGGACTCAAGCCTCGGATCTACAACGACCTCAACAAGTTTGGCAAGCGATGGATGAAGGAACTCCCTTCGGTGGTCTGGAGTCTGAGGACAACGCCGAGCCGAGCCACGGGCTTCACGCCGTTTTTTCTAGTCTATGGGGCCGAGGCCATCTTGCCCACAGACTTAGAATACGGTTCCCCGAGGACGAGGGCCTACGCCGACCAAAGCAACCAAGCTAGTCGAGAAGACTCGCTGGACCAGCTGGAAGAGGCTCGGGACCGGGCCTTACTACACTCGGCGCGGTACCAGCAGTCCCTGCGACGCTACCACGCCCGAGGGGTCCGGTCCGAGACCTCCAGGCGGGCGACCTGGTGCTTCGGCTGCGATAGGACGCCCGAGGGCGGCACAAGCTCACGCCTCTCTAGGAAGGGCCGTTCGTCATCGCCAAAGTTCTGAAGCCCGAAACGTACAAGATGGCCAACAGTCAAGGCGAGGTCTACAGCAACGCTACGTCGCTTCTACCCTTAAGATGCTTTCAAATTGTTCATATACCTCGCTCCCACGCAAAGTTTAGTCGTCAAGGAAGGGTCAGCCTTGCCTCGGCAAAGCCCGACCCTCCCTCGGGGGCTAAAAGGGGGGAACCCCCTCTGCGTCGATATTTTTCTTCGAAAAAAGATCCTTTCTGCCAGAATGTCTTTCGTGCTTTTCGACTACTTCGAAAGTGGATCCTGAAAACGACGGAGTACACGTAAGCAGCCAAGGCTGACCGAGCCGAGGGACTCCTACGCCTCCGGGATACGGATACCTCACTCATCACCTTCTGCGATAAGTAACTCACGTTCGGATAAGTGATTCCGCGGACCGAGCAAGTCTTCACGCTCGAAAGCTCTTCTGCCGAAGCGATTCTTCGGGCCTTCTCGACTGCGTCGGTGATAGAATCCCATGGACGGGCAAGAGCGCGCGTAAGCGGCAAGGCCGACCGAGCCGAGGGATTCCCAAGCCTCCGGGATACGGATACCTCACTCATCACCTTCCGTGAAAAGCAACTCTCGCTCGCACAGACAATTCTGTTACCGACAAAAAAGTCCAGATACTCGAAACAAGAGGAAAAGAAGCGCAACTTTACAACATGGCGAGGATGTGTTTGGGCCTCGGCGGCCGCAGAAAACACACGCTACAAGATAATCCGATCCTGCAGGCTCGGATCTTGACGGTTGAAGGGAGCAGCAGCACCCTCAGCGTCAACTACACCCTCGGCGAGGTCCAGCCTAGCCTCGGACGGCGACGCGGTCCGAGGATCTCCACTCTGAAGGATGACTTCATCATCACGCCCGGGCCATCGCCGCCAGGGTCTCCTCCAAGAATCCGGCTCGAGCAGGCGGCTCGGCTGATCACCCCGAGGCCTCGGCCAGCTGTCCCCCAAAGACATCAACCCAGCCCGAGGCCTCGGAAGATCAACTCCGGCGTCGGTCCCGCTAACGGACGACCCGACCAGGTTCCGGCTGACCAAGTCTTCTTTTCGAGCCAACTCTGCCTCTGTCCATGCTGACACCGCTACCCCTGGCTTCGGCTCATCGAAGAGCGGCCGAGGGGTTCCTTTAACTAAGCAAGAGAAGCCTCGGACAGCAAGGCCGACCGAGCCGAGGGACTCCTACGCCTCCGGGATACGGATACCTCACTCGTCACCTTTGTACGGGGCGACTCACGCTTGGTGAAGCGGTTCAGACAACCAACAGGTGAGTCTTAGTGCTCGAAAATGAGGAAAAAACACGGCTCCATGCCAAAAATACATACACGTTCAGGCCCCGACAGCCACAATGAACAAAAACACCGGCATCCAAGGTGCCATTACAAACGGAACTCCGGTTCCGTCCCCGCGGGTATGAACGACCTCCACACCGGGGAGCCTGCGGGGCGACAAGTTCCGGGCGACTCGCTGGCGACCTCTACAGCAGCGGCCATGGTCCCAGGACGGACGCGGCCACCGGAAGGCTCTCGTTCGCGTCCCCGCTCAAGGGATGCGAACCAGCCATCAAAGCCAAAGAGCGGGCCACTCCGAAGCACACCGGCAGGTCCTCGCTCCCGCCCTCGCCACGAAAGCGAGGAAGAGGGCGGAATGTTGCATCCTAGCTGGGCAGCAACAGTTCGCCTTCCCCCGCGTGGCTGGAGGACGTCTCCTCCGCAGAGCTGGAGGATGGTTTCCACCACCAGAAGCTAGAAGAAGAGGTGGCCAGCCGACCCGCGCGGGAGATAGAGCCCCGGCTCGCCTCGCTCTCCGCCCCAGCAAGGATGATGAACATCCATGAAGCTGAGGGCGGGACCAAGATCGCAGCCCGGCTTGCTTCTCCCCATCCAGGGGCTGGTGGTCACCATCTCGGGTGACCACCGGCGAAGGGATGCAGCCGGGCCGCGTGATGAAAATCCTTGAAGCCGAACGATGGCTGAAAGGTACCAACTCCCACGGAGTTGCGTTCCCCCAACAACAAGGCGGAAGGACTGCGGGTGTCCCCCATCCGGGGGCTCGGAAGGTGGAAAGACACGATGCATAAGGGAGCGCGAAGACATGGTCGCCTTTCAAGGGGGTCACCCTCCTTTTAAAGGCGACTCTCCCTGCCTGCGTCCCCAGCCGTCGTGGGCTGAGTCTTCCCCAACACGCTCCAAGGTCCTCCCCCTACGGCGCGGGGGCTGGGTCCCACACGTCATGCAAACTGGCCCAGAGCAGAAGAAGCCAAACCACCGCGCGCGGTGCATGCAACCGTCCAGCGGTTACAAGCGCCCCTCCACTTTCTCCCAGACCAGCGGATGAAAGGGCGGGCAGCCATGCAGGCGACATGCAACCGCGCCAAGTGGGCGCTCCTCTCCGACTTCCAACGCACCTAGCATGGGGGCCCACGCCCACGCGTCATGCAACCGGCGCACCGGTCGCTACGTGCAAGCAACTGCACCGCCACTCGCACTACTGCCACGCCTCCTCGACTGCGGAACCAGTACCGCGACTCGAGGCAACCCTGCGTACGACACAGCAGGGCCAGCCAGGCGTGACGGTCAATACGGCCAAAAATGGGCCGACAGTAATGGCGGTGGCAGGCGGGAGCAGCGGTCACGTCGTCAGCCAAGCATACGTCCCATCCTGGGGCAGTGAGAGAGCCCTCTCTCACGGCATGAAGACGGCGCGCCCGTGTTCCATTCCTCGAACGGCTCGTGCACGCGTAACGGCCGCCCCGCGAACCACTCGCCCCGTCGCATTAACTCCGCGGCAGGCGGCGCCTCTGGCAGGGTGTAGCACCCACTTTGTAATTTGCTAGAAAGAATGCCAATAGAGAAAACAATTTCTCCTTATGTGGGTTTAACCGGTGTGCATCATCACATGTGAACACCATGTCCAAGAACAATTAATAAAAAGGTATGCTACTAAATCCTTGCATCATGCTGAATATTTTATTTGTGGTGTGCATTTTGTAACAAGAAAATATTAAAGACCAAAAAGGGAAAATTAAATCCTAAAAGAAATTGTAGAATCTAGAAAAAGAGAAGAAAATAAGAATTTTGGGGATAAAAATAAGTAAATAAAAATATATTGGTCATCCACTCAAAGCTTGAATTTGTACACTTGACACAATGTTGAAATTTGTATTCAAAATTCAAATTTGAATTCAAAATAGTTAAGAACAAAAGAGAACAAGAAAAGAATAAATAGAAAAAGGAAAAGGAAATAAAAGGCTATTTGGGCCTCGGTAACCTAATTCGGCCCACTTCCGCTTCCACAGCCCGCAGCCCACACGTCCACCGCAGGCGCTCACTTACGCCTGGGTCCCACCTTCCAGCCCCTTGGTCACCCCGCGCTCGCGCTCATTGTCTCACTGGAATGCGGGGCCCGCTTGACAGTTCACACCGCTCCCACGCGCATCCGACTTACTCGCCTATGCCACTGAGTTCCGGGACCCGCACGTCAGGGTGGGCGTCGTCAACAGCTCGTCCGAGCTTCGCGCGGATGGCGGGCGAACCGAACGCGATTTCACCGCGGCCGGGGGAAGTGGGGGTTGTTGCGCTCGATGGCGCCACCTGAGGATAAATCCTCGCATTCCCTTACCTGACCGCGTGTGCGCCCTAGCCCTGTTTCACCTGTTTGAGCGCCGCCGCGGACCGAGAAGAGGGGCGGTCGCTGCTGCACACGTTCTTCGCCGGTGAAGCCAATTAGGGCGCACGGTTGGCCAACGACCTTCGCCGCACCCTAGGGAGTGTGATCGAAGCCGCTGCGGAACCAATCGTTGTGTGGAAACTGCGCAATTTCTCACCGGGGCGCCGTCTTCGTCGCGGATCCGCGCATCTCCGTGGACAGGGCGCTGCACTGCGTGATTAACGGTACGGGTCCCTCCCCCACGTTCGCATTCTTCCCAATTTCAGTTCGCACCTGGTATACTTAGCAATCGGGCACCGTAGGTTGTGGTGGGGATTCCGGCCATGGCGCTCCGCCGCGAGGACTTGCGTCGCCGCCGTGGTCAGGAGCGAGTGAGAGAGAGGAGTGCACGACCGTAGATCTTGGAGTTTACGGCTGGGATTTGGTCATGCCATGTCGATTCGGGGAGAAGATCTGAGCCGTAGGTGATTGATTGGGCCGTTGAGATGGGATCTCAACTTGTGTGTCCGGTGGTTAGATGGGTACCGTTGATCTTGGATCATGCGGTTGGGGTCATGTCGTATATGGATGTCTTCTGGGCCGTTGATCGTAGATCTATCGGGCGGATCTGAACTGGCGCGTGGCGTGTGCTCGGCCTTGGATCGTGGATCCAACGGCTCGGAGTGACGCGGCTTTAGGCGCTGGAACGATGTAATCTTAGCCGTAGGGATATGATCGTGCAGCCTAGATCGCTGGATACCCCTTCGTGGTGCACTTTTCCTTAAGAGCCCTCGGGTTTCAGTGAAACCAACCCGCCATCCACCTCCACGGTTCTCTGTGTCTGCAGAACTTTACACCGAGACCCCTGAGTTTTCCAGTTAATGAGGCCTAGTCCAGAGCATAATAAAACCAGAGAAAAGGATTATTAACTAGATTTTTAATAGGAAAATAATTGCTAGAACTTCAATAATTCATAGAAAATACATATGAACTCCAAATTACTTCATTCCACCTCCTAAAATTTTGTAATTTTATTATCTATCACCTAGAGCCTCTGTTATGTCATGAAAACAGTAAGAAATTTATTTATCACTTAATTCTATTTAAAGCACATAAAATCTTTGAAAATGCATAACTTAAATTCTATAACTCCAAAAATTATGATTCCTGTTCCTAGAATTTTATTTTATTATGTAGAATATCTCTGTGTATTTTGTTTATATGTTTGGTGTAATGTTAATTTCTCTATATGCACTGTGCTTGTTTGTATTGTGGCGAGTAGAAGAGCCCGTTGCTGTGGAAACTGAGGTTCAACAAGTAGAAGTAGCTGAGCAGGAGCTCATTGAAGGCAAGTTGTGCCCTTGATCACTTACTTTCCCAGCCATGTTCTTATTAATTTTAATGATCTGCATAGGTTAATTTTGATGGGAGCCTTTATGTTACCCCAGTTTTGATTACCTCTATACCTTGTTCACCCCTGAAATATTTTTGGGTAGTATTTGCTATTGCTTTATGTGGATTGGGTATGGAGATACACTACTCATGATTATTCTGTTATTATCTTGTTACTATTACTGTTCATGTTAAGATCATTAAATTAATGGGAACATGGAGCGACCACCCGGGAAAACAGTGCTACCACAAGGGTATAATGGGACGCCCTTGGCTGACTAATTAGGAAAGCTAGTGGAAGACTACCTTACCCGAAAGGGGCAAGGGCAGTAGGGGAGAGGTCAGTGCGGGGAGGTCCCTGGTTGATTTTGCTGCGATGGCTGTCAGCCAGGAACCCTGTACTGGATCTTCCTATAAACTGTAGCGGGTTTTCGGAAGCTAGTGGAACTTTGTAAAGGCCTCGTAGTGGATCCCTAGCCATTCACCTCGGTAGTGTCTAAGGGCCTTGCAAACCCAGGCGACATGGGATACACGACTTGTGGGTAAAGATGCGCAACCTCTGCAGAGTGTAAAACTAGTATACTAGCCGTGCTCACGGTCATGAGCGGCTCGGACCCTCACATGATTAATTATGGAACTTAAATTCAATTTGACATTTGCATCGCATTTGGGATTATTTTACTATTACTTTATTTATTATTATTAAGGTTTGGTATTTACTTACACTTAGTAATTGCTAATAAAATTTTGACCAACTTATAAAAGCAATGCTCAGCTTCAGCCTTTATTCCATTGATCAGCCTTACACTTCATGAACTCCCACCTTTGGTGAGTTCATGCCACATTATTCCCCACAACTTGTTGAGCTATGAACGTATGTGAGCTCACTCTTGCTGTCTCACACCCCCCCACAGGAGAAGAACAGGTGGTCGAAGAGGAGCCGCCTAACACTGAGGAGTTCGATCTGATCTAGGTGGCGTGTCTCGGTCGACATTGGCGCCGACGATCCTTAGTTCGCTTTATCTTTATTATTTTATTTTGTAATAAGACTTCCGCTATGTAATAATTACTCTGATGTTTTATGACATTTATCTCTATACACTCTGTTATTATATATGTTGTCTTCTTGGCGCATGTATGAGATGCACCCGGCTTTGTTCCTTTAAAAGCGGGTGTTACAGAAGTGGTATCAGAGGAAATGTTGACTGTAGGACGAAACCTAGATAGAAATGGACAAAACCCTTACCTACTTATCTCATTCTGATTCATTCTATACTCACCTTACTCTGATTCTTTCTACACTTATCTTGATCCTGTCTCACCTTCTACTGTTCTACTCTGATGATTCTTACCTTTTCTACTCTGAGACAAGATGGATTTCACACCTTGGAATCCTACATTTATGAACTTTTTAAGAGATAGGAGACCTAAGACAAAATTAAAACTATTTTCTCTATTTTTTAAAAAAATGTTGGTTGATTGTTCTGATGACAAATGCCTGATTTGCTTCTTTGATTGATTGAAACATTATAGTTGGGCATCTTAGCATGTACCACCATAAGGTAATGTATTAGCTTTAGTGGATAACACACTAATCTACTTAGCTAATAAATCCCCCGCAGTAACATTTCTTGTAATTACTGCCTTGTCTACTGCTCTTTCTTACCATATGTATCTAACTCAGATGGTCAATACCAGGAGGGGTGGTGGAATTGATTTGCCTCCTAACCGACACACTCGAAGAATTTATAGACAACCTCAGCCGCAGCCTGCAGAGATGAATCCCCCTAATCCTCCACCAGGCGGAGTTGACCCACTGGTTGCTGCTCAGATGGCGGTGATGCAGCAAATGGCGGACACTATGGCTGATATGCGTGCCCAGATGCAGCAAGAACGCCAAGAGATGCGTCAGGAAAGAGAAGACATACGCCAGGAGTTGCGCCAGGAGAGAGATGAGATACGCCAAGAAAGGAGGGCGCAACAACAGCAACTGCAGCAACAAATGCAACAGCACCAACAACAGCAACAAGTGCCACTGCCTCCACCACCACCACCGGTTCCACCTCGTGATAAGCACCGGGAGTTTATGAGTCATAAGCCACCTACATTCGCTAGCTCACCTGATCCACTGGACGCGGATGATTGGCTGAAGTCAATTGAGAAGATGCTGAATATTGCACAATGCACTGATCGGGAGAAGGTCTTATATGCTTCTGGACGTCTGACTGGTCCTGCTGCTGACTGGTGGGATTCTTATACTGCTGCCCATGATGCTGCGGATACTATTACCTGGGCAGAGTTCAGTACGCAGTTCAGGAACTACCATATTCCAGCTGGGATGATAAAGATCAAGAAGAAGGAATTTCTGTCGCTGAAGCAAGGAAGTATGTCAGTCAGCGAATACAGAGATAAATTTATTCAGCTGTCGAGATATGCTCCAGAGGAAGTTGCTGAGGATGAGAGAAAGCAGGAGCATTTTATTGAAGGACTTAATGGACCGCTGCAGTATGCTCTAGTGGCACACACTTTTCCATCATTTCAGAGGCTACTGGATAAGGCTCTTGCTATTGAACACAAGCGTGTTCAACTGGGTGATTTGAAGAGGAAGGCTATCTCACAGGGACAGGGTAGCAGCAGTGTTCGTCCCCGCTACAGTTCACCACAGGGTACACCGACTCGACCCGGAGGACCACGCCCAGTTCAGCAATCACCACTGAGGACTCCACCTCCTCGACAGGCTACTCCCACGGGCACCCCGACAAAGTTTGCAGGACAGAGTCCGGGCACTCAATGTTTCAAGTGTGGGAAGATTGGTCATTATGCAAATGTCTGCCCACAGAGGATTGCTACTACTCCAGCTCAGAACAAGCAACAGACCCCTAGCAAGGGATATTCTATAGCCAGGGTGAATCAAGTCAGCGTTGATGATACTCCTGATGGTGGGGACCTCGTAATTGGTATGTTTTATGTTAATACAATTCCTGCAACCATATTATTTGATTCTGGTGCTACGCATTCATTCATGTCTGCTCGATATGCCAACACAAATGAAATACCACTGCTAAATATGAGAAAACCCCTGATAGTAATTACACCTAAAGGGCCTGTTGAGGCGAATCAAATGACACGTAGATTGACATTAACCATTATGGGTAGAGATTTTGGAGCTACTGCTATAATATTAGAGTCAAGCAGTATAGATCTGATCCTTGGTATGTCGTGGCTAAGAAAGGCAAAGGCCGTTATAGCATGTGGTAGAGGTACCATAGAACTTACTACCACTAAAGGAGAAAGATTTCAAGTTAATATTGCAGTAACCTCCTCATCCATGCGTGCAATGTTCTTTATGCCTGAGGAGTTTGTTGGTGATAACATCCGGGTGGTTAGAGATTTTCCGGATGTCTTTCCAGAAGAGTTACCAGGGATGCCACCTGAGAGAGAAGTCGAGTTTGTTATTGATCTCTTACCTGGAACCGCCCCTATTTCTAAACGGCCATATAGGATGTCCGTAGAGGAGTTGAAGGAACTGAAGAAGCAGTTGACGGAGTTACAAGAGGCTGGTTATATTCGTCCGAGTTCCTCACCTTGGGGAGCGCCGGTTTTATTTGTGCAGAAGAAGGATGGATCACAAAGAATGTGTGTGGATTATAGATCTCTTAATGATGTTACGGTAAAGAACAAGTATCCGTTGCCCCGTATTGAGGATTTATTTGATCAGATGCGAGGTGCTAGAGTATTCTCGAAGATTGATCTCCGATCCGGTTACCATCAGATGAGGATTAGACCATCGGATATTCCCAAGACGGCTTTCTCGACTCGATATGGATTATATGAGTTCACTGTTATGTCGTTTGGATTGACCAATGCACCAGCATATTTCATGAATTTGATGAATAAGGTGTTTATGGAGTATTTGGACAGGTTCGTCGTGGTATTCATCGACGATATTCTTATCTATTCTAAGAATGAAAGTGATCATGAACAACATCTAAGGTTGGTGCTACAGAAGTTACGAGATAATCAACTCTATGCTAAGTTCAGCAAGTGCGAGTTTTGGATTGACAAGGTGCCATTCCTTGGTCATATTATTTCTAATGGAGGAATAGCTGTGGATCCTGCTAAAGTAAAGGAGATAATGGAGTGGAGAGTGCCCACTACAGTTACGGAGATTCGGAGTTTCTTGGGACTCGCAGGATATTATCGGAGATTTATTGAAGGATTTTCTAAGATTGCTAAGCCCATGACATCGCTTTTGGAGAAAGGAAGAGAATTCAAGTGGGATGAGAAGTGCCAAGAGAGCTTTGATCAATTGAAGGAGAGATTGATGTCTCCACCAGTATTGATTATGCCAGATCTGCAGAAGGGATTTGACATTTACTGTGATGCATGTGGCCAAGGACTTGGATGTGTGCTTATGCAAGATGGTCATGTGATTGCCTATGCATCTCGTCAGTTGAGGAAGCATGAATTGAACTACCCCACCCATGACTTAGAGTTGGCTGCCGTTGTGCATGCACTTAAGATTTGGAGACACTACATTATGGGAACTAAGTGCCAAGTATACACGGACCATAAGAGTTTGAAGTATATATTCACTCAGAAGGATCTCAACCTGAGGCAACGCCGTTGGTTGGAGCTCATTAAGGATTATGACTTGGAGATTCATTATCACCCAGGCAAGGCGAATTTGGTTGCAGATGCCTTGAGTCGGAAGGAGCATGTTCACTCCGCTTTCGTTGTCCAGCTACCTGATGAATTAGCAAAGGATTTTGAGAGGCTCAACCTGGGAATTGTTACACATACGGAAGGAGTTACTATTGAATTGGAACCTACCTTGGAGCAAGAAATTCGTAAAGGTCAGGTTGGTGATGCCAAAATCCAGGAGATCAAGGATCTGATAACAGAGGGTAGAGGCCCAGAGTTCACAGAGGATGAGCAAGGCACGATATGGTTCAAGAATCGGATCTGTGTTCCCGATATCGATAGTCTTCGGGAAACCATATTGAAGGAGGCACATGATTCAGTTTATTCTATCCACCCTGGGAGCACTAAGATGTATCAGGATTTAAAGCAAAAGTATTGGTGGTATGGACTAAAGAGAGATGTGGCTGCACATGTGGCTATGTGCGATGTGTGTCGAAGAGTTAAGGCTGAACACCAGAGGCCAGCCGGACTACTGCACCCACTAAAGATACCTGAGTGGAAATGGGAAGAGATTGGCATGGACTTCATTGTTGGATTACCCCGCACGTCTGCTGGTTATGATTCTATATGGGTGATTGTGGACAGGCTAACTAAAGTAGCCCACTTTATTCCAGTGAAGACCACTTATTCGGGTGCCAAGTTGGCAGAGTTGTACATGGCACGGATTGTATGCTTACATGGTGTGCCAAAGAAGATCGTGTCTGATCGAGGACCGCAGTTTACCTCTCGATATTGGAAGAAGTTGCACGAGTCATTGGATACGAGATTGAATTTTAGTTCGGCTTACCATCCACAGACTGATGGGCAGACTGAGAGGACTAACCAAGTACTGGAAGATATGTTAAGAGCTTGTGCTCTTAAGCATGGTGGTAGTTGGGATAAGAGTCTACCGTATGCGGAGTTCTCATATAATAATAGCTATCAGGCCAGCTTGAAGATGTCACCGTTTGAGGCTTTGTATGGCAGAAAGTGCAGGACTCCCTTGTATTGGAATCAAACTGGTGAAAGGCAGTTGTTTGGACCTGAGATTATACAAGAAGCAGAGGAACAAGTTCAGCAAATAAGGGAGAATTTGAGAACTGCACAATCCAGGCAGAAAAGTTATGCTGATACCCGGAGAAGATTACTTGAGTTTAAGGAGGGTGATTATGTCTATTTGAAGGTGTCACCGCTCCGGGGCATGAGAAGGTTCAAAGTCAAAGGAAAGTTGTCCCCTCGCTTTATTGGACCCTTCTTAATCTTAAAGCGAGTGGGTGAAGTTGCATATCAATTAGAGTTACCGGATCATCTCGCGGATGTTCACGATGTCTTTCATGTATCTCAGCTGAAGAAATGTCTCAGGGTGCCTGAAGAACAGTTACCGACGGAAGACCTTAGTGTTCAAGAAGACTTGACTTATGCTGAGTACCCCATCAGGATTTTGGATACTTTGACTCGAGTTACGAGGAATAAGGTTATAAAGATGTGCAAAGTTCAATGGAGTCACCACGGTGAAGATGAAGCAACTTGGGAAAGAGAAGAAGAGCTTCGTATAGATTTTCCCCACCTTTTCTCTAGTTCTTCTTAAATCTCGAGGACGAGATTATTTTTAAGGGGGGTAGGATTTGTAGCACCCACTTTGTAATTTGCTAGAAAGAATGCCAATAGAGAAAACAATTTCTCCTTATGTGGGTTTAACCGGTGTGCATCATCACATGTGAACACCATGTCCAAGAACAATTAATAAAAAGGTATGCTACTAAATCCTTGCATCATGCTGAATATTTTATTTGTGGTGTGCATTTTGTAACAAGAAAATATTAAAGACCAAAAAGGGAAAATTAAATCCTAAAAGAAATTGTAGAATCTAGAAAAAGAGAAGAAAATAAGAATTTTGGGGATAAAAATAAGTAAATAAAAATATATTGGTCATCCACTCAAAGCTTGAATTTGTACACTTGACACAATGTTGAAATTTGTATTCAAAATTCAAATTTGAATTCAAAATAGTTAAGAACAAAAGAGAACAAGAAAAGAATAAATAGAAAAAGGAAAAGGAAATAAAAGGCTATTTGGGCCTCGGTAACCTAATTCGGCCCACTTCCGCTTCCACAGCCCGCAGCCCACACGTCCACCGCAGGCGCTCACTTACGCCTGGGTCCCACCTTCCAGCCCCTTGGTCACCCCGCGCTCGCGCTCATTGTCTCACTGGAATGCGGGGCCCGCTTGACAGTTCACACCGCTCCCACGCGCATCCGACTTACTCGCCTATGCCACTGAGTTCCGGGACCCGCACGTCAGGGTGGGCGTCGTCAACAGCTCGTCCGAGCTTCGCGCGGATGGCGGGCGAACCGAACGCGATTTCACCGCGGCCGGGGGAAGTGGGGGTTGTTGCGCTCGATGGCGCCACCTGAGGATAAATCCTCGCATTCCCTTACCTGACCGCGTGTGCGCCCTAGCCCTGTTTCACCTGTTTGAGCGCCGCCGCGGACCGAGAAGAGGGGCGGTCGCTGCTGCACACGTTCTTCGCCGGTGAAGCCAATTAGGGCGCACGGTTGGCCAACGACCTTCGCCGCACCCTAGGGAGTGTGATCGAAGCCGCTGCGGAACCAATCGTTGTGTGGAAACTGCGCAATTTCTCACCGGGGCGCCGTCTTCGTCGCGGATCCGCGCATCTCCGTGGACAGGGCGCTGCACTGCGTGATTAACGGTACGGGTCCCTCCCCCACGTTCGCATTCTTCCCAATTTCAGTTCGCACCTGGTATACTTAGCAATCGGGCACCGTAGGTTGTGGTGGGGATTCCGGCCATGGCGCTCCGCCGCGAGGACTTGCGTCGCCGCCGTGGTCAGGAGCGAGTGAGAGAGAGGAGTGCACGACCGTAGATCTTGGAGTTTACGGCTGGGATTTGGTCATGCCATGTCGATTCGGGGAGAAGATCTGAGCCGTAGGTGATTGATTGGGCCGTTGAGATGGGATCTCAACTTGTGTGTCCGGTGGTTAGATGGGTACCGTTGATCTTGGATCATGCGGTTGGGGTCATGTCGTATATGGATGTCTTCTGGGCCGTTGATCGTAGATCTATCGGGCGGATCTGAACTGGCGCGTGGCGTGTGCTCGGCCTTGGATCGTGGATCCAACGGCTCGGAGTGACGCGGCTTTAGGCGCTGGAACGATGTAATCTTAGCCGTAGGGATATGATCGTGCAGCCTAGATCGCTGGATACCCCTTCGTGGTGCACTTTTCCTTAAGAGCCCTCGGGTTTCAGTGAAACCAACCCGCCATCCACCTCCACGGTTCTCTGTGTCTGCAGAACTTTACACCGAGACCCCTGCGTTTTCCAGTTAATGAGGCCTAGTCCAGAGCATAATAAAACCAGAGAAAAGGATTATTAACTAGATTTTTAATAGGAAAATAATTGCTAGAACTTCAATAATTCATAGAAAATACATATGAACTCCAAATTACTTCATTCCACCTCCTAAAATTTTGTAATTTTATTATCTATCACCTAGAGCCTCTGTTATGTCATGAAAACAGTAAGAAATTTATTTATCACTTAATTCTATTTAAAGCACATAAAATCTTTGAAAATGCATAACTTAAATTCTATAACTCCAAAAATTATGATTCCTGTTCCTAGAATTTTATTTTATTATGTAGAATATCTCTGTGTATTTTGTTTATATGTTTGGTGTAATGTTAATTTCTCTATATGCACTGTGCTTGTTTGTATTGTGGCGAGTAGAAGAGCCCGTTGCTGTGGAAACTGAGGTTCAACAAGTAGAAGTAGCTGAGCAGGAGCTCATTGAAGGCAAGTTGTGCCCTTGATCACTTACTTTCCCAGCCATGTTCTTATTAATTTTAATGATCTGCATAGGTTAATTTTGATGGGAGCCTTTATGTTACCCCAGTTTTGATTACCTCTATACCTTGTTCACCCCTGAAATATTTTTGGGTAGTATTTGCTATTGCTTTGTGTGGATTGGGTATGGAGATACACTACTCATGATTATTCTGTTATTATCTTGTTACTATTACTGTTCATGTTAAGATCATTAAATTAATGGGAACATGGAGCGACCACCCGGGAAAACAGTGCTACCACAAGGGTATAATGGGACGCCCTTGGCTGACTAATTAGGAAAGCTAGTGGAAGACTACCTTACCCGAAAGGGGCAAGGGCAGTAGGGGAGAGGTCAGTGCGGGGAGGTCCCTGGTTGATTTTGCTGCGATGGCTGTCAGCCAGGAACCCTGTACTGGATCTTCCTATAAACTGTAGCGGGTTTTCGGAAGCTAGTGGAACTTTGTAAAGGCCTCGTAGTGGATCCCTAGCCATTCACCTCGGTAGTGTCTAAGGGCCTTGCAAACCCAGGCGACATGGGATACACGACTTGTGGGTAAAGATGCGCAACCTCTGCAGAGTGTAAAACTAGTATACTAGCCGTGCTCACGGTCATGAGCGGCTCGGACCCTCACATGATTAATTATGGAACTTAAATTCAATTTGACATTTGCATCGCATTTGGGATTATTTTACTATTACTTTATTTATTATTATTAAGGTTTGGTATTTACTTACACTTAGTAATTGCTAATAAAATTTTGACCAACTTATAAAAGCAATGCTCAGCTTCAGCCTTTATTCCATTGATCAGCCTTACACTTCATGAACTCCCACCTTTGGTGAGTTCATGCCACATTATTCCCCACAACTTGTTGAGCTATGAACGTATGTGAGCTCACTCTTGCTGTCTCACACCCCCCCACAGGAGAAGAACAGGTGGTCGAAGAGGAGCCGCCTAACACTGAGGAGTTCGATCTGATCTAGGTGGCGTGTCTCGGTCGACATTGGCGCCGACGATCCTTAGTTCGCTTTATCTTTATTATTTTATTTTGTAATAAGACTTCCGCTATGTAATAATTACTCTGATGTTTTATGACATTTATCTCTATACACTCTGTTATTATATATGTTGTCTTCTTGGCGCATGTATGAGATGCACCCGGCTTTGTTCCTTTAAAAGCGGGTGTTACACAGGGGAAGCGAGCGACGCTTCGCCTTCGCCATAATGACCGCATCAAAAAAGGTACGCCACGTCATTCGATTTCATGTCCTTTTCCTTTTCCTCTTTCTCTCTCTTACAACAGGGACCGGGAAAGGGGGATACCCCGAAGAGGACCCTTCTCCGTGAAGGAAACAGGCTCCGAGCCTCCCTACTAATCAGAGGTTCGAAGGCTGGCCCCTCGGAGGGGTTCAACAGCCGCCTCAGAGCACGTGGGCTCCACACCCACTACTGGTCAGAGGTTCGAAGGCCGGCCCCTCGGAAGGGTTCAACGGCTGCCTCAGGCCACTCGGGCTCCGCGCCCACTACTGATCAGGGGTTCGAAGGCTGGCCCTCGAAGGGTTCACAGTCGCCTCAGACATAGAGCGAGGGATGACCCTGGGTACGTTCGATACATAACCGAGGCTCGGGCTACGCTCCCGAGGTACCCTAGGACATTTCCGAGACCAGCGGGAACGATCTTGTAACGGAATCCCATCAGAGGGAGGCATCGAGCCCTCGGACCCCGTCGACAGGGGACCGGGTCCGGCAGATCACCCACAGGTACTTTTGGGCGCGCCTCTGGGCCTCTAGCCGACCCCTAACAAATGGGGCATGGACGTCCGCTCGGATTACCCGCCAGCAGCTCACCGGAGACACCATGTTCGGCTCCCTCCGAGGGCAACATGGCGCTCTCCCCCCTCCTCCTTGCGGAAAGGCGACGCAGGGGCGTATGTAAAAAAGTCGAGTCTGTCCCTGACCGTCCTCTCGCCCTGTGCAGAGGCTCGGGGGCTGCTCTCGCAAACCCGGCTCCGGCCAAACCGTTGACAGCGTCAACATACCAGCCTGAGAACTTGGGACCCGACCGTGCACCCGGGCTACAACCAGCTCGCATGAGGGGAACAACCAGACCAGCCGAAGCATTGCGCGAGGCATTAAGACCTCGGAGGAGTCAAACCACTCCTCCGAGGCCTCGGGGGCTACACCCGGCGGGTGCACTCGCGCGCACCCACCGGAACAAAACGCAACCGAGAAAGGCTAGTCCCCTTGCAAAAAAGTGCGACGAAAGCCTCCAAGCGAGTATTAACACTCCCTTCGAGGCTCGGGGGCTACTGTCGGGGACCATAATTAGGGGTACCCTCAAGGCTCCTAATTCTCAGCTGGTAACCCCCATCAGCACAAAGCTGCAAAGGCCTAATGGGTGCGACTAAGTCAGGGATCGGTCCATTCGAGGGACTCGATCACGCCTCGCCCGAGCCCAGCCTCGGGCAAGGGCAGCCGACCCCGGAGGATCTCCATCTCGCCCGAGGCCCCCTCCAGCGACGAACATACTTCCGGCTCGCCCGAGGCCCAGTCTTCGCCGAGAAGCAACCCTGGCCAAATCGCCACGCCAACCGACCAAATCGCAGGGGAATTTAATGCAAAGGCGGCCTGACACCTTTATCGTGACGCACGTCCTCCAGTCGATAGAGCCGAAGTGACCGCAGTCACTTCGCCGCTCCACTGACCGGCCTGACAGAAGGACAGCGCCGCCTACGCCGCTCCGACTGCTGTGCCACTCGACAGAGTGAGGCTGACAGGCAGTCAGGCCCGGCCTCAGGCACCATAGGAAACTCCGCTTCGCCTGACCCAGGGCTCGGACTCGGGCTCAGTCCCGGAAGACGGCGAACTCCGCTCCGCCCGACCCAGGGCTCGGACTCGGGCTCAGTCCCGGAAGACGGCGAACTCCGCTCCGCCCGACCCAGGGCCCGGACTCGGGCTCAGTCCTGGAAGACGGCGAACTCCGCTCCGCCCGACCCAGGGCTCGGACTCGGGCTCAGCCCCGGAAGACGACGAACTCCGCTTCGCCCGACCCCAGGGCTCGGACTCAGCCCTGGCCTCAGCCGACGGTCTCCGCCTCGCCCGACCCAGGGGCTCGGACTCGACCTCGGCCTCGGAAGACAGACTCGACCTCGACCTCGGAGGAGCCTCCACATCGCCCAACCTAGGGCACGGATCGACCACGTCAATAGGGGGCGCCATCATTACCCTACCCCAAGCTGACTCAGGCTACGGGAAACAAGACCGGCGTCCCATCTGGCTCGCTCCGCCAGACAAGCAATGATGGCGCCCCGCACGCTCTATGACGACGGCGGCTCTCAGCCCCCTTACGGAAGCAAGAGGACGTCAGCAAGGACTCAACAGCCCCGACAGCTGTCCTTCCGCCAGGCTCCAGCGCTCCTCCGATGGCCACGACACCACATGAACCGGGTGCCAAAACCTCTCCGGCTGCCACGACGGCATGTACTTAGGATGCTAGCTCTCCTCCGCTAGACACGTAGCACTCTGCTACATCCCCCATTGTACACCTGGATCCTCTCCTTACGCCTATAAAAGGAAGGACCAGGGCCCTCTTACAGAGGGTTGGCCGCGCGGGGAAGAGGACGGGACTGGCGCTCGCGTGAGGACGCTCGCTCCCTCCCGCGTGGAACGCTTGTAACCCCCTACTGCAAGCGCACCCGACCTGGGCGCGGGACGAACACGAAGGCCGCGGGATTTCCACCTCTCTCATGCCTTCTTCCCCCCTTCGCGCTCGGCCTCGCGCCGACCCATCTGGGCTGGGGCACGCGACGACATTTTCACTCGTCGGCCCAAGGACCCCCCGGTCTCGAAACACCGACAATATGATATTTGCACCTTTTACTGGTGTGAACCATCACATGCAAAGTGTTTTTTCGGAGCTGCTTTCCTAGCAAATGAGAAGATTGAGTCATATGAGTGGTTGTTTCGAACTTTCTTGAGTGCAATGGGAGGGAAAGCCCCTAGGCTTATCATAACAGATGAAGATGCTAGCATGAAATCAATAATTAGAACTATTCTTCCAAATACAACTCATAGATTCTGTATGTGGCACAGTATGGAGAAAGTTCCTGAAAAGGTTGGTCCTCCACTTAATCATGAGAAAGATTTTTGGGCTGCATTGAACAATTTTGTATGGGGTTCAGAAACTAGAGAATAATTTGAGAACCGGTGGAATGGAATCATAGATGCTTATGGTCTTCAGAGCAACGAGTGGTTGGCTAATAGATATCAAATTCGTGAGTCATGGATTCCAACTTTCTTTATGGATATATCTCTTGCAGGAGTCCTAAGAACTACGTCGAGATCTGAAAACTCAAATTCATTCTTTAATCGCTTTATCCATCGTAAGTTATGTTTTGTTGAGTTTTGGCTTAGATCTGATACGACCTTAGAATGCCAACGACAAGAAGAGTTAAAAGCTGATAATATTAGTATACATGGCACACATGTTCTACATACACCATGGATTGTGGAGAAACAAGCAAGCATATTATACACGCACAAGGTGTTCAGAATATTTCAAGAAGTGGTAGCTGCTAGAGATCATTGCTCTATTATAGGAACTACACATCAAGCGTCTGTTAAGTATGTTATGGTTAGTGATGGTTCTATGAAGGATAGAGTGGTCCAATGGTGCACGAAAACTATTTTTGGATGTTGCTCATGCAAACTTTTCGAAAAAGATGGGAATTCCATGTCGTCATATTGTTATGGCATTGTGGGGTGAAAAAAATATATGAACTACCATCATTCCTCGTAAAGTGAAACAGGGGACTGCGTGGGAGCGTGGGAGGGCTTCTTTGTGAAAAGTGCAGTCGCCGTTGGATGTTGGTTGTGTGGTGTGGATGACTCATGCACATGGGAGCACTAGAGAGCTGTGCGCACGGGATATGCTGCCTTTGTCGATAGGCACAAATACACTCACATGCTTGTTCCTAAAAATCCAAGCACGTACACTCTATAGACTTTTTGGAACACAGAATGTTAGAAACACAGGAATAAGAAAAAACAATTGGGCCTACAATCTGAATTCGAAATGTGCGGAGCTTTCCATTGTGGTATTTAATTGGACGCAACACAGAACAAATCATGCCAAAACTTTAAGGTATTGTTTGGTTCCCATATTTGTAACATGAACGATAACGGATTATGTTAAATCATGTTTTGTTAAGTCTAACTGTAATCAAATACCATAAGGGTCCGTTTGTTTCCCTTGATTTTGAGTAATTGGAATCCAACTAATGGAGTAGTGTATTTTTTAGAATGTGACATTTCATAACTTTCCAACATTTATATATAAGACTATCTCAAATTTATCGGGTGAGAGATGAAAATTTATTCTATAGATTTACATGGTACTTTTCTAATGTAAACTTATAGCATACTCTTCTACTTGCTTATTTATAGCATAAGTGTAGTGCATAACTATCTCTCTCATATGATTTAGGATAATATACAAATAAATTGCATATACAAATATAGTAACTTAATTAGTTTGTGTCTAAATTATGATTATTAGAATGTAATTCAATTCCAACCAAACAAATGGAGCCTAATAGAAATTGATATTGCCCTATTCGAACTTATTACCGCTAGTAATTATTACAGTTGCCATTTACGTTACATTTCGTGAACCAAACGACACCTAAGAGTTCATAAAAGAAAAGTTTTCATGAGGTGCGACTTCAAACTAGTTTTCTTAATTCTAAAATTTTTATGGTTTTAAATGTCCTATAGAAACTGAAAGGAAATTTTATAGGATTTAATCTTTTATTTTCGAGGAGGATATATAGGATTTTTTATGTTATAAGATCTAAACCCTCCATAATTTCTATACTTTTCGTATGAGTATTTGGTCTAATATATCCTAAAATTAATAAAATCATTATCGACATCTTGTTGTTAAAGGATAAAAAAAATCCCATTTTATCCTAGTGAAAAGAATACACCTCTAACATAGTAAAAGTTAAACCATTTTGATTTTAACTAAAACATAAAAAACAAATAAGTATCGTTAGAAAGAAAGTATTGTAGTATATTAATTTGATGTCATAATAAATATAAATTTTATTTTATATAAATTTTATCATCTTTGACTAATTTCATTTATTTAGAAAGAAAGTAGTATTAAATACAAACATCCATGTTAAGTTGAAGACTTAGGAGGTGTTTGAGTCCACATCCCAAACTTTAGTGACTAAAATTTAGTTATTTTTAGTCACTAAAATACTAAATAGGTGACTAAAATATGTCTAGTGACTAAAGTTTAGGAGAATGACTAAAGGAACATACACTTACTTAGACGGTCATGTTTGAAAGGGAAATGTGCCCTTGGGCCATTTCTAAGTATTTTGGTGATTTAGTGTCCAACACAAGTGCCTAAGTGTTAAATGGTGGATAAAGTACAAATCAAGTATAAAGGTATGTTTCTCAGACTTAGTACATTGCTTTAGAGACTAATGTATAGCGTCTAAGTGCTGGAAACAGGAAAAATCAAGTTGAAATTAAAGATGGCTTTGTTCAGCCAAAGTCAGCTCTGTCTGGGTGCACTGGACTGTCCGGTGGTGCACCGGACAGTGTCCGGTGCGCCAGGCTGGCTCAAGCGAACTTGCTGCTCTCGGGAAGTGATTAACGGCGTACAGCTATAATTCACCGAACTGTCCGGTGTGCACCGGACTGTCCGGTGTGCACCGGACTGTCCGGTGAGCCAACGGTCAGCCGGGCCAACGGTCGGCCGCGCGATCCGCGCGAGACACGTGGCCGAGCCAACGGTCAGAAGGGGGCACCGGACAGTGTCCGGTGCGCCAACGGCTCCAAAGCGCCAACGGTCGGCTTCGCCAAAGAAGAAAAGAAATCCGCACCGGACTGTCCGGTGCGCCAGGCGACAGAAGGCAAGAATTGCCTTCCTGGAATGCACTCAACGGCTCCTAGCTGCCTTGGGGCTATAAAAGGGACCCCTAGGCGCATGGAGAAGTACACCAAGCATTCTCTAAGCATTCCTAAGCACCAAGACTTCGATTCCGTGCATTTGATTCCTTGCGATAGCAATTAGAGCTCCATTTGAGTTGTGAACTCGCTAAGTTGTGTTGTGAGCTCTTGTTGCAACTTGTGTGCGTGTTGTCGCTCTGATTTCGTGTCTTGTGTGTGTTGCTCATCCCCCCTTACTCCGTGCTTCTTTGTGAACTTCAAAGTGTAAGGGCGAGAGGCTCCAAGTTGTGGAGATTCCTCGCAAGCGCGATATAGTAAAGTGAAAGCAAAACACCGTGGTATTCAAGTGGGTCTTTGGGCCGCTTGAAAGGGGTTGATTGCAACCCTCGTCCATTGGGACGCCACAACGTGGAGTAGGCAAGTGTTGGACTTGGCCGAACCACGGGATAAACCACCGTGCCATCTCTGTGTTGATATCTTTGTGGTTATCGTGTTGTGCAAGTTCTCCTCTCTAGCCACTTGGCTTATTCGTGCTAACTCCTAATCAAGTTTTGCGGATTAAGTTTCAAGTTTTTACAGGATCACCTATTCACCCCCCCCTCTAGGTGCTCTCAATTGGTATCTGAGCCATTCTCTTCAAGAAAGGGACTAACCGCCCGAAGAGATGGATCCTAGGGGCAAGGGGATGGTTGTCAACGATAAGGAGAAGGAGTCCTTCGTCAACGAGCCTAAAGATGACAAGCCTACCGACTCAGGCTCGGGCCACAAACGAAGAGATGGGAAGAAGAAGAAGACGAGGCGCATCAAGGAGATCGTCTACTACGACGACAGCGACAAGTCCTCTTCTTCCCAAAAGGACGACGACAACGTCTACGAGAATAAGAAGACGGTTAATTCAAACTTCTCTTTTGATTATTCTCGTATTCCTCAAAGTACCAATGCTCATTTACTCTCCATTCCACTTGGTAAACCTCCTCATTTTGATGGAGAGGACTACGGATTTTGGAGTCACAAAATGCGTAGTCACTTGTTCTCTCTCCATCCTAGTATATGGGAGATAGTAGAGAGTGGAATGAAATTTGATAGCTCAGATAGTCCTTTGTTTATCAATGAACAGATTCATAAAAATGCACAAGCTACTACTGTGTTGTTAGCCTCATTGTGCAGGGACGAGTATCATAAGGTGAGCGGCTTGGACAATGCCAAGCAGATCTAGGACACCCTCAAGATCTCACATGAGGGGAACGGCGTCACCATGCTCACCAAGATGGAGTTGGTGGAAGGCGAACTCAGGAGATTCGCGATGATAAGAGGGGAGGAGCCAACCCAGACGTACAACAGGCTCAAAACCCTCGTCAACAAGATAAGGAGCTATGGAAGCACGCGATGGACGGACCACGACGTTGTCCGCCTAATGCTAAGGTCCTTTACCGTCCTTGATCCACATCTTGTGAACAATATTCGTGAGAATCCTAGGTACACGAAGATGACGCCCGAGGAGATCCTTGGAAAGTTCGTAAGCGGGCGGATGATGATCAAGGAGGCTAGATACGTCGATGATGCATTAAATGGTCCAATCCAAGAGCCTCAAACTATTGCTCTCAAGGCAATAAGGAGCAAGGAGGAACTACCTAGCAAGGTGGCGCAAGTTGAGGCGGCCGAGCTTAATGATGAAGAGATGGCCCTCATCATCAAGCGGTTCAAGACGGCGCTAAAGGGTCGCAAGGAGCACCCCAACAAGAACAAGACGAAGGGGAAGCGCTCCTGCTTCAAATGTGGTAAGATTGGTCATTTTATCGCAAATTGTCCCGATAATGATAGTGACTAGGAAAAGAAGAGTGGAAAGTGGGAAAAGAAGAAGAACTACAAGAAGGTGAAGGGCGAGGCACATCTTGGAAAGGAGTGGGATTCAGATTGCTCCTCGTCCGACTCCGACAACGAAGGACTCGCTGCCACCGCCTTCAACAAGTCATCCCTCTTCCCCAACGAGCATCACACTTGCCTCATGGCAAGGGAAAAGAAGGTAAGCACTCGTAATACTAGTACTTATGCTTCTTCAAGTGAGGATGAGTCTAGTGATGATGAAATAGATTATTCATGTTTATTCAAAGGCCTAGATAGAACCAAGGTAGATAAAATTAATGAATTAATTGATGCCTTGAATGATAAGAATATGTTATTAGAAAATCAAGAGGATCTTTTGTATGAAGAGCATGATAAATTTGTTAGTGCACAAAATTCTCTTACTCTAGAAGTTAAAAGGAATGAAATGCTTTCTTATGAACTATCTACTTGTCATGAAACCATTTCTACTTTAAAAGGTGTTAATGATGATTTAAATGCTAAACTAGTAATAGCGAATAAATCTAACTCTTGTGTAGAACATGTTATGATTTGCAATAGATGCAAAGATTTTAATGTTGATGCTTGTAGTGAACACCTAGCTTGCATTTCTAAATTAAATGATGAAGTGACTAGTCTTAATGCCCAACTTAAGACTAGCAAAAGTGAATTTGACAAGCTAAAATTTGCAAGGGATGCCTACACGATTGGTAGACACCCCTCAATTAAGGATGGTCTTGGCTTCAAGAGGGAAGTCAAGAACTTAACAAGCCATAAGGCTCCCATCTCCGCCAAGGAGAAAGGGAAGGCCCCTATGGCTAGAAGAGCTCAAAAGAACCATGCCTTCATGTATCATGATAGGAGACATTCTAGAAATGTTTATAGAAGTTATGATGCTTTTGATTCTCATGCTATGGTTGCTTCTAGTTCTTCTATTATGCATGATAGAAATTTAGCTAGGAGAAATGCTATTAATCACATGTCTAGAAGAAATGTTATTCATGTGCCTAGGAAAACTGTAAGGAAAATGGACCCCGGGCCTTTTGGCTAATTGAGTTTTGGTGTTTGATGATTAACACAACTTGTGGACTAATATGTTTGCTAGTGTTTATAATTATAGTTCACAGGATGCGAAGAGAATTGGACCAAGGCAATGAGGATGCAACACCTCAAAAGAAGACATAAAAAGATGCATAGGAGTCCAATACTCAAGAACAAAAGAAGCCCAAAGAAATCAGCGAAGAAATCCAAGAAGTGGGCTGTCAGCCAGCGCCTGGTGGCGCACCGGACATTGATGTCCGGTGTGCACCGGACTGTCCGGTGAGACACCGGACAGTCTGCGCAGAGAGGCCGCAGGCAGGCGCTCTCTGGCTGTAGCACCGGACTGTCCGGTGTGCACCGGACTGTCCGGTGTGCCAACAGGCAGACGGCAACGGTCGGATCCAACGGTCGACTGCTACAGGCGCCAACGGTCGGCTGACGTGGCGTGCACCGGACACTGCACAGTAGATGTCCGGTGGTGCACCGGACTGTCCGGTGCACCCGACGACAGAAAGCTGCTGCTTTCTGTCCAACGGCTAGTTTGGGGTGTGGAGGCTATAAATACCACCCCAACCGGCCATTCTCAAGGGTGGGAGCCCAAGCAACATACCAAGACACATAGTGCATATTTCCAAGAGCTCAAACACCCAAGTGCTTAATAGAATCACTCGGTGATTAGCGTAGGTGCTTTGCGAAGTGCTTAGGTTAGTTAGACCGCTTTAGCGCTTGCTCTAGGTGAACCCTAGTTAGTTGAGTGAGTTTTGTAAAACCACACAACCCCTCGGCTCTTGTGTGAGTCGTTATAATTGTACCGAGTGGGGCGAGAGTCTTGCGAGACCGTGACAACCGCGTTTGTGTCACGGCCGCCACCGTGTACCGGAGGGAACGAGGCCCGCGGCGTTTCGGCCGGAAGCTCGATAGTGGAGACGGCGGGGAGCGTCCGAGAGGAGCCGGAAGCGGAGCACCACTTGCGCGTGGAGAAGGCCCGTGGCTCTCTACGGAGTTACTCGACCGTGGTGCTTGGCCCTCGCATGGGCTTCCCTTTGCGTAGGGGCACCAACGAGGATTAGTCGGAACCTTGCGTGGTTCCGGATACCTCGGTAAAAATACCGGCGTCATCCACGAGAGTTTGCTTCTCTACTTAGCTCTTTACATTCCGCATTTATATTAAGCATTTAAGTTTCAATCTTATTGTCATACTTATTTAGTGTAGATTGAAACTTAGCCTTTGCGGTAGAGATAGCAACACTTAGACAAAACCGAGTTTGCACATTCTAGTTTTGATTATTTGCATAGGTTTTGCTCTAGGGATTTAATTGTGGCCTAGTTTAGTAAAAGTTTTAGAAGTCCTAATTCACCCCCCCTCTTAGGCGTCACCCGTTTCCTACAAGTGGTATCAGAGCCGGTTTGGCTCATTTGAAACGCTTTAGCTTCACCGCTAAAAAGAGCCGACGCTTTTTAGAGGAAGGGATGGATACCCATAGGCCACCACACTTCGACGGCACTAACTTCCCATATTATAGTGCTAGAATGGCTTGTTACCTAGAGGCCGTTGATCTAGGTGTTTGGAGAGTCACTCGTGACGGGATGAAACCTCTCAAGAATCCCGAGAAACCCACCACGAGTGAGGAAAAAGAAATTCATTTAAATGCTAGAGCCAAAAATTGCTTGTATGAATCTCTCAGCATGGATATTTTTAATCAAGTATTTACCTTGAGAACTGCTAATGAGATTTGGCTAAAACTGCATGAGCTCCATGATGGCACATCTAGTGTCCGTGAGCAAAAACATTGCCTAGTCTTGAATGAGTATAATTCTTTTGCTATGAAAGATGATGAGCTTGTAAGAGACATGTATTCTCGTTTGAATCTAATTATCAATGAGCTCAATTCTATTGGCATTAATAAGCTAGGTGATGCGGACATTGTGAGGAAGATTATCTCCCTGCTACCACAACAAAGATATGGGAGCATCATCACCATCCTTCACAACATGGAGGATTTGAGCAACATGACCCCGACCATTGTGATTGGGAAAATTGAAGCCTTTGAGATGTCGCGAAAAATGAGTCGGGGAGAGGAGCCAACTTCCTCAAGGCCATATGCTTTTGCATGTGATGAAAGGAAGGGCAAAAAGAAGGCTCCCACTCCAAGTTCCTCAAGTGAAGAAGAGGAAGAAGAAGAAAGTGATGATGATGAAGATAATCAACCATGCACATCATCCTCCGAGGACGAAGAAACAATCCGACGCGTCGGAAAGGTAATGAGGATGATCCGCAAGATTAATCTAATGGGTGTGCCCCTGCAGGTCGAGGATCTTCTCTTTAACATTGACAGGAAAAAGCAAAGGAAGAGAGGATGCTTCGCATGTGGGGAGAAGGGCCACTTCAGGGACAACTGTCCAAATATGGCCAAGCCCAAAAAGGAGAGGAGCAAAGGCAAGGCGCTAACAAGTGTTAGAACTTGGGATGATTCTTCAAGTGAAGATGAACCTCCAAGGACGTGCAGCCACCGGTCCTCGTCACGATCATCACGGTCATCACACAAATGCCTTATGGCAAGAGGTAACAAAAGCATTCCATCCTCTAGTGATGAAAGTAGTAGTGATGATGAAGGTGAGGGAAAGCCCTCTCTAGATGAGCTTGCGGAAGCCGTAGAATTTTTCCAGGATATTTGCACTAAGCAAAAAGCTCAACTTAAAGCTTTGAAAAATAAGTTGGTTTGCTCTCAAAATGATTACAAAGGTTTGCTAGAAAAATTTGAAACTTTTGCAAACTTAAATAGTGAGCTATCAACTAAAATTGAGCTATTAGAATCTAGTGCTCCATCCACTGCTACCGATGATAGCCTTATTAAAAAGAATGAAAAACTTAAGGCTAAGTTAGCTAGCTCCCAAGAAGCTATTGAAAATTTGCTAGAGAAAATGGAAATTCTTAGCATACACAACAATGAGCTAACTACTAAGCTAGAAAACATTGGTAGCACCCCAGCAACATCTTTAGTTGAAATACCTGAAATAATTAAGAAAGATGCTTCTACTTCCTGCTTTGATTTAATTGATGATTCTAACCCCTGCAACCAAGTCGTTGTTGAGAATATTGTTGTAGAGACATGTACGGATGAGGTTGCAAAGGAAAATGAACAATTAAAGCAAGAAGTGGCTCGCCTTGGCAAGGCTTTGTATGACAAGAAAGGCAAAGCCAAACAAAGCCAACCTCCACAGGATAACACCACTGCGGGAGTGAACAAGCCTATGGAGGGAGAAACTGTGATTTGTAGGCTATGCCACAAGGAAGGCCACAAGTCTTTCCAATGCAAGGCGATGACCGGGGATAAACAAAGACAAAAGCTCAAGCAAAAGCCATCAAGCAAAATCTCAAACACCTACATCAAAAAGGTGAACAAAAAGGACGCTACACCATATTTGATCAAGAAGAAAAATAACGAAAAGGTGATAGCAATCAAGGCCAACAAGCAAGCCAACAAAGGAAAGGGGGCCAAACGCATCTGGGTGCCAAAGGAGATAATTTCAACCATGAAAAGCATCAAGAAGGTTTGGATCCCGAAAGAGAAGTGAGTGGACCGAAGGTCCTCGGGAAATTTGGAGACTTGGCTAAGTTGGGATGTATATCATGGGATACATCATACTGGATCAAGTTTATTGCCAAGTGGGTTAGTGAAAATTTTGGACCCAAATTTCCCACCCATGACTAAGGTAACTAGTTTTATTGTATTTCTCGTTTTTAGATATGCGTATCTATTTACCTTTTATCTAGTTTACCTTTCTTGCCTAGTATTACATTTGATATGTACCTTTGTTCAAAATCATACATACTAGGTAAATCATATGGTAGGATTGCTTGTTCTTAATTCATACACTTAAGCAAACCTACATGGCTTAAAATGTTATTTAAGCACGACACATAGCTTCTATATCACTCCATAGTAAATGATGCATCAATTGAAAATTTTGATTTCTACAAAGTGTATCATTTAACTTATATGTGCCAAAGTTTGGATTATAGATAATTTGCCCCTCTTGATATCAAATCAAAGTGCATGTCTCCTATAAGTATTCAAAACTTGTATGCACATCTTTAGGGGGAGGTTACTCTATAATCTAACACCTTGAGACTAACATCTTTTCAAGTCTATTTCATGTGATAGTCTCATTGTAAGGAAAATGAAGTCCCCGGAGAGAGACAACAATCTTCCACTGCAAAATCTCCAAAAACTCTCATGTCTCTCAAGCTCGCCATTGATCTTCAATTGGTATCTTTTGAGACTACACTCAGTATCATTTACATGTCTTCTCCAACATTTGATTAGACTATATTTCATATCATATGCTTCCATGTTGCTAAAATGCATAAGTAGTTAACTCATATTCTGTTACCTATGCATAAGGGAAGCTAGTCTTTTCAAATCATGTCTTGCACCTCTATTTTTCACATGCTTTTTCCTAAGTAGAGGGTCTCTGTCAGGGGGAGTACTTCTTCTTCTCTAAAAAGGGGGAGAAATCTCTTTCTAAAGAAAACACTCATTTAGGGGGAGTAATCCTTTCAACTGGTATCATTCACATGGTTTAATTTAATATCCTTCTAGTGGTATCTTTTGAAAAATTTCTTGATGAGGGCAAGCTTTTATTTACTTCCTACATGCTTTTAATGTCTTCCTTTTCGGTGGTTGATGCCAAAGGGGGAGAAGTTTAGGGACCAAAGCAATGAAAACTATATCAAACACCAAACACCTCCAATTTAAAATTTTATATCTATAAATGGTTTTTCCGGTGGTTTTGGTTATTTGGTCCAAAAATAGGAAGTAAGTGAATTATGGAGTTAGGGGGAGGCTTAAGTCCATAATATCACATTGTGGGGACAATCATGCATCTTAGCAAGTTGATTGCATATTTTAATTCAAAAACTTGTATTATTTGCTTGCTTTGGTTGTGTTGTCATCAATCACCAAAAAGGGGGAGATTGTAAGGAAAATGGACCCCGGGCCTTTTGGCTAATTGAGTTTTGGTGTTTGATGATTAACACAACTTGTGGACTAATATGTTTGCTAGTGTTTATAATTATAGTTCACAGGATGCGAAGAGAATTGGACCAAGGCAATGAGGATGCAACACCTCAAAAGAAGACATAAAAAGATGCATAGGAGTCCAATACTCAAGAACAAAAGAAGCCCGAAGAAATCAGCAAAGAAATCCAAGAAGTGGGCTGTCAGCCAGCGCCTGGTGGCGCACCGGACATTGATGTCCGGTGTGCACCGGACTGTCCGGTGAGACACCGGACAGTCTGCGCAGAGAGGCCGCAGGCAGGCGCTCTCTGGCTGTAGCACCGGACTGTCCGGTGTGCACCGGACTGTCCGGTGTGCCAACGGGCAGACGACAACGGTCGGATCCAACGGTCGACTGCTACAGGCGCCAACGGTCGGCTGACGTGGCGTGCACCGGACACTGCACAGTAGATGTCCGGTGGTGCACCGGACTGTCCGGTGCACCCGACGACAGAAAGCTGCTGCTTTCTGTCCAACGGCTAGTTTGGGGTGTGGAGGCTATAAATACCACCCCAACCGGCCATTCTCAAGGGTGGGAGCCCAAGCAACATACCAAGACACATAGTGCATATTTCCAAGAGCTCAAACACCCAAGTGCTTAATAGAATCACTCGGTGATTAGCGTAGGTGCTTTGCGAAGTGCTTAGGTTAGTTAGACCGCTTTAGCGCTTGCTCTAGGTGAACCCTAGTTAGTTGAGTGAGTTTTGTAAAACCACACAACCCCTCGGCTCTTGTGTGAGTCGTTGTAATTGTACCGAGTGGGGCGAGAGTCTTGTGAGACCGTGACAACCGCGTTTGTGTCACGGCCGCCACCGTGTACCGGAGGGAACGAGGCCCGCGGCGTTTCGGCCGGAAGCTCGATAGTGGAGACGGCGGGGAGCGTCCGAGAGGAGCCGGAAGCGGAGCACCACTTGCGCGTGGAGAAGGCCCGTGGCTCTCTACGGAGTTACTCGACCGTGGTGCTTGGCCCTCGCATGGGCTTCCCTTTGCGTAGGGGCACCAACGAGGATTAGTCGGAACCTTGCGTGGTTCCGGATACCTCGGTAAAAATACCGGCGTCATCCACGAGAGTTTGCTTCTCTACTTAGCTCTTTACATTCCGCATTTATATTAAGCATTTAAGTTTCAATCTTATTGTCATACTTATTTAGTGTAGATTGAAACTTAGCCTTTGCGGTAGAGATAGCAACACTTAGACAAAACCGAGTTTGCACATTCTAGTTTTGATTATTTGCATAGGTTTTGCTCTAGGGATTTAATTGTGGCCTAGTTTAGTAAAAGTTTTAGAAGTCCTAATTCACCCCCCCTCTTAGGCGTCACCCGTTTCCTACAAAAACAAATAGTGAACCTTCTACAATTTATCATGCTTTAAATGCTTCCTTTGCTATTTGTAGAAAGGATAGGAAGATAATTGCTAGAAAATTAGGGGCAAAATGCAAGGGAGATAAAACTTGCATTTGGGTCCCTAAGGCTATTTGTACTAACCTTGTAGGACCCAACATGAGTTGGGTACCTAAGACCCAAGCCTAAATTTGCCTTGCAGGTTTATGCATCCGGGGGCTCTAGCTGGATTATCGACAACGGATGCACAAACCACATGACGGGGGAAAAGAGGATGTTTTCTTCCTACGTCAAGAACAAGGATCCCCAAGATTCAATCATATTCGGTGATGGGAACCAAGGCAAGGTGAAAGGGTTAGGAAAAATTGCTATTTCATCCGAGCACTCTATTTCTAATGTGTTCTTAGTTGAGTCGCTTGGATATAACTTGTTGTCTGTGAGTCAACTGTGTAATATGGGATATAACTGTTTATTCTCAAATGTAGATGTGTCTGTCTTTAGAAGAAGTGATGGTTCATTAGCTTTTAAGGGTGTATTAGACGACAAACTCTATTTAGTTGATTTTGTAAAAGAGGAGGCCAGTCTAGATGCATGCTTAATTGCTAAGACTAGCATGGGCTGGTTGTGGCATCGCCGCTTAGCACATGTAGGGATGAAGAACCTTCATAAGCTTCTAAAGGGAGAACACGTGATAGGTCTAACAAATGTTACTTTCGAAAAAGATAGACCTTGTGCAGCTTGTCAAGCAGGGAAACAGGTGGGAAGCTCTCATCATGCCAAAAATGTGATGACAACATCAAGACCCCTGGAGTTACTTCATATGGACCTCTTCGGACCCGTCGCCTATCCAAGCATAGGAGGAAGTAAGTATGGTCTTGTTATAGTTGATGATTTTTCCCGCTTCACTTGGGTATTCTTTTTGCAGGATAAATCTGAAACCCAAGGGACCCTCAAGCGCTTCCTAAGGAGAGCTCAAAATGAGTTTGAGCTCAAGGTGAAGAAGATAAGGAGCGACAATGGGTCCGAATTCAAGAACCTTCAAGTGGAGGAGTATCTTGAGGAGGAAGGAATCAAGCACGAGTTCTCCGCTCCCTACACACCACAACAAAATGGTGTGGTAGAGAGGAAGAACAGGACGCTTATAGACATGGCGAGGACGATGCTTGGAGAGTTCAAGACCCCCGAGCGCTTTTGGTCGGAAGCCGTGAACACGGCTTGCCACGCCATCAACCGGGTCTACCTTCATCGCCTCCTCAAGAAGACTTCGTATGAGCTACTAACCGGCAACAAACCCAATGTTTCGTATTTTCGAGTTTTTGGGAGTAAATGCTACATTCTAGTGAAGAAGGGTAGGAATTCCAAATTTGCTCCCAAAGCCGTAGAAGGGTTTTTGTTAGGTTATGACTCAAATACAAAAGCGTATAGGGTCTTCAACAAATCATCGGGTTTGGTTGAAGTCTCTAGCGACGTTGTATTTGATGAGACTAATGGCTCTCCAAGAGAGCAAGTTGTTGATCTTGATGATGTAGATGAAGAAGACGTTCCAACAGTCGCAATGCGCACCATGGCGATTGGAGATGTGAGGCCAATGGAACAAAAGGAGCAAGATCAACCTTCTTCCTCAATAATGGTGCATCCCCCAACTCAAGAAGATGAACAGGTTCATCAAGAGGAGGCGTGTGATCAAGGGGGAGCACAAGATGATCAAGTAATGGAGGAAGAAGCACAACCGACACCTCCAACTCAAGTCCGAGCGATGATTCAAAGGGATCGTCCCGTCGACCAAATTTTGGGTGACATTAGCAAGGGAGTAACTACTCGATCTCGATTAGTTAATTTTTGTGAGCATTACTCCTTTGTCTCTTCTATTGAGCCTTTCAGGGTAGAGGAGGCCTTGCTAGATCCGGACCGGGTGTTGGCCATGCAAGAGGAGCTCAATAACTTCAAGAGAAATGAAGTTTGGACACTGGTGCCTCGTCCCAAGCAAAATGTTGTGGGAACCAAGTGGGTGTTTCGCAACAAACAAGACGAGCACGGGGTGGTGACAAGGAACAAGGCTAGACTTGTGGCAAAAGGTTATGCCCAAGTCGCAGGTTTGGACTTTGAGGAGACTTTTGCTCCTGTGGCTAGGCTAGAGTCCATTCGTATTTTGCTAGCATATGCCGCTCACCATTCTTTCAGGTTGTTCCAAATGGATGTGAAGAGCGCTTTTCTCAATGGGCCAATCAAGGAGGAGGTGTACGTGGAGCAACCCCCTGGCTTCAAGGATGAACGGTACCCCGACTACGTGTGTAAGCTCTCTAAGGCGCTCTATGGACTTAAGCAAGCCCCAAGAGCATGGTATGAATGCCTTAGAGACTTTTTAATTGCTAATGCTTTCAAGGTTGGGAAAGCCGATCCAACTCTTTTTACTAAGACTTGTGATGGTGATCTTTTTGTGTGCCAAATTTATGTCGATGACATAATATTTGGTTCTACTAATCAAAAGTCTTGTGAAGAGTTTAGCAGGGTGATGACTCAAAAGTTTGAGATGTCGATGATGGGCGAGTTAAGCTATTTCCTTGGGTTCCAAGTGAGGCAACTCAAGGATGGGACCTTCATCTCCCAAACGAAGTACACGCAAGACTTGATCAAGCGGTTTGGGATGAAGGACGCCAAGCCTGCAAAGACTCCAATGGGAACCGACGGACACACCGACCTCAACAAAGGAGGTAAGTCTGTTGATCAGAAGGCATACTGGTCTATGATAGGGTCTTTACTTTATTTATGTGCTAGTAGACCGGATATTATGCTTAGCGTATGCATGTGTGCTAGATTTCAATCCGATCCAAGGGAATGTCACTTAGTGGCGGTGAAGCGAATACTTAGATATTTAGTCGCTACGCCTTGCTTCGAGATCTGGTATCCGAAGGGGTCTACCTTTGACTTGATTGGATATTCAGACTCCGACTATGCTGGATGTAAGGTCGATAGGAAGAGTACATCAGGGACGTGCCAATTCTTAGGAAGGTCCCTGGTGTTGTGGAGTTCTAAGAAACAAACCTCTGTTGCCCTGTCCACCGCTGAGGCCGAGTATGTTGCCGCAGGACAGTGTTGCGCGCAACTACTTTGGATGAGGCAAACCCTCAGGGACTTTGGCTACAATCTGAGCAAAGTCCCACTCCTATGTGATAATGAGAGTGCTATCCGCATGGCGGATAATCCTGTTGAACACAGCCGCATAAAGCACATAGACATCCGGCATCACTTTTTGAGAGACCACCAGCAAAAGGGAGATATCGAAGTGTTTCATGTTAGCTCCGAGAACCAGCTAGCCGATATCTTTACCAAGCCTTTAGATGAGCAGACCTTTTGCAAGTTGCGTAGTGAGCTAAATGTCTTAGATTCGCGGAACTTGGATTGATTTATAGCATACATATGTTTTATGCCTTGATCATGTTCCTTATGCATTTCGTTGTTCATTTATGGTGCTCAAGTTGTACAAACACTCCCCGGACCTCACAAGTCCTTTTGCAAGTGATGCACACATTTAGGGGGAGATGTGCTACAACTTGACCCTTTGAGACTAACCATGTGCTTGAGTTTGAGTGATTTAGTCTCCAAGATGAATTGAAAGGAAAAGGTGGACTTGGACCATGCAAGACTTCCACTGCACTCCGATAAAAGAGTAACTTATTCCAAGTTCATCTCTATGCTCTTATTGCCTTTTTACTCTTAGTTGAAGATTTTGGTGAGGCAATGGGGTTAAAGGGCCAAAATTGATCCCATTTTGGTGCTTGATGCCAAAGGGGGAGAAAATAAGGCCAAAGCAAGAAATGGATCAGCTACCACTTGAGAATTTTGAAAAAGTAGAGTTAGAGTTTTTGTGTGTCAAAATACTCTTGTTTGTCTCTTATTGTCCAAAGTTGGTCACTTGTGGGGAGAAGGCTTAATTATGGGAAAAGGGGGAGTTTTTGAATCTTTGATCAATTTCTCTTGAAATATCTCTCTTTATGTTTCAATAAGTGTGTTTGACTTAGAGATAGGAAATTGAGTTTGATTTGCAAAAACAAACCAAGCGGTGGCAAAGAATGATCCATATATGTCAAATCTGAATCAAAACAATTTTGAGTTCTTATTTGAATTGATTTTGCACTTGTTCTACTTGCTTTATGTTGTGTTGGCATAAATCACCAAAATGTGGGAGATTGAAAGGGAAATGTGCCCTTGGGCCATTTCTAAGTATTTTGGTGATTTAGTGTCCAACACAAGTGCCTAAGTGTTAAATGGTGGATAAAGTACAAATCAAGTATAAAGGTATGTTTCTCAGACTTAGTACATTGTTTTAGAGACTAATGTATTGCGTCTAAGTGCTGGAAACAGGAAAAATCAAGTTGAAATTAAAGATGACTTTGTTCAGCCAAAGTCAACTCTGTCTGGGTGCACCGGACTGTCCGGTGGTGCACCGGACAGTGTCTGGTGCGCCAGACTGGCTCAGCCGAACTTGCTGCTCTCGGGAAGTGATTAACGGCGTACGACTATAATTCACGGGACTGTCCGATGTGCACCGGACTGTCCGGTGAGCCAACGGTCAGCCGGGCCAACGGTCGGCCGCGCGATCCGCGCGAGACACGTGGCCGAGCCAACGGTCGGAAGAGGGCACCAGACAGTGTCCGGTGCGCCAACGACTCCAAAGCGCCAACGGTCGGCTTCGCCAAAGAAGGAAAGAAATCCGCACCGGACTATCCGGTGCGCCAGGCGACAGAAGGCAAGAATTGCCTTCCTGGAATGCACTTAACGGCTCCTAGCTGCCTTGGAGCTATAAAAGGGACCCCTAGGCGCATGGAGAAGTACACCAAGCATTCTCTAAGCATTTCTAAGCACCAAGACTTCGATTCCGCACATTTGATTCCTTGCGATAGCAATTAGAGCTCTATTTGAGTTGTGAACTCGCTAAGTTGTGTTGTGAGCTCTTGTTGCAACTTGTGTGCGTGTTGTCGCTCTGATTTCGTGTCTTGTGTGTGTTGCTCATCCCCCCTACTCCGTGCTTCTTTGTGAACTTCAAAGTGTAAGGGCGAGAGGCTCCAAGTTGTGGAGATTCCTCGCAAACGGGATATAGTAAAGTGAAAGCAAAACACCGTGATATTCAAGTGGGTCTTTGGACCGCTTGAAAGGGGTTGATTGCAACCCTCGTCCATTGGGACGCCACAACGTGGAGTAGACAAGTGTTGGACTTGGCCGAACCACGGGATAAACCACCGTGCCATCTCTGTGTTGATATCTTTGTGGTTATCGTGTTGTGCAAGTTCTCCTCTCTAGCCACTTGGCTTATTCGCGCTAACTCCTAATCAAGTTTTGCGGATTAAGTTTCAAGTTTTTATAGGATCAACTATTCACTCCTCTAGGTGCTCTCAATGTTCTATCATAACACATGACTATTGCCTGTTCGGTCACTCTACAATACACTCCAATTCCATTCATTTGGAATTTGCACTGCTTCAACTCCTTACCAACCGATCACTTTTTTTTAGGAACTTGGCATTTTTCACGAAAAATACAGATTTGAGAGAAGGACAAAGTTCAAATATGGACAGGGTAGTAGTACAAACCATACTGCAGCATTTTTTTCTCGCAACAAAATACCGGGGCATTATTAACATGCAGAAATGCAGAGAACACTGACGATGTCTTGAAGGCGCCCTTTTCAACGAGCTGGTCCCTGGGCGATCGCGCGGTTGGCCACCACGAGGCTGGTCGTGCCGTACACGGGCAGCTCGTCCGCGCCGGCGCCACGAAGGCTGTCCAGCTCGAAGAGGTCGGAGCTGGCGTCGCTCCCCTCCTCGTCCGCCTCCAGCTCCTCGAGGCTCCGCACCAGCTCCTCCACCACCCTTCTCCGCACCACCGACACCTCGGCTTCCGGGCGGAGCCTCACCGTCCTCTGCACCGACGGTTCCGCCGGCGCGTCAGCCGCCTTCGCAGTGCTCGTCGCCGACATGCTCGGAGGCTGTGGCTGCGGCTGCGGCTGCGAGATTTTGGGCGGAGGGGTTGCAGCCGGAGCCTTGGGCTTCCTCTGGAGGCGCACCGAGGAGAACAGAGCCTTAAGGGCGCACGCGAACGTCGCCGGCGATGGCGGCTGCGCTCCAGACGACGATGATGATGGCACCGAGGCCTTTGGTGGTCGGATTCTTGCTACGGGGAAACACGGCCTGGCCTTCTTCTTCGGTTTGCTCTTGGGTGGCGGTGGAGGGGTTGCGGTTGCCTCCTCGGCGTCTGTGGCGGCGGATTCCTCTGACAATGACATCCGCGGCGGCGGGGGGCTGTGGCGGCGGCACGTGGACTCAGTGTCTGTGGTCGACGCCGACGAGCAGGAGAAGCTGCTGTAGCTAGCCGACGAGTCGGACGACGACGTGGTCGACGACGCGTACCCCGAGTGGCGCGGGCGCGCAGCTCCCGTCTCCCGGCGTCGCCTGTCCCCGTCCGCGCTCGACGAGGACTGCCTGGGTCTGGCCGTGGCCGCCTCCTTATTCGCCCACCAGAACTGCGCCGTCGCGGCCGCCTTCTCCTCCGCACCACTCCCACGCGCGGCGTCAACGACGACGTCCGCACCATCGCCGTCGTCGAGGGAGCGGTAGACGGCGTCCAAGAGCGATGCCGAGAAGGAGCCGCCGCTGGACGGCTGCCGGGTGCGCTCCCCGGGCCCTCGCGCCTGGCGCGGCGGCGGGTGCTTGCCGCCGTGGCAATTTCCGCGGCGCTCCATGTCAGAGATCAGAGGTTCGTTCGCTGATCGCACCGCACCACTATCACCACTCACCAGCAAGCGCCGACGATCGGTGCTAGCTCGAAAGTGATACAGAGACGGAGGCGATTATGCGAGCTCGATCGATGTGGAGTAGAAGAGGCAGGCGATTATTTATGATGAGGATCGCAGCAGGAAGAGGCAAGACGTGCGCGGTAATGCTTATATATAAGTTGGCGGTAAGTGCTGGAGGGAATCCGCTGCGCTGGCGTGTCAGCATGTGTCCTTCACTCTCGCGCTCGCCTCGACCGCGCCACCAACCGGGCCATCACGTACGTGCTGCGGTGGTGGCCGGCCGCTGTATTATTTGGCCCTACGCCGTCGCCGGCCCGCGCGGACGACGGACGCACAGCTGAAATGGCATGGGCGCGCCAGCGCTGATGTTTCTACAACAGCTAGCGTGCCATTTTCATGGACAAGATGCAGTACACTTGATCAGCTGAGTATGTCTTTGTCGTCAGCCAGCGTCCAAGCAAGCGGACCTAGTTATTATTAGAGACAAGACAAGGTGAAGCAGGGGACCGGTCCCTCACCAGCTCATTAATCGATTATTCATGTCCCATGCGGACAAATTGCACAGGACCAGGCATACAGTGAGATGGCACTAGAGGTATCGTCTACTAATTATTAGTCTTGTACTGTGTATTTACGTGATACGAATTAACCGACATTCCATGCTCGTATATACTAAGAACATACACAATGTTTTCAATGTCGTCTGTTATTTCAGGTCAGAACACACAAGTAAATCGATCATGTGGTGTCATTAGACTACTTCGCTAGTAGAACAACGCTCGTCCGGTCCGGCGGGCCAATAAACTTAGAACCAACAACAAAGGCATTTGGACCGACATGTAAAAACCAGGCCATGCAAACGGGCGTGTAAAACAATTTACACTGTTTTGTACTATAGACTACACTGTTTATCGAGTAAACTTTAAAATAAAGAGTGAATAAATAGTTTACTCGAGATAGTCTAATAAAAATAGGCAACAAGAAGCTTTCCAAAACTTACTTGCTGACATGTGAATATCCATCAGTGTTATCAACCATATACTGGCTAGTAATAACAGTGGCAAGTCTGACAACCTATATAAATTCCAATTTCCGACCGCTAAGGTCGATACCATCGAATATTAATTAATCATCAACGACCACAAGAGGTCGTCGGACATAACAATGTTTTGTACCGTAGACAATACTATTTATAAGTAAAGCTTGAAATAAAGAGTGAGATATGTAGTTTATTGGAGATAGCCTACCAAGATTCGGTAACAAAAGGCTCTCCAAAACTTACCAGCTGACGTGCGATATCGATCAGTGTTATCAATCATATACTGCTTCGTAACAACAGTGGCAAGTCTAACGACCTATATAATTTCTAATTTCCGGTCGATAAGGTCTATGTCATCGAATATTAATTAATCAGCGATGGTAGTATGTTACCTACGACGGCTAACCCTGACAACCGTCAAAACTAGACCTATATCTGACGGCTACAACCTAAGCCCTCGAAAATAGTGAAAACAAGGTATAACAACTTCCAAACATCGTGCACGTCTCATCACACACAACTTCTCAGAGATCAAGCTACCATCGCCTGCCACGCTAGTCGTCGTCGTCCGTGCCCTCGCTAGTGCCCACGCAGCCGACAAGCATCGTAGAAGTAAGTTTATTTATTTCATTTAGTTACAAATTTAGGCATGTATCCATAGTTTAGTTTAATTTGAATATGCAGAAAATTTGATGTGTATATTGTATATTTGATTTAGTGTTATTTATTTCTGACGGCTAGTTTATGATTATATAATATAATCATATTTTTTAGTCCTACCATAGATATTTAGATTATTTAAAGTTCTAATTTTTGACGATAATTGTTAAATCGTCAGAAATGGGGTCTTTTAATAATATTTCTTTAGGTTTTGATGTTATTTAGTATAAAATATCGTATTAGTTATTTATTAATTAAAATATTTGACATGAGACATATTGTTAGCTTTATTATAGTTAGGGCAAAAGTAAAGCTTATTGTTAACAAAATAATAACATATTCTCACTTGTTTTCGACCAACGTACCTCACATGCAACGTATGTGAAGTTTGTTGGTCTAGAATTGTCCTTTTTATTGGACAGCCTTGGAGTGACTGATAGAGTCCATATTTATGACAAGCCATAAGGTCGAGCAAAATTTCGGTAACATAACTATGTTGTTCTCTGTTGCACCATTTTTAGGTGTGCAAATGGAGAATATCAGGATTATGGTAACAAAATTTCGCTCAAGCTCATGTCTTGTCATAAAATATGTGTTCTACCAGCCACTCTTGGGTGAATTTAGAACCTATCCTTTTCTAGAGATGTAGGGGTGTGATTTCTTCTTAATAACCGATGGTTCGTACATGAGTTAACTATGTTAATGTTTCACATCTAGTATGGCAGAGGGAGACGATTGGTATGTTGTTAGCCCTAGGCTATAAGACAAAGGAAGACTGAATCATTGGGCGAGAAACCCTAACAAGGCCTAAAATATTACATGACTTGTACTTCCATCACCCTTCAGTATATAAGGAGGTTGGACATGAGCTTCAATAGAATAGAGGAATTTAATCATAGTAGATCAAATCGTATCCCCTTATATCTCTCTACATGGTAAGAACTCAATTGAGGATACATCTATTATGTTTTAAGTGTTCAAGTCACCAAAAACACACATCAACTCACATCGAATAACACAACTACGACAGCGAAAATGAACACAAGATAGCAAGACATGAACAACCCTTATGTAGGGGTGTTTGCGGCAATTTATGGTAGGATGTTTTTTATTCCTTTTAATGACTAAATACTAGGACGAAAAATATGAAATTTAAGTCTTGAATTCTTGTTTTATTGTTTTTATTTATGTTGTGCAAGTTACAACTTACAAGAGATGAAACCGGATTTAGGGTGTGTTTGGCATGGTTCTAAAGTAGAATTCCAAGGAGAAGCTGGCTAGAGCCTGCCAAACACTCTAACTTTAGAGTTGTAAACTTCATAGAGTTTTTGGAGCTACAATACAACCTTTTGTTCTACCTGTTTTGTAGCTCCAAAAACTCTAAAAAGCAACATAGACATAGAGTTATTTACCGCCATTGTCATTAGTTACGAGAAAACAATCTAAACTCTAGCATATATGTTAGAGTTTTGAAGTAAAGCTGTTTTGAAGTAAAGCAAAACCGTGCCAAACAAGCCCTTATTTTTTCCTTTATTATGAAAAAACTGTATAACCATGTCAAAATGTTGTACTGCATGCTCAAGAAATCAAAGAAGCAGAACATCGTGCAGCTGGAGCCCGGAGAAGTGCAGAGACTTCGAGAAGACCACGGGTGTTGTGCTTAGGCTGTCCGCAACGGTGTCCCCTAAATTTCCCCCCTAAATGTTACTATGCAGCCACATCAGCAAGATTCCCTCCACTATATTCACTCATCCCGCAACCGTTCCCCCTATAAATTCCCCTATGTATCCCTCTACACATTAAATACACATTTCCACATAACCAACTTCATTTTCTATTTTCATTTTTCCTTTTCACACGTCTGACATGTTGCAATGTCGTAAATTAATTTTTTAAATTAATTTTTTGTTTACAATTTATGCAGAACATACTAACAAAACAATTTAGTTAAAATTTTATTAGGAATGCCATACAAAACGTCATAATTGTGCGTTGTCAAACATTTCATGAAACATTGCGACGTCATAATTGAACCTAGCTTACGTTGCAAGCAGACCCCGAGCAAATCGTACGCACGAAGTCACGATTGGCTTCCAGTGAAAGCCACGAGCTTCCACCAGAAGCCACATTCACCTATATATATATGCATACTTTCTCTCCTCAAATGTGCCCACATCCAACACAACTCGAGCTAGTTAGACATTGTTCGGTATGTCTCATTTCCATAGGGAAGATGATTCCGATTCGAGTGATAGTGACGACAACACACTTATGCTTGTCAATCTTCTTACCCTCAACATTGAGGCTAGACGCCTTCTCCGACGATGTTCCGGTATACCTCGCCGCATCATTCACAGGGATCTTTTTGCTGGAGAAAACCTCATCCAGCATCACTACTTCGGCCCCAACCCAGTGTATCCACCCCACGTGTTTCGTCGAAGGTACGAAGTTCAAAATTTTCTGGATATGTTCTCACATTAGCATTGTCTTCATAATGAACCTTGTCGGCGTTTCGAGACCGGGGGGTCCCTAAGCCGACGAGTGAGTGTGCCGCGTGCCCCAGCCCAGATGGGTCGAGCACGTGGGCGAGCGCAAAGGGGGGAGAGCGAGGTGGCCGGAGACGGGCATGAGAGAGGTGGAAATCCCGCGGCCTTCGTGTTCGTCCCGCGCCCAGGTCGAGTGCGCTTGCAGTAGGGGGTTACAAGCGTCCACGCGGGTGAGGGAAGCGAGCGGCCCCAAGAGAGCGCCTGTCCCGTCCTCGTCCCCGCGCGGCCAACCTTCTCTAAGAAGGCCCTGGTCCTTCCTTTTATAGGCGTAAGGAGAGGATCCAGGTGTACAATGGGGATGTAGCAGAGTGCTACGTGTCTAGCGGAGGGAGAGCTAGCGCCCTAAGTACATGCCAATGTGGCAGCCGGAGAGATCTTGGCACCCTGCTGGTGTGATGTCGTGGCTGTCGGAGGAGCAACGGAGCTTGGCGGAGGGACAGCTGTCGGAGCGGTCGAGTCCTTGCTGACGTCCCCCTGCTTCCGTAAGGGAGCTGAGAGCCGCCGTCGTCACAGGGCTTGCGGGGCGCCATCATTGCCCATCTGGCGGAGCTAGCCAGATGGGACACCGGTCTTGTTCTCTGCGACCCGAGTTGGCTCGGGGTAGGGTGATGATGGCGTTTCCTGTTGACGTGGCGGGCCTGTGCCCTAGGTCGGGCGACGTGGAGGTTCCTCCGAAGCCGAGGTCGAGTCTGTCTTCCATGGCCGAGGCCGAGCCCGAGCCACTGGGTCGGGCGAGGCGGAGGTCGTTCGGCAGAGGCCAGGGCGGAGTCCGAGCCCTGGGGTCGGGCGAAGCGGAGTTCGTCGTCTTCTGGGGTTGAGCCCGAGTTCGAGCCCTGGGTCGGGCGGAGCGGAGTTCGCCGTCTTCCGGGGCTTAGCCCGAGTCCGAGCCCTGGGTCGGGCGGAGCGGAGTTCGCCGTCTTCCGGGGCCTAGCCCGAGTCCGAGCCCTGGGTCGGGCGGAGCGGAGTTCGCCGTCTTCCGGGGCCTAGCCCGAGTCTGAGCCCTGGGTCGGGCGGAGCGGAGTTTGCCGTCTTCCGGGGCCTAGCCCGAGTCCGAGCCCTGGGTCGGGCGGAGCGGAGTTCGCCGTCTTCCGGGGCCTAGCCCGAGTCTGAGCCCTGGGTCGGGCGGAGCGGAGTTCGCCGTCTTCCGGGGCCTAGCCCGAGTCCGAGCCCTGGGTCGGGCGGAGCGGAGTTCGCCGTCTTCCAGGGCCTAGCCCGAGTCCGAGCCCTGGGTCGGGCGGAGCGGAGTTTGCCGTCTTCCGGGGCTTAGCCCGAGTCCGAGCCCTGGGTCGGGCGGAGCGGAGTTCGCCGTCTTCCGGGGCTTAGCCCGAGTCCGAGCCCTGGGTCGGGCGGAGCGGAGTTTCCTATGGCGCCTTTGGCAAGGCCTGACTGCCTGTCAGTCTCACTCTGTCAAGTGGCACTGCAGTCGGAGTGGCGCAGGCGGCGCTGTCCTTCTGTCAGACTGGTCAGTGGAGCGGCGAAGTGACGGCGGTCACTTCGGCTCTGCCGGGGGGCGCGCGTCAGGATAAAGGTGTCAGGCCACCTTTGCGTTAAATGCTCCTGCGACTCGGTCGGTCGGCGCGGCGATTTAGTCAGGGTTGCTTCTTAGCGAAGGCAAGGCCTCGGGCGAGCCGGAGATGTGTCCGCCGTTAAAGGGGGGCCTCGGGCGAGACGGAAATCCCTCGGGGTCGGCTGCCCTTGCCCGAGGCTAGGCTCGGGCGAGGCGTGATCGAGTCGCTCGTATGGACTGATCCCTGACTTAATCGCACCCATCAGGCCTCTGTAGCTTTATGCTGATGGGGGTTACCAGCTGAGAATTAGGCGTCTTGAGGGTACTCCTAATTATGGTCCCCGACAGTAGCCCCCGAGCCTCGAAGGGAGTGTTAGCACTCGCTTGGAGGCTTTCGTCGCACTTTTTTGCAAGGGGACCAGCCTTTCTCGGTTGCATTTTGTTCCGGTGGGTGCGCGCGAGCGCACCCGCCGGGTGTAGCCCCCGAGGCCTCGGAGGAGTGGTTTCACTCCCCCGAGGTCTTAATGCCTTACGTAATGCTTCGGCTGGTCTGGTTGTTCCCTCATGCGAACTGGCCGTAGCCCGGGTGCACGGTCGGGGCCCAAGTTCTCGGGCTGGTATGTTGACGCTGTCAACGGTTTGGCCGGAGCCGGGTTTGCGAGAGCAGCCCCCGAGCCTCTGCACAGGGCGAGAGGGCGATCAGGGACAGACTCGGCTTTTTTACATACGCCCCTACGTCGCCTTTCCGCAAGGAGGAGGGGGGGAGAGCGCCATGTTACCCTCGATGGGCACCGAACATGGTGTCTCCGGTGAGCTGCAAGCGGGTAATCCGAGTGGACGTCCGTGCCCCGTTCGTTGGGGGTCGGCTAGGGGCCCAGAGGCACGCCCAAAAGTACCTGCGGGTGATCTGCCGGACCCGGTCCCCTGGCGACGGGGTCCGAGGGCTCGATGCCTCCCTCCGATGGGATTCCGTTACAAGATCGCTCCCACTGGTCTCGGAAATGTCCTAGGGTACCTCGGGAGCGCAGCCCGAGCCTTGGTTATGTATCGAACGTACCCCTGGTCATCCCTCGCTCGGCGTCTAAGGCGACTGTGAACCCTTCGGAGGCCAGCCTTCGAACCCCTGATCAGTAATGGGCGCGGAGCCCGAGTAGCCTGAGGCGGCCGTGGAGCCCTTCGGGGGGCCGACCTTCGAACCTCTGACCAGTAGTGGGTGTTGGGCCCACGCGATCTGAGGCGACTGTTGAGCCCCTCGGAGGGCCAGCCTTCGAACCTCTGATCAGTAGGGGGGGGGGGCTCGGAGCCCGGTTCCTTCACAGGGAAGGATCCTTTTTGGGGTATCCCCCTTTCCCGGTCCCTGTTGCAAGAGATAGAGAAAGAGGAAAAAAGGAAAAGGATACGAAATCGAACGACGTGGCGTACCTTTTTTGGCACGGTTATTACGGCGAAGGCGAAGCGTCGCCCGCTTCTCCTGCCAGAAACGCCGCCTGTCCTGCCGCGGAGTTAATGCGACGGGGCGAGTGGTTGGCGGGGCGGCCGTTGCGCGTGCGCGAGCCGTTCGAGGAACGGATCACGGGCGCCCTGTCTTCACGCCGTGAGAGGGGGTTCTCTTGCTGCCCCCGGACGGGACGTGAGTCTGGCCGACGACGTGACCGCTGCTCCCGCCTGCCTGCCACCGTCATTACTGCCGGCCCACTTTCGGCCGTATTGACCGTCGCGCCAGGCTGGCGCTGCTGGGTCGTGCGCTGGGCCGCCTCGAGTCGCGGTATTGGTTCCGCAACTGAAGAGGCGTGGTGGTGGCGCAAGTGGCGGTGCAGTTGCTTGCATGCAGCATCTGGCGTGCCGGTTGCGTGACGCGTGGGCCTGGGCCTCCATGCTGGCGTGTTGGGAGTCGGAGAAGCACGTCCACCTGGCGCGATTGCATGCCGCCTGCATGGCTGCCCGCCCCTTCCGCCCGTTGGTCTGGGCAAAAGTGGGGGGTCGCTTGTAACCGCTGGGCGGTTGTGTGCGCCACGCGCGGCGGTTTGGCTTCTTCTGCCCCGAGTCGGCTTGAATGACATGCGGGACCCAGCCCCTGCGCCGCAGGGGAGGGCCTTGGAGTGTGTTGGAGAAGACTCAGCCCGTGACGGTTGGGGGCGCAAGCAGGGAGAGTTGCCTTTAAAAGGAGGGCGACCCCTTTCGTAAGGCGACCATGTCTCCTCGCTCCCTTATGCATCGCGTCTTTCCACCTTCCAAGCCCCCGGATGGGGGGTACCCGCCGTCTTTTCGCCTCATCGTTGGAGGAACGCAACTCCGTGGGAGTTGGTACCTTTCAGCCATCGTTCGGCTTCAAGGATTTTCATCATGCAGCTCGGCTGTATCCCCCCGCCGGTGGTCACCCAAGACGGTGACCACCAGTTCCTGGGTGGGGAGAAGCAAGCCGGGCTGCGATCTTGGTCCCACCCTCAGCTTCAAGGATGTTCATCATCCTCGCTGGGGTGGGGGCCGGGCTGAGCCGGCGCTCTACCTCCCGCGCGGGTTCGTGGGTCACCCTCTCCCGCGACGTTCGGGGGAGAGGGCGCTCATTGGCCCTGCGGGCGGCCTGGACTTCGACAACGCGGGGCCGGTCGACGGCGAGCGTCGTCACCTCCAGCGTGTCGGGCCCGTCGGCTTGGCTCCCGGCGGCCCCTCCCGCCGGAGGGCGGCTGCCGCGCCGTGTGCACGGGAGGGCCACCCAAGATGTCGCGCGCTGCCAGGGCGGCGTTCGTGTTCTGGGGTGGTCCTGCCTTAGCACCGGGATGGCGCCCTCGCGCGGAGGTCGGTGCCCCACTCGCCCGGGAGGATTTGAGTGGGGATCTGCCGGGGGGCTGATGGCCCCTGCCATCGGTGTCGAGGCGGAGGCGGCTCGAGAAGTCCCCATCACCGACGGGGTCACCGCCACCATTCGCGCTTCGGGCCTCCGGTTCTTCGTACTTGTCCTCGCCCCTCGAGCGTCGGTGTGGGCGAGGGCAAGATTGCAGCAGCGCCCACCCTGAGGCCTGCGCTGTTGCAGCTCGACCATCTGGAGCGGGGGTCGTTGTCGTCGTAGTCAGAGCGGGCGACGGCGAGCCGCTCGTCAGTCTTCTATTGCTCCGCAGGCCCACCCCCATGGAGTGGGGTAGTTCGTACCTGCGGAGGGGGAACTGGAGTTCTGTTTGTAATGGCGCCTTGAATGCCAGTGTTTTTGTTCATTGTGGCTGCCGAGGCCTAAACATGTATGTAATTTTGGCACGGAGCCGTGTTTTTTCCTCATTTTCGAGCACTAAGTCTCGCCTGTTGATTATCTGAACCGCTTCACCAAGCATGAGTCGCCCCGTGTCAAGGTGACGAGTGAGGTATCCGTATCCCGGAGGCGTAGGAGTCCCTCGGCTTGATCGGCCTTGTTGTCTGAGGCTCCTCTAGCTTAGTTAAAGAGACCCCTTGGCCGCTCTTCGACGAGCCGAGGCCAGGGGTAGCGATATCAGCACGAACAGAGGCGGAGTTGGCTCGAAAATGAAAACCTGGTTGGCCGGAGCCTAGCCGGGTTGTCCGTCAGCGGGACCGATGCCGAAGTTGATCAGCCGAGGCCTCGGACCGGGCTGGCACCCTTGGAAGATGGTTGGCCGAGGCCCCTGGGGTAACCGGCCGAGCCGCCTGCTCGGGCCGGACTCCCGGAGAAGTCCCTGGACCGCGTTGCCGTCCGAGGCTTGGTCGGACCTCGCTGAAGGTGTCGTCGATGCCGAGGGTGCTACAGTCCCCCTCCAGCGTGAAGACCCGAGCCTGCAGGATCAGATTGTCTTGTAGCGTGTGCCTTCTGCGGCCGCTGAGGCCAGAAAACACACCCTCGCTGCGTTGTTAAGCTGCGTCTCCTTTCCTCTTGTTTCGAGCATCTGGACTTTTTTGTCGGTAACTGGGATGTTTGTGCGGGCGAGAGTTGCTTCTCGCGGAAGGTGATGAGTGAGGTATCCGTATCCCAGAGGCGTGGGAGTCCCTCGGCTCGGTCGGCCTTGCCGCTTACGCGTACTTTCACCCGTCCATGAGGCCCTGTCACCGATTCAGTCGAGAAGGCTCGAAGGACCGCTCCGGCAGAAGAGCTTCCGAACGTAAAGACTTGTTCGGTCCGCGGAATCACTTTATCCGAACGCGAGTTACTTATCGCAGAAGGTGATGAGTGAGGTATCCGTATCCCGGAGGCGTAGGAGTCCCTCGGCTCGGTCAGCCTTGGCTGCTTACGTGTACTCCGTCATTTTCAGGATCCGCTTTTCGAAGTAGTCAAAAAGCACGAAAGATATTCTGCTAAAAGAGATCTTTTTTCGAGGAAAATTTCGACGCAGAGGGGGTCCCCCCTTTTAGCCCCCGAGGGAGGGTCGGGCTTTGCCGAGGCGAGGCCGACCCTTCCTTGATGACTAAACTTTGCGTGGGTGCGAGGTATATGAACAAAACTTTGCGTGGGTGCGAGGTATATGAACAACTTGAAAACATCTTAAGGGTAGAAGCGACGTAGCTGTTGGATGTTCCAAGCGTTGCCGTAGATCTCGCCTTGATTGTTGGCCAGCTTGTACGTTCCGGGCTTCAGAACTTTGGCGATGACGAATGGCCCCTCCCAGGGGGGCGTGAGCTTGTGCCTCCCTCGGGCGTCTTGCCGCAGCCGAAGCACCAGGTCGCCCACCTAGAGGTCTCGGGGCCGGACCCCTCGGGCGTGGTAGCGTCGCAGGGACTGCTGGTACCGCGCCGAGTGTAGTAAGGCCTTGTCCCGAGCCTCTTCCAGCTGGTCCAGCGATTCTTCTCGGCTAGCTTGGTTGCTTTGATCGTTGTAGGCCCTCGTCCTCGGGGAGCCGTATTCCAGTTCAGTGGGCAAGATGGCCTCGGCCCCGTAGACCAGGAAGAACGGCGTGAAACCCGTGGCTCGGCTCGGCGTTGTCCTCAGGCTCCAGACCACCGAGGGGAGTTCCTTCATCCATCGCTTGCCGAACTTGTTGAGGTCGTTGTAAATCCGGGGCTTGAACCCTTGTAGAATCATGACGTTGGCACGCTCTACTTGCCCATTCGACATGGGATGAGCCACGGCGGCCCAGTCCACCCGGATGTGGTGATCCTCGCAAAAATCCAAGAATTTTCTGCCGGTGAACTGGGTATCGTTGTCGGTGATGATGGAGTTTGGGACCCCGAAGCGATGGATGATGTTGGTGAAGAACGCCACCGCCTGCTCGGACCTGATGCTGTTCAGGGGTCGGACCTCGATCCACTTGGAGAATTTGTCGATGGCGACCAGCAGGTGCGTGTAGCCCCCGGGCGCCTTCTGCAAGGGACCGACGAGGTCCAGACCCCATACAGCAAAGGGCCAGGTGATGGGTATCGTCTGCAGAGCCTGAGCGGGCAGGTGGGTCTGCTTCGCATAGAATTGGCACCCTTCGCAGGTGCGGACAATTCTAGTGGCGTCAGCCACCGGCGTTGGCCAGTAGAAGCCTTGCTGGAAAGCATTCCCGACAAGGGCTCGAGGCGCTGCATGATGGCCGCAAGCCCCCGAGTGTATTTCTTGCAGGAGTTCCTGACCTTCGGCGATGGAGATGCATCGCTGGAGGATGCCTGAGGGGCTGCGGTGGTAGAGCTCCTCCTCATCGCCCAGCAAGACGAACGACTTGGCGCGTCGCGCTACCCACCGAGCCTCGGCTTGGTCGAGGGGTAGCTCTCCTTGGCGGAGATATTGCAGGTACGGGGTCTGCCAATTTCGATCAGGCGTGGCCCCGTTCTGCTCCTCCTCGACGTGCAGTGTCTCGCCCTCGGGGGCCGAGGGTACCTCGGGCTGAACCGAGGACGCCTCGGGCTGAGCCGAGGGTACCTCGGGCTGGACTGAGGGTGCCTCGGGCTCGGGCGTGTCGTCGATCTTGACGGAGGGTTGATGCAGATCCTGGGAGAAGACGTCCGGGGGAACCGTCGTTCGCCCCGAGGCTATTTTTGCCAGTTCGTCTGCAGTCTCGTTGTAGCGCCGAGCGATGTGGTTAAGCTCGAGCCCGTAGAACTTGTCTTCCAGGCGCCGAACCTCATCGCAGTAGGCCTCCATCTTCGGGTCACGGCAGTGGGAGTTCTTCATGACTTGGTCGATGACGAGCTGCGAGTCACCGCGGGCGTCGAGGCGTCTGACCCCTAGCTCGATGGCGATCCGCAACCCGTTGACCAGAGCCTCGTACTCAGCCACATTGTTGGATGCCGGGAAATGGAGGCGTAGCACGTAGCGTAGGTGTTTCCCGAGGGGCGAGATGAAGAGCAGGCCCGCGCCGGCTCCCGTCTTCATCAGCGACCCGTCGAAAAACATGGTCCAGAGCTCCGGTTGGATCGGAGCCGTCGGCAGCTGGGTGTCGACCCATTCGGCTACGAAGTCCGCCAATACCTGGGACTTGATGGCCTTCCGAGGGGCGAACGAGATTGTCTCGCCCATGATTTCCACCGCCCACTTTGCGATCCTGCCCGAGGCCTCTCGGCACTGGATGATCTCCCCCAGGGGGAAGGATGACACCACAGTTACCGGATGAGACTCGAAGTAATGTCGCAACTTTCGCCTCGTCAGGATCACTGCATACAGCAGCTTCTGAACTTGTGGGTAGCGGGTCTTGGTTTCGGACAGTACCTCGCTGACGAAGTAAACTAGCCTCTGAACGGGCAATGCATGCCCCTCTTCTTGCCTCTCGACCACAATCGCGGCGCTAACCACCTGAGTGGTCGCGGCGACGTAGAACAAGAGGGCTTCTCCATTAGCTGGGGGCACCAAGATAGGCGCCTTTGTAAGGAGCGCCTTCAGGTTTCCGAGAGCTTCCTCGGCCTCAGGGGTCCAAGCGAAACACTCGGCCTTCCTTAAGAGGCGGTACAGAGGCAGACCTCTTTCGCCGAGGCGTGAGATGAAGCGGCTCAGGGCCGCAAGACATCCCATGACCCTCTGTACGCCTTTTAAGTCCTTGATGGGCCCCATGCTGGTGATAGCTGCGATCTTCTCCGGGTTGGCTTCGATGCCTCACTCGGAGACGATGAACCCCAAGAGCATGCCCCGGGGCACCCCGAAGACACACTTCTCGGGATTGAGCTTGACGCCTTTCGCTTTGAGACATCGGAATGTCACTTCAAGGTCGGAGAGGAGGTCGGAAGCCTTCCTTGTCTTGACTACGATGTCATCGACGTAGGCCTCGACTGTGCGACCGATGTGTTCGCCGAACACATGGTTCATGCACCGCTGGTACGTCACGCCCGCATTCCTCAAACCGAACGGCATGGTGACATAGCAGTACATGCCGAAGGGCGTGATGAAAGAAGTCGCGAGTTGGTCGGACTCTTTCATCCGGATTTGGTGATACCCTGAGTAGGCATCGAGGAAGGACAGGGTTTCGCACCCAGCAGTGGAATCCACGATTTGATCGATGCGAGGCAGAGGGTAGGGAACCTTCGGACATGCTTTGTTGAGACCAGTGTAGTCTACACACATCCGCCATTTCCCCCCTTTCTTTCTCACAAGCACAGGGTTGGCAAGCCATTCAGGATGGAATACCTCTTTGATGAACCCTGCTGCCATTAGCTTGTGGATCTCCTCGCCTATCACTCTGCGCTTCTCCTCGTCGAATCGGCGCAGAGGCTGCCTGACGGGTCGGGCTCTAGCCCGAATATCCAGCGAGTGCTCGGCGACATCCCTCGGTATGCCGGGCATGTCCGAGGGACTCCACACAAAGACGTCGGCGTTTGCGCGGAGAAAGTCGACGAGCACTGCTTCCTATTTGGGGTCGAGCCCGGAACCGATCCGGATCTGCTTGGAGGTGTCGCCACTGGGGTCGAGAGGGACGGCCTTGACCGTCTCCGCTGGCTCGAAGTTGCCGGCATGACGCTTCACGTCTGGCACCTCTTTGGAGAGGTTCTCCAGGTCGGCGATGAGGGCCTCGGACTCGGCGAGGGCCTCGCCGTACTCCACGCACTCCACGTCGCATTCGAATGCGTGTTTGTACGTGGGGCCGACGGTGATGACCCCGTTGAGGCCCGGCATCTTGAGCTTCAGGTAGGTGTAGTTGGGGACGACCATGAACTTCGCGTAGCATGGCCTCCCCAGTACCGCGTGGTAGGTTCCTCGGAACCCGACCACCTCGAACGTCAAAGTCTCCCTTCGGAAGTTGGAGGGCGTTCCGAAGAAGACGGGAAGGTCGAGTCGTCCGAGGGGCTGGACGCGCTTCCCAGGAATGATCCCGTGGAAGGGCGCAACGCCTGCTCGGACGGAGGACAGATCGACGCGCAGGAGCCTGAGGGTCTCGGCGTAGATGATGTTGAGGAACCTGCCCCCGTCCATCAGGACCTTGGTGAGCCTGACGTCGCCGACGACGGGGTCGACGACGAGCGAGTATTTCCCTGGGCTCGGCACGTGGTCGGGGTGGTCAGCTTGGTCGAAGGTGATGGGCTTGTCGGACCAGTCTAGGTAGACTGGCGCCGCCACCTTCACCGAGCAGACCTCCCGGCGCTCTTGCTTGCGATGCCGAGCCGAGGCATTCGCCGCATGCCCACCGTAGATCATGAAGCAGTCGCGGACCTCGGGGAACTCTCCTGCTTGGTGATCTTCCTTTTTGTCGTCGTCGCGGGCCCTGCCACCCTCTGCGGGTGGCCCGACCCTGTGGAAGTGGCGCCGAAGCATGACGCACTCCTCGAGGGTGTGCTTGACGGGCCCCTGATGATAGGGGCACAGCTCCTTGAGCATCTTGTCGAAGAGGTTAGCACCTCCGGGGGGCTTCCGAGGGTTCTTGTACTCGGCGGCGGCGACAAGGTCCGCATCGGCGGCGTCGCGTTTCGCTTGCGACTTCTTCTTGCCTTTCTTCTTGGCGCCGCGCGGAGTAGACGCCTCGGGAGCCTCTTCTGATGGGCGGCCTTGGGGCTGCTTGTCCTTTCGGAAGATAGCCTCGACCGCCTCCTGGCCAGAGGCGAACTTGGTGGCGATGTCCATCAGCTCGCTCGCCCTGGTGGGGGTCTTGCGACCCAACTTACTCACCAGGTCGCGGCAGGTGGTGCCGGCAAGGAACGCGCCGATGACATCCGAGTCGGTGATGTTGGGCAGCTCGGTGCGCTGCTTCGAGAATCGCCGGATGTAGTCCCGAAGAGACTCTCCCGGCTGTTGCCGACAGCTTCGGAGGTCCCAGGAATTCCTGGGGCGCACGTACGTGCCCTGGAAATTGCCGGCGAAGGCTTGGACCAAGTCATCCCAGTTGGAGATCTGCCCCGAAGGCAGGTGCTCCAACCAGGCGCGAGCAGTGTCGGAGAGGAACAGGGGGAGGTTGCGGATGATGAGGTTGTCGTCGTCCGTTCCACCCAGTTGGCAGGCCAGGCGGTAGTCTGCGAGCCACAGTTCCGGTCTCGTTTCCCCCGAGTACTTTGTGATAGTAGTCGGGGGTCGGAACCGGGTCGGGAACGACGCCCGTCGGATGGCCCGACTGAAGGCCTGCGGACCGGGTGGTTCGGGCGAGGGACTCCGATCCTCCCCGCTGTCGTAGCGTCCCCCACGCCTGGGGTGGTAGCCTCGGCACACCCTTTCGTCGAGGTGGGCCCGACGGTCGCGATGATGGTGCTCGTTGCCGAGGTGGCCCGGGGCCGCAGGCGCGGTGTTGCGCGTACGCCCGGTGTAGACCGAGGCTTCCCGCATGAATCGAGAAGTCGCGGCATGAGGTTCCGAGGGGTATCCCTGCCTTCGGGAGGCAGAGCTCTCGGCCCGTCGGACCGCAGCGCCTTCCAGGAGATTCTTGAGCTCTCCCTGGATTTGCCGACCCTCGGTGGTTGATGGCTCCGGCATCGCGCGGAGGAGCATCGCTGCGGCTGCCAGGTTCTGACCGACCCCGCTGGACGCGGGTGGCGGCCTGATCCTGACGTCGTTGGCGATGCGGTGCTGGAAACCCTGGGGCAGGTGACGTATTTCTCCGGCCGGGGGTTGGCCCGCCCATACCTGCCCGACGTCCCGGCGGATCGACTCAAGCGCTCTTGCTCCCTCGTCGAGCCTGGCCTACGCCCCGCGGACTTGCTCGAGCTGTGGGTCGTGACCCCCCGCCGGAACGGGGACCACAGCTAGCTCCCGCGGGATGTCAGCGCGAGGCACCGGCCTAGGGAGATCACCGTCCTCCGGCATGCCGAGATGGTTGCCTTCGGATGGATCCCCTAGCTCGACGTGGAAACATTCGCGGCTTGGGCCGCAGTCCTCGTCGTCAAGGCTGCGGCTACCGTCGGAATAGTCGGAGAGGCAGTAGTCACATGCGGTCATAAAGTCCCGCATAGCACCGGGGTTGCCAAATCCAGAGAAATCCCAACAGATGCTGGGATCGTCATCTTCCTCGGACCCAGAGGGCCCGTAGGTCGAGACGTCTGCCAATCGGTCCCAAGGCGACCGCATACGAAACCCCAGAGGGGTTGCACTCGCCTCAACGAGAGCGCCCGCCAAAGCGAGGTCACTAGGCGGGTTGAGGCCGAGTCGAAATGACGTAAGATGGGAATCAGTCAGTACCTTTTGGTCGACGAGGAGCGACATAGTCACGTCGGGGACTGATTGCACCGTCGTCTCAGGTTCGAGGGCGACGTCCCGCAAGCCCTCCGCGAGCGCGCTGGCGTCGTCCACTTGCTCGGGATTGGTGTGTCGTGGAGGGACGGCGCTCGCCTTCGTCTCAAACGCGAGGTCGACGCCCGACGCGCCCCCCGTTGGGGCGCTGGGGACGTCGATTCGCTCGACAGCCGACGAAGCGCGGCCTCTCGCTTGGCCTTGGTTGCCCCGCCTCCTCCTCCGTTGGCGGGGGAGAGGACGGGGCTGTGGCGGAACTGCCCGAATTATTCCAACTTAAGTGCCTAAGCCCCGCCTTAGAGGCTAGACCACACTTAAATGGGAATAACCCGTCAATCCCTCGGATCTAGTCTGACACGGCCACTGACAGGATCAAGTACCACAATCTCACTCGAAGGTGAGTCACAGAGCAAATACAATAAAGCATAAAACCATACATGTCAGAGGATTAAATTATTACAGCACCATCATCATCATCGGAGTTTTTGCAAAAGTAACCATCATTGTTCGAAGTGCAGCGGAATAAAACTAACGGTAATTAAACAGAGAGATGGGGAAGCCTGTCCCATCACTCCTCATGCTCCTCCTCAGCCGAGGCAGGGTCCCACTCGACGGTCCAACCCGGTGGCAAGGTGGACGGCCAAGTTATTCCAGCAACCATTTCCTCCAGAGAACCTGTAAAAATTATGCCACAAGCAAGGCTGAGTATACTAATACTCAGCTAGACTTACCCGGTGTGAGGAGTCTACTCCTCTACCTCTAGACATGCAGCTGTTTGGCTGTGGGGTTTGGTTGCCAAAAGCACTAGCTGAGTTTCTAAATCAAGGTTTTAACTTAGTCAAAATTAAGTGTGACTCTATTAAGGCTAAAAGTGGACTATCTACTCATACATGGTAGCAAGAATTATTAGCAATCAACATCTTATCTCAACTCATCATACTTCCACTTGTTACTCAATGTAGCAGCATGGATCAAGCAGTCTCATTAGCTGCGAGAAGCAGACGATTCGAATTGAGTTTTTATCCCTGCAAGGTAAACCTAAACACACGACATGCAGGGGCACTCCGTCCCCACACACATCAACCGTCCCCATCGATTCCCTGGCAACAGATCAGGGCTCACCGCCTTGGCGTACAATGCCCCACTGACCCCGACTGGCCGTCGTGCAGTGACCGCACTTGTGCCCACCATAACCGGAATGGGAGACCTCGTCTCAGGTCGCGTGAGGGGATATGTCTGCGGGCAGGTTCACTCAGGTACTAGGCTTACCGATTTACCATATTTCTCGGTATGTGTTTAGTACGTTCAAACGCTTGACTCACGGTACCACACCTTAATCCTTATTCAAATTTTTATTCCGTAGACAACCAATCCCCATGGATTGTTGCCCACAACCAACATCAGTACGATATGAAAGTGGGTACAATCAATGTCCTGACCTCGCGCGAGTGCTGGAAAAATCACTCGTCTTCTACCGAGATCCTACTTAATAAAGCAGCTACTCGACCTAGCATACTAGTATTCATCTCAATAGGATTGCTGAGATCATGCAACTAGGGTTTCAAACAATTCCTACACCTAAGTGCACAATCAATCCTACAACCATTTAGTGAAGTAAAATAGCATAAATAACAGGTTATGCATAAAACCGGGGCTTGCCTTCCAAAGCAGTGGCTGGCAGGTCCTCTGGTGCAGGCTCGGGTGCTGGATCCGGGGCTACCTCCTGAGCAGCTCCTTGCTCCGGCACGAGGATGTACTCTCCGTCAGCAAGATTACAGTCTATCGAAATGCAATGAACATGTATGTCATGATTATGCAGGATTCAATAATATTATGCTAAAGAGAACTAGGTTAAGAAGTAACTTAGGGTTTCTTAGTCATGCGGGGCTTCCAGTGGGTTAGGCTTATTACTCTTTAGGCTTGGGTTTTCAGTGAAGATAACATAGTGGATTGGTATTGCCTGGATACATTTATTTGGACAGATTACAAAGGTTTTAGGATGACATTAACTTACATTATTCATTTTCCTTTCTTTAATTTCCATTTAGGGTTTCTAGTGTAGGTTTGAACTACGACAGTGTTTTAATAATTTCCAAAAATTCTGTAAAAATTACAGTGGGTTGTCATTTGCTATTCTAGCTTGTTTAAAGAATTTGAGGCTTAAAGTACAAAGGCTAGGCTTTAAACAAAAATAACAAGAGTTATGCAAAATGGGCCACTTTACACTACATCTCTTAGTTAGGGGTAGGTTCTGTCCTAAAGATTATTTTTGCTGGCATCCCATAGCAATAATAGGTTTCTGTGCTAAAAATCACAGAAAACTAAGGGGTGGTTATTTAGTTAAGATTTTCTTAAGTTTAATGTCAAAAAGGCACTTTCTACTACATTATTATTTGAAAAATGTCAAACAGCAGATTTCCTATTTTTCCTAAGTTCTTATTAATAAAACATTAGTTATCCCAAGGGTGGGGGTGTTTTTACCTTGGGGTCATTTTTGTAGGGTTTTTCTAAGTTTCACTTGTTTTATTAAAACAAAAGGGATCCTACTTATTTTATACTAAAACAGGGTATGATATATTTTTCCAGTGAACTATATTGAATAAGTATCCTAACAAAAATAAAGGTGCTCTCTGGTTCATTGTTTAAATTACATTTTCTATTTTTCTTATCCTTAAACATATTATAGAATAAGGGGTAAAAACTGACTTAATGGAGTGGACAGAGAGGTTTAACATTTGTATTTGGGTTAGTAGGTATATACAAACTTCTCAAAATTTTTCTAACCCCAGTCAAATAGTGCAACTAATTTTAGCCCTATTATTGAGCTTTTGGTCAAAACTATAATTAAATCAGAGCTTTAAAGTTTTCTATAGTCCATAGGGGGTTTTATATTTTTCTTAAGTAGGTTACATTATTTAGAATCTGACAAAATTGGTTTGACCAAATTTGGATGAATTAAACAGAAGTTATGAATTTTCGAAGTTTCTGTCCAATTTAAAAACAGATTTTAATAAAGGTTTTCTGGAAAAACAGTTTACACCGAGGTCCCTGGGTTTAAACTAAATCCACCTTCGCAAATCTACCCCCACGCCACTATTCCCCTGTGTCTCTGACATTTCACAAAACCCCCTGACCTTCTCTCCCTCTCACCCGCAGTCCTTCCCCTTATGCAAACAGTAACCGCGGGAAAGAAAAGGGTGGCGCGGCTTACCGGCGGCGAGGGAGGTCCGGCGAAGGGTGGGGTTGGCTCGGGGAGACTCTGGCGGTCACGTCGAGGTACGGCTTGACGTCGGGGATGGCCGGAATCGCCCGGTCCACGCGTGCAGGCGGGTGTCCTCGTCAGCGGCGAGTATACCGGCCAAACCACGACGAACTGGTTCAATCCGAGGGCATGGTGAGCTTCACGGGGTAACGTAGCGACCGTGTGCACAAGGAATCGAAGGATGGTGGAGTGGATTACCCGGTCCACGTACTCCGACGGGGTTGAGAGCTCCGGCGAGCGTGGACTGGCCTCTCCGGTGAAGCAAACTCCGATTCCTTGCTCGGGGAGCCTCACGGAGGTGTGCACAGTCTTCTCCGAGGGCTGGACGGAGTTGGGAATGGTTCCACTGGCCGGTCTACGGTGGCAGAGGGATTGGGCGGCCGCGGACTCGCTGCGCACGGGCAAACAGCGACGAGCTAGACTCCGGTGAGGTTTGAGGGTGCGCGGAAGGGTACAATCTAAGTCTGGGAGGGTTTTATAGGCGCGTGCGCGGGCCATGGCGCTGGCTTGGCTCGGGCGCGGCGCTGGGCATGCGGGGGCGCGCGCGAGCGTGCTCTGGCGCGGGCAGGAAGCGTCGAACACGTGGAGCTGTGTTTCTTCCATTGTTCAAACGTCTCCAGAGATCGCAAACGTGCGAATCTTGCCATGAATCCGGCGCAGACCTCTTCCTGGCACCTAGGGCTATCTCACGTGTGTGAGTTCCAATGGATGATATGCCCTAGATCAGGAGATAGACGGGCGCCAAATCTAGCTTGTCTCACTGCCCACCCCGCGACAAAACTGATGCCAAATCCTATCAAACGTCCAAGTCTCGGTTTCCACTTTTTCGAGGGGGTGCCTTAGGTGGTATACCACATTTTTGGTATAGAACCTAAGTGGTTTTGGCGCCATCTTTAAGGTGAACACGATTGGTCTTTGGGTTAGGGTTAGAATTTGACTTAGAGGGAAATAGAGAGCTCTAGCTCTCTCTCCACTTGGAGATTTGAATTGGGGTTTCTCCAGGGGTCTTTTTGCAATATTTCCCTCCCCTAATTGATGGTTATAAAGTTGCTTAGGGTTTGGGTAAAAGTTACACATGCTTTGCACACTTGTTCACTCTCTTTCCCCCCTTACCTAGGGTTTTGGAAGATAGGGTTTTAAGAGAGGTCTAGGGTTCTTCTCCCCTCTTATCCAAGGTAGTAAGTGAGCAAGGATTAGGGTAATGCTTCTCATGTCATTGGCAACTTTATTAGCACTTGATCTCCAAGTTCTCAAGTGTTGCCCTAAGCCTTTACCCCTTGTGATCACAGCTTCTAGTGCCAAGGTGGGCTCTAGCCAAGGTAACACCTGGGGTGTTACAGCCCTCCCCCCTTAAAGGAATCTCGTCCCAAGATTTTAGGTAGAGTCCCTTGGAGGGTGCTTGAAGGTGTGCTGGTGTTGTTTTTCCTTTACACTTAAGTTTCTCTTATTAACTGCTCTTCGAATGTCATCCTCTTTGCAACTTCAGAAGGAAGCCCTTCTTAAGTTAAATCCACAACTTAGACTATCCTTGTTATCTAAGTTTTTCTTATAATTGAATTCAAAGGGCAGGTGGGGGGGGGGGTTTGGGGTTACATACCGACTCCTTTGGGTAGAAAGTCGGGGAAGCGAGAGCGTAGAAAATCCTCAGTCTCCCATGTAGCTTCTTCTGCTGAATGGTGACTCCACTGAACTTTATACATTCTGATCGACCTTGCCCGAGTTGATCTCTCTTTTTGATCTAGCACCTTGACAGGGTACTCTTGATAAGATAAGTCCGGTTCTATCTCAATGTCTGGTTCCGGTAGTACTTCAGTGGGTAGGCGAACGCATTTCCGCAGCTGAGATACATGGAACACATTGTGAACTGACGACATGTGAGGTGGCAAATCCACTTGATAGGCTACGGGTCCACAAGCTTCCTTGACCTCGTATGGCCCAATGTAGCGAGGAGCTAACTTGCCCTTGATCCCGAATCTCTGGACACCTTTGGTTGGTGATACCTTAAGGTAAACATGATCTCCCACTTCAAACTGTAGAGGCTTCCGTCTCTTATCATGATAGCTCTTTTGTCTGGCCTGAGCCGCTTCTAAGTTCTTCTTAATGACTCTGACCTTTGCCTCTGCTTCAAGTACCAAATCTGGCCCAAAAATTTCCCTTTCTCCTGCTTGAGACCAATTTAGTGGGGTCCTACACCGCCTTCCATATAATGCCTCAAAGGGTGCCATCTTCAGACTGGACTGATAGCTGTTATTGTAAGAAAACTCTACCAAAGAAAGACACTTGTCCCAATCTTTTCCGTAGTGTAGTGCACATGCCCGCAGCATGTCTTCCAAAATCTGGTTCACCCTTTCTGTCTGGCCATCGGTTTGGGGGTGGTATGCTGAGCTTCGGATGACATGGGTCCCAAGTGACTCTTGCAATTGCTCCCAAAATCGTGCCACAAATGGTGCTCCTCTGTCAGATATAATGGTCTTGGGAATACCATGCAACCTTACTATCTGATCAACATAAATTTCTGCGTACTTCTCTGTCCTGTGGGTGGTGTGCACTGGCAAGAAATGAGCAGTCTTGGTCAACCTGTCCACGATAACCCAAATAGAATCATGGTGCCTGGAGGTATTGGGTAATCCCACTATGAAGTCCATGCAAATGTCCTCCCATTTCCAAGATGGGATGGGAAGGGGTTGCAAAGGGCCTGCTGCCTTCAAGTGACTAGCTTTAATTCTCTGGCAGGTGTCACACTCGGATATGTACTTGGCAATTTCCCTTTTCATTCTAGTCCACCAATATAGAGATCTGAGATCATGGTACATCTTGTTGCTACCAGGGTGCATGGAGAATTTGGAGAGGTGAGCTTCATCCAGTATCTTCTTTCTGAGCTCAGGGTCCTTGGGAACAACCAATCGATCTCCAAACCATAGAATTCCCTTGCTGTCCTGTCGGAAACACTTGTATTTCTCTGCCTTTTGCTTGATCATATCCTTGATAACCTGAACACCCTTATCCTCAACCTGTGCCCTGACTATCTGTTCTTGCAATGTGGGCTCCACCGAGATATAGCTTAGGTTACCCGAAGAAACAACTTCCAGGTTCAGCTTGCACAACTCATCACACAGGGTGGTGACTCTTGCATCCATGCTCATACAATTGCACTGGGCCTTTCTGCTCAAGGCATCTGCCACAACATTGGCCTTCCCTGGGTGGTAATGCACCTCCAAATCATAGTCCTTGATTAACTCCAACCATCTCCTCTGCCTCATGTTCAGATCTGCCTGAGTGAAAATGTACTTGAGACTCTTGTGACCAGTGTAGATGTTACAGTGGGCTCCCATCAAGTAGTGTCTCCATATCTTTAGAGCATGAACCACAGCTGCCAATTCTAGATCATGGGTAGGGTAGTTCTGCTCATGGGGCCTGAGTGCTCGAGAAGCATAAGCAATCACTCTGTTCTCTTGCATCAAGACACATCCCAATCCGGTACCCGAAGCATCACAATAAACTTCAAATGGCTTGGTGTTGTCAGGTTGGGCCAGCACTGGGGCTGTTGTCAAATGTTGCCTCAAGGTATGAAAGGCATCTTCACACTTTTGGCTCCACTCAAATTTGACTCCCTTCTTCAACAGTTCAGTCATTGGTTTGGCAATTCTGGAGAAATCCGGAATAAATCGTCGATAATACCCCGCCAATCCCAGAAAACTCCGAATTTGCTTCACTGTAGTCGGGGGTTTCCAGTCCATTACCTCTTGTACCTTCTCAGGATCCACTGATATCCCATCCTGAGAAATTGTGTGACCCAAGAATTTTATCTCCTTTAGCCAGAACTCACACTTAGACAACTGAGAGCACCTAGAGGGGGGGGTGAATAGGTGATCCTGTAAAAACTTCAAACTTATAGCCACAAAACTTGATTAGGTGTTAGCACAGTTTATGCCAAGTGGCTAGAGAGGAGTCAAAACACAATAACCACAAGAATCCAATCAAGCACAGAGTGACACAGTGGTTTTATCCCGTGGTTCGGCCAAGACCAACGCTTGCCTACTCCACGTTGTGGCGTCCCAACGGACGAGGGTTGCAATCAACCCCTCTCAAGCGGTCCAAAGACCCACTTGAATACCACGGTGTTTTGTTTTCCTTTCACTATCCCGTTTGCAAGGAATCTCCACAAATTGGAGTCTCTTGCCCTTACAAGTATATGATCACAAATGAAACACAGAGTAAGGGAGGGAAGCAACACACACAAATCCACAGCAAAAGCGCACACACACGGCCAAGAATCGAGCTCACAAGACTATCTCAGAGTTCTCACTTAGAACAGAGCTCGAATCACTTAGAAACACAAACGAATGCGCAGAGACTTAGTGTGGATGATCAAGAATGCTCAAAGGTTGCTTGTGTATCTCCTCCATGCGCCTAGGGGCTCCTTTTATAGCCCCAAGGCAGCTAGGAGCCGTTGAGAGCAAATCCGGAAGGCCATCCTTGCCTTCTGTCGTCGGGGGCACCGGACAGTCCGGTGCACACCGGACACTGTCCGGTGCCCGATTTGTTTCCTTAAACGGCGAAGACGACCGTTGCAGACCGTTGGCAGATCTGGCGCTGTTGGCGCACCGGACATGTCCGGTGCACACCGGACAGTCCGGTGCCGTCTTCCGACCGTTGGCTCGGCCACGTGTCCCGCGCGGATTGCGCGGCCGACCGTTGGCCCTGGCCGACCGTTGACTCACCGGACAGTCCGGTGCACACCGGACAGTCCGATGAATTTTAGCCGTACGCCGCCGGCCAATTTCCCGAGAGCGGCCAGTTTGAGTCGCGCCAGCCTGGCGCACCGGACACTGTCCGGTGCACACCGGACAGTCCGGTGCTCCAGACCGAGCTGGGTCTTGGCAGCACACAGCCAAGTCCTTTCTCCTTTTCTCTATTCTTCTTCTTTCTGTTTCTAACACTTAGACAAATATATTAGTACTTAAAACCAATGTACTAAGGCTTAGAAACATACCTTTACTTCATGATTTTCACCTTGTTCATCCATGTACATAAATTCCCAATTAAGCACATGTGTTGGCACTTAATCACCAAAATACATAGAAATGGCCCAAGGGCACATTTCCCTTTCAATCTCCCCCTTTTTGGTGATTTATGCCAACACAACATAAAGCAACTAGAACAAGTGCAAACTCACTTCAAATAAAATAAATTTAAGTTTTATTCAATTTTGGCATATATGGATCATCCTTTGCCACCACTTGGTTTGTTTTTGCAAATCAAACTCAAATCTCTATCTCTAAGTCAAACACACATGTTGAAGTATAAAGAGAGTCATTCCAAAAGAGATTGATCAAAGATTTCAAAAACTCCCCCTATTTCCCATAATCAACACTTCTCCCCACAAGAAGCCAACTTTTGACAATAGAGACAATAAGAGACAATAAAAGCTTTTGACAAAACAAAAACTCTATTCTACTATTTTCAAAATCTCTCAAGTGGTAGCTGATCCATTTATCACTTTGGCCTTTATTTTCTCCCCCTTTGGCATCAAGCACCAAAACGGGATCAATCTTGGCCCGTTAACCCCATTGCCTCACCAAAGTCTTCAATTAAGAGCAAATGGCAATAAGATTTCATGAGATGAACTTGGAATTAGTTACCCTCTCATCGGAGTGCAGTGGAAGTCTTTCATGGTCCAAGTCCACCTTTTCCCTTTCAATCCTCCTTCGAGACTAAATTATCATACTCAAGCACATGGTTAGTCTCAAAGGGTCAAGTTGTAACACATCTCCCCCTACACATGTGCATCACTTTGCAACGGACTTGTGAGGTCCAGGGAGTGTTTGTACAACTTGAGCACCATAATAAGCAACATAATGCAAAAAGGAACATGATCAAAAGCATAACTACATGTATGCTACAATTCAATCCAGGTTCCGCGAATCTAAGACATTTAGCTCACTACGCAACCTGCAAAAGGTCTTCTCATCTAGAGGCTTAGTGAAGATATCGGCTAGCTGGTTCTCGGTGCTAACATGAAACACTTCGATATCTCCCTTTTGCTGGTGGTCTCTCAAAAAGTGATGCCGGATGTCTATGTGCTTTGTGCGGCTGTGTTCAACAGGATTTTCCGCCATGCGGATAGCACTCTCATTATCACATAGGAGTGGGACTTTGCTCAGATTGTAGCCAAAGTCCCTGAGGGTTTGCCTCATCCAAAGTAGTTGCGCTCAACACTGTCCTGCGGCAACATACTCGGCCTCAGCGGTGGATAGGGCAACGGAAGTTTGTTTCTTAGAGTTCCATGACACCAGGGACCTTCCTAAGAATTGGCACGTCCCCGATGTACTCTTCCTATCGACCTTACATCCAGCATAGTCGGAGTCTGAGTATCCAACTAAGTCAAAGGTAGACCCCTTTGGATACCAGAGCCCGAAGCAAGGCGTAGCAACCAAATATCTAAGAATTCGCTTCACCGCCACTAAGTGACACTCCTTAGGATCGGATTGAAATCTAGCACACATGCATACGCTAAGCATAATATCCGGTCTACTAGCACATAAGTAAAGCAAAGAACCTATCATTGACCGGTATGCTTTTTGATCAACGGACTTACCTCCTTTGTTGAGGTCGGTGTGTCCGTCGGTCCCCATCGGAGTCTTTGCGGGCTTGGCGTCCTTCATCCCAAACCGCTTTAGCAGATCTTGCGTGTACTTCGTTTGGGAGATGAAGGTGCCGTCCTTGAGTTGCTTCACTTGGAACCCAAGGAAGTAGTTCAACTCGCCCATCATCGACATCTCGAATTTCTGCGTCATCACCCTGCTAAACTCTTCACAAGACTTTTGGTTAGTAGAACCAAATATTATGTCATCGACATAAATTTGGCACACAAACAAATCACCATCACATGTCTTTGTAAAAAGAGTTGGATCGGCTTTCCCAACCTTGAAAGCATTAGCAATTAAAAAGTCTCTAAGGCATTCATACCATGCTCTTGGGGCTTGCTTAAGTCCATAGAGCGCCTTAGAGAGCTTACACACATGGTCGGGGTACCGTTCATCCTCGAAGCCAGGGGGTTGCTCTACGTACACCTCCTCCTTGATTGGCCCGTTGAGGAAAGCGCTCTTCACATCCATTTGGAACAACCTGAAAGAATGGTGAGCAGCATATGCTAGCAAGATACGAATTGATTCTAGCCTAGCCACAGGAGCAAAAGTCTCCTCAAAGTCCAAACCTGCGACTTGGGCATAACCTTTTGCCACAAGTCGAGCTTTGTTCCTTGTCACCACCCCGTGCTCGTCCTGTTTGTTGCGGAACACCCACTTGGTTCCCACGACGTTTTGCTTCGGACGAGGCACCAGTGTCCAAACTTCATTGCGCTTGAAGTTGTTTAGCTCCTCTTGCATGGCCAACACCCAGTCCGGATCTAGCAAGGCCTCTTCTACCCTGAAAGGCTCAATAGAAGAGACAAAGGAGTAATGCTCACAAAAATTAACTAATCGAGATCGAGTAGTTACTCCCTTGCTAATGTCACCCAGAATTTGGTCGACGGGATGATCCCTTTGAATCATCGCTCGAACTTGGGTTGGAGGTGCCGGTTGCGCTTCTTCCTCCATCACATGATCATCTTGTGCTCCCCCTTGATCACACGCCTCCTGTTGATGAACATGTTCATCGTCTTGAGTTGGGGGATTCACCATAGTTGAGGAAGAAGGTTGATCTTGCTCTTCTTGTTCCTGTGGTCGCACATCACCAATCGCCATGGTTCGTATAGCGGCCGTCGGAACATCTTCTTCATCTACATCATCAAGATCAACAACTTGCTCTCTTGGAGAGCCATTAGTCTCATCAAATACAACGTCGCTAGAGACTTCAACCAAACCCGATGATTTGTTGAAGACTCTATACGCCTTTGTATTTGAGTCATAACCTAACAAAAACCCTTCTACAGCTTTGGGAGCAAACTTAGAATTTCTACCCTTCTTTACTAGAATGTAGCATTTACTCCCAAATACACGAAAGTACGATACATTGGGTTTGTTACCGGTTAGTAGCTCATATGACGTCTTCTTGAGGAGGCGATGAAGGTAGACCCTGTTGATGGCGTGGCAAGCCGTGTTCACGGCTTCCGTCCAAAAGCACTCGGGGGTCTTGAACTCTCCTAGCATCGTCCTCGCCATGTCGATGAGCGTCCTGTTCTTCCTCTCTACCACACCATTTTGCTGTGGTGTGTAGGGAGCGAAGAACTCGTGCTTGATCCCTTCTTCTTCAAGGAACTCCTCCACTTGAAGGTTCTTGAACTCGGACCCGTTGTCGCTCCTTATCTTTTTCACTTTGAGCTCAAACTCATTTTGAGCCCTCCTGAGGAAGCGCTTGAGGGTCCCTTGGGTTTCAGACTTATCCTGCAAAAAGAACACCCAAGTGAAGCGGGAAAAGTCATCAACAATAACTAGACCATACTTACTTCCCCCTATGCTTAGATAGGCGACGGGTCCGAAGAGATCCATATGCAGCAGCTCCAGGGGTCTTGAAGTGGTCATCACATTCTTGCTGTGATGTGCTCCTCCCACCTGTTTCCCTGCTTGACAAGCTGCACAAGGTCTATCTTTTTCGAAATGAACATTGGTTAGACCTATCACATGTTCTCCCTTTAGAAGCTTGTGGAGGTTCTTCATCCCCACATGTGCTAAGCGGCGATGCCACAGCCAGCCCATGCAAGTCTTAGCCATTAAGCATGCATCTAGACCGGCCTCTTCTTTTGCAAAATCAACTAAATAAAGTTTGCCGTCTAATACACCCTTAAAAGCTAGTGAACCATCACTTCTTCTAAAGACAGACACATCTACATTTGTAAATAAACAATTATATCCCATTTGACATAATTGACTGACAGATAGCAAATTATATCCAAGACTCTCCACTAAGAATACATTTGATATAGAATGCTCATTAGAAATTGCAATTTTACCTAGCCCTTTTACCTTGCCTTGATTCCCATCACCGAATATGATTGAATCTTGGGAATCCTTATTCTTGACGTAGGAGGTGAACATCTTCTTCTCCCCCGTCATATGGTTTGTGCATCCGCTATCAATAATCCAGCTTGAACCCCCGGATGCATAAACCTGCAAGGCAAATTTAGGCTTGGGTCTTAGGTACCCAACTCATGTTGGGTCCTACAAGGTTAGTGCAAATATCCTTAGGGACCCAAATGCAAGTCCTGTCTCCCTTGCATTTTGCCCCTAACTTCCTAGCAACTATTTTCCTATCCTTTCTACAAATAGCAAAGGAAGTGTTTAAAGCACAATAAATTATAGAAGGTTCATTCACTACTTTCCTAGGAGCATGAATAACATTCTTTCTAGGCACATGAGCAATATTTCTCCTAGGCATATCCCTATCATGCTTATAAGAAGAACTAGAGGCAAACATGGCATGAGAATCATAAACATGTGAATCAAAATCATTATAAGCATTTCTAGCATTTCTCCTATCATAATACATAAAAGCATGGTTCTTTTTAGCATTACTAGCCATAGGGGCCTTCCCTTTCTCCTTGACGAAGATGGGAGCCTTATGGCTTGTTAAGTTCTTGGCCTCTCTCTTGAAGCCAAGACCATCCTTAATTGAGGGGTGTCTACCAACCGTATAGGCATCCCTTGCAAATTTTATTTTATCAACTTCATTCTTGCTAGTCTTAAGTTGGGCATTAAGACTAGCCACTTCCTTATTTAATTTGGAAATTAAAACTAGATGTTCACTACAGGCATCAACATCGAAATCCTTACACCTAGTGCAAATCTTAACATGTTCTACACAAGAATTAGATTTATTTGCTACTTCTAACTTAGCATTTAAATCATTGTTAACACCTTGTAAAGTAGAAATGGTTTCATGACAAGTAGATAGTTCATAAGAAAGCATTTCATTTCTTTTTACTTCTAAAGCATATGATTTTTGTGCCTCTACAAATTTATCATGTTCATCATACAATAAATCCTCCTGCTTTTCTAAAAGCCTATCCTTTTCATTCAATGCATCAATCAATTCATTGATTTTATCTATCTTAGATCTATCTAAGCCCTTGAACAAGTATGAATAATCTATGTCATTATCACTAGACTCACTATCACTAGAAGAAGCATAAGTGGAGTCTTGAGTACTCACCTTCTTCTCCCTTGCCATAAGACATGTGAGACGCTCGTTGGGGAAGAGAGCCGATTTGTTGAAGGCAGTGGCGGCGAGTCCTTCGTTGTCGGAGTCGGAGGAGGAGCAATCCGAGTCCCACTCCTTTCCTAGATGCGCCTCGCCCTTTGCCTTCTTGTATTGCTTCTTCTTTTCTCTTTTGTTCCCCTTTTCCTGGTCACTTTCATTATCGGGACAGTTAGCGATAAAATGACCAAGCTTACCGCATTTGAAGCATGAGCGCTTCCCCTTGGTCTTGGTCTTGCTTGGCTGCCCCTTGCGACCATTTAGCGCCGTCTTGAATCTCTTGATGATGAGAGCCATCTCTTCATCGTTGAGTCCGGCCGCCTCAATTTGTGCCACCTTGCTAGGTAGCGCCTCCTTGCTTCGTGTTGCCTTGAGAGCGAGAGGTTGCGGCTCGTTGATCGGACCATTCAAGGCGTCGTCCACATATCTCGCCTCCTTGATCATCATTCGCCCGCTAACAAATTTCCCAAGAACTTCTTCGGGCGACATCTTGGTGTACCTGGGATTTTCACGTATATTGTTCACCAAGTGAGGATCAAGAACGGTAAATGACCTTAGCATTAGGCGGACGACGTCGTGGTCCGTCCATCGCGTGCTCCCGTAGCTTCTTATCTTGTTGATAAGGGTCTTGAGCCGATTGTATGTTTGCGTTGGCTCCTCGCCCCTTATCATTGCGAACCGTCCAAGCTCGCCCTCCACCAACTCCATCTTGGTGAGTAAGGTGACGTCGTTCCCCTCATGAGAAATCTTGAGGGTGTCCCAGATTTGCTTGGCGTTATCCAAGCCGCTCACCTTATGGTATTCATTCCTGCACAAGGAAGCTAGAAGAACAGTAGTAGCTTGTGCATTCTTATGAATTTGTTCATTAATGAACATGGGACTATCCGAACTATCAAAATGCATTCCACTCTCTACAATCTCCCATATACTAGGATGGAGAGAGAATAGGTGACTACGCATTTTGTGGCTCCAAAATCCGTAGTCCTCCCCATCAAAGTGTGGGGGCTTGCCGAGTGGAATGGAAAGCAAATGTGAATTTGAACTATGCGGAATACGAGAGTAGTCAAAAGAAAAGTTAGAATTAACCGGTTTCCTTTGTTTGTCGTAGTCGTCGTCCTTTTGGGAAGAAGAGGACTCATCGCTGTCGTAGTAGACGATCTCCTTGATGCGTCTTGTCTTCTTCTTCTTCCCATCTCTTCGCTTGTGGCCCGAGCCCGAGTCATTGGACTTGTCATCCCTTGGCTCGTTGACGAAGGACTCCTTCTCCTTGTCGTTGATCACAATTCCCTTCCCCTTAGGATCCATCTCTTCGGGCGGTTAGTCCCTTTCTTGAAGAGAACGGCTCTGATACCAATTGAGAGCACCTAGAGGGGGGGGGGTGAATAGGTGATCCTGTAAAAACTTCAAACTTATAGCCACAAAACTTGATTAGGTGTTAGCACAGTTTATGCCAAGTGGCTAGAGAGGAGTCAAAACACAATAACCACAAGAATCCAATCAAGCACAGAGTGACACAGTGGTTTTATCCCGTGGTTCGGCCAAGACCAACGCTTGCCTACTCCACGTTGTGGCGTCCCAACGGACGAGGGTTGCAATCAACCCCTCTCAAGCGGTCCAAAGACCCACTTGAATACCACGGTGTTTTGTTTTCCTTTCACTATCCCGTTTGCAAGGAATCTCCACAAATTGGAGTCTCTTGCCCTTACAAGTATATGATCACAAATGAAACACAAAGTAAGGGAGGGAAGCAACACACACAAATCCACAGCAAAAGCGCACACACACGGCCAAGAATCGAGCTCACAAGACTATCTCAGAGTTCTCACTTAGAACAGAGCTCGAATCACTTAGAAACACAAACGAATGCGCAGAGACTTAGTGTGGATGATCAAGAATGCTCAAAGGTTGCTTGTGTATCTCCTCCATGCGCCTAGGGGCTCCTTTTATAGCCCCAAGGCAGCTAGGAGCCGTTGAGAGCAAATCCGGAAGGCCATCCTTGCCTTCTGTCGTCGGGGGCACCGGACAGTCCGGTGCACACCGGACACTGTCCGGTGCCCGATTTGTTTCCTTAAACGGCGAAGACGACCGTTGCAGACCGTTGGCAGATCTGGCGCTGTTGGCGCACCGGACATGTCCGGTGCACACCGGACAGTCCGGTGCCGTCTTCCAACCGTTGGCTCGGCCACGTGTCCCGCGCGGATTGCGCGGCCGACCGTTGGCCCTGGCCGACCGTTGACTCACCGGACAGTCCGGTGCACACCGGACAGTCCGATGAATTTTAGCCGTACGCCGCCGGCCAATTTCCCGAGAGCGGCCAGTTTGAGTCGCGCCAGCCTGGCGCACCGGACACTGTCCGGTGCACACCGGACAGTCCGGTGCTCCAGACCGAGCTGGGTCTTGGCAGCACACAGCCAAGTCCTTTCTCCTTTTCTCTATTCTTCTTCTTTCTGTTTCTAACACTTAGACAAATATATTAGTACTTAAAACCAATGTACTAAGGCTTAGAAACATACCTTTACTTCATGATTTTCACCTTGTTCATCCATGTACATAAATTCCCAATTAAGCACATGTGTTGGCACTTAATCACCAAAATACATAGAAATGGCCCAAGGGCACATTTCCCTTTCAACAACGTAGCATACAACTGATGGTCACGCAGTCTCTGAAGTACAGTATGCAAATGTTTGGCGTGCTCGGCTTCATTCTTGGAATAGACCAGAATATCATCAATGAAAACGACCACGAACTTATCCAATTCTGGCATAAACACTGAGTTCATCAGGTACATAAAATAAGCCGGGGCATTGGTCAGCCCAAAAGACATCACCAAAAACTCATACAACCCATATCTGGTAGAGAAAGCCGTCTTGGGAATATCGCTGGCACGGATCTTGATCTGATGGTATCCTGAGCGAAGGTCTATCTTGGAGAATACCTTGGCTCCTACCAATTGATCGAACAGAACATCAATGCGGGGCAGTGGGTATTTGTTCTTGATAGTCACCGCATTGAGAGGACGGTAGTCAACACACATCCTCAAACTCTCATCCTTTTTCTTCACAAATAATGCTGGACATCCCCATGGTGAAGTGCTTGGACGAATAAACCCCTTGTCCAACAACTCTTGCAATTGCTTCTTCAATTCTGCCAATTCCGCGGGAGGCATCCTATAGGGTCTCTTGGAGATAGGAGCGGTCCCAGGTTGCAATTCGATGGCGAACTCAATATCTCGGTCAGGTGGCATCCCTGGCAATTTCTCCGGAAAAACATCCGGGTAGTCACGGACCACTGGGATCTTTTCCACTGGGGATTCTAACATAATAAAAGCACAAGATCGGGTACAACCCTGGTCAGGCAAATATAGTGTGGTTTCACCACAAGTTGGTGAGTGCACCTCAATGGCTCTAGCTGCAATATCCATCACAGCCTGATTTCTGGTCAACCAATCAGTTCCCAATATAATATCCACACTATCCAACCCCAAAATGAGGAGGTTGGTTTTAATTACCAGACTACCAAACTTTATAGGCACATTCTTGTTAATTTGTTAAGTGGCAACCCTGCCTCCGGGGGTGGAAATTGTGATACCTCCATTGGTGTGGTGAAAAGGCAATTGGCACTTGGCACTAAACTTGGCACTGATAAAACTATGCGATGCACCAGAATCAAAAAGAATAATAGCAGGATAATTCAAAACTGTAAAGATACCAGTCATGACGGGTGCTCCCTCTGGAATATCAGCCATGGTGGTGAAGTTCAGCCTGCCCTGCCTCACTTGCACCTTCTGTCTCTTGCCTTGGTTCTGATTGACATTCTGCCCCTGCCTCTGTTGGTTCCTGGGGCAATTCTTGGCATAATGCCCAGTGTTGCCACATGTGAAGCACCTGTTGTCATTTGCCTGGCGGTACTGCTGCTGCTGCTGCTGATTGCTCCTCTGAGCTGGAAATTGGGTGCGGTTGGGTGCCTGCTGCTGCTGCTGCGGTCGGATCACCCATCGCCCTTGCTGCTGCTGGGGTCCCCTGCCCTGGGTGTCGGACACAATCCTGAAGCGCTGTGGCTGAGCTGAGGGTCCTGCCACAGGGGTCTTCCTCTTCTTCTCTGCCTGTCTAGTTGTAATGCAGTCCTCTTGGGAGATAGCCATGTTGACCAACTCATTGTAGCTGTTGGCCCTGACGGTGTTGAGACGATCACGGAGCTTAGTGCTGAGCCCCCTCCTGAACCTGTCTCTCTTCTTCTCATCTGTATCTGCATGATACCCAGCATACTGGCACAAGTCATTAAAGGCCTGGGCATACTGCAACACTGTCCTGTTGCCCTGAGTGAGTGCCAAAAACTCATTGAGCTTCCTGTCCATAATCCCGGCTGGTATATGGTGTCCTCTGAAAGCTGCCTTGAACTCCCTCCACTCCACCTCTCGGTCCTCTAGCTGCATAGCAAGAAAATGATCCCACCAAGTCCTTGCGGGTCCGCGAAGCTGCTGGGTGGCGAACCTGACTTTGGTGACCTCTGAACAAGCTCCATGGAGCAGTGGGAATTTGGATTCCACCACTCGCAGCCATACATCTGCATCAAGTGGGTCCTCCGCCCTTGTGAACAATGGAGGCTGGGTGCTGAGGAATTCCTGGTATGTAGCCGCCGCAGGGTGACGCTGATGGTCTCCACCACCATAGTGCTGAGGTGGTGGCTGACGTTGAGCCAGCTGCCTCAGGATCTCATTCTGCTGAGCCATGAGCTCCTGCAGAGTGGGAGGTGGTGGCGGCGGTGGAGGAACGCGCTCGTTCTGGCCACGACGCTGCCTCCCGGCCATCTGAAAAACCATATACATGCTTAACACCACATCTCCAAGTTCAAGATTTCATCGCGGAGAAAAAGTTAGAGCAACATGATAGACTCCGACTTCAACAAAAAGACTTTAAAAAGGCACAAATTCTTCCTTCCAAATTTAAACTGATGACAACATCCATCAAACAAGCTCCCAAGAGAGTTTAGCGCGATTACATCAATTTGTCCCAAAATGACTCAACTCTATCTAGCCTAGTACCCCAAGGGTGCAAAAGCTAAGCTAGCTGCGAGGAGTCCGATCATCCAACTTCTAATCCTATCCTGAACACCTAGTGAGCGAACGAAGCAACACTCGACTCGGGGGAAGGTGGTCTTCCCGAGCCAGCAGTGTCCACACTGGAGGCAGGCTCATCTCCTCCCTCGATGTCGACGTCCTCGTTGGCCTCCTGGTCCTGGATCTCCTGGTGATGCATGTCCAGGTGCTCGTTAGCCTCAGCAAGCTGCTGCTGAGTGTTAAGGAGCTGATCCTCTAGAACCTCGATGGTGTTCTCCCTGGTGCCCACCAGCTCCTCCAACTCCTGAATATCAGTGGATAGCTGCTCAACCTGCAAGTCCTTCTCCACCATTTCTTGGGATAAATCAACCACGAGCTCCTCTCTGTTATCCAATGTAATCTTTGTTGCCTCCAGCAGTGCCATCAGATGGGACATCGCCTCACCGCGCATTACTTGCAGACGGTACAGCGCATTCATGCACCGTACGGTCAAGTGCGCAGTCTGTCCTGGGTAGATGGCCCAGATGTCCTTGGCATGCTCCACCCGATCTTTCCACATTGGGTCGTCCTCCCTCTCAGCGGGGAACAAGCCAATGGGGTGGGTAGCCAGCTCCAAAGGATGGAATCCGCAGAAGGTAGTCAATCCATGCAGAGCGATCGCCTCGATCGTGTCCTCTGCTCGGTATCCGAAAGACTCGGAATCCAAAGAGCGCCAGCCTGGCTGCAGGGGATGAGGCTCCAAAGTCATCCTCACTCTACAGCGAGGCACTCGGTGCTTCTCGAACTGCTGCACCGCGTACTGAGGGGGTGTCGTGTATCCGGCCCCCTGAAGTACCTCCCACAAAATGCGGGGAAAGCCCTCTTGTGCAAGTCCGTCAGTGTGGGTCAGGGCATTTCCGTCATCGGAGGATCCGTGGGAAGTCATCTGTGTACGGTTAAGCGTAAGTAAAAGAAAAAGAATTATAAAAAGAACAAGGAAAAATAAAACTCAGCCCTTCTCTAGTTAAATGAAAAGGCACTGGGGACCTAATTGGTTGTTATCTTATTTTTAAGTCCTTTACTCAGTTATCCATTTGCTTAATTATGAATGCATGCATGCTCGTCCTGAACGGCCTCACAACAAGATAAAAGGAATAGGGAAGAACTCCCATCCTGTAAATGTGGCCTGTAGGGCCTAGTTACGTAGCCACCTAGCTACCCTTCTATTATCCTAAGGCTTCACGTCCTAGGTCTATCCTGCTCGTCCTCCTATCTATCCAATATTGTTTCTATCAAGTTTTATTTGGAAAATTGATGGTATTTATATTTTATTGATTCCTCTGTGGTGGTACAAGCTCCGATACCAGCTGTGGCGGAACTGCCCGAATTATTCCAACTTAAGTGCCTAAGCCCCGCCTTAGAGGCTAGACCACACATAAATGGGAATAACCCGTCAATCCCTCGGATCTAGTTCGACACGGCCACTGACAGGATCAAGTACCACAATCTCACTCGAAGGTGAGTCACAGAGCAAATACAATAAAGCATAAAACCATACATGTCAGAGGATTAAATTATTACAACACCATCATCATCATCGGAGTTTTTGCAAAAGTAACCATCATTGTTCGAAGTGCAGCGGAATAAAACTAACGGTAATTAAACAGAGAGATGGGGAAGCCTGTCCCATCACTCCTCATGCTCCTCCTCAGCCGAGGCAGGGTCCCACTCGACGGTCCAACCCGGTGGCAAGGTGGACGACCAAGTTATTCCAGCAACCATTTCCTCCAGAGAACCTGTAAAAATTATGCCACAAGCAAGGCTGAGTATACTAATACTCAGCTAGACTTACCCGGTGTGAGGAGTCTACTCCTCTACCTCTAGACATGCAGCTGTTTGGCTGTGGGGTTTGGTTGCCAAAAGCACTAGCTGAGTTTCTAAATCAAGGTTTTAACTTAGTCAAAATTAAGTGTGACTCTCTTAAGGCTAAAAGTGGACTATCTACTTATACATGGTAGCAAGCATTATTAGCAATCAACATCTTATCTCAACTCATCATACTTCCACTTGTTACTCAATGTAGCAGCATGGATCAAGCAGTCTCATTAGCTGCGAGAAGCAGACGATTCGAATCGAGTTTTTATCCTTGCAAGGTAAACCTAAACACACGACATGCAGGGGCACTCCGTCCCCACACACATCAACCGTCCCCACCGATTCCCTGGCAACAGATCAGGGCTCACCGCCTTGGCGTACAATGCCCCACTGACCCCGACTGGCCGTCGTGCAGTGACCGCACTTGTGCCCACCATAACCGGAATGGGAGACCTCGTCTCAGGTCGCGTGAGGGGATATGTCTGCGGGCAGGTTCACTCAGGTACTAGGCTTACCGATTTACCATATTTCTCGGTATGTGTTTAGTACGTTCAAACGCTTGACTCACGGTACCAAACCTTAATCCTTATTCAAATTTTTATTCCGTAGACAACCAATCCCCATGGATTGTTGCCCACAACCAACATCAGTATGATATGAAAGTGGGTACAATCAATGTCCTGACCTCGCGCGAGTGCTGGAAAAATCACTCGTCTTCTACCGAGATCCTACTTAATAAAGCAGCTACTCGACCTAGCATACTAGTATTCATCTCAATAGGATTGCTGAGATCATGCAACTAGGGTTTCAATCAATTCCTACACCTAAGTGCACAATCAATCCTACAACCATTTAGTGAAGTAAAATAGCATAAATAACAGGTTATGCATAAAACCGGGGCTTGCCTTCCAAAGCAGTGGCTGGCAGGTCCTCTGGTGCAGGCTCGGGTGCTGGATCCGGGGCTACCTCCTGAGCAGCTCCTTGCTCCGGCACGAGGATGTACTCTCCGTCAGCAAGATTACAGTCTATCGAAATGCAATGAACATGTATGTCATGATTATGCAAGATTCAATAATATTATGCTAAAGGGAACTAGGTTAAGAAGTAACTTAGGGTTTCTTAGTCATGCAGGGCTTCCAGTGGGTTAGGCTTATTACTCTTTAGGCTTGGGTTTTCAGTGAAGATAACATAGTGGATTGGTATTGCCTGGATACATTTTAGTGGACAGATTACAAAGGTTTTAGGATGACATTAACTTACATTATTCATTTTCCTTTCTTTAATTTCCATTTAGGGTTTCTAGTGTAGGTTTGAACTACGACAGTGTTTTAATAATTTCCAAAAATTCTGTAAAAATTACAGTGGGTTGTCATTTGCTATTCTAGCTTGTTTAAAGAATTTGAGGCTTAAAGTACAAAGGCTAGGCTTTAAACAAAAATAACAAGAGTTATGCAAAATGGGCCACTTTACACTACATCTCTTAGTTAGGGGTAGGTTCTGTCCTAAAGATTATTTTTGCTGGCATCCCATAGCAATAATAGGTTTCTGTGCTAAAAATCACAGAAAACTAAGGGGTGGTTATTTAGTTATGATTTTCTTAAGTTTAATGTCAAAAAGGCACTTTCTACTACATTATTATTTGAAAAATGTCAAACAACAGATTTCCTATTTTTCCTAAGTTCTTATTAATAAAACATTAGTTATCCCAAGGGTGGGGGTGTTTTTACCTTGGGGTCATTTTTGTAGGGTTTTTCTAAGTTTCACTTGTTTTATTAAAACAAAAGGGATCCTACTTATTTTATACTAAAACAGGGTATGATATATTTTTTCAGTGAACTATATTGAATAAGTATCCTAACAAAAATAGAGGTGCTCTCTGGTTCATTGTTTAAATTACATTTTCTATTTTTCTTATCCTTAAACATATTATAGAATAAGGGGTAAAAACTTACTTAATGGAGTGGACAGAGAGGTTTAACATTTTTATTTGGGTTAGTAGGTATATACAAACTTCTCAAAATTTTTCTAACCCCAGTCAAATAGTGCAACTAATTTTAGCCCTATTATTGAGCTTTTGGTCAAAACTATAATTAAATCAGAGTTTTAAAGTTTTCTATAGTCCATAGGGGGTTTTATATTTTTCTTAAGTAGGTTACATTATTTAGAATCTGACAAAATTGGTTTGACCAAATTTGGATGAATTAAACAGAAGTTATGAATTTTCGAAGTTTCTGTCCAATTTAAAAACAGATTTTAATAAAGGTTTTCTGGAAAAACAGTTTACACCGAGGTCCCTGGGTTTAAACTAAATCCACCTTCGCAAATCTACCCCCACGCCACTATTCCCCTGTGTCTCTGACATTTCACAAAACCCCCTGACCTTCTCTCCCTCTCACCCGCAGTCCTTCCCCTTATGCAAACAGTAACCGCGGGAAAGAAAAGGGTGGCGCGGCTTACCGGCGGCGAGGGAGGTCCGGCGAAGGGTGGGGTTGGCTCGGGGAGACTCTGGCGGTCACGTCGAGGTACGGCTTGACGTCGGGGATGGCCGGAATCGCCCGGTCCACGCGTGCAGGCGGGTGTCCTCGTCGGCGGCGAGTATACCGGCCAAACCACGGCGAACTGGTTCAATCCGAGGGCATGGTGAGCTTCACGGGGTAACGTAGCGACCGTGTGCACAAGGAATCGAAGGATGGTGGAGTGGTTTACCCGGTCCACGTACTCCGGCGGGGTTGAGAGCTCCGGCGAGCGTGGACTGGCCTCTTCGGCGAAGCAAACTCCGATTCCTTGCTCGGGGAGCCTCACGGAGGTGTGCACAGTCTTCTCCGAGGGCTGGACGGAGTTGGGAATGGTTTCACTGGCCGGTCTACGGTGGCAGAGGGATTGGGCGGCCGCGGACTCGCTGCGCACGGGCAAACGGCGACGAGCTAGACTCCGGTGAGGTTTGAGGGTGCGCGGAAGGGTACATTCTAAGTCTGGGAGGGTTTTATAGGCGCGTGCGCGGGCCATGGCGCTGGCTTGGCTCGGGCGCGGCGCTGGGCATGCGGGGGCGCGCGCGAGCGTGCTCTGGCGCGGGCAGGAAGCGTCGAACACGTGGAGCTGTTTTTCTTCCATTGTTCAAACGTCTCCAGAGATCGCAAACGTGCGAATCTTGCCATGAATCCGGCGCAGACCTCTTCCAGGCACCTAGGGCTATCTCACGTGTGTGAGTTCCAATGGATGATGTGCCCTAGATCAGGAGATAGACAGGCGCCAAATCTGGCTTGTCTCACTGCCCACCCCGCGACAAAACTGATGCCAAATCCTATCAAACGTCCAAGTCTCGGTTTCCACTTTTTCCAGGGGGTGCCTTAGGTGGTATACCACATTTTTGGTATAGAACCTATGTGGTTTTGGCGCCATCTTTAAGGTGAACACGGTTGGTCTTTGGGTTAGGGTTAGAATTTGACTTAGAGGGAAATAGAGAGCTCTAGCTCTCTCTCCACTTGGAGATTTGAATTGGGGTTTCTCCAGGGGTCTTTTTGCAATATTTCCCTCCCCTAATTGATGGTTATAAAGTTGCTTAGGGTTTGGGTAAAAGTTACACATGCTTTGCACACTTGTTCACTCTCTTTCCCCCCTTACCTAGGGTTTTGGAAGATAGGGTTTTAAGAGAGGTCTAGGGTTCTTCTCCCCTCTTATCCAAGGTAGTAAGTGAGCAAGGATTAGGGTAATGCTTCTCATGTCATTGGCAACTTTATTAGCACTTGATCTCCAAGTTCTCAAGTGTTGCCCTAAGCCTTTACCCCTTGTGATCACAGCTTCTAGTGCCAAGGTGGGCTGTAGCCAAGGTAACACCTGGGGTGTTACAGGGGCGAGCTCGAATGTTGTTCTTCCACCACGCGGGGAAGATGTCGTCGATTCCGCCGCCGGCGGGCGGGTTGTCGGCCGCCATTGTCGTTGTCGCGCGGCGGTGGAAGGAGTATCATGTCGTAGCTGCCGTCGAAGGACATGAACTCAAGACTCCCGAAACGGAGCACCGTCCCGGGCCGGAGAGGTTGCTGGAGACTGCCCATCTGGAGCTTGACAGGAAGCTGTTCGTCAGCACGCAGCAGGCCCCTACCTGGCGCGCCAACTGTCAGCGTTTCGAGACCGGGGGGTCCCTAAGCCGACGAGTGAGTGTGCCGCGTGCCCCAGCCCAGATGGGTCGAGCGCGTGGGTGAGTGCGAAGGGGGGAGAGCGAGGTGGCCGGAGACGGGCGTGAGAGAGGTGGAAATCCCGCGGCCTTCGTGTTCGTCCCGCGCCCAGGTCGGGTGCGCTTGCAGTAGGGGGTTACAAGCGTCCACGCGGGTGAGGGAAGCGAGCGGCCCCAAGAGAGCGCCTGTCCCGTCCTCGTCCCCGCGCGGCCAACCTTCTCTAAGAAGGCCCTGGTCCTTCCTTTTATAGGCGTAAGGAGAGGATCCAGGTGTACAATGGGGATGTAGCAGAGTGCTACGTGTCTAGCGGAGGGAGAGCTAGCGCCCTAAGTACATGCCAATGTGGTAGCCGGAGAGATCTTGGCACCCTGCTGGTGTGATGTCGTGGCTGTCGGAGGAGCAACGGAGCTTGGCGGAGGGACAGCTGTCGGAGCGGTCGAGTCCTTGCTGACGTCCCCCTGCTTCCATAAGGGAGCTGAGAGCCGCCGTCGTCACAGGGCTTGCGGGGCGCCATCATTGCCCATCTGGCGGAGCTAGCCAGATGGGACACCGGTCTTGTTCTCTGCGACCCGAGTCGGCTCGGGGTAGGGTGATGATGGCGCTTCCTGTTGACGTGGCGGGCCTGTGCCCTAGGTCGGGCGACGTGGAGGTTCCTCCGAAGCCGAGGTCGAGTCTGTCTTCCATGGCCGAGGCCGAGCCCGAGCCCCTGGGTCAGGCGAGGCGGAGGTCGTTCGGCAGAGGCCAGGGCGGAGTCCGAGCCCTGGGGTCGGGCGAAGCGGAGTTCGTCCTCTTCTGGGGTTGAGCCCGAGTCCGAGCCCTAGGTCGGGCAGAGCGGAGTTCGCCGTCTTCCGGGGCTTAGCCCGAGTCCGAGCCCTGGGTCGGGCGGAGTGGAGTTCACCGTCTTCCAGGGCCTAGCCCGAGTCCGAGCCCTGGGTCGGGCGGAGCGGAGTTCGCCGTCTTCCGGGGCCTTGCCCGAGTCCGAGCCCTGGGTCGGGCGGAGCGGAGTTCGCCGTCTTCCGGGGCCTAGCCCGAGTCCGAGCCCTGGGTCGGGCGGAGCGGAGTTCGCCGTCTTCCGGGGCCTAGCCCGACTCCGAGCCCTGGGTCGGGCGGAGCGGAGTTCGCCGTCTTCTGGGGCCTAGCCCGAGTCCGAGCCCTGGGTCGGGCGGAGCGGAGTTCGCCGTCTTCCAGGGCCTAGCCCGAGTCCGAGCCCTGGGTCGGGCGGAGCAAAGTTCGCCGTCTTCCGGGGCTTAGCCCGAGTCCGAGCCCTGGGTCGGGCGGAGCGGAGTTCGCCGTCTTCCGGGGCTTAGCCCGAGTCCGAGCCCTGGGTCGGGCGGAGCGGAGTTTCCTATGGCGCCTTTGGCAAGGCCTGAGTCTCACTCTGTCAAGTGGCACTGCAGTCGGAGTGGCGCAGGCGGCGCTGTCCTTCTGTCAGACTGGTCAGTGGAGCGGCGAAGTGACGGCGGTCACTTCGGCTCTGCTGGGGGGCGCGCGTCAGGATAAAGGTGTCAGGCCACCTTTGCGTTAAATGCTCCTGCGACTCGGTCGGTCGGCGCGGCGATTTAGTCAGGGTTGCTTCTTAGCGAAGGCAAGGCCTCGGGCGAGCCGGAGATGTGTCCGCCGTTAAAGGGGGGCCTCGGGCGAGACGGAAATCCCTCGGGGTCGGCTGCCCTTGCCCGAGGCTAGGATCGGGCGAGGCGTGATCGAGTCGCTCGTATGGACTGATCCCTGACTTAATCGCACCCATCAGGCCTCTGCAGCTTTATGCTGATGGGGGTTACCAGCTGAGAATTAGGCGTCTTGAGGGTACCCCTAATTATGGTCCCTTACAAACCTATTACATTTTATAGGTTCCGCATGAGTAGGCCGTTGTTCATCCGCATTATGGAAGGACTGCAACAGCAGGATAGTTACTTTACGCAACGGGTGGACGCAACGGGCCTGCCGGGACTCGGGCCCCTTCAAAAAGTATGTGCGGCAATGCGGATACTTGCTTATGGGTTACCTACTGATGTTGTAGACGAGTACATTCAAATTGGAGAGTCTACCGCTAGGGAATGCCTTAATCATTTTTATCACGCAATCATTGCATATTTTAGTGGGTGGTATCTACGAACTTCTAATCAAGCTGACATAGCGTGGCTAGTGGGTGGCATCATGCACAATAGCGTGGCTAGGGGCTTTCCTGGAATGTTGGGTTCCATTGATTGCATGCATTGGGAGTGGAGGAACTGTCCTACGACCTGGCGTGGACAATTTTGTGGCAGAAATGGAATACCTATGATGATACTCGAAGCGGTAGCAACGTATGATCTATGGATTTGGCATGCATTTTTTGGCATGCCTAGGACAAATAATGACATAAACGTGCTTCACCGATCACCAGTATTTGACCCCATGACAAGCAGTCGAATGCCACCCGTGAATTACACAATCAACGATCATGCTTACAACTTTAGATATTACCTTGCTGATGGAATTTACCCCAATTAGCCAACTTTTGTCAAAGCAATTAGACACCCATATGAGGAAAAGAAAGTATATTTCACACAAATACATGAAAGTTGCAGAAAGGATATTGAGCGCGCATTTGGAGTTCTTCAAGCACGGTGGGCGGTGCTGCGTGGTCCAGCGTACGGTTGGGATCGTAATCGTTTAACAGAGATAATAACAGCATGCATCATCATGCACAACATGATTGTCGAAGACGAAGGTCAGTTTGCTGCAAATATAGATTTCGGAGACAACACTTCAGGCATTGAACCATCTCAACTAATTCAAGAAGGACGATCAGAATGGGTTATCAATCACTTCGATCTTCGTCGCCAAGAAAGGTCGTCGACACTACAAAATGATCTTGTCGAGCATTTGTGGGCTCGACGTGGAAGCATGTGAACTTTTCATTTCATAACTACGTAGTTGGATCTTCAATTCAATAAGTTTCATGTCCTCTATCATGTCATTGTTATGGTTCTTGAATTAAATAATGTAATTCTACAATTTGTAACCGATGTCGTGTGTTCATGGACAAAGTGATTGAAATTTAGTATGTCACATTACACATGTACAACCAATTTTCAACAAGTAAACCACAAGATAAGAATGCAACAAATAATAATGATAGGTCTTTCCACAGACGACTTAATTATTATGTAGTACACACGTTACAACATTAAATAGAACCAACATGGCATGCAAAACTTATGGTTACAACAACTTTATAATGTTTGACAAAACAAATAACACAATTGTCGGTACCCTGGATTAGGGGTACCCCCTACTACGGTATGAAGGCACGATGCCTGTGCGGCTATCCCTAGCCGCGCGGGGAACAACCCCAGGGGTATCTCGTGAGCAGTTTAGGTGGCGTTCTCGGAGACAACGCCATCGGGCCCAGAAGGCGCAGGACCCCTGTGCGCACAACCCGAAGTAAAGCAGCCTGGAGCCATTGGATAGAGTTCGAACCCCACCAAGTGAGCTCCGGACCACCCATAACAAGGTCCTGGGAGAGGAAGTGTCGTGACCTAGGCATGGGTTCGGTGTTGACGCGTGTCCAGGCTCTATCCGGTGCGCCTCTGCTCCCCGCTCGGCCGAGGGCCCAATGCTGCCACATGGTTTATTGCCCGTGACGTAGGCCAGCGGGCGGTGCATGACGTAAGGGCTCTGGGCCACGCGACCGCCTCATTTATTGCGGAGAGGATGCGCCGCCTATCCACCCTGCTGTCAGGTGATGTGCCCCTTCGGCATTTAATGCGTCCTATCCACTCCGCTGGCAGACGGCGCCCAGGCCATACAGTAGGCGGCGTGCCCATCTAATCGGAACAGTGTGCCTGCGCTGTAGGATACACTATGTCCACCGGTGCTTGAACATTACCAGACAAGCTTTCCCAGCACGCCAACACTACGCGGACCACGGGTGTCAAAACGCGGGAAGATTGCTCCAGCAGCCAACTATTGCTGCCCCAAGTCTTACATCCATTGTGCTCCTAGGCCCACATGTCGGGGCTCAGCGCTCTTGTACACGCCCCCCTTGTGCTATAAAAGGGGGAGCATGTAACGTTACATGCAGGCTGAATTTTTAGACTCAGACCCAAGTCATTCAAGACAACTCAAGCTCTCAAGCAATACAACACACAGTGGAGTAGGGTATTACGCTCCGGCGGCCCGAACCACTCTAAACTCTTGCGTGTTCTCGTGTTCATTCCTACATCTCGCAACAAGCAAAACGCTTAAGCCCCCTCCACATCTTAGGACTTAGGGCGGGTGCACTCCGCCACCCGGCCGGAGAATTTCCTCTTCGACATTTGGCGCGCTAGGTAGGGGGCTAAGCATTAGGTTTTTGCTTGTTTTCTCGCTCAGCATGATGGTGCAAATCGTTGAGTACCGCGCCGAGACTTCAACGGATTTCCTGGTTGAGGAAGAAGTTGTTTCTTCCACGTCACAGGTTCCCAACCGCCCAGTGCCGGGCACTGCTGCTATGCATGTTGCATGGCAGCATACAACTGCGCAGGCATCCCAGACTCCGTCGAGGACGGCTCCGGGAGCATTGTCAGCAGCCAGGGAGTTGCTGCGTCACCCTCCAAGCTCCACGGCCTCGCCAGGGGCCATGAAGCAGTGGCGGGACGACGTCGACCGGCTGCTCGGCATGGCACATTCTACCTCGACCAGGTCGAGGCCACGGTCATCCCGACACCAACGTGAGGCGTCGGCTTCTGTGCGCTCACCCTCAGTAAGGGGCGCACAGACCAACGACCTCTGGGCAGAGCTCAACCGCAGGCATGCGGGAGAGGACGCCCGGGTCTCTTTAGAGAGGGCGCGCGAACGCCGGCAAAACATCGAGGGTCGCAACCTCGATCAAGACTTCGCTACGGTAGCACTGCAGGCCCCAATGGGCACCCGGTCCCAAGCGGGCGTCCCCTTGCCGGCGTGGCTGCGCCGCTCTCACGGATCATCTCCACGCAGCGTCATGGACATCCAAGTTCCGGCCCCACCTGCCGGAAAAGTACGACAGTATGTCAAACCTATCGAAATTCCTGCAAGTGTACGTCATCGCTATCACAGCAGCAGGTGGAAACACCGCTATGATGGTGACATATTTTCATGTCGCCTTGTCTGGACCTGCCCGGACTTGGCTCATGAACCTCGCCCCAGGATCAATCTACTCCTAGGAAGAGCTCTACGCACGGTTCACAGCGAACTTCACCAGTGCTTACCAGCAGCACGGTGTAGAGGCCCACCTCCATGCAGTGAGGCAGGAGCCCGGGGAGACTCTCCAGATGTTCATCTCCCGCTTCACCAAGGTGCGAGGTATTATACCTCGCATCTCCGATGCTTCTATCATCACGGCCTTCCGCCAGGCCCGTGATGAAAAGATGTTGGAGAAGTTGGCCACGCATGACGTGGAGACTGTCCCCACACTCTTCGCTCTGGCCGACAAATGCGCCAGAGCCGCCGAGGGCCATGCATGGCACTTGGCCCCACAAACCGGGGCTGCCCAAACGGGCGGCTCAGGTGCCGTCGCTCAGGATGGCAAGAAAAAGAAGAAAAAGAACCGCGGCAACGAGAAGCCACACTCCACCGCTCTGGTCGTGGCAGCTGCGACTGGGGGCCGGGGCGACCGCAGCAAACGCCCACGACCACCGAGGGGTAACGGAGGCACATGCCCCGTGCACCCCAATGGTCGCCACAGCGCCACAGAATGTCGCGAGATCATCGACCTCACAAAACGTGTCAGCGCGCGATGCGAGCAGTCTTCCGGGGATGGCTCCCCACCTCGTCGCCGACCCGGCAAGGAAAGGGTCGATGACGAAGAGGTGGCCGCGGCCGAACCGGACCTCGGGTATCAATCGCCCGAGGGGGTCCTAAAGAATGACTTCACTGGAGGCTCCAATTCTGGTGAAGGCAACTAGGCGGACCATCAGGAGGCTCCATGCTACCTGGCCTACGAGGCCGAAGCCTGCCTTCCCCGGAAACCCTTCTAGACTCCCCACGGGTCCAACCTTTCAATGGGTTTGTGTAGGGGCCGCTACAGCGCGAGGACGTGGACTCAAGCGACAGACTTAGATGTCAAGTTTCAACCCGAAATGCACATCGTAACCAGGCGCTCAAGTACTATGGCCGACGATTCGTGCATAGTAGGGAACACAGGGTCGGGACCTAATCCTGCGGCAAAGTACTGAACCAAGAGGGGATCTGCAACCTCTCCCCCAGCAGGGAGGAACCCCTCAAGGCGATGGAAATATGCCAACCCGAGGGATGCCAACTTTGCTATAGCTGAAGAAGTACCCCTTCCTATCTCTGTAAGTTCAATCCATAGAAGCAACTCTGAGGGGTTAAATTTTTCTCCTTTTATAATTAAATTTTGCATATATGTACACCAGCCCGGTGAGGTCTGCCCACATAAACCCGACCTGATGGTTTACACCCATGCATGTCAAGTTATAAAGAGGAAATTCACCCCCTTGGACGTGTTTTCTATGACAACTTTATCTTCCTGCTCCATGGATTTGGCCTACAGTTTTCAGATAATACCTTTTATCTAACCCACTCGCACGGTTCCCATCTGTCCTGACATGACGACATCCGAATTGAGCAGCCAGGCTTGTAGTTTAGGACCTTCTTTACGAAAACTGGGAGGTTCGACAGCCTGGGGGCCAGTTCCAAAGAACGGGAGCCTGTTCCACGGAGTGGTCCGGAGCAGTGTAGCCGCTTAGCCTGGTCCCGTACCGTAAGCCTGCACACCATTCTATGACGGGTGCCTTAGTATCTAGAACTATAGTCCTGTGGGTCCGACAACCTGGGGTCCGGCTCCAGAAAATGGGCACTTGTCTCCTGGGGTGGTCCGGAGCCGTGTAACCGCTTAGTCTAGTCCCGTACCGTAAGCCTACACACTCCACCACCCTGCGACGGGAGTCCTAGTATCTAGAGCCACGACCCAAGGGGGTCCAGACATGCAACTTGGCCGGCTGGACTAAACCCTGCGAGTCCCGAGCATGTATCAAAGGATGGCTAATATCAGACAGGGGACCCTATGGGTGTACTACTAACGCTCCCTAGCTAAAGATGTGTACAGGTCCAGATCCCGGCCGAGGCTGCCTCCCGGGAGTTGTTGACAACCCTTTCAGATATGCTGGTATCCAGCCTCGACACATAAAGCCTGCATCCCAGGCCGGCGAGGGGCCAGGTACTAGGGAGGAGTCAACAACATCACACATAGTAGGAACAGGCGGTACACAGATAAGTGCTAACACTGCTTGATAAATAGTGCTCAAAAGTACCTTACTGAAAGGGAATTAGGCTTACACCTATTTCCTAAATGATTTTGGTGGTTGAATTGCCCAACACAAATAATTGGACTAACTAGTTTGCTCTAGTGTACAAGTTATACAGGTGCCAAAGGTTCACACTTAGCCAATAAAAAGACCAAATATTGGGTTCAACAAAAGGGCATAGGGATAACCGAAGGGGCCTCTGGTCTGGCGCACCGGACTGTCCGGTGTGCCACCGGACAGTGTCCGGTGTACCAGAGGACTCCAAGTCAAACTCTTCACCTTCGGGAAAATCCAGAGGCGCTCCGCTATAATTCACCGGACTGTCCGGTGTACACCGGACAGTGTCCGGTGCCCCAGGGAAGAGCGGCTCCGGAACTAGCCAGCCTCGGGAAATTGCTCCGCTATAATTCACCGGACTCTCCGGTGTACACCGGACTGTCCGGTGAACCAGCAGAGCAACGGCTACTTCGCGCCAACGGTCACCTGCAGGCGCATTTAATACGCGCCAGAAGCGCGCAGAAGTCAGGCACGCGCGAGACGGTGCACCGGACAATCTACAGTACTTGTCTGGTGTACACCGGACAGCCAGGCGGGCCCAGAAGTCAGAAGCTCCAACGGTCGAATCCCAACGGCCTGGTGACGTGGCTGACGCACCGGACATGTCCGGTGTGCACCGGACTGTCCGGTGCACCATACGACAGTCAGCCACCACCAAACGACTAGTTTGGTGGTTGGGGCTATAAATACCCCAACCACCCCACATTCAAGTCATCCAAGTTTTCCCATTTCAACTACTTACAAGAGCTCTAGCATTCAATTCTAGACACACCCAAGTGATCAAATCCTCTCCAAACTCCACACAACGCCCTAGTGATTAGTGAGAGAGATTTGCTTGTGTTCTTTCGAGCTCTTGCGCTTGGATTGCTTTCTTATTTCTTTGATTCTTCATTGCGATCAAACTCACTTGTAATTGAGGCAAGAGACACCAATCTTGTGGTGGTCCTTGTGGGAACTTTGTGTTCCAAGTGATTGAGAAGAAAAGCTCACTCGGTCCGAGGGACCGTTTGAGAGAGGGAAAGGGTTGAAAGAGACCCGGTCTTTGTGACCACCTCAACGGGGAGTAGGTTTGCAAGAACCGAACCTCGGTAAAACAAATCCACGTGTCTCACTTCTTATTCGCTTGCGATTTGTTTTGCACCCTCTCTCGCGGACTCAATTATATTTCTAACGCTAACCCGGCTTGTAGTTGTGATTATATTTGAGAATTTCAGTTTCGCCCTATTCACCCCCCCTCTAGGCGACTTTCAATTGGTATCAGAGCCCGGTGCTTCATTAGAGCCTAACCGCTCGAAGTGATGTCGGGAGAACTCGCCAAGAAGGAGATGGAGACCAGCAACAAGCCCACTACAAGCAACGAGAAAGCTCTATCGGGAGAGTCCCGCAACAAGGAGAAGAAGAAGGAGAAGAAGAAGGAAAAGAAGACTTCTTCTCACAAATCGCATCGGAGTGGCGACAAAATAAAGAAGATGAGGAAGGTGGTCTACTATGAGACCGACACTTCATCACCTTCAACCTCTGGCTCCGACGCGCCCTCCATAACTTCTAAGCGCCATGAGCGCAAGAAGTTTAGTACGATCCCCTTACATTATCCTCGTACTTCTAGACATACTCCATTACTTTCCGTTCCATTAGGCAAACCGCCAACCTTTGACGGTGAAGATTATGCTAGGTGGAGTGATTTAATGAAATTTCATCTAACCTCACTCCACAAAAGTATATGGAATGTTGTTGAGTTTGGAGCACAGGTACCATCCGTAGGGGATGAGGATTACGATGAGGACGAGGTGGCCCAAATCGAGCACTTCAACTCCCAAGCCACAACCATACTCCTCGCTTCTCTAAGTAGGGAGGAGTACAACAAGGTGCAAGGACTAAAAAGCGCCAAGGAAGTTTGGGATGTGCTCAAGATGGCGCACGAGGGTGATGAACTTACCAAGATCACCAAGAGGGAAACGATCGAGGGGGAGCTCGGTCGCTTCCGTCTTCGCCAAGGGGAGGAGCCACAAGATATGTACAACCGGCTCAAGACCTTGGTGAATCAAGTGCGCAACCTCGGGAGCAAGAAATGGGATGACCACGAGGTGGTTAAGGTTATTTTAAGATCTCTTATTTTCCTTAACCCTACTCAAGTACAATTAATTCGTGGCAATCCAAGATATACACTAATGAATCCCGAGGAAGTGATCGAGAATTTTGTGAGATTTGAATTTATGATCAAGGGCTCACGGAAGATCAACGAGCTTGACGGTCCTTCTACGTCCGAAGCTCAACCGGTTGCATTCAAGGCAACGGAGGAGAAGGAGGAATCTACACCAAGTAGACAACCAATCGACGCCTCCAAGCTCGACAATGAGGAAATGACGCTTGTCATCAAAAGCTTTCGCCAAATCCTCAAGCAAAGGAGGGGGAAAGATTACAAGCCCCGCTCCAAGAAGGTTTGCTACAAGTGTGGTAAGCCCGGTCACTTTATTGCAAAATGTCCTATTTCTAGTGACAGTGACAGGGGTGATGACAAGAAGGGGAGAAGAAAGGAGAAGAAGAGGTACTACAAGAAGAAGGGCGGCGATGCCCATGTTTGTCGTGAGTGGGACTCCGACGAAAGCTCTAGCGACTCCTCCGACGACGAGGACGCCGCCAACATCGCCGTCACCAAGGGCCTTCTCTTCCCCAACGTCGGCCACAAGTGCCTCATGGCAAAGGAAGGCAAAAAGAAGAAGGTTAAATCTAAATCCTCCACTAGATATGAATCCTCTAGTGATGATAATGCTATTGATGAGGAAGATAATTTACGTATTCTTTTTGCCAACCTAAACATGCAACAAAAAGAAAAGTTAAATGAATTAGTTAGTGTCATCCATGAGAAGGATGACCTCTTGGACACCTAAGAGGACTTCCTAATCAAGGAAAACAAAAAGCATGTTAAGGTTAAAAATGCTTATGCTCTAGAAGTTGAAAAATGTGAAAAATTATCTAGTGAGCTAAGCACTTGCCATGAGACTATAGACAACGTTAGAAATGAGAATTCTAATTTGTTAGCTAAGGTTGATTCTATTGCTTGTAATGTTTCAATTCCCAATCTTAGAAACGATAATGATGATTTGCTTGCTAAGATTGAAGAATTAAACATTTCTCTTGCTAGCCTTAGAAATGAAAATGAAAAATTGCTTGCTAAGGCTAAAGATTTTGATGTTTGCAATGCTACTATTTCCGATCTTAGAGACAAAAATGATATATTGCGTTCTAAGATTGTTGAACTTAATTCTTGCAAATCCTCTACATCTACTATTGAGCATACTACTATTTGTACTAGATGTAGAGATGTTAACATTGATGCTATACATGATCACATGGCTTTAATTAAACAACAAAATGATCATATAGCAAAACTAGATGCTAAAATTGCCGAGCATAACTTAGAAAACGAAAAATTTAAATTTGCTAGAAGTATGCTCTATAGTGGGAGACGCCCTGGCATCAAGGATGGCATTGACTTCCAACAGGGAGGCAATGTCAAACTTAGTGCCCCTCCTAAGAAATTGTCCAACTTTGTTAAGGGCAAGACTCTCATGCCTCAGGATAACGAGGGTTACATTTTATACCCTGCCGGTTATCCCGAGGACAAAATTAGGAGAATTCATTCTAGGAAGTCTCACTCTGGCCCTAACCATGCTTTCATGTATAAGGGTGAGACATCTAGCTCTAGGCAACTAACCCGTGCTAAGTTGCCTAAGAAGAAAACTCCTAGTGCATCAAATGAACATATCTTTTCATTTAAAACTTTTGATGCATCATATGTTTTGACTAACAAATCCGGCAAGGTAGTTGCCAAATATGTTGGGGGCAAGCACAAGGGGTCAAAGACTTGTGTTTGGGTACCCAAAGTTCTTGTTTCTAATGCCAAAGGACCCAAAACCATTTGGGTACCTAAAGTCAAGAACTAAACATGTTTTGTAGGTTTATGCATCTGGGGGCTCAAGTTGGGTAATCGACAGCGGATGCACAAACCACATGACAGGGGAGAAAAAGATGTTCTCCTCCTACGAGAAAAACCAAGATCCCCAACGAGCTATCACATTCGGGGATGGAAATCAAGGTTTGGTCAAAGGATTGGGTAAAATCGCTATATCACCTGACCATTCTATTTCCAATGTTTTTCTTGTAGATTCTTTAGATTACAATTTGCTTTCCGTTTCTCAATTATGCAAAATGGGCTACAACTGTCTATTCACTGATGTAGGTGTCACTGTCTTTAGAAGAAGTGATGATTCAATAGCATTTAAGGGAGTGTTAGAGGGTCAGCTATACTTAGTGAATTTTGATAGAGCTGAACTCGACACTTGCTTAATTGCTAAGACTAACATGGGCTGGCTCTGGCATCGCCGACTAGCACATGTTGGGATGAAGAACCTTCATAAGCTTCTAAAGGGAGAGCACATTTTAGGATTAACCAATGTTCATTTTGAAAGTCGCCTAGAGGGGGGGTGAATAGGGCGAAACTGAAATTCTCAAAAATAATCACAACTACAAGCCGGGTTAGCGTTAGAAATATAATTGAGTCCGCGAGAGAGGGTGCAAAACAAATCGCAAGCGAATAAGGAGTGAGACACGTGGATTTGTTTTACCGAGGTTCGGTTCTTGCAAACCTACTCCCCGTTGAGGTGGTCACAAAGACCGGGTCTCTTTCAACCCTTTCCCTCTCTCAAACGGCCCCTCGGACCGAGTGAGCTTTCTCTTCTCAAATGCTTGGAACACAAAGTTCCCACAAGGACCACCACAAGATTGGTGTCTCTTTCCTCAATTACAAGTGAGTTTGATCGCAATGAAGAATCAAAGAAAGAAGAAAGCAATCCAAGCGCAAGAGCTCGAAAGAACACAAGCAAATCTCTCTCACTAATCACTAGGGCGTTGTGTGGAGTTTGGAGAGGATTTGATCACTTGAGTGTGTCTAGAATTGAATGCTAGAGCTCTTGTAAGTAGTTGAAGTGTGAAAACTTGGATAATTTGAATGTGGGGTGGTTGGGGGTATTTATAGCCCCAACCACCAAACTAGCCGTTTGGTGGGGCTGTCTGTCGCATGGTGCACCGGACAGTCCGGTGCACACCGGACATGTCCGGTGCGCCAGCCACGTCACCAAGGCCGTTGGGTTCCGACCGTTGGAGCTCTGTCTTCTGGGCCCGCCTGAATGTCTGGTGGCACACCAGACATGTACTGTAGAGTGTCCGGTGTGCCAGCGCGCGCGTGTCTGACTTCTGCGCGCTCTGGCGCGCATTTAATGCGCCTGCAGGTGACTGTTGGCGCGAAGTAGCCGTTGCTCCGCTGGCTCACCAGACAGTCCGGTGCACACCGGACATGTCTGGTGAATTATAGCGGAGCAAATTCCCGAAGCTGGCGAGTTCCAGAGCCGCTCTTCCCTGGGGCACCGGACACTGTCCGGTGTACACCAGACAGTCCGGTGAATTATAGCGGAGCGCCTCTGAATTTTCCCGAAGGTGAGGAGTTCAGCGTGAAGTCCCCTGGTGCACCAGACACAGTCTAGTGGCACACCGGACAGTCCGGTGCGCCAGACCAGAGGTGCCTTCGGTTATCCCTTTGCTCTTTTGTTGAACCCAATACTTGGTCTTTTTATTGGCTAAGTGTGAACCTTTGACACCTATATATCTTATACACTAGAGCAAACTAGTTAGTCCAATTATTTGTGTTGGGCAATTCAACCACCAAAATCAATTAGGAAAATAGGTGTAAGCCTAATTCCCTTTCAATCTCCCCCTTTTTGGTGATTGATGCCAACACAAACCAAAGCAAGTATGGAAGTACATAATTGAACTAGCTTGCATAATGTAAGTGCAAAGGTTGCTTGGAATTGAGCCAATATAAATACTTATAAGATATGCATGGATTGTTTCTTCATTTTTAACATTTTGGACCACGCTTGCACCACATGTTTTGTTTTTGCAAATTCCTTTGTAAATTCTTTTCAAAGTCCTTTTGCAAATAGTCAAAGATAAATGAATAAGATTTTGCAAAGCATCTTCAAGATTTGAAATTTTCTCCCCTTGTTTCAAATGCTTTTCCTTTGACTAAACAAAACTCCCCCTAAATAAAATTCTCCTCTTAGTGTTCAAGAGGATTTTGATATATCAATTTTGAAATACTACTTTTCTCCCCCTTTTGAACACAATAATATACCAATTTTAAATTTATCAATTGAGAATTATACCAATTGAAAAAACTCTTTAAAATTAGGTGGTGGTGCGGTCCTTTTGCTTTGGGCTAATACTTTCTCCCCCTTTGGCATGAATCGCCAAAAACGGAGTCATTAGAGCCCTTAGAATTACTTTCTCCCCCTTTGGTCATAAATAAGTGAGTGAAAAATATACCAAAGTAGAAGAGTGATCTCTCCCCCAAAGATGGAGAGTTGCTCGGAGCGACGGCGAAGGATGATGTCACACCCGGTTTTTAGAAGGCAAATCGAATGCGAACCATGTACGTGCCAGGATCAGTTATTCACGTACACAGCAGTTACATAACATGGACATCATCACACAGTGCTCAAAATAGTATTAAAAGGGAAATAATAGTCGATTACATCATACGTCTGAGACGTCCATATAGTCCTTACAATAAATCAAAGTGCGGAAAAGAAACGTAGATAACCGCGGCCTTCACAGGCAGCCGACTGGGGGTTGCCGCTAACCCACGCCTAGAACTCGTCGTAGTCTTGGAACTCCTGGAAGTCTCCTTCCACAGCTTCATCTTCGCCTGAGCAGTGGTTGCAATGCTGACAACCTGGGGATGGGGGGGGGGTTTGGTGTGTAGAGCAAGGGTGAGTACACATCAACATACTCAGCAAGTATCCTGTTTGGCTGTAGTGGACTAGCTTTATGTGGGGGATAAGTCAAGCAGTTGCTTTTAGTTGGTCAGATTATTATTTACTAATAGAAAGCCAAGTTTTAGCATTAACCCAAGTTATTAGCCCGATGTACCCTTTCCAAACGGAAAGAATACCACTTACCAGCACCATAGTCATAACCGAAACCATCGATCTCATAGCCACCTGTACCAAAGTATCTCTGATCAAGTACCACTAATCACTGGAGCTCCCTTGGCCGCTCATAACCGCGAGCACGGCTGATATATCAGTTTTCAAACACTCTGCAGAGGTTGTGCACTTTACCCACAAGCCGTGATTCCCTTTCTGCCCGGAGATCATGACTCTCCATTGATCACTACCAAGGTGACCCAGCAGGGCATCACTATGTAGCCTTTACAAAGATTCCCCGGGGCTGTAGCCACCCGTTAGGTTTCCTAAATGCACCGCACTCCTCCCCAAGGGGCGAACCCAAACTTGGCAGAGCGAGCCGCATACACCGAGCCCCATTGACGGCACGACGGCTAAGTGATCTACACCCCGGATCGTCTAATTATTCAGCTAAGGGCATCCCATTCCACCCTCATGGTTGCACTGTTTTCCCGGGCGGTCATCCATAGAACAGGTCCTTACGGAGAGGCACTCGAGAAACCGCTCGAGCCCCCTTGAAGACCACAAGTACAACATCATAATAGGAGAAGGGAAAACAGCGTATCATAGATAATCTCATCATGTTCATTGATTAGAGTTTGAGCAATAGCATAAAGCTAAACAATAATAATCCAACCCAGATAGGTAGACAAGGACATGGATAACAAAAGCTAGTCAATCCTTAGGCATAAATGTGTAAAGCGGGAGGTGAATTAAATAATGAATAGGACAGAGATAGGTCAAGGGACACTTGCCTCCACCAACCGACTGCTGCTCAGGGGCTTCTCCTGCGAGTTCCTCGGGCTCTTCAACCGGATCGTTCTCTATGCGAGTGCACACATACATACATCCATCCATTGAAATTAGGAAACCAACAATACACCATACAAGAGAACAAGTAGATTAAACATGCATAGAATATCACATACAATAATGAGTTTACCATTGTTAGAAAGAAACGAGGGAAGGTTTCGTAGGGGTTAAGGCTTATGCTCGAGATGCACTACGGGTAGACGAATAACTCAACGCTACGTGCTCTAGTTCCAATTGGTTCTAACAAAAGAATTAGCTACATGCACTAATGTAAACGTGACCACTTTTAGTAGATTAACATTGAATGAGATAGATGATTAGTTATACAAATTAACTAACGTAACCAATTTCCAAATTGAGACTCCTATCTTATTAATATAAACACGTGATTAGCGCGCATAGGACACGGGGGGGGGGGGGGGGGGTAGACGGGGGCGTCTGGGGGTAGACGGGGACACGACGGGTCGTGCCGAGGCACTGCGCACTACGCGAGCACGCGCGCGAGGCCGCACGCACACGTCACGAACTAGTCGTGCGCACGTCGGGGCCGTGCGCTAGCCGAGCTCAAGGCCACGCGCCATAGGCACGCTGGGCCGAGCTCGAGGCCGCGCCGGGGCCGTCACGACGCGAGCAAGGCACGCCGGGGCGGGCGGGCGAGCACGGCGCACGGGTGGGGCGAAGCACGTGCGGGGCGGGGGGCACGACCGGGGCCGAGGCGGGCGCGGGCGCGGTGGGGACGGCCGAGCCGGGGCGGGCTCACCGGGGGGCGGCCGAACCGGGGTCGGGGCGGGGGCGGCTCGCCGAGGCGGGGGCGGGCGCGGGCTCGCCGAGGGGCCGAGGCGGCTCGCCGGAGCCGGACGGGGTCACGGCGGGGGCGGCCGGACGCGGGGCCGGAGCGGGCGAGGCGGCCGAGCCGGGGGGCGGGGGACGCCGGAGCTAGGCCGCGGCGAGGGGCGGCCGGGCGCCAGGGTCGGGGAAGAGGCGGCGCGGGCGGGGCTGAGCCGGGCGGGGTCGGGGGCGCGGGCGGCCGGGGTGGCCGGGGCCGGGGCCGAGCCGAGCTCGCCGGAGCGGCCGAGCCGGGGGCCGAGGCGGACGAGGGCGCGGGCGGCCGGGGTGGCCGGGGCCGGGGCGGGCGAGGGCGAGGCCGGGCCGGCCGGGCGAGGGGGAGGGCGTCGGAGGGAGGAGAGGGAGGAGAGGAGTGAGGAGGAGGGGGGAGCCTCACCGGAGAGGGACGGCGCGGCGGCGGCGCCGGGGAGGGGCGGCGGCGGCGCCGGGGAGGGGAGAGGCGGCGGCGGCGCTAGGGTTAGGGTGAGGGTGAGGTAGAGAGAGAGAGGGAGAGGGAGGGGATTTTTGGAAAAAGAAAAAAGGGGGGAAACGGTTGGGCCGACTGGGCCCAAAGGGGAGGGGGAGAGGGGCGCGCGGCTGGGCCGGCGCGGGGCCCACGCGGGAAGAAAGGGGGGGAGGGGGCGGCTGGGCCGCCAGCTAGGCCGGCCGGAGGGGGGGGCGGTTGGGCCGAAAGGGGAGAGGGGGGAAGAGAAAAGAAAAAAAAGAAAAGGCTTTTTCTTTTCCTAATTTCTAATTTCCTCTAGATGAAAGCATTCACACACATTTTTTAATCAATCAAAAAGTATGCATGGTTCGGCATGGTGCATCACACAAAATAAAGTGTTTTAAGGTTTTGCTTTACACGAGGTCTAAAGCCAAAACCCGCTGTGACTTTGGAAAAGATCAAGGCTTAGCGAGAAGAAAAGGGAAAAAGGAAAGAGTAACGCCTGAATTTGGTGAGAGAAAAGAAGAAAAAAAATTCTACCACCAAATTCAGGGCGTTACAAACCTATCCCCCTTAAAAGAATCTCGCCCTCGAGATTCAGGGTTGGCTAGCAAAGAGCTCAGGGTATTTAGCCATCAGATCATCTTCACGCTCCCAGGTTGCTTCTTCCTCTGAATGGTGATTCCATCTAACTTTGCACATTCTGATGGTCTTCCTTCGGGTGACTCTGTCTGCAACCTCAAGGATCTGCACTGGCTTCTCAACGTAGGTCAAGTCCTCCTGGACTTCAAGACCTTCCACTGGCAACTGCTCCTCTGGCACATGCAAGCACTTCTTCAACTGAGACACATGAAAAACATCATGCACAGCAGACAAATTCTCTGGCAAACTGAGCTGATAGGCCACTTCTCCACACCTTGAGAGAATTTGGTACGGACCAATGTAGCGGGGTGCTAGCTTGCCTTTGACTCCGAACCTCTTGACTCCTCTGATCGGTGACACTTTCAGATAGACAAAGCCTCCGACTTCGAAACTCAGCTCTCTTCTTCTTGTGTCTGCATAGCTTCGCTGTCTTGACTGCGCTATCTTCAGATTCTCTCGGACCATCTTGATGTTCTCTTCGGCTTCAAGCAAAATGTCTGGCCCAAACACTTGCTTTTCTCCAGGCTGATCCCATTGCAACGGAGTTCTACAACTCCTCCCATAGAGCGCCTGAAATGGTGACATCTTCAAACCGGCCTGGTAACTGTTGTTATAGGAAAACTCTGCATAAGGCAATCTCTTATCCCATCCGGACTGATCTTGCAACGCACAGGCTCTCAACATGTCTTCCAGAATCTGATTGGTTCTTTCGGTCTGACCATATGTCTGCGGATGATAAGCCGAACTGAAATTCAGATGCGTGCCCAAGGCTTCATGCAACTGCTGCCAGAAATGGGAGGTGAACTGTGTTCCTCTATCTGACACTATCTTCTTTGGCACACCATGAAGACAAACGATCCGAGACATATACAATTCTGCCAATACTGCACTGTTGTAGTTGGTCTTGACTAGTATGAAGTGGGCTGACTTGGTCAAGCGGTCCACTACTACCCAAATGGAATCGTAGCCGGCTCGAGTGCGAGGCAATCCGAATATGAAATCCATACTGATTTCATCCCATTTCCACTGAGGGATCTGCAACGGTTGCAACAATCCAGCAGGTCTCTGGTGCTCTGCCTTAATTCTTCGACAACTATCGCACATAGCCACATGCTCTGTGATTTCCCTCTTCATTCCGTACCACCAGAATTTCTTCTTCAGATCCTGATACATCTTCTCACTGCCAGGGTGAATCGAATAGGCTGTCTCATGAGCTTCCTTAAGGATCAACTCCCGAATGGACTGGACATTGGGAACACATAAGCGGTCTTTGAACCATATCACACCCTCTGCATCTTCTCAAAAATCTTTGCCTCTGCCATCTAGAATCAGTCGCCGGATCTCACTGATCTTCTCATCATTCTTCTGCGCTTCTTTGATTTCGCGCTCCAACGTAGGTTCCAACTCAACTGTGACTCCTCGCGAATTGTTCAGAAATCTGAGACTCAACCTATCGAACTCTTTGGCCAACTCATAAGGCATCGGACGAGCGACCATCAGATTGACTTGACTCTTTCTGCTCAAAGCATCTGCCACTACGTTTGCTTTGCCTGGATGGTAATGGATCTCCAACTCATAGTCTTTGATCAACTCTAACCATCTTCGTTGCCTCATATTCAACTCTGACTGAGTGAATATGTACTTCAGACTCTTGTGGTCTGTGTAAACATCACATTTCTGTCCATACAAGTAGTGCCTCCATGTCTTCAGTGCGTGAACCACTGCTGCCAACTCTAGATCATGGATTGGGTAATTCTTCTCATGAACCTTCAGCTGTCGGGACGAGTAAGCCACAACTCTTCCCTCTTGCATCAACACACATCCCAAACCTGTGTAACAAGCATCGCAATACACCGAGAAGGGCTTGTGCACATCAGGCAAGACTAGGACAGGCGCTGTAGTCAACTTTTCTTTCAGCGCTTCGAAGGCCTCTTGACATTTCTGGGTCCACTTGAACTCAACCTTGTTGCCTAGCAACGCTGTCATTGGTTTCGCAATCTTCGAAAACCCTTCAATGAATCGCCGATAATATCTGGCCATTCCAATGAAGCTCTTGATTCCTCGAGCATCTGTTGGCACTTTCCAGTTCAGAATGTCTGCCACTTTCTTCGGATCCACAGCCAATCCTTCTTTGTTGATTATGTGACCCAAGAACAGGACTTCATTGATCCAGAATTCACACTTGCTCAACTTTGCATACAACTGGTGCTCTCGCAATCTCTGCAATACCATCCTCAAATGACTTGCATGCTCTTCTTCGCTTTGAGAATAAATCAGAATGTCGTCGATGAATACCACCACAAACTTGTCGAGATAGTCCATGAATACACTATTCATCAAGTTCATGAAGAACGCTGGCGCATTGGTCAAACCAAAAGACATCACTGTGAACTCATACAAACCATACTTGGTAATGAATGCCGTCTTCGGAATGTCCGAAGGTCGGATCCTGAGCTGATGATAACCTGACCTCAGATCAATCTTGGAGAACACACTGGCTCCTCTCAACTGGTCGAACAGATCTTCTATTCTGGGCAAGGGATACTTGTTCTTGATCGTGACCTCATTCAAAGCTCGATAATCAATACACATCCTTTTGGTGCCATCTTTCTTCTCCACAAATAGGACAGGGGCGGCCCAAGGCGAGGTGCTTGGCCGGATGTAACCTTTCTCTGACAGCTCATCAATTTGCTTCTTAAGTTCAACCAACTCTGGTCCAGATATTCTGTAAGCTCTCTTGAAGATAGGGGCGGTTCCAGGAAGAAGCTCTATAGCAAACTCAACTTTCCGCTCTGGTGGCATACCCGGTAAGTCCTTTGGAAACACATCTAGGAACTCGGACACAACCTTGATACTCTCAATTGGGTCTGCTTCACTGCTATCGACAGCTATCTGATAACAACTTCCTTTCTTTGGCTCAGGCGGGACTAACTCGGTCACCACTTCCTCTCCTAGTGGGGACACCAACTTGATGGTCCTTTTATCACAACTGATAACTGCCTGATACTTATCTAGCCAATTCATCCCTAGGATGACATCTATTCCCTGAGTACCCATTACTATAAGGTTGGCGGGAAACGCTATCCCCCTTATTTCCACACTTATATTCAAACAAATGCTATCGGCTCGAATTCTACCACCGGCTGAGTCAATTTGAATGGGGGTTGACATGGTAGTAATTGGAAGATTATGTGTTTCTACCCATGATGCAGCAATGAAAGAATGCGTTGCTCCAGTATCAAATAACACTTCTGCAATATGGGAGTCGACTGGGCACATACCTACTATCATGCCGGGGGTCTCCTGAACTGCTTCAGCCTCCAAGTGGTTCAGCCTTCCATGATTATAGCGCGGCTGAGAGCGATTGCCTGCTCTAGGCTGAGACACGTTCTGCTTGGCTGGGGCATTGGGGCCTGACTGCTGCTGGGCTGCCTTCTTCGGACATTGCATCACCCAATGGCCTTGCTCTCCACAGTGGAAACATGCTCTGTTTCCAACCTGAGCTGGTGCTGTCTGACTGTTCTGCTGGTTTGCTGGGGCAGGAAGACGAGGTGCCTGCTGATTCTGCCTCTGAAACTGACCTCCTGACCGATTGTTCTGACGATTCTGGTACTGGTGCTGAGGGTACTGCCTTTGGAATTGCTGCTAAGGTGGGCGCTGGTTCTGCCTGAACTGCTGAGGTTGATTGCCTGAGAAACGAGGACGATTGCTGCTTCCAGGCTGGGGTCCACTGATCTTGCGCTTACGATCCTCCATCTCCTTACGCTTTCTCTCTGTCATGATTGCTCTGTCAATCAGGTGCTGGAATGTCGGGAAGGTATGATTCATCAGTTGGTACTGCAGAGGGTCAACCAAGCCTCTCAGGAAACGGTACTGTCGCTTGGCGTCGGTGTTGACATCTTCAGGAGCATAGCGAGACAATTGCAAAAACCTGTCTCGGTACTCACTGACAGACGATGACCCTTGCTTGAGGGCCAGGAACTCCTCCTTCTTCACTGTCATCAGACCTGCAGGTACATGGTACTGACGAAAGCTACCTCTGAACTCTTCCCAGGTGATGGCGTCAGGGTGGGCATGGGTGGCGAGGTAAGACTCCCACCATGACTGGGCTGCTCCTCTCAACAGACGGGGACCATACAGGACTTTCTCCCTGTCATCGCACTGAGCGGTATGCAACTCCCGCTCCACAGTGCGCAGCCAGTCTTCAGCATCCATGGGGTCAGAAGAGTGAGCGAATGTTGGTGGATGACCTCTCATGAATTCAGCACGCTTGTCTCTAGGCATCTGAGGCATCTGAGGCTAAGGTGGGGCCTGCTGCTGTTGCTGCTGCTGCTGAATGGCGGCCAGAGTCTGACCGATGGCTTGAACTGCCTGAGTCTGCATCAGAAACATCTGCTCGATCGACATCGGAGGCGGGGGCGGCAGGTGCTGTTGCTGGGGCACCTCCTCCTGTTGAGCGGCTCGCTCCTGCTGAGCACGCCTTCCTCCTCTGCGCCTGTTCTCTGACATCTGCAGAATGCAACCACACATCAGAACTGATCTGGCAAATCTTGCAGCATAAGAAAAGAGTATAGAATTCTTCAACAGCACTGAACAGATGAGCATCTTCACTGATCTCCAACACAGACCACACAGCTTCTCAGATAAAGAGGAAAGTGGAATAAAAGGTTTCCCAACTATATAGCTAACTCCATTAACATATAACAGGTAAACCAAAATGCAGGGGATACCCACATTCTGGTGACAGTCATTACAAAGATCCAAACCAAACATAGTTCATCATGACAAACATAAATGCACAGGATATAGCAAACTACCCTGTCTAACTAAGACTAACTAAGACCGAGACTAACGCTAAGACTGTAGCTTCTACGTATATATTTTGTATTAATTACAAGATCCAACTCTAACGAGCTATGGTTCCAGATTTATCTTGGTCTTGCAGTCGGGATTGCCATAAGGCTGGTGTCCACGCCGAGGTGAGCGGTACGGGTGCTGAGTCCCAACGGGAGCGGGGGAACCGTCGTCCAGGTGACGACGTTCCGCGCGCTCAGCCCGCAGCAGGGCGATCTCAGCACGAGCCCTACTCAGCTCGTCTAATGCATGGTCCAGCTCCGTGTTTAGCACGGCGGCTAGGTTGACTGTGCTGCTCAACCTAGGATTGCCCTCACCGACAGGTGAGACAATCACGCCTCCTGTGCTGCCAGATGGACGGCGGGGGTAATACTTCAGGTCAAGACCGTCAGCTACCCCACCGAGAACCGAGCAGTAGTGCGAAAGCGCACGCCGTGCAGCATCTTGCATGGCTGCCTCAGCTGAGTCCCGCTCAGAGATAGAATAGTGCTCTGAGCAGGCCTCCGCACCCTGGAGACTGTTCTCCGGACGGCGCACCAAGCAGGTTGCTTCCCAGCGGTTCGGGTAGACCCCGCGACTGTGCTGGTAGACCACACAACGATACTCGATGGACCAAGTACGCCGGTTAAGTGGCCGACGTAGCAGGGTGTCGAGCGCATCGTGGAAGTGACACCCGCGAGCAGCGTCGCGAGTGATGGGTCGAGCGACCCATCCTTCCGGCTCATGGTTAGCAGAGAAGTCGGTGTCGTGGCTCGAGCTGTCGTCGCCACCTCCGTCGTCTGGGTCTCCTCCAGCAGCTACTCTAGAAGCTGGGGCGCCCAGTGGTGGTGCAGGGGGCGCCTCCAGAGGAAGCACGGGGGAGCAGCTCCTCACGGACTCTATCTCCTGCTGGAGCGAGAAGGAAGAGCCCTGCTGCTCCTGTTGTCGACGTTCCTGCTCCTCATGCAGGCGGTGGTGCAGTCTCTCCAAGTGGCTGGACTGTCCGGCCACGGGACGGCGAAGCGGACGCTCAGCAAGGCGGGAGGGTAAGAAGGGGATGACAGACTTTTGTGCAGTGTGTCTAAGTCGAGCCATCTACAAAAGACATCGCAAGCAAAAGGGTGAGAACAGAATTAATATGACCAGCAAATAATGAATCATAAGTAAATGAAGGATTAGAATAAAACACAATTTTCAGCAAGGTATATTATATAGTAGAACATAGGTTTGGTCGGTATGACCAACTTTTGAAGGGATATCAAAGTCAAGGCAGGGACAGAGGTCTATAGTCCTTAGAACGACCATTCTACTCTAGGTTAGCGGTCCTACAGTCAGCACGACTTTGATACCACTTATGTCACACCCGGTTTTTAGAAGGCAAACCGAATGCGAACCATGTACGTGCCAGGATCAGTTATTCACGTACACAGCAGTTACATAACATGGACATCATCACACAGTGCTCAAAATAGTATTAAAAGGGAAATAATAGTCGATTACATCATACGTCTGAGACGTCCATATAGTCCTTACAATAAATCAAAGTGCGGAAAAGAAACGTAGATAACCGCGACCTTCACAGGCAGCCAACTGGGGGTTGCCGCTAACCCACGCCTAGAACTCGTTGTAGTCTTGGAACTCCTGGAAGTCTCCTTCCACAGCTTCATCTTCGCCTGAGCAGTGGTTGCAATGCTGACAACCTAGGGATGGGGGGGTTTGGTGTGTAGAGCAAGGGTGAGTACACATCAACATACTCAGCAAGTATCCTGTTTGGCTGTAGTGGACTAGCTTTATGTGGGGGATAAGTCAAGCAGTTGCTTTTAGTTGGTCAGATTATTATTTACTAATAGAAAGCCAAGTTTTAGCATTAACCCAAGTTATTAGCCCGATGTACCCTTTCCAAACGGAAAGAATACCACTTACCAGCACCATAGTCATAACCGAAACCATCGATCTCATAGCCACCTGTACCAAAGTATCTCTGATCAAGTACCACTAATCACTGGAGCTCCCTTGGCCGCTCATAACCGCGAGCACGGCTGATATATCAGTTTTCAAACACTCTACAGAGGTTGTGCACTTTACCCACAAGCCGTGATTCCCTTTCTGCCCGGAGATCATGACTCTCCATTGATCACTACCAAGGTGACCCAGCAGGGCATCACTACGTAGCCTTTACAAAGATTCCCCGGGGCTGTAGCCACCCGTTAGGTTTCCTAAATGCACCGCACTCCTCCCCAACGGGCGAACCCAAACTTGGCAGAGCGAGCCGCACACACCGAGCCCCATTGACGGCACGACGGCTAAGTGATCTACACCCCGGATCGTCTAATTATTCAGCTAAGGGCATCCCATTCCACCCTCATGGTTGCACTGTTTTCCCGGGCGGTCATCCATAGAACAGGTCCTTACGGAGAGGCACTCGAGAAACCGCTCGAGCCCCCTTGAAGACCACAAGTACAACATCATAATAGGAGAAGGGAAAACAGCGTATCATAGATAATCTCATCATGTTCATTGATTAGAGTTTGAGCAATAGCATAAAGCTAAACAATAATAATCCAACCCAGATAGGTAGACAAGGACATGGATAACAAAAGCTAGTCAATCCTTAGGCATAAATGTGTAAAGCGGGAGGTGAATTAAATAATGAATAGGACAGAGATAGGTCAAGGGACACTTGCCTCCACCAACCGACTGCTGCTCAGGGGCTTCTCCTGCGAGTTCCTCGGGCTCTTCAACCGGATCGTTCTCTATGCGAGTGCACACATACATACATCCATCCATTGAAATTAGGAAACCAACAATACACCATACAAGAGAACAAGTAGATTAAACATGCATAGAATATCACATACAATAATGAGTTTACCATTGTTAGAAAGAAACGAGGGAAGGTTTCGTAGGGGTTAAGGCTTATGCTCGAGATGCACTACGGGTAGACGAATAACTCAACGCTACGTGCTCTAGTTCCAATTGGTTCTAACAAAAGAATTAGCTACATGCACTAATATAAACGTGACCACTTTTAGTAGATTAACATTGAATGAGATAGATGATTAGTTATACAAATTAACTAACGTAACCAATTTCCAAATTGAGACTCCTATCTTATTAATATAAACACGTGATTAGCGTGCATAGGACACAGGGGGGTAGACGGGGGCGTCTGGGGGTAGACGGAGACACAACGGGTCGTGCCGAGGCACTGCGCACTACGCGAGCACGCGCGCGAGGCCGCACGCACACGTCACGAACTAGTCGTGCGCACGTCGGGGCCGTGCGCTAGCCGAGCTCAAGGCCACGCGCCATAGGCACGCTGAGCCGAGCTCGAGGCCGCGCCGGGGCCGTCACGACGCGAGCAAGGCACGCCGGGGAGGGCGGGCGAGCACGGCGCACGGGCGGGGCGAAGCCCGGGCGGGGCGGGGGGCACGGCCGAGGCCGAGGCGGGCGCGGCCGAGGCGGGCACGGGCGCGGCGGGGACGGCCGAGCCGCGGCGGGCTCACCGGGGGGCGGCCGAACCGGGGTCGGGGCGGGGGCGGCTCGCCGAGGTGGGGGCGGGCGCGGGCGCGCCGGGGGGCCGAGGCGGCTCGCCGGAGCCGGACGGGGTCGAGGCGGGGGCGGCCAGACGCGGGGCCGGAGCGGGCGAGGCGGCCGAGCCGGGGGGCAGGGGACGCTGGAGCTAGGCCGCGGTGAGGGGCGGCCGGACGCCGGGGTCGGGGAAGAGGCGGCGCGGGCGGGGCCGAGCCGGGCGGGGTCGGGGGCGCGGGCGGCCGGGGTGGCCGGGGCCGGGGCCGAGCCGAGCTCGCCGGAGCGGCCGAGCCGGGGGCCGAGGCGGACGAGGGCGCGGGCGGCCGGGGTGGCCGGCGCCGGGGCGGGCGAGGGCGAGGCCGGGCCGGCCGGGCGCGGGGGAGGGCGTCGGAGGGAGGAGAGGGAGGAGAGGAGGGAGGAGGAGGGGGAGCCTCACCGAAGGGGGACGGCGCGGCGGCGGCGCCGGGGAGGGGTGGCGGCGGCGCCGGGGAGGGGAGAGGCGGCGGCGGCGCTAGGGTTAGGGTGAGGGTGAGGGAGAGAGAGAGAGAGAGGGAGAGGGAGGGGATTTTTGGAAAAAGAAAAAAGGGGGGAAACGGTTGGGCCGACTGGGCCCAAAGGGGAGGGGGAGAGGGGCGCGCGGCTGGGCCGGCGCGGGGCCCACGCGGGAAGAAAGGGGGGGAGGGGGCGGCTGGGCCGCCAGCTGGGCCGGCCGGAGGGGGGCGGTTGGGCCGAAAGGGGAGAGGGGGGAAGAGAAAAGAAAAAAAAGAAAAGGCTTTTTCTTTTCCTAATTTCTAATTTCCTCTAGATGAAAGCATTCACACACATTTTTTAATCAATCAAAAAGTATGCATGGTTCGGCATGGTGCATCACACAAAATAAAGTGTTTTAAGGTTTTGCTTTACATGAGGTCTAAAGCCAAAACCCGCTGTGACTTTGGAAAAGATCAAGGCTTAGCGAGAAGAAAAGGGAAAAAGGAAAGAGTAACGCCTGAATTTGGTGAGAGAAAAGAAGAAAAAAAATTCTACCACCAAATTCAGGGCGTTACAGATGAGTTACAGAGTGGAAGCCTTTGTCTTCACCGAAGACTCCAATTTCCCTTTCAATATACCTATGACTTGGTTTGAAATAGACTTGAAAACACATTAGTCATAGCATAGAAAAGAGATATGATCAAAGGTATATAAATGAGCTGTGTGCAAATCAACAAAAGAAGTTCCTAGAATCAAGAATATTTAGCTCATGCCTAAGTTTGTTAAAAGTTTGTTCATCAAGTGGCTTGGTAAAGATATCAGCTAATTGATCTTTAGTGTTAATATATGAAATCTCGATATCTCCCTTTTGTTGGTGATCCCTTAAAAAGTGATACCGAATGGCTATGTGTTTAGTGCGGCTATGCTCAACGGGATTATCCGCCATGCGGATTGCACTCTCATTATCACATAGAAGAGGGACTTTGGTTAGTTTGTAACCGTAGTCCCTAAGGGTTTGCCTCATCCAAAGTAGTTGCGCGCAACAATGGCCTGCGACAATGTACTCGGCTTCGGCGGTAGAAAGAGCTACGGAATTTTGCTTCTTTGAAGCCCAAGACACCAAGGATCTTCCCAAGAACTGGCAAGTCCCCGATGTGCTCTTTCTATTAACTTTACACCCTGCCCAATCGGCATCCGAATAACCAATTAAATCAAATGTGGATCCCCTAGGATACCAAAGCCCAAACTTAGGAGTATAAACCAAATATCTCAAGATTCGTTTTACGGCCGTAAGGTGAGCTTCTTTAGGGTCGGCTTGGAATCTTGCACACATGCATACGGAAAGCATAATATCCGGTCGAGATGCACATAAATATAGCAAAGAACCTATCATCGACCGATATACCTTTTGATCGACGGATTTACCTCCCTCGTCGAGGTCGAGATGCCCATTGGTTCCCATGGGTGTCTTGATGGGTTTGGCATCCTTCATTCCAAACTTGCTTAGAATATCTTGAGTATACTTCGTTTGGCTTATGAAAGTGCCTTCTTGGAGTTGCTTCACTTGAAATCCTAAGAAATACTTCAACTCCCCCATCATAGACATCTCGAATTTTTGTGTCATGATCCTACTAAATTCTTCACATGTGGACTCGTTAGTAGACCCAAATATAATATCATCAACATAAATTTGGCATACGAACAAGTCATTTTCAAGAGTTTTAGTGAATAAAGTAGGATCGGCCTTTTCGACTTTGAATCCATTAGTGATAAGGAAATCCCTAAGGCATTCATACCATGCTCTTGGGGCTTGCTTGAGCCCATAAAGCGCCTTAGAGAGTTTATACACATGGTTAGGGTACTCACTATCTTCAAAGTCGGGAGGTTGCTCAACATAGACCTCTTCCTTGATTGGTCCATTGAGGAAGGCACTCTTCACGTCCATTTGATAAAGCTTGAAGCCATGGTAAGTAGCATATGCCAATAATATACGAATTGACTCAAGCCTAGCTACGGGTGCATAGGTTTCACCGAAATCCAAACCTTCGACTTGGGAGTATCCCTTGGCCACAAGTCGAGCTTTGTTCCTTGTCACCACACCATGCTCATCTTGCTTGTTGCGGAAGACCCATTTGGTTCCTACAACATTTTGATTAGGACGTGGAACTAAATGCCATACCTCATTCCTAGTGAAGTTGTTGAGCTCCTCTTGCATTGCCACCACCCAATCCGAATCTTGTAGTGCTTCCTCTATCCTGTGTGGCTCAATAGAGGAAACAAAAGAGTAATGCTCACAAAAATGTGCAACACGAGATCTAGTGGTTACCCCCTTATGAATGTCGCCGAGGATGGTGTCGATGGGGTGATCTCGTTGGATTGCTTGGTGGACTCTTGGGTGTGGCGGCCTTTTTTCTTCATCCTCCTTATCTTGATCATTTGCATCTCCCCCTTGATCATTGCCGTCATCTTTAGGTGGCTCATTTGCTTGATCTTCTACTTCATCAATTTGAGCTTCGTCCTCATTTTGAGTTGGTGGAGATACTTGTGTGGAGGAGGATGGTTGATCTTGTGCATTTGGAGGCTCTTCGGATTCCTTAGGACACACATCCCCAATGGACATGTTCCTTAGCGCGATGCACGGAGCCTCTTCAATACCTATCTCATCAAGATCAACTTGCTCTACTTGAGAGCCGTTAGTCTCATTAAACACAACGTCACAAGAAACTTCAACTTGTCCGGAGGACTTGTTAAAGACTCTATATGCCCTTGTGTTTGAATCATATCCTAGTAAAAAGCCTTCTACTGTCTTAGGAGCAAATTTAGATTTTCTTCCTCTTTTAACAAGAATAAAGCATTTGCTACCAAAGACTCTAAAATATGAAATGTTGGGCTTTTTACCGGTAAGGAGTTCGTATGAGGTCTTCTTGAGGATTCGGTGTAGATAAAGCCGGTTGATGGCGTAGCAGGCGGTGTTGACCGCCTCGGCCCAAAACCGATCCGAAGTCTTGTATTCATCAAGCATGGTTCTTTCCATGTCCAATAGAGTTCTATTCTTCCTCTCCACTACACCATTTTGTTGTGGGGTGTAGGGAGAAGAGAACTCATGCTTGATGCCCTCCTCCTCAAGGAAGCCTTCAATTTGTGAGTTCTTGAACTCCGTTCCGTTGTCGCTTCTAATTTTCTTGATCCTTAAGGCGAACTCATTTTGAGCCCGTCTCAAGAATCCCTTTAAGGTTTCTTGGGTATGAGATTTTTCCTGCAAAAAGAACACCCAAGTGAAGTGAGATTTTGGCAACTACTTTGCCGGATTTGTTAGTTAAAACATAAGATGCATCAAAAGTTTTAAATGAAAAGCTATGTTCATTTGATGCACTAGGAGTTTTCTTCTTAGGCAACTTAGCATGGGTTGGTTGACTAGAGCTAGATGTCTCACCCTTATACATGAAAGCATGGTTAGGGCCAGAGTGAGACTTCCTAGAATGAATTCTCCTAATTTTGCTCTCAGGGTAGCCGACAGGGTACAAAATGTAACCCTCGTTATCCTGAGGCATGGGAGCCTTGCCCTTAACAAAATTAGATAACCTCTTAGGAGGGGCATTAATTTTGACATTGTCTCCCTGTTGGAAGCCAATGCCATCCTTAATGCCAGGGCGTCTCCCTCTATAGAGCATGCTTCTAGCAAATTTAAATTTTTCATTTTCTAAGTCATGCTCGGCAATCTTAGCATCTAATTTTGCTATATGATCATTTTGTTGTTTAATTAAAGTCATGTGATCATGAATAGCATCAATGTTAACATCTCTACATCTAGTACAAATAGAAGTGTGCTCAACGGTAGATGTAGAGGGTTTGCAAGATTTTAATTCTACAACCTTAGCATGCAATATATCATTCTTAGTTCTAAGGTCGGAAATAGTAGCATTGCAAACATCAAAATCTTTAGCCTTAGCAAGCAATTTTTCATTCTCAATCCTAAGGCTAGCAAGAGACATGTTTAATTCTTCAATCTTAGCAAGTAAATCATCATTATCATTTCTAAGATTGGGAATTGAAACATTACAAACATTTGAATCAACCTTAGCTAATAAATTAGCATTTTCATTTCTAAGGTTGTCTATTGTCTCATGGCAAGTGCTTAACTCACTAGATAATTTTTCATATTTCTCAACTTCTAGAGCATAAGCATTTTTAACTTTAACATGCTTTTTGTTTTCCTTGATTAGGAAGTCCTCTTGGGAGTCCAAGAGATCATCCTTCTCATGGATGGCACTAATCAATTCATTTAATTTCTCTTTTTGTTGCATGTTTAAGTTGGCAAAAAGAGTACGCAAGTTATCTTCCTCATCACTAGCATTTTCATCACTAGAGGATTCATATCTAGTGGAGGATTTAGATTTAACCTTCTTCTTTTTGCCGTCCTTTGCCATGAGGCACTTGTGGCCGATGTTGGAAAAGAGAAGTCCCTTGGTGACGACGATGTTGGCGGCGTCCTCGTCGTCGGAGGAGTCGCTAGAGCTTTCGTCGGAGTCCCACTCCCGACAAACATGGGCATCGCCGCCCTTCTTTTTGTAGTATCTCTTCTTCTCCTTTCTTCTCCCCTTCTTGTCGTCGCCCCTGTCACTGTCACTAGATATAGGACATTTTGCAATAAAATGACCGGGCTTACCACATTTGTGACACACTTTCTTCGAGCGGGGTTTGTAGTCCTTCCCCCTCCTTTGTTTGAGGATTTGGCGGAAGCTCTTGATGACGAGCGCCATTTCCTCATTATCGAGCTTGGAGGCGTCAATTGGTTGTCTACTTGGTGTAGACTCCTCCTTCTTTTCCTCCGTTGCCTTGAATGCAACCGGTTGAGCTTCAGACGTGGAGGGACCATCAAGCTCGTTGATCTTCCGTGAGCCCTTGATCATAAATTCAAAGCTCACAAAATTCTCGATTACTTCCTCGGGAGTCATTAGTGTATATCTTGGATTACCACGAATTAATTGTACTTGAGTAGGGTTAAGGAATATAAGTGATCTTAAAATAACCTTAACCACCTCGTGGTCGTCCCACTTTTTGCTCCCGAGGTTGCGCACTTGATTCACCAAGGTCTTGAGCCGGTTGTACATATCTTATGGCTCCTCCCCTTGGCAAAGACGGAAGCGACCGAGCTCCCCCTCGATCGTTTCCCGCTTGTTGATCTTGGTGAGTTCATCACCCTCGTGCGCCGTCTTGAGCACGTCCCAAACTTCCTTGGCGCTTTTTAGTCCTTGCACCTTGTTGTACTCCTCCCTACTTAGAGAGGCAAGGATTATGGTTGTGGCTTGGGAGTTGAAGTGCTCAATTTGGGCCACCTCGTCCTCATCATAATCCTCATCCCCTACGGATGGTACCTGTGCTCCAAACTCAACAACATTCCATATACTTTTGTGGAGTGAGGTTAGATGAAATTTCATTAAATCACTCCACCTAGCATAATCTTCACCGTCAAAGGTTGGCGGTTTTCCTAATGGAACGGAAAGTAATGGAGTATGTCTAGAAGTGCGAGGATAATGTAAGGGGATCTTACTAAACTTCTTGCGCTCATGGCGCTTAGAAGTTATGGAGGGCGCGTCGGAGCCGGAGGTAGAAGGTGATGAAGTGTCGGTTTCATAGTAGACCACCTTCCTCATCTTCTTTATTTTGTCGCCACTCCGATGCGACTTGTGGGAAGAAGTCTTCTTCTCCTTCTTCTTTTCCTTCCTCTTCTCCTTGTTGCGGGACTCTCCCGATAGGGCTTTCTCGTTGCTTGTAGTGGGCTTTTCGCCGGTCTCCATCTCCTTCTTGGCGTGATCTCCCGACATCACTTCGAGCGGTTAGGCTCTAATGAAGAACCGGGCTCTGATACCAATTGAAAGTCGCCTAGAGGGGGGGTGAATAGGGCGAAACTGAAATTCTCAAAAATAATCACAACTACAAGCCGGGTTAGCGTTAGAAATATAATTGAGTCTGCGAGAGAGGGTGCAAAACAAATCGCAAGCGAATAAGGAGTGAGACACGTGGATTTGTTTTACCGAGGTTCGGTTCTTGCAAACCTACTCCCCGTTGAGGTGGTCACAAAGACCGGGTCTCTTTCAACCCTTTCCCTCTCTCAAACAGTCCCTCGGACCGAGTGAGCTTTCTCTTCTCAAATGCTTGGAACACAAAGTTCCCACAAGGACCACCACAAGATTGGTGTCTCTTGCCTCAATTACAAGTGAGTTTGATCGCAATGAAGAATCAAAGAAAGAAGAAAGCTGTCGGGGACCATAATTAGGGGTACCCTCAAGGCTCCTAATTCTCAGCTGGTAACCCCCATCAGCATAAAGCTGCAAAGGCCTGATGGGTGCGATTAAGTCAGGGATCAGTCCATTCGAGGGACTCGATCACGCCTCGCCCGAGCCTAGCCTCGGACAAGGGCAGCCGACCCCGGAGGATTTCCGTCTCGCCCGAGGCCCCCCTCCAGCGGCGAATATATTTCCGGCTCGCCCGAGGCCCTGTCTTCGCCAAGAAGCAACCCTGACCAAATCGTCGTACCGGCCTACCAAATCGCAGGAGCATTTAATGCAAAGGTGGCCTGACACCTTTATCCTGACGCGCGCCCCCCAGCCAACAGAGCCGAAGTGACCGCCGTCACTTCGCCGCTCCACTGACCGGCCTGACAGGAAGACAGCGCCGCCTGCGCCGCTCCGACTGCGGTGCCACTTGACAGAGTGAGGCTGACAGGCAGTCAGGCCCGGCCGCAGGCACCATAGGAAGCTCCGCTTCGCCCGACCCAGGGCTCGGACTCGGGCTAAGCCTCGGAAGACGGCGAACTCCGCTCCGCCCGACCCAGGGCTCGGACTCGGGCTAAGCCCCAGAAGACGACGAACTCCGCTTCGCCCGACCCTAGGGCTCGGACTTGGGCTCAGCCCCCAGAAGACGACGAACTCCGCTTCGCCCGACCCCAGGGCTCGGACTCGGGCTCAGCCCCCAGAAGACGACGAACTCCGCTTCGCCCGACCCCAGGGCTCGGACTCCGCCCTGGCCTCAGCCGACGGTCTTCGCCTCGCCCGAACCAGGGGCTCGGACTCGACCTTGGCCACGGAAGACAGATTCGACCTCGGCTTCGGAGGAGCTTCCGCATCGCCCAACCTAGGGCGCAGACCAGTCACGTCAACAGGAGGCGCCATCATCACCCTACCCCGAGCTGACTCGGGCCACGGGGAACAAGACCGGCGTCCCATCTGGCTCGCTCCGCCAGATAGGCAATGATGGCGCCCCGCATACTCTGTGACGACGGTGGCTCTCAGCCCCCTTATGGAAGCAAGAGGACGTCAGCAAGGACTCAACAGCTCCGACAGCTGTCCCTCCGCCAGGCTCCAGCACTCCTCCGACGGCCACAACATCACACCAGCTGGGTGCCAAAATCTCTCCGGCTGCCACGACGGCATGTACTTAGGGCACTAGCTCTCCTCCGCTAGACACGTAGCACTCTGCTATACCCCCCATTGTACATCTGGATCCTCTCCTTACACCTATAAAAGGAAGGACCAGGGCCCTTTTGGAGAGGGTTGGCCGCGCGGGGACGAGGACGAGACAGGCGCTCGCGTGAGGCCGCTCGCTCCCTCTCCCGCGTGGACGCTTGTAACCCCATACTGCAAGCGCACCCGACCTGGGCGCGGGACGAACATGAAGGCCGCGGGATTCCCACCTCTCTCACGCCGGTCTCTGGCCGCCTCACTTCCCCCCTTCGCGCTAGGCCTCGCGTCGACCCATCTGGGCTGGGGCACGCGGCGACATTCACTCGTCGGCTTAGGGACCCCCCCGGTCTCGAAACGCCGACAGTTGGCACGCCAGATGGGGGCCTGCTGCATGTTGACGAACAGCTTCCCGTCAAGCTCCAGATGGGCAGTCTCCAGCAACCTCTACAACCCGGGACGGTGCTCCGTTTCGGGAGTCTTGAGTTCAGGTCCCTCGACGGCAGCTACGACATGATACTCATTCCACCGCCGGGCGGCAGCGGTAACGACGGCCGACAACCCGCCCGCCGACGGCGGAATCGACGACGTCTTCCCCGCGTGGTGGAAGAACAACCTTCGAGCTCATCCCGCCCTCTTCCCCGCCGACGGAGGGGAAGGCGGGGCAACCAAGGCCAAGCGGGAGGCAGCGCCTCGTCGGCTGTCGAGCGAGTCGACCGCGCCGGCACCCCAACGGGGGGCGCACCGGGCATCGACCCCGCGCTTGAGACGAAGGCGAGCGCCGTCTCCCCGCAACACGCCAATCCCGAGCAAATGGACGACGCCAGCACGCTCGCGAAAGGCTTGCTGGGTGTCACCCTCGTACCTGAGACGACAGTGCAGTCAGTCCCCGACGTGACTTTATCGCCGCTCGTCGACCAAGAGGTACCGACCGATTCCCATCCCACGTCATTTGGATTCAGCCTCAACCCGCCTAGCGACTTCGCTTTGGCGGGCGCTCTCGTAGAGGCGAGTCCAAACCCTCTGGGGTTTCGTATGCGGCCACCTTGGGACCGACTGACGGACGTCTCGACCTACGGGCCCTCTGGGTCCGAGGAAGACAACGAGCCCAGCTTCTGTTGGGATTTCTCTGGACTTGGCAACCCCAGTGCCATGCGGGACTTCATGACCGCATGCGACTACTGCCTTTCCGACTGTTCCGACGGTAGCCGTAGCCTCGGCGACGAGGACTGCGGCCCAAGCCGCGAATGTTTCCACGTCGATCTAGGGGGTCCCTCCGAAGGCAACCATCTCGGCATGCCGGAGGATGGTGATCTCCCTAGGCCGGTGCCTCGCGTTGACATCCCACGGGAGCTAGCTGTGGTCCCCGTTCAGGCGGGGGGTCATGACCCACAGCTCGAGCAAATCCGCGGGGTGCAGGCCAGGCTCGACGAGGGAGCAGGAGCGCTTGAGCCGATCCGCCGGGACACCGGGCAGGCATGGGCGGCCCAACCTCCGGCCGGAGAAATACGTCATCTACCCCAGGGCTTCCAGCACCGCATCGCTGACGATGTCAGGGTCAGGCCGCCACCCGCATCCAGTGGGGTTGGCCAGAACCTGGCTGCAGCAACAATGCTCCTCCGCGCGATGCCAGAGCCATCAACCACCGAGGGGCGGCGAATCCAGGGAGAGCTCAAGAATCTCCTGGAAGGCGCCGCGGTCCGACGGGCCGAGAGCTCCGCCTCCTAAAGGCAGGGGTACCCCTCGGAACCTCATGCCGCGACTTCCTGATTCATGCGGGAAGCCTCGGTCTACACCGGGCGCACGCGCAACACAGCGCCTGCGGCCCCGGGTCGCCTCGGCAACGAGCACCATCACCGCGATCGTCGAGCCCACCTCGACGAGAGGGTGCGCCGAGGCTACCACCCCAGGCGTGGGGGATGCTACGACAGCGGGGAGAATCGGAGTCCCTCGCCCGAGCCACCCGGTCCGCAGGCCTTCAGCCGGGCCATACGACGGGCGCCGTTCCCGACCCGGTTCCGACCCCCGACTACTATCACAAAGTACTCGGGGGAGACGAGACCGGAACTGTGGCTCGCGGACTACCGTCTGGCCTGCCAGCTGGGTGGAACGGACGATGACAACCTCATCATCCGCAACCTCCCCCTGTTTCTCTCCGACACCGCCCGCGCCTGGTTGGAGCACCTGCCTCCGGGGCAGATCTCCAACTGGGATGACCTAGTCCAAGCTTTCGCCGGCAATTTCCAGGGCACGTACGTGCGCCCCGGGAATTCCTGGGACCTCCGAAGCTGCCGACAGCAGCCGGGAGAGTCTCTCCGGGACTACATCCGGCGATTCTCGAAGCAGCGCACCGAGCTGCCCAACATCACCGACTCGGATGTCATCGACGCGTTCCTCGCTGGCACCACCTGCCGCGACCTGGTGAGCAAGCTGGGTCGCAAGACCCCCACCAGGGCGAGCGAGCTGATGGACATCGCCACCAAGTTCGCCTCCGGCCAGGAGGCGGTCGAGGCTATCTTCCGAAAGGACTAGCAGCCCTAGGGCCGCCCATCGGAAGATGCCCCCGAGGCGTCAACTCAACGCGGCGCCAAAAAGAAGGACAAGAAGAAGTCGCAAGCGAAACGCGACACCGCCGACGCGGACCTTGTCACCGCCGCCGAGTACAAAAACCCTCGAAAACCCCCCGGAGGTGCCAACCTCTTCGACAAGATGCTCAAGGAGCCGTGCCCCTATCACCAGGGGCCCGTCAAGCACACCCTTGAGGAGTGCGTCATGCTTCGGCGCCACTTCCACAGGGCTGGGCCACCCGCGGAGGGTGGCAGGGCTCGCGACGACGACAAGAAGGAAGATCACCAGGCAGGAGAGTTCCCCGAGGTCCGCGACTGCTTCATGATCTACGGTGGGCAAGCGGCGAATGCCTCGGCTCGGCACCGCAAGCAAGAGCGCCGGGAGGTCTGCTCGGTGAGGGTGGCGGCGCCAGTCTATCTAGACTGGTCCGACAAGCCCATCACCTTCGACCGAGCCGACCACCCCAACCATGTGCCGAGCCCGGGGAAATACCCGCTCGTCGTCGACCCCGTCATCGGCGACGTCAGGCTCACCAAAGTCTCATGGACGGAGGCAGCAGCCTCAACATCATCTACGCCGAGACCCTCGGGCTCCTGCGTGTCGATCTGTCCTCCGTCCGGGCAAGCGCTGCGCTCTTCCATGGGATCATTCCCGGGAAGCGCGTCCAGCCCCTCAGACAACTCGACCTTCCCGTCTGCTTCGGAACACCCTCCAACTTCCGAAGGGAGACCCTGACGTTCGAGGTGGTCGGGTTCCGAGGAACCTACCACGCGGTACTGGGAAGACCATGCTACGCGAAGTTCATGGCCGTCCCCAACTACACCTACCTGAAGCTCAAGATGTCGGGCCCCAACGGGGTCATCACCGTCGGCCCCACGTACAAACACGTGTTCGAATGCGACGTGGAGTGCGTGGAGTACGCCGAGGCCCTCGCCGAGTCCGAGGCCCTCATCGCCGACCGGGAGAGCCTCTCTAAGGAGGTGCCAGACGTGAAGCGTCATGCCGACAACTTTGAGCCAGCGGAGACGGTTAAGTCCGTCCCCCTCGACCTCAGCGGCGACGCCTCCAAACAGATCCGGATCGGCTCCGGGCTCGATCCCAAATAGGAAGCAGTGCTCGTCGACTTTCTCCGCGCGAACGCCGACGTCTTCGCGCGGAGTCCCTCGGACATTCCCAGCATACCGAGGGATGTCGCCGGGCACTCGCTGGACATCCGAGCCGGAGCCCGACCCGTCAGGCAGGCTCTGCGCCGATTCGACGAGGAGAAGGGCAGAGCCATAGGTGAGGAGATCCGCAAGCTAATGGCGGCAGGGTTCACCAAAGAGGCGAAAGGCGTCAAGCTCAATCCCGAAAGGTGTCTTCGGGGTGCCCCGAGGCATGCTCTTGGGGTTCATCATCTCCAAGCGAGGCATCGAAGCCAACCCGGAGAAGATCGCGGCCATCGCGCAGCACCCCAAGCCCTTGTTGGAGACACCCGGGGGCTACACGCACCCCTGGGAAGGGCCGCTTGTCATCGCCAAAGTTCTGAAGCTCGGAACGTACAAGCTGGCCAACAGCCAAGGCGAGGTCTACAGCAACGCTTGGAACATCCAAAAGCTACGTCGCTCCTACCCTTAAGATGTTTTCAAGTTGTTCATATACCTCGCTCCCATGCAAGTTTTAGTCGTCAAGGAAGGGTCAGCCTTGCCTCGGTAGAGCCCGACCCTCCCTCGGGGGCTAAAAAGGGGGGAACCCCTCTGCGTCAAGATTGGGGAACCCCTCTGTGTCCAAAATTTTCAATCGAAAAGGCTTTTGCGTTCCCCTGGCTATGTCGGAAGCAGGACCCCAAGGAGCTAACGCGGGTGCATGTAAGTGGCAAGGCCGACTGAGCCGAGGGACTCCTATGCCTCCGGGTTACGGACACCTCACTCGTCACCCGCCACGAAAAGTGACCCCTACTTGGGGAAGCCACCCTGCTACTAACAGGCGAAGCCGGACACGCAAAATGAAAGGGAAAGGAGTACGACTTCATGCAACGGTAACAAAGTGTTCAGGCCTCAGCGGCTGCAGAAAGACACACGTGCATCCAACAGAAACTGCTCCAACAGAGTTAGGCGTCGCCTCGGGAAGGAGCCGCACCTTCGGCTTCGTCCCCACCCTCGGCAAAGTCCATCCCGGCTTCCGACGACGGCGCAGGCGGGAGGATCTCTGCCTCAAAGGTGGTCGCCAGCACTGCGCTCGGACCCGCGGTGGCCGCATCGAGCCTCTGGACTTCTGCCAGGGCGGCTTCATCTTCGTCGGGAAGGCAATACCCCTCGCTGACCCGCTCCAGGTCCACAACATAGTGGGAAGCGAGCACGGCGAAGGCCCGCCTGACGTTGTGGTGTAGCGCCTCGCGGAGTCTGCCGCGCACATGATCGCCCAAGACCTACAGGCGACTTTGAGGGGAGCTTCCTGAGGGGACGTCGCCGGAGCCAAGGACCCGGCAAAAGTCCGAGACGGCCTCGGACATGGCCGCGTGGTTGGCCTCCCTCTGCTCGGCCGCCCCGGCAAGCGCCTCGGCGGACTCATCAAGGGCGGACTCGAGCTCTGCGAACAGTCAGAAGAAAGATCTCAAACACAAGCAGAGGAAACAAGCAGGAACGAAAACTGAAGATGGCCAAGGCGTACCTCCGGCTCGGGCACGCTGCTCCGAGGCTGCGACCTGGGCTACGGCTAGGTCTGCTGCAAGGGTTTCAGCCCGGCTTTCGGCCTCGGCAGCTCGGCCCCGAGATTGGTCCCGCTCCTTGAAGACTCGGTCGAACTCCGACTGCTGTCATTGCGCTTCTGCGCGCGCCGCTGCCGCCTCGGCTCTTAGATCGTTGCAGAGCAACCGAAGGTCCGCCACCTCGGCACCCTGCTGAGAGAGGCGCGCAGTAGCCCCGGCGAGCGAGGTCCTCAGGGATCACAGCGAGCCCCAGACGTCGACCTCGCGGCGGATGAACGACGACTTGGCGGCGCTCAGATCCGTCAGATCCTGAGGGAAGGAAGCGGGGCGTCACGAAAGACGCCTTGGTCACAAAAGAGAAAAGGTATGCCTAAAACCGTTACCTGGAGGATTTTGGGGACGTCCCTGCAGAAAACCTCCAGCGACGACCGGAGCGACCCCACCGTTGCTTTGGCACACTCGCGGAGCTCGTCCCAGGACTGGTCCTCCCGTTCATCGTCGAGAACGAAGACGGGATCCGAGGCCTCACGGGTCCGGAACCGGAGCAACTGGCGCCGGCCCTCGGAGCTCCGCCGCACAGCGACGAGGCTGCCGCCCGGCGGGACGGATCGCGTCTCCACGCCCCCCTCTTCCGAGGCACCAAGCGCCGACGCCTCAGCCGTCTCAGCGTCGGCAGCGACCGGTTGCTCCCCGACTGGGACGACGGCGACTTCAGTAGCGACAAGTGCCGGCACCGCCGGCACGTCCGGTGGGCCCGAGGCCACGTCCGCGTCAGTCGCCTCCCCTAGCACAATGGCCGCCTCAGCAGAAGAGCCGGCCTCGGGAACTCGCTCCATGGCGACTGGTGCCGCCTGAGCCCCCTGCTGTGGAGCACCTTGCGAGAAGGACAGCTGAACGGCAAGGCCCGGAGCGGCACCGGCCGCGCAAGCTGGCGCCGTCTTAAGGGCCTTTCGGGGAGCCAGGTCGGTCAGGCCATGGCTTCGCTTGCTGAGGGGAAAAGAAAAATCACGACCGGGACATACGAATGAAAAGCCAGGACGAAGACATTCCAAGATACTTACCCGCTCCGGGCCATGATCAACCGTGCCTGGGGGGAGGTCTCTCGGATCTCGACCCCCGGAGCCGCCGCCGAGGTCCGCTTCGCCGGCAGCTTTGGCACCACCCTTGCTTTGGGCGCCCTAAACGCCCGGGGGGCGGACTGCCCAGACACTGCCATGGCGACCTGAGGATCGCTCTCCTGCGCTGCCGGTGTGGGCGGCGGCTCTCGGGGAGCAGACGCCTCGGCCTGGCTCCCCGGGGTCGCCTCAACTCCTCCAGCCGAGGGGTCAAGTACCCTCTCGGATTGCCCCCGCTCCTCGGGCCGGGACCCCGGCGTCCCGACTCCGGGGACTGACGGCATCAGCCCGCTCGGGGGCTGGCTTGACGGCCCCTGGCCTAACCCCAAGCCAGGGCTGAGGCCAAGGCGGGCAGCCATGTCGTCTTCCTCGTCATCATCTTCATCATCGTCGTCATCGTCAGGCGTTTCCGGCGACGGCTCCCTCGGGAGCCCCTCCCTCTCCTGCCGACGGCGAAGCTTTTCCAAGGCGTCTCGAGCCCGCATCCGCTCGCGGGCCCGGACCTTCTTCGTGTCCTTCTTTTTCTTCTTCTCCTCCGCGGTAACCCGCCACGCTGCTCGGTCCACCGCATCCTGCGGGACCCGTGGCAGGGAAGGCTTGTGCCACCCCACCTCCTGAAGACGGAGGGAAATCCCAACCGTAAGAACCAGGAGCAACTCGATGCAAGAGGAAGGAAGGAGCGGACACTCACCAGAGTCACGCACCCTTGGTCTGGGCGCATCAAAGGCTGAGAGATGGTGCTGGGGTCCGGTTTCCCCAACGCGACGGCCACCCGCCCATGGAGGACGTCGAAGGGAAGAGGGTCCGAGGACATCCGCGAGCCCTCCAAGTCAGCCTCCGGTGTCATCTCCCAAAGCGGCAACCGACGCTCCGCCAAGGGAAGCACCCTCCGGCGGTGGATAGCGGCAATCACTCCCGCGGTGGTGAGTCCCCCCTTCCGCAATGCCTCCAAGGCCTTGAGAAGGGGTTCGAGGTTCTTCTGTCTTTCGTGCGGGGTCCCGTGGTGCCAAGCGTCGGTGGCGATGGTGACTACTCGCTGGGAGAACGGCGGGAGCAACTCGCCGTCATTCCGGAGGTAGAACCACCGGCGCTGCCACCCCTTGTTCGAGGACGCGAGGATGGCAGGAATATACAGCGACGCCCGCGACTGCCTCAGCAGGAGGGTGCAGCCGCCGGCCCGCACTGCCGCGCGGACCTTCCTCTCCCCCGTCGGCGAAGCAAAAAGCTCCGCGAAAAAGAGATGGGTCCACAAATCCCAATGGGGGGCGATCCCCAAGTACCCCTCGCACACCGCTACGAAGATGGCGGCCTGCGATATGGAGTTGGGGCTGAGGTTGTGCAACTCCACCCCGTAGTGGTGCAGGATCGCCCGCATAAAGCGGCTCGCCGGCACACCAAATCCCCGCTCGTGGAAGGAGACGAAGCTCACGATGTACCCCGGCGGTGGGGACGGAGCGGCTCCGCCCACAGAGGGAATCCATTCCGGCCGCCGCTCATCGGTGAGAGGGCGAAGTAAACCCTCGCCAACAAGATCCTCCAGATCACTCGCCGTCACCGTGGAAAAAGGCCATGGGTCGCGCGGCGAGATGATGGTCACCCGGTCGGCCATCACCGAGCGGAAGGGGTGGCGGCGCAAGGGACAGGGAGGGCGGTTTCGTCTTCTCTGGCTAAGTCTCTCGGGTTGCGAAAACCTAAGAGGGATGCAGGAAGCGGAGCAAAGAACCATCGCCAGACCCTCTCCCGAGTATATAAAGACCAAGGCGAGACCGGTTCAACGTTCCACCCGGACCGGACGCGGGATTCAAAAACGCAAAGCGAAACAGTCGTTCCCCGAACGGCTCGCGCACGCGCAACGGCCGCCCCGCGAACCACTCGCCCCGTAGCATTAACTCTGCGGCGGGACAGGCGGCGCCTCTGGCAGGAGAAGCGAACGACGCTTCGCCTTCGCCATAATGACCGCGACAAAAAAGGTACGCTGCGTCGTTCGATTTCGTATCCTTTTCCTTTTTTCCTCTTTCTCTCTCTTGCAACAGGGACCGGGAAAGGGGGATATCCAGAAAAGGATCCTTCCCCGTGAAGGAACCAGGCTCCGAGCCTCCCTACTGATCAGAGGTTCGAAGGCTGGCCCCTCGGAAGGGTTCGACAGCCGCCTCAGATCACGTGGGCCCTACACCCACTACTGGTCAGAGGTTCGAAGGCCGGCCCCTCGGAAGGGTTCAACGACCGCCTCAGGCTACTCGGGCTCCGCGCCCACTACTGATAAGGGGTTTGAAGGCTGGCCCCCGAAGGGTTCATAGTCGCCTCAGACACAGAGCGAGGGATGACCATGGGTACGTTCGATACATAACCAAGGCTCGGGCTGCGCTCCCGAGGTACCCTAGGACATTTCCGAGACCAGCGGGAACGATCTTGTAACGGAATCCCATCAGAGGGAGGCATCGAGCCCTCGGACCCCGTCACCAGGGGACCGGGTCCGGCAGATCACCCGCAGGTACTTTTGGGCGTGCCTCCGGGCCCCTAGCCGACCCCTAACGAATGGAGCACAGACGTCCACTCAGATTACCCGCCTACAGCTCACCGGAAACACCATGTTCGGCGCCCATCGAGGGCAACATGGTGCTTTCCCCCCCTCCTCCTTGCAGAAAGGCGACGCAGGGGAGTATGTAAAAAAGTCGAGTCTGTCCCTGATCGCCCTCTCGCCCTGTGTAGAGGCTCGGGGGCTGCTCTCGCAAACCTGGCTCCGGCCGAACCGTTGACAGCGTCAACATACCAGCCCGAGAACTTGGGACCCGACCGTACACCCGGGCTACGGCCAGCTCGCATGAGGGAACGACCAGACCAGCCGAAGCATTACGCGAGGCAATAAGACCTCGGAGGAGTGAAACCACTCCTCCGAGGCCTCGGGGGCTACACCCGGCGGGTGCGCTCGCGCGCACCCACCGGAACAAAACGCAACCGAGAAAGGCTGGTCCCCTTGCAAAAAAGACGACGAACTCCGAGAAAGGCTCGGACTCGGGCTCAGCCCCCGGAAGACGACGAACTCCGCTTCGCCCGACCCCAGGGCTCGAACTCGGGCACAGCCCCAGAAGACGACGAACTCCGCTTCGCCCGACCCCAGGGCTCGGACTCGGGCTCAGCCCCCAGAAGACGACGAACTCCGCTTCGCCCGACCCTAGGGCTCGGACTCCGCCCTGGCCTCAGCCGACGGTCTCCGCCTCGCCCGAATCAGGGGCTCGGACTCGACCTCGGCCACGGAAGACAGATTCGACCTCGGCTTCGGAGGAGCTTCCGCATCGCCCAACCTAGGGCGCAGACCAGTCACGTCAACAGGAGGCACCATCATCACCCTACCCCGAGCTGACTCGGGCCACGGGGAACAAGACCGGCGTCCCATCTGGCTCGCTCCGCCAGATAGGCAATGATGGCGCCCCGCATACTCTGTGACGACGGTGGCTCTCAGCCCCCTTACGGAAGCAAGAGGACGTCAGCAAGGACTCAACAGCTCCGACAGCTGTCCCTCCGCCAGGCTCCAGCACTCCTCCGACGGCCACGACATCACACCAGCTGGGTGCCAAAATCTCTCCGGCTGCCACGACGGCATGTACTTAGGGCACTAGCTCTCCTCCGCTAGACACGTAGCACTCTGCTATACCCCCCATTGTACACCTGGATCCTCTCCTTACGCCTATAAAAGGAAGGACCAGGGCCCTCTTGGAGAGGGTTGGCCGCGCGGGGACGAGGACGAGACAGGCGCTCGCGTGAGGCCGCTCGCTCCCTCTCCCGCGTGGACGCTTGTAACCCCCTACTGCAAGCGCACCCGACCTGGGCGTGGGACGAACACGAAGGCCGCGGGATTCCCACCTCTCTCACGCCGGTCTCCGGCCGCCTCACTTCCCCCCTTCGCGCTCGGCCTCGCGTCGACCCATCTGGGCTGGGGCACGCGGCGAAATTCACTCGTCAGCTTAGGGACCCCCCGGTCTCGAAACGCCGACAAAAGCAATCCAAGCGCAAGAGCTCGAAAGAACACAAGCAAATCTCTCTCACTAATCACTAGGGCGTTGTGTGGAGTTTGGAGAGGATTTGATCACTTGGGTGTGTCTAGAATTGAATGCTAGAGCTCTTGTAAGTAGTTGAAGTGTGAAAACTTGGATAATTTGAATGTGGGGTGGTTGGGGGTATTTATAGCCCCAACCACCAAACTAGCCGTTTGGTGGGGCTGTCTGTCGCATGGTGCACCGGACAGTCCGGTGCACACCGGACATGTCCGGTGCGCCAGCCACGTCACCAAGGTCGTTGGGTTCCGACCGTTGGAGCTCTATCTTCTGGGCCCGCCTGAATGTCCGGTGGCACACCGGACATGTACTGTAGAGTGTCCGGTGTGCCAGCGCGCGCGTGTCTGACTTCTGCGCGCTCTGGCGTGCATTTAATGCGCCTGCAGGTGACCGTTGGCGCGAAGTACTCGTTGCTCCGCTGGCTCACCGGACAGTCCGGTGCACACCGGACATGTCCGGTGAATTATAGCGGAGCAAATTCCCGAAGCTGGCGATTTCTAGAGCCGCTCTTCCCTGGGGCACCGGACACTGTCCGGTGTACACCGCACAGTCCGGTGAATTATAGTGGAGTGCCTCTGAATTTTCCCGAAGGTGAGGAGTTCAGCGTGAAGTCCCCTGGTGCACCGGACACTGTCCGGTGGTGCACCGGACAGTCCGATGCGCCAGACCAGAGGTGCCTTCGGTTATCCCTTTGCTCTTTTGTTGAACCCAATACTTGGTCTTTTTATTGGCTAAGTGTGAACCTTTGACACCTGTATATCTTATACACTAGAGCAAACTAGTTAGTCCAATTATTTGTGTTGGGCAATTCAACCACCAAAATAAATTAGGAAAATAGGTGTAAGCCTAATTCCCTTTCACATTTTGAGAAAGACAGGATATGTAGCGCATGCCAAGCAGGAAAGCAAGTTGGTGCCCATCATCCACACAAGAACATCATGACGACCGACAGGCCACTAGAGCTCCTACACATGGACCTATTCGGCCCGATCGCTTACATAAGCATCGGCGAGAGTAAGTACTGTCTAGTTATTGTGGATGATTATTCTCGCTTCACTTGGGTGTTCTTTTTGCAGGAAAAATCTCATACCCAAGAGATCTTAAAAGGATTCTTGAGACAGGCTCAAAACGAGTTCGGCTTAAGGATCAAGAAAATTAGAAGCGACAACGGGACGGAGTTCAAGAACTCACAAATTGAAGGCTTCCTTGAGGAGGAGGGCATCAAGCATGAGTTCTCCTCTCCCTACACGCCACAACAAAATGGTGTAGTGGAGAGGAAGAATAGAACTCTATTGGACATGGCAAGAACCATGCTTGATGAGTACAAGACTTCGGATCGGTTTTGGGCCGAGGCGATCAACACCGCCTGCTACGCCATCAACCGGTTATATCTACACTGAATCCTCAAGAAGACATCTTATGAACTCCTAACCGGTAAAAAACCCAATATTTCATATTTTAGAGTCTTTGGTAGCAAATGCTTTATTCTCGTTAAAAGAGGTAGAAAATCTAAATTTGCTCCTAAGACAGTAGAAGGCTTTTTACTAGGATATGATTCAAACACAAGGGCATATAGAGTCTTTAACAAGTCCTTCGGACAAGTTGAAGTTTCTTGTGACGTTGTGTTTGATGAGTCTAACGGCTCTCAAGTAGAGCAAGTTGATCTTGATGAGATAGGTATTGAAGAGGCTCCATGCATCGCGCTAAGGAACATGTCCATTGGGGATGTGTGTCCTAAGGAATCCGAAGAGCCTCCAAATGCACAAGATCAACCATCCTCCTCCACTCAAGCATCTCCACCAACTCAAAATGAGGATGAAGCTCAAGTTGATGAAGTAGAAGATCAAGCAAATGAGCCACCTCAAGATGACGACAACGATCAAGGGGGAGATGCAAATGATCAAGACAAGGAGGATGAAGAACAAAGGCCGCCACACCCAAGAGTCCACCAAGCAATCCAACGAGATCACCCCGTCGACACCATCCTCGGCGACATTCATAAGGGGGTAACCACTAGATCTCGTGTTGCACATTTTTGTGAGCATTACTCTTTTGTTTCCTCTATTGAGCCACACAGGGTAGAGGAAGCACTTCAAGATTCGGATTGGGTGGTGGCGATGCAAGAGGAGCTCAACAACTTCACTAGGAATGAGGTATGGCATTTAGTTCCACGTCCTAATCAAAATGTTGTAGGAACCAAATGGGTCTTCCGCAACAAGCAAGATGAGCATGGTGTGGTGACAAGGAACAAAGTTCAACTTGTGCCCAAGGGATACTCCCAAGTCGAAGGTTTGTTTTTCGGTGAAACCTATGCACCCGTAGCTAGGCTTGAGTCAATTCGAATATTATTAGCCTATGCTACTTACCATGGCTTCAAGCTTTACCAAATGGACGTGAAGAGTGCCTTCCTCAATGGACCAATCAAGGAAGAGGTCTATGTTGAGCAACCTCCCGGCTTTGAAGACAGTGAGTACCCTAACCATGTGTATAAACTCTCTAAGGCGCTTTATGGGCTTAAGCAAGCCCCAAGAGCATGGTATGAATGCCTTAGAGATTTCCTTATCACTAATGGATTCAAAGTCGGAAAAGCCGATCCTACTTTATTCACTAAAACTCTTGAAAATGACTTGTTTGTATGCCAAATTTATGTTGATGATATTATATTTGGGTCTACTAACGAGTCTACATGTGAAGAATTTAGTAGGATCACGACACAAAAATTCGAGATGTCTATGATGGGGGAGTTGAAGTATTTCTTAGGATTTCAAGTGAAGCAACTCCAAGAAGGCACTTTCCTAAGCCAAACGAAGTATACTCAAGATATTCTAAGCAAGTTTGGAATGAAGGATGCCAAACCCATCAAGACACCCATGGGAACCAATGGGCATCTCGACCTCGACGAGGGAGGTAAATCCGTCGATCAAAAGGTATACCGGTCGATGATAGGTTCTTTGCTATATTTGTGTGCATCTCGACCGGATATTATGCTTTCCGTATGCATGTGTGCAAGATTCCAAGCCGACCCTAAGGAAGCTCACCTTACGGCCATAAAACGAATCTTGAGATATTTGGTTTATACTCCTAAGTTTGGGCTTTGGTATCCTAGGGGATCCACTTTTGATTTGATTGGTTATTCGGATGCCGATTGGGCGGGGTGTAAAATCAATAGAAAGAGCACATCGGGGACTTGCCAGTTCCTGGGAAGATCCTTGGTGTCTTGGGCTTCAAAGAAGCAAAATTCCGTGGCTCTTTCTACCGCCGAGGCCGAGTACATTGCCGCAGGCCATTGTTGCGCGCAACTACTTTGGATGAGGCAAACCCTTAGGGACTACGGTTACAAATTAACCAAAGTTCCTCTTCTATGTGATAATGAGAGTGCAATCCGCATGGCGGATAATCCCGTTGAGCATAGCCGCACTAAACACATAGCCATTCGGTATCACTTTTTAAGGGATCACCAACAAAAGGGAGATATCGAGATTTCTTACATTAATACTAAAGATCAATTAGCCGATATCTTTACCAAGCCACTTGATGAACAAACTTTTAACAAACTTAGGCATGAGCTAAATATTCTTGATTCTAGGAACTTCTTTTGTTGATTTGCACACATAGCTCATTTATATACCTTTGATCATGTATCTTTCATATGCTATGACTAATGTGTTTTCAAGTCTATTTCAAACCAAGTCATAGGTGTATTGAAAGGAAATTGGAGTCTTCGGCGAAGACAAAGGCTTCCACTCCGTAACTCATCCTTCGCCGTCGCTCCGAGCAACTCTCCATCTTTGGAGGAGAGATCACTCTTCTACTTTGGTATATTCTTCACTCATTTATTTATGACCAAAGGGGGAGAGAGTAATTCCAAGGGCTCTAATGACTCCGTTTTTGGCGATTCATGCCAAAGGGGGAGAAAGTATTAGCCCAAAGCAAAAGGACCGCACCACCACCTAATTTTAAAAAAAGAGTTTCTCAATTGGTATGATTCTCAATTGATAAATTTAAAATTGGCATCTTATTGTGTTCAAAAGGGGGAGAAAGTAGCTTTTCAAAATTGATATATCAAAACCCTATTGAACACTAAGAGGAGGATTTCATTTAGGGGGAGTTTTGTTTAGTCAAAGGAAAAGCATTTGAAACAGGGGAAGAAAATTTCAAATCTAGTGAATGCTTCTCAAAATTCTTACTTATTTACCTTTAACTACCTGCAAAAGACTTTGAAAAGGATTTCCAAAAACATTTGCAAAGACAAAACATATGGTGCAAGCGTGGTCCAAAATGTTAAAAATGAAGAAACAATCCATGCATATATTATAAGTATTTATATTGGCTCAATTCCAAGCAACCTTTGCACTTACATTATGCAAACTAGTTCAATTATATATTTCTATACTTGCTTTGGTTTGTGTTGGCATCAATCACCAAAAAGGGGGAGATTGAAAGGGAATTAGGCTTACACCTATTTCCTAAATGATTTTGGTGGTTGAATTGCCCAACACAAATAATTGGACTAACTAATTTGCTCTAGTGTACAAGTTATACAGGTGCCAAAGGTTCACACTTAGCCAATAAAAAGACCAAATATTGGGTTCAACAAAAGAGCATAGGGATAACCGAAGGGGCCTCTGGTCTGGCGCACCGGACTGTCCGGTGTGCCACCGGACAGTGTCCGGTGTACCAGAGGACTCCAAGTCAAACTCTTCACCTTCGGGAAAATCCAGAGGCGCTCCGCTATAATTCACTGGACTGTCCGGTGTACACCGGACAGTGTCCGGTGCCCCAGGGAAGAGCGGCTCTGGAACTCGCCAGCCTCGGGAAATTGCTCCGCTATAATTCACCGGACTGTCCGGTGTACACCGGACTGTCCGGTGAACCAGCAGAGCAACGACTACTTCGCGCCAACGGTCACCTGCAGGCGCATTTAATACGCGCCAGAAGCGCAGAAGTCAGGCACGCGCGAGACGGTGCACCGGACAATCTACAGTACTTGTCCGGTGTACACCAGATAGCCAGGCGGGCCCAGAAGTCAGAAGCTCCAACGGTCGAATCCCAACGACCTGGTGACGTGGCTGACGCACCGGACATGTCCGGTGTGCACCGGACTATCCGGTGCACCATACGACAGTCAGCCACCACCAAACGGCTAGTTTGGTGGTTGGGGCTATAAATACCCCAACCACCCCACATTCAAGTCATCCAAGTTTTCCCATTTCAACTACTTACAAGAGCTCTAGCATTCAATTCTAGACACACCCAAGTGATCAAATCCTCTCCAAACTCCACACAACGCCCTAGTGATTAGTGAGAGAGATTTGCTTGTGTTCTTTCGAGCTATTGCGCTTGGATTGCTTTCTTCTTTCTTTGATTCTTCATTGCGATCAAACTCACTTGTAATTGAGGCAAGAGACACCAATCTTGTGGTGGTCCTTGTGGGAACTTTGTGTTCCAAGTGATTGAGAAGAAAAGCTCACTCGGTCCGAGGGACCGTTTGAGAGAGGGAAAGGGTTGAAAGAGACCCGGTCTTTGTGACCACCTCAACGGGGAGTAGGTTTGCAAGAACCGAACCTCGGTAAAACAAATCCACGTGTCTCACTTCTTATTCGCTTGCGATTTGTTTTGCACCCTCTCTCACGGACTCAATTATATTTCTAACGCTAACCCGGCTTGTAGTTGTGATTATATTTGAGAATTTCAGTTTCGCCCTATTCACCCCCCTCTACTCGACTTTCACTTACAAAAAGCAAAAGTATTACATCCGCTTTCAAGCGGAATCCTAGTTCCATCTCTACTCTGTAGGTATAAACTACCCGACGCCAGCAGAGTCGCGCTGGAAGTTCACGACCATTGTCCTTGTGAAATCCTCCAGGACGGCGTGATAGCGGCGATGGCCGCCTCAATGCGTGCGCCATTGCGAAGAGGTCCTCGCCCCCGTCCTCCTACGGGGGGCGGCAATGAGGCCATTAAAGACAAAGAGTTGGAGGCTCGACAGCAGGTGGCGCTGGTGGTCTCGCCAGCGGAGGCAACCACCTCTGCAGCGGGCAGCCTCACCAGCAGCGGCGACCACCTCAGCACCGACGACAGCGGCCACCTCTGCACCGGTGGCTTACTGGCGATGACGGCCGCCTCAGCGCGTGCGAAGAGGTCCTCACTCTCGTCCTCCTATGAGGGTGAGGAAAAGACCATCCAAGAACGCAACCGCCACCTCCATGGCGTATGACGTCTTGTACGACCCCCAGACGGTGTCAGAACAGTGCGGGCGGCGGCGCGGGGGACGCCACGGACGTGGCGGACCTGCGCACGGCGCGACTGTTGCCCGTGCGGTGGGCAGACAGCCACGCCCCGATCAGCGGCGGGAGACAGCGTCGGAGGCGGCACCAAAGCCATCCAAGCCAAGGAGCCAGACACGCGAGAGCTGACGGCGCCTGCAGCCGGCCGGCCCCACGTAGCCAAAGTTCGCCTCCTCCGCAAGGCTGGTGAACATCCTTCTCCTCCAAATGCTGGAGGAAGAAGCGGGTCACCAGCCCATGCAGAAGGTAGGATCCCAACTTGGCTCGCCTTCCACCCCAGCGAGGATGATGAACATCCTTGAAGCTGAGGGCAGGGGGAGGCCGCAGCCCGACTTGCTTCTCTCCACCATGAGGCTGGTGGTCATCCTTGTAGATGACCACTAGCGGGAGACCGCAACCAGGCTGCATGATGAAAATCCTTGAAGCTGAGCGATGGCAGAAGAGCGCCAACCCCCACGAGGTCGCGCTCCTCCAATAGCAGCAAGAAGAAGACAAGATCGGCAGCACCACCATGCAGGAAACGAAGAGAGCGAGCTCCCCAGCGGTGAGACCGCTGGGGGGGCCTAACACAGATCCCTTCAGCGAACACCGGCGCGCCCCATCCAGAGGCTCGGAAGGCAGAAGGGCGAGGTGAATGCAAGAAAAGCGAGGCATGGCTACTGCCCGAGGGAGGAGCTCCTTTTTAAAGGCAGATTTCCCCGCTCGTGCCCCGAAGCGTCACGGGTGAGTCTCCCCCAATGCACACCAAGGCACCCAGCCTATGGCATGGGGGCCCGACCCTGCATGACTCGCAGCTGGCTCGCTGGGGCGAAGAAGGCGAATCGCCGCGCAAGGAGCGTGTTACCACCCCGCGGTAGGTGCGTCGCTTCATCTTCGCCGCGACCAACGGTCCAACCTCAGGCACGGGGGCCAGGTCTACATGTCAGGCACCTGGCGTGCCGGTTCCTGCATGCAGAGAAGACAGAACGTCGTGGGAGAGGCACGCCACCGCCTGCGGTGACGCGCCTCCCCGCCTTCACCAAAAGCAACGACCCAGTCTCTCACGCAGGGGCCCAGACCCACGAGTCATCCACCGCGGGTGATAGTCCCTGGGTGCAGAGGAGTCAAACCGCCGCTCGCGCCAATGCTGCGCCTCCTCAGGACAGCTGCAGAAGACGGGGAGGTTAAATTTTCAAAGCTAATGCAGCAGTATCAAGGCGCCCTGCACGTGACCCAGCGGAACAATCAAATACGGAAGTCACGGGTCAATAGCGGATGAGCCGGAGCAGTATGGCAGTCGCCAATCAAACTTTGGCCCCACCTGCACGCTCGTTCCCTCCCCTGAGGCGGGCCCGAGGGCCACTGTCTGTACCCTAGATTAGGGGTACCCCCTACTACGGTATGAAGGCACGATGCCTGTGCGGCTATCCCTAGCCGCGCGGGGAACAGCCCCAGGGGTATCTCGTGAGCAGTTTAGGTGGCATTCTCGGAGACAACGCCATCGGGCCTAGAAGGCGCAGGACCCCTGTGCGCACAACCCGGACCCCCGAAGTAAAGCAGCCCGGAGCCATTGGATAGAGTTCGGACCCCACCAAGTGAGCTCCGGACCACCCATAACAAGGTCCTGGGAGAGGAAGTGTCGTGACCTAGGCATGGGTCCGGTGTTGACGTGTGTCCAGGCTCTATCCGGTGCGCCTTCGCTCCCCGCTAGGCCGAGGGCCCAATGCTGCCACATGGTTTATTTCCCGTGATGTAGGCCAGCGGGCGGAGCATGACATAAGGGCTCTGGGCCGCGCGGCCTCCTCATTTATTGCGGAGAGGATGCACCGCCTGTCCACCCTGCTGTCAGGTGATGTGCCCCTTCGGCATTTAATGTGTCCTGTCCACTCCGCTGGCAGACGGCGCCTAGGTCATACAACAGGCGGTGTGTCCGTCGAATCGGAACAGTGTCAAAGCAATTAGACACCCATATGAGGAAAAGAAAGTATATTTCACACAAATACAGGAAAGTTGCAGAAAGGATATTGAGCGCGCATTTGGAGTTCTTCAAGCACGGTGGGCGGTGCTGCGTGGTCCAGCGTACGGTTGGGATTGTAATCGTTTAACGGAGATAATAACAGCATGCATCATCATGCACAACATGATTGTCGAAGACGAAGGTCAGTTTGCTGCAAATACAGATTTCGGAGACAACACTTCAGGCATTGAACCATCTCAAATAATTCAAGAAGGACAGTCAGAATGGGTTATCAATCACTTCGATCTTCGTCGCCAAGAAAGGGCATCGACACTACAAAATGATCTTGTCGAGCATTTGTGGGCTTGACGTGGAAGCATGTGAACTTTTCGTTTCATAACTACGTAGTTGGATCTTCAATTCAATAAGTTTCATGTCCTCTGTCATGCCATTGTTATGGTTCTTGAATTAAATAATGTAATTCTACAATTTGTAACCGATGTCGTGTGTTCATGGACAAAGTGATTGAAATTTAGTATGTCACATTACACATGTACAACCAATTTTCAACAAGTAAACCACAAGATAAGAATGCAACAAATAATAATGATAGGTCTTTCCACAGACGACTTAATTATTATGTAGTACACACGTAACAACATTAAATAGAACCAACATGTCATGCAAAACTTATGGTTACAACAACTTTATAATGTTTGACAAAACAAATAACACAATTGTCGGTACCTTGGATTAGGGGTACCCCCTACTACGGTATGAAGGCACGATGCCTGTGCGGCTATCCCTAGCCGCGCGGGGAACAGCCCCAGGGGTATCTCGTGAGCAGTTTAGGTGGCGTTCTCGGAGACAACGCCATCGGGCCCAGAAGGCGCAGGACCCCTGTGCGCACAACCCGAAGTAAAGCAGCCCGGAGCCATTGGATAGAGTTCGGACCCCACCAAGTGAGCTCCGGACCACCCATAACAAGGTCCTGTGAGAGGAAGTGTCGTGACCTAGGCATGGGTCCGGTGCTGACGCGTGTCCAGGCTCTATCCGGTGCGCCTCCGCTCCCCGCTCGGCCGAGGGCCCAATGGTGCCACATGGTTTATTGCCCGTGACGTAGGCCAACGGACGGAGCATGACGTAAGGGCTCTAGGACGCGCGGCCTCCTCATTTATTGCGGAGAGGATGCGCCGCCTGGCCACCCTGCTGTCAGGTGATGTGCCCCTTCGGCATTTAATGCGTCCTGTCCACTCCGCTGGCAGACGGCGCCTAGGCCATACAGCAGGCGGCGTGCCCGTCTAATCGGAACAGTGTGCCTGCGTTGTAGGATACGCTATGTCCACCGGCGCTTGAGCATTACCAGACAAGCTACCCCAGCACGCCAACACTACGCGGACCACGGGTGTCAGAACATGGGAAGATTGCTCCAGCAGCCAACTATTGCTGCCCCAAGTCTTACATCCAGTGTGCTCCTGGGCCCACATGTCGGGGCTCAGTGCTCTTGTACACGCCCCCCTTGTGCTATAAAAGGTGGAGCATGTAACGTTACATGCAGGCTGAATTTTTAGACTCAGACCCAAGTCATTCAAGACAACTCAAGCTCTCAAGCAATACAACACACAGTGGAGTAGGGTATTACGCTCCAGCGGCCCAAACCACTCTAAACTCTTGCGTGTTCTCGTGTTCATTCCTACATCTCGCAACAAGCAAAACACTTAAGCCCCCTCCACATCTTAGGACTTAGGGCGGGTGCACTCCGCCACCCGGCCGGAGAATTTCCTCTCCGACAACAATGAACTTACAAAATAATCCTGAAACAGGTTTCGGCACCAGTAGTACGCCATGTCACACAACAGTATATTTACTGAAAACTAAAAATGAGCTGTTGCAAGTGTTTTTTGTGCTCCTTCATCATAGTCCAAACTTCAGGATCCACTTCGTCTTCACTAGTTGACTGCAGCATCTGCAATTGTTCTTTGGCCAATTGGAGTTCTTCAAGTTTCAATTCCCTTTCACGAATGCTTAACTTTTTAGCTTCCAATTCCAACCTCTTTTTCTCTAGTTCCATGTCTTGTTCAGTGCACTTTTCTTTCTTCTCACCCTTTTCTATGCAGCACTGAATTTGTTTTTTCAGTTAAATCTTGCAGACGGCTTAAGTATTCCGTCGACGATGATGACGCAGCTTTCTTTCTCTCAGATTTACTAGAATCACGACCAAGAGGCCGTTTTCCTGTCAAACCAGCAGAACCACTATCAGATTCATGTCCACCAACTGATGGAGTACTAGAAGATCCAATTGATTTTCCATGTAATCCTCGGAATGAAGTTCCTTGACAGATGCTCTCCCATTTGGGTTCCCGCTTCAGTTGATGCCAGTAATGCATAAAATGGAATGGTTTGTTCTCTTCATGTGCAAACAATGTAGCCACCTTGGAAGTCTGCAAAAGTCATGATTCAATCAGAATATTTGGACCACATTGAAACAATGGAGCTAAGTAGAAATAATTCAAAAATTGTGTACGTTAGTGCTAACCTTATCGTCGTCAGTCAAGCCACTTTGTTTCTCTCTGAGAACTCTTGCGTAGTAGCCTGAGAACTTACTCACATCTGCTCGAATCTTGTCCCATCTGCTGCTAAGTGCTCGGTTCAGTCTACAAGGGAACTCAACCCTTTGTTCGTTGTACCTTTTTTCTATTCGTGCCCAATGTCCCTCCTTCCTTTGTCCAGTGTGGACAATAGGATCACTGCTAATTTGCAACCATGTAGTGCAAAGTAGAAGGTCTTCAGGAGCAGTAAAGTTTTGTTCTTTAGTTTGTTAACATGTGTTGGATTCTTTACAGGACTATTGATGTCCTGAACACTATGTTCAGCATCAGACTCCAAGTTCACATGTATTGAAGGTACCGTATTGGAACCCTGCAATGGTGTACTAGTATTTGAACCTGGAAAGGAATCTGCAAAAGGATTGACTTGAACTGAACCTAGAGGATTCCTGACAAAGTTCATGTAATGGTTCTAATACAGAGCAGATTGTGAGGCTGGAAGCATGGTTGATTCGGAACTTATATTTCCTGTCTAAATGGGAGCCCACATTGTTGTTGGACCTTGAGCTGGATTAGGAAAATTAAGGTTGCCCATCATGCTGCAATCCATAGGTTGCTGGTGCATGAAGCCTCTAGGCCATAACGGGGGTGGAGGAGGAAATTGCTGACCACTTGAATTGTTTGACATCGCCTGAGAATTTGTGGCATTGTTTGCTGGGTCCATTCTATGATTTGTGCACATGGGAGAAATGAAGTGAAATGGTGTAAACTGAATGCAATGCACATTATAATGAACAATCATATGTCAGATAAAAAGGTAAACATGAGAACAAACGAAGCATTTATATAAGCATAATAATGATCAAAGGTTGTGATTAACTGTTTGACTAGCAACAACACAACTTCATGATAACAGAGTCATCATACTACAAATTACTAGACAAATCCTTACATCTAACTTGCTTATGGGAACTACATACCACTAAGACTGAAACATAGATGACAACTGAAATGTTGTTTCAGAGCACACAACCTAACAGTTGTTGCCTGTAGACGACTACTTATAAGTTCAAAAGGATGTCATCTCTCTTAAGCTGGAATACATGGCTAATAAATATTCCAGTAGCTATTGTGCGTAGACCTATCAGAATCGCTGAAGTACCACTCATCACTGACTTCGGGGCAGTACAACTCGTCTTCATTAAAAGATCGATCAGTAACTGTTGGAGGGGTCGATGGAGTTGTAGGTTCAAGACTTATGTCATCCCCCCTGGTACTTAGCAGTTTCTGGAAATGCTTGCACTTTTGCCTCTAAGGCATCTTGTTGTAGCAATTCTAGTATTTCTTTGATGGCAAACAAGGTTCTAGCTACGATCTCTTCATCATGCATGTGGTCTAAAGCATGATCTACTAAACCACCGAGTGATTTGGTGGCATCCTCGGCACAGTCAACAAGTACTTTGAGCAAAACCTTCATGTTTTCTTCTATCGAGGATGCCATGATGAAATGTGCTGCAAACAATTAATATATGAAGTAACAAGTGCATACCCTTAGAAAGCATATATGCACATGGAATGAATAAGTACACTAATTGAAGAACAAAATTCTAGGCAGGGACATATAATGTTAATGAAAGCATGACTAATATTGATGGGAGGAACATAAAATGTTCATGGAAGCATGACTCATATTGTACAGAATATTGTGAGCATTGTATGTGACTATACTTGAACAAAAAAAATTTAGTACATGCAAACATAGAAAACTCTCACATACTGATGATGTATGTTAACAGGCTAATATTGCTGAAGAATAGCATCAGAACTTGTAGTTCTCATGATGTACTGATAAACTATATGAAAGAGCAAACATATATTGTACCATTGATTGGTAACATAGGATCAGAACACCTGAATAAGGAAAGCACTTAAAGTTCGAAAAAACATTAACAACTCCTACTTTTTACAGAACATGAGGCACACAAATTTATGAAGTAATCAAGATGTCATATGTACTACAAAAATGAATTTATGAACTATAGAATGACCATGAATTAGGCAGGGTTTAGGTGTGAGGTATTCGGGTTAATCCAGGATCAAGCATGCACATGTCTGTTTACGAAGGAAATTTTAGGTTGTTGAAAGAGCACACATATATTGTATCATTATTGGGTACCATAGGATCAGAACACATGAATAAGGAAACATGTTAATGTTCCAAAAAACATTAACAACTCCTGCTTCAAACAGAACATGAGGCACACAAAAATGTGGACTAATCAAGACGTCATATGTACTAAACAAATGAAGTTATGAACTATATAATGAGCATGGATTAGTTAGGGTTGAGGTATGAGGTATTCGGGTAAAGCCAGGATGAAGCATGCACATGTATGTTTAGGAAGGAAATGAAAGGTTGTTCAAGTGTGTTAACTAAACCCTAAACGGTAGAGCAGATCCATGTACAGTACTGCTGCTGCTAGTATTCGAAACGGCGCCTTCGGTGAACTACGGAACTAAGCACATACAAATTCCAAAAATAAAGGATGACTGATGAACCTGGGAGCAGATTGAAGATGACGGTCGTACCTGAGGAACGGAAGATCTAGGCCGCAACACGACGAATCGAAGCGATTAACTCCGGATCTGAGGATGCCGTCGCCGGTCGGAGTGGAAAAGAACGGATGCGGCGACGAAGCGCCTCGGTGGAGTCGAATTTGTGGGCGCTTCGTCTTCCTCCGTGAACGGGATTGAGTGCTGAGGAACTCGACGTGCTCTACTTGGTCCTGCTCGACGCATACCTCGACCGGCTTGGAATCGCCCTTCCGCCGGCAGATCCGCCGCCGCGTCGCCCGATCTCGGCCGACTTCGACAGAAGCGTCGAGAGGAAGCGAAGTGAACCGGGAACTTTCCTCGGTGTGGCGTGGGCGACGGCTTCCGCGATAAGCAGGAGCGGGAGAGCGAACAGTGCACCGCTTCATCTGGCGTGAGAGAGAAGGGGACCGCGTCGGAGAGAAGCACGTAGGGCACGCCGTTGCGGGGAAAGGGGGACATTGTTTCCCCTAAACGGTGAATAGTGTTAGAGGAAGGTCAGCTTCCAGTTGTTTTCGCCCCCTTGTTGGCTTGGCGTGTCGTGGCCTCGGTCAATGCAGATGCAGCGCAACTCTAGCTACAACTCCAAAGAAAGGAGCTAGGGATGCCATCGGAAGGGATCCCCCGGCGGCCGCGCGCACGCGGCTTCCTCCTGTGAGTTGGTTCTGAGCTTGGTCCCCCTCTTCTTCGTCGACTTAACACCCGTGGTTCTCGCTTCTCTCCCCCTCTCCTCGCTTGGTCTTCTTCGTGCTGGGGGATGGATTTGTCTCGTCTGGACTTTCGGCCGGGGGTGCTTTTTGAAGCTGATGTTTGGCGCCGGTTTTCCTCTCCTGTTTGCCCCGGAAGCCCGCGCTCCCCATTGGCATTCTGGCTTGTTGTCTCGTTTGGAAGATGCATCTTCAGGCTTGATCCTGTCTCGGTTGGTCACATCCTTCAAGCTGCTTTTGGTGGTTCTGCCAGGGGATTCATGGTCCTCCCGCTTGCCGATCGGGTTTTCCGTTTCTCGGTTTCCTCAAGGGATATTGGGTTCCACATCTACAACTCCAGATGCATCGCTCGTTCTGAATTCAAAGCTTTCTTCAACTTGTGGAACTCGGGGGGACCAAATTGGAACTATGAGCTCAAGCTATTCCTTCAGGAGGAGAATGCCAGCTGGTGGTTTGTCTCGGGCAGGAAAAAAATCTCATTCGCTGATGTGGTTAGGCGCTCGCCTTTGACTGGTGCAAATGCTGTTCCTGTTCGTCGACTTCGTCGTTCTTCCTGTTCAGCTGGAAAATTGATTGCTCCAAGGACTTCTGTTTTCAATAGATTGGGTTTCCCCTTCGGAGCTCGGGGTCCGAGGTCTCCTGCCAACTCTTCGACCTCGGGGGCCTCGTCGCGTGATCTTCATCGTGAGTCTGCCCCTGCGGCGTGTTCTCCCAGGCCTAACGGGTGCAGGAATGGGCGCGGATGTCGGGGCTGTGATGATTGCTCCCTTTCAAATTCAAAGTCAATTTCAAATTCTTCTGTTGGGCGACATTGGCCTCGTAGGTTGCAGTGGCGGCCCATTCTGCGTAACGGGCCCCTCAGGCCTGTGCTTGGGCCTGGAAGGACGGACTTGTCGGGCTCGGCTACTTCAGCCTTGTTCTGCCTTTTTTGTAAAGCCAGGGGGCATTTGGAATTGTTCTGCAAACGTAAAAAATCAGAATTTGGTTTCCCTCTCTCCTCGTTCCCTTCCTTCGAAAGTATCTGCCCTTTGGAAGGGTCACTCCGTCCCTTGGACTTCGGGTCCTGGTTCCGCTCATCCTCCAGGGCTCTGACGGGTGGGACTCCACCTTCATTTGCCTCCTTCGGTGAATTCGCCAAAGCGGTTTCATTATTAAAAAAATCCGAACAGGCGCCAGAGACGTCCTTGGAGCTCGCGTTGGGTGTCACTTCAACAAAACCCCAACCTGCTTCTCCACCCTTTGCTCTCCGGCGATCGTCTGAGAATCTGTCAATGGCGTACCGGCGTGTGGACCCGGGGCCGTTCCTCCCTCCAGGATTCAGCGCCGCGGTGGTCCAACATCGTGGGATTATGGTCAGGTCAGTTTCGCAGCGTTTACCGCCTTTTCATGAGGACTGGGCGATTATAAATATCCATCCTTTACCGGAGCACGAGGTCTTGTTCCCTGCGGTTAGGGATGTGGTCAGGGAATACCTTGTGGAGCATCAGAGGGTTGGTGTCCGTGCCATTCAGCGCTCACATTTGGGACAAGTGTTGGTGCAATTCCGTAGTGTGCTGGAGCGGGATAACTTGGTTCTTCTTGGTCCCCAGCAGTATTTGGACGCTACATTCACCGCGGTCCGTCACAATGATGCCTGGAACCACCGTGCCCTTCTCTTCAACCATGAATGTTGGCTTATGCTTCTGGGCTTTCCCTTGGATTATCGTTCTTCGGAGTATCTGCAGGCCGCCATTGGGGCATTTGGGAGGCTGATTCTATGGGAGGAGGACCGAAGCAATATCTCTAGAACCCTACTCCGTGTTCGGGTCACTTCGCTTGAGGAGGTTCCTCAATTTATTGTTTTTTCGGAGGCTGAGGGTTTTGCTGGGGATTCCTGGACGGTGCAATGTGAAATTATCCAGCAGCTTATGCTTGGCGGTCAGGCTCAGGATGAGGACCCCATCCCTCCGCCACCTGAGGATGGTCATCAGCTCCCACTGGCCTTCTTCGGGCTGGGCCAACCTTTGCCCCCGGCTGGGCTCGACCTTAACTTTCCTCCGGAGCCGGTGGGTGGAGTGTTGCCGGCTCAGCAGGACGACTTGGGGCAGGGAGAGTGGGATCAGTGGATTGTGAATGAGCAGCCCGCTCAGCAAGACCCTCAACCCCCCTTGCCAGATGAGCAACTAATTCAGCAGGAAGAGCTGCAACACAGCAATCAGCATTCTGGCTTGTCGTCTGACAGCTCCACTGGTGCTGCTCAGCTTGCACCCCCCGCGAATGGTCATCATGCAGTAAATGGTCATGCTCTGATTGGGAACGGAATGGAAATCATTGCTGGCCCCTTCAATGGGCCGCAGGAGGTTGATGGACCACCACCTCAGGTGGATCAGGCCCAGGATTTGGAGGTTGTGCCCCCTCAGGTCCAGGTTGATGTGCCTAACAACATTCACCATCAGAATCTGGAGATGAATCTCATGCTACACCAGGACTGGCAGCCTGACCCCGTCTTTCAGTTGATTGAGGAGAGAAATAGAGCTGTCCAGTTCTCTAGGCTCTGGGCAAAATTCTTTGCTCCGGCTGGACCGACTGATCACTCGGTGGGTGTCCCTGAGAAGTGGGCACCTTTTTCATTTCGAATCTTCTTCAGCCGGAATCCTTCAACTGGTCAAAGACTTTTCTTCTGTCAGGAATCCCCTTAAAGTTGCAGGAGCAAGGTGTGAATTCCATCCCCTTTGTGGTTCCTAAGGATTGCCCAGTTGACCCCTCCCTGGGGGATGTCACCTCTGGGGCCTCCAAGGATTCCACTGGTTCTGGTGGGCTGACTCCAATCATTGTGGAGACAGGGCTCAGAAGAAGCAAAAGATTGAAGGAATCGCGTGACGGGTTCAGGCATGGGGCATGTCCAAAAAGGAACTGCCTCATGTGCCAGCATAACTTCGATGGCCCACCCCCGCTATCCTCCAAGGTGCTGCGGAATCTGGGAACCAGGCTTTGCAACCTGTCTGAGGAGGACCTGTCTGAGCAGAGGCTGAAGCAGAAAAAATCGTCTGTGGGACCTGTTGGGCCGCGGAAGGTTGACAGGAAGGATCTGACAGATGAGAAAACTGATGATTCTTCTGATGAGGATCAACAAGATAATCACTAGGTGGATGCTGGCGGATCTAGGCTTGTGTGTGAGCCCCATTAACTTTTGGATGTACTTGATCCTTCTTTTGGTTCTTGCAGGACTTTTGGACTATGGGGTGGCACCTGGGTGTGCCTGTTTTAATACTCTGTTAATTTGTGGCCTGTGGACTAACTTGGATTTTATCCACTCGTGTGGATATGTCCCAAAAACTTCTGGTGTTATCAATGAGTAATCTGAATTCTGTTAACTTCATGGAGTGGTCTGTGCTGAGCCATAACGTTAGAGGAATTAACTCTACCGCCAAATGGAACGCTATTCGTTGTTCTATTAAAGAGGCGGGTTGTGAGGTTGTTTGTTTGCAGGAAACAAAGAGGGAATTCTTTGATTTGGCATTTCTTAAAAACTTTTGCCCTGCTGCTTTTGACTCTTTTGCTTTTGTCCCCTCGATGGGGAACTCGGGCGAATCTGTTATCATTTGGAAGAGCTCTAGGCTTACAGGAAATGTTATCTTTCAAAATAATTATGCCCAATCGGTGGAATTCACTTCAAACTTGTCGGCCTGCTCCTGGATTATCACCAATGTTTATGCTCCTTGCACCCCTCATGGGAAAATTGATTTTCTCAACTGGCTGCATAATATTTCTATGCCCCCTGACAAACTTTGGCTTCTAGTTGGTGATTTCAATTTAATCCGTCGGCCAGAGAACAGAAATAGAATTGGGGGGATATTAACCTTATGCTCAAGTTCAATGAAGCGATAAGCAACTTAGATTTGATTGAAATCCCTCTTCACGGACTCACGTACACCTGGTCGAACAGACAGCAGGAACCACTGCTTCAGAGGCTTGATTGGTTTTTCATCTCGCAAGAATGGTCGACTGTCTTCCCAGACTCCTTTGCCAAGACATTGTCGTGGGACGTCTCCGACCATGTTCCTTGCTTGGTTTCATTTAAGTCCAAAATTCCTAAACCTACGATATTTCGGTTTGAGAATTTCTGGCTTGAATTGGATGGTTTCATGAACCTTTTTCAAGCTACTTGGAATGGGATCCCTAGCATTCCCGACAAGGCCAAGAATCTGACTACCAAGTTCAAAATTGTTAGGAAAGTTCTGAAAGAGTGGCAGAGATCGCTGCCAAAAATAGATATAACGGTGAAGAACATTAAGTTGCTAATTGAGCTTATTGACATCATGGAAGAGCACCAGGATCTTTCTGTTGAGGAATGGAACTTCAGGGAAATCCTGCAACAAAAGGTGGCTGAGTTGCTTAATATTCAAAAAATTTATTGGAAGCAGCGTGCGGCTATTCGGTGGGTTACTGAGGGAGACATTTGCTCTCGCTTCTTTCACGCCCATGCCACCATTAAACACAGGAAAAATTCAATCTCTGCTTTGACTGATGACAATGGGACCATATTCTTTGAACATGAACATAAGTCTAATCTTCTCTGGGAGGCTTTCAAATGCAGACTGGGGTCGTCCGACTTTTCTGATATTGGGTTTGACCTATCAGGAATTTTAACTTCCAATGAGCAATTACAGGGGCTAGATCAGCCATTTTCTAAGCTGGAAATTGATAGCATCATAAAGCTCCTACCTTCAGATAAATCCCCAGGGCCAGATGGTTTTAATACAAACTTCATCAAAAAGTGCTGGCATGTCATTGCCCCCGATTTCTATGATCTGTGTGACAAATTCTTTCATGACCAGGCTTGCCTCAGAAGTATCAACGGATCATTCATTGTCTTGATTCCTAAGATTGAGAGTCCTATGAAGGTGGGGGATTACAGGCCAATTTCTCTTCTAAACAATAGTATGAAAATCTTAACGAAGCTACTGGCAAATCGTCTGCAACCGTTCATGCCCCGGCTAGTTCACAAGAATCAGTATGGTTTCATCAAGGGGAGGTCCATTCAAGACTGCTTGGCATGGGCCTTGGAATATATTCACCTTTGTCACTCCTCAAAAAAAGAGATCATTGTACTCAAGCTTGATTTCGAGAAAGCCTTTGACATGATTGAGCATGAGTTGATTATCCAGGTTCTTATCCACAAAGGTTTCAGCCCTAAGTGGATCAACTGGATCCGGAGCATTCTTCACTCTGGCACTTCCTTAGTGTTACTTAATGGAGTTCCTGGTAAGCCTTTTCATTGCAGGAGAGGGGTGAGGCAGGGCGACCCTCTTTCACCCCTGTTGTTTGTCCTGGCAGCCGACCTTCTTCAGAGCATCATCAATAAAGCTAGGATGCGGAATCTTCTCAAGCTACCATTGCCTGAAATTGGTGAACAGGATTTCCCGATTATTCAATATGCAGACGACACTCTTCTGATTTTGGAAGCATGCCCTAAGCAACTTTTTTTCCTAAAGGCAATCCTCAACTCTTTTGCCTCTTCTACTGGTCTGAAGGTTAACTACAACAAGTCAAATATGTTCCCTATTAACGTGTCTCCGGATAAAATGGTGATCTTATCCCGTACCTTCAATTGTAAGATTGGCGAGATGCCATTCACCTATCTTGGCTTGCCTTTGGGCCTGGTGAGACCTAGAAAGGAACACTACTTACCTCTTATTCAAAGGATTCAGAGGAGGCTGTCTTGCTCTTCAAATTTTTTGTCCCAGGCTGGGCGCCTGGAATTGGTTAATTCGGTCTTCTCAGCCTTACCAATGTTCTTCATGTGCACGCTCAAGATTCCTAAAACCATCATTAAGGAAATTGATATTTTCAGAAAGCACTGCCTGTGGAGAGGAAATGACATCAACTCCAAGAGGCCACCTTTGATTGCTTGGAATTCGGTCACTCAAAGGAAAGTGAATGGTGGCCTGGGTGTTCTTCGATTAGAAACGCAGAACGAGGCTCTTCTAATTAAATTTTTGCATAAATTTTTCAACCACAGCGACTTACCTTGGGTCCATCTGATCTGGAACAATTACTACCTTACTCGAGGTCTCCCTGGTAATAGAAGCGTTGGATCTTTCTGGTGGAAGAGCATTGTTAAGCTTCTGCCAAACTTCAAAGGACTGGCTACCCCCGTCATTGGCAATGGCAGATCAATTTCATTCTGGGATGATCAGTGGAGTCAGGGCATCCCGAGGCATATTTTCCCAGAGCTCTTCTCCTTTGCCAAGAACTCAAAAATGACTATCAACGAGGTCAAGGATCAAGAGCAGTTTCATGATCTTTTTCATTTACCTGTCTCTCATCAAGCGTTTGGTCAATTTCTGGTACTCAAGGGGTCTTGGGAGCAAATTATTCTTAATAATGTTCATGACCGCTGGAAGTACATTTGGGGATCGGACAAATTCTCGTCCCAAAAAGCTTACAGATCTTTCATGGGCCAGATGCAGACTCATCCTATCTACAAACTAGTTTGGAAAAGTAAGTGTCAGCCTAAGCATAGAGTCTTCTATTGGTTGTGGCTTAAGAACAGGCTAAACACCAGAAATATGTAGAGAAGGAGAAACATGGAGCTAGATTCCTATTCTTGCGAAAACTGCCTTTGGCAAAGAGAGGAGACCCTTTATCATCTTTTCCTCAGATGCAACTTCGCGAAAGCCTGCTGGAACTCAATTGGCATTGCCCCACCCAGAATTTCCAACCCTGAAGAGGCATCTGTGAACCTCAAACACCAGCTCAACGTTCCCTTCTCTATGGAGATCACTATTCTTATGACTTGGAGCATCTGGAAAAGCCGAAACGAGTGGCTGTTTTCAAACAGAGATCCCTCCGTGCTCCGCTGTACTCAGGAATTTAGTAGAGAATTGCGACTAATCATTCACAGAGCACGGGGAGAATTCGACACCTCAATCCCGAACTGGCTAAATTTGTGGCAAATATAGAAATAGCTCTTCCTTTTTCTTTCTTTTTCTCTTCTTTTTTTTGATTGTAAAAGGACCAGGGCCTAACCTTTAATTTTCGCTTTCTAATAAAATGCGCAGTAGGGGTTTCCCCCTCCTGATCCTTCAAAAAAAATAGTGTTAGAGGAGGGGAGGGAAAGAGTAGACCGCTGCAGACAGTTTACAAGCAGCAGTCAGACGCAGCAATGACACCAAACGTGTCAACCAAACTGCGCATTGGTGGAATCGCCGCTGCTCTTGTCTGTTTGCCGATCCATTGGTGGGCTGGCCGGCGCGACGACGTGCTGTGCTACGCGAATTGCTTTGTTCCTGCACAAAGAGCTCCACCTTCAGTGAAGAATGGCATGCCAGTGACGTCAACTCCCTTCTCTGTTTAAGCCTGTGCGGGGAGTCTCAACGGGCTCAACAGATTACAGGGTTTGAACTCCGATCCATCGTCCAAGCTACGCGCCTATGAGCGGGGAAGATGAGCACCGCGGCCTCCGCGGCCTCTTCACCGGGTTCTTCTCCACGCCGCCCTCACAGGACCACCGTTCCAGCGAGCAGGTACGGCACGCACGCATCCGGCATCAATCACGACCTGATGGAATTATCTGTAGTTTCGCAGTCCTTTCGTGCTCTGCTTTAGAATCACACACACACACAAGGTGCGCCGTGATGCATTGCCAAGGTCGCGAAGCTGATGGAGGAGCTCGGGAGGCAGAGGGATCTCAAGGAGACGTACAAGGCCCGGTTGGAGAGCACGCAGGGGTACCTCAGGTTCTGCCTCGAGGTCGCCCAGGAGCACGGCTTCCTGCACCTCATATCCGACGGCGCGCCGCCACACGGCGACGCTGAGGCCGAGCCCGCGACGACGGTCGACGCAGGCGACCCATCGGAGGCGCCGGCGCCGCCATGCGATCCATACCTGGCCGCCACGCGCGACCTAGCGGTGCAGCACGGCTGGTCCGTCGCGCCGGACGAGGTAATTAACGACAAGTCACCAACTCGCAGCAATAAAAAAAACATCGTGTGACCAGTGTGTGCTCCGGCCGCCCGCCATGGAACAGGTCGAGCTGCACGAGGTGATAGGCCGGGGCACGACGGCGGACATCCACCGGGCGACGTGGCGGGGGCTCGACGTGGCGGTGAAGTGGGTGCGGCCGGAGTTCTTCCGCTCCAACCCCAGCGGCGAGGCCTTCTTCGCGCAGGAGGTCGACGTGCTGTCGCGCCAGCGGCACCCGCACGTGCTGCGCCTGCTTGGCGCGTGCCTGCGCCCGCCCGACATCTGCTTCCTGGTGACCGAGCTGCTGAGCGGGGCCACGCTGGGGGAGTGGCTGCACGGGGGGCGGGAGCGCCGCGCGCGGCCGCGGGCGGCGTCGTCGCCGCCTCCGCCGCTGGTGGACCGGGTGAGCAGGGCGCTGGACGTCGCGCTGGCCATGCGGCACCTCCACGCGCAGACGCCCAGGGTCGTGCACCGCGACCTCAAGCCCAGCAACGTGCTCCTGGACGCTCACCTGCGCGCGCGGGTCACGGACTTCGGCCACGCCAGGTTCTTGCCCGACGGGAAGGACGCGCTCACCGGCGAGACTGGTACGAGATCACAATGCACAAGCATGCAGCCCGAACTCTTTGCCCCCAACAAATTTTAACATCTTTTCATTTTTAGGGACCTACGTGTACATGGCTCCGGAAGTGATTCGCTGTGAACCGTACACTGACAAGTGCGACGTCTACAGCTTCGGCATCATGCTGAATGAGCTGATAACCGCAGAGCATCCATACATTGAAACAAGCTATGGACCTAGCAAGGTGAAAACTGAAAACTCGCATCCTGAAGATCATATGTATGTACTCCTGTAGAACATCGAGACAGTGACTATAAATTGTTCAGCCTTCATGAAATGATGCTTGGATTTTTTTTTCTTGGCAAAGCCTAGCTGCTTTCTCAGCTTTCTCGGTTGAAAAACTATGCTGTCCCGGGGCTGATATTTTGTTCATAGAAGCTGACATGCTAATGAGTTCGTAATGTTGTTTCACAGATTGCGCTGAACGTTGCAAATGGAACATTGAGGCCAAAACTCCCAGAACATGATGCATATCCTCCTGGCCTGACTGATCTCATCCGCCGGACGTGGGATGCAGAACCTTCAAGCAGGCCGTCGTTTGCCACTATAACTTCGGCACTCGGGGAAATCAAACAGCAAATTGTGCAACACAGAATATAGACAGCATTCTGATTATATATGTAGACTTATACCCTGTTTGGATCCCAGGAATCCCTCTTAACTCCCGTTGCTGGTTGTGGAATTGAGTGAGTTTAAATTCCAAGCAAGTCAAACTTATTCTTAATTTTTTTCAATCTTATTTAATCCATATGTAATAGAAATAATAAGTGTTAGGAATAGAGATAGCATTACACGAACAACTTTTTCCACAAGTCTATTTCGCATCTCCTTTCTAGTTTCTACCGTGTTAGTTTGCAATTTAGAGTGTCTGACTTAGATTATCTCCTGCAGTATTTCATATCGCACATCTTATTTTAAACTCTACTCTACAAACAATACAAAACAATATTTTGCACAACCATATATCCCCATATACACAATCTTTTGTTCATAATCTTACACGTGAATGTGATACAGGCATACAACAACAAGAACAGGCAGTAGAGGATTCAAGCGCAGCATGCCCTCGCAAGCCCGTAGATGAACCTGGCATCATCCTCGGTGCATATATGGGTCTCATCCAACAAGCTGTGTGTTTTTTCAACAATGCAAATCTGGAGAGTTTTGGATTAATCCCATCCAACTCGGCAGTAAATTACCTAGTCGAACACCATGCTCTCGCGTTGATTAGAGATACAGGTGGCCACCGGCGGCGCGGCCCGCTGCGCCCAGATCCAGGCCCGTCTCCAGAAAAATGAGGCCCCGGAACGTGACTAAAATAGAGACTATAAAATAGAGAGGAACCTGTTCGCTTGTATTTTGTTCAGGTCTTCAAAACTCAGGAGGTCCTCGCGACGTTCCTGATCCCGTCTTCAGTGGCGGCGCTCTGCCCTCTGGTGTTCATGTGGTGCCCTCTGGACTCTGGTGTTGGTAATTGGCATACGATGCATCTGGCCTATGGGCATCTGACGGACTGGCCGAGCGGCACTTGTAGCTGCCAGCTGGTTGGGCCTTCTCGTATAAGCAAAGCAGCAGCAATAGCTAATGCCATGGGCTTTAAGTATTTAGATTTTGGTGGCCCCATTAACTTTGGGGGCCTGTGCCATTGCCCAGATGGCACTTGGCCATCGACGGGCCTGCCCAGATCCATTTGCCTCTAGGCCTGTGGTAGAACCACACAAGTTATTGGTCTTACATGCACTTATCCTTGTCTCAAAGACTTCAGACGGCTATGCATGTACACCAGATAACTTAATAGGATCTGTCCGAGTGTCCCAAGGATCCCGGATAAACCACTTACAACCAGGATCGCAGGATTACGTAAACACAAATCACACGCACCAACATTTTGCAGCGGAATTTCTTTATTTCGAAGTTACAAGTTACAACAAATTTACATTGTTTATCGGAGTGATTACAAAAGTGGTTTAAAGTGATAAACTTTGAAATATTATAAATTATTTATAAGTTTGAAATATATGATAGCTCAAGTGACCATCCTCAATAAGAAGTATAGAAGAAGTACTTAGACTTATAAGAAGGCCGAGCCCATCGACACTTAACACCATCATCAGCAGCACAAAATTATAACCTGAAAAACAACAGGGAATAAAACCCTGAGTACGCAATTACTCAGCAAGACTTACCCGACTAAAGAAAAGACTCTTAAGGGTATGCTGGTTTCAAAAAGGGATTCAAGGAATGACTTATCAAGAATCAAGGACTCTGTTTGCAGAAAAGCTTACTATGAGTGGATCCTTAAAAATCCATTTTTACTTGTCAGGTTAGGTAAAGTTACCTGCATCTAGAGTTCTTTCTACCCTAGTTCAAGCACTTGGCCTATACTAGCCGTCTTTTTATCAACCCTTCAAGTTCATTGTAATGCTACGTGTAAGTCAGTGACCAAGTCTTCATGTCCGAGAAGTAACGGCGATCCGAATCGATTAATACTCAGCTGAGGATGTCCAATAACACGACATATATAGCACTTAACCCTTGCATATGTCAACTCGCCGCCGGGTTTCTTAAGACCAGATCAAGTTCACGCCAACCGAGAGCACAGATACACCACCGTCCGGCCTCTTGCCACGGAGGGTACACGCTACTCTCGCCATCTCTCCACTCCCATTGCGTGTTGTCTTATTCTGGTATTAGTCTGCCCGAGGCAAAGCTTACCCATGATGAGGCATGTGTCCAGTTAAAGGGTCCTCGGTCAGCACACCCACATCGACATGGTCCTTAATCGACTCAGACTGAGACACCACACTGAGACTCCCTTCTCGTGCAAGTCAACCGCTCGGTCTCAGCTTTATTATTTAAACCCAAAGTTTGGTACCTGACAGAGGTACATCTTTTCCGATGTTGAACCCATCAAGGCCTTTGATGGATTCACCATCATAAGTATTTTCTTTTTGAAAACATTCTCATCCACTGAAGCATCACTTTTGTTTTAAAACAAAATATTTTTGTTTTTCTAGAGCAAGGCTAAGCATTATAAAATCCTTTTCATAAAAGGGTATCAAGGAAGGGTAATCAATTTTCCAAGGAAGAAAATGCATCAACGGTTTAGCACGCAACTCCTATCACCTAATGCATCAAACAAAGTGATAAAGATTTTAAAACAACAAGGAGGTGGCAAATGCACCGGGGCTTGCCTGGATAACACTAGGTTAGTGTTGTTAGACGACGTCCACTTGACGATCATCCTTGTCCTAGCACTTGATCAGACAGGTTCGTCCATCAGCATCATCATGCGGAGTAGCCCGCGCTTGGGGTCGACTTGGCTCGTCTTCCGCATCACGCGATTATTTATCGTCCTCATGAGATGCACGATGCACATGTATGAGCACGAGTATAAAGAGTATAAGATAGATATCTACACCGAAGAGAATGAAACACTTATAACAAAACATTAAGCAAATACTAGCTAGTGATGTACGACTAAGCGCGATGATTACACTTCTCTAGATTAACTGAATCTAACACAAACATCATGAAACAACAAACTATACACATTTAATACGATTAGCCTAACACAACTTTTCAGCTAATTAATTAAATTCTAAACTTATCCCTCACTTTATAAATTATACCACATCGCTCACAAATAACAATTTTAATTTTATTTCACACCTCACATATTTTACATGTCAACAATTAATCAAACATTTCAGGTTTGACCACCAAAATATCCTACAAAATCAACGACGATAGCCTTATCGGATAATCGTTTGGATTACTAAATCAATTCTTCACGCTATTAATTCTCCTTACACAATAATCATTTTAAACTTGAGTTTCACGTGACACGACCACTTTATACGTATGTACACAACCTATTCAATCCATCGACTTAATCAATTAATAAAAATAGCGAGCTAGAGAACGGTTACCGATTCAACTAGAATTCCAAGTCACCGTTGACGATTCTTGTTCATGTCTTCTGTCGAGTTCCTGGCAAGTGCCCCGCGAGTTCCACTTCTTCACTCAAACTTTTAAAATTGCAGCGGTGATCGAAGGCAAGCACGTAGAGGCAGAGTTGGAGCGAACACGACGACAGCAAGGTTGCTGCTATCCAAAACACGGACTCGGCGACGGAGAACCAAAGGTGTCGACGACGAGGTCCCTGACGAGCGTCACTTTCGGACTTCATTTTTATCTTTAACCATATCTCTATTCTCACTCCCACACACACGCAGGCGAGGCAACCACAAAAGGAACTTGACGACGATGGCAAACACAAATATAGACATGATGCCAGGGCGTCGAGCAATGCCTAGCAATCACGACAAAGCTGGTTGCGAGTAGGATAACGACGAGGTACTGAGTGACACGCGAGCGCAGAGAGGCACAAGAGCTAGCGAGTTCGGACGGCTGGAGCAGAGTAAATTTGAGGGCTAGGCAGGACGGACAGCGTGACGATTCTGACCACCAGAGCCGACCACAACCAGCACGACGTCCGGGGCACGGCAGGGGACGACGGAAGGGAGGGCGACACAGGGGCGAGCTGAATATCAACGGCGTTGGGATTCTGCGACAAGACAAGGTCGAGCACACAGGGCGATCGGCACACTGAAAGTTGCCTAGAGAGGGGGTGAATAAGCAAGTTAAAACTTTTTCAACAAAAACTAGAAGCAAACTGGGTAAAAGTGAATTGATCTCGAAATTCACCTAGTTAACTTTGGAAATGAGATGTTCTAAATGATCCACAGGGTTCAAAGTAGTAGATCTAAGAAGGGCACTTCTCAAAATCCACACACCAAAAAGATATGAACAAATCTTCCACGGAATGGTGAGAGAACGAAGAACATGTATAAGCACAATGAAGAAGAACACAAGAGACACAAGATTTATCCTGAGGTTCGGTCACACCACCAAGGTGCCCTACTTCCTCGTTGAGGCGCCCACAAAGAGCCGGGTCTCTTTCAACCCTAATCCTCCCTTTGCCGACCACAAAGGTCAAGCCCACACAGTAATCTTTGCTCAAACGAGCGGGTAATACAAACTTTCTTGTGGTCTTCCACAAGATTTGGAGACTCACAAGAGACACCTAGTCGTCTAGGAGCTAGAAGCTCCAAGAGTAATGAATCCACAAAGAACTCGATGTAGTACCAAAGCTCGAATCAAGAAGAGCAAGAGAGATTTGGAGATGAAGCACAAAAACCGCAGCTCTCAAACTCACTCAATGATTTCTCTCCAAAGATTTGAAATGGGAGAGGCAAGAGATGTGTGAGAGAGAGTGGGAGGTGTTCTTCAAGTTAGAAATGGGGTTTTGGTCGTGCTCTCCTGTGGGGAGAGAGGTAGGAGTGAGTATATATAGGTGGGGCTCCAAAACTAGCCGTTTTTTACTTTTCTACCCAAAAACCGGTTGAACCGGTTTTCAAAAAGCTGCTTTTTGGCTGACACATCAGACTCGCAGAAAAAAGTGAACTGTGCAAAAACCGGTTGAACCTGTTTTAAAACCGGTTGAACCTGTTTCCACCGGATAAAAACCGGTTGAGTGTCCGGCTGAACCAGTATTTTCCAAAAAGGTGAACAGTGCAAAAACCAGTTGAACCTATTTTAAAACCGGTTGAACCTGTTTCCACCAGACAAAAACCGGTTGAGTGTCCGGCTGAACCAGTATTTTCCAGAGAGCAATTTTGGCCAAGATAGACTTAAAAAGGTTGTACTACATACTTTCACTAAGGATTAACAAGGGTAAAATGGAAGTTTTAGATCAAGGATTTTGAGCTTTAGTACCAACACCAACCTTCTTTATGGACCCCCCTTGATAGTACGATGATTCCTATACTCAAGTTAAATAAAATATAATTAAGTAAACTCCTTGAGTCATTGGTGTCTCAAGTGTGATTTCTCCATGGTGTTGCTTCATAAGGATCACAAACATCTTTGTCTCACCTTTTGAAGCAAACACAAATCGAGCCTGTGACTTTTGCCATTTCACCATATATGAGTTCAAATCATGGCTTCAAATCACCTTACTGATGCATCAACATGTTGTAACTCTTTATAGCTGATTAGTTCATCGACTTAGTGCAAGTACTCTCTTCTTCACCTTAGCCATGGTACCTCCGTCTACAAGCCGTCGTTTGACCTTCACCTTCGCTTAGTTCCTCGAAGCCCTTTCCTTGCTATCTTCACCCTATCAAGCCATTCTTGAGTCACATCCTATTGAGCATCCATTGAGAGAATCATTTCTTCAGTATTGTGAACCTTGCTTGAATGTCATCTAGATATAACTGCTAAGATCAATCAAGCTCTAGTTTGATTCTCATATATTCATATATGGACTAATAGTAATATGGTCAAGCCAATTCACGATTCCTCATATCTTATTCACTTTGGCTTGACCAATCCTCTTAATCACTTCAACCTCTATTATGATCATATTTATGCATAGTGATTTCTTAGGACTTGTCCATATATTCAAACCAATATAGAGACCATATTATATCCATTTGCATTGTCTCATTGGTTATTTGACCTTGTGTTGAACCTTGTTCACTGATCATTATACACTATTCAAGTATGTTCATCATACTGAATTTCCTGTTCAACACTTAGCAAACTTGTTAGACCTTTAAATGTGTTGTTATCCAAATCACCAAAACTCACAAAAGGGATGAATGCACTTTCAATCTCCCCCTTTTTGGTGATTGATGACAACACATTTAAAGATTACATAAGATTTGATAAATAATATTTTGAATCCTATGATATAGTTTCCTCCCCCTAAATATGTGCATTTCAGAAAATACCAATTTTGTACTCAAATGCCAAAAGCACATATTTGGGTCAAAGAGTGAAGACAACTTATGTCATACTATTCATAGGGTGCTTTGTGTCATAAATAAACGTGATGCTCATGACATATTATGCACTCATCAATTTCCTTCATCTTATGTTTTACTTATGATTCAACCCCCTTTTGTCAATTATTTCTCCCCCTTTTCAAAAGTCTTCTTACACTTAGTTACATAAGACTAAAGGTAAGCTTTAATGCACAATTTCTCCCCCTTTGTCATAAATCTCCAAAAAAAGATATAAAGAATATAAAGGGTAGAAATTATGATTAATCAAGATTTGAACACACTATCATGAAAAGGGTCCTTATATGGCACAAAGGTAATGGAGAAGTGTCATAAGTGATGTACCTTTGCGTTTTACCTTTTCAAAGGGGTGTTCCACACTTGTGTTGTATTTAGAGTTCATTTTGCAATCTCTTGTTGGCATAATTGTGACATAGGTCCAAGATATCAAATGAATATTTTCATACTAATTGAAAGATAAATCTTGATACCTAGAGTATAGATGTCACCTAGCATTTTCTTATCATAACAAGAGGCAGCATGAAAATTGCACAAGTATGAATTATACAACTAGTGATCATGTACGAAAAATATCAATTGAAAACCACCAATTGATACAATTTGATAGATAATCAGATCACTAATTGCATATTACACTAAGTTCTCCTCAAGTTTTAGTGCACATATAAATGAATTCAATTGATACCTGTTGAGAGTACTTATTTGCAACTTAAAGTACCATTGGCATACAAGGAGTATCAATTGAACATAATCATGCAACATAAGGAACATGTGCACTATTTAATCAATTAAGTTCTAGACAAGAGAATTTATAAGCTATGCTACTTCAGACACTTGCAATCCAAAAGAATGTGATACATATTTACCAATTTTAGATGACATTGGAGTAGCATATACAAGAGAAACTCATTCTCTTATGAAATGTATAGAAGATACATTTATTGGAGCAAAGAATCTTTGATACCCATCAAATTTTGCAGTGGAAGCGATTGTCTTTGCTTGAAGATTTCTTTCTAATTTGAGACTACACACATAATAGACTTGGAAATGAAGTTAGTCTCAAAGATTCAAATTATAGACTATTCTCCCCCTAAATATATGCATACAAGTGATGAATACTTGTTTAGCTTATGCACTTGGACTTGTGAGGCCGGGGGATTAAGTTCTACAATTTGAACCTTGGTACAAATAAAGTATGAAAAATATGAAATTGCACCAATTTAAGGAATTGCTCATAATCAAAAGGTATAATAATAGACATGATATGCAATATTTTAAGCCAAGATTCAAGTGCAACCTTATGATGTGACTTAAGATATTACATATACATGCATACACTAACTTGTAAGAGCCTAGATACACAAATGTAATACAATAGTTCATGGAATGACACCTTTGTTTTATGCCACATGTTCTCCATTATAATCATGAATTTCCATCTTAGCTTTTGATAGGCTTGACATTTCAAAGAGAAACTTATCCTCTTCAAACGATCAAGAGAAACTCATTACCTTGATAGGTTCAAGAGAAACTCATTTTCATTTCTATGGAACCATTCATCCTCATTTGATGTTCTCTAAGGTGTGAGACTACACAACATGAACTTGAAAGAAATCATTAGTCTCACAAGATATAGGCTAAACTCTTCCTCAATTTGTGCATGCAGGAGTACACAAAGTACACTTATGCACATCAACAATACGAGGTTAAAGGTGAAGTTTGAGCTATATCTTGGTTTAACATAACATGCTTTACATAGATGATGAAAATCAAACCAATTGAAAGTTTAAGAACTGTAAGTATATCAATTGAAATCCTAAAGGGTAAAGCATGCTAATATGAACCTCAAACCTCATAATGAAGGATATCATATAAATATGTCACTACATCTTCATTATTTGGTTGACAAAAAGTGTAACTCCCTTCTTGAATGACTATGCTTTCTTTTCTTTTATGATTTCATCCAACCAAGTGATCTTGAACTTTATTCATCTTTTCTTGGTTCGATCATAATTGATATGAGACCCATTGAAACTCAATGATTGAAAGAACCAAGACTCTTATATCCATAGATTTTCAATCCATCTTGAAAGCACTTGGAAGGACCTTGTTGAAACACTTAGAAAAGAGAGCATTAAAAACACAATGAGGGTTTCACAAATGATTATCCTTATATGTGGATGACAAATGAATCATCAATATTGAAACCCAAAAGGATAGACTAAATTCCTTTAAATTAGTGCACACATATAGTTGATGTCAAAGTTATATGCACTATTGAACATTTTATATTGCAAGAAAATTAACCTATACTATGGTACATCCCACTAAGGATAGAATACTAAAGCAACTGAATGAGAGTAAGTTTTCATACCTTGGCCTCTTATCAACTTCATCTTACTTTAGTTGAATAGTATCCTTTAAGCTTGTGATTTATCCAATTTAAAACAAGCACCATCTCTTAACATAGATTTTCTATGGATAAACTCAACACAAGAGATGGCATTAGTAGCACAAGCACTAGTTTCTTATTTAGCAACCCTTTATATGTGAAAGGCAAGCGTGTTGCTAAAATAGAGAAGCCTCATAATATGGACTAAATTTCCCTTGAGCCCTTATGCACAATATATTTTGAATGACATGGATAATATGCATGGTTGTTCAATGAGGTCTAAAGGGATGACTTAATCCATATTATGGTGAGTGTCTAATATAGAAGAATCAAATCCAAATTAACTAGATAGAGAATACGTCACATAATTTTGGATTGTTGACCATATGATAATATTCATTCATCTTCCAATTGGACGTTTATTTCATAATCAACAATTGATGTATATCCTCAAGTGCTTCTTTTTCCTTAGTGGCTACACAAGTCACAAAAGAGATAAGATTTAAAAATAATATGCACTTGAGATTCAGTTGTTACCACCCTTGCTACTATCTCCAAATATGATTTATACATCCATTATCAAGCACCCAACTTGATCCATAGAAGGAGTGATCCTGCAAAACAAGTTTAAGCTTCATATCTTGGTACCCAATTTGAATTGGGTCCTTTGAGATTAGTAGTAAGAGCCTTGAGTACCCACACAATCCTTATTGTGGCCTTTCTCTTTGTGTAGGCACCCACATATACTTGACAACCATCTTACATGGTTTCAAGTCAATATTTAATCACATAGATAAAAACTAGAGTTAAGAATAGGAGCCTTTTCTCCTTTTATTAATACATCGTTGTGTTGCCTTCTTGATGATGAACCTACCTTGACTTTGGGTGCACCTAGCTTATCAAGGTTAGTCTCACAAGCATTCATATCATAAAGACAAGTTATGCATGGAATTTACAACTTAGTGATCCAATTCAATGTGAAGCATATGGATATCGATTGAAGTAGATTTCTAAGATATCAAAATATGGGTTTCCAAAATTTAGAGAGTATGGATCACTAATTGTACCTTTTACAATTTAAAAAACATATCCATGTTAGTGCATATGTATGTGATGAATATCAACAAAAAGATTCTTATGCACTTTTAGAATTAACGATAAGGGAATTTTAAACTGCATCAAGAGTAGCTATTTAGAAAACAAAGATTACAATCCGTATGAATGAGATACAAATTTACCATTTTGGATTGTCTTAGTATAGCTTACTCAAGTGAAACTTATTCTCTATGACACAAGATATATAATGTTCTCCCACTAGATATGTGCATCAAGTATTTGAATGACTTGCCACATGCACTTTCAATTCAGTTAAGAGTCTCATGAGGAGTATATTACATATCATGGTCAAGGCATGACAAATTTGCAATGAATTAACTTATGCCAAAGAATACTTACCACCACATAGAATGTACCATTTGTTATACCAATTTGACAGATCTTACTATCTGTGGTGGTGTCATCTTAGTATTCTTCTTTTCATCATTTGTGGAGACTTCCTTCTTTGTTATTTATTTTCCTTTTAAAACTAGTCGATAAAACACTTTGAAAAGATTTATTAGTAGTACAAGGAAGTATTTAATGAATGATGATATCTATATATGAATGGCAAACAAATCATCATTTATGAGGCTTAAAGGCATAAATTAAATTCCTTTTAAGTTAATGCACATGGAGCAGTGAATTCACAATATGCACTAATTTACAAATTTAAGCCAAAAGAAATTTAACCTTCATATTGACATTCCTTTCCATAGAATATATTATTGTCAATTGAAAGAATGCCACTTGGAAGGAACTACTATTGATCAACTACCAATTGAAGCAATTTGTTCCATACCTTTGCCTTGAGCATTCCTAATCTTTCTTTTAGGTGAAGATTAACCTTTAAAGCTTGTGATTTTACCAATTGAAAGAGCACAATCTCTACTTATGAATTTCTATGAAATATCTTAAAAGAGATTGTATTAGTAACACAAGCAATAGTTTCCTATTTAGCAACCTCTAGTATATGAATGACAAGAAGGTTACTAAAACAAGGAAACCTCATGATATGAACTAAATTACCCTTACAAGCATCACACATAACATCAATTGTAAAAAAGATGAAAGTAGCATGATTATTTAATTAAGTTTACATGGCAAGTTTAATTCATAGCATGGTGAGTGATTAATGTAGAAGACTCAAAACCAATTTAAACAAGAATGAATACATCACATAGTATTGGTTCGATCTTCTTTGAATGTTTAATGACATACTCCATTTGGGAAACACATTCTCATGTTGTGAAACTACATAAACAATTAGATAAAAACATTAGTCTCACAACTCTAGTCATATAGAGAATTCCCCTTTTGATAAGTGCTTTAAGAATTTGAATTTCTTACTTAGCACTCTATTCATTTAAGAACATGGGATAATACTCTTTATGTCTAGGTCATGGCAATAATATGATGATTAACTTGAAATATGCCACAATATACATACAACCAATTTTAAAGCATGTAGATTGTCACAATATAAAAATATGAACTTGCAATCTACCATATAATTAGATCTTTTCCAAAGCAAGATAAAAATATTTTAAGTTCATTCTCAAGTGCTTCATTTTTCCTTTGTGGCTACAAAAGACACAAAGGAATATACTAATTAAAAGCAATGTGCACTTAAGATTTAATTATTACCATCCTTTGGATATCCTATAGTTGTAGGCCTTTTGCTTGATTCCCACAAAAATTAATCCTTATTCCCTACAACACAAGTTCTTGCTAGAGATGAATATGAAGTTAGTGATATAACAACTCAATTCATCTTTGGGCCAATCTTAAAAGAATAGTCAATGTAAGATTGATAGCTTGAGATAAGAATTGAGTTAAACCGCTCAAGCACTCCAAAGCTTCATATCATATCTAGGTACCTGCAAAAATTATTAAGTACATTTTTGTACCCATCTCATGATGGATCCATCAAGGTTAGCCAATAAGGACTTAGGCACCCAAATAGCCTTGGTCCTAGAATGTGGTGAACTCATCACCTTTCTAGCACAAGAGTCAAATTTGGGTCTCCTAAGCATATTTGAATGTATTGCCAAGTTAGGCATAGGAGTTTTACCCTTTGGACAAACCTTGAATAGATGACCCTTTTCACGGCAATTGTAACAAATGCGGTGCTTGTCCTTGCAATGCATTTGCCTTTTGCTTTCATCCTTTTTTATGGTCATCTTTCTTGATCGTGCAAGGTTTTGGTTCTTCATGTGGGGGCATGAATCAATTTCATGACCCTTCTCCTTGCATCCATAGCACCTTCTATCGCTTCTCTTTGATCTTTCTTTGTTGAAGCACATAGGTACATTGTTAGAGCAAATAGTATGAGCATTAATTTTCTTACCATGAATTTTGCTCATGCCCTTCTTGGAAAGCTTGGTATTCTTTTGAAGGGGTTTTGTGCATGCTATGGTTGTCCCCTTCTCAAGCTCTTTCACCATATTATCACAGTTATCTTGAGAAGGTTGAGCATGACACTTTCCCTTCAAAAGAGTTGAGCTCGTTCTTAGCCTTCTAACTTCTTCCTTGAGCTCTTTATTTTTCTTGTGTGATAGAAATATCACTAATTCCTGAAATTTCTAGCTCAATGGAAGATTGGCTTTCTTGAGAGCAACATTTGTTAGCACATGATAATATAGTTTCTACTTGAGTACATGTGCATATGTGAGGTTGGTATGATTTCAAATTAGTTAACACAACCTCATGAGCCATTTCTAACATGATATGTGAATCCATAAATTTATTATGAGAGCACACAAGCATATCATGTTTTTCTTGCAAAGCTAGATTTTCAATATTTAGCCTTTCTATCGTGTTCTTGAACATAGCATTTTATTTTCTAATTGAGCAATATATGATGAATGATTAACAACTATAATTTGCTCAATTGAAATGTCTTCATACCTTTGGACCAAATCATCATGAGAGCACTTTAGCTTCTCATGCTCTTTGGTCAACTTCTCTAAGTCTTCGATTTTTCTGATGAGGAAGTCTTCTTGCTTATGAAGCATTACTTTTTGTTCTTCCGCTCTTTTCATGAGTTTGAGCAAGCTCATCCGATGTTTCTTGCTTAGCTGAGCGAAGAATTGTTGAAGATCGTCCTCATCTTCACTATCACTTTCTTGCTCCTCCTCATCCTCACTTTCGCTTTCACTGTCACTCCCATTAGCAATAAAGCACATATGAGAAGTGGATTTGAAAGACGAACCTTGTGAAGAGGTGGATTCGTCGTTTGGTCTCCATCGATCATTTTCTTCTTCAATTTTGTTCTTTGCCTCATTTTCCTTCATTTTGAGGAACATCCTTTCGACGATTCTCATGGCAAGATCTATTGCCCTAGGATCAACATCTGTAACAAAAGATGAAGTCGAGGCAACCTCAACTTTTTCAAGCTTAGAAGCACTTTCGTTTCTTAGTCCCCCCGACATGATCTTTACTCACGCGGTTAAGCGTTAGAACGAGGATTAGGCTCTGATACCAATTGAAAGTTGCCTAGAGGGGGGTGAATAGGCAAGTTAAAACTTTTTCAACAAAAACTAGAAGCAAACTGGGTAAAACTGAACTGATCTCGAAATTCACCCAGTTAACTTTGGAAATGAGATGTTTTAAATGATCCACAGGGTTCAAAGTAGTAGATCTAAGAAGGGCACTTCTCAAAATCCACACACCAAAAAGATATGAACAAATCTTCCATGGAATGGTGAGAGAACGAAGAACATGTATAAGCACAATGAACAAGAACACAAGAGACACAAGATTTATCCTGAGGTTCGGTCACACCACCAAGGTGCCCTACTTCCTCGTTGAGGCGCCCACAAAGAGCCGGGTCTCTTTCAACCCTAATCCTCCCTTTGCCGACCACAAAGGTCAAGCCCACACAATAATCTTTGCTCAAATGAGCGGGTAATACAAACTTTCTTGTGGTCTTCCACAAGATTTGGAGACTCACAAGAGACACCTAGTCGTTTAGGAGCTAGAAGCTCCAAGAGTAATGAATCCACAAAGAACTCGATGTAGTACCAAAGCTCGAATCAAGAAGAGCAAGAGAGATTTGGAGATGAAGCACAAAAACCGCAGCTCTCAAACTCACTCAATGATTTCTCTCCAAAGATTTGAAATGGGAGAGGCAAGAGATGTGTGTGAGAGAGTGGGAGGTGTTCTTCAAGTTAGAAATGGGGTTTTGGTCGTGCTCTTCTGTGGGGAGAGAGGTAGGAGTGAGTATATATAGGTGGGGCTCCAAAACTAGTCGTTTTTGACTTTTCTGCCCAAAAACTGGTTGAACCGGTTTTCAAATGGCTGACACAGCAGACTGGCAGAAAAAAGTGAATAGTGCAAAAACCGGTTGAACCTGTTTTCAAACCGGTTGAACCTGTTTCCACCAGACAAAAACCGGTTGAGTGTCCGGCTGAACCAGTATTTTCCAAAAAGGTGAACAATGCAAAAACCGGTTGAACCTGTTTTAAAACCGGTTGAATCTGTTTCCACCAGACAAGAACCGGTTGAGTGTCCGGCTGAACCAGTATTTTCCAGAGAGCAATTTTGGCCAAGATAGACTTAAAAAGGTTGTACTACATACTTTCACTAAGGATTAACAAGGGTAAAATGGAAGTTTTAGATCAAGGATTTTGAGCTTTAGTACCAACACCAACCTTCTTTATGGATCCCCCTTGATAGTACGACGATTCCTATACTCAAGTTAAATAAAATATAATTAAGTAAACTCCTTGAGTCATTGGTGTCTCAAGTGTGATTTCTCCATGGTGTTGCTTCATAAGGATCACAAACATCTTTGTCTCACCTTTTAAAGCAAACACAAATCGAGCCTATGACTTGTGCCATTTCACCATATATGAGTTTAAATCATGGCTTCAAGTCACCTTACTGATGCATCAACATGTTGTAACTCTTTATAGCTGATTAGTTCATCGACTTAGTGCAAGTACTCTCTTCTTCACCTTAGCCATGGTACCTCGGTCTACAAGCCGTCGCTTGACCTTAACCTTCGCTTAGTTCCTCGAAGCCCTTTCCTTGCTATCTTCACCCTATCAAGCCATTCTTGAGTTACATCCTATTGAGCATCCATTGAGAGAATCATTTCTTCAATATTGTGAACCTTGCTTGAATGTCATCTAGATATAACTGCTAAGATCAATCAAGCTCTAGTTTGATTCTCATATATTCATATATGGACTAATAGTAATATGGTCAAGCCAATTCACGATTCCTCATATCTTATTCACTTTGGCTTGACCAATCCTATTAATCACTTCAACCTCTATTATGATCATATTTATGCATAGTGATTTCTCAGGACTTGTCCATATATTCAAAGCAATATAGAGACTATATTATATCCATTTGCATTGTCTCACTGATTATTTGACCTTGTGTTGAACCTTGTTCACTGATCATTATACACTATTCAAGTATGTTCATCATACTGAATTTCCTGTTCACTACTTAGCAAACTTGTTATAACTTTAAATGTGTTCCAAATCATCAAAACTCACAAAAGGGATGAATGCACTTTCACCCACGCTGCGATTTTTGGGTAAACACGCAGGGGATATCCATCGACGACGACTCACTGGATCGACACGGTGGAGCAGGGCGTGACGCAGGGAGAAGCTCGGCGAGAAAGCTCGACGCGCGCGGGGATTTGGGCACGAGCTCCGAGCAGGAAGATAGACGGTCGACAGAGGAAGCCGCCTTGGGCGAGCTGGGGCCAGGGAAACGCCGAGCCGAGCCTGGAGCAGGGACCGAGCTCGACGCAGGGAGTTCCATGGCGCACGGCGAGCTCAATGCTGGGACCAGGGTCGCGCTTTGGCTAGGTGTGGGAGGACGCGCACAGGGAAAGAAGAACAGGGACACTGCGTGGGTAGGGAGCTTCAGGGCGCGTCGAGCTGAGGGTGAGCTGCAGCAAGGAGGAAGAAGCTGGGGAAGGGCCGCAGCGCTGGGGGCTCGGCGCGCCGTGGCGAGCAGAGGGATGCGGCGCTGCGCAGAGGAGGGAGAGGAAGGAGATGGGCGCGCGCACCAGGGAGGGAGAAACTTGGAGGGCGGCCGAGCTGGTGCCTGGGAGGGAGTGGATCCGGGCGTGCAACTCGCGGCTGTTGGGAGAAAGAAGACAGCGACTTCCAGGAGATAAAGCCAGCGCTTGAAAAATCTGAGTACGGCAAAAAAAAATTGGTAGGGGAGGGCAGCGTAGGGATAGGGTAGAAGGGATATTTTCTTTTTTTTATTTCTTTTAAGAATTTCACAGATATTTTTGAATCCCGATTTTTAGCGTTGTACACAGGCCGACATGCTACACGAATACATATTTCATTCTCCGGATTTGGCGAATCAAATTATTTAACAATTGCTTATATCCGAAGATTTGGATCCGGGCGAGAAACGACAGACTGAAATAAACTGATTTCGGCACTGATAATTTGTTCTGCGTGATTCGACCGAAATTAGTTGAAACCCGATCCGCTAATGTACACTCATTTTCGTCGCCAAAGCAGCGTGCGGATGGATAAATTGGATCCTAACCTCGCGCACGATTTCTCTCAGATAACGCGCGATATAGATTATTTTGCCCCGAACATTTTAGTTGTCGAGTTCAAATTAATTTGTCCGGGATAAAATCATCCGAGTGAGTCGGGCTTCCGAATTCGTATTCGCGCGAGCGATGAATTTTAAATAATCACCGGACGCACCAATTTTCGGAACAATTATGTTCCGATCATCACGAAAACTTTAGGAAGAGCCCGGACAGATAAAAATAAAAACAATGTCGCACTCGCGACACACGAAACAGATGCGATATTAAAATCGCGATAGGCAAAGATGATTAAAATTTAGCATCTGTTTCATCCACTGATATTTCGTGCTTAAATCCATACTCGTTGTCGAGCGGAATATAAACACTAGGGGTTACAGTCCTCCCCCCTTAAAAGAATCTCGTCCCGAGATTTGGAGCGAAAGACCTTTAAGAGTAGAGAAGCATGTAACCCATGTCCATATCAGCGGTAATCATACGACAGTCCTGAGCGAAGGCGAGTGCCTCAGAAGGTTGTTTCTCTAGTGGACATAACATGTATCGCCTTAGGCTAGTTTAGAGATGTCCACCAATAGAGACGATGTCTGCCAGAAGAACACATAAGGTTTCATGTGTGCAGTTTGCTTTTTCTGATGACACTGTACTATCTGAGTCTGTTGGGCGAGCGACAATTACGCGATTTTACCCAAACAGAATCAGATGCAACCTCTTGGGTAAAACACACAGAAAAAGGTTTACCAACAAGTGGCCATTTGAGGAATTCAAGTTCCAAGAAGATAATAAAAATTCGAGGAACACATTAGTGAAGATGATCAACAAAGGTCGACTTCACAATCAATCCACTTTATCAAGCACTAGGCATGGCTCGACTTGATCACACATGCTAGAAAAGCACACGTGAGGCGATCAAGGCACGACTAGAGCGATAATTAGGTGACTATCAGTCGATTTTAACTTGATCTTTGTAAGAACTTTCTTAGGATGGGTTGAACCAAAGTGAGTTTAGACAACTCGATAAAACGATCTCTAAACTCAACCTTCGTTCTTTGGGCAGTTACAAGTTAGTAAAACCAACTTGTTGAACTACTTTTGACATTGAATAGGTCCTCTCAATACCATCGGTAAGCCAAGGGTTGAGAGTTCACTTTTGCCAGCAAAAGGGCATGCCTTTGGGTAGAAATTCATTTGGTTAGGTTGTTCATCCATTTCTTCATGCGAGATGAACTGACTTGGTTAGGGAATACATGGATTAATTAAGAGAGCGAATGAACAAACTCCTGCATCTCAGCGGCAGGAAAAACCAATCTCCATTTTGAGAGCTAATCAGCTGTCTTTCAACACTAAAAAGCTCCAAGATTTCACCTTTACACAAAGAATGTAAAAGGGAACTTGTATAGGTAGTCACTACTAAGATCAAAGAAAAGAGACCACACATGAAAGTGGTATGCCCGTTTGATCCAACAGAGATGATAGATGTTGCTTGATCACTTCGACAAACAACACCGAAATTGTTTCAAGGGAGAGGTCTACGGAAGATAACACATCAGTGTAATTCCATAATGAATCATGACCAGAGACCTTGATACCAGCATCCGACGAGTAGCACAGTCCTGTGTGCGCATTCACACGAGGCTCTCAGTTTCGCTGCGGCACCATAAGTCATTAATCGTGACACCATTACCGAACATCACCAATAATGAATCTCACGTGGAAGAACAATTTGTGCAGAGATAACATATTAATATAATCTCATAATGGATTATGACTGCTAACGGTGATACCAACACGTGCCAAGTAGCGCAACCATGTGTTGATCACCCACCGGAGGCCCTCGATTTCGTCATGGCACCATCGGCTTTAGTCATAACACCATTACCAGATGTAACCATTAAGAAATCTCACGCGTCACAACCGGATTGAGGAAGGGTGACAATATACAAAATAGACTCCACCTGTAAGAATGGTTACAAGTAGAGAGCCAGATAGATCATGGCCCGATGAAATGAACAAGGCATGGCCATAACCTATATTGGTTGATGAAAAGAGTACGATGGGAGACTGTTATTTTAGTCCCAAGCATATTTCTATGCCCATCGCGGAGATTACAAGTCAAGGATTAAGTTGGTATGCCTTCGATAGGTATGGGGAAATCAAAGGCAGCAAACTAAGGAAAATGATCAGGCATGACTTTCCTAGGTTAGGTTGATAAAGTAACAAGATAATCCACAAGGAGAGGTCAAATACAATAGAGACCTCAACCTGCATCAACTGGATAAGGGAATGGTTCTAGAAGGAGACATGACTTGAGATTCTTTTTTTAAGCTTGGGTACACTTTATGTCCAACAAAGAAATTATCTAAGCATTCATTTACATGAGTTTAGCCATGGAGGGATAATGGTAAATTCAAATTTGGGTCTAGGTTCACCAAGTAAGAACGTGACCTAATTTTGGGTTTAGGCAAACAAGTCACTAACCTTCTATCGGCACATCAAGTACTAGAGCAAACACATATAACATCTAAACATAATACCTAAAGAACGGAGGACAACTATTTCATCGAAGTTCATAATACAACATTACACCACATTATCTACAATCACTGGTTACTGGAATAAAGATGAGAGAAGCATTTTGGATGCATAGGTGACAAACACGATGCAACAATCAGGATGCATGCTTGTCTTAAGCGTCCTCACAAATTTTGCCAACATAATGTGGCAATAGCGTTCTATATCGGTGGCATACATTCTCTCTCGGTATTTTGCTAGTCGTCAGCTACACATACGTTTTCGAGGTTAGTGTATCTGCAGAAAATTCCATCACAACCCATTTTTCCCATGATGCAGTTCACACATGACAGTTTATCACAGTTTATACTCCATATATTGCTATATGAAGGCCAGCTCATCATTAAGTGCCGAGCCACGCATAGGCCCCGTTGCCACACTTTAACCATAGGGCAACTCATTATGGTAACTCACCTTCTTACCTGAGCGTAGGTGCGTCGTTACAAATACAATACACTTCTCAGTATTCTCATGTTTGTATACCCATACACATCCATGGGGTACTGAATTCCCAGAAAAGTAATTACTACACATTGCAGCCTTCATATATACATATGTGGAACATGTATATAATCAAGCGCCACAATTAAGCACTTCCCTAGACCGACGTTTGTTCGGTCATGCTCTCACATCTCACCTTACCTGAGTGTCGATCCATTCAAAACTGAATGGCCTCAAAAATAACAATACACATGTATGCAATACCCCCAGTTGTGGGTTTGTGATTTTCAAATAAGCCACCTAATAGTCCTTAACTTAGGGCTTAATAGAGGATGTCACTAGCATTATAGTTTTTCAAAACTGTTTTTCAAAGCCAACCAATGTGTTTAGTTCAAAATAGGTTTTCTAAAACCAAAACTTTGTTTTTAAAATACGTATGTGACTGTATAAACTTAATCCTGCTCTGATACCAGCTGTGGCAGAACCTTCCAAGTTATTGGGCCCACATGCACCTGCCCTTGTCTCAAAGACCTTAGACGGCTATGCATGTGCACCAGATAACTTAACAGGATTTGTCCGAGTGTTCCAAGTACCCCGGATAAACCACTTACAACTAGGATCGCAGAATTAAGTAAACACAAATCACACAAACCAACATTTTGCAGCGGAATTTCTTTATTTCGAAGTTACAAGTTACAACAATTTTACATTGTTTATCGGAGTGATTACAAAAGTGGTTCAAAGTGATAAACTTTGAAATGTTATAAATTATTTATAAGTTTGAATTATATGCTAGCTCAAGTGACCATCCTCAATAAGAAGTGTAGAAGAAGTACTTAGACTTATAAGAAGGCCGAGCCCACCGGCACTTAACACCATCATCAGCAGCACAAAACTATAACCTGAAAAACAACAGGGAATAAAATCCCTGAGTACGCAATTACTCAGCAAGACTTACCCGACTAAAGAAAAGACTCTCAAGGGTATGCTAGTTTCAAAAAGGGATTCAAGGAATGACTTATCAAGAATCAAGGACTCTCTTTGCAGAAAAGCTTACTATGAGTGGATCCTTAAAAATCCATTTTTACTTGTCAGGTTAGGTAAAGTTACCTGCATCTAGAGTTCTTTCTACCCTAGTTCAAGCACTTGGCCTATACTAGTCGTCTTTGTATCAACCCTTCAAGTTCACTCGAATGCTACGTGTAAGTCAGTGACCAAGTCTTCATGTCCAAGAAGTAACGACGATCTGAATCGATTAATACTCAACTGAGGATCTCCAATCACACGACATATGTAGCACTTAACCCTTGCATATGTCAACTCGCCGCTGGGGTTCTTAAGACCAGATCAGGTTCAGGCCAACCGAGAGCACAGATACACCACCGTCCAGCCTCTTGCCACGGAGGGTACACGCTACTCTCGGCATCTCTCCACTCCCATTGCGTGTTGTCTTATTCTGGTATTAGTCTACCTGAGGCAAAGCTTACCCATGATGAGGCATGTGACCAGTTAAAGGGTCCTCGGTCAGCAGGCCCACATCGACACGGTCCTTAATCGACTCAGACGGAGACACTACACCGAAACTCCCTTCTCGTGCAAGTCAACTGCCCGGTCTCAGCTTTATTATTTAAACCCAAAGTTTGGTACCTGGCAGAAGTACATCTTTTCCGATGTTGAACCCATCAAGACCTTTGACAGATTCACCATCATAAGTATTTTCTTTTTGAAAACATTCCCACCCACTAAAGCATCACTTTTGTTTTAAAACAAACTATTTTTGTTTTTTAGAGCAAGGCTAAGCATCATAAAATCCTTTTCATAAAAGGGTATCAAGGAAGGGTAATCAATTTTCCAAGGAAGGAAATGCATCAAAGGTTTAGCACGCAACTTCTATCACATAATGCATCAAACAAGGTGATAAAGATTTTAAAACATCAAGGAGGTGGCAAAGGCACCGGGGCTTGCCTGGGTAACACTAGGTTAGTGTTGTTAGACGACGTCCACTTGACGATCATCCTTGTCCTTGCACTTGATCAGGCAGGTTCGTCCATCAGCATCATCATGCGGAGTAGCCCGCGCTTGGGGTCGACTTGGCTCATCTTCCGCATCACGTGATTATTTATCGTACCTCATGAGATGCACGATGCACATGTATGAGCACGAGTATAAAGAGTATAAGATAGATATCTACACCGAAGAGAATGAAACAATTATAACAAAACATTAAGCAAATACTAGCTAGCGATGTACGACTAAGCGCGATGACACAATAATCGTTTGGATTACTAAATCAATTCTTCACGTTATTAATTCTCCTTACACAATAATCATTTTAAACTTGAGTTTCACGTGACACGACCACTTTATACGTATGTACACAACCTATTCAATCCATCGACTTAATCAATTAATAAAAATAGCGAGCTAGAGAACGGTCACTGATTCAACTAGAATTCCAAGTCAACGTTGACGATTCTTGTTCATGTCTTCTGTCGAGTTCCTGGCAAGCGCCCCGCGAGTTCCACTTCTTCACTCAAACTTCTAAAATTGCAGCGGTGATCGAAGGCGAGCACGTAGAGGCAGAGTTGGAGCGAACACGACGACATCAAGGTTGGTGCTATCTGAAACACAGATCCGGCGACGGAGAACCAAAGTTGTCGACGACGGGGTCCCTGACGAGCATCGCTTTCAGACTTTATTTTTATCTTCAACCATAGCTCTATTCTCACTCCCACACACATGCAGGCGAGGCAACCACAAAAGGAACTTGACGATGATGGCAAACACAAATATAGACATGATGCCAGGGCGTCGAGCAATACCCAGCAATCACGACAAAGCTGGCTGCGAGCAGGATAACGACGCGGTACTGAGTGGCACGTGAGCGCAGAGAGGCACAAGAGCTAGCGAGTTCGGACGGCTGGAGCAGAGTAAATTTGAGGGCCAGGCGGGACGAACAGCGTGACGATTCCGACCACCAGAGCCGACCACAACGAGCACGACGTCCGGGGCACGACGTCCGGGGCACGGCAGGTGACGACAGAAGGGAGGGCGACACAGGGGGGTGAGCTGAATATCAACGGCGTTGGGGTTCTGCGACAAGACAAGGTCGAGCACACAGGGCGATCGGCACTCGTTGCGATTTTTGGGTAAACACGGAGGGGATATCCATCGACGACGATTCACTGGATCGACACAGTGGAGCAGGGCGTGACGCAGGGAGAAGCTCGGCGAGGAAGCTCGACGCGTGCGGGGATTTGGGCGCGAGCTCCGAGCAGGAAGATAGACGGTCGGCAGAGGAAGCTGCCTTGGGCGAGCTGGGGCCGGGGAAACGCCGAGCCTGGAGCAGGGACCGTGCTCGACGCAGGGAGTTCCATGGCGCGCGGTGAGCTCGATGCTGGGATTAGGGTCGCGCTTCGGCTGGGCGTGGGAGGATGCGCAGAGGGAAAGAAGAACAGGGACACGGTGCGGGCAGGGAGCTTCAGGGCGCGGCGAGCTGCAGCAGGGAGGAAGAAGCTGGGGAAGGGCCGCAGCGCTGGGGGCTCGACGCGCTGTGGCGAGCAGAGGGATGCGGCGCTGCGCAGAGGAGGGAGAGGAAGGAGATGGGCGCGCGCACCAGGGAGGGAGAAACTTGGAGGGCGGTCGAGCTGGTGCCTGGGAGGGAGAGGATCCGGGCGCGCAACTCGCGGCTGTTGGGAGAAAGAAGACAGCGACTTCCAGGAGATAAAGCCAGCGCTTGAAAAATCTGCGTACGGCAAAAAAATCGGTAGGGGAGGGCGGCGTAGGGATAGGGTAGAAGGGATATTTTTTTTTTATTTCTTTAAAGAATTTCACAGATATTTTTGAATCCCGATTTTTAGCGTTGTACACAGGCCAACACGCTACACGAATACACATTTCATTCTCCGGATTTGGCGAATCAAATTATTTATCAATTGCTTATATCCGAATATTTGGATCCGGGCGAGAAACGACACACAGAAATAAACTGATTTTAGCACTGATAATTTGTTCTGCGTGATTCGACCGAAATTAGCCGAAACCCGATCCGCTAATGTACACTCGTTTTCGTCGCCAAAACAGCGTGCGGACGGATAAATTGTATCCTAACCTCGCGCACGATTTCTCTCAGACAACGCGCGGTACAGATTATTTTTGCCTCGAACATTTTAGTTGTCGAGTTCAAATTAATTTGTCCGGGATAAAATCATCCGAGTGAGTCGGGCTTCCGAATTCGTATTCGCGCGAGCGATGAATTTTAAATAATCACCAGACACACCGATTTTCGGAACAACTATGTTCCGAACATCACGAAAACTTTAGGAAGAGCCCGGACAGATAAAAGTAAAAACGACGTCGCACTCGCGACAGACGAAACGGATGCGATATTAAAATCGCGATAGGCGAAGATGATTAAAATTTAGCATCTGTTTCATCCACAGATATTTCATGCTTAAATCCATACTCGCTGTCGAGCGGGATATAAACACCAGGGGTGTTACAAGGCCGATCTTGTCTTCCGACGTGCAGATCCATGGCTTGCTAGTGGTAGGGTGCAGCGGCGGCCGGTGGTCCTATGGCCGCGTGGTGGTGTTGCCGCGAAGCTTGTGGTGTAGTGTGGAAGTAGAGATGGTCAAACGGGCCACCCGGCCCCGGCCCGCTAGACACGGTTACAAAATCGGGCCGGACCGCCAAAGCCCGTGGGCTTGATTTCCTATCTGAGCTCGGCCCGCATCGGGCCTAAACGAGTCGGGTCGGCCCGTTTAGCACGAAAAAGTGGGTTGAAAAGGGGGTTAAGCGGACCGGTAAGCACGTTTTAGTGCAAACAGCGGGCTTAACGGGCTTAGGGGTAAACGAGTCGTGCCAGGCTAGCCCACCGTACCTAGTTTCATGTCCGAGCCCGGACCCGAACCCGCATAGAACCGGACCGTGCCGGGCTCGGACCGGGCCCATGGCTTCGTGCCGGGCTCGCGGGCCTCGTGCTTATTGGCCATCTGTATGTGGAAGCATGGGATTGCATGGGGACGGCGTGTGGCGGCACGACCCGCTACACCCAGATCCGTCTGCCCCTATGTCGATCTTACCTCTCGACGCGCAGATCCATGGCTTGCTAGTGGGAGGCTTCTTTGGTGGCCGGTGGTGCTGTGGTGGAGCTTGTGGTGCAGTGTGGAAGCATGGTTGTCCGGCGGAAGCTGGCTTCGGTAGCCGCGTGTGCCAGGGCCATCTGTGGCTGCCAGTTTCGGCTCTGGCACGTGCCAGTGTGACGCACATGTTTGCTCGACCGGTGGGAGTGGCGGACGACGTATTTTTGTGGATGTTGTAGCAACCGGTGTGTCGACGTCCCTCTAGAGGGTTTCGTGCGGGATGTATGGACAACGACGACGGTGGTTACGTTTTTGGCCTGACGTTGGTGATAAGGGCTTCTTGGACGAAAGACTCGGCAACGGCGACACCCCTGAGTGCTGCTTCCCCAGTTGGGGCGTTGCATTACCCAACATTATCTTTCTTGGGCAATGCCCGGTCCATCTCGGACTCGCGATGATGTCGTCCTCGATGTCACTCCCTTCTTGAAGGCGTCGCATTGATGTTTGTCTTGGCCTCGACTTCGCCTTCGGTGGTTGCTTTCACTTCTCGACGTCTGGTATACGGGTGAAGGTGGGGCTTTGCAGTGTGAAGTCGAAGCTGCTACATCAGGGGTTGTGGCTCGGCAACGATAATACCTGTCGAGACCCCTTCTTCGTGGACTGGATTGTTTCGGAGGTTCGGGCATCTACCGGGGGCACGACAGAGGTTCAAGCTCGTTGGCAAACAATCGGGGTTGCCTTTCATGGGGTATGTTGAGGCTTGGCAACGACGACGCACCGCAATCTTGCTCCTTCTGTGCCGATGTTTGGTTGTAGGCGTCGTCGTGTTTTCTTTGGCCATGTGTGGCCCGTCTTGCGGAGTCAGGGCTGCTTGTCTGTTGGGTCGAGCTCGGCAACGATAACTCTGGATGAGTTGTGGGGGGGGCTTCCGCTGTCTGGGCTGTTTTGTGCATTCTGTAGGCGATGAGTGTTGTGTCGTGTTGATGTTCCAATCCAACCGGTGGGTTGAGTTTGTATGGTGTCGGCGTGTTGATGTCTCAATCCAACCGCCTGTTGTTTGGTGTTTTGTTATTTTTGTCGGGTCCATACTGAAAGTTGCCTAGAGGGGGGGTGAATAGGCAAGTTAAAACGTTTTCAACAAAAACTAGAAGCAAACTGGGTAAAACTGAATTGATCTCGAAATTCACCCAGTTAACTTTGGAAATGAGATGTTCTAAATGATCCACAGGGTTCAAAGTAGTAGATCTGAGAAGGGCACTTCTCAAAATCCACACACCAAAAAGATATAAACAATCTTCCACGGAATGGTGAGAGAACGAAGAACATGAACAAACACAATGAGCAAGAACACAAGAGACACAAGATTTATCCCGAGGTTCGGTCACACCACAAAAGGTTCCCTACTTCCTCGTTGAGGCGCCCACAAAGAGCCGGGTCTCTTTCAACCCTAATCCTCCCTTTGCCGACCACAAAGGTCAAGCCCACACAATAATCTTTGCTCAAACGAGCGGGTAATACAAACTTTCTTGTGGTCTTCCACAAGATTTGGAGACTCACAAGAGACACCTAGTCGTCTAGGAGCTAGAAGCTCCAAGAGTAATGAATCCACAAAGAACTCGATGTAGTACCAAAGCTCGAATGAAGAAGAAGAGCAAGAGAGATTTAGAGATGAAGCACAAAACCGCAGCTCTCAAGCTCACTCAAAGATTTCTCTCCAAAGATTTGAAATGGGAGAGGCAAGAGATGTGTGTGAGAGAGAGGGAGGTGTTTCTTGGGTTAGAAATGGAGTTCAAATCATGCTCACTGCTTTGGGGAGAGAGGAAGGAGGTAGTATATATAGGTGGAGCTCAAAACTAGCCGTTGGGCAGATTTTTCTGCCTGAGACCGGTTGAACCTCCCCCTAGGTCGGTTGAACCTCCCCTGGCAGGCCTGACAGCCTGTCTGCCAGTCTGACTGGCAGACTGACGCGCAGACTGACCTGCAGACTGGTCAGGGTTGACCAGACCGGTTGAACCTCCCCCTAGGGCGGTTGAACCTCCCCTGACACCTCTGGCGACCTGTTTGCCAGTCTGACTTGCAGACTGTTGGTCAGAGGTCAGAGGGGTCAGAGACCAGCTGAACTGCCCCTCAGGACCAGTTCAACTGGTCTTGACCAGAGAGTTTAGGAGAGAAAACTCCAGCTCAACTGCCCGGAGGCAAGTTCAGCTGGTGTATGGTCAAAGAGGTTCACAGCTGAAGTTGAGTTCAGCTGAAGTTGAGAAAGCTCAACTCAGCTGAAGTTCAGCTCAGCTGAAAAGCTCAGCTGCAGCTGAAGAAGCTCAACTCAGCTGAAGTCAAGTTCAGCTGGAAAGCTCAGCTGCAGTTGAAGAAGTTTAGCTGCTTTTCAGCAAGAACACTCTAGGTTTCTCAACCCTAACCACGGTCAACCATAGAACGTTAAAGAGATTTTTGCTTTTCAAAAATAGCTTTTGAATAGAGAGGTTTGAGCTTTGGCAAACACCAACCTTCTTTTTGGATCCCCCTTTATAGTACGACGATTCCTATACTCAAGTTAAATAAAATATAATGAAGTAAACTCCTTGAGTCATTGGTGTCTCATGTGTGATTTCTCCATGGCGTTGCTTCATAAGGATCACAAACATCTTTGTCTCACCTTTTGAAGCAAACATAAATCAAACCCTGTGACTTGTACCATATCACCATGTATGAGTTCAAAACATGGCTTCAAGTCACCTTGCTGATGCATCAACATGTTATAACTCTTCATAGCTGATTAGTTCATCGACTTAGTGCAAGTACTCTCTTCTTCACCTTAGCCATGGTACCTCGGTCTACAAGCCGTCGCTTGGCCTTCACCTTCGCTTAGTTCCTCGAAGCCCTTTCCTTGCTATCTTCACCCTATCAAGCCATTCTTGAGTCACATCATATTGAGCATCCATTGAGAGAATCATTTCTTCAATATTGTGAACCTTGCTTGAATGTCTTCTAGATATAATCGTTAAGATCAATCAAGCTCTAATTTGATTCTCATAGAAGCATATATGGACTGATAGTAATATGGTCAAGCCAATTCACGATTCCTCATATCTTATTCACTTTGGCTTGACCTATCCTCTTAATCACTTCATCCTCTATTCTGATAATATGTATGTAGTGATTTCTCAGGTCTTGTCCATATATTCAAACCAATATAGAGATCATATTATATCCATTTGCATTGTCTCACTGGTTATTTAACCTTGTGTTGAACCTTTGTTCACTGTCTTTATACACTATTCAAGTATGTTCATCATACTGAATTTCCTGTTCAACACTTAGCAAACTTGTTAGTCTTTTAAATGTGTTGTCATCCAAATCACCAAAACTCACAAAAGGGATGAATGCACTTTCAATCTCCCCCTTTTTGGTGATTGATGACAACACATTTAAAGCTTACATAAGATTTGATAAATAAGATTTTGAATCCTATGATATAGTTTCCTCCCCCTAAATATGTGCATTTCAGAAAACAACACTTTTGTACTCAAATGCCAAAAGCACATATTTGGGTCAAAGTATGGAGACAACTTATATCATACTATTCATGGGGTGTAGTGTGTCATAAAATAAACGTGATGCTCATGACATAGTATGCACTCATCAATTTACTACATCTTATGTTTTTATTATGAATTCCCCTTTTGTTAATTATTTCTCCCCCTTTTCAAAAGTCTTCTTACCTTCTTACACTTAGTTACATAAGACTAAAGGTAAGCTTTAATGCACAATTTCTCCCCCTTTGTCATAAATCTCCAAAAAAAGATATAAAGAATATAAAGGGTAGAAATTATGATTAATCAAGATTTGAACACACTATCATGAAAAGGGTCCTTATATGGCACAAAGGTAATGGAGAAGTGTCATAAGTGATGTACCTTTGCGTTTTACCTTTTCAAAGGGGTGTTCCACACTTGTGTTGTATTTAGAGTTCATGTTGCAATCTCTTGTTGGCATAATTGTGACATAGGTCCAAGATATCAAATGAATATTGTCATACTAATTGAAAGATAAATCTTGATACCTGGAGTCTAGATGTCACCTAGCATTTTCTTATCATAACAAGAGGCAGCATGAAAATTGCACAAGTATGAATTATACAACTAGTGATCATGTACGGAAAATATCAATTGAAAACCACCAATTGATATAATTTGATAGATAATCAGATCACTAATTGCATATTACACTAAGTTCTCCTCAAGTTTTAGTGCACACATATATATGAATTCAATTGATACCTGTTGAGAGTACTTATTTGCAACTTAAAGTACCATTGGCATAAAAGGAGTATCAATTGAACATAATCATGCAACATAAGAAACATGTGCACTATTTAATCAATTAAGTTCTAGATAGGAGAATCTATAAGCTATGCTACTTCAGATATTTGTAATCCAAAAAGATGTGATACATATTTACCAATTTTAGATGATGTTGGAGTAGCATATACAAGAGAAACTCATTCTCTTATGAAATGTATAGAAGATACATTTATTAGAGCAAAGAATCTTTGATACCCATCAAAATTTGCAGTGGAAGCGATTGACTTTGCTTGAAGATTCCTTTCTAATTTGAGACTACACACATAATAGACTTGAAAATGAAGTTAGTCTCAAAGATTCAAATTATAGACCATTCTCCCCTTAAATGTGTGCATACAAGTGATGAATACTTGTTTAGCTTATGCACTTGGACTTGTGAGGCCAGGGGATTAAGTTATACAATTTGAACCTTGGTACAAATAAAGTATGAAAATGTGAAATTGCACCAATTTAAGGAATTACTCATAATCAAACGGTATACTAATAGACATGATATGCAATGTTTTAAGCCAAGATTCAAGTGCAACCTTATGATGTGACTTAAGATATTGCATATACATGCATACACTAACTTGTAAGAGCCTAGATACACAAATGTAATACAATAGTTCATGGAGTGACACACCTTTGTTCCATGCCATATGGTCTTCATTATAATCATGAATTTCTATCTTAGCTTTTGATAGGCTTGACATTTCAAAGAGAAACTTATCCTCTTTAAACGATTAAGAGAAACTCATTCTCTTCAAAGAACTACACAAATTCACTAAAAGAAAATGTTAGTCTTTAAGGACACAAGATATAGAATGAGCTCCCCCTAAATGTATGCATCAAGTACTCAAATTACTTGTAACATGCACTTGATTCAATTAAGATTCTTAGAGGAGTTCATCATATATCTTGGTCAAGGCATAATATATTTGAAACAATTGAATTTATGCTAGAGAACACATATCGTCCCCCAATAGAACTAATCCATGGGGTGACATGTGGTAAATATTTGATCATTTCCTTGGAACCACTCATCCTCATTTGATGTTCTCCAAGGTGTGAGACTACAAAACATGAACTTGAAGAAATCATTAGCCTCACAAGATATAGGCTAAACTCTTCCTCAATTTGTGCATGCAAGAGTACACAAAGTACACTTATGCACATTAACAATACGAGGTTAAAGGAGATGTTTGCACTATATCTTGGTTTAACATAACATGCTTTACATAGATGATGAAAATTAAACCAATTAAAAGTTTAAGAACTAAAAGTATATCAATTGAAATCTTGGAGGGTAAAGCATGCTAATATGAACCTCAACCTCATAATGAAGGATATCATATAAATATGTCACTACATCTTCATTATTAGGTTGACAAAAAGTGTAACTCCCTTCTTGAATCACTGTGATTTCTTTTCTCTTTATGATTTCATCCAACCAGGTGATCTTGAACTTCATTGATCTTGGCTTGGTTCAATCATACTTGATATGAGACCCATTGAAACTCAATGATTGAAACAACCAAGACTCTTATATCCGTGGATTTTGAATCCATCTTGAAAACACTTGGAAGGACCTTATTGAAACACTTAGAAAAGAGAGCATTAGAAACACAAGAGAGGGTTTCACAAATGATGATCCTTATATGTGGATCGCAAATGAATCATCATTCTTAGAACCCAAAAGGATAGATTAAATTCCTTTAAATTAGTGCATACATATAGTTGATGTCAAAGTTTTATGCATCATTGAACATTTTATATTGCAAGGAATTTAACCTATACTATGGTACATCCCACTAAGGATAGAAAACTAAAACAACTGAAGGAGAGGAAGTTCTCATACCTTGGCCTCTTATCAACTTCATCTTACTTTAGTTGAATAGTATCCTTTAAGCTTGTGATTTATCCAATGTAAAACAAGCACCATCTCTTAACATAGATTTTCTATGGATAAACTCAACATAAGAGATGACATTAGTAGCACAAGCACTAGTTTCTTATTTAGCAACCCTTTATATGTGCGAGTTGCTAAAATAGAGAAACCTCATAATATGGACTAAATTTCCTTGAACCCTCATGCACAATATATTTTGAATGACATGGATAATATGCATGGTAATTCAATAAAGCCTAGAGGGATGACTTAATCCATATTATTGTGTGTCTAATATAGAAGAATCAAATCCAAATTAACTAGATAGAGAATACGTCACATAATTTTGGATTGTTCACCATATGATAATATTCATTCAACTTCCAATTAGACCTTTATTTCATAATCAACAACTGATGTATATCCTCAAGTGCTTCTTTTCCCTTAGTGGCTACACAAGTCACAAAAGAGATAAGATTTGAAAATAATTTGCACTTGAGATTCAGTTGTTACCACCCTTGCTACTATCTCCAAAGATGATTTATACATTCATTATCGAGCACCCAACTTGATCCATTGAAGGAGTGATCCTGCAAAACAAGTTTAAGCCTCATATCTTGGTACCCAATTTGAATTGGGTCCTTTGAGATTAGTAGTAAGAGCCTTGAGTACCCACACAATCCTTATTGTGGCCTTTCCCTTTGTGTAGGCACCCACATATACTTGACAACCATCTTACATGGTTTCAAGTCAATATTTAATCACATAGATAAAAACTAGAGTTAAGAATAGGAGCCTTTTCTCCTTTTATTAATACATCATTGTGTTGCCTTCTTGATGATGAACCTACCTTGACATTGGGTGCACCTAGCTTATCAAGGTTAGTCGCACAAGCATTCATATCATAAAGACAAGTTATGCATATAATTTACAACTTAGTGATCCAATTCAATGTGAAGCATATGGATACCGATTGAAGTAGATTTCTAAGATATCAAAATATGGGTTTCCAAAATTTAGAGAGTATGGATCACTAATTGTACCTTTTACAGTTTAAGAACATATCCATGTTAGTGCATATGTGTGTGATGAATATCAACAAAAAGATTCTTATGCACTTTTAGAATTAACGATAAGGGAATTTTAAACTGCATCAAGAGTAGCTATTTAGAAAACAAAGATTACAATCCATATGAATGAGATACAGATTTACCATTTTGGATTATCTTAGTATAGCTTACTCAAGTGAAACTTATTCTCTATGACACAAGATATATAATGTTCTCTCACTAGATATGTGCATCAAGTATTTGAATGACTTACCACATGCACTTTCAATTCAGTTAAGAGACTCATGAGGAGTATATTACATATCATGGTCAAGGCATGACAAATTTGCAATGAATTAACTTATGCCTAAGAATACTTACCACCATATAAATGTACCATTTGTTATACCAATTTGACAGATCTTACTATCTGTGGTGGTGTCACTTTAGCATTTTTCTTTTCATCATTTGTGGAGATTTCCTTCTTTGTTATCTCTTTTCCTTTTAAAACTAGTCGATAAAACACTTTGAAAAGAGGTATTAGTAGTACAAGGAAGTATTTAATGAATGATGATATCTATATATGAATGGCAAACAAATCATCATTTATTAGGCGTAAAGGTATAAATTAAATTCCTTTTAAATTAATGCACATGGATGAGTGAATTAATAATATGCACCAATTTACAAATTTAAGCCAAAAAGAATTTAACTTTCATATTGACATTTTTTTCTTCATAAAATAGATTATTACCAATTGAAAGAATGCCACTTGAAAGGAACTATAATTGGTCATATACCAAATGAAATAGTAAAAGTCTGCAAAAATAAAGATGAAAAGGTACTGCAGAAAAAGTGAAAAAGCAATTGACGCGTTCTGAAAAGGTGACCAGACGTGACAAAAAAATGACTGAAAAAGTGCTGCAAAAGTTGAATGAAAAGGTGCTGCAAAAGTTGCTGAAAAGGTGCTGCAAAAGTTGCTGAAAAGGTGCTGCAAAAGTTGCTGAAAAGGTGTTGTTGCAGACTAAAAAAGGCGTCTGAAAAAGGGCTGACGCAGTCTGAAAAAATGGTCAGACTGGCCGGTCAAACTGTGCCAGACCGGTTCAACCGGTCCTGGACACCAGTTCAACTGGTTTCAGCCAGGGGGTTTCCTGGTGAATACCAGCCGAACTGAAGTTCAGCTCAGAAGTTCAGCTGGTCAAACCAGTTGAGCTAGGAATGAATTTTAAAATAATTTTTTCACAATAAACCTCATTTCAAATTTTAAAATGTACGCATAGATTGAATGGCACACTCCATTTGAGAAACACATTCTCATGTTGTGAAACTACATAAATCACTTAGATAAAAACATTAGTCTCACAACTCTAGTCATATAGAGAATTTCCCTTTTGGTAAGTGCTTTAAGAATTTGAATTTCTTACTTAGCACTCTATTCATTTAAGAACATGGGATAATACTCTTTATGTCTAGGTTATGGCAATAATATGATGAATAACTTGAAATATGCCACAAGATACATACAATCAATTAAAGCATGTAGATTGTCACAATATAAAAATATGAACTTGCAATCTACCATATAATTAGAATTTTTCCAAAACAAGGTAAAATATTTTAAGTTCATTCTCAAGTGCTTCATTTTTCTTATGTGGCTACAAAAGACACAAAGGAATATACCAATTAAAAGCAATGTGCACTTAAGAATTAATTGTTACCATCCTTTGGATATCACTTGGTTGTAGGCCTTTTGCTTGATTCCCACAAAGATTAATCCTTATTCCCTACAACACAAGTTCTTGCTAGAGATGAATATGAAGTTAGTGATATAACAACTCAATTCATCTTTGGGTCAATCTTAAAGGATAGACATTGTAAGATTGATAGCTTGAGGTAAGAATTGAGTTAAACCGCTCAGGCACCCCAAAGCTTCATATCATCTCTGGGTACCTGCAAAACTTATTAAGTACATTTTGGTACTCATCTCATGATGGGTCCATCAAGGTTAGCCAATAAGGACTTAGGCACCCAAACAGCCTTGGTCCTAGAATGTGGTGAACTCATCACCTTTCTAGCACAAGAGTCAAATTTGGGTCTCCTAAGTATATTAGAATGTATTGACAAGTTAGGCTTAGGAGTTTTACCATTTGGACAAACCTTGAATAGATGACCTTTTTTATGGCAATTGTAGCAAATGCGGTGCTTGTCCTTGCAATGCATTTGCCTTTTGCTTTCATCTTTCTTGATTGTGCAAGGTCTTGGTTCTTCATGTGGGGGCATGAACCAATTTCATGACCCTTCTCCTTTCATCCATAGCACCTTCTATCGCTTCTCTTTGATCTTTCTTTGTTGAAGCACATAGGCACATTGTTAGAGCAATTAGTATGATCATTAATTTTCTTACCATGGATTTTGCTCATGCCCTTCTTGAAAAGCTTGGTATTCTTTTGAAGGGGTTTTGTGCATGCTACGGTTGTCCCCTTCTCAAGCTTTTTCACCATATTATCACGGTTATCGTGAGAAGGTTGAGCATGACACTTTCTCTTCAAAAGTGTTAAGCTCCTTCTTAGCCTTCCAACTTCTTCCTTGAGCTCTTTATTTTCTTGTGTGATAGAAATATCACTAATTCCTGAAATTTCTAGCTCAATGGAAGATTGGCTTGCTTGATAACAACAATTGTTAGCACATGGTGATATAGTTTCAATTTCAACACATGTGCACATGTGAGGTTGGTATGATTTCAAATTAGTTAACACAACCTCATGAGCCATTTCTAACATGATATGTGAATCCATAAATTTATTATGAGAGCATACAAGCATATCATGTTTTTCTTGCAAAGCTAGATTTTCAATGTTTAGCTTTTCTACCGTGTTCTTGAGCATAACATTTTTATTTTCTAATTGAGCAATATATGATGAATGATTAATAGCTTTAATTTGCTCAATTGAAATGTCTTCATACCTTTGGACCAAATCATCATGAGAGCACTTTAGCTTCTCATGCTCTTTGGTCAACTTCTCCAAGTCTTTGATTTTTTCGATGAGGATATCTTCTTGCTTATGAAGCATTTCCTTTTGTTCTTCCGCTCTTTTCATGAGTTTGAGCAAGCTCATCCGGTTCTTCTTGCTTAGTTGAGCGAAGAATTTTTGAAGATCATCCTCATCTTCACTATCACTTTCATGCTCCTCCTCATCCTCACTTTCGCTTTCATTGTCACTCTCATTAACAACAAAGCACATATGAGAAGTGGATTTGAAAGACGAACCTTGTGAAGAGGTGGATTCGTCGTTTGGTCTCCATCGATCATTTTCTTCTTCTTCAATACTTTTCTTCGCCTCATCTTCCTTCATTTTGAGGAACATCCTTTCGGCGATTCTCATGGCAAGATCTATTGCCCTAGGATCAACATCTGCACCAAAACATGAAGTCGAGACAATCTCAACTTTTTCAAGCTTAGAAGCACTTTCGTTTCTTAGTCCCCCCGACATGATCTTTCCTCACGCGGTTAAGCGTTAGAACGAGGATTAGGCTCTGATACCAATTGAAAGTTGCCTAGAGGGGGGGTGAATAGGCAAGTTAAAACTTTTTCAACAAAAACTAGAAGCAAACTGGGTAAAACTGAATTGATCTCGAAATTCACCCAGTTAACTTTGGAAATGAGATGTTCTAAATGATCCACAGGGTTCAAAGTAGTAGATCTGAGAAGGGCACTTCTCAAAATCCACACACCAAAAAGATATAAACAATCTTCCACGGAATGGTGAGAGAACGAAGAACATGAACAAACACAATGAGCAAGAACACAAGAGACACAAGATTTATCCCGAGGTTCGGTCACACCACAAAAGGTGCCCTACTTCCTCGTTGAGGCGCCCACAAAGAGCCGGGTCTCTTTCAACCCTAATCCTCCCTTTGCCGACCACAAAGGTCAAGCCCACACAATAATCTTTGCTCAAACGAGCGGGTAATACAAACTTTCTTGTGGTCTTCCACAAGATTTGGAGACTCACAAGAGACACCTAGTCGTCTAGGAGCTAGAAGCTCCAAGAGTAATGAATCCACAAAGAACTCGATGTAGTACCAAAGCTCGAATGAAGAAGAAGAGCAAGAGAGATTTAGAGATGAAGCACAAAACCGCAGCTCTCAAGCTCACTCAAAGATTTCTCTCCAAAGATTTGAAATGGGAGAGGCAAGAGATGTGTGTGAGAGAGAGGGAGGTGTTTCTTGGGTTAGAAATGGAGTTCAAATCATGCTCACTGCTTTGGGGAGAGAGGAAGGAGGTAGTATATATAGGTGGAGCTCAAAACTAGCCGTTGGGCAGATTTTTCTGCCTGAGACCGGTTGAACCTCCCCCTAGGGCGGTTGAACCTCCCCTGGCAGACCTGACAGCCTGTCTGCCAGTCTGACTGGCAGACTGACGCGCAGACTGACCTGCAGACTGGTCAGGGTTGACCAGACCGGTTGAACCTCCCCCTAGGGCGGTTGAACCTCCCCTGACACCTCTGGCGACCTGTTTGCCAGTCTGACTTGCAGACTGTTGGTCAGAGGTCAGAGGGGTCAGAGACCAGCTGAACTGCCCCTCAGGACCAGTTCAACTGGTCTTGACCAGAGAGTTTAGGAGAGAAAACTCCAGCTCAACTGCCCGGAGGCAAGTTCAGCTGGTGTATGGTCAAAGAGGTTCACAGCTGAAGTTGAGTTCAGCTGAAGTTGAGAAAGCTCAACTCAGCTGAAGTTCAGCTCAGCTGAAAAGCTCAGCTGCAGCTGAAGAAGCTCAACTCAGCTGAAGTCAAGTTCAGCTGGAAAGCTCAGCTGCAGTTGAAGAAGTTCAGCTGCTTTTCAGCAAGAACACTCTAGGTTTCTCAACCCTAACCACGGTCAACCATAGAACGTTAAAGAGATTTTTGCTTTTCAAAAATAGCTTTTGAATAGAGAGGTTTGAGCTTTGGCAAACACCAACCTTCTTTTTGGATCCCCCTTTATAGTACGACGATTCCTATACTCAAGTTAAATAAAATATAATGAAGTAAACTCCTTGAGTCATTGGTGTCTCATGTGTGATTTCTCCATGGCGTTGCTTCATAAGGATCACAAACATCTTTGTCTCACCTTTTGAAGCAAACATAAATCAAACCCTGTGACTTGTACCATATCACCATGTATGAGTTCAAAACATGGCTTCAAGTCACCTTGCTGATGCATCAACATGTTATAACTCTTCATAGCTGATTAGTTCATCGACTTAGTGCAAGTACTCTCTTCTTCACCTTAGCCATGGTACCTCGGTCTACAAGCCGTCGCTTGGCCTTCACCTTCGCTTAGTTCCTCGAAGCCCTTTCCTTGCTATCTTCACCCTATCAAGCCATTCTTGAGTCACATCATATTGAGCATCCATTGAGAGAATCATTTCTTCAATATTGTGAACCTTGCTTGAATGTCTTCTAGATATAACCGTTAAGATCAATCAAGCTCTAATTTGATTCTCATAGAAGCATATATGGACTGATAGTAATATGGTCAAGCCAATTCACGATTCCTCATATCTTATTCACTTTGGCTTGACCTATCCTCTTAATCACTTCATCCTCTATTCTGATAATATGTATGTAGTGATTTCTCAGGTCTTGTCCATATATTCAAACCAATATAGAGATCATATTATATCCATTTGCATTGTCTCACTGGTTATTTAACCTTGTGTTGAACCTTTGTTCACTGTCTTTATACACTATTCAAGTATGTTCATCATACTGAATTTCCTGTTCAACACTTAGCAAACTTGTTAGTCTTTTAAATGTGTTGTCATCCAAATCACCAAAACTCACAAAAGGGATGAATGCACTTTCACATACCCTTCTCCTTTATTAATATATCGGTAGCTCTCTTGCCTGGCTCATTTAAAAAAAAAGATTAGAGATACGACAATCCGTTGGTTAATATTCCCTTCACACTGCGCCTGATTGGTTTACTGCGCCCGCACACCCAGTCCCACGCGAGCCTGGCCGACCAGGTACGGTCATTTCTGGCGTATGTGCAGGTGCAAGTAAATGGCCTCAAAATGACTTATTTTGCATCCACTCATGCAACCTTTGTTCCTCACGTACAGGCAACCAAACAGACGCTCAGACAAAGTCAACACATGAGATGATTCAGGATGGAATGGTGCGGGTAACCAATCAGATGGACTGTGTATATAAATAGGCAAAGAGTCGGCACATGAACCAACGTTCGATATATCCCTCGCCACGCATGCTCACACCGGGATCCGATTGAATCTCAACGCAACTAGTGAAGGCTACGTTTTACGTTTTCCAGTGGCCACGGTTACGAACTAAGGTCACAAATAGAGATAAAATGAATGGAAAACCACATCTCGTCCTGTACCATATTCTCATTTTATACCGACGGTTTTCATATTTATGGAAAAATATGAAAACAACACGAGAAAGGGATAGGGTTGACCGGGAACGAAAGCGAAAACGGGTGAGAGTTTCCCCACGCATATTTGCGGTATCCCGTATTTGACCGGGACAATCCCATTTTTATCTTGTTTTAAATTAAACGAAAGATATTTGCATTGTGAATCTTTAATATACTGATATGTTACATTGTCATATGTGGAGGACCTATTAATTATTACATATCATCACTGTTGGAAATTTAGAATAGAATGTTCATTGATCATTGTTTGTTGTTGGTTATCACCTTACTATATATAATACTATTAAGTGTTGATATGTTAGTTAAATGGTTGTTGTTGCTTTGTTGGCTTAGTGCTTCACTGCTCTGTTCAAAGATCAGGTCGGGTCGTGGGAGATTTAGCACGACCGGTACCTGACTCGTGGCTAGTGTCGGCTCGGTTTGTGTTGATCTGTGTCTCCTGTTTGACGTGTCGAGTCGAGTTTTCTTCGTGCTGGGTTCGGTTTTTGGCTTTAGGTCAGGTTTTTCGGGCTGGATCAGGTTTTGGGTAAAAAATCATGGTCCGTACCAGTTCCATAAATTGTTGCGGGTCAAAAATTATAGCTCGTACCTGCCCGTTGCATTGGTAATTGTGTCGGGTTGGGCCGAATATTTTATGGACGGGTCAGGTCGGGTTGGTCAAGTCGAATGGTCCATGATCACTGCACACTAACTGCACATGCTTGCAGTTGAAGAAGACCGCATGTTTTTTGGTTAGCTGACTCCATGAGTCTAACCAATACCATGCAGCCACAATAACATAGACATAAAATTACAACATGACTTAGAGCCTGTTTGAAACCACCCAGTTTTAAAGAAATTGGTTTATGGAAACTGAGGTGGTTTTAAACATACGAGCTTATGTCTATGTTTATAGAAATTAGATGCACAATCTCTTAAAAATCAATAAGCTGGGCTCTTCTAACTAAAAAAATAAAAAAATATTTTTAAAAAAACTAGGTTGCTTCTAAATAAGACCTTATATTGCATGATGAAGGATTATGATTCCGGCAAACGTCCTGGCTACTGTCCGTTTTTATATATTTACGTTCGTATTTAATTATTTTCGTACGTCCGTAACCGGTTGTTTCGTTTTCGTACACCCATGATTGTTTTATTTTGGTACACAATTTAATTAAGGTCAATTCAAAACAGGAGCGGCAGGACGCTCCAGTTACGCTTTTTCTTTTTCGCGCGTGGGATGCACGACAAGTAAAAATAAGTTGAATAAAGAAAAGTAACCTCAATATGATGACGCCATCCGCACTCCGCAGGACCGCAGCCACCAGCCACAGCCAGTTCATTCTCAAGCGGCCCTCGCCTCAGCTGCAGGGCCGGTCCTCACAATTCAGGGGCCCTAAGCAAAAATATATAGATGCCCTGTACGGAGGTTTGAGAATGCTAATTTTTTAACTTTTAAATAATATCTAAAGAATAAAAGAAGTTGATGATTTATACAATTTTATTCAAAATGATATTACTGAAAACATTATTACAATATTTTATGAGTCGTAAAATTATATAAATTGTGTAATATAACTCCACATTTGTTTTGAGAGCGAGTATTTTACTTTTAATTTGTCAAGCTAGCCTAAAACTTAAAATACACGGTAAACTAAATCTAAAAACATTGAGAAAAATTTTTGAAAACAAAATTCAGCAAACTAAACTGATATTAAGCAACGTAGGTTATCAGGGTCGGCCCTCCGGTAGGCTAGAATTAAGAAATGCGACAGGTACGGGTGTACAACACCTTTCGTCCTTCCCGCATCAATCAGATAATCAATATTTAGTATTCGTTTGGGCGACCTTTTGACCTCGAAGAGGTGATTGCTATAAAATTAGAGAGATATAACAAATGAACGGAAATAGAGATTATTTGTAATTTATATATATTTGAACATAAGTTGGGCAAATGGGGTCCTACCGAATTGGGGGTCTAAGCGGTCGCATAGCCTACGTACCCTCAGTGCCCGGCACTGCTCAGCTGCAAAAATACGTAGTACTAGTACTCTAGCTTCGGTCATGCCTTGGAAATTGGAATAGATTCTCTAGCTTCGTTGCATCATCATCTTGTCTACTTCGTCACTCGCCCAATCAGCATCTACTTCTCCGAGCTCAATCATGTTGTTAACTCCTTGTTTGGGATAAAGGGTAATGTATTTGATTGAGGGGGTTAGAATTCCTCACTATTTAAAATTTAGTGAGGGATTCTAGCCCCCCTCAATCCATTCAATTACCTTTGATCCCAAACAAGCCCAAACGTCACCAATAGCGTCAGTTTTTTAGATGGTTATGGTTGGTTTTGTTCGCTATTCGTCCTAAGACTAAGGGCTTTAGAAATGGCTGTATCGACAAGTAAAACACATAAATGGTAGATTATACTTCATCCATTCTTTTTTATTTGTTATGTTTTAGTTCAAAAATGAATTAGTGAGCGACAAATTTTGAGAACGCATGTAATATTATTTTCATAGTTAAGTTTTAAATAAAAGACAGAATTTGTTAGCACTAATCTGCTATCAAACACTAGGTGTGAATCGTCTGGCGGTGCTCTCTGCAGAATCAAACGGTCTGCAGCTCTGGGCTAGATGGTCCACGACCTCGCTGCAGAAGGAGCGTCTCCCTGCGCGCCTGCCGGACGATCCACGCTCTACGAAGAACCTGGATCTCGCCTCTCGAGAGGGATCGTGTCGGGGAGGAGAGTTCAAAGGGTTGTCTTGGGTCGACAGGTCACCCAAGACGCGTCCGATCGACATAGAGTCGAACAACAACGAATAAAATAGGTCGAGAAAGGCTAAAGTAGGGCCAGACTAAGGTTAGATTACTCCTACTTTTAAGGAATGAAAAGAACAGTGAAAATAGGGTAAATATGATAAATAGGTTTGATTGGATCGATTTGTGGGGTTCAATCGGTTGTACACCTTCATCTATATAAGGAGGAGGTCTGTACCCGTTACAAGTCGGTTTCCGAGTTAATCTCACAAGTTTTGCTAACAAATCCCGCAAGAAACGAGGAACCGTAATTGATTTTGCGCACGTGCGGACCGTCCATGCCTCCAAGGCGGACCGTTTGCCAGGCACTTTTGGTGCTCAATATATGCCCCTGCCTTTTGGTGGAGGTTGACGAACTAAAATCATATGCATTATCAACACCCTTTGAGAAACAATAAATATCACAAGTTACTTTGTTCCCGAAGTAAGAACTAAGCCTGATGTAAGTCACCGGCTTTTTAATCTAATAGGGTGATTGTTCAATATAGTTCTAATGCATAAAGGATGTTTAGAATTGCAACTTTATCAGCCATGACTACTTGATCAGTGGATCAATAAGCACAAAATTGTGGTGCCCCAACTCGAATAAGCAAAGGGATGATACATATAATATGGGTTCATCGCCGCACTACCCCATGATTGAACAGGAAAAAATGTCGGCGATGAATAGGCTGGTGGAAAGTACCATGGCATCATTGGATGAACATGCGACACTTTTTGTGCGCCCTTTAGGCCATTTTATTCGACCGTATTGCTTTTGCAGGTTACCGGAGTTGCTTTGTTGGGCGACCACAAGGGATGACCTTTTCAAAAGCAGGGACAACTTTAACCAGTCGATCATATGTTTTAGATGAATTTTGCTTTGACATACATGTTCCTTGTTGATGCTTGAAGGCATGTGGACGCTTCGGCATCTGGTCGCTACCGAACCGTCCGGCCAGATGAGACGTATTGTCCGCGTGGGCTCCAGATCGTTCGCATGCAAGAGCTGGACCGTCCGTAATGCGTGGGACATGAAGCTTTAATCGGTTGACCGATCGTGCTTGCCCCCAGTGCCACAGGTCTTGTTAGTCTTTTTGTCCAGAGCATTCTGAATAATTACTCCCTGCGATGTTTTTGACGTGTGAGAACTACCAATGATATTTTTTTCATTTATCTTTATCGGCCACATCCGGTCGAACCAAGACTTTTTTATTCGTTAGCTCCAACATATTAACAGGAAATGGTTGTTTGTCAATTTACATCTCCTGGAAACTCAATCGATCCTCATTTATGGACGATTGTATCTACCGACGGAAACCATTGCAACCATTGGTGACATGAGAAAAAGAATTGTGCCACTTGCAAAAAACTTGTCTCTTTATTTCATCTAGAGGAGGTATAATATGGGTTACTTTAGTGTTACCACTTTTTAGTAGCTCCATCAAATATTTTGTCACACATGACAACATGAAAAGTAATTTTAACTTCTTGTCGGTAATTTTGAACAAGCTATAAGGAAGAGCATGTCAAAGGTTTGGTTGGCGTTTACCAAACAAATTCGGCGATATATACACCCACGAATTCATCATCTGAGCTATCATGCTACACTAGATGCATATATGGCCAGCCGATTTGATGTCTCTTTATTTTGGCTTTCATAGGCCAGGGCTCGCTGGTGCAGCTGTACTAATGAATAGAACTGAGTGTCATCTAGTTTTTCTCTAAGGTAAGATCACAGCCCATTAAAAGCCAGTCCTGCTAGTTGTTTGTCCGTGTCATGGATTTGGAAGCATATTTTCTAGTGTCCTGGAACCTCCTGATATAGTAATTAATCGTTTCTATGTTCTCCTGTCGAACGGAAGCTAAATCAGCTAATTCTAACTCATGCTCCTCAGAGAAAAAGTGCTCATGAAATTTCTGCTCTAATTCATCCTAAGAGTTGATAGAGTTAGGCGAAAGGGTTGTGTACCATGCGAATGCGGTACCCATAAGTAATAGTGAGAATAAACAGATACGATGGGCTTCCCTATCAGCCAATTCTCGTAGGTGCACTAAGAACTGGCTTACGTGCTCATGCGTGCTTTTTTCCCGCCTTCACTAGAAAATTTAGAGAAATCTAGTATCCTGGTTCCTTAAGGATATGGCACGACGTCAAATCGGTGATTATAAGGTTTCCGATACAACTGTCCTATGCCTGACAAACTAACACCGAGTTTGTCTCTGAAAAACCCTGCTACCTTGTCCCCAATTTTTTTCACCACATCTAGTGACCATCCATTAAGTTTGGGGGTGACAACCTCAGGCCGTTGAACATTATTTTGTCAGCTTTCCTCTCGAGGATGTTCAAAATGCATGTTAGGTGTCCTATTAATGCCACCGCTCCTGTCCTATATCTCTCAGGCTCTTTGGTGGTCGAAGAATATTAGGCCCTGCACGTAAGGTGGCATGACATGGTTATAATATGTTGTTGCTGGGGTAGCGTAGTGTTGATGCGATGGGTGTGAAAACTGTGTATAGTGTGCAGTCCCTGGTTATGCGTAGGTGTACCGGACGGTCCTGCGTAAGGAGCCGGACAGTCTGCGACCGAGCCGAACGGTCCAATCGTATATGTCACCACCTGGGTGGTCGATGCGTGGGCCTGTGTATAGGGGTGGTAATGTGCTCTAGATTTTACACTACAAACTTTAAGGATCGAATCAGATTAGGATAGGGCCATACTCCTATTCATTTTTGAACTAACATTATTTAAGGGCCCTAATGTGATATCTTGGCTCTGATACCACTTGTAACACTCGGTCCACTCTTGGACCAGTGGTACTAACTCCTGGCAGCTCTCTAAGATCATATATCGTTCCCACACACCAACACGAGTCCTTTGTGCACACTTTGTCCTCACTCATGCGCACCCGAGAAAACTTCCCAGTCGGCCACCCATCCCAAATTGCTCCAAGCCAAGCACACTTAACTTGGTTGTTCTTTTGACATAGGTTTCCAAAAAAGAATATGCACCTTGTTGGTATGAGTACACTATTAATTCTATTAAGCCTCAGACTAGGATATCACCATCCCCTAGGGCCAGGATATCACCCCCTAACTTTTTGTGAATGGGCATTTGGATCATGAACCGTTACCACCCCTATAACATCCGGTTTTGGAAGGTAAACCGAATGCGAATCATGTATGTGCCAGGATCAGAAATTCATGTACACAGCGATTACATAAATGACTCATCATAGCACAATGATTCGAATAACAATAAAGAGTAAGTAATAATATTAAAGACAAGAGTCATTTACATAATATAAATCAAAGTGCACATAATAGAAACGTAGCCAATGTAAACAACCCACCACAGGCAGCTGACTGGGGGAGGTCGCTAGCCTAATCCTCGAACTCATCGACGTCCTGGAACTCCTGGAGATTTGCCTCGACACTTTCTTCTCCTTTGCTTGAGCATCGATTGCACCAATGGCAACCTGGTGTTTTGTGAAAGCAAGGGTGAGTACACATCAACGTACTCAGCAAATGTCCTGTTTGGCTGAGGTGGACTAACTTTATGTGGGGTTAAGCTCAAAGCAGTTGTTTTTAGTTGGTCAAGTATTTATTATTAGTAGAAGCCAAGTTTTAGCAAGAACCAACCCGTGAACCAAATTCCTCATCAAGGAACATCATTATCATCATCGAAGCCAAAACCATCAATAGAACCATTGTATCTCAGATCATATGTATTTCTAATCAAAGGAGCTCACAAGGCCGCTAATAACTATGAGCACGACTGATATATCAGTTTCATAACACTCTACAGAGGTTACACACTTTACCCACCAGCCATGATTCCCTCTCTAGCTCGGGCTTGCAAGACCCTTATTCACTCCCGAGGTGAATGGCCAAGTATTCACTACGAAGCCTTTATAAAGATTCCCTGAGGCTGTAGCTGCCTGTTAGGTTTCCTAAATGTACCACACTCCTCCCCAAGGGGCAATCCACCCTCGGCAGAGCGAGCCGCATACACCGAGCCCCATTGATGGCACGACACCGAAGCAAACTACACCTCAGTTCCTCTAATTATTAGCTAAGGGCGTCTCATACCATCATCATGGCTGCACTGTTTTCCCGAGTGGTCATCCAACGAACAGGTCCTTACGGAGAGGCACTCGAGAAACTGCTCGAGTCCCCTGAAATGCCACAAGTATACCATCATATCTAGAATAAAATCATAGTATCATCATTGTATCTCATCATGTTCATTGATTAAAGTAAAGTGCTAGCATAGAACTAATCATAATAATCAATTCCCAAAGGGTAAACAAGGACAGGAAAACAGAATACTAGTCAATCCTTAGGTTGATCATGGTATGCGGGTTGATGAATTATAAAGTAAATGGGACATAATAGGTCAGAGGACACTTGCCTTCACCAAATAGATGCTCAGGATCTTCAGCCTCGTAAAACTCGAAGAGTTCGATCTCTTGGTCATCAAAGCTTGACTGTCGATTCCTCAAAGCTCGGAAATGGATCGCAGTCTATTCGCGACGCGCAACGAATACAAAGAGACACAAGCAAACATATACTTGCATAAGAACATTACACCATATAAGATAAAATATTATAAAAGCGAGCAATATAAAATAGAGAGCGCTTCTACGGTTACGCGAGAAAAAGAACTGCGATAATCGAAGGTACGGTCGAGGGGTTAGCATGTTTACACTAAGCAAGTATTAATTAGAATATTTATTCCAACATTTCTCATATATAAATAATATCTACTACTTAGTTTTGGCTAACTTACTATTTTAATTGTGAATGATAAAATAAATAACTAATTAACTCACATGAGTAATTATAAGCGAACGGCTTAATCTCGCGTGCGGACAACGCGCGATACGCGCGAACGGTGCGCGACACACACGAACGGCGCGCGCAACGCGTGCGAACAACACGCGCGACACTCGCGAACGACACGCGACGACGCACGCGAAACAGCACCGCGGCACGCGCACGGTACACGCGGACCGACATGCGAAACTAATAAATAAATGACAACATGATTACACTAAACAATTATTAATAAGTAATATTGCAATTAAGGTTAATCATGTTGGTGACTAATATAAATGCGCAAATTGAATTCCTAAATTAGATTTTAAAATTGAATTGTCGTTCCAGTAGCCATTGGTTAAACAAACATTTAAATAAATTAAATAAAATGTGCAATAGTGGGGATAAATATTTCTAAATTAAGATAAATTTAATACAAATCTAACGCAACTTGAATGGATCGAATTGGGTTTAAAACGCAAAAGTTATCACTGTTTTAAATTAGACTGTAATTCACGCGTACTAAATTACCAGAGAGAGAGGGGAGGGGAAGGGGAGGGGCTGTGCAAGGGGAGGCCGAGACGGGCTGGCCGGGCGCGGGCGTGGCCGCACATGACGCGCGGGGTGCGGCCGCCGCCGTCGGGGAGGGAAAAAGGGGCGCCGCCGGTGGGGAAAACGTAGGGGGAGGGACGCCGCCACCGGGGAAGGTGATGGTAGGGAGAGTGAGGCCCTGCACGGATGGGAAAACGAAAAAAAGAAGAAACCCTAGATGCAACAATGGAGGTTTCTCACCGGGGAAGAAGTCCCTTGACGGAGCTGAGGAGAAATTCGTCGATTGCCGGAGATTCGGAGGTCCGATCGACGAACCGAACGCGCCCCGACGAAGCCCTCGATGAGACGAACACAACGGTACCCTTGGATTCCGCAGATAATGCACGGATTAGGAGTAATTGCTCGTCTGAGTTGGAACTGCTCCGAACTTCGGCGAGCAATACCGAGAGCTAGGGATCGAATTTGGATCTCCATATATTGTTCTATAAAAGCCTCAAAAGATGGATCTGGAACACTTACAATGGGAGCATGAGGCGAAGGTAGAAGAGATTAAATATTGATCTCCCCTTGATGGATGATCTTCTGGTGGCTATCCACCTTGAAGCATGATATGCATTTTTCTTTCAGCTCGTTGCACCATTTGGCGAGTTGTCGTAGCACTTCTTTGTTGTGCCTCACGGTGTCATCATAGGGATGTTGGCCATCGACCGTGAGTGCCTCCGAGGTTGGCTTGATGATGTTGGTGGCGAAGACGTCGGTTTGATCCTTAAAACCAACCATATAGGGTCGATTTTTAGTAGATCTAGACACCCTCGTCCCTAGTGGAGTCACCAAAAAGTATGTTGGCTTCGACTGGTACTAGACACTAGGTGTGAATCGTCTGGCGGTACTCTTTACGGGAGCGTTGACGGTCCATGACTCTGTGCTGGATGGTCTGCGACCTCGCTGCTGGAGCGACTTCTCCCAGCGCGTCTGTCAGACGGTCCACGCTCTAGGCCAGACGGTCCGCATGTGCGTAGAGGGTCTTCTTCTCCACGAATAACCTGCATCTCGCCTCTCGGGAGGGACCCTGTCAGGAGGAGAGTTCCTGGGGTTGCCTTGGGGTCGGCAGACCACCCAAGACGCCTCTGGTTAGCATAGAGTCGAACAACCGCGAAGAAATATGTAGAGAAAGGCTAAACTAGGGCTAAAGTAAGGCTAAATTACTGCTACTCCTAAGGAATGGAAAGGACAATGCAAATAGAGTAAATATGATAAATATGATTGATTGGATCGATTGTGAGGGTCAATTGGTCGTACCCCTTCATCTATATAAGGGGGAGGTCTGGACCCGTTACAAGTCGGTTCCCGAGTTAATCCCGTAGGTTTTTTTCTAACAAATCCCGTGAGAAAACGAGGAATCATAGCCGATTCTGCGTACGCATGGACCGTCCACGCCGCCACGACGGATCGTCCGAACCACTTCAGGCACTTTTGGTGCACAACAGAATTAAAGATAAAAGGAATGATCTTCGTAGCCTTACACAATATCCAACACTTTACTCATATAGTTATTCAAAATATTGTTTTACATTTGTAGATTGTGTTGTTTGTAGAGTGAGATTTGAATATAGAGATATGGATGGTTAACTGTTGGAGATAGTCTACGTGTAGATAGAAAGAGTTCTGCGCTACATATTTTGCTTCACAAGTGCAAATTGAAAAGGGACCTCAACACAAAAAATGCACCAATTTTGGGAACCTAGACTTTGGCTTCGTTTGAAACGCACTGATGTTCCTCAATTTTTTCCCACAACAATTGAATTCATTTCCAACAGTTTTTCTACGGTAATATATATATATATATATATATATATATATATATATATATATATATATATATATATATATATATATATATATATATATATATATATATATATATATATATATATATATATAGTCATGTACATACCTGAGATTTAAGTTCGCCGATCAAATCCCTGTCATTAAGAAAAGTATCGAACATAAAGTTGATCGGCAAAAAATAGCGGAGAATAGTAAGAGCTCTGGAGCATAACTTCAAGTTAGAGTAAATTTTTTTACTCAAACATCTCAATTTTGGAGAAAAAAACTATATAGAGTTTTTAGAGCTACAATAAAACTAAAGTACCTCTTTCAGTATACCAATAGGGGTGAAAATGGATCGGATATACCCATCAGGTACCGATTATTAGTAATACAAATATCCATTTTTTCGAATACAGATTACGACACTTTTATACTTGGGACAGATACAAATAGCACTCAGATGATACAACTTCGGTGCAGATTCAGAACGATAACTACCTGGTAAATACCTGGATATTCAGATACGGACAACCGGATTTTGGTACCCATTTTTATTTTTCTTGTACAATATATTTATAAATCATAACTTTTACATATGAACTCAGCTCAAAATAAGGTTTATATGAAAACCGTATAGCTTGAAGAGATCTACAACTTTGTAGTACATTACATTTTTGTTTGAACACATATTCATATCAAAATTATTAAAACAATGGCCAAATTTATATCAATGTAACATACTATACATCACATATGTAACTTTAATACTTTATAACTTATTAATAGACTATATATCACATGAACTATCTGTTCATCTTGTGTTGTATTAGACTATTATGTCATTTGAAAATTATCCTATGTTGTATTCGACTATTATGTGATTCAAATCTTGTCATTACATTTGACCTATTGTGTTAGACTATGTAAAATCTCAACTTATTGCTATATTGTCATAGCTAAGGTCCTCGCGGTGTAATTGTCTTACACGTGAACTGGATTCAAGTGAATAATAAGTAATTCATGCATTATCCGATACGTATCTGGTATTCATATGTATTCGACCAAATAATATTAGTATCCATCACTTATCTGCCCAAGTAGATATCTTCTCCCTGTATTCGTATTCGTCCCTTTTTTAATTATCCGTATCCGAACTAGAATCCGACTGAAATACACTAGGGTAGAATACATGATGACCTAATATCCATCTATATCCGTCCCGTTTTCACCTCTGCCCCAAAATAGCTAAAACCAACCTGTATGTGGAGTTTAAAGTATTTACCTATCACTACCACTCGTTAAAAAAACTGAGAGCACCTAGAGGGGGGGAGGGTGAATAGGTGATCCTGTGAAACTTAAACTTATAGCCACAAAACTTGTTAAGTGTTAGCACAATCACCGCCAAGTGGCTAGAGAGGAGTCTCAACAAAACACAATACCACAAGAGATCAAACACAGAGATGACACAGTGGTTTATCCCGTGGTTCGGCCAAGACCAACGCTTGCCTACTCCACATTGTGGCGTCCCAACGGACGAGGGTTGCAATCAACTCCTCTCAAGTGGTCCAAATACCAACTTGAATACCACGGTGTTTTGCTTTGCCTTTCAATATCCCGTTTGCGAGGAATCTCCACAACTTGGAGCCTCTCGCCCTTACACTTGAGATTCACAAAGAAATACGGAGTAAGGGAGGAACTAGCAACACACACAAGACTCAAAATCAGAGCAACAGCACGCACACAAGTTGCAACAAGAGCTCGCAACACAACTCAATGAGTTCACAACTCAACAAGAGCTCTAGATGCTATCACAATGAACCAAATGCGCGGAATCGATGTCTTGGTGCTTAGGAATGTTGTAGGAATGCTTGGTTCTCTCCTCCATGCGCCTAGGGGTCCCTTTTATAGCCCCAAGGCAGCTAGGAGCCGTTGAGAGCAAATCTGGAAGGCTGATCTTGCCTTCTGTCGACTGGTGCACCGGACAGTCCGGTGCACACCGGACACTGTCCGGTGCCCGATTTCTTCCCTTAAACGGCGCAGCCGACCGTTGGCCGCCAGAGAGCCGTTGGCGCACCGGACATGTCCGGTGCACACCGGACAGTCCGGTGCCCCCTTCTAGCCGTTGGCTCGGCCACGTGTCCAGCGCAGATCGCACGGCCGACCGTTGGCCCGGCCAACCGTTGGCTCACCGGACAGTCCGGTGTACGGTGAATTTTAGCCGTACGCCGTCGGCGAATTCACGAGAGCGGCTACTTCACGCCGAGTCAGCCTGGCGCACCGGACACTGTCCGGTGCACCACCGGACAGTCCGGTGTTCCAGACTGAGCTGAGTCTTGGCTGTACACAGCTAAGCCTTTTTTAACCTCTTTTCTTTTCTTCTTCTTTCTGTTTCTAACACTTAGACGAGTATATTAGTACACAAAACTAATGTACTAAGGCTTAGAAACATACCTTTACTCTTGATTTGCACTTTGTCCATCCATGAGCATAAATTCACATTTAAGCACTTGTGTTGGTACTCGATCACCAAAATACTTAGAAATGGCCCAAGGGCACATTTCCCTTTCAATCTCCCCCTTTTTGGTGATTTATGCCAACACAACATAAAGCAACTAGAACAAGTGCAATATCACTTCAAATAAAACTCAAATTTATTTTGATTCAATTTTGGCATATATGGATCATCCTTTGCCACCACTTGGTTTGTTTTTGCAAATCAAACTCAAATCTCTATCTCTAAGTCAAACACACATGTTGAAGCATAACGAGAGTCATTCCAAAAGATATTGATCAAAGATTTCAAAAACTCCCCCTCTTTCCCATAATCAACACTTCTCCCCACAAGAGGCCAATTTTTTACAAAAGAGACAATGCAAGAGTTTTTGACAAACCAAAAACTCTATTCTACTATTTTCAAAGTTTCTCAAGTGGTAGCTGATCCATTTATCGCTTTGGCCTTTATTTTCTCCCCCTTTGGCATCAAGCACCAAAACAGGATCAATCTTGGCCCTTTAACCCCATTGCCTCACCAAAATCTTCAATGAAGAGCAAATAGGCAATAAGAGGACATGAGATGAACTTGGAATAAGTTACCCTCTCATCGGAGTGTAGTGGAAGTCTTTCATGATCCAAGTCCACCTTTTCCCTTTCAAACCTCCTTTGAGACTAAAACAAGCAAACTCAAGCACATGGTTAGTCTCAAAGGGTCAAGTTGTAACACATCTCTCCCTAAACATGTGCATCACTTTGCAACGGACTTGTGAGGTCCGGGGAGTGTTTGTACAACTTGAGCACCACAATAAGCAACAAAATGCAGAATGAACATGATCAAAGGCATAAACACATGTATGCTATAAATCAATCCAAGTTCCGCGAATCTAAGACATTTAGCTCACTACGCAGCCTGCAAAAGGTCTTCTCATCTAGAGGTTTGGTAAAGATATCGGCTAGCTGGTTCTCGGTGCTAACATGAAACACTTCGATATCTCCCTTTTGCTGGTGATCTCTCAAAAAGTGATGCCGGATGTCTATGTGCTTTGTGCGGCTGTGCTCAACAGGATTTTCCGCCATGCGGATAGCACTCTCATTATCACATAGGAGTGGGACTTTGCTCAGATTGTAGCCAAAGTCCCTGAGGGTTTGCCTCATCCAAAGTAGTTGCGCGCAACATTGTCCTGCGGCAACATACTCGGCCTCAGCGGTGGATAGGGCAACAGAAGTTTGTTTCTTAGAGTTCCATGACACCAGGGACCTTCCTAAGAATTGGCACGTCCCCGATGTACTCTTCCAATCGACCTTACATCCAGCATAGTCGGAATCTGAATATCCAATTAAGTCAAAGGTAGACCCCTTTGGATACCAGAGCCCGAAGCAAGGCGTAGCAACTAAATATCTAAGGATTCGCTTCACTGCCACTAAGTGACACTCCTTAGGATCGGATTGAAATCTAGCACACATACATACGCTAAGCATAATATCCGGTCTACTAGCACATAAGTAAAGTAATGACCCTATCATTGACCGGTATGCTTTTTGATCAACGGACTTACCTCCTTTGTTGAGGTCGGTGTGTCCGTCGGTTCCCATCGGAGTCCTTGCGGGCTTGGCGTCCTTCATCCCAAACCGCTTCAGCAGGTCTTGCGTGTACTTCGTTTGAGAGATGAAGGTGCCGTCCTTGAGTTGCTTCACTTGGAACCCAAGGAAGTAGTTCAACTCGCCCATCATTGACATCTCGAATTTCTGCGTCATCACCCTGCTAAACTCTTCACAAGACTTTTTATTAGTAGAACCAAATATGATGTCATCTACATAAATTTGGCACACAAAAAGATCACCGTCACAAGTCTTAGTGAAAAGAGTTGGATCGACTTTCCCAACCTTGAAAGCATTAGCAATTAAGAAATTTCTAAGGCATTCATACCATGCTCTTGGGGCTTGCTTAAGTCCATAGAGCGCCTTAGAGAGCTTACACACGTAGTCGGGGTACCGTTCATCCTCGAAGCCAGGGGGTTGCTCCACGTACACCTCCTCCTTTATTGGCCCGTTGAGGAAAGCGCTCTTCACATCCATTTGAAACAACCTGAAAGAATGGTGAGCGGCATATGCTAGCAAGATACGAATGGACTCTAGCCTAGCCACAGGAGCAAAAGTCTCCTCAAAGTCCAAACCTGCGACTTGGGCATAACCTTTTGCCACAAGTCGAGCCTTGTTCCTCGTCACCACTCCGTGCTCGTCTTGTTTGTTGCGGAACACCCACTTGGTTCCCACAACATTTTGCTTAGGACGAGGCACCAGCGTCCAAACTTCATTCCTCTTGAAGTTGTTGAGCTCCTCTTGCATGGCCAACACCCAGTCCGGATCTAGCAAGGCCTCTTCTACCCTGAAAGGCTCAATAGAAGAGACAAAAGAGTAATGTTCACAAAAATTAACTAATCGAGACCGAGTAGTTACTCCCTTGCTTATGTCACCCAGAATTTGGTCGACGGGATGATCCCTTTGAATCATCGCTCGAACTTGGGTCGGAGGTGCCGGTTCCGCTTCTCCCTCCATCACATGATCATCTTGTGCTCCCCCTTGATCACACGCCTCCTGTTGATGAACCTGTTCATCGTCTTGAGTTGGGGGATGCACCATAGTTGAGGAAGAAGGTTGATCTCGTGCATCTTGTTCCTGTGGCCGCATTTCTCCAATCGCCATGGTTCGTATAGCGCCCGTCGGAACATCTTCTTCATCTACATCATCACAATCAACAGCTTGCTCTCTTGGAGAGCCATTAGTCTCATCAAATACAACGTCGCTAGAGATTTCAACCAAACCCGATAATTTGTTGAAGACTCTATACGCCTTTGTATTTGAGTCATAACCTAACAAAAACCCTTCTACAGCTTTGGGAGCAAATTTAGAATTTCTACCCTTCTTCACTAGAATGTAGCACTTGCTCCCAAATACACGAAAGTAAGATACATTGGGTTTGTTACCGGTTAGTAGCTCATACGAAGTCTTCTTGAGGAGGCGGTGAAGGTAGACCCTGTTGATGGCGTGGCAAGCCGTGTTAACGGCTTCCGACCAAAAACGCTCGGGGGTCTTGAATTCTCCAAGCATAGTCCTCGCCATATCGATTAGCGTCCTGTTCTTCCTCTCTACCACACCATTTTGCTGAGGTGTGTAGGGAGCGGAGAACTCGTGCTTGATCCCTTCCTCCTCAAGGAACTCCTCCACTTGAAGGTTCTTGAACTCGGACCCGTTGTCGCTTCTTATCTTCTTCACTTTGAGCTCAAACTCATTTTGAGCTCTCCTAAGGAAGCGCTTGAGGGTCCCTTGGGTTTCAGACTTATCCTGCAAAAAGAACACCCAAGTGAAGCGGGAAAAGTCATCAACAATAACTAGACCATACTTACTTCCTCCTATGCTCAGATAGGCGACGGGTCCGAAGAGGTCCATATGCAGCAGCTCCAGAGGTCTTGAAGTGGTCATCACATTCTTGCTGTGATGTGCTCCTCCCACTTGTTTACCTGCTTGACAAGCTGCACAAGGTCTATCTTTTTCGAATTGCACGTTAGTCAAACCTATCATGTGTTCTCCCTTTAGAAGCTTGTGAAGGTTCTTCATCCCCACATGTGCTAAGCGGCGATGCCACAGCCAGCCCATGCTAGTCTTAGCAATTAAGCATGCATCTAGACCGGCCTCTTCTTTTGCAAAATCAACTAAATAAAGTTTGCCGTCTAATACACCCTTAAAAGCTAGTGAACCATCACTTCTTCTAAAGACAGACACATCTACATTTGTAAATAGACAGTTATATCCCATATTGCATAGTTGACTAACCGATAGCAAATTATATCCAAGAGACTCTACTAAAAACACGTTAGAGATAGAGTGCTCATTAGAAATTGCAATTTTACCTAACCCTTTTACCTTGCCTTGATTCCCATCACCGAATATAATTGAATCTTGGGAATCCTTATTCTTGACGTAGGAGGTGAACATCTTCTTCTCTCCCGTCATATGGTTTGTGCATCCGCTGTCGATAATCCAGCTTGAACCCCCGGATGCATAAACCTGCAAGGCAAATTTAGGCTTGGGACTTAGGTACCCAACTCTTGTTGGGTCCTACAAGGTTAGTCACAATTGTCTTAGGGACCCAAATGCAAGTTTTATCTCCCTTGCATTTTGCCCCTAATTTCCTAGCAATCACCTTTCTATCCTTTCTACAAATTGCAAAGGAAGCACTCAAAGCATGATATATTGTAGAAGGTTCATTAACTTTCCTAGGAACATTAACAACATTTCTCCTAGGCATGTTATGAACAGCATTTTTCCTACCAACATTTCTATCATGCACATAGACAGAACTAGAAGCAAACATGTCATGAGAATCAAAATCATCATAAGCATTGTAACTCCTATAAGCATTTCTAGTTTGTCTCTTATCATGGTACATAAAAGCATGGTTCTTTTTAGCACTACTTGCCATAGGGGCCTTCCCTTTCTCCTTGGCGGAGATGGGAGCCTTATGGCTTGTTAAGTTCTTGGCTTCCCTCTTGAAGCCAAGTCCATCCTTAATTGAGGGGTGTCTACCAATCGTGTAGGCATCCCTTGCAAACTTTAGCTTATTGAAATCATTCTTGCTAGTCTTAAGTTGAGCATTAAGACTAGCCAATTCATCATTAAGTTTGGAAATTGAAACTAGATGTTCACTACAAGCATCAATGTCAAAATCTTTACACCTAGCACAAATTATAACATGTTCTACACAAGAATTAGATTTATTTGCTAATTCTAATTTAGCATTTAAATCATTGTTAACACCTTGTAAAGTAGAGATGGTTTCATGACAAGTAGATAATTCACCAGAGAGCATTTCATTCCTTTTAATTTCTAGAGCAAGAGAATTTTGTGCACTAACAAATTTATCATGCTCCTCATATAAAAGATCTTCTTGTTTTTCTAGTAATCTATTCTTGTCATTCAAAGCATCAATCAACTCATTAATCTTATTAATTTTAGATCTATCTAATCCCTTGAATAAGCATGAGTAATCTATCTCATCATCGTCACTAGACTCATCCTCACTTGAAGAAGCATAAGTGTTAGTATCATGAGTGCTTACTTTCTTCTCCCTTGCCATGAGGCAAGTGTGACGCTCGTTGGGGAAGAGGGATGACTTGTTGAAGGCGGTGGCGGCGAGTCCTTCATTGTCGGAGTCGGAGGAGGAGCAATCTGAATCCCACTCCTTTCCGATATGTGCCTCGCCCTTGGCCTTCTTGTAATGCTTCTTCTTTTCCCTTTTGTTCCCCTTTTCCTGGTCACTTTCATTATCGGGACAGTTAGCAATGAAATGACCAATCTTACCACATTTGAAGCACGAGCGCTTCTCCTTTGTCTTGGTCTTGCTTGGTTGTCCCTTGCGACCTTTAAGCGCCGTCTTGAAGCGCTTAATGATGAGGGCCATCTCCTCATTATTTAGTCCGGCAGCCTCAACTTGCGCCACCTTGCTTGGTAGCGCCTCCTTGCTCCTCGTTGCCTTGAGAGCAATGGGTTGAGGCTCGTGGATTGGACCGTTCAATGCGTCGTCGACATATCTTGCCTCCTTGATCATCATCCGCCCGCTTACGAATTTTCCGAGTACCTCCTCGGGCGTCATCGTTGTGTACCTGGGATTCTCACGAATATTGTTTACGAGATGAGGATCAAGAACGGTAAAGGACCTTAGCATTAGGCGGACGACGTCATGGTCCGTCCATCGCGTGCTTCCATAGCTCCTTATCTTGTTGACAAGGGTCTTGAGCCGGTTGTATGTTTGGGTTGGCTCCTCCCCCCTTATCATAGCAAATCTTCCAAGTTCGCCCTCCACCAATTCCATCTTGGTGAGCATGGTGACGTCGTTGCCCTCGTGAGAGATCTTGAGGGTGTCCCATATCTGCTTGGCATTGTCCAAGCCACTCACCTTATTGTACTCTTCCCTGCACAAAGATGCTAAGAGAACAGTAGTAGCTTGTGCATTTCTATGGATTTGTTCATTTATAAGCATAGGGCTATCTGAAAGGGAATTAGGCTTACACCTAGTTCCTAAATTATTTTGGTGGTTGAATTGCCCAACACAAATTGATGAACTAACTAGTTTGCTCTAGATTATACGTTCTACAGGTGCCAAAGGTTCATCTACAACTATACTAATTCGACTGTCCGGAATACCGTAGATTATTCCGGACAGGAGAAGCTTTTTGGAAAAACAGGCCAAGCGCGGACCGTCCGGGCCCCTGTGGCGGACCGTCCGTGACAGAAGAATGACCCTCGGACAGAACCAATGCAAAAACACAAGTTTCCACTACAGACTGTCCGGAGGAAAAGCGAAGACCGTCCGAGCCCTCGCGCGGACCGTCCGGTCGGTAAGAAACCGAAAAACCCGAAGGTGACGGGTTCGGAGAAATGAATTATAGGGGGCCTCGCGGACCGTCCGGGGTGCACGACCGGACCGTCCGCGACTGGCTCTGTCTGACATCTGACGACGCATTAAATGCAATATAGCCGTTGATATAGCCGTTACTGCTGACCGTTGCATTTTCAGCCGTTGATCTACAGGGGCGGACCGTCCGCACCAGGAGGGCGGACCGTCCGTGCTCAGCAGAATGGCCCAACGGCTAGGAAGTGGTTGGTGGCTATAAATACAACCCCAACCACCTCCATTCACTTCACCCAAGCATTCCAACCTTCAACATTCAATACAAGAGCTAGCAATCTATTCCAAGACACATTCAAAGCCTCCATCTCTCCAAGTTTCACAATTGAGAAAAGAGATCATTAGTGATTAGTGACTTGAGAGAGAAAGTGATCCGTGTGTTATTTGTCGCTCTTGTCGCTTGGCTTTTTAATCGTGCTTTCTTGACTCCTTCATTGCGATCAAACTCACTTGTAATTGAGGCAAGAGACACCAATCTTGTGGTGATCCTTGTAGGAACTTTGTGTTCCAAGTGATTAAGAAGAGAAAGCTCACTCGGTCCGAGAGACCGTTTGAGAGAGGGAAGGGTTGAAAGAGACCCGGCCTTTGTGGCCTCCTCAACGGGGAGTAGGTTTGCGAGAACCGAACCTCGGTAAAACAAATCCACGTGTCTCACTCTTCATTTGCTTGCGATTTGTTTTACGCCCTCTCTCGCGGACTCGTTTCTTTATTTCTAACGCTAACCCCGGCTTGTAGTTGTGTTTATATTTGTAAATTTCAGTTTCGCCCTATTCACCCCCCCCCCTCTAGGCGACTTTCAATTGGTATCGGAGCCCGGTGCTTCATTAGAGCCTAACCGCTCGAAGTGATGTCGGGAGATCACGCCAAGAAGGAGATGGAGACCGGCGAAAAGCCCACTACAAGCCACGGGAGCACTTCATCGGAAGAGTCCCGCACCAAAAGGAGGGAGAAGAAGAAGAGCTCCTCCAACAAAGGGAAGGAGAAGAAATCTTCTTCTCACCACAAAGAGAAGAAGGAAAGATCTTCCTCCCACAAGCCGCACCGGAGTGGGGACAAGCAAAAGAGGATGAGGAAAGTGGTCTACTACGAGACCGACACTTCATCAACATCTACCTCCGACTCCGATGCACCCTCCGTAACTTCTAAACGTCAAGAGCGTAAGAAGTTTAGTAAGATCCCCCTACACTATCCTCGCATTTCTAAACATGCACCTTTACTTTCCGTCCCATTAGGCAAACCACCAACTTTTGATGGTGAAGATTATGCTAGGTGGAGTGATTTAATGCGATTTCATCTAACCTCACTCCACAAAAGTATATGGGATGTTGTTGAGTTTGGTGCACAGGTACCGTCCGTAGGGGATAAGGATTATGATGAGGATGAGGTGGCCCAAATCGAGCACTTCAACTCTCAAGCAACAACGATACTCCTTGCCTCTTTAAGTAGAGAGGAGTATAACAAAGTACAAGGGTTGAAGAGTGCCAAGGAGGTTTGGGATGTGCTCAAAACCGCACACGAGGGAGACGAGCTCACCAAGATCACCAAGCGGGAAACGATCGAGGGGGAGCTCGGTCGGTTCCGGCTTCGCAAAGGGGAAGAGCCACAACACATGTACAACCGGCTCAAGACTTTGGTGAACCAAGTGCGCAACCTCGGGAGCGTAAAGTGGGATGACCATGAAATGGTTAAGGTTATTCTAAGATCTCTTATTTTCCTTAACCCTACTCAAGTTCAATTAATTCGTGGAAATCCTAGATATACTAAAATGACCCCCGAGGAAGTAATCGGGCATTTTGTAAGTTTTGAGTGCATGATCGAAGGCTCGAGGAAGATCAACGAGCTTGATGATCCCTCCACATCCGAAGCTCAACCCGTCGCATTCAAGGCGACGGAGGACAAGAAGGAGGAGTCTACACCAAGTCAACAACCAATAGACGCCTCCAAGCTCGACAATGAGGAAATGGCGCTCGTCATCAAGAGCTTCCGCCAAATCCTCAAGCAAAGGAGAGGGAAAGACTACAAGTCCCGCTCCAAGAAGGTTTGCTACAAGTGTGGTAAGCCCGGTCATTTTATTGCTAAATGTCCCATATCTAGTGACAGTGACCGAGGCGACGACAAGAAGGGAAGAAGAAAGGAGAAGAAGAGGTACTACAAGAAGAAGGGCGGCGATGCCCATGTTTGTCGCGAGTGGGACTCTGACGAAAGCTCAAGCGACTCCTCCGACGACGAGGACGCCGCCAACATCGCCGTCACCAAGGGACTTCTCTTCCCCAACGTCGGCCACAAGTGCCTCATGGCAAAGGACGGCAAAAGGAAGAAGGTAAAATCAAGATCCTCCACTAAATATGAAACCTCTAGTGATGAAAATGCTAGTGATGAGGAGGATAACTTGCGTACTCTTTTTGCCAACCTTAACATAGCTCAAAAGGAAAAATTGAATGAATTAGTTAGTGCTATTCATGAAAAGGATGACCTTTTGGATTCCCAAGAGGACCTCCTTATTAAGGAAAATAAGAAGCATGTTAAGGTTAAAAATGCTTATGCTCTAGAAGTAGAAAAATGTGAAAAATTATCTAGTGAGCTAAGCACTTGCCGTGAGATGATTGACAACCTTAGGAATGAAAATGCTAGTTTAAATGCTAAGGTTGATTCACATGTTTGCATTGTTTCAACTTCCAATCCTAGAGATAATAATGATGATTTGCTTGCTAGGATTGAAGAATTGAACATATCTCTTGCTAGCCTTAGAGTAGAAAATGAAAATTTAATTGCTAAGGCTAAAGATTTTGATGTTTGCAAAGTTGCAATTTCCGATCTTAGAGATAAAAATGATATTCTTCATGCTAAGATTGTTGAACTTAATTCTTGCAAACCCTCTACATCTATTGTTGAACATGTATCTATTTGTACTAGATGTAGAGATGTTGATATTAATGCTATTCATGATCATATGGCTTTAATTAAACAACAAAATGATCATATAGCAAAACTAGATGCTAAAATTGCCGAGCACAACTTAGAAAATGAGAAATTTAAATTTGCTCGTAGCATGCTTTATAATGGGAGACGCCCGGGCATCAAGGATGGCATTGGCTTCCAAAAGGGAGACAATGTCAAAATTAATGCCCCTCCTAAAAGATTGTCCAACTTTGTTAAGGGCAAGGCTCCCATGCCTCAGGATAACGAGGGTTACATTTTGTACCCTGCCGGTTATCTTGAGAGCAAAATTAGGAGAATTCATTCTAGGAAGTCTCACTCTGGCCCTAATCATGCTTTTATGTATAAGGGTGAGACATCTAGCTCTAGGCAACCAACCCATGCTAAGTTGCCTAGAAAGAAAACTCCTAATGCATCAAATGATCATAACATTTCATTCAAAACTTTTGATGCATCTTATGTTTTGACTAACAAATCCGGCAAGGTAGTTGCCAAATATGTTGGGGGCAAGCACAAGGGCTCCAAGACTTGTGTTTGGGTACCCAAAGTTCTTGTGTCTAATGCCAAAGGACCCAAAACCATTTGGGTACCTAAAATCAAGAACTAAACTTGTTTTGTAGGTTTATGCATCCGGGGGCTCAAGTTGGATACTCGACAGCGGGTGCACAAACCACATGACAGGGGAGAAGAAGATGTTCTCCTCATATGAGAAAAACCAAGATCCCCAAAGAGCGATCACATTCGGGGATGGAAATCAAGGTTTGGTCAAAGGTTTGGGCAAAATTACTATATCTCCTGACCATTCTATTTCCAATGTTTTTCTTGTTGATTCTTTAGATTACAACTTGCTTTCTGTTTCTCAATTATGTCAAATGGGCTACAACTGTCTATTCACTGATATAGGTGTCACTGTCTTTAGAAGAAGTGATGATTCAATAGCATTTAAGGGAGTGTTAGAGGGTCAGCTATACTTGGTAGATTTTGATAGAGCTGAACTCGACACTTGCTTAATTGCTAAGACTAACATGGGTTGGCTCTGGCACTGCCGACTAGCCCATGTTGGAATGAAGAATCTTCATAAGCTTCTAAAGGGAGAGCACATTTTAGGACTAACCAATGTTCATTTTGAGAAAGACAGGATTTGTAGCGCATGCCAAGCAGGAAAGCAAGTTGGCTCTCATCATCCACATAAGAACATAATGACGACCGACAGGCCACTAGAGCTCCTGCACATGGATCTATTCGGCCCGATCGCTTACATAAGCATCGGCGGGAGTAAGTACTGTCTTGTTATTGTGGATGATTATTCTCGCTTCACTTGGGTATTCTTTTTACAGGAAAAATCTCAAACCCAAGAAACCTTAAAGGGATTCTTGAGACGGGCTCAAAATGAGTTCGGCTTAAGGATCAAGAAAATAAGAAGCGACAACGGGACGGAGTTCAAGAACTCTCAAATTGAAGGCTTTCTTGAGGAGGAGGGCATCAAGCATGAGTTTTCTTCTCCCTACACGCCACAACAAAATGGTGTAGTGGAGAGGAAGAATAGAACTCTATTGGACATGACAAGGACCATGCTTGATGAGTACAAGACTTCAGATCGGTTTTGGGCCGAGGCGGTCAACACCGCTTGCTACGCCATCAACCGGTTATATCTACACCGAATCCTCAAGAAGACATCGTATGAACTCCTAACCGGTAAAAAGCCCAACATTTCATATTTTAGAGTCTTTGGTAGCAAATGCTTCATTCTTGTTAAGAGAGGTAGAAAATCTAAATTTGCTCCTAAGACTGTAGAAGGTTTTTTACTTGGTTATGACTCAAACACAAGGGCATATAGGGTCTTTAACAAGTCCACTGGGCTAGTTGAAGTCTCATGTGACGTTGTGTTTGATGAGACTAATGGCTCTCAAGTAGAGCAAGTTGATCTTGATGAGATAGGTGAAGAAGAGGCTCCATGCATCGCGCTAAGGAACATGTCCATTGGGGATGTGTGTCCTAAGGAATCCGAAGAGCCTTCAAATGTACAAGATCAACCTTCCTCCTCCACGCTAGCATCTCCACCAACTCAAAATGAGGATGAAGCTCAAGTTGATGAAGTAGAAGATCAAGCAAATGAGCCACCTCAAGATGACGGCAATGATCAAGGTGGAGATGCAAATGATCAAGACAAGGAGGATGAAGAGCAAAGGCCGCCACACCCAAGAGTCCACCAAGCAATCCAACGAGATCACCCCGTCGACACCATTCTCGGCGACATTCATAAGGGGGTAACTACTCGGTCTCGTGTTGCACATTTTTGTGAACATTACTCGTTTGTTTCCTCTATTGAGCCACACAGGGTAGAGGAAGCACTTCAAGATTCGGATTGGGTGGTGGCGATGCAAGAGGAGCTCAACAACTTCACGAGAAATGAGGTATGGCATTTAGTTCCACGTCCTAACCAAAATGTTGTAGGAACCAAATGGGTCTTCCGCAACAAGCAAGACGAGCATGGTGTGGTGACAAGGAACAAAGCTCGACTTGTGGCCAAGGGATACTCTCAAGTCGAAGGTTTGGATTTTGGTGAAACCTATGCACCCGTAGCTAGGCTTGAGTCAATTCGCATATTATTGGCCTATGCTACTTACCATGGCTTTAAGCTTTATCAAATGGACGTGAAAAGTGCCTTTCTCAACGGACCAATCAAGGAAGAGGTCTATGTTGAGCAACCTCCCGGCTTTGAAGACAGTGAGTATCCTAATCATGTCTATAAGCTCTCTAAGGCGCTTTATGGGCTCAAGCAAGCCCCAAGAGCATGGTATGAATGCCTTAGAGATTTCCTTATTGCTAATGGCTTCAAAGTCGGTAAAGCCGATCCTACACTCTTTACTAAAACTCTTGAAAATGACTTGTTTGTATGCCAAATTTATGTTGATGATATTATATTTGGGTCTACTAACGAGTCTACTTGTGAAGAGTTTAGTAGGATTATGACACAGAAATTCGAGATGTCTATGATGGGGGAGTTGAAGTATTTCTTAGGATTCCAAGTAAAGCAACTCCAAGAGGGCACCTTCATTAGCCAAACGAAATACACTCAAGACATCTTAACCAAGTTTGGAATGAAGGATGCCAAGCCCATCAAGACACCCATGGGAACTAATGGGCATCTCGACCTCGACACGGGAGGTAAGTCCGTGGATCAAAAGGTGTACCGGTCGATGATAGGTTCTTTGCTATATTTATGTGCATCTCGACCGGATATTATGCTTTCCGTATGCATGTGTGCAAGATTCCAAGCCGACCCTAAGGAAGCTCACCTTACGGCCGTGAAACAAATCTTGAGATATTTGGCTTATACTCCTAAGTTTGGGCTTTGGTATCCTAGGGGATCCACATTTGATTTGATTGGTTATTCGGATGCCGATTGGGCGGGGTGCAAAATCAATAGGAAGAGCACATCGGGGACTTGCCAGTTCTTGGGAAGATCCTTGGTGTCTTGGGCTTCAAAGAAGCAAAATTCGGTTGCTCTTTCCACCGCCGAAGCTGAGTACATTGCCGCAGGTCATTGTTGCGCGCAATTGCTTTGGATGAGGCAAACCCTGCGGGACTACGGTTACAAATTGACCAAAGTCCCCTTGCTATGTGATAATGAGAGTGCAATCAAAATGGCCGACAATCCCGTCGAGCATAGCCGCACTAAACACATAGCCATTCGGTATCACTTTTTGAGGGATCACCAACAAAAGGGAGATATCGAGATTTCATACATTAATACTAAAGATCAATTAGCCGATATCTTTACCAAGCCTCTTGATGAACAATCTTTTAACAAACTTAGGCATGAGCTCAATATTCTTGATTCTAGGAACTTCTTTTGTTAAAATTGCACACATTGCTCTTTTATATACCTTTGATCATGTCTCTTTTATATGCTATGACTAATGTGTTTTCAAGTCTATTTCAAACCAAGTCATAGGTATATTGAAAGGGAATTGGAGTCTTCGGCGAAGACAAAGGCTTCCACTCCGTAACTCATACTTCGCCATCACTCCAAGCAACTCTCTATTCCTTGGGGAGAAATGAGCATCAAGGAAAAGGACTTCGTCTTTGGTATACTCTTAACTCATTCATTTATGACCAAAGGTGAAGAAAGCACTTCGAGGGCTCTAATGATTCCGTTTTTGGCGATTCATGCCAAAAAGGGGGAGAAATGAGCCCAAAGCAAAAGGACCGCACCACCACCACCAATTTCAAAAACTTAGTGTTGAATATTTTTGATAGTCGCCTAGAGGGGGGGTGAATAGGGCGAAACTGAAATTTACAAATATAAACACAACTACAAGCCGAGGTTAGCATTAGTAATAAAGAAACGAGTCCGCGAGAGAGGACGGAAAACAAATCCCAAGCGAATAAGCAAGTGAGACACGGAGATTTGTTTTACCGAGGTTCGGTTCTTGCAAACCTACTCCCCGTTGAGGAGGCCACAAAGGCCGGGTCTCTTTCAACCCTTCCCTCTCTCAAACGATCCCTCGGACCGAGTGAGCTTTCTCTTCTCAATTACTTGGAACACAAAGTTCCCACAAGGACCACCACAAGTTTGGTGTCTCTTGCCTCAATTACAAGTGAGTTTGATTGCGATGAAAGAATCAAGAAAGCACGATTGCAAAAGCCAAGCGACAAGAGCGACAAATAACACACGGATCACTTTCTCTCTCAAGCCACTAATCACTAATGATCTCTTTTCTCAATTGTGAAACTTGGAGAGATGGAGGCTTTGAATGTGTCTTGGAATGGATTGCTAGCTCTTGTATTGAATGTTGAAGGTTGGAATGCTTGGATGATAGTGAATGGAGGTGGTTGGGGTTGTATTTATAGCCACCAACCACTTCCTAGCCGTTGGGCCATTCTGCTGAGCGCGGACGGTCCGCCCTCCTGGTGCGGACGGTCCGCCCCTGTAGATCAACGGCTGAAAATGCAACGGTCAGCAGTAACGGCTATATCAACGGCTATATTGCATTTAATGCGACGTCAGATGTCAGACAGAGCCAGTCGCGGACGGTCCGGTCGTGCACCCCGGACGGTCCGCGAGGCCCCCTATAATTCATTTCTCCGAACCCGTCACCTTCGGGTTTTTCGGTTTCTTACCGACTGGACGGTCCGCGCCTGAGGCCGGACGGTCCGCGTGAGGGCTCGGACGGTCTTCGCTTTTCCTCCGGACAGTCTGTAGTGGAAACTTGTGTTTTTGCATTGGTTCTGTCCGAGGGGTATCCCGATGTCGCGGACGGTCCGCCGCAAGAGCCCGGACGGTCCGCGCTTGGCCTGTTTTTCCAAAAAGCTTCTCCTGTCCGGAATAATCTACGGTATTCCGGACAGTCGAATTAGTATAGTTGAAAGGGAATTAGGCTTACACCTAGTTCCTAAATAATTTTGGTGGTTGAATTGCCCAACACAAATATTGGACTGACTAGTTTGCTCTAGTGTATAAGTTATACAGGTGCAAAAGGTTCACATCTAGCCAATAAAAAGACCAAGTGTTGGATTCAACAAAGGAGCAAAAAGGCAACCGAGGGCACCTCTGGCTGGAGGCACCGGACTGTCCGGTGTGCACCGGACAGTGTCCGGTGCGCCCGTAGACTTCGCTTTCTACCCTTCGCCAGAGGACTTCGACTTCAACCCTTCGCCCTCGGGAATTCGCGGAGGCCGGCGCGCTATAATTCACCGGACTGTCCGGTGTGCACCGGACATGTCCGGTGCGCCAACGAACCGCGGCCTCCGGAACTCGTCATCCTCGGGTTTTCACGACAGCCGCTCCGCTATAATTCACCGGACTGTCCGGTGTACACCGGACTGTCCGGTGAACCACGGAGCAACGGCTACTTCCGCGCCAACGGTCACCTGCAAGCGCATTTAATGCGCGCTCTGCGCGCGCAGTCGGCAGGCGCGCCCATACCGATGCACCGGACAATGAACAGTTCATGTCCGGTGTACACCGGACATCCAGGCGGGTCCACATGTCAGAGCTCCAACGGTCAGAATCCAACGGCAACGATGACGTGGCAGGGGGCACCGGACTGTCCGGTGTGCACCGGACTGTCCGGTGCGCCATCGAACAGAGAGCTCCCAGCAACGGCCACATTTGGTGGTTGGGGCTATAAATACCCCAACCACCCCACCATTCATTGCATCCAAGTTTTCCACTTCTCAACCACTTACAAGAGCTAGGCATTCAATTCTAGACACATTCAAAGAGATCAAATCCTCTCCAATTCCACACAAAACCCTAGTGACTAGAGAGAGTGATTTGCCGTGTTCATTTGAGCTCTTGCGCTTGGATTGCTTCTTTTCTTTCTCACTTGTTCTTGAGATCACAACTCCATTGTAATCAAGGCAAGAGGCACCAATTGTGTGGTGGCCCTTGCGGGGAAGTTTTGTTCCCGGCTTTGATTAGAGAAGAGAAGCTCACTCGGTCCGAGGGACCGTTTGAGAGAGGGAAGGGTTGAAAGAGACCCGGCCTTTGTGGCCTCCTCAACGGGGAGTAGGTTTGCAAAAACCGAACCTCGGTAAAACAAATCTCCGTGTCTCTCTTGTTTATTCGCTTGGGATTTGTTTTGCGCCCTCTCTCTCGGACTCATTTATATTTCTAACGCTAACCCGGCTTGTAGTTGTGTTTATATTCGTAAATTTCAGTTTCGCCCTATTCACCCCCCCTCTAGGCGACTATCAATTGGTATCAGAGGTCGGTGCTTCATTAGAGCCTAACCGCTCGAAGTGATGTCGGGAGATCACGCCAAGAAGGAGATGGAGACCGGCGAAAAGCCCACTACAAGCTACGGGAGCACTTCATCGGAAGAGTCCCGCACCAAAAGGAGGGAGAAGAAGAAGAGCTCCTCCAACAAAGGGAAGGAGAAGAAATCTTCTTCTCACCATAAAGAGAAGAAGGAAAAATCTTCTTCCCACAAGCCGCATCGGAAAGGCGACAAGCACAAGAGGATGAGGAAGGTGGTCTACTACGAGACCGACACTTCATCAACATCGACCTCCGACTCCGATGCGCCCTCCGTCACTTCTAAGCGCCAAGAGCGCAAGAAGTATAGTAAGATCCCTCTATGCTACCCTCGCATTTCCAAACATACACCTTTACTTTCCGTCCCACTAGGCAAACCACCAACTTTTGATGGTGAAGATTACGCTAGGTGGAGCGATTTAATGCGATTTCATCTAATCTCGCTCCACAAAAGCATATGGGATGTTGTTGAGTTTGGTGCGCAGGTACCATCCGTAGGGGATGAAAACTATGATGAGGATGAGGTGGCCCAAATCGAGCACTTCAACTCTCAAGCCACAACCATACTCCTTGCCTCTCTAAGCAAGGAAGAATACAACAAAGTGCAAGGGTTGAAAAATGCAAAGGAGATTTGGGATGTGCTCAAAACTGCACACGAGGGAGATGAGCTCACCAAGATCACCAAGCGGGAAACGATCGAGGGGGAGCTCGGTCGGTTCCGGCTTCAAAAAGGGGAGGAGCCACAACACATGTACAACCGGCTCAAGACTTTGGTGAACCAAGTGCGCAACCTCGGGAGCAAGAAGTGGGATGACCACGAAGTGGTAAATGTTATTTTAAGATCTCTCATTTTTCTTAATCCCACTCAAGTTCAATTGATTCGTGGTAATCCTAGATATACTAAAATGACCCCCGAGGAAGTTATCGGGCATTTTGTAAGTTTTGAGTGCATGATAGAAGGCTCGAGGAAAATCAACGAGCTTGGCGACCCATCCGAAGCCCAACCCGTTGCATTCAAGGCAACGGAGGAGAAGAAGGAGGAGTCTACACCAAGTAGACAACCAATAGACGCCTCCAAGCTCGACAATGAGGAAATGGCGCTCGTCATCAAGAGCTTCCGCCAAATCCTCAAGCAAAGGAGGGGGAAGGACTACAAGTCCCGCTCCAAGAAGGTTTGCTACAAGTGTGGTAAGCCCGGTCATTTTATTGCTAAATGTCCTATATCTAGTGACAGTGACCGAGGCGACGACAAGAAGGGGAGAAGAAAGGAGAAGAAAAGGTACTACAAGAAGAAGGGTGGCGATGCCCATGTTTGTCGGGAATGGGATTCCGACGAAAGCTCAAGCGACTCCTCCGACGACGAGGACGCCGCCAACATCGCCGTCACCAAGGGACTCCTCTTCCCCAACGTCGGCCACAAGTGCCTCATGGCAAAGGACGGCAAACGGAAAAAGGTTAAATCTAACTCCTCCACTAAATATGAATCTTCTAGTGATGAAAATGCTAGTGATGAGGAGGATAATTTGCGTATTCTCTTTGCCAATCTTAACATGGAGCAAAAAGAAAAACTAAATGAATTGATTAGTGCTATTCATGAAAAGGATGACCTTTTGGACTCCCAAGAGGATTGTCTAATTAAAGAAAACAAGAAACATGTTAAGGTTAAAAAGGCTTATGCTCTAGAAGTAGAAAAATGTGAAAAATTGTCTAGTGAGCTAAGCACTTGCCGTGAAACGATTGACAACCTTAGAAATGAAAATGCTATCTTAAATGCTAAGGTTGATTCACATGTTTGTAATGTTTCAATTCCCAATCTTAGAGATGATAACGTTGACTTGCTTGCTAAGATTGATGAATTGAATGCATCTCTTGCTAGCCTTAGATTAGAGAATGAAAATTTAATTGCTAAGGCTAAAAATTTTGATGTTTGCAATGCTACTATTTCCGACCTTAGAACTAAGAATGAAATGTTGCATGCTAAGGTTGTAGAACTTAAATCTTGCAAACCCTCTACATCTAATGTTGAGCATGTTTCTATTTGCACTAGATGTAGAGATATTAATGTTAATGCTATTCTTGATCATATGGCTTTAATTAAACAACAAAATGATCATATAGCAAAATTAGATGCTAAAATTGCCGAGCACAACCTAGAGAATGAGAAATTTAAATTTGCTCGTAGCATGCTTTATAATGGGAGACGCCCTGGCATTAAGGATGGCATTGGCTTCCGAAGGGGAGACAATGTCAAACTTAATGCCCCTCCTAAAAATTTGTCTAACTTTGTTAAGGGCAAAGCTCCCATGCCTCAGGATAACGAGGGTTACATTTTGTACCCTGCCGGTTATCCCGAGAGCAAAATTAGGAAAATTCATTCTAGGAAGTCTCACTCTGGCCCTAATCATGCTTTTATGTATAAGGGTGAGACATCTAGCTCTAGGCAACCAACCCGTGCCAAGTTGCCTAGAAAGAAAATTTCTAATGCATCAAATGAACATAGCATTTCATTTAAGACTTTTGATGCTTCTTATGTTTTGACTAACAAATCCGGCAAGGTCGTTGCCAAGTTTGTTGGGGGCAAACACAAGGGCTCCAAGGCTTGTGTTTGGGTACCCAAAGTTCTTGTATCTAATGCCAAAGGACCCAAAACAGTTTGGGTACCTAAAGTCAAGAACTAAATTTGTTTTGTAGGTTTATGCATCCGGGGGCTCAAGTTGGATACTCGACAGCGGGTGCACAAACCACATGACCGGGGAGAAAAGGATGTTCTCCTCATATGAGAAAAACAAAGATCCCCAACGAGCTATCACATTCGGGGATGGAAATCAAGGGTTGGTCAAAGGTTTGGGTAAAATTGCTATTTCACCCGACCATTCCATTTCCAATGTTTTTCTTGTTGATTCATTAGATTACAACTTGCTTTCTGTTTCCCAATTATGTCAAATGGGCTACAACTGTCTTTTTACTGATATAGGTGTCACTGTCTTTAGAAGAAGAGATGATTCAATAGCATTTAAGGGTGTGTTAGAGGGTCAGCTATACTTAGTGGATTTTAATAGAGCTGAACTCGACACATGCTTAATTGCTAAGACTAACATGGGTTGGCTCTGGCATCGCCGACTAGCCCATGTTGGGATGAAGAATCTTCACAAGCTTCTAAAGGGAGAGCACATTTTAGGATTAACAAATGTTCATTTTGAGAAAGACAGGATTTGTAGCGCATGCCAGGCGGGGAAGCAAGTTGGAGTCCATCACCCACACAAGAACATCATGACGACCGACAGGCCGCTTGAGCTACTCCACATGGATCTATTCGGCCCGATTGCTTACATAAGCATCGGCGGGAGTAAGTATTGTCTTGTTATTGTGGATGATTATTCTCGCTTCACTTGGGTATTCTTTTTACAGGAAAAATCTCAAACCCAAGAGACCTTAAAGGGATTCTTGAGACGAGCTCAAAATGAGTTCGGCTTAAGGATCAAGAAAATAAGAAGCGACAACGGGACGGAGTTCAAGAACTCTCAAATTGAAGGCTTTCTTGAGGAGGAGGGCATCAAGCATGAGTTCTCTTCTCCCTACACTCCACAACAAAATGGTGTAGTGGAGAGGAAGAATCGAACTCTATTGGACATGGCAAGAACCATGCTTGATGAGTACAAGACACCGGACCGGTTTTGGGCCGAAGCGGTCAACACCGCCTGCTACGCCATCAACCGGTTATATCTTCACCGAATCCTCAAGAAGACATCATATGAACTCCTAACCGGTAAAAAGCCCAACATTTCATATTTTAGAGTTTTTGGTAGCAAATGCTTCATTCTTATTAAAAGAGGTAGAAAATCTAAATTTGCTCCTAAAACTGTAGAAGGCTTTTTACTTGGTTATGACTCAAACACAAGGGCATATAGGGTCTTTAACAAGTCCACTGGACTAGTTGAAGTCTCTTGTGACGTTGTGTTTGATGAAACTAACGGCTCTCAAGTAGAGCAAGTTGATCTTGATGAGATAGGTGAAGAACAGGCTCCATGCATCGCGCTAAGGAACATGTCCATCGGGGATGTGTGTCCTAAGGAATCCGAAGAGCCTCCAAGTACACAAGATCAACCATCCTCCTCCATGCAAGCATCTCCACCAACTCAAAATGAGGATGAGGCTCAAAATGATGAAGAGCAAAATCAAGAAGACGAGCCACCTCAAGATGATAGCAATGATCAAGGGGGAGATACAAATGATCAAGAAAAGGAGGATGAGGAAGAACCAAGACCGCCACACCCAAGAGTCCACCAAGCAATCCAACGAGATCACCCCGTCGACACCATCCTCGGCGACATTCATAAGGGGGTAACTACTCGATCTCGGGTTGCTCATTTTTGTGAACATTACTCTTTTGTTTCCTCTATTGAGCCACACAGGGTAGAGGAAGCTCTCCAAGATTCGGATTGGGTGGTGGCAATGCAAGAGGAGCTCAACAATTTCACGAGGAATGAGGTCTGGCATTTAGTTCCTCGTCCTAACCAAAATGTTGTAGGAACCAAATGGGTCTTCCGCAACAAGCAAGATGAGCATGGTGTGGTGACAAGGAACAAAGCTCGACTCGTGGCCAAAGGGTATTCACAAGTCGAAGGTTTGGATTTCGGTGAAACCTATGCACCCGTAGCTAGGCTTGAGTCAATTCGCATATTATTGGCCTATGCTACTTACCATGGCTTTAAGCTCTATCAAATGGACGTGAAAAGTGCCTTCCTCAATGGACCGATCAAGGAAGAGGTCTATGTTGAGCAACCTCCCGGCTTTGAAGACAGTGAGTACCCTAACCATGTCTATAGGCTCTCTAAGGCGCTTTATGGGCTCAAGCAAGCCCCAAGAGCATGGTATGAATGCCTAAGAGATTTCCTTATTGCTAATGGCTTCAAAGTTGGCAAGGCCGATCCTACACTCTTTACTAAAACTCTTGAAAATGACTTGTTTGTATGCCAAATTTATGTTGATGATATTATATTTGGGTCTACTAACGAGTCTACATGTGAAGAGTTTAGTAGGATCATGACACAGAAATTCGAGATGTCGATGATGGGGGAGTTGAAGTATTTTCTAGGATTCCAAGTCAAGCAACTCCAAGAGGGCACCTTCATTAGCCAAACGAAGTACACTCAAGACATTCTTGCTAAGTTTGGGATGAAGGATGCCAAACCCATCAAGACACCCATAGGAACTAATGGGCATCTCGACCTCGACACGGGAGGTAAGTCCGTGGATCAAAAGGTATACCGGTCGATGATTGGTTCATTGCTTTATTTATGTGCATCTCGACCGGACATTATGCTTTCCGTTTGCATGTGTGCAAGATTCCAATCCGACCCTAAGGAATCCCACCTTACGGCCGTAAAACGAATCTTGAGATATTTGGCTTATACACCTAAGTTTGGGCTTTGGTACCCTCGGGGATCCACATTTGATTTACTTGGTTATTCGGATGCCGATTGGGCGGGGTGCAAAATCAATAGGAAGAGCACATCGGGGACTTGCCAATTCTTAGGAAGATCCTTGGTGTCTTGGGCTTCAAAGAAGCAAAATTCGGTCGCTCTTTCCACCGCCGAAGCCGAGTACATTGCCGCAGGACATTGTTGCGCGCAATTGCTTTGGATGAGGCAAACCCTGCGGGACTACGGTTACAAATTAACCAAAGTCCCTTTGCTATGTGATAATGAGAGTGCAATTAAAATGGCCGACAATCCCGTCGAGCATAGCCGCACTAAGCACATAGCCATTCGGTATCATTTTCTTAGGGATCACCAACAAAAGGGGGATATCGAGATTTCTTACATTAATACTAAAGATCAATTAGCCGATATCTTTACCAAGCCACTTGATGAACAATCTTTTACCAGACTTAGGCATGAGCTCAATATTCTTGATTCTAGAAATTTCTTTTGCTAGCTTGCACACATAGCTCATTTAAATACCTTTGATCATATCTCTTTTATATGCTATGACTAATGTGTTTTCAAGTCTATTTCAAACCAAGTCATAGGTATATTGAAAGGGAATTGGAGTCTTCGGCGAAGACAAAGGCTTCCACTCCGTAACTCATGCTTCGCCATCACTCCGAGCAACTCTCTATTCCTTGGGGAGAAATGAGCATCAAAGAAAAGGACTTCATCCTTGGGGGAGAGAGTAAAAGCTCAAAAGCAAAAGGACCGGACTTCATCTTTGGTATAATCTTAACTCGTTACTTATGACCAAAGGGGAAGAAATTACTAGAAGGGCTCTAATGATTCCGTTTTTGGCGATTCATGCCAAAAAGGGGGAGAAATGAGCCCAAAGCAAAAGGACCGCACCACCACCACCAAATTTAAACACTTAGTGCTTTCCAAAAGTCTTTATCATTTGGTATCCTATTGTGTTCAAAAGGGGGAGAAAGTAGTATTTCAAAAATGGTATATCAAAACCCTCTTGAACACTAAGAGGTGGATCTCTTTTAGGGGGAGTTTTGTTTAGTCAAAGGAAAAGCATTTGAAACAGGGGGAGGAAATTTCAAATCTTGAAAATGCTTTTGCAAACTCTTATTTATTTACCTTTGACTATTTGCAAAAGATCTTTGAAATGGATTTACAAAAGGTTTTGCAAAAACAAAACATGTGGTGCAAACGTGGTCCAAAATGTTATTTAAGAAAGAAACATTCCTTGCATATCTTGTAAGTAGTTATATTGGCTCAATTCCAAGTAACCTTTGCACTTACATTATGTAAACTAGTTCAATTATGCACTTCTATATTTGCTTTGGTTTGTGTTGGCATCAATCACCAAAAAGGGGGAGATTGAAAGGGAATTAGGCTTACACCTAGTTCCTAAATAATTTTGGTGGTTGAATTGCCCAACACAAATATTGGACTGACTAGTTTGCTCTAGTGTATAAGTTATACAGGTGCAAAAGGTTCACATCTAGCCAATAAAAAGACCAAGTGTTGGATTCAACAAAGGAGCAAAAAGGCAACCGAGGGCACCTCTGGCTGGAGGCACCGGACTGTCCGGTGTGCACCGGACAGTGTCCGGTGCGCCCGTAGACTTCGCTTTCTACCCTTCGCCAGAGGACTTCGACTTCAACCCTTCGCCCTCGGGAATTCGCGGAGGCCGGCGCGCTATAATTCACCGGACTGTCCGGTGTGCACCGGACATGTCCGGTGCGCCAACGAACCGCGGCCTCCGGAACTCGTCATCCTCGGGTTTTCACGACAGCCGCTCCGCTATAATTCACCGGACTGTCCGGTGTACACCGGACTGTCCGGTGAACCACGGAGCAACGGCTACTTCCGCGCCAACGGTCACCTGCAAGCGCATTTAATGCGCGCTCTGCGCGCGCAGTCGGCAGGCGCGCCCATACCGATGCACCGGACAATGAACAGTTCATGTCCGGTGTACACCGGACATCCAGGCGGGTCCACATGTCAGAGCTCCAACGGTCAGAATCCAACGGCAACGATGACGTGGCAGGGGGCACCGGACTGTCCGGTGTGCACCGGACTGTCCGGTGCGCCATCGAACAGAGAGCTCCCAGCAACGGCCACATTTGGTGGTTGGGGCTATAAATACCCCAACCACCCCACCATTCATTGCATCCAAGTTTTCCACTTCTCAACCACTTACAAGAGCTAGGCATTCAATTCTAGACACATTCAAAGAGATCAAATCCTCTCCAATTCCACACAAAACCCTAGTGACTAGAGAGAGTGATTTGCCGTGTTCATTTGAGCTCTTGCGCTTGGATTGCTTCTTTTCTTTCTCACTTGTTCTTGAGATCACAACTCCATTGTAATCAAGGCAAGAGGCACCAATTGTGTGGTGGCCCTTGCGGGGAAGTTTTGTTCCCGGCTTTGATTAGAGAAGAGAAGCTCACTCGGTCCGAGGGACCGTTTGAGAGAGGGAAGGGTTGAAAGAGACCCGGCCTTTGTGGCCTCCTCAACGGGGAGTAGGTTTGCAAAAACCGAACCTCGGTAAAACAAATCTCCGTGTCTCTCTTGTTTATTCGCTTGGGATTTGTTTTGCGCCCTCTCTCTCGGACTCATTTATATTTCTAACGCTAACCCGGCTTGTAGTTGTGTTTATATTCGTAAATTTCAGTTTCGCCCTATTCACCCCCCCTCTAGGCGACTATCAATAGTTGTAGATGAACCTTTGGCACCTGTAGAACGTATAATCTAGAGCAAACTAGTTAGTTTATCAATTTGTGTTGGGCAATTCAACCACCAAAATAATTTAGGAACTAGGTGTAAGCCTAATTCCCTTTCAATCTCCCCCTTTTTGGTGATTGATGCCAACACAAACCAAAGCAAATATAGAAGTGCATAATTGAACTAGTTTGCATAATGTAAGTGCAAAGGTTGCTTGGAATTGAGCCAATATAAATACTTACAAGATATGCATGAATTGTTTCTTTCTAATTTAACATTTTGGACCACGCTTGCACCACATGTTTTGTTTTTGCAAATTCTTTTGTAAATCCATTTCAAAGTTCTTTTGCAAATAGTCAATGGCAAATGAATAAGATTTTGAGAAACATTTTCAAGATTTGAAATTTTCTCCCCCTGTTTCAATTGCTTTTCCTTTGACTAAACAAAACTCCCCCCAAATAAGATCCTCCTCTTAGTGTTCAAGAGGGTTTTGATATATCATTTTTAAAATACTACTTTCTCCCCTTTTTGAACACAATAGGATACCAAAAATATTCAACACTAAGTTTTGAAATTGGTGGTGGTGCGGTCCTTTTGCTTTGGGCTCTTACTCTCTCCCCCTTTGGCATGAATCGCCAAAAACGGAATCATTAGAGCCCTCCTGGTAGTGTCTTCCCCTTTGGTCATAAACAAATGAGTTAAGATTATACCAAAGACGAAGTCCTTTTGCTTTCTCCCCCAAGGATGGAGAGTGGTAAGTAGCGACGGCGAAGGTTGAGTTACGGAGTGGAAGCCTTTTTGTCTTCGCCGAAGACTCCAATTTCCTTTCAATATACCTATGACTTGGTTTGAAACAGACTTGAAAACACATTAGTCATAGCATAGGAAGGGGATACGATCAAAGATATATAAATGAGTTATGTGTGCAATCTAACAAAAGAAATTGCGCGAATCAAGAATATTGAGCTCATGCCTAAGTTTGGTAAAAGTTTGTTCATCAAGAGGCTTGGTAAAGATATCGGCTAATTGATCTTTAGTGTTAATATAAGAAATCTCGATATCTCCCTTTTGTTGGTGATCCCTAAGAAAATGATACCGAATGGCTATGTGCTTAGTACGGCTATGCTCGACGGGATTGTCGGCCATTTTGATTGCACTCTCATTATCACATAGCAAAGGGACTTTGGTTAATTTGTAACCGTAGTCTCGCAGGGTTTGCCTCATCCAAAGCAATTGCGCGCAACAATGACCTGCGGCAATGTACTCGGCTTCGGCGGTGGAAAGAGCGACCGAATTTTGCTTCTTTGAAGCCCAAGACACCAAGGATCTTCCCAAGAACTGGCAAGTCCCCGATGTGCTCTTCCTATTAATCTTACACCCTGCCCAATCGGCATCCGAATAACCAATCAAATCAAAAGTGGATCCCCGAGGGTACCAAAGCCCAAACTTAGGAGTATAAGCCAGATATCTCAAGATTCGTTTTACGGCCGTAAGGTGGGATTCCTTAGGGTCGGATTGGAATCTTGCACACATGCAAACAGAAAGCATAATGTCCGGTCGAGATGCACATAAATAAAGCAATGAACCAATCATTGACCGGTATACCTTTTGATCCACGGACTTACCTCCCGTGTCGAGGTCGAGATGCCCATTGGTTCCCATGGGTGTCTTGATGGGCTTGGCATCCTTCATCCCAAACTTGTTTAGAATGTCTTGAGTATACTTCGTTTGGCTAATGAAGGTGCCCTCTTGGAGTTGCTTCACTTGGAATCCTAGGAAATACTTCAACTCCCCCATCATAGACATCTCGAATTTCTGTGTCATAATCCTACTAAACTCTTCACATGTAGACTCGTTAGTAGACCCAAATATAATATCATCAACATAAATTTGGCATACAAACAAGTCATTTTCAAGAGTTTTAGTAAAGAGTGTAGGATCGGCCTTGCCGACTTTGAAGCCATTTGCAATAAGGAAATCTCTAAGGCATTCATACCATGCTCTTGGGGCTTGCTTGAGCCCATAAAGCGCCTTAGAGAGCCTATAAACATGATTAGGATACTCACTGTCTTCAAAGCCGGGAGGTTGCTCAACATAGACCTCTTCCTTGATTGGTCCGTTGAGGAAGGCACTCTTCACGTCCATTTGATAAAGCTTAAAGCCATGGTAAGTAGCATAGGCCAATAATATGCGAATTGACTCAAGCCTAGCTACGGGTGCATAGGTTTCACCGAAATCCAAACCTTCGACTTGTGAATACCCTTTGGCCACGAGTCGAGCTTTATTCCTTGTCACCACACCATGCTCATCTTGCTTGTTGCGGAAGACCCATTTGGTTCCTACAACATTTTGGTTAGGACGTGGAACCAAATGCCATACCTCGTTCCTCGTGAAATTGTTGAGCTCCTCTTGCATTGCCACCACCCAATCCGAATCTTGAAGTGCTTCCTCTATCCTATGTGGCTCAATAGAGGAAACAAAAGAGTAATGTTCACAAAAATGTGCAACACGAGATCGAGTGGTTACCCCCTTATGAATGTCGCCGAGGATGGTGTCGATGGGGTGATCTCGTTGGATTGCTTGGTGGACTCTTGGGTGTGGCGGCCTTTGTTCCTCTTCCTCCTTGTCTTCATCATTTGCATCTCCCCCTTGATCATTGCCATTATCTTGAGGTGGCTCATTTGCTTGATCTTCTACTTCATCAACTTGAGCTTCATCCTCATTTTGAGTTGGTGGAGATGCTTGCGTGGAGGAGGAAGGTTGATCTTGTGCATTTGGAGGCTCTTCGGATTCCTTAGGACACACATCCCCAATGGACATGTTCCTTAGTGCGATGCATGGAGCCTCCTCTTCACCTATCTCATCAAGATCAACTTGCTCTACTTGAGAGCCGTTAGTTTCATCAAACACAACGTCACATGAGACTTCAACTAGTCCAGTGGACTTGTTAAAGACCCTATATGCCCTTGTGTTTGAGTCATAACCAAGTAAAAAGCCTTCTACTGTTTTAGGAGCAAATTTAGATTTTCTACCTCTTTTGACAAGAATAAAGCATTTGCTACCAAAAACTCTAAAGTATGAAATGTTGGGCTTTTTACCGGTTAGGAGTTCATAGGATGTCTTCTTGAGGATTCGGTGAAGATATAACCGATTGATGGCGTAGCAGGCGGTGTTGACCGCTTCGGCCCAAAACCGGTCCGGTGTCTTGTACTCATCAAGCATGGTTCTTGCCATGTCCAAAAGAGTTCGATTCTTCCTCTCCACTACACCATTTTGTTGAGGCGTGTAGGGAGAGAACTCATGCTTGATGCCCTCCTCCTCAAGGAAGCCTTCAATTTGAGAGTTCTTGAACTCCGTCCCGTTGTCGCTTCTTATTTTCTTGATCCTTAATCCGAACTCATTTTGAGCCCGTCTCAAGAATCCCTTTAAGTTCTCTTGGGTTTGAGATTTTTCCTGTAAAAAGAATACCCAAGTGAAGCGAGTATAATCATCCACTATTACAAGACAATACTTACTCCCGCCGATGCTTATGTAAGCAATCGGGCCGAATAGATCCATGTGGAGTAGCTCAAGCGGCCTGTCGGTCGTCATGATGTTCTTGTGTGGATGATGGACTCCAACTTGCTTCCCTGCCTGGCAAGCACTACAAATCCTGTCTTTCTCAAAATGAACATTTGTTAATCCTAAAATGTGTTCTCCCTTTAGAAGCTTATGAAGATTCTTCATCCCAACATGGGCTAGTCGGCGGTGCCAGAGCCAACCCAAGTTAGTCTTAGCAATTAAGCATGTGTCGAGTTCAGCTCTATCAAAATCTACCAAGTATAGCTGACCCTCTAACACACCCTTAAATGCTATTGAATCATCACTTCTTCTAAAGACAGTGACACCTACATCAGTAAAAAGACAGTTGTAGCCCATTTGACATAATTGAGAAACAGAAAGCAAGTTGTAGTCTAAAGAATCTACAAGAAAAACATTGGAAATAGAATGGTCAGGAGATATAGCAATTTTACCAAGTCCTTTGACCAAACCTTGATTTCCATCCCCGAATGTGATAGCTCGTTGGGGATCTTTGTTTTTCTCATATGAGGAGAACATCCTTTTCTCCCCGGTCATGTGGTTTGTGCACCCGCTGTCGAGTATCCAACTTGAGCCCCCGGATGCATAAACCTACAAAACAAATTTAGTTCTTGACTTTAGGTACCCAAACTGTTTTGGGTCCTTTGGCATTAGAAACAAGAACTTTGGGTACCCAAACACAAGTCTTGGAGCCCTTGTGTTTGCCCCCAACAAACTTGGCAACGACCTTGCCGGATTTGTTAGTCAAAACATATGATGCATCAAAAGTCTTAAATGAAATGCTATGTTCATTTGATGCATTTGGAATCTTCTTCTTAGGCAACTTGGCACGGGTTGGTTGCCTAGAACTAGATGTCTCACCCTTATACATAAAGGCATGATTAGGGCCAGAGTGAGACTTCCTAAAATGAATTTTCCTAATTTTGTCCTCGGGATAACCGGCAGGGTATAAAATGTAACCCTCGTTATCCTGAGGCATGAGAGCTTTGCCCTTAACAAAGTTGGACAATCTCTTAGGAGGGGCACTAATTTTGACATTGTCTCCCCTTTGGAAGCCAATGCCATCCTTAATGCCCGGGCGTCTCCCATTATAAAGCATGCTACGAGCAAATTTAAATTTCTCATTTTCTAAGTTGTGCTCGGCAATTTTAGCATCTAGTTTTGCTATATGATCATTTTGTTGTTTAATTAAAGTCATATGATCATGAATAGCATTAATATCAACATCTCTACATCTAGTACAAATGGTGACATGCTCAATGGTAGATGTAGATGGTTTGCAAGAATTAAGTTCCACAATCTTAGCACGAAGTATATCATTCTTATCTCTAAGATCGGCAATTGTAACTTTGCAAACATCAAAATCTTTAGCCTTAGCAATCAAATTTTCATTCTCTAACCTAAGGCTAGCAAGAGAAATGTTCAATTCTTCAATCCTAGCAAGCAAATCATCATTATTATCTCTAGGAGTGGGAATTGAAACATTACAAACATGAGAATCAACCTTAGCACTTAAACTAGCATTTTCATGTCTAAGGTTGTCAATCATCTCACGGCAAGTGCTTAGCTCACTAGATAATTTTTCACATTTCTCTATCTCAAGAGCATAAGCCTTTTTAACCTTAACATGTTTCTTGTTTTCTTTAATTAGACAATCCTCTTGAGAGTCCAAAAGATCATCCTTTTCATGAATAGCACTGACTAATTCATTTAACTTTTCCTTTTGAGCTATGTTAAGGTTGGCAAAGAGAGTACGCAAACTATCTTCCTCATCACTAGCATTATCATCACTAGAGGTTTCATATTTAGTGGAGGATCTTGATTTTACCTTCTTTTTGCCGTCCTTTGCCATGAGGCACTTGTGGCCGACGTTGGGGAAGAGGAGTCCCTTGGTGACGGCGATGTTGGCGGCGTCCTCGTCGTCGGAGGAGTCGCTTGAGCTTTCGTCGGAGTCCCATTCCCGACAAACATGGGCATCGCCGCCTGATAGTCGCCTAGAGGGGGGGTGAATAGGGCGAAACTGAAATTTACAAAAATAATCACAACTACAAGCCGGGGTTAGCGTTAGTAATAATAAATGAGTCCGCAATAGAGGGCGCAAAACAAATCGCAAGCAAATAAGGAGAGTGACACGTGGATGTGTTTTACCGAGGTTCGGTTCTTGCAAACCTACTCCCCGTTGAGGAGGCCACAAAGGCCGGGTCTCTTTCAACCCTTCCCTCTCTCAAACGGTCCCTCGGACCGAGCGAGCTTTCCTTCTTCTCAATCAACCGGGAACAAAACTTCCCCACAAGGGCCACCACACAATCGGTGCCTCTTGCCTCGGTTACAATTGAGTGTTGATCACAAGAGCAAAAGAGAAAGAAAGAATGCGATCCAAGCGCAAGAGCTCAAAAGAACACGGCAAATCTCTCTCGCTAGTCACTAAAGGCTTGAGTGGAATTGGAGAGGATTTGATCTCTTTGTATGTGTCTAGAATTGAATGCCTAGCTCTTGTAAGTGGTTAGAAGTTGGAAAACTTGGATGGCAATGAATGTGGGGTGGTTGGGGTATTTATAGCCCCAACCACCAAATGTGGCCGTTGGCTGGAGGCGTCTGCTCGATGGCGCACCGGACAGTCCGGTGCACACCGGACAGTCCGGTGCCCCTGCCACGTCATCACTGCCGTTGGATTCTAGCCGTTGGAGCTTCTGACTTGTGGGCCTGCCTGGGTGTCCGGTGCACACCGGACATGCACTGTTTGATGTCCGGTGCACCGGTATGGGCAGCCCTGACGTCTGCGCGCGCTGCGCGCGCATTTAATGCTGCGCAGGGAGCCATTGGCGCCGCAGAGAGCCGTTGCTCCGCTGGCACACCGGACAGTCCGGTGCACACCGGACAGTCCGGTGAATTATAGCGGAGCGGCTGCCACGCGAACCCGAGGCTGGCGAGTTCAGGAGGCCGAGCTTTCTTGGAGCACCGGACATGTCCGGTGCACACCGGACAGTCCGGTGAATTATAGCGCGCCGGCTTCCGAGAAATCCCGAGGGTGAAGAGTTTGAGTCTGAGTCCCCTGGTGCACCGGACAGGTACTGTTCACTGTCCGGTGGCACACCGGACAGTCCGGTGCGCCAGACCAGGGGTGCCCTCGGTTGCCCCTTTGCTCCTTTATTGAATCCAACACTTGATCTTTTTATTGGCTAGATGTGAACCTTTTGCACCTGTATAACTTATACACTAGAGCAAACTAGTCAGTCCAATATTTGTGTTGGGCAATTCAACCACCAAAATTATTTAGGAACTAGGTGTAAGCCTAATTCCCTTTCAATCTCCCCCTTTTTGGTGATTGATGCCAACACAAACCAAAGCAAATGTAGAAGTGCATAATTGAACTAGTTTGCATAATATAAGTGCAAAGGTTGCTTGGAATTTAGCCAATATAAATACTTGCAAGATATGCATGGATTGTTTCTTTCTTATATAACATTTTGGACCACGCTTGCACCACATGTTTTGTTTTTGCAAACACTTTTGTAAATCCTTTTCAAAGTTCTTTTGCAAATAGTCAAAGGCAAATGAGAAGTATTTTCAAGATTTGAAATTTTCTCCCCCTGTTTCAAATGCTTTTCCTTTGACTAAACAAAACTCCCCCTAAATGAAATTCTCCTCTTAGTGTTCAAGAGGGTTTTGATATATCATTTTGAAACACTACTTTCTCCCCCTTTTGAACACAATAGGATACCAAATGAAAAATATTCAACACTAAGTTTTTGAAATTTGTGGTGGTGCGGTCCTTTTGCTTTGGGCTCACTTCTCCCCCTTGTTGGCATGAATCGCCAAAAACGGAATCATTAGAGCCCTCTAAGTGCTATCTTCCCCTTTGGTCATAAAATAAATGAGTTAAGATTATACCAAAAAGCGAAGTTTTTTGAGCTTTTACTCTCTTCCCCAGGGATGAAGTTCTTTTCTTTGATGCTCATTTCTCCCCCAAAGAAGAGAGAGTTGCTCGGAGTGTTGGCGAAGTATGAGTTACGGAGTGGAAGCCTTTGTCTTCGCCGAAGACTCCAATTCCCTTTCAATATACCTATGACTTGGTTTGAAATAAACTTGAAAACACATTAGTCATAGCATATAAAAGAGATATGATCAAAGGTATTCAAACGAGCTATGTGTGCAAGCTTAGCAAAAGAAATTTCTAGAATCAAGAATATTGAGCTCATGCCTAAGTCTGGTAAAAGATTGTTCATCAAGTGGCTTGGTAAAGATATCGGCTAATTGATCTTTAGTATTAATGTAAGAAATCTCGATATCCCCCTTTTGTTGGTGATCCCTAAGAAAATGATACCGAATGGCTATGTGCTTAGTGCGGCTATGCTCGACGGGATTGTCGGCCATTTTAATTGCACTCTCATTATCACATAGCAAAGGGACTTTGGTTAATTTGTAACCGTAGTCCCGCAGGGTTTGCCTCATCCAAAGCAATTGCGCGCAACAATGTCCTGCGGCAATGTACTCGGCTTCGGCGGTGGAAAGAGCGACCGAATTTTGCTTCTTTGAAGCCCAAGACACCAAGGATCTTCCCAAGAACTGGCAAGTCCCCGATGTGCTCTTCCTATTGATTTTGCACCCCGCCCAATCGGCATCCGAATAACCAAGTAAATCAAATGTGGATCCCCGAGGGTACCAAAGCCCAAACTTAGGGGTATAAGCCAAATATCTCAAGATTCGTTTTACGGCCGTAAGGTGGGATTCCTTAGGGTCGGATTGGAATCTTGCACACATGCAAACGGAAAGCATAATGTCCGGTCGAGATGCACATAAATAAAGCAATGAACCAATCATCGACCGGTATACCTTTTGATCCACGGACTTACCTCCTGTGTCGAGGTCGAGATGCCCATTAGTTCCCATGGGTGTCTTGATGGGTTTGGCATCCTTCATCCCAAACTTAGCAAGAATGTCTTGAGTGTACTTCGTTTGGCTAATGAAGGTGCCCTCTTGGAGTTGCTTGACTTGGAATCCTAGAAAATACTTCAACTCCCCCATCATCGACATCTCGAATTTCTGTGTCATGATCCTACTAAACTCTTCACATGTAGACTCGTTAGTAGACCCAAATATAATATCATCAACATAAATTTGGCATACAAACAAGTCATTTTCAAGAGTTTTAGTAAAGAGTGTAGGATCGGCCTTGCCAACTTTGAAGCCATTAGCAATAAGGAAATCTCTTAGGCATTCATACCATGCTCTTGGGGCTTGCTTGAGCCCATAAAGCGCCTTAGAGAGCCTATAGACATGGTTAGGGTACTCACTGTCTTCAAAGCCGGGAGGTTGCTCAACATAGACCTCTTCCTTGATTGGTCCATTGAGGAAGGCACTCTTCACGTCCATTTGATAAAGCTTGAAGCCATGGTAAGTAGCATAGGCCAATAATATGCGAATTGACTCAAGCCTAGCTACGGGTGCATAGGTTTCACCGAAATCCAAACCCTCGACTTGTGAATACCCTTTGGCCACGAGTCGAGCTTTGTTCCTTGTCACCACACCATGCTCATCTTGCTTGTTGCGGAAGACCCATTTGGTTCCTACAACATTTTGGTTAGGACGTGGAACTAAATGCCATACCTCGTTCCTCGTGAAATTGTTGAGCTCCTCTTGCATCGCCACCACCCAATCCGAATCTTGGAGAGCTTCCTCTACCCTGTGTGGCTCAATAGAGGAAACAAACGAGTAATGTTCACAAAAATGTGCAACCCGAGATCGAGTAGTTACCCCCTTATGAATGTCGCCGAGGATGGTGTCGACGGGGTGATCTCGTTGGATTGCTTGGTGGACTCTTGGGTGTGGCGGTCTTGGTTCTTCCTCATCCTCCTTTTCTTGATCATTTGTATCTCCCCCTTGATCATTGCTATCATCTTGAGGTGGCTCGTCTTCTTGATTTTTCTCTTCATCATTTTGAGCCTCATCCTCATTTTGAGTTGGTGGAGATGCTTGCATGGAGGAGGATGGTTGATCTTGTGTACTTGGAGGCTCTTCGGATTCCTTAGGACACACATCCCCGATGGACATGTTCCTTAGCGCGATGCATGGAGCCTCTTCTTCACCTATCTCATCAAGATCAACTTGCTCTACTTGAGAGCCGTTAGTTTCATCAAACACAACGTCACATGAGACTTCAACTAGTCCAGTGGATTTGTTAAAGACCCTATATGCCCTTGTGTTTGAGTCATAACCAAGTAAAAAGCCTTCTACAGTTTTAGGAGCAAATTTAGATTTTCTACCTCTTTTAACAAGAATAAAGCATTTGCTACCAAAAACTCTAAAATATGAAATGTTGGGCTTTTTACCGGTTAGGAGTTCATATGATGTCTTCTTGAGGATTCGGTGAAGATATAACCGGTTGATGGCGTAGCAAGCGGTGTTGACCGCCTCCGCCCAAAACCGATCCGAAGTCTTGTATTCATCAAGCATGGTTCTTGCCATGTCCAATAGAGTTCGATTCTTCCTCTCTACTACACCATTTTGTTGTGGCGTGTAGGGAGAAGAGAACTCATGCTTGATGCCCTCCTCCTCAAGGAAGCCTTCAATTTGAGAGTTCTTGAACTCCGTTCCGTTGTCGCTTCTAATTTTCTTGATCCTTAAGCCGAATTCATTTTGAGCCCATCTCAAGAATCCCTTTAAGATTTCTTGGGTTTGAGATTTTTCCTGTAAAAAGAATACCCAAGTGAAGCGAGAATAATCATCCACAATAACTAGACAGTACTTACTCCCGCCGATGCTTATGTAAGCGATCGGGCCGAATAGATCCATGTGTAGGAGCTCCAGTGGCCTGTCGGTCGTCATTATGTTCTTATGCGGATGATGAGTGCCAACTTGCTTTCCTGCTTGGCATGCGCTACAAATCCTGTCTTTCTCAAAATGAACATTTGTTAGTCCTAAAATGTGTTCTCCCTTTAGAAGCTTATGAAGATTCTTCATCCCAACATGTGCTAGTCGGCGATGCCAGAGCCAACCCATGTTGGTCTTAGCAATTAAGCAAGTATCGAGTTCAGCTCTATCAAAATCTACCAAGTATAGCTGACCCTCTAATACTCCCTTAAATGCTATTGAATCATCACTTCTTCTAAAGACAGTAACACCAATATCAGTAAAAAGACAGTTGTAGCCCATTTGACATAATTGAGAAACAGAAAGCAAGTTGTAATCTAAAGAATCTACAAGAAAAACATTTGAAATGGAGTGGTCAGGAGATATAGCTATTTTACCCAAACCTTTGACCAAACCTTGATTTCCATCCCCGAATGTGATCGCTCTTTGGGGATCTTGGTTTTTCTCGTAGGAGGAGAACATTTTCTTCTCCCCTGTCATGTGGTTTGTGCACCCGCTGTCGAGTATCCAACTTGAGCCCCCGGATGCATAAACCTACAAAACAAGTTTAGTTCTTGACTTTAGGTACCCAAACGGTTTTGGGTCCTTTGGCATTAGAAACAAGAACTTTGGGTACCCAAACACAAGTCTTGGAACCCTTGTGCTTGCCCCCAACAAACTTGGCAACAACCTTGCCGGATTTGTTAGTCAAAACATAGGAAGCATCAAAAGTCTTAAATGAAATGCTATGTTCATTTGATGCATTAGAAATTTTCTTTCTAGGCAACTTGGCACGGGTTGGTTGCCTAGAGCTAGATGTCTCACCCTTATACATAAAAGCATGATTGGGGCCAGAGTGAGACTTCCTAGAATGAATTTTCCTAATTTTGCTCTCGGGATAACCGGCAGGATACAAAATGTAACCCTCGTTATCCTGAGGCATGGGAGCTTTGCCCTTAACAAAGTTAGACAAATTTTTAGGAGGGGCATTAAGTTTGACATTGTCTCCCCTTTGGAAGCCAATGCCATCCTTAATGCCAGGGCGTCTCCCATTATAAAGCATGCTACGAGCAAATTTAAATTTCTCATTCTCTAGGTTGTGCTCGGTAATTTTAGCATCAAGTTTAGCTATATGATCATTTTGTTGCTTAATTAAGATCATGTGATCATGAATAGCATTAACATCAATATCTCTACATCTAGCACAAATAGTGACATGCTCAACACTAGATGTAGAGGGTTTGCAAGATTTAAGTTCTACAACCTTAGCATGCAACATTTCATTCTTAGTTCTAAGGTCGGAAATGGTAGTATTGCAAACATCAAAATCTTTAGCCTTAGCAATTAAATTTTTATTCTCTAATCTAAGGCTAGCAAGAGATGCATTCAATTCATCAATTTTAGCAAGCAAGTCAATGTTATCATCTCTAAGATTGGGAATTGAAACATTACAAACATGTGAATCAACCTTAGCATTTAAAATAGCATTTTCATTTCTAAGGTTGTCAATCATCTCACGGCATGTGCTTAGCTCACTAGACAATTTTTCACATTTTTCTACTTCTAGAGCATAAGCCTTTTTAACCTTAACATGTTTCTTGTTTTCTTTAATTAGACAATCCTCTTGGGAGTCCAAAAGATCATCCTTTTCATGAATAGCACTAATCAATTCATTTAGTTTTTCTTTTTGCTCCATGTTAAGATTGGCAAAAAGAATGCGCAAGTTATCCTCCTCATTTTTATCATCCTCATCACTAGATGTTTCATATTTAGTGGAGGATCTTGATTTTACCTTCTTTTTGCCATCCTTGGCCATGAGACACTTGTGGCCGACGTTGGGGAAGAGAAGGCCCTTGGTGACGGCGATGTTGGCGGCGTCCTCGTCGTCGGAGGAGTCGCTTGAGCTTTCGTCGGAGTCCCACTCCCGACAAACATGGGCATCGCCGCCCTTCTTCTTGTAGTATTTCTTCTTCTCCTTTCTTCTTCCCTTCTTGTCGTCGCCCCTGTCACTGTCACTAGACATAGGACATTTTGCAATGAAGTGACCGGGCTTACCACACTTGTAGCAAACCTTCTTGGAACGAGGTTTGTAGTCCTTCCCCTTCCGTTGCTTGAGGATTTGCCTAAAGCTTTTGATGATTAGGGCCATCTCCTCATTGTCGAGCTTGGAGGCGTCAATTGGTTGTCTACTTGGTGTAGACTCCTCCTTCTTTTCCTCCGTTGCCTTGAAGGCCACCGGTTGCGCCTCGGAGGTGGAAGGCTCGTCAAGCTCGTTGATCTTCTTGGAGCCCTTAATCATGCATTCAAAACTCACAAAATTCCCGATAACTTCCTCGGGGGTCATTAGTGGATATCTAGGATTCCCACGAATTAATTGTACTTGAGTGGGGTTAAGGAAAATAAGAGCTCTTAGAATAACCTTAACCACTTCGTGGTCATCCCATTTTGTGCTCCCGAGGTTGCGCACTTGGTTCACCAAGGTCTTGAGCCGGTTGTACATGTCTTGTGGCTCCTCCCCTTGGCGAAGACGGAAGCGACCGAGCTCCCCCTCGATCGTTTCCCGCTTGGTGATCTTGGTGAGTTCATCACCCTCGTGCGCCGTCTTGAGTAGGTCCCAAATCTCCTTGGCGTTCTTCAATCCTTGTACTTTGTTGTATTCCTCCTTGCTTAGGGAGGCAAGGAGGATGGTTGCGGCTTGGGAGTTGAAGTGCTCGATTTGGGCCACTTCGTCCGTGTCATAGTCCTCATCCCCTATTGATGGTACCTGTACACCATACTCAACAACATCCCATATTCTTTTGTGGAGAGAGGTTAGATGAAATCGCATCAAATTACTCCACATAGCATAATCTTCACCATTAAAAGTTGGTGGTTTGCCTAATGGGACGGAAAGTAAAGGTGTATGTTTAGGAATGCGAGGGTAGCGTAGGGGGATCTTACTATACTTCTTGCGCTCTTGGCGCTTAGAAGTGACGGAGGGCGCATCGGAGTCAGAGGTCGATGTTGATGAAGTGTCGGTCTCGTAGTAGACCACCTTCCTCATCCTCTTGTGCTTGTCGCCTTTCCGATGCGGCTTGTGGGAAGAAGATTTTTCCTTCTTCTCTTTGTGATGAGAAGAAGATTTCTTCTCCTTCCCTTTGTTGGAGGAGCTCTTCTTCTTCTCCCTCCTTTTGGTGCGGGACTCTTCCGATGAAGTGCTCCCGTAGCTTGTAGTGGGCTTTTCGCCGGTCTCCATCTCCTTCTTGGCGTGATCTCCCGACATCACTTCGAGCGGTTAGGCTCTAATGAAGCACCGGGCTCTGATACCAATTGATAGTCGCCTAGAGGGGGGGTGAATAGGGCGAAACTGAAATTTACAAAAATAATCACAACTACAAGCCGGGGTTAGCGTTAGTAATAATAAATGAGTCCGCAATAGAGGGCGCAAAACAAATCGCAAGCAAATAAGGAGAGTGACACGTGGATGTGTTTTACCGAGGTTCGGTTCTTGCAAACCTACTCCCCGTTGAGGAGGCCACAAAGGCCGGGTCTCTTTCAACCCTTCCCTCTCTCAAACGGTCCCTCGGACCGAGCGAGCTTTCCTTCTTCTCAATCAACCGGGAACAAAACTTCCCCACAAGGGCCACCACACAATCGGTGCCTCTTGCCTCGGTTACAATTGAGTGTTGATCACAAGAGCAAAAGAGAAAGAAAGAATGCGATCCAAGCGCAAGAGCTCAAAAGAACACGGCAAATCTCTCTCGCTAGTCACTAAAGGCTTGAGTGGAATTGGAGAGGATTTGATCTCTTTGTATGTGTCTAGAATTGAATGCCTAGCTCTTGTAAGTGGTTAGAAGTTGGAAAACTTGGATGGCAATGAATGTGGGGTGGTTGGGGTATTTATAGCCCCAACCACCAAATGTGGCCGTTGGCTGGAGGCGTCTGCTCGATGGCGCACCGGACAGTCCGGTGCACACCGGACAGTCCGGTGCCCCTGCCACGTCATCACTGCCGTTGGATTCTAGCCGTTGGAGCTTCTGACTTGTGGGCCTGCCTGGGTGTCCGGTGCACACCGGACATGCACTGTTTGATGTCCGGTGCACCGGTATGGGCAGCCCTGACGTCTGCGCGCGCTGCGCGCGCATTTAATGCTGCGCAGGGAGCCGTTGGCGCCGCAGAGAGCCGTTGCTCCGCTGGCACACCGGACAGTCCGGTGCACACCGGACAGTCCGGTGAATTATAGCGGAGCGGCTGCCACGCGAACCCGAGGCTGGCGAGTTCAGGAGGCCGAGCTTTCTTGGAGCACCGGACATGTCCGGTGCACACCGGACAGTCCGGTGAATTATAGCGCGCCGGCTTCCGAGAAATCCCGAGGGTGAAGAGTTTGAGTCTGAGTCCCCTGGTGCACCGGACAGGTACTGTTCACTGTCCGGTGGCACACCGGACAGTCCGGTGCGCCAGACCAGGGGTGCCCTCGGTTGCCCCTTTGCTCCTTTATTGAATCCAACACTTGATCTTTTTATTGGCTAGATGTGAACCTTTTGCACCTGTATAACTTATACACTAGAGCAAACTAGTCAGTCCAATATTTGTGTTGGGCAATTCAACCACCAAAATTATTTAGGAACTAGGTGTAAGCCTAATTCCCTTTCACCGCCCTTCTTTTTGTGGTACCTCTTCTTTTCTCTCCTCTTGCCCTTCTTGTCGTTATCCCTGTCACTGTCACTTGATAATGGACATTTTACAATAAAGTGACCGGGCTTACCACACTTGTAGCAAACCTTCTTGGAGCGGGACTTGTAGTCTTTCCCTCTCCTTTGCTTGAGGATTTGGCGGAAGCTCTTGATGACGAGCGCCATTTCCTCATTGTCAAGCTTGGAGGCGTCTATTGGTTGTCGACTTGGGGTAGACTCCTCCTTCTTTTCTTCCGTCGCCTTGAATGCGACGGGTTGAGCCTCGGATGTAGATGGATCATCAAGCTCGTTGATCTTCCTCGAGCCTTCGATCATGCACTCAAAACTTACAAAATTCCCGATGACTTCCTCGGGGGTCATTTTAGTATATCTAGGATTACCACGAATTAATTGAACTTGAGTGGGGTTAAGGAAAATGAGAGATCTTAGAATAACCTTAACCATTTCGTGGTCGTCCCACTTTACGCTCCCGAGGTTGCGCACTTGGTTCACCAAGGTCTTGAGCCGGTTGTACATGTGTTGCGGCTCTTCCCCTTTGCGAAGCCGGAACCGACCGAGCTCCCCCTCGATCGTTTCCCGCTTGGTGATCTTGGTGAGCTCATCTCCTTCGTGCGCGGTTTTGAGCACATCCCAAACTTCCTTGGCGCTCTTCAACCCTTGCACTTTGTTATACTCCTCTCTACTTAAGGAGGCGAGGAGTATTGTTGTTGCTTGAGAGTTGAAGTGCTCGATTTGGGCCACCTCATCCTCATCATAGTTCTCATCCCCTACCGACGGTACCTGTGCACCAAACTCAACAACATCCCATATACTTTTGTGGAGCGAGGTTAGATGAAATCGCATTAAATCGCTCCACCTAGCGTAGTCTTCACCATCAAAAGTTGGTGGTTTGCCTAATGGGACGGAAAGTAAAGGTGTATGTTTGGAAATGCGAGGGTATCGTAGGGGGATCTTACTATACTTCTTGCGCTCTTGGCGCTTAGAAGTGACGGAGGGCGCATCGGAGTCGGAGGTTGATGTTGATGAAGTGTCGGTCTCGTAGTAGACCACCTTCCTCATCCTCTTGTGCTTGTCCCCACTCCGACGCGGCTTGTGGGAAGAAGATTTTTCCTTCTTCTCTTTGTGGTGAGAAGAAGATTTCTTCTCCTTTCCTTTGTTGGAGGAGCTCTTCTTCTTCTCCCTCCTTTTGGTGCGGGACTCTTCCGATGAAGTGCTCCCGTGGCTTGTAGTGGGCTTTTCGCCGGTCTCCATCTCCTTCTTGGCGTGATCTCCCGACATCACTTCGAGCGGTTAGGCTCTAATGAAGCACCGGGTTCTGATACCAATTGATAGTCGCCTAGAGGGGGGGTGAATAGGGCGAAACTGAAATTTACAAATATAAACACAACTACAAGCCGAGGTTAGCGTTAGTAATAAAGAAACGAGTCCGCGAGAGAGGACGGAAAACAAATCCCAAGCGAATAAGCAAGTGAGACATGGAGATTTGTTTTACCGAGGTTCGGTTCTTGCAAACCTACTCCCCGTTGAGGAGGCCACAAAGGCCGGGTCTCTTTCAACCCTTCCCTCTCTCAAACGATCCCTCGGACCGAGTGAGCTTTCTCTTCTCAATTACTTGGAACACAAAGTTCCCACAAGGACCACCACAAGTTTGGTGTCTCTTGCCTCAATTACAAGTGAGTTTGATTGCGATGAAAGAATCAAGAAAGCACAATTGCAAAAGCCAAGCGACAAGAGCGACAAATAACACACGGATCACTTTCTCTCTCAAGCCACTAATCACTAATGATCTCTTTTCTCAATTGTGAAACTTGGAGAGATGGAGGCTTTGAATGTGTCTTGGAATGGATTGCTAGCTCTTGTATTGAATGTTGAAGGTTGGAATGCTTGGATGATAGTGAATGGAGGTGGTTGGGGTTGTATTTATAGCCACCAACCACTTCCTAGCCGTTGGGCCATTCTGCTGAGCGCGGACGGTCCGCCCTCCTGGTGCGGACGGTCCGCCCCTGTAGATCAACGGCTGAAAATGCAACGGTCAGCAGTAACGGCTATATCAACGGCTATATTGCATTTAATGCGACGTCAGATGTCAGACAGAGCCAGTCGCGGACGGTCCGGTCGTGCACCCCGGATGGTCCGCGAGGCCCCCTATAATTCATTTCTCCGAACCCGTCACCTTCGGGTTTTTCGGTTTCTTACCGACCGGACGGTCCGCGCCTGAGGCCGGACGGTCCGCGTGAGGGCTCAGACGGTCTTCGCTTTTCCTCCGGACAGTCTGTAGTGGAAACTTGTGTTTTTGCATTGGTTCTGTCCGAGGGGTATCCCGATGTCGCGGACGGTCCGCCGCAAGAGCCCGGACGGTCCGCGCTTGGCCTGTTTTTCCAAAAAGCTTCTCCTGTCCGAAATAATCTACGGTATTCCGGACAGTCGAATTAGTATAGTTGTAGATGAACCTTTGGCACCTGTAGAACGTATAATCTAGAGCAAACTAGTTAGTTTATCAATTTGTGTTGGGCAATTCAACCACCAAAATAATTTAGGAACTAGGTGTAAGCCTAATTCCCTTTCAATTTTCAATTGGTATCCTATTGTGTTCAAAAAAAAGGGGAAGAAAGTAGCATTTCAAAAAGGCATATCAAAACCCTCTTGAACACTAAGAGGAGGATTTCATTTAGGGGGAGTTTTGTTCGTCAAAGGAAAAGCATTTGAAACAGGGGGAGAAAATTTCAAATCTTGAAAATGTTTCTCAAAATCTTATTCATTTACCTTTGACTATTTGCAAAAAGAACTTTGAAAAGGATTTACAAAAGAGTTTGCAAAAACATGTGGTGCAAGCGTGGTCCAAAATGTTATATAAGGAAGAAACAATTCATGCATATTTTGTAAGTATTTATATTGACTCAATTCCAAGCAACCTTTGCACTTACATTATGCAAACTAGTTCAATTATGCACTTTTATATTTGCTTTGGTTTGTGTTGGCATCAATCACCAAAAAGGGGGAGATTGAAAGGGAATTAGGCTTACACCTAGTTCCTAAATTATTTTGGTGGTTGAATTGCCCAACACAAATTGATGAACTAACTAGTTTGCTCTAGATTATACGTTCTACAGGTGCCAAAGGTTCATCTACAACTATACTAATTCGACTGTCCGGAATACCGTAGATTATTCCGGACAGGAGAAGCTTTTTGGAAAAACAGGCCAAGCGCGGACCGTCCGGGCCCCTGTGGCGGACCGTCCGTGACAGAAGAATGACCCTCGGACAGAACCAATGCAAAAACACAAGTTTCCACTACAGACTGTCCGGAGGAAAAGCGAAGACCGTCCGAGCCCTCGCGCGGACCGTCCGGCCTCAGGCGCGGACCGTCCGGTCGGTAAGAAACCGAAAAACCCGAAGGTGACGGGTTCGGAGAAATGAATTATAGGGGGCCTCGCGGACCGTCCGGGGTGCACGACCGGACCGTCCGCGACTGGCTCTGTCTGACATCTGACGACGCATTAAATGCAATATAGCCGTTGATATAGCCGTTACTGCTGACCGTTGCATTTTCAGCCGTTGATCTACAGGGGCAGACCGTCCGCACCAGGAGGGCGGACCGTCCGCGCTCAGCAGAATGGCCCAACGGCTAGGAAGTGGTTGGTGGCTATAAATACAACCCCAACCACCTCCATTCACTTCACCCAAGCATTCCAACCTTCAACATTCAATACAAGAGCTAGCAATCTATTCCAAGACACATTCAAAGCCTCCATCTCTCCAAGTTTCACAATTGAGAAAAGAGATCATTAGTGATTAGTGACTTGAGAGAGAAAGTGATCCGTGTGTTATTTGTCGCTCTTGTCGCTTGGCTTTTTAATCGTGCTTTCTTGACTCCTTCATTGCGATCAAACTCACTTGTAATTGAGGCAAGAGACACCAATCTTGTGGTGATCCTTGTAGGAACTTTGTGTTCCAAGTGATTAAGAAGAGAAAGCTCACTCGGTCCGAGAGACCGTTTGAGAGAGGGAAGGGTTGAAAGAGACCCGGCCTTTGTGGCCTCCTCAACGGGGAGTAGGTTTGCGAGAACCGAACCTCGGTAAAACAAATCCACGTGTCTCACTCTTCATTTGCTTGCGATTTGTTTTACGCCCTCTCTCGCGGACTCGTTTCTTTATTTCTAACGCTAACCCCGGCTTGTAGTTGTGTTTATATTTGTAAATTTCAGTTTCGCCCTATTCACCCCCCCTCTAGGCGACTTTCACTATCTGAGCTATCAAATTTCATTCCATTCTCTACAATCTCCCATATGCTTGGATGGAGAGAGAATAAGTGACTACGCATTTTGTGACTCCAAAATCCGTAGTCCTCCCCATCGAAGTGTGGAGGTTTGCCAAGAGGAATGGAAAGCAAATGCGAATTCGAACTATGTGGAATACGAGAATAATCAAATGAAAAGTTCGAATTGACCGTCTTCCTGTAGTCGTTGTCGTCGTCCTTTTGGGAAGAAGTAGACTCATCGCTGTCGTCGTAGTAGACGATCTCCTTGATGTGCCTTGTCTTCTTCTTCTTCCCTTCCTTTCGTCTGTGACCTGAGCCGGAGTCGGTAGGCTTGTCATCTTTGGGCTCGTTGACGAAGGACTCCTTCTCCTTATCGTTGATCACTATCCCCTTGCCCTTAGGATCCATCTCTTCGGGCGGTTAGTCCCTCTTCTTGAAGAGAACGGCTCTGATACCAATTGAGAGCACCTAGAGGGGGGGGGGTGAATAGGTGATCCTGTGAAACTTAAACTTATAGCCACAAAACTTGTTAAGTGTTAGCACAATCACCGTCAAGTGGCTAGAGAGAAGTCTCAACAAAACACAATACCGCAAGAGATCAAACACAGAGATGACACAGTGGTTTATCCCGTGGTTCGGCCAAGACCAACGCTTGCCTACTCCACGTTGTGGCGTCCCAACGGACGAGGGTTGCAATCAACTCCTCTCAAGTGGTCCAAAGACCAACTTGAATACCACGGTGTTTTGCTTTGCCTTTCAATATCTCGTTTGCGAGGAATCTCCACAACTTGGAGCCTCTCGCCCTTACACTTGAGATTCACAAAGAAATACGGAGTAATGGAGGAACTAGCAACGCACACAAGACTCAAAATCAGAGCAACAGCACGCACACAAGTTGCAACAAGAGCTCGCAACACAACTCAATGAGTTCACAACTCAACAAGAGCTCTAGATGCTATCACAATGAACCAAATGCGCGGAATCGATGTCTTGGTGCTTAGGAATGTTGTAGGAATGCTTGGTTCTCTCCTCCATGCGCCTAGGGGTCCCTTTTATAGCCCCAAGGCAGCTAGGAGCCGTTGAGAGCAAATCTGGAAGGCTGATCTTGCCTTCTGTCGACTGGTGCACCGGACAGTCCGGTGCACACCGGACACTGTCCGGTGCCCGATTTCTTCCCTTAAACGGCGCAGCCGACCGTTGGCCGCCAGAGAGCCGTTGGCGCACCGGACATGTCCGGTGCACACCGGACAGTCCGGTGCCCCCTTCTAGCCGTTGGCTCGGCCACGTGTCCCGCGCAGATCGCGCGGCCGATCGTTGGCCCGGCCGACCGTTGGCTCACCGGACAGTCCGGTGTACACCGAACAGTCCGGTGAATTTTAGCCGTACGCCGTCGGCGAATTCACGAGAGCGGCTACTTCACGCCGAGTCAGCCTGGCGCACCGGACACTGTCCGGTGCACCACCGGACAGTCCGGTGTTCCAGACTGAGCTGAGTCTTGGCTGTACACAGCTAAGCCTTTTTTAACCTCTTTTCTTTTCTTCTTCTTTCTGTTTCTAACACTTAGACGAGTATATTAGTACACAAAACTAATGTACTAAGGCTTAGAAACATACCTTTACTCTTGATTTGCACTTTGTCCATCCATGAGCATAAATTCACATTTAAGCACTTGTGTTGGTACTCAATCACCAAAATACTTAGAAATGGCCCAAGGGCACATTTCCCTTTCAAAAACGATTCGCTCCTCCTCACACATTGATTTGTGGCCGCTCGATTCCTTCGGCGCGCCTCCTCCTCCCACCGCACCGGGCGATAGTTGTGCCTCCTCCTCCCTACACCGCCTGCCATGCTTCTGTTCCCTCTATCTATCTCACCTCCTCCTCCCTCCATTGGTCGTTGTACCTCGTCGTCCCTCTATTGGTTGTCGCATGCAAGGATATACTTTCACTTCTGAAAACCTTGTTCATAACTACTTAAACACCACTAAAACATTACAATATAGTTGCTACATCCTAGAGTTTTGGAGCAGTGCTCTAAGGTAGAGTAGAGTCATACCAAATAGACCTAAAAGTCAGTGGCGGAACTTTGCTCACGACACGACTAGGGCCACTAACTCTAGTCGAAAAAAATTTAGCACAGACTAATTGACAGACAAGAATAAGTACCTAAGCTAATCGATGAAGAATTATTGTATTTGTTCCACTTAGCTTCTTGTTTCTGCATCAACAATCGCATCAGACCGCAGACCTACATAAAAATGAACACAAGTTATATATAACAATTTTAAGACCGTGTCAAACTTCAATTATTTAATAAACTGAACATACCATTAACACTAGTAGTCCGAGGTTGTTTAGGCAACATTTTCATGCGAGACTTCATTTCTTGAAACTGGTATAAAATCTGATCATTTGGAATACTTGAAAAAATGACTCGTTCAATATAGCATACCATCCTATGATTGAGCCAGTCACTCCCCATCTTATTGCTCAAATCAATCTTTACAATTTTCACCGCTGAGAAAGCTCTTTCAACTGTGGCAGTAGCAACCGGCAAAATCAAAGCCAACTCAACAAGACGATAGACCAAAGGAAATGTTGTATGTCTATTTCAACTGGATTGTATTATCGGAGTGATCGGTTGAGTAAAATATGATGCAATTGTTCTACTTCTCTTCATTTTCTACAACTACAACAAATAAATAAAATGAGTGTAGAATTGAGAGACAATAAAATAAACCAACTTTGCTTGATCGGTTGATCCGAACCTGAATGGCGTGCAACAACAGGTGGCCTCTTGCCTCTTGGAGTCGGTGGATGAGTGGATCTCTGGTCGCTGGGAACTGGCCACCAGCCGATGGGCAGGCTGGCAGCAACTCGTTTCATCTTCTGGTTCGTCGTTTGCTTTACAATGCGGCGGCGTCGCCGGCAAGCGACAACTAATCACGATCAGTAGGGCAGGGCAAACAACGCGGTAGAATAATGGGCCGAAATAATTAAGTAGGGTACTAATATTTTTTTCCTCACGAGTAGGGCCATGGCCCCAGCGGCCCATAACAGAGATCCACCTCTGCTAAGAGTCGTAAGGCTCTCTCCAACAATGAACCCTAAAGGGTTTTGTACCCTATATATAGGGGAGATTCTGGCCTCATATCCGTCAAACATCGTCCTCTAAATAATACTCTAAATATAAAGGATGCTGCTAGATCCTCTATACATAGAGTTTCACTCTCGTCTCCTCCATCCATTATAATACTTTAAACAACAAATTTAGCAAAACTAAAATTTATGCATTTGAGAGTATGACAAATACATGGTACAAAAATCAAAAGTAAAATATGTCTCTAATATAGGTATTTACGTAATAGAGGACAAGATATAGAGGGTGCTGCCGGAAGAAGAGATAGATGAGACAATCTTTTAAAAAAGACTATAAATGATGAACATAGAGGATGAATATAGAAAATGTTATTTGAGAAAACATAAGCACATCTCTAAACACTAGCTAAATCGTTTTTTGTTATTATTAAAAGAAAAATGACTCCAATAATTCTTCAAATTTAATATCTCCATTCATCCATGTTCGATCTTTATTTTTGTATAGTATATTTCACTCGCCATTGAGTCTGTTGGTTTACAGAATCTATTGGATTAATCTTTTTTTGAAATCTATTTTAAAGAGTAGTAAATAATTAAATTTGGTCGATTTTTAGCTATTTTTTTTAGAGTTGCTCTAAACAAATTTATAAAAAAATGCGAGGCCAACGCAGTATATAGCAGCCGCAGCCGGAATGCAGGCCATTGTCGCACTAAAATATTGCCAGTCCCGCAGTCGAGATGGCCCTACGCCGCCAGCTCGCCCTCGCCGTCCTCGCCCTGGCGGCAACCACTGCCGCGGCCAACTCCGGCTTCGCGGACTCCAACCCGATCCGTCCCGTCACCGACCGCGCGGCCTCCGCGCTCGAGTCCACCGTCTTCGCCGCGCTCGGCCGCACCCGCGACGCGCTTCGCTTCGCACGCTTCGCCATCAGGTGAGCGCCCTGTCACCTAATCCAGCGAGCAGCGGTCCAAACCCCGCCCGCCGTCCTCCCTCCCGTTTTTATTCTCCTCGATGGCCTCACCTCACGATTCGGACCGCCGCCGCCGGCCGCGCGATGCAGGTATGGCAAGAATTACAAGAGCGCGGCGGAGGTCCAGAAGCGGTTCAGGATCTTCTCCGAGAGCCTCCAGCTCGTCCGCTCTACCAACCGGAAAGGCCTCTACGGCTCTACTACCGCCTCGGCATCAACCGTATGGCCTTGACCGCTTCAGTCCTCCTCGCCCCAATCCGTATTCTGTAACGTGCGCTTCAGCGCGTCCCTGATTCTCATATGTTCGTTATGTGTGGCTGGTGTACAGGCTTCGCGGACATGAGCTGGGAGGAGTTCCGTGCGACCCGGCTCGGCGCAGCGCAGAACTGCTCCGCCACGCTCGCCGGCAACCACCAGATGCGCGCCGCCGCCGCTGCCGCGATGCCGGAGACGGTAAGTTACCTCGTCGGTCGTCACAGTCACAGATAATCCTCTATGTCTTGTAAACGTCGTGTTTTGACTCCCAAACGGGCAGACGAGTAGGTTGCAGCCACGTTGGTACTTTGATTCCATTTGTAACAGCATCAATCACATGAGAGTTGAGTCAGTCCTGTGTGTGTTAGTTTATTGGGAGTTTATTTGGGCTTTACAGGAGGAGTTTCTGGTATTAAGAATTTAAGATTGCGAGTGGCTGCAGTATTTTCTCATTGCTTCCAGGCTTTGTGGTCTCTAGCTTTTGCCTATTTTGCGCAGCCCGCTCCACCACGAGTCCACGACAAGCAATGTTGTTCAGCTACTTTCTTCCTTGGCCCCGGCACAACACATGAGGCAGTTACTGTTCAGATGACCCCTCTTTCTATGCAATGCCATACCAGTAGAAGTGTAGAACTTCCCACAACTAGTTTATGCTTCCAACAATACTGCAGAACTTAACCCGTTCACAACTATATGTTTAAAGATAGCAGTTCTGGGATACATCATGCATGTTCAGTAGTGATTCTCGCGGTTTTGCACTACGGTGCTGTGTTACTAGTTCTGAATCATATAAGGTGGTTGGTTACGGATTGAACAATTTCAACTAGTCTTGGATGCTATCATTATTCTTTTGGACACTATTTTGAAATGTGTGTGTGATGTTGTTCCCGCTACTGCAGAAAGACTGGAGGGAGGATGGGATCGTGAGCCCAGTGAAAAACCAGGGCCACTGTGGATCATGCTGGACCTTCAGGTAACTACTGAAAAATCAGCATCCTCTTTCCGGTTCTCTCGTTTCTTATATATATCACTCTTAGAGAATGCTGGATGCAGCATATTTTTTTACTGCTTTACCCTGTTCCCTAATGTCCTAAAAGGAAATAATATATGGGAATCATGTCAATGGTAGTTGTGTTTGGTGCATGCTTACTTTACCAGTAAAAAGTGCATATGATATCCTACAGGAAGTGCGGATTGGAGTCTGCATGCAAATTACTTGCATGGCCTTCAAATCAGTCATGGACTCATGGTCTTGAAACTAATCAGGGTGGGCACTATCAAACCTTGCTGGTAAATAACTTAAAACTACTTTAGGTGGGGTCCAGGATGGGTTATGATAGATATGTGTTGGTGAAGCTAATTTTTGCTAGCAAGAGTAGTAGTTCAGATCTTCCTTTTAAAAAAAACCAATCAAGCAGGAGAGCTGCCAGTTATATTAAAAATAAAAAAACCAGACTGGATAATACAACGAAATAACAAGACCTCAAAGGGTCTAGCAACAACACAACTGAGCCAACCAAAACTACAAAAGCAACTAGCAACAAAAGTGGATTGGATTAGACATCAACACACGCTAAAGACATATCTACTTGCACACACACCACTGTTATACACCAAAGACCTGATCCTCCATAAGTTCATAATAGCCAACCGATTGCCATGATCGCCTGGATGACAGAGTCATCATGTCGAAACACCAAAGTCACCACTAGTGCCATCGTTTTCGATGCTGAAAAGCACCGAATTAGCCACTGACATGCAGAGGTAGTCGCTGCAATCCGCTTGTGCCATCTCACGATGATGTCCTACACCGGACTAGACCCTTCCATGTGGGGCTATCCGCCATAGTCCGCTGCAAGCCACCAATCCAAAGCGTGATCTTTTGTCTCTGGTCTTCTTCATGCCAACCACGTCCACAAAGATCCGGTAGCACTCAGCAACCCTGTCACTTCATCAAAGACAGCAAAAATGCACGCTAGGGCACTAGCTGTCAATAGAAGGCCTCCTTGCACTGGGATGGCCGCCGCAACACGTGACTGCCCGCCGTCACTCCACGCAGGTCACATGAGCAATACAACTCTATTAAGCAAATGAAAAAGGTCCCAGCACTTGTGAGACATGCAAGCAATTAAATAATTGGATCACGATCAACCAACCACCCTTAGCTCTTGGGCTATGCGTTGCTTTGTAATCTGTCCCAATTAGTTGACCTATAATCATTTTTTGGAGCCATTCATGTTTCCTGCCAACTAAATTTACTTTCAAATAATAGTTTCCATATCATATTACATATTAATGCATTATGAAGCTTTATATGCGCACAAGCTAATATATTATATGAATATGACACACATTACTATCCAATAGTGTAAATGCAGATCTCTGTGGAAAACTTTCACATGAATTTGAAAAAAAATCAATTAACATGTAAAGCAATGCAAGTCTAATTTCCCAATCGGTCCAAGTAACACATTAATATATCAGCGAGAGCCATGATAGTGACCAAAATCTCTAATAAAAGGTGTCACTCTGATCCCTTGTAAAAGTTGGTTATTTTTATATCCTTGAGATAGTGTTTGTTCATAGTGAAAAGTTAAGTTAATATCAATCTAATTTTGTTCTTTCAAATGTTTTGTGCCTGCTATCCTTTTGGGCCCAACATAAAAAAATCACAGTGCAAATATGGGAGAAGCAAATTTGATATGTAGATAGAGAAACAAAAGTCACTACAAGTTACTCGAGAGATAAGAAGCCAAATCATATTCTTAATTGTCAGAGCATTGCAAACTTCACTGTTACTTCCTTTATTCATGTCAATGTATATGACAACGAATTCAGGCTGCAGGGCTAATGAAGTTTTATTCAGAGAGGTCACATGTAGTTTGGCTGTATTTCCCTTCTGCTATTCTGGAATCAGTGAATCTGAATAAATATATCCAGTTCCAAACTGTAGGCTGTAGCCAAAATGAGGGCAAGAGTTTCGTGGTGAAAAGGAAATGATCCTAAGAAGCGTTAGTTCTGAAGTAGTGCACATTTGTATTATCAGATATGCCTCACAAACAAAGAGGCGTGTTGTAGAATTTTCATGGAATATTGAAGTGCAGAACTTCTTAAGTTAGAGGTGGATTGAACGGGATTGGAGGGGATTAAATCCCTTGCTATTCAAATTTGAACAGGAGGGGATTTAATCCCTCTCAATCCCTTCCGATCCGAATACAACCTTAAGCAGTTAAGCATCTTAATATAATTCAGATACTTTTTTGGCAACCAGCTGTTAGCCGTTCTTATATCTCCTGTTATATGCTATTTCCACTCCTTTTTTCCATTGTGCATAGAAATGACCATCTTAGCATGTTCTGAAAGTAGAAAAAGGGGATCGTGCAGAAAAAATAATTAAATTCCCTTGATGCTTACTATGGCAGCACTACTGGTGCGCTTGAGGCTGCATATACCCAGGCAACTGGCAAGGCCATCTCTCTCTCTGAGCAACAGCTTGTTGACTGCGGTTTTGCATTCAACAATTTCGGATGTAAGGGGGGCCTTCCATCCCAGGCCTTTGAATACATCAAATACAATGGTGGTCTTGACACCGAGGAGTCCTACCCTTACCAAGGTGTCAACGGAATCTGCCAGTTCAAGGCTGAGAATGTTGGAGTCAAGGTTTTGGACTCGGTTAACATCACCCTGGTGAGGATAAACCCATCCTAAGTTTCGACAGAGTGTTATCTACATTTAACTACTCTAAGTCAATAGTTTATACTATTTCTGTTGGTGTGGTTAGGGTGCTGAGGATGAACTGAAGGATGCTGTTGGTCTGGTTCGCCCGGTTAGTGTTGCCTTCGAGGTGATCAGTGGTTTCAGACTGTACAAGACCGGAGTCTACACTAGTGACCACTGCGGAACTACACCGATGGTCAGTTACAGTAGCTTTTGTGTCATCAGCCTACGATTCATCTATGGTCTGCCTATGTAGAGTTTCACTACGAATTGCTCCTATCTCATCAATGCTAGGATTCTTTGTTATTCTGTTGTCATGATCTGAAATTATGAATCCTTTTGCATTGCTAGGATGTGAACCACGCTGTTCTGGCTGTTGGCTATGGTGTCGAGAACGGTGTCCCCTACTGGCTCATCAAGAACTCATGGGGCGCTGACTGGGGTGATGAGGGTTACTTCAAGATGGAAATGGGCAAAAACATGTGCGGTGAGTATTCCATACATTTCATCACTACGAAAGAACGAGAAGAGATCTCGTGTTTCAGGTTATATAGCGCACTAGCACTAACACGATACTGACTTGGACTCTAAACGATGCAGGTGTTGCTACGTGTGCATCCTACCCTGTTGTTGCATGAGGCACTTCCGGATTGTCACATGGTCTGTTTGGCATCAATATTGCATGTTTGGCCTAAGCTTGGTGGATGGGTTATACAGAACGGGAACTCCGTTGTGAATAGAAACCCGTTGTGAATAGAAACCGTGAAGGGAAAGAATTACTTAGCCCCTGCGTGTACGTCTCCCCCGTATGGCTGTGTAGGTAGATTGTCGGTTCGGGATCCGAATTACTCGTACCGTCATACGTGTCTATGGCATTTTATTTGTGAAACAAAATACCCATAAATCATGAAATAATGTACCATACGCAGATTATATATTGTCATGTAATTTACTCATGTTCATGTCTCCGATAAGCGGCTATACCCTAGCTGGAGCGGCAGGCGTGGTGTTTGGATGTTCGGCCGGGCCGTAAGCTAATCCCATTCCCAGCAAGACTGCTGCACACCTAAAACCTGTCTCCACTCCACTGCGGCCTGCGGGGGTGTTCAAGTTTGCTGTCCCTGGCTCCCTGCTGCAGAGCCAGTCCCAGGCAGGCTAGCAGCTAGCTCGGGCCCACGGGCGGAGTTGATTCAATGATTCCCATTCACCCTCACGTGTATCAAATCCATATGATAAATCTTGTGCACATATACATATATGAAATCTAGATCTCTCATCTAGTAATCAATTTCTAGCATAGTTAAAAAAATCCAAATCCTTCGATTGTCTTCGTCATGTTCGTACTCCCTCTGTTTTAAAATACAATTCGTTTAACTTCTTTGTCACTTGTCTTATTCAAAAAATTTATAAGAAAATAGAAAAAATTAAGCCATATATATAAAACATATTTGATAATAAACAAAACCACAATAAATTTTTTGTTTTTTCATAATTTTTTTATAAGACGAGTAGATTGAAAAGTTCAAACGAATTATAAATTTAGACGGAGGGAATATTTAGAAAAATACTCATACATTAAACAAACCGCTTGATTGTTAGAGGGTGTTTGAATGGCTTTGAGCTAATATTTAGTTGACTAAAAATTGCTAGTAAAATTAGCTAACTAACAAATATCTAGCTAACTATTAGCTAATATATTAATAATATTAGTTATACTGTTTGGATGTATTCAACTAATTTTAGTAGCTCAATATTAGAACCTCTATATATAGGCAGAGTTGAGAATATATATATACTAGGTGGGTGCCCGTGCGTTGCAACGGTAAAAAATAGTGCAACAATAACATAAATATGGCCATGTGTTGTGTTGTTAATCAAAGTTAAGTTGCCTATAGAACTTTGGTAGAGACAATTGGTTGTAACCTTGAAGACTGGAAATTGATATGTTCTTGATCCTAACCGCGCTCCAGACTTGCTTGTCCGGTTCATCTATATAGTCAAAATTATAGACCAAACGACCAGTTGAATGGAAATTTTCTTTTCCCGGTAAACTGCATATTTGCCATAGCCTTTAACTATTCATTGGTTTAATCTCTATATATGTAAGAATAGTCATACAAAGTTTGTTTATTAAAAACCGTTGCTATAATAACAATACTTTTTTGCTGCTTTAGCATTCTTGACCATCAATCTTTCAATCCAGTGTTGTATCTTGATGTCTGAGAGCAGTAAGAATAATCTTTATTGCACCCAGTAGTCTTGATTGAAAGAAGTGTATACAACTACACTTCTCTAAATTTGTGGACATTTCTCTAAACCTAAAATACATAGTTGATATCCAACCCTTTTTTATAGTTCACTCGGTCGCTTGTCCTCTTTTAGACTGTGAGGTGGTACTATGTGGGAGCGTTTCGTTGCGTGTGGTTTCCTATCGTGTTGGGGGTTAGGTGGTTTCCCACGATCCATAGATAAGGGTCCAATGGTAGGCGAGAAGTAGCGGAGATGAACAAACCTATACGCTTCGCGCACGATACACATGTTTGGACCGTGGGTTAGATTAGAAAGAAGTATAATGACTTTTTTTGCAAAAGGGACAACGGTGGAAACAAAAAAACAGATGCTTTATAGGGGTAGAAAAGTGTAGAGAGATAGTGAGCCTTCAAAGATTTTTTTATCAAAGAATTATATGCCATATCGTATCTAGTAGTAATGTGTGTCGATCTTGCTTGGATGCACTTATATACACGGTAGGAGACATGTTTGGAATGCAGAAATTTATTAGAACTTGCACAAATTTTACCGGAATTAGTTCAATTTTACAAGGAAAATTCCCTTATTCCAAAAAGGCTCCTATAAGGTTAGGATGAATTAGGATACAAAATTAACTAATTTATATCATAATCCACTTCACCACAGATGAATTGAGGTGAACATAAATAAATAGATACTCTTGTCATTGCCCGTGTGTTGCGACGACACACAATCACAATAATGGAGAGCTATATTTTTAGAAACCGCAAGAAAACATTTGGTCTTTCATGGTCACGACATACAAAATCGAGATGGAAATGAGAAAACCATGTGAGTTTCAGCTACAAAACAAACATCAGGAATAAAGGACAGTAATTATAACACTATATACAATAGTTAACAACACACGTTTGTCGAGCGAGCGTATGCACGGAGCTAGCACTCTTCTAGCAGGCGCATCCACTCCCCGCCTACTGCTGCTAGTTGGATTGGCTGGAAGTCAGCTTTAGCTTCATGTTCACGTCCACCATGTCCTCCTGCTTTGCTAAGAGCATCTCCGTTCTCGATAGGGCCACGACGATCTTGCGAAATAGCGACTGTAGCAACATAAATGAGAAAAGAATCGATGAGATGCAGTATGTGCAACAGGGTACATCAAAGACATTAACAAAATAAATACATTAAATGTTAACCGAAAAAGAATAACGAGTATAAGATCAGATTATTGTCTTGTTGAAGAACATAAGAAAATTCCTACTCAAATAACTATTTTTTAGTTAGACCATCTCGCTCCTTCTAATGAGTACATTTACTACGGAAAAATGAAAACAAAAACAAAGTACCTTGTGGATAGGTGGCTCCAGTATCATCTCTCTCTCTCTCTGAGTTCGATACTCTCTCTAGAAACCTCCCTTGTTCTTCTTGATCCAAAATTCCTACTCAAATATGAAAGCAAAACTCTCCAAATATGAGACCATGATGCTCCTAAATATCCATAGAATGCAGTCACTCCAAAAAAAGGACAGCGATGCAATATGCAAAAGCAAGCAGAATATGAATAGTTTAACACTACAGTCTGCAATCACAATCTCACATGTTGAAAAGCAATAAACTGAACCATCAATTATGACACCCACAATGAACTATTAGCAACATGAATATGTTTTAAATGTGCTCGTGCGTTTTGAAGGCGTACAAATTATTCGATAATTCAGTGCATAATGATTACATAAAATCATCATCAATCCATCACCTAATGATTGTGAGGGTCGTGGTCTCTCGAGCTCAGACGCTTATACTCGTGCACCGCCAGTCCTATCACTCGTGCAGACGCTAGCACTTGCAATGAGCCTGTGCTAATGGTAGAAAGGTTATATAAGCCATGTATTCTCAATAAACAGGTTCTTATATTTGTGATGTCTCTGTCCAAATAATTTTTAGTTATTTCCTAGTTCATCAAACAACAAACAGGTTCTTATTTATGTCAAGGCATGTATTCTCAATTCCAATTTCCATCAACACAACCATTTACTATTCCTTCAAGAACTGATATAGATTGAGATGGTGTCGGGGACCATAATTAGGGGTACCCTCAAGACGTCTAATTCTCAGCTGGTAACCCCCATCAGCATAAAGCTGTAGAGGCCTGATGGGTGCGATTAAGTCAGGGATCAGTCCATACGAGTGACTCGATCACGCCTCGCCCGAGCCTAGCCTCGGGCAAGGGCAGCCGACCCCGAGGGGTTTCCGTCTCGCCCGAGGCCCCCCCTTTTAATGGCGGACACATCTCCGGCTCGCCCGAGGCCTTGCCTTCGCTAAGAAGCAGCCCTGACTAAATCGCCGCGCCGACCGACCGAGTCGCAGGAGCATTTAACGCAAAGGTGGCCTGGCACCTTTATCCTGACACGCGCCCTCCGGCAGAGCCGAAGTGACCACCGTCACTTCGCCGCTCCACTGACTGGTCTAACAGAAGGACAGCGCCGCCTGCGCCACTCCGACTGCAGTGCCACTTGACAGAGTGAGACTGACAGGCAGTCAGGCCTTGCCAAAGGCACCATAGGAAGCTCCGCCCGACCCAGGGCTCGGACTCGGGCTCAGCCCCGGAAGACGGCGAACTCCGCTCCGCCCGACCCAGGGCTCGGACTCGGGCTAAGGCCCCGGAAGACGGCGAACTCCGCTCCGCCCGACCCAGGGCTCGGACTCGGGCTAAGGCCCCGGAAGACGGCGAACTCCGCTCCGCCCGACCCAGGGCTCGGACTCGGGCTAAAGCCCCGGAAGACGGCGAACTCCGCTCCGCCCGACCCAGGGCTCGGACACGGGCTAAGGCCCCAGAAGACGGCGAACTCCGCTCCGCCCGACCCAGGGCTCGGACTCGGGCTCAGCCCCAGAAGACGACGAACTTCGCTTCGCCCGACCCCAGGGCTCGGACTCCGCCCTGGCCTCTGCCGAACAACCTCCGCCTCGCCCGACCCAGGAGCTCAGGCTCGGCCTCGGCCATGGAAGACAGACTCGACCTCGGCTTCGGAGGAGCCTCCACGTCGCCCGACCTAAGGCACAGGCCCGCCACGTCCACAGGAAGCGCCATCATCACTCTACCCCGAGCCGACTCGGGCCACAGAGAACAAGACCGGTGTCCCATCTGGCTAGCTCCGCCAGATAGGCAATGATGGCGCCCCGCTAGCCCTGTGACGACGGCGGCTCTCAGCTCCCTTACGGAAGCAGAGGGACGTCAGCAAGGACTCAACCGCTCCGACAGCTGTCCCTCCGCCAGGCTCCATTGCTCCTCCGACAGCCACGACATCACACCAGCAGGGTGCCAAGATCTCTCCGGCTGCCACATTGGCATGTACTTAGGGCGCTAGCTCTCCCCCGCTAGACACGTAGCACTCTGCTACACCCCCATTGTACACCTGGATCCTCTCCTTACGCCTATAAAAGGAAGGACCAGGGCCTTCTTAGAGAAGGTTGGCCGCGCGGGGACGAGGACGGGGCAGGCGCTCTCTTGGGGCCGCTCGCTTCCCTCACCCGCGTGGACGCTTGTAACCCCCTACTGCAAGCGCACCCGACCTGGGCGCGGGACGAACACGAAGGCCGCGGGATTTCCACCTCTCTCACGCCCGTCTCCGGCCACCTCGCTTCCCCCCTTCGCGCTCGCCCACGCGCTCGACCCATCTGGGCTGGGGCACGCGGCACACTCACTCGTCGGCCTTAGGGACCCCCCGGTCTCGAGACGCCGACAGTTGGCGCGCCAGGTAGGGGCACGCTGCGTGTTGACGAGCAGTTTCCCGTCAAGCTCCAGATGGGCAGTCTCCAACAACCTCTCCAACCCGGGACGGTGCTCCGTTTCGGGAGTCTTGAGTTCATGTCCCTCGACGGCAGCTACGACATGATACTCCTTCCACCGCCGCATGACGACGACAATGGCGGCCGACAACCCGCCCGCCGGCGGCGGAATCGACGACATCTTCCCCGCATGGTGGAAGAACAACATTCGAGCTCGCCCCGTCCTCTCCCCCGCCAACGAAGGAGGAGGCGGGGCAACCAAGGCCGAGCGGGAGGCAGCGCTTCGTCGGCTGTCGAGCGAATCGACGTCCCCAGCGCCCCAACGGGGGGCGCGTCGGGCGTCGACTTCGCGTCTGAGACGAAGGCGAGAGCCGTCCCCCCGCGACACGCCAATCCCGAGCAAGTGGACGACGCCTGCGCGCTCGCGGAGGGCCTGCAGGACGTCACCCTCGTACCTAAGACGACGGCGCAATCAGTCCCCGACGTGACTATGTCGCTCCTCGTCGATCAAAAGGTACTGACTGATTCCCATCCTACGTCATTTCGACTCGGCCTCAACCCGCCTAGCGACCTCGCTTTGGCGGGCGCTCTCGTTGAGGCGAGTGCAACCCCGCTGGGGTTTCGTATGCGGTCGCCTTGGGACCGATTGACGGACGTCTCGACCTACGGACCCTCTGGGTTCGAGGAAGATGACGATCCCAACATCTGTCGGGATTTCTCTGGGTTTGGCAACCCTAGTGCCATGCGGGACTTTATGACCGCATGGGACTACTGCCTCTCCGACTGTTCCGACGGTAGCCGCAGTCTTGACGACGAGGACTGCGGCCCGAGCCGCGAATGTTTCCACGTCGAGCTAGGGGATCCCTCCAAAGGCAACCACCTCGGCATGCCGGAGGACGGTGATCTCCCTAGGCCGGTGCCTCGCGCCGACATCCCGCGGGAGCTAGCTGTGGTCCCCGTTCCGGCGGGGGGTCACGACCCACAGCTCGAGCAAGTCCACGGGGCGCAGGCCAGGCTCGACGAGGGAGCAGGAGCACTCGAGTCGATCCGCCGGGACGTCGGGCAGGTATGGGCGGGCCAGCCCCCGGCCGGAGAAATACGTCACCTGCCCCAAGGTTTCCAGCACCGCGTCGCCAACGACGTCAGGGTGAGGCCGCCACCCGCATCCAGCGAGGTCGGTCAGAACCTGGCAGCCGCGGCGATGCTCCTCCGCGCGATGCCGGAGCCGTCAACCACCGAGGGTCGGCGAATCCAGGGAGAGCTCAAGAATCTTCTGGAAGGCGCTGCGGCCCGACGGGCCGAGAGCTCTGCCTCCCGAAGGCAGGGATACCCCTCGGAACCTCATGCCGCGACTTCCCGATTCATGCGGGAAGCCTCGGTCTACACCGGGCGCACGCGCAACACCGCTCCTGCGGCCCCGGGCCACCTCGGCAACGAGCACCATCGTCACGACCGTCGGGCTCACCTCGATGAAAGGGTGCGCCGAGGCTACCACCCTAGGCGTGGGGGACGCTACGACAGCGGGGAGGATCGGAGTCCCTCGCCCGAACCACCCGGTCCGCAGGCCTTCAGTCGGGCCATCCGACGGGCGCCGTTCCCGACCCGGTTCCGACCCCCGACTACTATTACGAAGTACTCGGGGGAAACGAGACCGGAACTGTGGCTCGCAGACTACCGCCTGGCCTGCCAACTGGGTGGAACGGACGACGACAACCTCATCATCCGCAACCTCCCCCTGTTCCTCTCCGACACTGCTCGCGCCTGGTTGGAGCACCTGCCTCCGGGGCAGATCTCCAACTGGGATGATTTGGTCCAAGCCTTCGCCGGCAATTTCCAGGGCACGTACGTGCGCCCCGGGAATTCCTGGGACCTCCGGAGCTGCCGGCAACAGCCGGGAGAGTCTCTTCGGGACTACATCCGGCGATTCTCGAAGCAGCGCACCGAGCTGCCCAACATCACCGACTCAGATGTCATCGGCGCGTTCCTTGCCGGCACCACCTGCCGCGACCTGGTGAGCAAGTTGGGTCGCAAGACCCCCACCAGGGCGAGCGAGCTGATGGACATCGCCACCAAGTTCGCCTCTGGCCAGGAGGCGGTCGAGGCCATCTTCCGAAAGGACAAGCAGCCCCAGGGCCGCCCGTCGGAAGAGGCCCCCGAGGCGTCTACTCCACGCGGCGCCAAAAAGAAAGGCAAGAAGAAGTCGCAAGCGAAACGCGACGCCGCCGACGCAGACCTTGTCGCCGCCGCCGAGTACAAGAACCCTCGGAAGCCCCCCGGAGGTGATAACCTCTTCGACAAGATGCTCAAGGAGTCGTGCCCCTACCATCAGGGGCCCGTCAAGCACACCCTCGAGGAGTGCGTCATGCTTCGGCGCCACTTCCACAAGGCCGGGCCACCTGCAGAGGGTGGCAGGGCCCGCGACGACGCCAAAAGGGAAGATCACCAAGCAGGAGAGTTCCCCGAGGTCCACGACTGCTTCATGATCTACGGAGGGCATGCGGCGAATGCCTCGGCTCGGCATCGCAAGCAAGAGCGCCGGGAGGTCTGCTCGGTGAAGGTGGCGGCGCCAGTCTACCTGGACTGGTCCGACAAGCCCATCACCTTCGACCAAGCTGACCACCCCGATCACGTGCCGAGCCCGGGGAAATACCCGCTCGTCGTCGACCCCATCGTCGGCGACGTCAGGCTCACCAAGGTCCTGATGGATGGGGGCAGCTGCCTCAACATCATCTACGCCGAGACCCTCAGGCTCCTGCGCGTCGATCTGTCCTTCGTCCGAGCAGGCGCTGCGCCCTTCCACGGGATCATTCCTGGGAAGCGCGTCCAGCCCCTCGGACGGCTCAACCTTCCCGTCTGCTTCGGAACGCCCTCCAACTTCCGAAGGGAGATTTTGACGTTCGAGGTGGTCGGGTTCCGAGGAACCTACCACGCGGTGCTGGGGAGGCCATGCTACGCGAAGTTCATGGCCGTCCCCAACTACACCTACCTGAAGCTCAAGATGCCGGGCCCCAACGGGGTCATCACCGTCGGCCCCACGTACAAACACGCGTTCGAATGCGACGTGGAGTGCGTGGAGTACGCTGAGGCCCTCGCCGAGTCCGAGGCCCTCATCGCCGACCTGGAGAACCTCTCCAAAGAGGTGCCGGACGTGAAGCGACATACCGGCAACTTCGAGCCAGCGGAGACGGTTAAGGCCGTCCCTCTCGACCCCGGTGGCGACACCTCCAAGCAGATCCGGATCGGTTCCGAGCTCGACCCCAAGTAAGAAGCAGTGCTCGGCAACTTTCTCCGCGCGAACGCCGACGTTTTCGCGAGGAGTCCCTCGGGCATGCCCGGCTTACCAAGGGATGTCGCCGAGCACTCGCCGGATATTCGGGCAGGAGCCCGACCCGTCAAATGGCCTCTGCGCGGATGACACCCGGGGGCTGCGCACACCCCCGGGAAAGGCCGCTTGTCATCGTCGACGTTCTGGAGCCCGGAACGCACAAGTTGGCCGGCGGTCAAGGCGAGGTCTACAGCAACGCTCGGAACGTCCGACAACTACGTCGTGTCTACCCTTAAGACGTTTTCAAGCTGTTCGTACACCTCGCTCCCGCGCAAGTCTCAGTCATCAAGGAAGGGCCGGCCTCGCCTCGGTAGAGCCCGACCCTCCCTCGGGGGCTAAAAAGGGGGAACCTCCCTGCGTCAAGACTGGGTGTACCTCTCCGCGTCCAAAATTTTCGATCAAAAAAGGCTTTTTTGCGTTCTCCCGGCTATATCAGAAGCAGGGCCCCAAGGAGCAAACATGGGTGCATGTAAGTGGCAAGGCCGACTGGGCCGAGGGATTCCTATACCTCCGGGTTAAGGACACCCTCACTCGTCACCCGCCACGAAAAATGACCCCTGCTCGGGAAGCCACCCTGTTATTGACAAACAAAGTCGGACACGCAAAATAAAAGGAAGAGTACGACTCCATGCAATAGAAGCAAAGTGTTCAGGCCTCGGCGGCCACAGGAGGACGCGCGCACATCCAACAGAAACTGGTCCAACAAGAGTTAGGCGTCGCCTTGGGAAGGAGCCGCGCCTTCAGCTCCGTCTCCTCCTTCGGTGAGGTCCATCTCGGCTTCCGGCGACGGCGCAGGGGGGAGGATTTCCGCCTCAAAGGTGGTCGCCAGCACTGCGCTCGGACCCGCGGCGACCGCGTCGACTCGCTGGATTTCCGCCAGGGAAGCTTCGTCTTCATTAGGAAGACAATACCCCTCGCTAACCCGCTCCAGGTCCACGACGTAGTGGGAAGCGAGCACGGCGAAGGCCCGCCTGACGCCGTGGTGTAGCGCCTCGCGGAGCCTGCCGCGCGCGTGATCGCCCAAGGCTTGAAGGCGGCTTTGAGGGGAGCTTCCTGAGGGGACGTCACCGGAGCCAAGGGCCCGATAAACGTCCGAGATGGCTTCGGACATGGCCGTGAAGTCGGCTTCCCTCTGCTCGGCCGCCCCGGCAAGCGCCTCGGCAAGCGCCTTGGCGGACTCCTCGAGGGCGGACTCGAGCTCTGCGAACAACCAGAAGAAAAACCTCAAACACAAGCAGAGGAAACAAACAAGAGCAAGAACCAAGGATGGTCAAGGCTTACCCTCGGCCCGGGCGCGCTGCTCCGAGGTCGCGGCCTGGGCCGCGGCTAAGTCGGCCGCGAGGGCGTCGGCCCGGCTTTCGGCCTCAGCAGCCCGGCCCCGAGATCGGACCCGCTCCTCGACGACCTGGACGAGCTCCGACCGCTGCCGTTGCACCTCTGCGCGCGCCGCGGTCGCCTCCGTGCGCGCCGCTGCCGCCTCGGCTCTCAGGTCAGCGCAGAGCAACTAGAGGTCCGCTACCTCGGCACCCTGCTGGGAAAGGCGTGCAGTGGCCCTGGCAAGCGAGGTCCTCAGGGACCGCAGCGAGCCCCAGACATCGACTTCGCGGCGGATGAACGACGACTTGGCGGCGCTCCGACCCGATAGATCCTGAGGGAAGGAAGCGGGGCGTCACGAAAAACGCCTTAGTCACAGAAGAAAAACAAAGGTATGCCCGAAACCGTTACCTGGAGGATCTTGGGGACGTCCCCGCAGAAAGCCTCCAGCAACGACCGGAGCGACCCCACCGTTGCTTCGGCACGCTCGCGGAGCTCGTCCCAGGACTGGTCCTCCCGTTCATCATCGAGAACGAAGACGGGGTCCGAGGCCTCACGGGTCCGGAACCGGAGCAACTGGCGCTGGACCTCGGGGCTCCGCCGCACAGCGACGAGGCCGTCGCCCGGCAGGACGAATCGAGCCTCCCCACCCGCCTCTTCCGAGGCACCAGGCGCCGACACATCAACCAACTCAGCATCGACAGCCACCGGACGCTCCTCAACCGGGACGGCGGCGACTTCGGTAGCGACAGGCGCCGACATGGCCGGCACCACCGGTGGACTCAGGATCACGTCGGCGTCAGCCGCCTCTCCTATCGCGATGGCCGCCTCGGCAGAGGAGCCGGCCTCGGGAACCTGCTCCACGGCGACCGGCGCCGTCTGAGCCCCCTGAGGTGGAACGCCGTGCGAGAGGGTCGGTTGAACGGCAAGGCCCGAAGCGGCGCTGGCCGCACAAGCCGGCGTCTTCTTAAGTGCCTTCCGGGGTGCCAGGTCGGTCAGCCCATGGCTTCGCTTACTGAGGAGAAAAGAAAAATCACGGCCGAGACCTATGAATAGGAAGCCAAGACGAAGACATTCCGAGGTGCTTACCCACTTCGGGCCATGATCCACCGCGCCTGGGGGGAGGTTTCTTGGATCCCGGCTCCCGAAACAGCTGCCGAGGTCCGCCTCGCCGGCAATTTCGGCGCCACCTTTGCTTTGGACGCCCGGGGAGCAGATGGCCCGGGCACGGTCGCGATGACTCGAGGGTCACCCCCATGCGCTGCCGGTACGAGCGGCGGCCCCTGGGGAGCAGACGCCCTGACCTGGCCCTCCGCAGCCACCTCAGCTCCTCCAGCCGAGGGGTCAGGTGACCTCTCGGGTCGTCCCCGTGCCTCGGGCCGGGACCCCGACGCCGCAACTCCGGGGACTGACGGTATCGGTCCGCTCGGGGGCTGGCTCGACGGCTCCTGGCCACACCCCAGGCCGGGGCTGAGGCCGAGACGGGCGGCCATGTCGTCCTCCTCCTCATCATCGTCGTCATCATCGTCGTCGGGTGTCTCCGGCGATGGCTCCCTTGGGAGTCCTTCCCTCTCCTGCTGGCGACGGCGTTTCTCCAAGGCGTCCCGAGCCCACCTCCGCTCGCGGGCCCGGGTCTTCTCCGCATCCTTCTTCTTCTTCTTCTCCTCCGCGGCGACCCGCCGCGCTGCTCGGTCCACCGCGTCCTCCGGGACCCGTGGCAGGGAGGGCTTGTGCCACCCCACCTCCTAAAGAAGGGGGGAAAGAAACCCAATCGTAAGAGCCAGGAGCAACCCGATGTATGAAGAAGGAAGGAGCGAACACTCACCAGAGTCACGCACCCCTGGTCGGGGCGCATCCGAAGCTGGGAGAAGGCGTGGGAGTCCGGCTTCCCCATCGCAGCCGACACCCGCCATTGGAGGGCGTCGAAGGGAAGAGGATCAGGGGACATCCGCGAGCCCTCCCAGTCGGCCTCTGGGGTCATCTCCCAAAGCGACAGACGCCGCTCCGCCAAGGGAAGCACCCTCCGACGGTGGATGGTGACAATCACTCCCGCAACGGTGAGTCCCCCTTCCCGCAACGCCTCCAAGGTCTGGAGGAGTGGCTCGAGGTTCTTCTGCCTCTCGTGCGGGGTCCCGTGGCGCCAGGCGTCGGTGGCAGCGGAGATTACTCGCTGGGAGAACGGCGGGAGCAACTCGCCGTCGTTCCGGAGGTAGAACCACCGGCGCTGCCACCCCTTGTTCGAGGACGCAAGGATGGCGGGAATATACAGCGACGCCCGCGACTGCCTCAGCAGAAGGGTACAGCCGCCGGCCCGCACCGCTGCACGGACTTTCCTCTCCCCCGTCGGCGAGGCGAAAAGCTCCGCGCAAAAGAAATGGGTCCACAAATCCCAATGGGGGGCGATCCCCAAGTACCCCTCACACACCGCAACGAAGATGGCGGCCTACGAGATGGAGTTGGGGGTGAGATTATGCAACTCCACCCCATAGTGGTACAGGATCGCCCGCATGAAGCGGCCCGCCGGCGCGCCGAATCCCCGCTCGTGGAAGGAGACAAAGCTCACGATGTACCCCGGCGGTGGGGACGGAGCGGCTTCACCCGCGGGAGGAATCCATTCCGGTCGCTGCTTATCGGTGAGGGGACGGAGCAAACCCTCGCCGACCAGATCTTCTAGGTCGCTCGCCGTCACCGTGGAAAGGGGCCATGGATCACGCGGCGGAATGATGGTCACCCGCTCAGCCATCACCAAGCTAAAGGGGATGGCAGCGCGAAGGGCAGGAAGGGCGGTTCTCTCTTCTCTGGCTAGATCTCTCGGGTTGCGAAAACCTAAGGGGCAGGCAGGAAGCGGAGCAAAGAACCGTCACCGGACCCTCTCCGGGGTATATAAAGACCAAGGCGAAGACGGTTCCAACGTTCCGCCCGGACCGGACGCGGGATTCAAAAACGCGAAGTGAAACGGTCGCTCCTCGAACGGCTCGCGCACGCGCAACGGCAACCCCGCCAACTACTCGCCCCGTCGCATTAACTCCGCGACTGGACAAGCGGCACTTCTGGCAGGAGCAACGGGCGACGCTTCGCCTTCGCCGAAACAACCGCGCCGGAAAAGGTACGCCGCGTCGTTCGGTTTCGTATCCTTTTCCCTTTTTCCTCTTTTCTCTATCTCTTGCGACAGGGACCGGGAAAGGGGGATACCCTGAAAGGGATCCTTCCCCGTGAAGGAACCAGGCTCCGAGCCTCCTTACTGATCAGAGGTTCGAAGGCTAGCCCCCCGAAGGGTTCAACAGCTGCCTCAGATCGCGTGGGCCCGACACCCACTACTGGTCAGAGGTTCGAAGGCCGGCCCCCCGAAGGGTTCCACGGCCGCCTCAGGCTACTCGGGCTCCGCGCCCATTACTGATCAGGGGTTCGAAGGCTGGCCCCCGAAGGGTTCACAGTCGCCTCAAACGCCGAGCGAGGGATGACCAGGGGTACGTTCGATACATAACCAAGGCTCGGGCTGCGCTCCCGAGGTACCCTAGGACATTTCTGAGACCAGCGGGAACGATCTTGTAACGAAATCCCATCGGAGGGAGGCATCGAGCCCTCGGACCCCGTCGCCAGGGGACTGGGTCCGGCAGATCACCCGCAGGTACTTTTAGGCGTGCCTCTGGGCCCCTAGCCGACCCCCAACGAACGGGGCACGGACGTCCATTCGGATTACCCGCTTGCAGCTCACCGGAGACACCATGTTCGGTGCCCATCGAGGGTAACATGGCGCTCTCCCCCCTCCTCCTTGCGGAAAGGCGACGTAGGGGCGTATGTAAAAAAGCCGAGTCTGTCCCTGATCGCCCTCTCGCTCTGTGCAGAGGCTCGGGGGCTGCTCTCGCAAACCCGGCTCCGGCCAAACCGTTGACAGCGTCAACATACCAGCCCGAGAACTTGGGCCCCGACCGTGCACCCGGGCTACGGCCTGCTCGCATGAGGGAACAACCAGACCGGCCGAAGCATTACGCAAGGCATTAAGACCTCGAAGGAGTGAAACCACTCCTCCGAGGCCTCGGGGGCTACACCCAGCGGGTGCGCTCGCGCGCACCCACCGGAACAAAATGCAACCGAGAAAGGCTGGTCCCCTTGCAAAAAAAGTGCGACGAAAGCCTCCAAGCGAGTGCTAACACTCCTTTCGAGGCTCGGGGGCTACTGTCGGGGACCATAATTAGGGGTACCCTCAAGACGCCTAATTCTCAGCTGGTAACCCCCATCAGCATAAAGTTGCAGAGGCCTGATGGGTGCGATTAAGTCAGGGATCAGTCCATACGAGCGACTCGATCACGCCTCGCCCGAGCCTAGCCTCGGGCAAGGGCAGCCGACCCCGAGGGGTTTCCGTCTCACCCGAGGCCCCCCTTTTAATGGCGGACACATCTCCGGCTCACCCGAGGCCTTGCCTTCGCTAAGAAGCAGCCCTGACTAAATCGCTGCGCCGACCGACCGAGTCGCAGGAGCATTTAACGCAAAGGTGGCCTGACACCTTTATCCTGACACGCGCCCTCCGGCAGAGCCGAAGTGACCACCGTCACTTCGCCGCTCCACTGTCTGGTCTGACAGAAGGACAGCGCCGCCTGCGCCACTCCGACTGCAGTGCCACTTGACAGAGTGAGACTGACAGGCAGTCAGGCCTTGCCAAAGGCGCCATAGGAAGCTCCGCCCGACCCAGGGCTCAGACTCGGGCTCAGCCCCGGAAGACGGCGAACTCCGCTCCGCCCGACCCAGGGCTCGGACTCGGGCTAAGGCCCTGGAAGACGGTGAACTCCGCTCCGCCCGACCCATGGCTCGGACTCGGGCTAAGGCCCCGGAAGACGGCGAACTCCGCTCCACCCGACCCAGGGCTCGGACTCGGGCTAAAGCCCCGGAAGACGGCGAACTCCGCTCCGCCCGACCCAGGGCTCGGACACGGGCTAAGGCCCCGGAAGACGGCGAACTCCGCTCCGCCCGACCCAAAGCTCGGACTCGGGCTCAGCCCCAGAAGACGACGAACTCCGCTTCGCCCGACCCCAGGGCTCGGACTCCGCCCTGGCCTCTGCCGAACAACCTCCGCCTCGCCCGACCCAGGAGCTCAGGCTCGGCCTCGGCCATGGAAGACAGACTCGACCTCGGCTTCGGAGGAGCCTCCACGTCGCCCGACCTAAGGCACAGGCCCGCCACGTCCATAGGAAGCGCCATCATCACTCTACCCCGAGCCGACTCGGGCCACAGAGAACAAGACCGGTGTCCCATCTGGCTAGCTCCGCCAGATAGGCAATGATGGCGCCCCGCTAGCCCTGTGACGACGGCGGCTCTCAGCTCCCTTACGGAAGCAGGGGGACGTCAGCAAGGACTCAACCGCTCCGACAGTTGTCCCTCCGCCAGGCTCCATTGCTCCTCCGACAGCCACGACATCACACCAGCAGGGTGCCAAGATCTCTCCGGCTGCCACATTGGCATGTACTTAGGGCGCTAGCTCTCCCCCGCTAGACACGTAGCACTCTGCTACACCCCCATTGTACACCTGGATCCTCTCCTTACGCCTATAAAAGGAAGGACCAGGGCCTTCTTAGAGAAGGTTGGCCGCGCGGGGACGAGGACGGGGCAGACGCTCTCTTGGGGCCGCTCGCTTCCCTCACCCGCGTGGACGCTTGTAACCCCCTACTGCAAGCGCACCCGACCTGGGCGCGGGACAAACACGAACGCCGCGGGATTTCCACCTCTCTCACGCCCGTCTCCGGCCACCTCGCTTCCCCCCTTCGCGCTCGCCCATGCGCTCGACCCATCTGGGCTGGGGCACGCGACACACTCACTCGTCGGCCTTAGGGACCCCCCGGTCTCGAGACGCCGACAGATGGACTAATAGTTTGAAACAGGTAGAATAATAAAGATATAAACACAGATACAAGTAGTGAGACAAAAACTACAGAATGGTTCAAGAAACCAAAGTCTTTGGGATAGCATTATTTTGAGGCATTAGGTATGAATAAATGTTGTAAGGAAACAAACAATCGAAGTGATTATGACTACACCAAGAGGGAAAATGATAGTCCTTGTACATGACCGCTGGTACAAAAACACACACATGGGCAGGAACCAGGCAAGCTGTGTCCAAGGGAATGACATTTAAACTTTTTTACTGGATGATCAGCAGGAGCACTCACAGGGCATGATTGCTGAAGACTACATGACAGAGGTGGAAGGGAAGTGAGGGATGGTGGAGCTGATTGCAAGATCTTCCAAGCAACCTGAAAAGGCAAAAGGTGCAGCGTTAGAGCGAAGCAGAAATGAAAGAGTTTCTTGCAGATAAAGGCTCATGGTGTTAAGAGTGAAATAGAAACAAAAAAAATGTTCTTGCTGATAAAGGATCCAACAAGATGGCACAATATGCAGGGTGGCACGAAACTAATCTTTAGCAAGACAGATAAAGTGCTGCTGATCTCTTATTCTATAGAAACATGGGTATCGATTATTGCCGGTTCAGTAAAGAAAAGCAAATTTTTGCATAGAGAAGGCTTTGCAATGTTATCAACACAAGACATGATATATTTAGAGTTATGAAGTTATCCACGAATTTAGGGTGAGAGAATCTCTTTGTGGCGAACAATATGTTAGAATGATTTCATCTTTACCAATGGAGATCATGTGCGTTTAGAATTTCTTTACACTACATGTTATGCGCCTAAAGATAATAATATATTAGATGTTTATAAACACCTCAGGCTGAACACCAAATAAATTTGTACATCACCCATTCAATCAAGTAGTGAGAATATAAAAAAGCATTATACAATTTACTACATAGTTCATATTTCCTATCTTTAAATTGTACTAACAATGAATTGTAGTCTGGTACAAACCAATTCTGCTTAAATTTAGTTTAAGTCCACCTCAAAAAGGAATCTACATTCAGATACTACCTAGGTCGAAGTCCCTCGAACAGATCATGTCGTTATGAAAAATTGTACAGCCTATACAGTCACCCATAAAGCTATTTACATAGCAGTGACCGGACACATAGTTGCTCCTTTGAATGCACAATAGAAATGCAAAAACGTTCAGATATCAAAGGATGTGAATTTAATCGGTAAGTACTGATAACATCTATTGGTGATAAAAGTGGAACAGAATCAAGCTTGTGCTGGGGATTGGGGACTCAAGGGTAGTGCGTATATTGGCGGTAGAATATGCTGCTAATCTGTAATCGGCAATAATGCATTCTATTGTGTTTATCCTCTGCAAGATTGTCCAGTCTCTTTTAACCTTTGGTTATGCAGTTTTTATTCACCACTTGTCAGCACTGTGGTCTAGAGCTTCGATCCTGATGTCTGGTACCTTTTCTCCTAAGATTCTAGTCCTGATAGAAGGTAGGGTGTACCTTTACCTGAAATTCCAGATCATATTCTAGTCAAGTGCTCTCTTGGATTTATGAACCAAAGTACACATAAGAAAATCTCCTTAACTACTTTTCCAGAAAATAAAAGTTCTAAACCTATCTATAATTAGGAAACATCATTCTCCTCAATTTTGCATGAGAGACACAAATCAACCTATCAAGAAGGGGTCCAAAACCGTAGCAACACCACACATACAAACTTGCACCCACCAACGCCTCCACACGATCTAGGTCACAAACGACATGAGAACGAACCTAGGAAGACACCCAACGTGAGTGAATAAAACAGATCTAATCGTCTGTGGACAGCACCCGACATGAGTGAGGAAATTGGATCTGTAGGAAAGAGGAAGACAAAGAAAGACGAACCATAGACGGATGTCTTGGAACGCTAGGCGGAGAGGAGGTAGAGGAGAGGGAGGAGGTAAAAAGGGAGCTCGGTACTAACCTTATGGCTGTCTAGATGAGAACCGCACCGACGCCCATGCAAGGTACTGCTACCGTGACGTGCCTTCGTTGTGGAGGCGATGTTCCTGCGGACTCGACGAAAAAACAAATCAAGGCTAAATCACAAAATGGCATGCTTGTTGCACTAAGGAATCTAGTTTAGTGAATCTTTATTAAATCTAGTACATTTTCTTGCAACCGGTTCATGAAAGATGCTTTCAACAAAATCCATCTAAATTAGACACAGATTGGTGATGAGGTAGTTATGGGCTTAAGGCCGTACAAACAACACAATGGTGCACTCAATCTAACACAGTGGTTAAAACTCAGTAGCTATTCAGACAAGATAAAATGGTTTATGAGCCTTCAATGTAATAAAGACAGGTCCCACTACCCGTGCAGAACATAATATACATCAACCACCCTTCAACTAAAAGTACCTAATGAAGAAACAATGCAAACTGTATTAACACCTTGACAACATATCTGCATATAAGTTAGTCATATTAATCAGACCTAGGCAGTACAGAGCATAGCAGCAACAACAAAGAGATCCAGCCATGTACACTACCAAAAAACATATTCGAATCTATGCCCATATGACACTACCACATTTACATATTCCAGCCATATTATGACAGCTCTACATCTATGCATCATAAACAACCAGTATAGACTCTAGTCCAGATAAGGGAACCTGTTTTCTTTGTCATGATGATGATATTATCTTTATTATGGATTTGATATGTTATACTGTAATGTTAGCAGCAGGTAACATATGAAAACTCAAAGGCAGGTATCACACACCAAGATCATTGTCTTCACTTGACCAAAACTGAGGCACATGAGTTCGGGCGCGGGCTGGCGGGCGGAATTCCCGGCGGCGATGGCTGGCGCGTGCGGTATGTCGGATGCGGGGAAGGAAGACGCGCGCGAGGGCACGGTGATGCCTGTGGACGCCCTCGTTGTGCCCTTAAGGTGTAGTAGAGATAAAAATGCAAATGCAAATCTAAGTTTGTTGATACTTCATAAATGAAAAATCTGAAATAACAAGTGATATGTATTAATAATATAACTTGGAGTTAGAATCTTACCCCTTCAAAATAGCTCCAAGTTCTTTCAGAGCCAGAAGAGCTGGACAAGAGAATGGGATGCATCTGTCATCCCCATACTCGACTGGGCAACATGAGGCACACTACAGAACCTGCAAGCATTTGGCACAAGACAACATGTATATTTATAGTTTATATAAAATGAACCTCATTTAACTTGTCTAGAGTGATCAAGGCATTGGAGTTGGGCTGCTCCTTGGGCTTCCTGAAGATCCTGTTGAACTTGGACAATTGGACATGGGTGCACTGGCAATAGAAACTCAAAGAGCCTGCTAAAATCAACAGCTGAAACAACGTCATTTCACAAGCTAATTCAAGAAACTCGTCGGATAGCAACTGCAAGCATTACCCCAAAAATAACTAAAGAGGGAAAGGATAGCTTTTCTATGGTGGAGCCCCCACCTATGCAACTCGGACATACAAGGAAGGAGAAGGGAGAGAGGGGAGGGAGAAGAGCCATGGATCCGGCGCGAGAGGGGGGCTGGAAACAGGCAGATCTAGCGCCACTGACCTCTCCGCCGATTTAGTGCCTCATATCTTGAATCCTCGAGAGGTGATGACACCTTCAAGCCATGGATCCATTGGAGACCGGCCCTCCATGGGATGCGACCGGGCTCCATGTCGCGGCTGCACCCTTTCTGCCTTTGTTTGAGGTCGTGGAGAGCGGGTGAAGGGAGGGAGGGGGATGGAGGCGCTGGTGTCTTCTGACGGCAGCGGCGTGGAGACCCGGGTGGAGGCAGGGAAACGGAGGCGCTGGTTGGCTAGCAGCCAAGCACGGCGTCACATCGCTCTGCTCCCACCACCTTCGACATCGGCGCATAGCCGGTGGCGCGCGCGCTGCGGACGGAGGAGCAGGGGGGTTGCACGAGCGGTGAGGGGCCGGCTACGGCTCGTGCGGAAGGGGGTGAGGCAGGGCGGCGACAGCTACAGAGGGAGGAGCGAGACCTAGGGTTGCTCTCGCGAGCGTAGTGGACGACCAGAATGCACACGGGCGTGCAGCCCACGCCCACTATAGATCGCGCGAAACCGAGCAGCGGGATCTAGGCGCAAGCGATGCGGGCGGGAGAGGAAGGGGGAGGCGCGGACCTTGCGGACATAGCCGTACTCGCTCTCCTTCTCGGAGTCCTCAAAGGTGGTGACGTGGTCGCCGTACGCCATGGTCGCCGGCGGCGAGAAGGCCCCGAACACGCAGATCTGTGCGGTGGAAGTGAAGTTGTGTGCGACGGAGGCGAAGCTGTGTGCGGCGGGGTTTGCGGCGTGGTTTGAGGAGGCGGTTGGAAGCGCGGCGGGGTTTCCGGAGGTCGGTCGGGCGGGCGGGCGGAGGTGGGGAGCGGCTCCGCAGGCGGGGTGCGCCATGGTCGTCGGCGGCGAGAAGGCCCCGAACACGCAGATCTGTGCGGTGGAAGTGAAGCTGTGTGCGGCGGAGGCGAAGCTGTGTGCGGCGGGGTTTGCGGCGTGGTTTGAGGAGGCGGTTGGAAGCGCGGCGGGGTTTCCGGAGGTCGGGCGGGCGGGCGGGCGGAGGTGGGGAGCGGCTCCGCAGGCGGGGTGCGGGTGGAGGCGGGTTCCGCGGCGGGGGAGACGCGGGATTCGTGGTGCTTGAGGTGCGGGCGGGCATGCGGGTGGGATTGGTCGCGGCGGGGTTGGCGGCGTGCGGGGTTGCGGGCGGGCGCGGCGGGATTGCGGGCGGGAGGGCGGTTCGCGGGATTGCGGGCGGGCGGGTGTAGAGGCGGGGGCAGTCTACAATAGGTTCTTAATAGTTGTAGAGATATAGAGAGAGAGGTCATATGCATAATATACTTTTTTCTCAAGAGGTATATGAAGCATGCCGAGCTGTCTTTTCCTGTAGCGGTCTACTACTGATACGGTGGGGCCATCAGTAATTCAGTAGTATACGTCTATGCCATCGTAATCGAGTAAACACAAACAAAATTCAACGGAAATGGTAAAAAAAGTTGATCACGCGTACACAGACGCACGGCAAGCTAAACTGAAACTGAGCCATCACAGTACTCCCCCCCACCCCACCCCCACCCCCCCCCCCCCCCCCCCCCCCCCCCCCCCCCCCCCCCCCCTCCACACACACACATCGTGCACGGGTATTTCGCACACGTTTTCCCCGTATACGTGGTACGTGCACGTTTTGTGCTAGCTGCTGGCGCGAGGCGAGACGACACGGCACGGCACTCGGCAGCAGCCACCTGGCGCCTGGTCCCTTGGACACGTGGTGCCACCGGACGTGTCCGGTCCTGGAGCGCGCGCAACGCGCTACGGTTCTCGTACTGTCGTATACAAAGTTGGTAACTACTCTCTTTTTAAATGAAGTTTTATCTCATTTCTTCTCTCGTTTTAAATATAGGCCCTGTTTGGGAGAGCTTCACTTCAAAAACTTTAGCTTTCGTTTTCCAGTTTCACTATAAAACAGTTCCAACAAATTGTTAAGGTGAGTTCCAGGAGCGTTTGGTTTATATATGGACTCCAACTTCTATAGTACAATTGATTTGTGTGGGTTTCCTTGATTACCCTTGATAATTAGTGGGTTGTCGCTAGAGAGAACGGAAGTTGTATTATGTGTAACCAGTGGCATGGTGGGTAATTTTCGTACAGTTTCATGAGGAAATATATAAACAGTGTTTTTGAAGCACCCTCTAAGGAGCTTCATGAATTTCATGAAACGGGCCTCTAGTTTCGATTTTTTTTAAAACTAAAGCTCGTGGAGCTGGACCTGTTTGTGTTGAAGAAGTTCGAACAAAATTGAAATTCTTGAAGTGAAGCTCTCCCAAACAGGGCCATAGTCATATCATAAAAATGTTTCAATAAGAAGTATTTTATATGGTTATGTATATAGTCGGTAATTTTTTTATTTACCTCCTTCCGCTCTGCTTTAATATTATAGATAGAAGGTAAGTGAAAAAAACTAGCGGTATCGTTATATTGCTCACGAACGTACAAAGTGCACGTGTGAGCAATGGGCATAATTAAGGACATGTTTGGTTTCAATTAGTCTTACGACTAAACTTTAGTCATAGAATTAAACTTTAGTCCCTACTTGTTTGGTTATAGGGACTAAATAGATTCTAAAGTCATTAAATACATTGTCCACAAGACCCAAATGCCCTTGAAATACACTCATGTGGGCTTTTAGTCTCTTTTAGCACCTATGTGAAGGACTAAAGACTAAATCATTTTAGTCCATATTTTAGTCCTAGTGTTTGGCAAAAAAGGGACTAAATGAGACTAAAAATTAGAGACTAATCTTTAGTCCCTCTAACCAAACACCCCCTAAGATAATACGTTGCCTCGAAAATTTTGCCGGCCGAATCTCCAGGGCTTTTTATAGGAGCTTGTCGGGAGTGTGCAGGAAGAAGAACTGATTAGAAAAATGGCCGCCACGCCACTCCACTCCACGCCACTCCACTCCACAATATCTAGAGCTAGTCGGGCAGCTGTAGCACCTTCTAGAAAGTTTTTTAATTATTATTGTAGGAGCATTTTGCTTTTGTATTGCTTTTATCGGTATGATAATGGCGTATTGACATCATATCGAGGGTGATTAGCTGTGGCCAGAGGGACGTGAATGAATAAGGTTTTGCATACGGCAAATTTTATTTAGAAAGGACATGTCTCGGTTTGTCCAATGACTTTAGGCGTAAAGTAGTCACAGTAATCTGTAAAAGTAGTCGCAGTAAGACCACCATAGATGTCATTACCCAAATCTGTAAAAAATTGTTTAGCCGATTGGGCGTCTAGCTGACAATGCTAATAGAAGTTTCACCATTGATTGGGCCACAGCGACGGACGCTAAACGGTATAGATGATTAAATGGATCGTGCTAAACGGATCGGTACATTTTTTTGAAACATCCAACAATTTACATATTTACAATATCTATTGGCTATTGGATACACACAAACAAGAGCCCAACTGTAGCCGATCGTAGCCAGTGGACGTTCGCCTCTAGTACGAGGCCGCGTGAGTTTGATTCCCCCTCTCCAATGTATATTTTAGCTGTTTTTTTATCTAACAGAAACATGTGAGTCTGATGTATCATGTTGGATCGGACCACCTGTTGGAGCGTCTATACTGAGTGAGAATGCAAAAGGATGGCACAAAACCACATCGGCGGGTACATGGCCGGGAGTGAGGAAGGAGCCGCCAGAGCCATTTTTTGGCACTAGCTTCTTCCAAGTGGTTTCGACTTCTAAGTACTCTTCGTTGGGAGTTGTTTTTTGGCACCATATAGAAGGCTCTTGCACGAAGTCAAAACCGGTTTGGGAGCCCTCCTAAACAAACTTTGAGAGTAATTTCATATATGCTCCAAGCATTCACTCGTGAGGCTAGTTTTAAAACTTGTTTGGATCTCATGCGCTAAACTTTAGCTCTGCTAAAATTTAACACATGCATATGGATAGTGTCAAAATTTATCACGTGATATCCCTAATTAATATAGGATGGGAGAAAGAGAGAGTGTGGGGTGAGGATGGTAGGAGATGTTTTTTCTTACCTTGGCTCGCTTTAACACATCTTGATGGAGCTAAACCATTAATAACTACCACTTCACTTTTAGCACTCTCGTTTGGATCTTTTCGGTGCTAAAGTTTATAATCTTCTATAGAATAAAACGCGTCATCAGCCGTTACGATATCCCGTCTGTTATTGCTAATACAATAGATAAAAACAGTAGAACATATATATACACATATAAGATAGAAGTCTAAGATTATGATATATAGAGCTTTCACGGGCTTAGAATTTAATAAGAGTATAAATGATTAAGATTAGGATTCTTCGTTTCCATACAACACTCTCACCACCAATACTTGAATCTTTCGCTAAAGCTGACAGGACCAGCAAAAACAAAACTAGTTAACGGCCAAAACTCCGGCAACACGATAGAAGATTCCGGGCGGTTTCGAGATATTGGATGCCAGCCGCTTTCCCATAATTAGCGCGGAGGGTCCCAAATTCGTTCTCTTCACGCACACGCAGTAGCAGACTGGACGCAACCTAATTTAATTCGCGAGGGAAAACAGGTTTCCCCATTTCCCAGCTTTCTCCTCGCCCTCCCCACCAAATTCCTCCTGCTTGATCGCACCGAGCTCACTTTCGGCATTGAATTCGTGTAATCTGCAGATTTGATTTCAGCTGTTTCCACCGCCTAATTACTACACATTTTTTTGTCCGATTAATTCGTCGACTCCACCTACTGAGATCAAATCTGGGCATCAGATTCTGTGCTGCCTTCGACGTCAATCCCGTCTGGTTTCGCCGCGGAATTCAGTTTCAGTTCGAGCGCGTCAGAGGCATCCCCGATTCCGGCGATGTCGTTGCCCGCAATTTCCCTGTACACCAGTCCGCCGGGCGCGGTCTACTCTTCGGAGTTCGACCCGACCTCCCGCGGCTCGTCGCCGTGCACCACCGCTGCGCTCCTGCCGCCCGCTGCCTCGCACCGCTTGCCCTCCGGCGGCGGCGGCGGCGGCCTGTCTTGCCTCTTCTCCTCGCCGGCAGCTGCGGCCGCACCACCCCGCAACCCGGCTCATGACGACCTCGGCGCGCTGTGGCACGATAGATCCGACGACCTGAGCGCCGCCGCCGGCGGGGGCGGGTACCCCTACTCGCACTCGCACTCGTCTTCACCGCTCAAGTGGCGGGACCCGCACCACCACCACAGCCCCGTGTCGGTGTTCCAGGGGCTGTCCTCCTCTTCACCATCCCGGAGCCCGCCGGCTTCTTGGCTCGCCGCCCGAGACCGCGAACGCCTCTTCGCTGGTTTCGTGCGCAACGCGCTCGGCTCCTGCGTTGACTACGCGCCGCCCACCAGCCCTCGCCCGGAGGTCGGTGCGGGCGAGCTCGCGTTCGAGCTCGACGAGAACCTCTTGGAGGCTGGCCCTGCCTGCGAGCCATATGCTCGAGAGCTGCTCACCAGTGCCCAGGATTGCCACCGCATCTTCCACGAGGAGCTGGTCGTGAGGGCCTTCTTGGAGGCCGAGAAGGCTCACCGTGGCCAGGTAAATAAAAAATTCCAACCTCTAGCTGAATCGCTCGTTCCTGAATAGTCTGTGCATTAGTTACTGAATCTTGTTTCTGCTTTTGTTCTGTGATTAGATGCGGGCGAGTGGTGATCCATACCTGCAACATTGTGTGGAGACAGCTGTGCTACTCGCCAAGATTGGCGCAAATGCAACAGTTGTCTCGGCTGGGCTTCTGCACGACTCCATTGATGATTCATTCATTGACTATGATCACATATTCCATATTTTTGGTGCTGGGGTTGCCGATCTCGTGGAAGGGGTATGCGTTCCTTTTTCCTTAGATCTTGAGTGTTTTTAGTGGGATTGGAAAATACTGTTATTTCCTCTGTGTATTATCTAGTTGTTGGCTGAATCAACTGCCGTTATTTGAGGAGATTGGAGGGGATTAAATCCGCTTCTATTTAAATTTGAATAGGAGGGGATTAAATCCCCTCCAATCTCTCTCAATCAACTTCAAACCTAACAAGGTCCAAGGGGGTGTTTGGTTTCTAAGGACTACTTTCTAGTCCCTCCATTTTATTCATTTTAGTTCTTAAATTGACAAATACAGAAACTAAAACAGACGTATTTAGCAATTTAGGGACTAAAATGGAATAAAATTGAGGGACTAAAAATTAGTCCCTAGAAATCAAACACCCCATAAGTCAATGATCATGTGGTGCTTTCATTTAACTTGTACTAATGAAAAATTATCCATTTGGATCAACCCAATGTGTGACTTATGCAATATAGTATGAGTTGACAATTGTGTCACATTGTGTATTCTTAATAGTTCTTTGTTTCTCTCCACAACCACAACTTGTAATATACTTTATAAATATGTTTTCGGTTGCCTGCATTCTTCTGTTTGACATGTCTATTTTGGAAATTCACTTCTATTTGGTGTTATCCATAATAATGATTCTAAAGCTGTCCCATTCTCTTGCTAGCTCCATTGCCCTTATGGTTTTTGTCTGACCTGTTCAGGTTTCCAAGCTGAGCCACCTCAGCAAACTTGCCCGCGATAACGACACAGCAAGCAGGACGGTTGAAGCGGATCGCTTGCATACAATGCTACTTGCAATGGCAGATGCACGTGCCGTTCTAATAAAGCTTGCAGATCGCCTGCATAACATGAAGACCTTAGAAGCTTTGCCTTGGGTCAAACAGCAAAGATTCGCTAAGGAGACAAGGGAGATTTTCGTGCCTTTAGCTAACCGACTAGGGATTGCTAGCTGGAAAGAGCAGCTGGAGAATCTTTGTTTCAAGTATTTGAATCCGGAAGAGCACAGGGAGCTGTCATCCAAACTTACAGAATCCTTCGACGAAGAGCTAATCACATCTGCTGTGGATAAACTGGATAAAGGTCTGAGGGACGCTGGTGTCTCGTACCACAACCTTTCCGGGAGGCACAAGAGCGTGTACAGTATCCACTCCAAGATGCTGAAGTATGCCATAACCATCCTTTTTGCAATGATCGGTAGTTAAAACATTCTTCTATGCTAACTCAATCTGGTAAAATCGTCAGGAAGAACTTGGCAATGGAGGAGATCCACGATATACATGGCCTGCGTCTTGTGGTTGACAACGAAGAAGATTGCTACGAAGCCCTCTGTGTCGTCCATAGACTGTGGCCTCGAGTTACTGGTCGGTTCAAGGACTACATATCACGTCCAAAACTAAATGGGTAAGCCAAGAAGCAATTCAAGTAGACCCCCATTCATCATCGCTCCTGCAGGACCTCGTGCACTCATTTGCTCGCTGTAGGTACCGGTCGCTGCACACCGTCGTCATGGGCGAAGGTGTCCACCCGTTGGAGGTCCAGATCCGCACGAAGGAGATGCACCTGCAGGCCGAGTACGGATTCGCCGCGCACTGGAGGTACAAGGAAGGCCGCACCTGCAGGCACTCGTTCGTGCTCCAGATGGTGGAATGGGCGAGGTGGGTCCTCACATGGCAATGCGAAGCGATGGACAAAGAACGGACCGCCTCCTCCCTAGGCAGTGGCGACGCCGCGAGCGCGAGGCCACCGTGCCCGTTCCCCCTGCACTCAGAGGACTGCCCTTACTCGTATACCCGCCAGTGCAACCACGACGGACCGCTGTTCGTCATCCTCCTGGAGCACGACAAGGTTTAGCCCCAGCTCTGACTGGTTGCACACATGGCTCGCCCATCGCGTGTTTATGTTCGGTTCCAGCCATATCTGATAAGGTCTGTGGTGCCGTTTCAGATGTCTGTCCAAGAATTCCCGGCAGACTCAACGGTAATGGATCTCATGGACCGTGTCGGCGCCAACAGCTCGAGATGGAGCCCCTACAGCATCCCCGTGAAGGAGGATCTGCGGCCGCGGGTGAACCGCGAGCCTATATGCGACCCGAACCGGAAGCTGAGCATGGGGGACGTGGTGGAGCTGACGCCGGCCCTGCCTCGCAGGTCCCTCAGCGGGTACCGGGAAGAGATCCAGCGCATGTACGACCGTGGCGGCTTCGCGCTCTCAGCTCAAGGCGGTGGCTCGAGACGCTGCTGACAGTAGCAATACGATGATGTTAACCTTTCCTACCATTGTATTGTACCATTCAATTCGTTGTAAGTATAAGCTAGCTAGGTCTTGCAGCCTGAAGCTGCAAATGTGTAAAGGTAGAACGCTGTGTATATATAAGCTGTTCAGGTTCGTTTCAGCTGCTCCCAAGTGTTGTTGTTGTTGTTGTTGTTGTTGTTGTTGTTGTTGTGGAGAGAGCTGTAGCTGCATCTGCAATTCTGCATCGCCTTTTGGATGACTAGATCTTGTGATGCTACGCCAAATGGGCGGCTTCTTTGAGCGAAGCCGTGACATCAGGGTTGCTCGTGGTGTCCGTGTCTCCAGGGCGGCCAGGCATGCCTGGCTATGTGGACAAGAAACTAGCGGTGTCCGCTTCAGGTGGGATATAGTCTAGAATCACTCGGAACACTTTTAAATGGTTAAAAACAACTGATAATTCTAGGTAAAGACGAATCGGAACCTAAGCATTTCGACAAGAATTGTGGTGGTCCAGTGCACGAGTCTCCGGCCGTGGGAGGCACCGCTGTACGCGCGGTTCTGCAGCGAATGGGGTTGGTAGCGTGGACTCGCGCCATGACGTTCTGGAAATAATAGTGACTGTCTACAATGTTCTTAAAGGTATCGAAATTACAGAAACGGTTGTATAAAACTCACCTTGTAAATGGCCTAACTGAACACAAGCACTCCATCTACAATCCAGTTTCACTAAAATTACGAGCTTGAGCGATCCTATTTCTCTTTTAATCTTTTCGTCGGTGCGATGGCGGCGCCAAACCCAAACGTACGGGATGACCTGCTCCAAAAGTATCCTCCGAAAAGATGAATTACAGGTCAGCGGATACGAGCGGCAACAACAGGCTACAGAACGTCGTCTAGCTCCTACGCTCGACTACGTCTCCTACACGTGGGGTGCAGAGAACTCGGCGCGCGATACCGGCACGTGCGAACTCGGCGCACGATCGTGGCCACATTCGTCGGCCCGCAAGAGCGCTGGTGGCCGAAGAGGATGTGCGGGTCTGTCGACTGTCGCGTCGCGTGCCGGTAGAGGTAAGGAAATTCGTGGGAAAGCCGCACGCCGGTGGACCAACCGCCAAGTGCCAAGCTTGCCGTCTCGATCGGCTGTTCCGCTTTGCAGCTCCGAATGTTCAATGGGCTTCGTACTTCACGGAATCACGGTGCAGAATGCCAGAATCGTACATGGAAGTTTAAGTTAGGTTGGGGAAGGCTCACCTTGCTCACATAAAATGTGGACCATCCACTACAGATTCAGATGCATCTTTTATGTGGGAGGGGCAACAAAATTGCACCGGAGATCTAGTGGAGGAGGGGGGGGGGGGGGGGGGGGGGGGGGGGGGGGGGGGCTGATCCACGTTATGTGAACACATGAGCACTATTATCCTATTATTATTTGACTAGATGAGTACCCGTGCGTTGCAACGGGAACGTATAATAATACGATAACTTATGTACAAATGTGTGTTATATTGTTATGAGAAAATATTTCGGAATCCATTGTGATCCTACCCATATATAAATTTTGTTATTTTAATCTAGCTATTTCACCATTACATTGCAACCATTACGAGCGCCAGCAGCCGGAGCGAGTGCCGCCGCAGCGGCGTCCTGTCGGTTGCGGAGGTGGTTGGAAGCGCGGCGGGGTTTGCGGGAGGGCGTGCGGGCAGAGGCGGGTGCGGTTTACACTGCTAACTTAATAGTTAGTAGAGATAATCTCCCAAAAAGAACCAGAGGGTGGTGCAGCAGAAGCAACAAGCCCCAAAGTGGATAGCGGCCAAAGCAACCAGCGGAAGCTTCTTAATTACGGCTAGGCTTCTTAATTAAGTGCCCATCAAATCAAACTGCCAACGCAGGCAGCCAGCCACTCTCCAGAAGCGTATCCGGGGCCCACCAGGTGGAATCAACGTTCACCCTGCCGTGACGCCTTCTCCCCAGCTACCCCCGCCGCCTGCCTACCCCATTCACCGCACCTCCATGGCCCACGCGTCAGTGGTCCTGTGACTGGGTGGGCAGGTGAGCGTGAGTCCGTGAGAAGGAAGCAAGCCCCGTTCCGCCGTTCGCTCGTCCCATCCGATAACTTTACCGTGTGTACTGTGATTGTCGCTCTGACCCGCGGGACCCGTGCTGAAGCCTCCCACGACCCTCGCGGCACGGTGGGACATAGCGACAGGCGCATCAGACTGACCGCAGCGGTCTACCCTACCGCTCCCCCTCCCCTTGCATGTCGGCTGTAGGGGCACCCTATGGCCGCAGCGGTGCCCCCTACAGCGCCCCCTACGTGTCGGTCCCCTTCTCTCTCCCCCAGATCTAGCGTGTCACTGTTCATCACCCTAAACACTGTGCTGTGGGTCCACGAGTAATTGTTAATAGATAAAAAATTGATAGTTGGTATAGAAAATGATATTTTATAGTGGTAGTGGGGTATAGGGGGAGTATTTAGGGGGAACCGCTGCGGGAGATGAAAAAATAGGGGGAAAAATAGGGGGGAAAAGTGATATAGGCTATCCGCAACCGTTACCTCTAAAATTTTCCCCCTATATCACTTCCCCCCCTATTTTTCCCCCTATTTTTTCATCTCCCGCAGCGGTTCCCCCTAAATACTCCCCCTATACCCCACTACCACTATAAAATATCATTTTCTATACCAACTATCAATTTTTTATCTATTAACAATTACTCGTGGACCCACAGCACAGTGTTTAGGGTGATGAACAGTGACACGCTAGATCTGGGGGGAGAGAGAAGGGGACCGACACGTAGGGGCGCTGTAGGGGGCACCGCTGCGGCCATAGGGTGCCCCTACAGCCGACATGCAAGGGGAGGGGGAGCGGTAGGGTAGACCGCTGCGGTCAGTCAAGCTCCTCCCCCCTCCCCTCCCTTCCCCCCTGCCAGATAAGAGAGAAGAAACGCACGCGAGCCGCAAGCAGAATACAGCAGCACGGACGCCAGCGCCATCCTGATCTTGTTATCTCCCTTCTATTCTCCCCCGATGCGATCTCGCCAAACCCTAATCCCGCCGCATGCCGCGCGGCCGTCGCCGAAGCCCTAGCCTCGAATGTGGCGGTGACGCCCGTGCTGCTGTATTCTGCTCGCACTGGTCCTGCTCGTGGAGCACGGCGTTGGTGAGCAGGGCCAGCGCCGCGGGCGGTGCGCGCACGGAGGAGTCCGCCGGAGGCTGCCGAGGCAGCGTCAATGAGGGAGATGAGCGCGGGCTTGGCCTTGAACGCCGCGACGCGGAGGAGCTTGTAGAGGCGCGGGAGGAGCCCCCGGAGGTACACGGCGAGGTCGTCGGTGGGCTCCGAGGCCTCGACGGCGGCGGCGGCAGCGAGCGCGGCGGCCAGCTGCGCGCACTGGTCCTGCTCGTGGAGCACGGCGTCGGTGAGCGGGACCAGCACCGCGGGCGGTGCGCGCACGGATGTAGCATCCCAAAAATTCAAATCCTGAAATTTTCTCAAACTCGCTCTAAATTCAAAATGAATTTCAAATTTCATTTCAAAATGTTTGTTTGCGAGTTGATATCAGCAAATAAAATATAGTGGTCTATATTCTCTCCAAAATCCTCCTCAAAATATTCTACAAATATTTCCCAAGTGATCACCCTCAATTTCTTTTCAAAAATACTGCCCAGATATTTCCCCAGTGACCCCCTCAAATTCTTTCCAGAAATATTGCCCAAATATTCCACCAATATATCTCCAAGTATTTTCTTCCTAAGAAATATCTTTATAATCATTTTTCAAGCCCCTACAAATATTGCTTCGTAACTTTTCTCATGCTCATACGTATACGTATGCCTCCAGTGTCATACGGTGAGCTCTACAAGCTAATCTCACTTATACAAGACAAATACATGCTAATCTCCCACTAATCCTCTCATCCTCCCACTAATCCTCTCATCCCTCCTCCTAATCCCCCCACCATGGCTATAAATAGAGGGGCAAGGGCCTCCTCTCTTCCCACCCCAAGCCATTTCATGGCAACTCTCTCCCCCCACACACACCCACTCCATGTTCCACACAAGCACACACTAGCACAAGGATCGTTCGATCGTTCTTCGATCGTTCGTCCCCTGTTCTTAGTTTGTTTGTTCGTTCGTCCGATCGTTCATGGTTCGTTCGTCCGTTCGTCCGATCGTTCGATCGTTCGTCCGTTCGTTCGTCCAAATAATCTTTTTCCTACCGTTATGCTGCCGAAATTCCGATCGTTCGTTCATTCGATCATTCGATCGTTCATCGTTCGTTCATAGTTCCTATTCATCGTTCATCGTTCGTTCATAGTTCCTATTCATCGTTCATCGTTCGTTCATAGTCCCTATTCATCGTTCATCGTTCGTTCATAGTCCCTATTCATCGTTCTTCCAGATAATCTTTGTCCTGCCGTTATGCTGCCGAAATTCCGATCGTTCGTTCGTCCGATCATTCGATCGTTCGTCCGTTCGTTCGTCCAAATAATCTTTTCCTGCCGTTATGCTGTCGAAATTCCGATCGTTCGTTCGTCCGATCATTCGATCGTTCGTCCGTTCGTTCATAGTTCCTATTCATCGTTCATCGTTCGTTCATACGAACTATTCACTATCACTATTCACCATTACTATCCACCATTACTATTCATCGTTACTATTCACATACACTATTCATCATCGTTACTATTTACATTACTATTCATCATCGTTACTATTCATCATTGTTACTATTCATCGATGATATCTATAATTTCTTTTCCATCGCCACTATTCATCGTTACTAATCATCGTTACTATTCATCGGTCATCTAGTCATCCCAAATTTCAACTACTCATACATCATGCTGTCCAGTCCACCTAAGACCAGCCAGACCCATATTCCAGTCATACGAACTCCGGTGACTGTGATTTTCCTTCCAGTAGGAAACTTCCCATCTGGTCACCCATCCCAGGTTTCTCCGAGTTGAGCACGCTTAACTTTGAGATTCCTTCGAACCAGGCTCCCAAACTCAGATTCCAATAATTCTCGTTTCTAAATTTTTATCAAACTATTCCCTATCCAGCCATGTCACCCCTTAAGCATGGTTCATGTTCCAGAAAACTCCCAAAATACTCCTGTCCCATATTCTGCCTATAACTCTCATGTTCATACCAAGTCAGACGATTCATTCGTCACTATTCTCACCAACAGTGAACTTCACTGTGCTACACCACCTACACTCAGCTATAAATACACCCAGCTACCCTCTCCCTCTCCACACACACTCAACACCCTCAGCCAAGGCAAACACCCCACCCACTCAGTTACTCCGCTCTGCCGGCTACACGCATAGTGTCGCTTTGCCTCCAGTCCACCCTCCTGGTAAGCACCTCCGCTCCACCACCAGTAATATCACAACACCACATGACATAGATTCTACTCAAGACTCTACCCATCCATATATCGCTTTTCTGACCACTATACTAAATATTTGTTGGTATACTTGCTGGTTTGTATGTTTGCTTGTTCATGTTGCATAGTTATCGGAGCGTTCGTGCCATCTCGTGGAGGCCAGATCTGCAAGTCTACGCCAGGCGGTGGAGCCAGAAGCCAGTTCCGCGAGCTCTCCTTCCCCCTTCGCCGAATAAGCACGACAAGCTCACTGGATCCCTTTGATGCATAAATTACCTATGTTTTACAACCACAACCCTCAGCCTGTTATTTTATGCATGATATGATTTTAAGACAAGTTATTATGGCCACCCAGCCGCTTGCCGCAATCAATCCTGATATATTTGTTACAAATGATTTGAGGAAAGGTGTGAGTTTTCAAAAGAAAATGTTTTTCAAAATGTGTATGATGAAGGGTTTTCACCCTTATCACCTTTGAGTAGGGATAATCAGGGACTCCCTGGTTTAGGGGAGGGCCTAAGGTGATGGCTCAGCTGGTTTAGGCGTGAGCAGAAGGATTGTCCCCTCGTATAAGGACCGGTTTGTCATCTTTCACTACCTGTACTCATGATAAGTACAACCACTCGAGACTGTGTGGGCAGTCACTCAATCTGAACTCGTACGGTCCAACCCCAGGGTTATGAAGGCTGGGGAGCACCGGGAGGATAAGGAGGGGGAAAGTTTTGTCCGGTTTGGACATGGTGGTGGCCTGACTCCTTCCGGATAACCGTTAAGGTTAGGACGTGCGGGGAAAGAAAGAGATTCGGATTCGGATCTCATTGATCATGAGATCGCAGAGCCGGACTAGTGGGTAAAGTGTACACCTCTGCGCAAAGTTTGAAAACCTATTCGAATAGTCTGTGTCCACAGGAATGGACGAGTCTGGTATGGTATGGCAATTAATGTTTTGTTTTCCAAAAAAAAGAGATGCTTTTGAAAAGTGGTTTTTACAAGGTTCGGCGGTTGAGCCGTGAGCTATGGTGGACGGGAAGTCCAGTAGCTGTTTTTGAAAATGAAAACCAGTGGGAATTGCTGAGATACTTGGGTGGTGTTTGGTTCAAGAAATGTAACGCAAATGGTAATGGTAATGGTTTATGTTCGATTACTGGCGGTAACAAATTTGAATAGGCTGGTATCAAATTTTAGTGTGGTATCTGATTATGGTTGGACTAAAACAAACATGATTTAACGTTATCAGTTACCCATTACGTTACAAATATTTGAACCAAACGACACCCTGGATGGTTTAGTCCAGGGGATTTTGTTATAATACTGAAAAACTTCCTGCTCCTTTTGGAGAGGATGCGCTTTGCAAAAATACAAAATGTTTTTCAAAACAACTCTGCATAAAATATTGCTGTTTCTGCAAAATATCTTGAGCTCCACATATTCCATGCATTATATCTGATTTCCCCATTCCGCGGGTGAAGGTGGGCTGCTGAGTACGTTTGTACTCACCCTTGCTTATTTGTTGTTTTTCAGAAAAAGGAGATCGGGTAAGAGTTACGACTGTTCCCAACCTTGCCTGTGGCTGTTGGACCGCTGATTTGCTTCGCTGCGTATATCGGGCTGCTTCAGCCCCACTCTGATGATATGTCCCGAGTTGTGGACCAACTCTTAAAGTTGATCGCCACCTTTATAGGTTTGTCTCGTTTAAGCAGATTTGGTATCATCTAATGTATAAATATGTTTACTAGCCTCCTGGGACTAGTAATCGTATCACATTTGAGTCTCAGAGGATTGGGGACGCTTCAGGTGGTATCAGAGCTGTTAGGTTGGCCGCAGGACGTAACCCTTAGCCTGATCAAAAGTTTTTGAGTCCAAACTATTTTCTTAAAAAATTTTCTTGCTCTCATCCCTTCATTTCAAAAATGTTTTTCCCCTTTCCTTCTCTCAGAAGTCAGATGGAGGTTCAGTGCCAAACCAGCTTCTGCCAGAATGAAGATGGTTTCCCCAAGTTGCTGAGAGCATGCACAGTCCGCCTCAGAATCAGGAGCCAGCCAGAGTATGATGGTCGTGAGTTCGTCGAGCATGGCACAGAGAAGTGTGTCGTGACTGTATACATTGGATCCAATCCACACCATGTGGAATGGAGTGTCACTACTGCTGGGCACAGATTCAAAGACACCTGCCAAGTCGTCGCTCGCAAGGCATTGAGGGCCCTGTGTCAGATCTATGAAGAAGAAGTGGTCGACACCCCGCTCAGATTCTTTCCGCCCTTTCAGAGAGACCGTCCCGCTTGGATGGCCAGGATGCGTGCATTGGAAGAGCAGTAGCTGCTTGAGGACGACCCCTCAGTCGCGTACCTCACTGCATACCTGCTCACCCTGGATGCACAGTATGATTTCTTGGCTCGGCACCACCGTCAGATGATTGCCCGAGCAGAAGATGCAGAGAAGCGCAACCGTCAGCTCCATGTGGATCTCACCACAGCTCAAGCCCGTGCAACTGCCTTGGAGAGTCGTGAAGTCATTGCTGTTGAAGCCCTGAAGCAAGCCAAGGATGAGCACGTCCAGAAGTTGATGGAGGCCTACTTGGTAACCCATAACCAACGTAGAGCCCTGCGGATCCAAGAGCCCGCTCCATCCAACCCTGTTCAACCAATCAAAGCTGAAGACCCCCAGATTCTTGAAGGTCACCCGGTCTCTACCAGAGGAGAAAAGAAGGCTTGGGAACTACCGGAAGGAGCCATAGTCTTGGAAGGAATCCCAGTCTCCCCTAAGGCTATGGATAAGCAAGAGCACCCCGAGTCCTCCCAAGATCCCCCGCCGGAGTTGTTTGAGCCCCTCGCCATGAAGAAGATTCCAACACAATCCCTTGAGGTCAAGGAAGAAGCTGCAAGCACCCCGCCAGCACCGCCGCCCTCAGAGGAGCTAGAAGAGCCAGTCCAGCTTGAAGAAGAGTTCGACTCCGTCTTGCCATCTCAGTTGCCGCCAGAAGAAGTCATCAACATCAGCTCCCTCTTAACCCATCCAGGAGATGTCTCAGATTGAAGTTGTGCGTCAGCCTTGCCAGAAGAGAAGCTGCCAGATCTGAGTTAGTATGCCCAGTCCTCTACGTGCATTGGGTAGTGAAGTTTTTCTTCACTTTGGCCAAAGCCCTGCATGTATGAGAGGTAATCGTGTAGACTCGTGTTTTGAAAAACTCTATTTGTGTTGCCCCCTAGGGCATTTCAAAATGAATTTCGCTTGATGTTTTTGAAAGTCGCCTAGAGGGGGGGTGAATAGGGCGAAACTGAAATTTACAAATATAAACACAACTACAAGCCGGGTTAGCGTTAGAAATATAAATGAGTCCGCGAGAGAGGGCGCAAAACAAATCGCAAGCAAATGAAGAGTGTGACACGCGGATTTGTTTTACCGAGGTTCGGTTCTCGCAAACCTACTCCCCGTTGAGGAGGCCACAAAGGCCGGGTCTCTTTCAACCCTTCCCTCTCTCAAACGGTCCCTTGGACCGAGTGAGCTTCTCTTCTCAAATCACTTGGGAAACAAACTTCCCGCAAGGGCCACCACACAATTGGTGCCTCTTGCCTCAATTACAAGTGAGTGTTTGATCACAAGAAAGAATCAAGAAGGAAGGAAGCAATCCAAGCGCAAGAGCTCGAAAGAACACAAGCAAATCACTCTCTCTAATCACTAGGGCGTTGTGTGGAATTTTGAGAGGATTTGATCTCTTTGGTGTGTCTAGAATTGAATGCTAGAGCTCTTGTAGTAGTTGGGAAGTAGAAAACTTGGATGCAATGAATGGTGGGGTGGTTGGGGTATTTATAGCCCCAACCACCAACTTGACCGTTGGTGGAGGCCGTCTGTTCGATGGCGCACCGGACAGTCCGGTGCACACCGGACATGTCCGGTGCCCCCTCCATGTCATCAGTGCCGTTGGATTCTGACCGTTGGAGTTCTGACTTCTGGGCCCGTCGTGATGTCCGGTGGCGCACCGGACATGCACCGTTCACTGTCCGGTGCGCCGTTATGGGCGACTCTGACTCTGCGCGCGCTGCGCGCGCATTAAATGCTGTTGCAGGTAGCCGTTGGCGCGATTTAGCCGTTGCTCCGGAGTTGCACCGGACAGTCCGGTGCACACCGGACAGTCCGGTGAATTATAATGGACTAGCCGTTGGCGATTCCCGAAGCTGGCGAGTTCCTGAGGCCGCTCTTCCTTGGCGCACCGGACACTGTCCGGTGTACACCAGACAGTCCGGTGAATTATAGCGGAGTTGCCTCTGGAAAATCCCGAAGGTGACGAGTTGGAGCTGGAGTCCTCTGGTGCACCGGACATGTACTGTTCATTGTCCGGTGGCACACCGGACAGTCCGGTGCGCCAGACCAGAGGGGCCTTCGGTTGCCTCTTTGCCCTTTTGTTGAACCCAACACTTGGTCCTTTTTATTGACTATGTGTGAACCTTGGCACCTGTATAACTTGTAAACTAGAGCAAACTAGTTAGTCCAATATTAGTGTTGGGCAATTCAACCACCAAAATTATTTAGGAACTAGGTGTAAGCCTAATTCCCTTTCAATCTCCCCCTTTTTGGTGATTGATGCCAACACAAACCAAAGCAAATATGGAAGTGCATAATTGAACTAGTTTGCATAGTGTAAGTGCAAAGGTTGCTTTGAATTGAGCCAATAAATACTTACAAGATATGCATGGATTGTTTCTTTCATTTTTAACATTTTGGACCACGTTTGCACCACACGTTTTGTTTTTCCAAACTCTTTTGTAAATCTTTTTCAAAGTTCTTTTGCAAATAGTCAAGGGTAAATGAGTAAGATTTTACAAAGCATTTTCAAAATTTGAAATTTTCTCCCCTTGTTTCAAATGCTTTTCCTTTGACCAAACAAAACTCCCCCTAAAGGAGATCCTCCTCTTAGTGTTCAAGAGGGTTTTGATATATCATTTTTGAAATACTACTTTCTCCTCTTTTTGAACACAATAGGATACCAATTGATAAATACTTCTTGGAAAACACTAAGTTTTTGAAGTTGGTGGTGGTGCGGTCCTTTTGCTTTGGGCTCATATTCTCTCCCCCTTTGGCATGAATCGCCAAAAACGGAATTATTAGAGCCCTCGAAGTGCTTTTCTTCCCCTTTGGTCATAAATAAGTGAGTTAAGAGTATACCAAAGACGAAGTCCTTTTGCTTTGGGCTGACTCTCTCCCCAAAGACGAAGTCCTTTTGCTTTGAATTCTCCCCCTAGAGATGGAGAGAAGCTTGGAGTGACGGCGAAGGATGAGTTACGGAGTGGAAGCCTTTGTATTCGCCGAAGACTTCAATTCCCTTTCAATATACCTATGACTTGGTTTGAAATAGACTTGAAAACACATTAGTCATAGTATATATGATCAAAAGTATATAAATGAGCTATGTGTGCAATCTAGCAAAAGAAGTTGCGAGAATCAAGAATATTGAGCTCATGCCTAAGTTTGGTAAAAGTTTGTTCATCAAGAGGCTTGGTAAAAATATCGGCCAATTGATCTTTAGTGTTAATATAAGAAATCTTGATATCCCCCTTTTGTTGGTGATCCCTAAGAAAATGATACCGGATGGCTATGTGCTTAGTGCGGCTATGCTCGACGGGATTGTCGGCCATTTTGATTGCACTCTCATTATCACATAGCAAAGGGACTTTGGTTAATTTGTAACCGTAGTCCCGCAGGGTTTGCCTCATCCAAAGCAATTGCGCGCAACAATGGCCTGCGGCAATGTACTCGGCTTCGGCGGTGGACAGAGCGACCGAATTTTGCTTCTTTGAAGCTCAAGACACCAAGGATCTTCCCAAGAACTGGCAAGTCCCCGATGTGCTCTTCCTATTAATTTTGCACCCCGCCCAATCGGCATCCGAATAACCAATCAAATCAAATGTGGATCCCCGAGGGTACCAAAGCCCAAACTTAGGAGTATAAGCCAAATATCTCAAGATTCGTTTTACGGCCGTAAGGTGGGATTCCTTAGGGTCGGATTGGAATCTTGCACACATGCAAACGGAAAGCATAATGTCCGGTCGAGATGCACATAAGTAAAGCAATGAACCAATCATCGACCGGTATACCTTTTGATCCACGGACTTACCTCCCGTGTCGAGGTCGAGATGCCCATTGGTTCCCATGGGTGTCTTGATGGGCTTGGCATCCTTCATTCCAAACTTGGTTAGAATGTCTTGAGTGTACTTCGTTTGGCTAATGAAGGTGCCCTCTTGGAGTTGCTTGACTTGGAATCCTAGAAAATACTTCAACTCCCCCATCATAGACATCTCGAACTTTTGTGTCATGATCCTACTAAATTCCTCACATGTAGATTCGTTAGTAGACCCAAATATAATATCATCAACATAAATTTGGCATACGAACAAATCATTTTCAAGAGTTTTAGTGAACAAGGTAGGATCGGCTTTTCCGACTTTGAAGCCATTAGCAATAAGGAAATCTCTAAGGCATTCATACCATGCTCTTGGGGCTTGCTTGAGCCCATAAAGCGCCTTAGAGAGCCTATAGACATGGTTAGGATACTTACTATCTTCAAAGCCGGGAGGTTGCTCAACATAGACCTCTTCCTTGATTGGTCCGTTGAGGAAGGCACTTTTCACGTCCATTTGATAAAGCTTAAAGCCATGGTAAGTAGCATAGGCCAATAATATGCGAATTGACTCAAGCCTAGCTACGGGTGCATAGGTTTCACCGAAATCCAAACCTTCGACTTGGGAGTATCCCTTGGCCACAAGTCGAGCTTTGTTCCTTGTCACCACACCATGCTCATCTTGCTTGTTGCGGAAGACCCATTTGGTTCCTACAACATTTTGATTAGGACGTGGAACCAAATGCCATACCTCATTTCTAGTGAAGTTGTTGAGCTCCTCTTGCATCGCCACCACCCAATCCGAATCTTGAAGTGCTTCCTCTACCCTGTGTGGCTCAATAGAGGAAACAAAAGAGTAATGCTCACAAAAATGTGCAACACGAGATCTAGTGGTTACCCCCTTTTGAATGTCGCCTAGAATGGTATCGACGGGGTGATCTCGTTGAATTGCTTGGTGGACTCTTGGGTGTGGCGGCCTTTGCTCTTCATCCTCCTTGTCTTGATCATTTACATCTCCCCCTTGATCATTGCCGTCATCTTGAGGTGGCTCATTTGCTTGATCTTCTACTTCATCAACTTGAGCTTCATCCTCATTTTGAGTTGGTGGAGATGCTTGCGTGGAGGAGGATGGTTGATCTTGTGTTTTTTGGAGGCTCTTCGGATTCCTTAGGACACACATCCCCGATGGACATGTTCCTTAGTGCGATGCACGGAGCCTCTTCATCACCTATCTCATCAAGATCAACTTGCTCTACTTGAGAGCCGTTAGTCTCATCAAACACAACGTCACATGAGACTTCAACTAGTCCAGTGGACTTGTTAAAGACCCTATATGCCCTTGTGTTTGAGTCATAACCAAGTAAAAAACCTTCTACAGTTTTAGGAGCAAATTTAGATTTTCTACCTCTTTTAACAAGAATAAAGCATTTGCTACCAAAAACTCTAAAATATGAAATGTTGGGCTTTTTACCGGTTAGGAGTTCATAGGATGTCTTCTTGAGGATTCGGTGAAGATACAACCGATTGATGGCGTAGCAAGCGGTGTTGACCGCCTCGGCCCAAAACCGATCCGAAGTCTTGTACTCATCAAGCATGGTCCTTGCCATGTCCAATAGAGTTCGATTCTTCCTCTCCACTACACCATTTTGTTGAGGGGTGTAGGGAGAAGAGAACTCATGCTTGATGCCCTCCTCCTCAAGAAAGCCTTCAATTTGAGAGTTCTTGAACTCCGTCCCGTTATCGCTTCTTATTTTCTTGATCCTTAAGCCGAACTCATTTTGAGCCCGTCTCAAGAATCCTTTTAAGGTCTCTTGGGTTTGAGATTTTTCCTGTAAAAAGAATACCCAAGTGAAGCGAGAATAATCATCCACAATAACTAGACAGTACTTACTCCCGCCGATGCTTATGTAAGTAATCGGGCCGAATAGATCCATGTGTAGGAGCTCCAGTGGTCTGTCGGTCGTCATGATGTTCTTGTGTGGATGATGGGTGCCAACTTGCTTCCCGGCCTGGCATGCGCTACAAATCCTGTCTTTCTCAAAATGAACATTTGTTAATCCTAAAATGTGTTCTCCCTTTAGAAGCTTATGAAGATTCTTCATTCCAACATGGGCTAGTCGGCGGTGCCAGAGCAAACCCATGTTAGTCTTAGCAATTAAGCAAGTGTCGAGTTTAGCTCTATCAAAATCTACCAAGTATAGCTGACCCTCTAACACTCCCTTAAATGCTATTGAATCATCACTTCTTCTAAAGACAGTGACACCTACATCAGTGAATAGACAGTTGTAGCCCATTTGACATAATTGTGAAACGGAAAGCAAATTGTAATCTAAAGAATCTACAAGAAAAACATTGGAAATAGAATGGTCAGGAGATATAGCAATTTTACCAAGACCTTTGACCAAACCTTGATTTCCATCCCCGAATGTGATAGCTCGTTGGAGATCTTGATTTTTCTCGTAGGAGGAGAACATCCTTTTCTCCCCTGTCATATGGTTTGTGCACCCGCTGTCGAGTATCCAACTTGAGCCCCCGGATGCATAAACCTACAAAACAATTTTAGTTCTTGACTTTAGGTACCCAAATGGTTTTGGGTCCTTTGGCATTAGAAATAAGAACTTTGGGTACCCAAACACAAGTCTTGGAGCCCTTGTGTTTGCCCCCAACAAACTTGGCAACTACCTTGCCGGATTTGTTAGTCAAAACATAAGATGCATCAAAAGTCTTAAATGAAATGGCATGTTCATTTGATGCATTAGAAGTTTTCTTTCTAGGCAACTTGGCATGGGTTGGTTGCCTAGAGCTAGATGTCTCACCCTTATACATAAAAGCATGGTTAGGGCCAGAGTGAGACTTCCTAGAATGAGTTCTCCTAATTTTGCTCTCGGGATAACCGGCAGGGTACAAAATGTAACCCTCGTTATCCTGAGGCATGGGAGCCTTGCCCTTAACAAAGTTAGACAAGTTCTTAGGAGGGGCATTAAGTTTGACATTGTCTCCCCTTTGGAAGCCAATGCCATCCTTGATGCCAGGGCGTCTCCCATTATAAAGCATGCTACGAGCAAATTTAAATTTCTCATTTTCTAAGTTGTGCTCGACAATTTTAGCATCTAGTTTAGCTATATGATCATTTTGTTGCTTAATTAAGATCATGTGATCATGTATAGCATTGATATCAACATCTCTACATCTAGTACAAATAGAAACATGCTCACCATTAGATGTAGAGGGTTTGCAAGATTTTAATTCAACAACCTTAGCATGTAATATATCATTCTCACTTCTAAGGTTGGAAAGAGTAACATTGCAAACATCAAAATCCTTAGCCTTAGCAATCAAATTTTCATTTTCTATTCTAAGGCTATCAAGAGAAATGTTTAATTCTTCAATCCTAGCAAGCAAATCATCATTATTATCTCTAAGATTGGGAATTGAAACATTACAAACATGAGAATCAACCTTAGCTAATAAATTAGCATTTTCATTTCTAAGGTTGTCTATTGTCTCATGGCAAGTGCTTAGCTCACTAGATAATTTTTCACATTTCTCAATTTCTAGAGCATAAGCATTTTTAACCTTAACATGTTTCTTGTTTTCTTTAATTAGAAAATCCTCTTGGGAATCCAAAAGGTCATCTTTTTCATGAATAGCACTAATCAATTCATTCAATTTTTCTTTTTGTTCTACGTTAAGATTTGCAAAAAGAGAACGCAAGTTATCTTCCTCATCACTAACATTATCATCACTAGAGGATTCATATTTAGTGGAGGATCTTGATTTTACCTTCTTTTTGCCGTCCTTTGCCATGAGGCACTTGTGGCCGACGTTGGGGAAGAGGAGTCCCTTGGTGACGGCGATGTTGGCGGCGTCCTCGTCGTCGGAGGAGTCGCTTGAGCTTCCGTCGGAGTCCCACTCCCGACAAACATGGGCATCGCCGCCCTTCTTCTTGTAGTACCTCTTCTTCTCCTTTCTCCTCCCCTTCTTGTCGTCGCCTATGTCACTATCACTTGATAATGGACATTTAGCAATAAAGTGACCGGGCTTACCACACTTGTAGCAAACCTTCTTGGAGCGGGACTTGTAGTCTTTCCCTCTCCTTTGCTTGAGGATTTGGCGGAAGCTCTTGATGACGAGCGCCATTTCCTCATTGTCGAGCTTGGAGGCGTCTATTGGTTGTCGACTTGGTGTAGCCTCCTCCTTCTTTTCCTCCGTTGCTTTGAATGCGACGGGTTGAGCTTCGGATGTGGTGGAATCATCAAGCTCGTTGATCTTCCTTGAGCCTTCGATCATGCACTCAAAACTTACAAAATTCCCGATAACTTCCTCGGGGGTCATTTTAGTATATCTAGGATTACCACGAATTAATTGAACTTGAGTGGGGTTAAGGAAAATAAGAGATCTTAGAATAACCTTAACCACCTCGTGGTCATCCCACTTTACGCTCCCGAGGTTGCGCACTTGATTCACCAAGGTCTTGAGCCGGTTGTACATGTGTTGTGGCTCCTCCCCTTTGCGAAGCCGGAACCGACCGAGCTCCCCCTCGATCGTTTCCCGCTTGGTGATCTTGGTGAGCTCGTCTCCCTCGTGCGCGGTCTTGAGCACATCCCAAACCTCCTTGGCGCTCTTCAACCCTTGTACTTTGTTATACTCCTCTCTACTTAGAGAGGCGAGAAGTATTGTTGTCGCTTGAGAGTTGAAGTGCTCGATTTGGGCCACCTCATCCTCATCATAGCCTTTATCCCCTACGGATGGTACCTGTGCACCAAACTCAACAACATCCCATATACTTTTGTGGAGTGAGGTTAGATGAAATCGCATTAAATCACTCCACCTAGCATAATCTTCACCATCAAAGGTTGGTGGTTTGCCTAATGGGACGGAAAGTAAAGGTGCATTTTTAGAAATGCGAGGGTAATGTAGTGGGATCTTACTAAACTTCTTACGCTCTTGGCGTTTAGAAGTTACGGAGGGCGCATCGGAGCCGGAGGTCGATGTTGATGAAGTGTCGGTCTCGTAGTAGACCACTTTCCTCATCCTTTTGTGCTTGTCCCCTCTCCGATGTGGCTTGTGGGAGGAAGATCTCTCCTTCTTCTCTTTGTGGTGCGAAGAAGATTTCTTCTCCTTTCCTTTGTTGGAGGAGCTCTTCTTCTTCTCCCTCCTCTTGGTGCGGGATTCTTCCGATGAAGTGCTCCCGTGACTTGTAGTGGGCTTTTCGCCGGTCTCCATCTCCTTCTTGGCGTGATCTCCCGACATCACTTCGAGCGGTTAGGCTCTAATGAAGCACCAGACTTTGATACCAATTGAAAGTCGCCTAGAGGGGGGGGGGTGAATAGGGCGAAACTGAAATTTACAAATATAAACACAACTACAAGCCGGGTTAGCGTTAGAAATATAAATGAGTCCGCGAGAGAGGGCGCAAAACAAATCGCAAGCAAATGAAGAGTGTGACACGCGGATTTGTTTTACCGAGGTTCGGTTCTCGCAAACCTACTCCCCGTTGAGGAGGCCACAAAGGCCGGGTCTCTTTCAACCCTTCCCTCTCTCAAACGGTCCCTTGGACCGAGTGAGCTTCTCTTCTCAAATCACTTGGGAAACAAACTTCCCGCAAGGGCCACCACACAATTGGTGCCTCTTGCCTCAATTACAAGTGAGTGTTTGATCACAAGAAAGAATCAAGAAGGAAGGAAGCAATCCAAGCGCAAGAGCTCGAAAGAACACAAGCAAATCACTCTCTCTAATCACTAGGGCGTTGTGTGGAATTTTGAGAGGATTTGATCTCTTTGGTGTGTCTAGAATTGAATGCTAGAGCTCTTGTAGTAGTTGGGAAGTAGAAAACTTGGATGCAATGAATGGTGGGGTGGTTGGGGTATTTATAGCCCCAACCACCAACTTGACCGTTGGTGGAGGCCGTCTGTTCGATGGCGCACCGGACAGTCCGGTGCACACCAGACATGTCCGGTGCCCCCTCCACGTCATCAGTGCCGTTGGATTCTGACCGTTGGAGTTCTGACTTCTGGGCCCGCCGTGATGTCCGGTGGCGCACCGGACATGCACCGTTCACTGTCCGGTGCGCCGTTATGGGCGACTCTGACTCTGCGCGCGCTGCGCGCGCATTAAATGCTGTTGCAGGTAGTACACCGGACAGTCCGGTGAATTATAGCGGAGTTGCCTCTGGAAAATCCCAAAGGTGACGAGTTGGAGCTGGAGTCCTCTAGTGCACCGGACATGTACTGTTCACTGTCCGGTGGCACACCGGACAGTCCGGTGCGCCAGACCAGAGGGGCCTTCGGTTGCCTCTTTGCCCTTTTGTTGAACCCAACACTTGGTCCTTTTTATTGACTATGTGTGAACCTTGGCACCTGTATAACTTGTAAACTAGAGCAAACTAGTTAGTCCAATATTAGTGTTGGGCAATTCAACCACCAAAATTATTTAGGAACTAGGTGTAAGCCTAATTCCCTTTCAGTTTTCTCCCCTTTTGAGTGCATATGTGATGCTTTAACGTTAGTGCTCATAAGTTGCATTTAGCATAGTTCTCAATTCAGGAGTCAAGCAATAGTAGTTATGCTTAGCCCCCGAATCTGAGTAGCCCGTGCTTTGGAAAAACTCTATTCTTCCCTTATTCAAAACATTTGATTTGTTTGTGCTTATCATTGCTGAGCTTGTGTGTTTTCTTTTCGTTTTTCTTAAAAAGGTTTTCTCTAAAAACATAGATCACAAATTAGAGCTAATCCTTACCTTATGCTTCCATTCTCATCTTAACCCATCTGAAGAGAAAAGTGCCTTACCCAAGAAGATACCGGGAAGCTTACCCTTGAAGCATAAAATAAGCTACAGAGGAACCTGTCCAGTCGCTCAGTCAAAAGGACCGACCGTGAGAATCAAAGCACTGCCCCTGAGTCAAGGTAAACAGGAAAAGAGGACAGAAGGAGTTATTACCATACAGAGAGGCAAAGATTCTTGCAACCAGAGACCACAAACATCAGGGTCATTGACCCCACCACTCACCCGTGCCCCTCGCACGCGTGCCCGCCTCCATGCGCACTACCACCGCCCCACGCCCCCCTTTGCAGTGCACTACCGCCGCCCACGCCACCTTTGCAGCGCACCCACCGCCATCGTCGCCGGCAACAGGCCCCCCCTTCACCTTGTCGCACCTGCTGCCTCGTGTCAGCTACTCCATCACCGCCACTCCGCACCCAAGCACCCCCGCTCGCCTATAAATCCCCCCCCCCACCGGCTCCCTCAACTCCCATCTCGCTCAAAGCAAAGCACACTCCAGATAAACCTCCCTGCCAAATAGCAAGCAACTCCATTTTCCACTCCCTCGCCCCTAAGATCACAATGCTCGGTGATTCTTGGGTTGAAGACTGTTGTACATGGTTTATAGTCTTTGGTTTCCTCCTCTGTATGATGGTAATACTCATCGATAGAATCCTCCAGTGGGAAGAGCAAAGAGAAAGAAAGAGGCAGTGAAAAGTGAAAAGTGAGAAGAGAAAAGAAGATAGTGAAGAGAAGATAAGAAGAAGGTTCTCCCAGAATCAACCATGTGCCAGTCATCCCTCCGCAGCCAGCTCAAGCAGCAACAGCAGCAGAAGGACCCGTAACACCCTTGTTATGTGGTACTTCAAGGAGTTCAAATCCCCAAGATTCAAGAGTTCTACCCTCATTCTTTTTAAGTGGGGTAGTATTCCAGTAAGGTTCCTGCTGTGGAGAAAAAGGAGAAGACTTGTAGCAAGCTTGTCGAGGACCAGATCATCAAAGCATATAAGTTTCTGGATGAGAAGTGGTCACCCAAGTTCCGTTGATGAAGCACCAGAAGAACAATCAAGGAAGGAATCCATTTGGGAGTTCGCAAGAGAAAGGTTTGCGTGTTGGCATCGATGCTTCTTCAATAAGCTAGCTGCCAAGCGAAAGCTAGAAGCCTGAAGATGATCTTTGAGTAGCCAGAATCAGCGTTTGCAATCAGCAACCGAATGCTCCTGAAAGGCCAGATTTTGTTGAAGTTCCATCTCCTCGAAGAGTCTGCAAAGTGAAGATATGTAGCTGAAGTAAAGCTATACCCATAACCCTTCTAAGCCGAATCTCGAGGACGAGATTCCTTTTAAGTGGGGTAGATTTGTAGCATCCCAAAAATTCAAATCCTGAAATTTTCTCAAACTCGCTCTAAATTCAAAATGAATTTCAAATTTCATTTCAAAATGTTTGTTTGCGAGTTGATATCAGCAAATAAAATATAGTGGTCTATATTCTCTCCAAAATCCTCCTCAAAATATTCTACAAATATTTCCCAAGTGATCACCCTCAATTTCTTTTCAAAAAAACTGCCCAGATATTTCCCCAGTGACCCCCTCAAATTCTTTCCAGAAATATTGCCCAAATATTCCACCAATATATCTCCAAGTATTTTCTTCCTAAGAAATACCTTTATAATCATTTTTCAAGCCCCTACAAATATTTCTTCGTAACTTTTCTCATGCTCATACGTATACGTATGCCTCCAGTGTCATACGGTGAGCTCTACAAGCTAATCTCACTTATACAAGACAAATACATGCTAATCTCCCACTAATCCTCTCATCCTCCCACTAATCCTCTCATCCCTCCCCCTAATCCCCCCACCATGGCTATAAATAGAGGGGCAAGGGCCTCCTCTCTTCCCACCCCAAGCCATTTCATGGCAACTCTCTCTCCCCCACACACACCCACTCCATGTTCCACACAAGCACACACTAGCACAAGGATCGTTCGATCGTTCTTCGATCGTTCGTCCCCTGTTCTTAGTTTGTTTGTTCGTTCGTCCGATCGTTCATGGTTCGTTCGTCCGTTCGTCCGATCGTTCGATCGTTCGTCCGTTCGTTCGTCCAAATAATCTTTTTCCTACCGTTATGCTGCCGAAATTCCGATCGTTCGTTCATTCGATCATTCGATCGTTCATCGTTCGTTCATAGTTCCTATTCATCGTTCATCGTTCGTTCATAGTTCCTATTCATCGTTCATCGTTCGTTCATAGTCCCTATTCATCGTTCATCGTTCGTTCATAGTCCCTATTCATCGTTCTTCCAGATAATCTTTGTCCTGCCGTTATGCTGCCGAAATTCCGATCGTTCGTTCGTCCGATCATTCGATCGTTCGTCCGTTCGTTCGTCCAAATAATCTTTTCCTGCCGTTATGCTGTCGAAATTCCGATCGTTCGTTCGTCCGATCATTCGATCGTTCGTCCGTTCGTTCATAGTTCCTATTCATCGTTCATCGTTCGTTCATACGAACTATTCACTATCACTATTCACCATTACTATCCACCATTACTATTCATCGTTACTATTCACATACACTATTCATCATCGTTACTATTTACCATTACTATTCATCATCGTTACTATTCATCGATGATATCTATAATTTCTTTTCCATCGCCACTATTCATCGTTACTAATCATCGTTACTATTCATCGGTCATCTAGTCATCCCAAATTTCAACTACTCATACATCATGCTGTCCAGTCCACCTAAGACCAGCCAGACCCATATTCCAGTCATACGAACTCCGGTGACTGTGATTTTCCTTCCAGTAGGAAACTTCCCATCTGGTCACCCATCCCAGGTTTCTCCGAGTTGAGCACGCTTAACTTTGAGATTCCTTCGAACCAGGCTCCCAAACTCAGATTCCAATAATTCTCGTTTCTAAATTTTTATCAAACTATTCCCTATCCAGCCATGTCACCCCTTAAGCATGGTTCATGTTCCAGAAAACTCCCAAAATACTCTTGTCCCATATTCTGCCTATAACTCTCATGTTCATACCAAGTCAGACGATTCATTCGTCACTATTCTCACCAACAGTGAACTTCACTGTGCTACACCACCTACACTCAGCTATAAATACACCCAGCTACCCTCTCCCTCTCCACACACACTCAACACCCTCAGCCAAGGCAAACACCCCACCCACTCAGTTACTCCGCTCTGCCGGCTACACGCATAGTGTCGCTTTGCCTCCAGTCCACCCTCCTGGTAAGCACCTCCGCTCCACCACCAGTAATATCACAACACCACATGACATAGATTCTACTCAAGACTCTACCCATCCATATATCGCTTTTCTGACCACTATACTAAATATTTGTTGGTATACTTGCTGGTTTGTATGTTTGCTTGTTCATGTTGCATAGTTATCGGAGCGTTCGTGCCATCTCGTGGAGGCCAGATTTGCAAGTCTACGCCAGACGGTGGAGCCAGAAGCCAGTTCCGCGAGCTCTCCTTCCCCCTTCGCCGAATAAGCACGGCAAGCTCACTGGATCCCTTTGATGCATAAATTACCTATGTTTTACAACCACAACCCTCAGCCTGTTATTTTATGCATGATATGATTTTAAGACAAGTTATTATGGCCACCCAGCCGCTTGCCGCAATCAATCCTGATATATTTGTTACAAATGATTTGAGGAAAGGTGTGAGTTTTCAAAAGAAAATGTTTTTCAAAATGTGTATGATGAAGGGTTTTCACCCTTATCACCTTTGAGTACGGATAATCAGGGACTCCCTGGTTTAGGGGAGGGCCTAAGGTGATGGCTCAGCTGGTTTAGGCGTGAGCAGAAGGATTGTCCCCTCGTATAAGGACCGGTTTGTCATCTTTCACTACCTATACTCATGATAAGTACAACCACTTGAGACTGTGTGGGCAGTCACTCAATCTGAACTCGTACGTCCAACCCCAGGGTTATGAAGGCTGGGGAGCACCGGGAGGATAAGGAGGGGGAAAGTTTTGTCCGGTTTGGACATGGTGGTGGCCTGACTCCTTCCAGATAACCGTTAAGGTTAGGACGTGCGGGGAAAGAAAGAGATTCGGATTCGGATCTCATTGATCATGAGATCGCAGAGCCGGACTAGTGGGTAAAGTGTACACCTCTGCGCAGAGTTTGAAAACCTATTCGAATAGTCTGTGTCCACAGGAATGGACGAGTCTGGTATGGTATGGCAATTAATGTTTTGTTTTCCAAAAAAAAAGAGATGCTTTTGAAAAGTGGTTTTTACAAGGTTCGGCGGTTGAGCCGTGAGCTATGGTGGACGGGAAGTCCAGTAGCTGTTTTTGAAAATGAAAACCAGTGGGAATTGCTGAGATACCTGGATGGTTTAGTCCACGGGATTTTGTTATAATACTGAAAAACTTCCTGCTCCTTTTGGAGAGGATGCGCTTTGCAAAAATACAAAATGTTTTTCAAAACAACTCTGCATAAAATATTGTTGTTTCTGCAAAATATCTTGAGCTCCACATATTCCATGCATTATATCTGATTTCCCCATTCCGCGGGTGAAGGTGGGCTGCTGAGTACGTTTGTACTCACCCTTGCTTATTTGTTGTTTTTCAGAAAAAGGAGATCGGGTAAGAGTTACGACTGTTCCCAACCTTGCCTGTGGCTGTTGGACCGCTGATTTGCTTCGTTGCGTATATCGGGCTGCTTCAGCCCCACTCTGATGATATGTCCCGAGTTGTGGACCAACTCTTAAAGTTGATCGCCACCTTTATAGGTTTGTCTCGTTTAAGCAGATTTGGTATCATCTAATGTATAAATGTGTTTACTAGCCTCCTGGGACTAGTAATCGTATCACATTTGAGTCCCAGAGGATTGGGGACGCTTCAACGGAGGAGGGACGCGGCGCAGCGCGGCGGCCAGGAGCCTGGTCACGAGCGGCGCGACGGCGTCCCGTGGGTGCTCCCCAGCGACGAGCGCCAGCAGCCGGATCATGTGCTGTCGGTTGTGGAGGTGGTTGGAAGCGCGGCGGGATTTGCGGGAGGGCGTGTGGGCAGAGACGGGGGCGGTCTACACTTCTATTAGTAGAGATTATCAATTTGAGATAAAATAGGAGGACTATTCGATTGGATTCGAGATAAATGGGCTCTTGCCTGAACTAAGCGGGCTCAATACTCCCAGCTCCGAAAGCCCTCTGAGTATTTTGGATTGAGCCTCGGGAATGTGAATGGGCCCAAAATTAACCAGGCCTGGGTGGAGCCCAGTCCTTGGAGCTGGAATTTGCGGGATACTAGCTTCGCTTTCCTGATTCCTGAACCGCTCCACGTCTCCACCTCGTTCTCATCCCAGCTCTTCCATCTGGCCTCTCTAAGAGATCTGATTTGTTCCCTCGTGCAGACTGTAGAGCCCCAATCGGAGAAGGTAAATTTTTAGTGTACCCTATTTTTTTCTTTGCAATTTTGATTAGTGATGTTTAGTGTATTTTCTGTTTCATATTTACACTATTTTATATTATATTTGTATTTTAATGTTTGCGCTTATAGACTTAAATGTTAAATCTATAGTTTCATATGTTGTTGTTATCTTTATGTTTTGAATTGTATACCAAATCATTATAGTCATACTAAATAATCTATGAAATTTTTATGGCATACCTCATAAAAAAATCCTAGCTACGCCACTGAATCTAGTAGTTGTGTTTGTTGGGTACCGCATAAAATAAATTGTTGTTTTGCCCATCTCAGTTTTGTCTCTTTGTTGTTATATCATCCAGTATCTATGACTTATGGGACCATTTATGTCTATAATTTATGGGTCCTATAATGAAGCCCATAAATTATAATGGCAAAGTTGTAAATCTCGCATCTCTTTTTCTCTACCAGGCATGAAGGAGCCTAGCCTAAGAGCATCTCCAAGATACCCTTAAAACCTTGATCCTAATCTTTATTTTAGAAAAAAAGGGAAAAATGCCTTCAACAGTACCCTAAGCAGTGTCTCTAAAGACCTAAACTACCGCAGGCGAAAACAAACCTCTCCACGATGCAAACCTCTGTCGCCGCACAAGCTCCCCATCGAGGCCCGTATCTCTCCATGCGCCACTTCACTAGCCCGCGTCAAAGCGTTCAGACCACGTGTTGTGCTTGCCAGTTCATAGAGGAGACATAACACATGTTGTGCAAATGGCTCACTTGCCAGGGTTGTTCGTTTCGGATTAAAACCAACTGTTCAAATTGTTGTAGCCGCAATCTACAGAGACAAAATACTATAGAAACACTAGAAATCGTTTTAGATTAACATTTCGGATTAAATCCAAGAACAACTACTTTGATATGCTTGAGACTCCTAAAAAACCTTTGATCTCTTAGCTCTTGCTCCAGTTTCTAGCAACAGCAAGGGACTGAAAAAGGAGGAGCATGGTTCTATGGCTGGTATAGCTGAAACTGAATCATATGCACTCTGATTGAATAAGCATGTCGAATATATTGAGAGTTGTTTGAGATGGTTTACTTTTTTTGGAACTAAAGATTTAGGGAGATCCATTTTCTATGTATTGGGATATTATTTTTTGGATCTCTTGTAAATGGTCTCTAAGGTAGTAACACCTTTTGTGCGTCCCAGTTTCAGCTCGTTTGCTAGATGCCTCCCCAATATCGAAACCAGGCCCATGGTGCACGATCTAGCCAGTGGTAGATCGAGGAATGGATTAAAGGAAAGGGCTAGTTTTTTTAGACTAAACTAAGATAAAATTAAATTATATAATTCATTATATCCATAGAAAACAAGAGTACGTAAAATGAGAAATTTTGCTCTACCAGGCTCTCGTTAATCCTAAATATTGCGTTAGAATTATATTTTTTCTTGATAAGAAAACTATCCATCTTATTTCTATAAATATAAAAATTAGATTTATCAACAAATATAATAAATAATTGATGAAACAAAATTAATTAAAATCTAAAAAGGCAACTTACAAAGAGTGAGTTATTGGTCCGCTACATTTGTTCATGTCATCCTGTGCGATGCTGCCTACTGGCATGCTGCAGGCCTGTAACTATGTTGTGCGCTGCTCTACTTTTGGATAAGTAAAAGACTTTATTAATTTCAACGCATAGCATCGAGTTGATACAAAAAATTGAAATTTCTTCTAGCCTCTGCTCATCAATAAACACACAACCTAAACAAAAGTATCGCACACTCTAACAAGCAATCCCACGACTAGATTGTCACCCATGAGCCTTGGAAAAAAGTTCTTAACCACCTGCGCCTAGGAACACGTAGCCACCATGACCGTAGCTTGCTGCTCCGCCTTGTGCAGCACCGCCCATGTACAAAGCCAGTGGGAAATGGCATACATAACCTACAATGGGGAATATATCGTTTTTCTCTTAAAAACAAAATCATTTCTGATTAACCAAAGAGCCCAACAGATACTTGCCGCTCCTAGCAAAACAATGTTTCTAATATTATGATTAAACCCCTCTAGCCAGTTACCAAACATATTAGAGACACTAGAAGGTGCACGTATCCCGAAGGCTAAATAGATTATACCCCGGACCATACGAGCGAAACGACATTCAAAAAATAGGTGCTTAATTGTCTCTAGTTTATGACAGAAGCAACAAGATAGGTCTCCATGCCAAGTTTGCTTGGCCAGGATGTCCTTAGTTAGGATTACTCCTCTCCTAAGGTACGATAAGAAGACTTTAATCTTATGTGGAGCTTTTAATTTCCATATTCTTTCGTATTGGTACTTCAATCTTAATCAAAGCCTGATAATGGGCACCGAGAACTGACCGGATTGGGTCAGGCTCCAATGGAAAGTATCATCCTCTTGTGATAACTGAATGTTAGCGATACGTGAATGTAATCGTTCCAATCCGCTAACCTAGGCCCAATTAATGTTCTTCTCCAAGAAAAAGTTGATTCTGTATATGTTAGCGCCTCTGCAAGAGTTATGAATTTCTTTCTTGCAATGTTATATAATCTAGGGTATCGATCTTTCAATCTCTATCTTTCAAACCAAGTGTCTTCCCAAAATCTCACATTTGATCCATTTTTTATTTTGAAGGCTCCGAAACGAAGAAAATCTTGTTTAACCTTCATAAGACTACACCAAAAGTGAGAATCCCCGGTTTTCCATTCAACCTGGACTAGCGGTTTAGATCCTAGATATTTGTTCCTGAGAAGTTGTTGCCAAATATCGTCCGATGTTAGGAGCTTGAATAGCCATTTACTTAGAAGAGTTGTGTTCTTGATATTTAGATCATGGATCCCAAGCCCCCTGATCTTTGGGTTGGCATATGATATTCCATCTAGCAAGATGATATTTTCTCTTGCTCTCATCCCCTTGCCAAAAGAACCAAGAGCGGAAGTAATTCAGTTTTTAAGAACACCTTTATGACTAGCGAATAAGGACATCATGTACATAGGGAGGATGCTCAGCACTGAATTAATTAGTGTTAGTCTACCTCCAATTGAAAGATGTTTTCCTTTCCAGCAAGCTGCTAGCCTTTTTTCCACATGTTTCTCTACTATGTTCCAATCGAAGTTGCTAAGCTTTTTGAAATGTATAGGAAGGACGAGATATTTTAGAGGGAAATCTTCGTGTTTGCATCCAAACAATTCCAAATAGCTCTCTAAGGAATCTTGAGCATTTCCAATGCATATTATTTCACTCTTATGAAAATTAATTTTAAGGTCGGAGACTTGTTCAAATGCGCAGAGTAACAACTTCATGTTCCGAGACTTCTCTAAGTCATTCTCCATGAAAATAATCGTATCATCTGGATACTGTAGAATAGATAAACCACCTTCAACTAAGTGAGACACTACTTCACTCACTTACCCATGATCTTTAGCTCTGTTGATCAAGATCGCGAGCATATCTGCTATGATGTTGAACAACAAAGGAGATAAAGGATCACCTTCTTGTAATCCCTTATTTGTTTGGAAGAATTTTCCCATGTCACCATTCACATTCACCGCAACGCTGACCCCATAATGAAAGATTTAACCCAAGATATCCACTTGGGCGAGAAACCCTTCATCCGGAGAGTTTGGAATAAGAACAACCATTTGACCTTGTCGTAAGCCTTGGCTAGCTATCGTTCCATTTGTCCGAGGAGGCTGTCGCAATGCGCTTCCCGTAGTAATCCATGGCTAGCTATTGTTCCATTTGTCCGAGGAGGCTATCGCAATGTGCTTCCTGTAGTAATCCATGGCTAGATGTCGTTCCATTTGTCCGAGGAGGCTATCGCAATGCGCTTCCCATAGTAATTCATGGCTAGCTATCGTTCCATTTGTCTGAGGAGGCTGTCGCAATGCGCTTCCCATAGTAATCGATGGCTAGCTACATCCAGTGATTCTGCACCTGGGGCTATCCCAGCTGTAGCCCTGGTCACGACTACCGTCTCTCCACCACGCAACTTCTAGAGTACACAAGGACATAACACAACAGTTAATAGCAGCTAGCAGGAAATAGGCAGCAGCTAGCACGCGAGGCACACAACTAGTAGAGCAAGATAAGTGGGATTCTGTATTAAAAGTGAAGAGGTAACTACTATATGTATAGGTTAAACAATTGAATGTAAAAGATTTTTAATAATATAGTCGAACCACTCACAACAGGGTCCCGGAGTTCTGGGACAAAGAGTACCCGGACCTTAGTCAAGGCCAGGCGGGGGTCCGGAGCCGACACGTGTCCGGACCATACCGCATACGTCTCTGCTCCCCGCTCAGGCGGAGACCCGATGCTGCCACGTGGCCAGCTGCCCACGACATAAGCCAGCGGGCGGAGCCTAATGTAAGGCCTCTGGGCCGCGCGTCCTCTGCATTTATTGTGGATAAGGTGCGCCGCCTGTCAAACTGGCAGGTGATGTGCCGCCTCAGCATTCAGTGAGCCCTGTCCACTCCACTGGCAGGCGATGTACTGCCTCAACATTTAATGTGCACTGTCCACTCCGCTGACGGGCGGCGACCAGGCCACTCTCCGGGCGGCGTGCCTGTCCATTCCTTTGGCAGGCAATACGCCTATGCTGCCGCATGCACTGCACTCATCATGACTCACGCGTTACCAAGGGTGCTGCCGCGAGATATCAATATTGTATACACTACAGACATTATGGCACTCGGAGATCTTCTGGGCGACACTGGCATTGGATACTTCTATCTGTATTCCCTTTGTTTTACCCCTGGGCCAGCATGTCGGGGCCCAGCACCCTTGTACGTTCCCCCCTTGAGCTATAAAAGGGAGGGCACACGACGTTACAAGGCAGACCCAACTTAGGCTCAAGCTCACTTAGAATCTCAGACTCACAAGTTCATACAAGCTCTCAAGCTCAATACATCACACAGTGGAGTAGGGTATTACGCTCCGGCGGCCCGGACCACTCTAAACCCTTGTGTGTTATTGTGTTCTTCCTGTTTCCACCTAACAGGCAAAACGCTTAGGCCCCTCCTCGTTTTAGGATTTAGGCCTCGGTCATCCCAGCGTCAACATGAGGCGTCGGCGTCTGTGCGCTCGCCCTCCGTGAGGGTCGCACCGACCGAGGACCTGCGGGTGGAGCTCAACCGCCGACGTGCGGGAGAGGATGCTCCAGTCTCTTTGGAGAGGTCTAATGACCTGCGGGCAGAACTCAACCGCAGGCGTGCGGGTGAGGATGCCCGCGTCTCTCTAGAGAGGGCGCGTGAGCACCGACAAAACGTCGAGGGTCGCAACCTCGACTACGACTTCGCTGCGGTTGCACCGCAGACCCCAACGGGCGCCAGGATCCAAGCGGGTGTCCCATTAGCCGGCGTGGGCTGCGCCGCACTGGCGGATCATCTCCACGCGGCGACCTGGCCATCTAAGTTCCGGCACACCTGCCGGAAAAGTACGACGGTACGTCAAACCAGTCAGAATTCTTGCAGGTGAGCCAGTGGAGACACCGCCGTAATGGCGACGTATGTCCACGTAGCCTTGTCTGGGCCAGCCCGGACTTGGCTCATGAACCTTACCCCAGGGTCAATCTGCTCCTGGGAAGAGCTCTGCGCGCGATTCGCAGCGAACTTCGCCAGTGCTTATCAACGGCATGGCGTGGAGGCTCACCTCCATGCAGTGAGGTAGGAGCCCGAAGAAACTCTCTGGACCTTCATCTCCCGCTTCATCAAGGTACGAGGGACTATACCCCATATCTTCGACGCTTCCATCATCACCGCTTTCCGCTAGGGGGTGCATGATGAAAAAATGCTAGAGAAGTTGGCCATGCATGACGTGGAAACTATCACCACAGTCTTCGCTCTGGCCGACAAGTGCGCCAGGGCTGCCGAGGGCCGTGCATGGCACTCGTCACCACAGACCGGGGTTGCCAAGACGGGTGGCTCGGGTGCCGTCGCTCAGGACGGCAAAAAGAAGAAGAAGAAGAACTGTGGCTCCGAGAGGCTGCCGTCTGCTGCTCTGGTCGTCGTAGCTGCGACTGGGGGCTGAAACGAGCGCAACAAGCGCCCACGGTCGCAGAGGGGTAACAACGGCTCATGCCCTATACACCCCAATAGTCGCCATAGCGCCACAGAGTGTTGCGAGATCATCGAACTCGTGAAGCACATCAGCGAGCAGCGCGAACAGACCTCCAAGGACGGCTCCCCTCCTCGTCGCCGGCCTGGCAAGGAAAGGGTCGACAGCGGCGAGGTGGCCGCGGGAGAACTGGACCTCGGGTATCAGTCACCCGAGGGGATCCTAAAGGATGTTTTCACCGGAGACTCCGACTCCGGTGATGACAACTAGTCGGGCCACCGGGGAGACCCCGTCCTTCCTGGTCTACGGGGCTGAAGCCTGCCTTCCCCTGAAAACCCTTATGGGCTCCTCACGGGTCCAGTATTTTAATGAGTCTATGCAGGAATAGCTGTGGCATAAAGACGTGGACTTCGTCAACGAACGCAGATGGCAAGCGGCGACCTGAAATGCACGATACAACCAAGCGCTTTGGCGCCACCGCCAGCGGATTGTGCATAGTAGGGAGCTCGGGGTCCAGGACCTAGTCCTACGGCGAGTACTGAACCGAGAAGGGCTCCACAAACTCTCCCCCAGTTGGGAAGGACCCTTCAAGGTGACGAAAACATGCCGACCCGGGGGTGTCCGCCTCGCCACACCTGAAGGAGTGCCCCTTCCCAATCCCTGGAACATAGTGCATTCCTGTAAGTCCTACCCATAGAAGCAAGTCCGAGGGGTTATGATTTCTTCTTGTAACTAGGTTGTGCATACGTGTACGCCAGCCCGGTGAGGTCCGCCCTCATAAGCCCGGCCTGTTGGTCTGCACTCATGCATGTCAAGTTATAAGGAAAGAATTTACCCCCTCAGATGTGCTCCTGTGATGGTTTTATTCTGCTATAGATCCCAGATATTATTAGTTTTTATCTAACCCACCCATATAGTCTCCAACCCTTGCTGGTATGATGACGTCCGAATTGAGTAGCCAGGCTTGCAGTTTAGGACCCCTCTACGAAAGCAGGGGGGTCCGGCAGACTGGGGGCCAGCTCTGGAGAATGGGTACTCGTCTCCTGGGTTGGTCCAGAGCTGTGTAGCCGCTTAGCTTGGTTCCGCACCCTAAGCCTGCGCGCTCCACCACTCTCTGACCAGCATCCTAGTATTTGGAACTATAACTCTGTGGGTCCGGGAACCTGGGGTCCGGTTCTAGAGAATGGACGCACGTCCCCTGGGGTGGTCCGGAGCCGTGTAGCCGCTTAGCCTGGTCTCGTACCGTAAGCCTACACGCTCCACCACTCTGCGATGGGTGTCCTAGTATCTAGAACTATGATTCAGGGGGTCCAAGCACATGGCTTGGCTTCCCAGGCCAAATCCTGCAGGTCCTGTTGCATGAATCAAAGGATAGCTGATACCAGATGATGGGTCCTAATGGGTGTGCTACTAACACTTTGTAGCCGAAGCTGTGTGCAGGTCCAGGTCCCAGTCGAGGCTACCTCCTGGGGGCCGGGACACCAACTCTTTCTTAGGTATGCTGGTATCTTGCCTCGACACGTCGAGCCTACATCCCAGGGGGGCCGAGTACCAGGAGAGGAATTGATAAAACCACACACAACAAGAACAAAGCACCATACAGATAAGAGCTGTTTAAATTGATGGGTCCAAAAAGTATCTTACAAAAATAAAAGTTATTACATCCGCCTTCAAGAGGAACCCGAGCCTCATTTCTACAGGTATGAGCTACTCGACATCAGTAGGGTCACACTGAAAGCGCACGGCCGCCGTCTCGACGGAATCTTGTACAACCTCCCGGGTGGCATCTTCAGTATCGGCAACCGGACCAGCGGTCACCATTGGAGGCGACGTCGAGGCCATTAAAGCCAAAGAGCTGGAGGCGCAAAAGATGGAGCCACAGCTCAGCTCGCTTCCCACCTGACGGAGTTGGAGCTAGACCAGTTCATGGAGGTGTACCATGGGATGCTGGAGAAGCTCACACGAAAGATGGAGCTGCAGCTCAGCTCATTTTCCACCCCTGGAAGGTCGCTGCACAACACCCTTCCGTCCGAATGCTGGCGGAAGAAGCGTCGCCCCCACGGACTTCTCGCGGAGGTAGGCGAAGTTGGCTGCCTAGAGGATGAAGTGGAGCGTGAAGTGTTGAGGTTGGAGGCCAAGCTCCTCCAGCAGCAACACGAAGAAAGACGAGATCGGCAGCGCCAACCCGCAGGGAAGGTTGGAGACGAAGAGCACGAACTCCCAAGCGGCAAGATCACCAAGGGGAGAGGCACCGACACAGATCCTTCCGACGAAAGCCAGCGCACCCCATCCAAGCAGGTTGCGCACCAAGTTGAGTGCCACCTCGGGCTGGAAGCACTCGGGAGGGTCTAGCAAGGCCATGGCGGCTACGGCGGTAGAAGAGCGCGGAGAACTCGAGGGCGAAAGGGCGCAGCGAGTGATGAGAATGACTACCGCACTCGGGGGAATCCCTTTTTAAGAAAGACTCTCCCACTCACGCCCCGAGATGCCACAGAAAATCTCGCTCGACGCGCACCAAGGCGACCCAGACTCTGACACGGGGGCCCAGGCCTGAAAGCATCTAGGCCCTTGGATGGTTTTAGTGATTAATGACAACGTAATGTTATATGTGACTAATGTATGTTTTGCAGAGACAAATGGTAAGTTAGGTCGCATTACAGGTAGAAGTACTACAACGGTGAAAACAATCCTGGAGATAAGAACTCGAAGCGACGGCTAAAACAATGAAACAAAAGGTGAAGGACTACGTAGTCCGAGTGTCAAGGAGTTGTGGACACTCGTGATTTAGTTAGGTCTTTTATTCTGTTTTAGCCATATTATAAAGAGGGGTTGTCGATGAGTAGTTTGACCAAGAGAGTTCTAGTGTAGTGTTGGTGCATATTCACACTCACATATAGTGCTAGGTGACACTCTAGAACATACTCACAAGTTAGAACGAAAATCGATTTGAAAATCAGCGGAAAACAGAAAATAGGGTTTCTGGCCTTGGGGCACCGGACTGTCCGGTGTGCACCAGACTGTCCGGTGTGCCCTCTGCCAGGTGGGGCCAGGTTGGCCCAGGGGAAGGGTTTCCCCACGCAGAAACCCGAGAGCGCAAGGTTCCTGAGTGGAATTTTAGTGGCGCACCGGACAGTGCACCGGACTATCCGGTGTGCACCGGACAGTGTTTGTTCACTGTCTGGTGTGCCATCTGTCCAACGGCTAGCTGTCAGAACTAGCCGTTGGAGTCGACCGTTGGTGCACCGGTGGCGCACCGTTGGCGCACCGGACTGTCCGGTGCGCCCATGCGCAGAACAGTGCTGGTAACGACTAGTTGGTGGGTGAGGGCTATTTATACCCCCTCCACCCACCATATTCAATGTCTTGCTGCCCACATTGATTCCTGCACATTGAAAGAGCATTGCAAGCACCAAAAGCCTAGTGGGGAGATTAGAGAATCTTAATCCCGCATTTGGACCTCATTAGCGCTAGCGAGAGCCACCTAGAGCACACACCACTTGCATTAGGCTTCTCTTGGTCAAGCGAAAGTCTACGGCTTGTTACTCTTGGTGATCGACATCACCTAGACGGCTTGGTGGCGTTGGGAGCTCGGTGATCACCGTGGAGATCTTGTTGGTGACCCGACTCAAGTTTGTAAGCGGTCGTGAGGGATCCACCGCACCGGAGTGGCAAAGGATCATCTCGTAGTGAGCACTTGGTTCTTGCGAGGACCAAGGGGGAGCGATACCCTTGCGCGGGTGCTCCAATGAGGACTAGTGGAGAGTGCCGACTCTTCGATACCTCGGAAAAAATTGGAGGAGTCTTCTAAACCTTGCTTTATATTCCGCACTTAATTCAAGCATTTTACATTATGTATTTATTTAGCAAGTATTTGAAGTATTGTCTTAGCATTGTTGTATTTCTAGTATTATTCTCTTAGTGCTAGTTGTTGGGGTGAAGTTGGGCTCTTGCTTAGGTTTTAATTAGTGTTGATTTTTAGAAAAGCCCAATTCACCCCCCTCTTAGGCATCGTGATCCTTTCAATTGGTATCGGAGCCTTATTGCTCTTAGATTAGCTTAACCGCTAGAGTAACGATGTCTGGTGGGGATGGACCTCCTCCCGTTTTTGATGGTGACGATTTTCCATATTGGAAAATTCGTATGGAAGCATATTTAGAGGCTATAGACATTGGTGTCTACAAAACCGCCACACAAGGATTCCCCGAACCTAGAGACCCCACAAATCTTGTAGGTGAAGAGTTTAATTATGAGAAATGGAATGCAAAGGCCAAAAACACCCTTTTTAGACGCCTTTGCAAAGATGTGTTCAATAGAGTTAGAAATCATAAAAATGCTCATGATTTGTGGGTGGACATTTGTGCTCTACATGAAGGAACTAGGAGTGAGCGTGAGGAGAGATATCACATTGCTATGAGGAAGTTAAATTCTTTTGAAATGCTTGCTAATGAAAATGCCAATGCTATGTACTCATGTCTCAATATTCTTGTAGAGAAAGTGAATGGCTTGGGGATTACTCAAATCTCACAACCGGATGTTGTGAGAAAGATTCTCAGCGTCTTCCCAATTGACAAATATGGACACATTGTCACTGTGCTGCATCAAATGGATCTTTCAGTTACCACACCTACACAGATATTGGGAAAGATCAATGCTCATGAGATGTACATGCACATCAATGACAAGGATGAGTCATCTTCCAAAAGAAAGGATTTGGCTCTCAAAGCAAATAAAGAAAGAAAAGGAAAAGCTAAAGTACAAATTGAGGAAGAATCCTCAAGCGATGATGACCTTGATACTAACATTGCCTTGATGGTGAGGAAGAACACCAAGATGTTAAAGAAGCTCAACAGAGAAGGCATCAAATTTGATTCAAGAAAGAAGAAATTCTTTTCCAGCAAAAGAAAGCCCATTTCTGAGATGGATTGCTACAACTGTGGAGAGCTTGGTCATCTTGCTCATCAATGTAACAAGCCCAAGAAGAACAAGTTCAAGGGCAAGAAAGAAGATGACAACGATGATGAGAAAAAGGAAAAGAGATTCTTCAAGAGGAAGGATGGGAAGCAAAAGAGGTTCCACAAAAAGAAAAATGGAAAGGCATATATTGTTGGTGACTGGCTCACTGACATTGAGTCATCAAGTTGATCTTCTTCAAGTGAAGAAGAGAATGATGAAAAAGTTGCCGCCATCGCTGGGGACTTCTCTTCACCACCACCATCGCCATCATCGACTTCTCACCTATGCCTCATGGCTAGAGGTGAACGGAAGGTACAAAATGATATTGATATTACTGATGATAGTGATAGTGATAGTGATGAGGAATTTGCTTCACCTTCCTATGATGAACTAGCTGACTTGCTTAAATAATACACTCAAATCATTAGGAAGTCAAAAGCTAAATGTGATAAGTTGAAAAATTAAAATGAATCTTTGAATGCCAAATATGACATATTTATGAAAGCTAGTGATGAAATGAAAGATGAAAACAAAACTATGTCATCCACTGTAAATGAGCTCACATCCTCCCTAAAAGATGCTAAGGATAAATGTAATAGGGAGTTGAAAGATAGACTAGTGAAAATCAAGGAAAACTATACTAAGATTAAATTTGATCATGATAATCTTCTTGTTGAAAATGAACTGTTATCTTGCAATACACATGAGGCTATTAACCCTGTTGTTAAGATTGATGTAGCAACCTTATGTGATGATTTGAGTCAAGGAGAGCAAACTAGTCTACATGATGAATTGACCGAAAAAGTCAAAGTCTTGACTTTAGACAACCAAAAATTGAAGAGATACTTGACTGATGCAACTACTAGAGGAATGGTTGCTATTGAGAACAATGATTTCAACAATGAGTTGGCAGTTGTCGGTACCCTGAATCAGGGGTACCCCCTACTACAGTATGAAGATGCAGTGCCCGTACGACATTCCCTAGCCGCACGGTGAACATCACCCGACCCCACCACGTGGGCGGCTCAAGGGGCACCACGTGGCGAGAAAAGATGATACATCCCAGGATGTATTAGTTGGACTAGACCTCCGCGAGGGAGCACCGGACCCCTGTACGCACAACCCGAACCCCCGATTACGGCTCGGGACTCCCAAGTAAGCATGTCGGGTCCCTTGGATAGGATCCAGATCCCTCCGAGTAAGGTTCGGGCCACAACGAGGTCCCGGGACAGGGGGGACCCTGGCATAAGCAAGGGTCCGGTACTGACACGTGTCCAGGCCTTATCCTGTGCGCTTGCGCTCCCCGCTCAGGCGGAGACCCGATGCTGCAACATTGATTGTTGCCCGTGACATAAGCCAACGGGCGGAGCCTAACGTAAGGCCTCTAGGCCGCTCGGTCTCTGCATTTATTACAGAGAAGACGCGCCGCCTGTCCACCCTGCTGATAGGTGATGTGCCCCTCAGCATTTAATGCGTCCTGTCCACTCCGCTGGCAGGCGGCGCCAGGGCCATCCTGCAGACGGCGCACCTGTCTAGTCCATTGTCAAACAGTGCGCCTGTGCTGCGCGGCGCACTGTGCTCATCATCCCTTATACGAGAAGCTTCCCCTGCACGCCGATGCTACGCAGATCTCAGACATCAGGGCGCAAGAAGATTGCTCCAACAGCAAACATTAGTAGCTCCAAGTATTACATCTGTTATGTTCCTGGGCCCACATGTCAGGCTCAGTACCCTCGTACATGCCCCCCTTAGCTATAAAAGGGGAGGCATGCGACGTTACAAGGGGAGGCTCTTTTTTACCAAGCTTAGACAGAGACTCTCAACTCTCAAGCTTCCACAGCAATCCAACACACAGTGGAGTAGGGTGTTACGCTCCGGCGGCCCGAACCACTCTAAATCCTCGCATGTTCATGTGCTCAGTGATCGCTTAGCAAGACAGGCAAAACTCTTAAGCCCCTTCCTTATCTTAGGATTTAGGGTGGGTGCATTCCGCCACCCGGTCGGAGAATTCCCCCTCCGACATTTGGCGCGCCAGGTAGGGGGCTAGGCATTAGGTTTTTGCTTGTTTCCTCGCTCAGCATGATGGTGCAAATCGTGGAGCACCGCGCCGAGACTTTAACGGATTTCCTGGTGGAGGAAGAAGCTATTTCTTCCACGCCACAGGTTCCCAACCGCCCAGTGCTGGACACTGCTGCTGTGCACGCTGCACGACAGCATACAACTGCGCAGACATCTTGGACTCCGTCGAGGGCGACTCCGGGAGCATTGTCAGCAGCCAGGGAGTTGTTGCGTCACCCTCCAAGCTCCATGGCCTCACCGGGGGCCATGAAGCAGTGGCGGGACGACGTCGACCGACTGCTCGGCATGGCACATTTTACCTCGACCAGGTCAAGGCCACGGTCATCCCGGCGCCAACATGAGGCGTCGGCGTCTGTGCGCTCACCCTCAGTGAGGGGTGCACAGACCAACGACCTCCGGGCAGAACTCAACCGCAGGCGTGCAGGAGAGGACGGTCGGGTCTCTTTAGAGAGGGCGCGCGAGCGCCGCCAAAACGTCGAGGGTTGCAACCTCGATCAAGACTTCGCTGCGGTGGCACCGCAGGCCCCAATGGGCACCCGGTCCCAAGCGGGTGTCCCCTTGGCCGATGTAGGCTGTGCCGCTCTCGCGGATCATCTCTGCGCGACGTCATGGCCATCCAAGTTTCGGCCACACCTGCCGGAAAAGTACGACGGTACGTCAAACCCATCGGAATTCCTGCAGGTGTACGTCACCGCTATCACAACAACAGGTGGAAACACCGCTGTGATGGCGACATATTTTCATGTCGCCTTGTCTGGACCTACCCGGACTTGGCTCATGAACCTCGCCCCAGGGTCAATCTACTCCTGGGATGAGCTCTGCGTGCGGTTCGTTGCGAACTTTGCCAGCGCTTACTAGCAGCACGGTGTGGAGGCCCACCTCCACGCGGTAAGGCAGGAGCCCGGGGAGATTCTCTGGACGTTCATCTCCCACTTCACCAAGGTGCGAGGTACTATACCTCGCATTTCCGATGCTTCCATCATCACGGCCTTCCGCCAGGGAGTACGTGATGAGAAAATGTTGGAGAAGTTGGCCACACATGACATGGAGACTGTCCCCACACTCTTCGCTCTGGCCAACAAATGCGCCGAAGCCGCCGAGGGCCGTGCATGGCACTCGGCCTCGCAAACCGGGGCTGTCCAGTCGGGTGGCTCGGGTGCCGTCCCCCAGGACGGTAAGAAGAAAAAGAAGAAGGACCGCGACTACCAGAAGTCGCGGTCCACCGCTCTAGTCGTTGTAGCCGCAACCGGCGGCCGGGGCGACCGCAATAAATGCCCACGGCCGTAGAGGGGTAACAGCGGCTCACGCCCTGTGCACCCCAACGGTCGCCACAGCGCCGCGGAGTGTCACGAGATCATTGACCTCGCGAAACGTGTCAGCGAGCGGCGTGAGCAGTCTTCCAAGGACGGCTCCCCACCTCGTCGCTGACCTGGCAAAGAAAAGGTCGACGACAGCGAGGTGGCCGCGGCTGAACGGGACCTCGGGTATCAGTCACCCGAGGGGGACCTGAAAGATGTCTTCGCCGGAGACTCCTACTCCAAAGGCGACAACTAGATGGACCCTCGGAGGGACCCCGAACTCCCCGGTCTACGGGGTCGAAGCCTGCCTTCCCCCGAAAACCCTTCTGGACTCCCCATGGGTCCAGACTTCTGACAAGTCCATGCAGAAATGGCTACAACACGAGGACAAGGGCTCCCTCATCAAACACAGATGGGAACCCAGGGTCGGGACCTAGTCCTACGGCAAGTACCAAGCCAAGAAGGGCTCCGCAACTCTCCCCCAGCTGGGAAGGACCCTTCAAGGTGACGGGAATACACCAACCCGGGGGTGACTATCTTGCTATGACTGAAGTAGTACCTCTTCCTGACCACTAGAGCATCTCTGTAAGTTCTATCCATAGGAGCAAATTTGAGGGGTCGAATTTTTCTCCCTTTTGTAACTAGGTAACGCATACGTGTACGCCAACCCGGTGAGGTCTGCCCTCATAAGCCTGGCCTGTTGGTCTGCACCCATGCATGACAGGTTATAAAGAAGAGATTTACCCCCTCAGATGTGCCTCTATGATAGTTTATCCTATAGCTCCATGGTCTTACCTTGCAGTTTTCCAGATATTATTTTATCTAACCCACCCAAACAGTTCCCTTTCCATGAGACATAATGACATCCGAATTGAACAGCCAGGCTTGCAGTTTAGGACCTCTTTGCGAAAGCAGGAGGGCCCGACAACCTGGGGGCTAGTTCTAAAGAACAGAAGCCCGTTCCATGGGGTGGTCTGGAGCCTGTGTAGCCGCTTAGCCTGGTCTCGTACCCGAAAGCCTGCACACTCCACCACTCCGTGACAGGTACCCTAGTATTTGGAGCTATAAGTCTTGTGGGTCCGGCAACCTGGGGTCCGAAACTAGAGAATGGACACTTGTCTCCTGGGGTGGTCCGGAGCCCGTGTAGCCGCTCAGCCTGGTTCCGTACCGTGGGCCTGCACGCTCCACCACTCTGCGACGGGTGTCCTAGTACCTAGAACCACCATCCAGGGGGTCCGGACGCACAACTTGGCCTACCAGACTAGACCCTGCAGGTCCCGAGCATGTATCAAAGAATGGCTAATGTCAGATGGCGGGTCCTGTGGGTGTACTGCTAATGCTCCCTAGCCGAAGCTGTGTGCAGGCCTAGGTCCCAGTCGAGGCTACCTCCTGGGGGCCATTGCCAAATCTTTCTTAGGTATGCTGGTCTGCAGCCTCGACAAATCGAGCCTACATCCCAGGGGGGCCAGGTACTAAGGAGGAATCGGTTACACCACACACAACAGGGACAAGTGGTACACATATAAGTGCTAATACTGCTTGATAAATAGTACTCAAAAGTACCTTACAAAAAGCAAAAGTATTACATCCGCCTTCAAGTGGAGCCCTAGCTCCATCTCTACTTTACAGGTATGAACTACCTCCACACCAGTAGGGCTGCGTGGGTAGCTAGCTCCGAGTGGCTCGCCAGCGGAGGCGACCACCTCTGCACCGACTACAGTGAGGCCTGGCTTGTATGACATGTGAGGCTTGGCCCCCATGTCATAGGATGGGAACCGCCGCACAAGGAGCATGCAACCGCCCCGCGGTTATACACCCTTTCATCTTCGCCGCTATCAGCGGTCAAGAAGGCGAACCGCCGCACAAGGAGCATGCAACCGCCCCATGGTTATACGCCCTTTCATCATCGCCGCAACCAGCGGTCAAGAAGGCGAACCGCCACACAAGGAGCGTGCAACCGCCCCGCGGTTGTGTGCCCCCTCGGCTTCGCTGCAGCCAGCGGTCCAACCTCTGGCATGGGGGCCCAGGCCCACATGTCATGCATCCGGCGCACCGGTTTCTGGGTGCAGAGAAGTCGCACCGCCGCTCGCGCCAATACCACGTCTCCTCGGGGTCGTCGTAGAAGACTGAGAAGATAAATTTTCAAAACCAATGCAGCGACTCGAGGCACCCCACGCATGGCCCAACAAAGACATTAAGTGCGGAGGTCACGGGTCAGTCAGCCGCGGGGACAGGCATGGCAGTCGGCGTGACCATGGGCGGACCGGCAGTAATTGCAACAACGGGCACGCAGGAGAAGCGAGCCAATCGCCAATCAGACTTTGGCCCCACCTGCAGGCCCGTATCCTCCCATGAGGCGGGCCCGGGGGCCACTGTCGGTACCCTGAATCAGGGGTACCCCCTACTACAGTATGAATACGCGGTGCCCGTACGACGTTCCCTAGCCGCACGGTGAACAGCACCCGACCCCACCACGTGGGCAGCTCAAGTGGCACCACATGGCGAGAAAAGATGATACATCCCAGGATGTATCAGTTGGACCGGACCTCCGTGAGGGAGCACTGGACCCCTGTACACACAACCCGGACCCCCGATTACGGCCTGGGACTCCCAAGTAAGCATGCCGGGTCCCTTGGATGGGATCCAGATCCCTCCGAGTAAGGTCCGGGCCACAACAAGGTCCCGGGACAGGGGGCCCTGGCATAAGCAAGGGTCCGGTACTGACACGTGTCCAGGCCTTATCCTAAGCGCTTGCGCTCCCCGCTCAGGCGGAGACCCGATGCTGCCACGTGGCTTGTTGCCCGTGACATAAGCCAACGGGCGGAGCCTGACGTAAGGCCTCTAGGCCGCGCGGTCTCTGCATTTATTGTGGAGAGGACACGCCGCCTGTCCACCCTGCTGACAGGCGATGTGCCCCCTCAACATTTAATGTGTCCTGTCCACTCTGCTGGCAGGCCGCGCCAGGGCCATCCTGCAGACGGCGCACCTGTCTAGTCCATTGTCAAACAGTGCGCCCGTGCTGCGCGGCGCACTGTGCTCATCATCCCTTATATGAGAAGCTTCCCCTGCACGCCGATGCTATGCAGATCTCAGACGTCAGGGCGCAAGAAGATTGCTCCAGCAGCAAACATTAGTAGCTCCAAGTATTACATCTGTTATGTTCCTAGGCCCACATGTCGGGGCTCAGTACCCTTGTACATGCCCCCCTTAGCTATAAAAGGGGAGGCATGCGACGTTACAAGGGGAGGCTCTTTTTTACCAAGCTTAGACAGAGACTCTCAACTCTCAAGCTTCCACAACAATCCAACACACAGTGGAGTAGGGTGTTACACTCCGGCGGCCCGAACCACTCTAAATCCTTGCGTGTTCATGTGCTCGGTGATCGCTTAGCAAGACAGGCAAAACGCTTAAGCCCCTTCCTCATCTTAGGATTTAGGGCGGGTGCATTCCGCCACCCGGCTAGAGAATTCCCTCTCCGATAGCAGTGGATAATGAAAGGCTTAAAAATGAGGTCAAGAAACTTAAGAGTGAAAATGAACATCTTGCAACAAGTGTGCAAAAGTTCAACAAGGGCCAATACCTCCAAAATGAGTTGCTCATGAACACTGTCATGAAAAACAACAAGAGTGGTATTGGATACAATGTTTTTGTGCAAAAGAAAGCTACTACTCAATACAAGCCAAAGCAGACTCACAAGCCTATCAAATGCTTTGAGTGTGGAAAAGAAGGTCACTTTGGCCACAACTGCAAAGCCAAACCACCAACTCCCTTGCCTAAGCACTCAAGACCATTTGCTTTCAATGCTCATTACATTCTAAGAAAAGTTGCAAATGGAAAGGTCAAAGTTACATTCCTAGGTCCACCAAGCAAGAGTAGACCTAGACAAATTTGGGTTGCAAAGTCCTTGATTGAGAGAGTCACTGGTCCTATGCAATATAGGGCCCTCAAAACTCAAGCTTGATTTGTCTGTGGATGTAGGTGAACTACAAGACCGGTGGGAGCCATTGGGTTATTGACAGTGGATGCACACAACATATGACAGGCAACCCACGGATGTTCACCTCATTTGATGAGAATGTCGATGGACAAGACAAAATCACATTTGGGGACAATTAAAAAGGGAAAGTTCAAGGACTTGGCAAGGTGGCAATTTCTAATGATCTATCAATTTCAAATGTTCTCTTGGTTGCACCTTTGAGCTTCAACTTATTATCAGTGGGTCAACTCTAAGGTCTTGGACTTCAATGCTTATTCACTCCAACAGAGGTTATTGTATCAAAAATGGATGATGAATCAATGACGTTCAAAGGATTTAGATACAACAATCTCTACTTAGTGGATTTCACCTCAGAAGATGCAGACTTAAGAACTTGCCTCTTCACCAAAGCATCACTTGGATGGCTCTGGCATAGGAGGCTTGCACATGTTGGGATGAACACACTCAAGAAGGTATTAAAGAAGGACATGGTTAGAGGATTAAAGGATGTGGTATTTGAAAAGGACAAGCCTTGTAGTGCATGTCAAGCTGGGAAGCAAGTTGCTAACACACATCCTATAAAAGCTTTTATGTCAACATCAAGGCCACTGGAACTACTTCATATGGATTTATTTGGACCTACAAATTATGTAAGTGTTGGTGGCAACCTCTATTGTCTGGTGATTGTTGATGATTTCTCAAGATACACTTGGGTGTTCTTTCTCCATGATAAATCTAAAGTTGCATCTATATTCAAGAAGTTTGCCAAGAAAGCTCAAAATGAATTTGATTGCAAGATCAAGAAGATTAGAAGTGATAATGGTAAAGAATTTGACAACACCAACATTCATGAGTACTGTGATGAGATTAGGATCAAGCATGAAGTATCAGCAACATATACACCTCAACAAAATGGAGTTGTTGAAAGGAAAAACAGGACCTTAATCACACTTGCAAGAACAATGATTGATGAGTATAACACACCGGAGAGGTTTTGGGCCGAAGCTGTCAACACTGCATGTTATGCATCAAACAGGCTATTTCCTCACTGGCTACTTGCGAAGACTCCCTATGAACTGCTAAATGGGAAAAAGCAAGACGTCTCCTTCTTCCGGGTGTTTGGATGCAAATGCTACATCTACAAGAAACGCCATCACCTAGGGAAGTTTCAAATACGTTGTGATATTGGTTTTCTTTTGGGTTATTCATTAAAGTCCAAAGCATATCGAGTATTCAATCATGCCACTGGCGTGGTAGAAGAAACATATGATGTGGAATTTGATGAGACTAATGGCTCCCAAGGAGCACTTGAGAATCTTGATGATGTAGGTGATGAGCCACTTAGGGAAGCAATGAAGAACATGCCAATTAAAGCTATCAAACCAAAAGAAGATGAAGAAGAGGTGCAAAACATGGACAGACCTTCTTCATCAAACGTACCACAAGATGATGAAAAAGATGAGAGGCATGCAAATGAAGATACATTTGTCTCTCATGAACAAGCAAGGGTACAAGCTGTGGGGACAGATATCCCCCGGGTCCACTGGAAGGATAAAAGACCTCACGAAAGACCCAAAGGCCCAATAAATAATAAGGTCATCCCTTCGTGGGCCTGGAGGAGAACGACCAGTGAAGCAGATTGACGTAAGGCCGGATCGGTGTGAGCCCAGACGGCCCGATGACTTCGAGCAAGTAATCACAACAGTGACCCGACCTTCCCGCGCTGGAACCCCGTACAACGGAACCAAGCGAGGATGGGTCGGCAGAATTATAGGAGGATAGATTCGATTGTTTCACTATCATTTAGGCGCATGCTATTATCATATCCACATGTAATGCCCCACGGTCGAATATATAAGGCCTAGGGGGCACCCCTTCAAAAGGATCGATCTCATTACCCCGCCATCTACCCCAGCTCTCTACGTCCATTGCACTAGAGAATTCCCTTGTAATCCGCCACATAAAACACTCCCGCCAGGACGTAGGGTGTTACGCATCTCTAAGCGGCCCGAACCTGTACATCGTTGTTCGCAATTTCTCGTGCGTCCTGCACGAACCATCGAGCTACAGTCGATAACACCGTCCTACTCCTAAAAAACACCTTGAGGGGCAACCCCGGGTGTGCGGTCGGACCCAAAACACCGACAGCTGGCGCGCCCGGTAGGGGGTGTGTCGCCGATCTAAGCTAGCTCAATGGTCCTCCGCCCCGGATCCGTGTTCTGCTTCGGAACTATCTCATCTGTAGCAGACGAGGAAGGAACTCTACATCGCATCGCAGATCCGCCAATAAGGAAGTCTCCTCCAACAACCTCCGAGAATATCGGGGTAAGGCAGGGAAAAGCGCAACCTCCAGCGCTCCGAAAAAGATCGCCTTCAGCAAGCCAGGGGCCGAGTGCCCGCTAACCCGGAGGACTCCACTGTCTACCTCTCCGACGAAAGAATGGACACAAATCGCAAGGAAGAAGGAAACAAATAGGAAGCAAGTTGTTCTTTCTGTACCTCTGCCCTCAAAGGAGAACAGAAAGAAGATCGCCATGACAGCTGCGCCATTGTACCCCGACGTCCTCTTCATCGGGAGAGTGGAGTCGCCTCCCGTCTTCGACGACGAACCGACTGCACCCGGAGAGGAACCTCGTCAGCGGGAATCTCGCCGACGAAGGAACCGACGCCAAAATGTCCGAAGACATCACGAGGCTGGAGAGCAGGACCCAGAGCAGTCTGTCTCGCGAGACGAGGTCTCAGAGATAGGAGAAACTCCGGAGGAACATGTCTTCAGGGAACGAAGGAATTCCCGACGGCGTGATCGCCGACGGGCTCAGGAACAAGCCGAGCAGGAGGCAAGGCAACGTCGGGAAAATCCACTCTTCGGGCGCAACCTGAACCCTGACTTCGCCCGAGCCATGAACACGCCGAGTGAAATCGGAGGAGTGCTGGCTCGGATAGCTGATGGGCTCCCTCGGACTCCCGACGCCGAGGGCTATCGGTGGCTGTTCATTCAGGCAGCCAATCACCTTCTACCTCTCGCACACCCGCCGAACGATCTACGACACGCCATCAACAGTCGCCGGGACGCGCGAAGCTCCATCAACGCCTCGCGAGAACGACAACACGAGAACGAGATCCGCCGCCGGGAAGAGTACGACAGGGACCATGACATCCCAGCCCGGAGTCAGGCCACCAGGACTAAGTCGGCAACGGCTTCGACTGGCGGTACCACCCGGGGATGGTCGAGGCACCACGACAACCACTCTCCTCCTCGGGACAGACATCATCCCCGACGACAAGAAGACACATGTGGAGTGTCAGCAGTTACTCCACGCCTCAGGGCCATTCAATGGCCTCCTAACTTCAAGGTATCCAATGTCGACAAATATGAACCTAAGCAGGATCCAGGAGGCTGGCTGGCCGTCTACACCATCGCTGCTCGAGCTGCCGGGGCGACCGAGGACGTAATGACTGCATACTTACCCATTGTCCTCGGGCAAGACGCGCTGCAATGGCTAAGACATCTACCCCGACACTGCATCGACGACTAGGGCGACTTCAGTCGACGCTTCACCGCCAACTTTCAGTCCCTCTCCGACAAACCGGCGCAACCATGGGACCTCAAATCCATCAAGCGCCGGGGGGATGAAACTCTCCGGTCATAGCTCAAAAGGTTCCAGACCATGAGAAATTGTATCCCCGAGGTCGTGGAGGCAGCAGTGATTGAGGACTTCTACAGAGGATCCAACGACTCGGCCTTCGTCCGCACCATACTACAGAAGGCGCCGACTACATCCAAGCAACTGTTCCGGGAAGCCGACCTCTACATCACCGCCGACGAGCGAGCTCAGGACCTCATCGGAGGAGCGAAGCCTGCACCAGCAGCACCACGACGCGATACGAACCAACAACCCGACAAACACTGGGAGAAGAGGCCTCGCGAAGAAGTTCACGCCGCCGGACCACCCGCCTCTCGCGCCCGGGGAGGACCTCGTGGAGGCAAACGCACGTTGGACGACATCCTCGACGCCCAGTGCCTGTACCACAAGGACATGCGCCACACCCTTCGGAACTGCAGAGACTTCAAGCACTCCGTCGGGCACGGCCGACCCTTCCAACCTCTACCTCCTCCTCCGCTGCGGGGAGGACCAGGAGAACCGCGACAACCCCAGCAACAGGAGGAGGGAGGAGGTGGAGCCTTCTCGCGCATCGACAGAGAGGTCAACGTCATCTTCGGCGGACACGGATCGCAGGAGAACATAAGACAACAAAAGCTCAACGATCGCCAAATACTGGTGGCGACCACTGGTCCTCCCGCTCCGTACCGATGGTCGGAGCACCCAATCACCTTCACCCGGGCAGATCAGTGGCTCAACTTCGACCACTCAGGCAAATACCCGCTCCTCGTCGATCCGGTGATCCGAGAGAGCAGGGTGAAGAAGGTATTAGTGGACGGGGGGAGCAGCATCAACGTCACCTTCCCCCGGACACTCCAAGGCTTGGGAGTTCACCTCAAAGAGCTCCACGAGTCAGATACACCCTTCTTCGGCATTGTGCCGACTGAAGGAGAATACCCGCTGGGCCACATCTACATGTCGGTCACCTTTGGAACCCCGGAGAACTACAGAACCGAGTTCCTAAGGTTCGAAGTGGCAAACTTGGACTGCGGGTACAACGCCATCATCGGGAGGCCTAGATTGGCGAAGTTCATGGCCATTCCACATTACACATACATGATATTGAAGATGCCAGGACCGCAAGGGATCATAACTGTGCGCGCTGACTTCCAAGGCGCCGCGGAATGTTTCCGAGTGGCCATCCAGGCGGCCCTCACCACCAAACCATCGGCGACTTCTTCTGTGCAGGCAAACTCTAAGCCTGAGGAAGACCTTGCAGTGCCTGTGAGTGAAGCTCAAACCGCGACTTCTATGCGGCCGACTGAAGAAACTAAAAGGATCAACCTCGGGTTCGCTGATGAACGCAAGACCGCCATCATCAGCTCCAGCCTGGACAACAAATAGGAAAGCGCGCTCGTCCAGTTTCTGCAAGATAACCGAGACGTATTCGCATGGCAACCTGCGGATATGTCGGGAGTCCTGAGAGAACAGGCCGAGCACAAACTGAAGGTCTACCCCCAGGCGAGGCCTATTCGACAAAAGTTACATCGTTTTACGCTCGACAAAAGAGAGGCCATTCGCGTTGAGCTAGCTCGCTTGGTCGCGGCTGGATTTATTAGAGAGGTGTTACACCCGAGTGGTTAGCCAACCCTGTTCTTGTACTCAAAAAGAATAAAGTGGATTGGCGCATGTGCGTCGACTATACGGATCTCAAAAAACACTGTCCAAAGGATCCCTTCGGGCTCCCTAGGATAGATCAGGTGGTAGATTCCACCGCTGGATGTTCTGTGCTGTCCTTCTTGGATTGCTACTCTGGGTATCACCAGATTAGCCTGGCGAAAGAAGACGAGGAAAAAACAGCGTTCATCACTTCATTCGGTGCTTTCTGCTATACCTCCATGCCGTTCGGTCTCAAAAATGCCGGAGCGACTTATCAGAACAGAAAATTCAGAACAGAAAATTCAAACATGCTTAGCCGATCACTGGGGCAAGCGTGTGGAAGCTTATGTGGATGATGTGGTAATCAAAACAGAAAATTCAGAAAATTTCATTGAAGATCTACAGCTGGTTTTCAACAGTCTACGGCGATATCGATGGAAGCTTAATCCCGAAAAATGTGTCTTCGGGGTACTAGCAGGAAAGTTACTCGGGTTTATTGTCAGCCACCGGGGAATTGAAGCTAATCCAGAGAAGATCGAAGCCATCATGAAGATGGAGGCACCGCGATCACAAAAGAAGGTTCAAAGACTTACCGGATGTATGGCAGCCCTGAGCAGATTCATATCCAGGCTGGGAGAAAAAGGCTTACCATTTTATAAGTTACTCAAGAAGGTGGACAAGTTTCAGTGGACTTTAGAAGCACAGGAAGCCCTAGACGCACTGAAAAAGTTCTTGACAACACCACCAGTGCTGAAACCGCCACGACAGGCCACGTCGACTCAACCAGCTGAAGATTTGCTGCTATATATCTCTTGCACGACTCACGTGGTGAGCACCGCGTTGGTAGTCGAGCGAGCATAGGAAGGACATGCCTACCCAGTGCAATATCCTGTTTATTTCATCAGTGAAGTTCTGGGTCCCTCGAAGAAAAAATATCCTCAAGTTCAGAAGCTATTATATGCAGTACTTCTAACTGCACGCAAACTACGTCACTACTTCGACGACCACAAAGTCATAGTAGTCACTAGTTTTCTGATAGGGGATATTCTTCACAACAAAGAAGCCATTGGCAGAATAGCCAAGTGGGCTTGCGAGCTGGGATCTCATGACATTGAATTTCGACCTCGCATTGCCATCAAAACTCAAGCACTGGTTGATTTCGTATCAGAATGGACTGAACAACAAGTACCAGATAACCCAGAAACTGCAGAAGTATGGCGAATGTATTTTGATGGCTCGCTAAAGCTGCAGGGAGCAGGCGCGGGGATCCTCTTTACCGCACCTGGAGGCGAGCACCTCAGATATGCCCTCCAGTTGTTATTTCCAGCCTCTAACAATGCAGCCGAATATGAAGCTCTGATTCATGGACTGAACATTGCTATATCACTGGGCGTCAAGAGACTGATGGTATACGGAGATTCTCTGGTAGTCATAAGCCAGATAAACAAAGAATGGGATTGTTCGAGCGATTCAATGGGAAAATATTGCGCCGTCGTCCGGAAACTAGAAGATAAATTTGAAGGTCTGGAATTTCACCATGTAGAGAGAGATCGAAACACGGCAGCTGATGTATTGTCCAAGCTAGGATCCAGTCGAACTCAGGTCCCACTTGGAGTCTTCGTACAAGAGATACCATACCCAAGCATCTCACTGGATCAGGCAGAAGAATGTAATACCTTGAGCTAGCTAGAGTCAGATTCCGACGACTGGAGGAAGCCGATCATCAGATATATAAAGAATGAAGAGGAACCAGATGACAAAAATGCAGCCGAGCGCATCGCTAGACAATCAGCTCACTACACGCTCATTGGGGAAACACTATACAGAAGAGGCGCATCGAGTGTCCTCATGAAGTGCATCCTCTCATCTACCAGGAAGCAACTTCTGGATGAGGTCCATGCTGGGCAATGTGGAATACACGCAGCGTCCAAGACGCTAGTCGGGAAAGTCTTCAGGTCGGGATTCTATTGACTAACAACAAAAAGTGATGTAGCCGAGTTAGTTCAGAGGTGCGAAGCCTGCCAGTACTTGTCAAAACAACAACATCTACCAGCGCAGCAATTGCAGACCATACCAGTAACTTGGTCGTTCGCATGCTGGGGACTGGATATGATTGGACCTTTCAAGAAAGCTCAAGGAGGATACACTCATATACTGGTAGCAATCGACAAATTTACTAAATGGATAGAGTTCTGTCGGGGACCATAATTAGGGGTACCCTCAAGACGCCTAATTCTCAGCTGGTAACCCCCATCAGCATAAAGCTGCAAAGGCCTGATGGGCACGATTAAGTCAGGGATCAGTCCACACGAGTGACTCGATCACGCTTCACCCGAGCCTAGCCTCGGCCGAAGGCAGCCGACCTCGAGAGACTTCCGTCTCGCCCGAGGCCCCCTTTTTATGGCGGACACATCACCGGCTTGCCCAAGGCCTTGGCTTCGCTCAGAAGCAACCTTGACTAAATCACCACACCGACTGACCAAATTGCAGGGGCATTTAACGCAAAGGTGGCCTGACACCTCTATCCTGACACGCGCCCCCGGCAGAGCCGAGGTGACCGCCGTCACTCCACCGCTCCACTGGCCAGTCTGACAGAAGGACAGCGCCGCCTGCGCCACTCCGACTGCAGTGCCACTCGACAGAGTGAGTCTGACAGGCAATTAGGCCTTGCCAAAGGCGCCACGGCGAACTCTGCTCCGCCCGACCCCAGGGCTCGGACTCGGGCTAAGACCCGGAAGACGGCGAACTCCGCTCCGCCCGACCCCAGGGCTCGGACTCGGGCTAAGACCCGGAAGACGGCGAACTCCGCTCCGCCCGACCCCAGGGCTCGGACTCGGGCTAAGACCCGGAAGACGGCGAACTCCGCTCCGCCCGACCCCAGGGCTCGGACTCGGGCTAAGACCCGGAAGACGGCGAACTCCGCTCCGCCCGACCCCAGGGCTCGGACTCGGGCTAAGACCCGGAAGACGGCGAACTCCGCTCCGCCCGACCCCAGGGCTCGGACTCAGGCTAAGACCCGGAAGACGACGAAACTCCGCCTCGCCCGACCCCAGGGCTCGGACTCCGCCCTGGCCTCGGCCGGACGACTTCCGCCTCGCCCGACCCCCTGGCTCGGGCTCGGCCACGGCAACTGAAGGCAAGACTCAACCTCGGCTTCGGAGGAAACCCCACGTCGCCCTGCCTAGAGCACAGACCGCCACGTCAACAGGAAACGTCATCATCACCCTACCCCGAATCGACTCGGGTCACGGAGAACAAGACCGGCGTCTCGTCCGGCCAGCTCCGCCAGAGGGGCAATGATGGCGCTCCACGAGCTCTATGACGACGGCGGCCCCCAGCTCTCTTACGGCAGCAGGACAACGTCAGCAGGGACTCGACCGCTCCAACAGCTGTCCCTCCATCAGGCTCCGCCGCACCACCGATAGCCACGACATCACGCCAGCAGGATGCCCAGATCTCTCCGGCTGCCACATCGGCATGTACCTAGGGCACTAGCTCTCCCTCCGCTAGACACGTAGCACTCTGCTACATCCCCATTGTACACCTGGGTCCTCTCCTTACGACTATAAAAGGAAGGACCAGGGCCTTCTCAGAGAAGGTTGGCCGCGCGGGACCAAGGACGGGACAGGCGCTCTCTTGGGGCCGCTCGCTTCCCTCACCCGCGTGGACGCTTGTAACCCCCCTACTGCAAGCGCACCTGACCTGGGCGCGGGACGAACACGAAGGCCGCGGGACTTCCACCTCTCTCACGCTCGGCTCCGGCCGCCTCGCCTCTCCCCCCTCCGCGCTCGCCCACGCGCTCGACCCATCTGGGCTGGGGCACGCAGCACACTCACTCGTCGGCTTAGGGACCCCCCTGTCTCGAAACGCCGACAGTTGGCGCGCCAGGTAGGGGGCTGCTGCGTGCTGACGAATAGCTCCCCGTCAAGCTCCAGATGGGCAGTCTCCAGCAACCTCTCCGGCCTGGGACGGTGCTTCGTTTCGGGGCTCTCGAGTTCATGTCCTTCGACGGCAGCTACGACATGATACTTCTTCCACCGCCGTGCGACCACGACAATGGCGGCCGACAACCCGCCCGCCGGCGGCGGAATCAACGACGTCTACCCCGCATGGTGGAAAAGCAACATTCGGGCTCGCTCCGTTCTCTCCCCCGCCAACGGAGGAGGAGGCGGGGCCGTCAAGGCCAGACGGGAGGCCGCGCTTCGCCGGCCGTCGAGCGAATCGACGCCCCCGACGCCCCGACGGAAGGCACGCCGGACATCGACCTCGCGTTCAAGACGGAGGCAAGCGCCGTCCCCCCGCGGCACGATGACCCCGAGCAAGAAGACGACGCCGGCGCGCTCGCGGAAAGCCTGCAGGACGTCGCCCTCGAACCAGAGATGACGGCGCAACCAGACCCCGATGTGACTACGTCGCTCCTCGTCGACCAAAAGGTAACGACTAACTCCCATCTTGCGTCATTTCGACTCGGCCTCAACCCGCCAAACGACCTCGTTTTGGCGGGCGCCCTCATTGAGGCGAGTGCAACCCCACTGAGGTTCTGTATGCGATCGCCTTGGGACCGACTGACGGACGTCTCGACCTACGGGCCCTCTGGGTCCGAGGAAGATGACGATCCCAGCATCGGTTGGGATTTCTCCGGACTTGGCAACCCCAGTGCCGTGCGGGACTTCATGGCCGCATGTGACTACTGTCTGTCCGACTGTTCCGATGCAAGCCGCAGCCTTGGCGACGAGAGCTGCGGCCCAAGCCGCGAATGTTTCCACATCGAGCTAGGGAATCCCACCGAAGGCAACCATCTTGGCATGCCGGAGGATGGTGATCTCCCTAGGCCGGTGCCTCGCGCCGACATCCCACGGGAGCTAGCTGTGGTCCCCGCTCCGGCGGGGGGTTACGACCCACAACTCGAGCAAGTCCGCGAGGCGCAGGCCAGGCTCAACGAGGGAACGGGAGCGCTTGAGCCGATCCGTCGGGACGTCGGACAGGCATGGGTGGGCCAACCCCTGGCCGGAGAAATACGTCATCTGCCCCAAGGTCTCCAGCACCGCGTCGCCAACGACGTCAGGATCAGGCCACCGCCCGCATCCAGCGGGGTCGGTCAGAACCTGGCAACCGCAGCAATGCTCATCCGCGCGATGCCGGAGCCGTCAACCACCGAGGGTCGGCGGATCCAGGGAGAACTCAAGAATCTCCTGGAAGGCGCCGCGGCCCGGCGGGCCGAGAGCACTGCATCCCGAAGGCAAGGATATCCCTCGGAACCTCATGCCGCGACTTCCCGATTCATGCGGGAAGCCTCGGTCTACACCGGGCGCACGCGCAACACCGCGCCTGCGGCCCCGGGCCACCTCGGCAATGAGCACCATCGACGCGACCGTCGGGCTCACCTCGACGAAAGGGTGCGCCGAGGCTATCACCCCAGGCGTGGGGGACGTTACGACAGCGGGGAGGATCGGAGTCCTTCGCCCGAACCACCCGGTCCGCAGGCTTTCAGTCGGGCCATCCGACGGGCGCCATTCCCGACCCGGTTCCGACCCCCGACTACTATCGTAAAGTACTCGGGGGAAACGAGACCAGAGCTGTGGCTCGCGGACTACCGCCTTGCCTGCCAACTGGGTGGAACGGACGACGACAACCTCATCATCCGCAACCTCCCCCTGTTCCTCTCCGACACTGCCCGTGCCTGGTTGGAGCACCTGCCTCCGGGGCAGATTTCCAACTGGGACGACTTGGTCCAAGCCTTCGCTGGCAATTTCCAGGGCACATACGTGCGCCCCGGGAATTCCTGGGACCTTCGAAGCTGCCGGCAACAGCCGGGGGAGTCGCTCCGGGACTACATCCGGCGATTCTCGAAGCAGCGCACCGAGCTGCCCAACATCACCGACTCGGATGTCATCGGCGCGTTCCTCGCCGACACCACTTGCCGCGACCTGGTGAGCAAGCTGGGTCGCAAAACCCCCACCAGGGCGAGCGAGCTGATGGACATCGCCACCAAGTTCGCCTCCGGCCAGGAGGCGGTCGAGGCTATCTTCCGAAAGGACAAGCAGCCCCAGGGCCGCCCGTCGGAAGAAGCTCCCGAGACGTCTGCTCCGCGCGGCGCCAAGAAGAAAGGCAAGAAGAAGTCGCAATCGAAACGCGACGCCGCAGACGCGGACCTTGTCGCCGCCGCCGAGTATAAGAACCCTCGGAAGCCCCCCGGAGGTGCAAACCTCTTCGACAAGATGCTCAAGGAGCCGTGCCCCTACCATCAGGGGCCCGTCAAGCACACCCTCGAGGAGTGTGTTATGCTTCGGCGTCATTTCCACAGGGCCGGGCCACCCGCCGAGGGTGGCAGGGCCCGCGACGACGACAAGAACGAAGATCACCAAGCAGGAGAATTCCCCGAGGTCCGCGACTGCTTCATGATCTACGGAGGGCATGCGGCGAATGCCTCGGCTCGGCACCGCAAGCAAGAGCGCCGGGAGGTCTGCTCGGTGAAGGTGGCGGCGCCAGTCTACCTAGACTGGTCCGACAAGCCCATCACTTTCGACCGAGCCGACCACCCCGACCATGTGCCGAGCCCGAGGAAATACCCGCTCGTCGTCGACCCCGTTGTCGGCGATGTCAGGCTCACCAAGGTCCTGATGGACGGGGGCAGCTGCCTCAACATCATCTACGCCGAGACCCTCAAGCTCCTGCGCGTCGATCCGTCCACCGTCCGAGCAGGCGCTGCGCCCTTCCACGGGATCATCCCTGGGAAGCGCGTCCAGCCCCTCGGGCGACTCGACCTCCCAGTCTGCTTCGGGACACCCTCCAACTTCCGAAGGGAGACCCTGACGTTCGAAGTGGTCGGGTTCCGAGGAACCTACCACGCCGTGTTAGGGAGGCCATGCTACGCGAAGTTCATGGCCGTCCCCAACTACACCTACCTGAAGCTCAAGATGCCGGGCCCCAACGGGGTCATCACCGTCGGCCCCACGTACAAACACGCGTTCGAATGCGACGTGGAGTGCGTGGAGTACGCCGAGGCCCTCGTCGAGTCCGAGGCCCTCATCGCCGACCTGGAGAACCTCTCCAAGGAGGTCCCAGACGTGAAGCGCCATGCCGGCAGCTTCGAGCCAGCGGAGACGGTCAAGGCCGTCCCCCTCGGCCCCAGCGGCGACACCACCAAGCAGATCCGGATCGGTTCCGGGCTCGACCCCAAATAGGAAGCAGTGCTCGTCGACTTTCTCCGCGCAAACGCCGACGTCTTTGCGTGGAGTCCCTCGGACATGCCCGGCATACCGAGGGATGTCGCCGAGCACTCGCTGGATATTCGGGCCGGAGCCCGACCCGTCATACAGCCTCTGCGCCGATTCGACGAGGAGAAGCGCAGAGCGATTGGCGAAGAGATCCACAAGCTAATGGCGGCAGGGTTCATCAAAGAGGTATTCCATCCCGAATGGCTTGCCAACCCTGTGCTTGTGAGGAAGAAAGGGGGGAAATGGCGGATGTGTGTAGACTACACTGGTCTCAACAAAGCATGTCCGAAGGTTCCCTACCCTCTGCCTCGCATCGACCAAATCGTGGATTCCACTGCTGGGTGCGAAACCCTGTCCTTCCTCGATGCCTACTCGGGGTATCACCAGATCCGGATGAAAGAGTCCGACCAGCTCGCGACTTCTTTCATCACGCCGTTCGGCATGTACTGCTACGTCACCATGCCGTTCGGCCTGAGGAATGCAGGCGCGACGTACCAGCGGTGCATGAACCATGTGTTCGGCGAACACATCGGTCGCACAGTCGAGGCCTACGTCAATGACATCGTAGTCAAGACACGGAAGGCTCCCAACCTCCTCTCCGACCTTGAAGTGACATTCCGGTGTCTCAAGGCGAAAGGAGTCAAGCTTAATCCTGAGAAGTGTGTCTTCGGGGTGCCCCGAGGCATGCTCCTAGGGTTCATCGTCTTTGAGCGAGGCATCGAGGCCAACCTGGAGAAGATCGCGGCCATCACCAGCATGGGGCCCATCAAGGACTTAAAAGGGGTACAGAGGGTCATGGGATGCCTCGCGGCCCTGAGCCACTTCATCTCACGCCTCGGCGAAAGAGGCCTGCCCCTGTACCGCCTTTTAAGGAAAGCCGAGTGTTTCGTTTGGACCCCTGAGGCCGAGGAAGCCCTCGGCAACCTAAAGGCGCTCCTTACAAAGGCGCCAGTCTTGGTGCCACCGGCGGACGGAGAAACCCTCTTGGTCTACGTCGCCGCGACCACTCAGGTGGTTAGCGCCGCGATTGTGGTCGAAAGGCAGGAGGAAGGGCATACATTGCCCGTTCAGAGGCCGGTTTACTTCATCAGCGAAGTGCTGCCCGAGACTAAGATCCGCTACCCACAAGTTCAAAAGCTGCTGTATGCTGTGATCCTGACGAGGCGGAAGCTACGACACTACTTCGAGTCCCATCCGGTGACTGTGGTGTCATCCTTCCCCCTGGGGGAGATCATCCAGTGCCGAGAGGCCTCGGGAAGGATCGCAAAGCGGGCAGTGGAGATCATGGGCGAAACGATCTCGTTCGCCCCTCGGAAGGCCATCAAGTCCCAAGTGTTGGCGGATTTCGTGGCTGAATGGGTCGATACCCAACTACCAACGACTCCGATCCAACCGGAGCTCTGGACCATGTTTTTCGACGGGTCGCTGATGAAGACGGGGGCCGGTGCGGGCCTGCTCTTCATCTCGCCCCTCGGAAAGCACTTGCGCTACGTGCTGCGCCTCCACTTCCCGGCGTCCAACAATGTGGCCGAGTACGAAGCTCTGGTCAACGGATCGCGGATCGCCATCAAGCTAGGGGTCAGACGCCTCGACGCCCGCGGTGATTCGCAGCTCGACCAAGTCATGAAGAACTCCCACTGCCGCGACCCGAAGATGGAGGCCTACTGCGACGAGGTTCGGCGCCTGGAAGACAAGTTCTTCGGGCTCGAGCTCAACCATATCGCTCGGCGCTACAACGAAACCGCAGACGAGCTGGCGAAGATAGCCTCGGGGCGAACGACAGTCCCCCCGGACGTCTTCTCCCGGGATCTGCATCAACCCTCCGTCAAGCTCGACGACACGCCCGAGGTATCCTCGGCTCAGCCCGAGGTACCCTCGGCTCAGCCCGAGGTACCCTCGGCTCAGCCCGAGGTACCCTCGGTTCAGCCCGAGGCACCCTCGGCCCAGCCCGAGGTACTCTCGGCCCCCGAGGGCGGGGCATTGAACGTCGAGGAAGGGCAGAGCGGGGCCACGCCAGACCAGGATTGGCAGGCCCCGTACCTGCAATATCTCCGTCGAGGAGAGCTACCCCTCGACCAAGTCGAGGCTCGGCGGGTAGCGCGACGCGCCAAGTCATTCGTCTTGCTGGGCGACGAAGAGGAGATCTACCATCGCAGCCCCTCGGGCATCCTCCAGCGATGCATCTCCATCGCCGAAGGTCGGGAACTGCTGCAAGAAGTACACTCGGGGGCTTGCGGCCACCACGCAGCACCCCGAGCCCTTGTTGGAAATGCTTTCCGGCAAGGCTTCTACTGGCCAACGGCGGTGGCTGACGCCACTAGAATTGTCCGCACCTGCGAAGGGTGCCAATTCTATGCGAAGCGGACACACCTGCCCGCTCAGGCTCTGCAGACAATACCCATCACCTGGCCCTTCGCTGTATGGGGTCTGGACCTCGTCGGTCCCTTGCAAAAGGCGCCCGGGGGCTACACGCACCTGCTGGTCGCCATCGACAAATTCTCCAAGTGGATCGAGGTCCGACCTCTGAACAGCATCAGGTCCGAGCAGGCGGTGGCATTCTTCACCAACATCATCCATCGCTTCGGGGTCCCGAACTCCATCATCACCGACAATGGCACCCAGTTCACCGGCAAAAAATTCTTGGATTTTTGCGAGGATCACCATATCCGGGTGGACTGGGCCGCCGTGGCTCATCCCATGTCGAATGGGCAAGTAGAGCGTGCCAACGGCATGATTCTACAAGGGCTCAAGCCTCGGATCTACAACGACCTCAACCAGTTCGGCAGGCGATGGATGAAGGAACTCCCCTCGGTGGTCTGGAGCCTAAGGACGACGCCGAGTCGTGCCACGGGCTTCACGCTGTTTTTCCTGGTCTACGGGGCTGAAGCTATCCTGCCCACTGACCTGGAATACGGCTCCCCAAGGGCGAGGGCCTACACCGAGCAAAGCAACCAAGCCAGCCGAGAGGAATCGCTAGACCAGTTGGAGGAAGCTCGGGACAGGGCCTTACTACACTCGGCGTGGTACCAACAGTCCCTGCGACGTTACCACGCCCGAGGGGTCCGGTCCCGAGAACTCCAGGTGGGCGACCTGGTGCTTCGGCTGCGACAAGACGCCCGAGGGAGGCACAAGCTCACGCCCCCCTGGGAAGGGCCGTTCGTCATCGCCAAAGTTCTGAAGCCCGGAACATACAAGCTGGCCAACAGTCAAGGCGAGATCTACGGCAACGCTTGGAACATCAAACAGCTACGTCGCTTCTACCCTTAAGATGTTTTCAAGTTGTTCACATACCTCGCACCTACGCAAAGTTTAGTTGTCAAGGAAGGGTCGGCCTAGCCTCGGCAAAGCCCGACCCTCCCTCGGGGGCTAAAAGGGGGGAGACCCCCTCTGCGTCGAATTTTTTCCTCGAAAAAGGACCTCTTTTTAGCAGGATTTCTTCCGTGCTTCTTGACTACTTTGGAAAGCGGATCCTGGAAACGACGAGGTACACGTAAGCAGCCAAGGCTGACCGAGCCGAGGGACTCCTACGCCTCCGGGATACGGATACCTCACTCGTCCCCTTCTGCGATAAGTAACTTGCGCTCGGATAAAGCGACTCCGTAGACCGAACGAGTCATCACGTTCGGAAGCTCTCCTGCCGAAGCAGTCCTTCAAGCTTTCTCGACTAAATCGGGGACAGGGCCTCATGGACGGGTGAAAGTACGCGTAAGCGGCAAGGCCGACCGAGCCGAGGGATTCCCACGCCTCTGGGATACGGATACCTCACTCGTCCCTTCCGCGAAAAGCAACTCTCGCTCACACAAACATCCCTATTACCGACAGAGTCCAGATGCTCGAAACAAGAGGGAAAAAGGACGCAGCTTCGCAAGCGCGGCGAGGGCGTGTTCTTCTGGCCTCGGCGGCCGCAGAAAGCGCACGCTACAAGATGATCTGATCCTGCAGGCTCGGGTCTTCACGCCGAAGGGAGCCGTAGCACCCTCGGCATCGACGACGTCTACAGCAAAGCCCGACCCAGCCTCGGGCGGCGCCGAGGTCCAGGGGCTCCTCCAGGAATCCGGCCCGAGCAGGCGGCTCAACCGGTTACCCCTGGGGCCTCGGGCAACCGGCTTCCAAGGGCGCTAGCCCGATCCGAGGCCTCGACTGACCGACTTGGGCGTCGGCACCGCTGACGGGCGACACGGCTAGGCTCCGGCCGACCAGGTTCCCCATTCTCGAGCCAACTCCGCCTCTGTTCATACTGATATCGCTACCCCCGGCCTCGATCCACCAAAGGGCGGCCGAGGGGTCCCTTCAACTAAGCTAGAGGAGCCTCACGTAACAAGGACGAACGGGCCGAGGGATTCCTACGCCTCCGGGATACGGATACCTCACCCGTCACCTTGACACGGGGCAACTCATGCTTGGTAAAGCGGTTTAGATAATAAAACAGACGAGACTTAGTGCTTGGAAATGAGGAAAAAACACGGCTCCGTGCCAAAATTACATACACGTTCAGGCCTCGACAGCCACAATGAACGAACTCACTGGCATTCGAAGTGCCATTACAAACGGAACTCCGGTTCCCCCTCCGCAGGTACGAACAACCCCACTCCGAGGGGGAAGGCCTGCGGAGCAACGGAAGACCGACGAACGGCGCGCCGTCACCTGCTCCAGCAGTGGCGACGACGGCGACTTCTGCTCCGGGGGGCCGAACAGCGGCAACGCTGACCTCAGGGTGGATGCCGCTGTCAGGAGGCCCCCGCCCGTGCCAAAACTCGTGAGGCAAGGACGGGCAGAAGGCCGTAGAAGATGGAGGTCAGCCCGTGGCCGGTCCCGGCCGCCGTGCCGGCGGAAGAACCTCTTCCGGCTGCCGTGGCAGACGCCGACGCCGCAAGGGGCCCCGAAGCCACTCGCGGCTGAAGACCAGGCACGCTGCAGCTGCCGGACGCCACGGGCAACGCCCGCTTCTCCCCCCATCACTGAGTGAAGGAGCGGGCCACTGCCCACGCAGGGGCCGACCCCAACTCGGCACTCTCCCCTCCCCAGCCTTGGTGATGAAAATCCTTGAGGCTGAGGAAGGGGCAGAGGCCGCAGCCCGGCTCGCTTTCCCCCACCATCAAGCTGGAGGTCGCCATCTCGGGTGACCGCCGGTGAAGGGGTGCGACCGGGCTGCGTGATGAAAATCCTTGAAGCCGAACGATGGCTGAGAGGTACCAACTCCCATGGAGTTGCGTTCCTCCAACGAGGAGGCGGAAAGGCGGCGGATATCCCCCATCCGGGGGCTTGGAAGACGGGAAGACCCGGCGCTTAAGGGAGGAAGAAGACATGGTCGCCTTACGAAAGGAGCCTCCCTCCTTTTAAAGGCAACTCCCCCTACGTGCGCCCCCAGGCGCCGCGGGCCGAGTCTTCTCCAACACGCTCCAAGGCCCTCCCCTGCGACTCGGGGGCTGGGTCCCGCATGTCATGCAAGCCGGCTCAGGGCAGAAGAAGCCAAACCGCCGCGCATGGTGCGCACGACCGTCCAGCGGTTACAGGCGACCCCCCATTTCCGCCCAGACCAACGGGCAGAAGGGGCGAGCAGCCATGCAGGCGGCATGCAACCGCGCCAGATGGACGCGCTTCTCCAACTTCTGACACGCCAGCCTGGGGCCCAGGCCCACGCGTCGAGCAACTGGCACGCCAGTTGCTGCATGCAAGCAACCGCACCGCCACTTGTGCCACCGTCGCGCCTCTTCGGTTGCGAAGCCTATGCCACGACTCGAGGCGACCCAACAGCGCCAGACTGGCGCGTCGGTCAAAGCGACCGAAAGTGGGCCGGCAGTAATAGCGGTGGCAGGCGGGCGGGCGCAGCGGTCACGTCGTCAGCCAGGCTCACGTCCCATCCTGAGAGAGCAAGAGAGCCTCCTCTCACGGCGTGAAGACGGTGCACCCGTGACCCGTTCCTCGAATGGATCACCTACGCGCAACGGCCGCCCCGCCAACCACTCGCCCCGTCGCATTAACTCCGTGGCGGGACACGCGGCGCTTCTGGCGGGAGGAGCGCGCGACGCTTCACCTTCGCCTTAATAACCGCGTCAGAAAAGGTACGCCACGTCGTCTGATTTCGTATCCTTTTCCGTTTTCCTCTTTCTCTATCTCTTGCAACAGGGACCGGGGAAGGGGGATACCCCGAGAGGGATCCTTCTCCGCGAAGGAACCGGGCTCCGCGCCCCCCATTACTGATCAGGGGTTCGAAGGCTGGCCCCCCGAGGGTTCAACAGCCGCCTCAGATCGCGTGGGCCCGACACCCACTACTGGTCAGGGGTTCGAAGGCCAGCCCCCCGAAGGGCTCCACGGCCGCCTCAGGCTACTCGGGCTCCGCGCCCATTACTGATCAGGGGTTCGAAGGCTGGCCCCCGAAGGGTTCACAGTCGCCTCAGACACCGAGCGAGGGATGACCAGGGGTACGTTCGATACATAACCGAGGCTCGGGCTGCGCTCCCGAGGTACCCTAGGACATATCCGAGACCAGCGGGAACGATCTTGTAACGGAATCCCATCGGAGGGAGGCATCGAGCCCTCGGACCCCGTCGCCAGGGGACCGGGTCCGGCAAGTCACCCGCAGGTACTTTTGGGCGTGCCTCTGGGCTCCTAGCCGACCCCCAACGAACGGGGCACGGACGTCCACTCGGATTACCCGCTTGCAGCTCACCGGAGACACCATGTTCGGTGCCCATCGAGGGTAACATGGCGCACTCCCCCCCTCCTCCTTGCGGAAAGGCGACGTAGGGGCGTATGTAAAAAGCCGAGTCTGTCCCTGATCGTCCTCTCGCCCTGTGCAGAGGCTCGGGGGCTGCTCTCGCAAAAACCGGCTCCGGCCAAATCGTTGACAGCGTCAACATACCAGCCCGAGAGCTTGGGCCCCGACCGTGCACCCGGGCTACGGCCAGTTCGCATGAGGGAACGACCAGACCAGCCGAAGCGTTAAGCGAAGTATTAAGACCTCGAAGGAGTGTAACCACTCCTCCGAGGCCTCGGGGGCTACACCCGGCGGGTGCGCTCGCGCGCACCCACCGGAACGAAATGCAACCGAGAAAGGCTGGTCCCCTTGCAAAAAAGTGCGACGAAAGCCTCCAAGCGAGTGCTAACACTCCCTTCGAGGCTCGGGGGCTACTGTCGGGGACCATAATTAGGGGTACCCTCAAGACGCCTAATTCTCAGCTGGTAACCCCCATCAGCATAAAGCTGCAAAGGCCTGATGGGCACGATTAAGTCAGGGATCAGTCCACACGAGTGACTCGATCACGCTTCACCCGAGCCTAGCCTCGGCCGAAGGCAGCCGACCTCGAGAGACTTCCGTCTCGCCCGAGGCCCCCTTTTTATGACGGACACATCACCGGCTTGCCCAAGGCCTTGGCTTCGCTCAGAAGCAACCTTGACTAAATCACCACACCGACTGACCAAATTGCAGGGGCATTTAACGCAAAGGTGGCCTGACACCTCTATCCTGACACGCGCCCCCGGCAGAGCCGAGGTGACCGCCGTCACTCCACCGCTCCACTGGCCAGTCTGACAGAAGGACAGCGCCGCCTGCGCCACTCCGACTGCAGTGCCACTCGACAGAGTGAGTCTGACAGGCAATTAGGCCTTGCCAAAGGCGCCACGGCGAACTCCGCTCCGCCCGACCCCAGGGCTCGGACTCGGGCTAAGACCCGGAAGACGGCGAACTCCGCTCCGCCCGACCCCAGGGCTCGGACTCGGGCTAAGACCCGGAAGACGGCGAACTCCGCTCCGCCCGACCCCAGGGCTCGGACTCGGGCTAAGACCCGGAAGACGGCGAACTCCGCTCCGCCCGACCCCAGGGCTCGGACTCGGGCTAAGACCCGGAAGACGGCGAACTCCGCTCCGCCCGACCCCAGGGCTCGGACTCGGGCTAAGACCCGGAAGACGGCGAACTCCGCTCCGCCCGACCCCAGGGCTCGGACTCAGGCTAAGACCCGGAAGACGACGAAACTCCGCCTCGCCCGACCCCAGGGCTCGGACTCCGCCCTAGCCTCGGCCGGACGACTTCCGCCTCGCCCGACCCCCTGGCTCGGGCTCGGCCACGGCAACTGAAGGCAAGACTCAACCTCGGCTTCGGAGGAAACCCCACGTCGCCCTGCCTAGAGCACAGACCGCCACGTCAACAGGAAACGTCATCATCACCCTACCCCGAATCGACTCGGGTCACGGAGAACAAGACCGGCGTCTCGTCCGGCCAGCTCCGCCAGAGGGGCAATGATGGCGCTCCACGAGCTCTATGACGACGGCGGCCCCCAGCTCTCTTACGGCAGCAGGACAACGTCAGCAGGGACTCGACCGCTCCAACAGCTGTCCCTCCATCAGGCTCCGCCGCACCACCGATAGCCACGACATCACGCCAGCAGGATGCCCAGATCTCTCCGGCTGCCACATCGGCATGTACCTAGGGCACTAGCTCTCCCTCCGCTAGACACGTAGCACTCTGCTACATCCCCATTGTACACCTGGGTCCTCTCCTTACGACTATAAAAGGAAGGACCAGGGCCTTCTCAGAGAAGGTTGGCCGCGCGGGACCAAGGACGGGACAGGCGCTCTCTTGGGGCCGCTCGCTTCCCTCACCCGCGTGGACGCTTGTAACCCCCCTACTGCAAGCGCACCTGACCTGGGCGCGGGACGAACACGAAGGCCGTGGGACTTCCACCTCTCTCACGCTCGGCTCCGGCCGCCTCGCCTCTCCCCCCTCCGCGCTCGCCCACGCGCTCGACCCATCTGGGCTGGGGCACGCAGCACACTCACTCGTCGGCTTAGGGACCCCCCTGTCTCGAAACGCCGACAAGTTCAAACCCATTGATTCTTTAACTTCAGCTAAGGCCGTGGAATTCATACAAGACATAATATTCAGATTCAGGATACCAAATAGTATCATAACTGACCTAGGATCCAATTTCACAAGTTCAAATTCTTCAATTTCTGCGAGCAAAAGAGCATTCAGATCAAATATGCTTCGGTGGCACACCCAAGAGCCAACGGGCAGGTTGAATGAGCTAACGGGATGATATTGGAGGCACTCAGGAAAAAAGTCTTCGATAAAAATGAAAAGTTCACAGGAAAGTGGATAAGGGAGTTGCCCTACATCGTTTGGAGCCTAAGAACTCAACCTAGTCGAGCTCTGCATGGAAATACTCCTTTCTTCATGGTCTACGGGTCAGAGGCAATACTACCTGCTGATCTCAAGTTTGGGGCGCCAAGGTTGATCTTTGAAAGCATAGCAGAAGCCGAGGCTACTAGGCTGGAGGATGTTGATGTACTTGAAGAAGAACGGCTGAACACGGTAATTCAATCAGCACGGTACCAACAAACTCTGAGGCGCTATCACGATAAGACCATGCGACGTCGATCCTTCGTAGTGGGAGACCTCGTCCTCCGCCGAATTCTAACAGGGGAAGGACGGCACAAGTTGTCACCTCTATGGGAAGGACCATTCATAGTAGCAGAGGTCACTCGGCCGGGATCATATCGTCTCACTCAGATGGACGGCACGGAAATTGGGAACTCATGGAACATAGAACACCTCAGGAAGTTTTACCCCTAGCTATATTTCAAAAGCTATCGGGACGATGATGTACTCGGTAAACTGGGAAATATATCATCAATAAAAAGACCTCAAGAATACTCAAATTGTTCATGGTCGACCTGCATTCTTATTTAATTCGGGGTGACCACTATGCCATGCTAACGGAGCAATCGGCTTAAGTCGGCAACGACTTAAGACGGTGCAACATGCTCGTGCTTACTTAACTCGGGGTGACCACTATGCCCTGCTAACGGAGCAATCGGCTTAAGTCGGCAACGACTTAAGACGGTGCAACATGCTCACGCTTACTTAACTCGGGGTGACCACTATGCCCTGCTAACGGAGCAATCGGCTTAAGTCGGCAACGACTTAAGACGGTGCAACATGCTCGCGCTTACTTAACTCGGGGTGACCACTATGCCCTGCTAACGGAGCAATCGGCTTAAGTCAGCGATGACTTAAGATGGTGCAACATGCTCGCACTTGCTTAACTCGGGATGGCCACTAAAAAGAGCGATCGGTTTGAGTTAATACTAACTTAAGCGGGCGCAGCACACTCGGCGCGCATACGGTTACTCATATAGGGGCGACCTCTATGTCCCATGAAGAAGTCTCGAAATCATCACACAACATTTTACTTCTGCAAATTTAGATACTGCTGAATTCTAAACAATAGGAGAATAACAGTAGCATTCAGTATCAAGCAGGTGTCCTCTAACAAAATATCCGAGCGCGTTAACCACGTGCTCAAAGCACGCAATGTTTTTCTATTTTGCAACGTTCTTCTCAGGAGCAACCGACGAAGAAGGGTGACTTGAGAAATCAGGAGCAGCGTTCACATCAGCCCTTATGTCGTCGGGGACAATCACACCAGGTCTCCTCATCAAGATCCGCCCTGCGTGAATGGCTTTATCCATAGCTCTGTCACACTGGGCCCTCAGAGGAGCGGAAGTTTCTTCAGCAACCTTGACAGCCAACTGAGCGGTCTCTAGCTCTTGGGCGATGGACTTCTTGGAAGCATGCAGTTCCTTGATGACAGCATCTTTAGCCGATATCAACTGCCTGAGGCGAATCACGTCGTCCAAGGATTCCTGCAGCTTATAACGATGATTGTCTAACTCCTCCATGGTGAAGCGATGACTCCTCTCCAGGATGGTCAACGAGTTGCTGGAGTCACGATAGCCTATCAAGATTGTCACGAGAAGTAACAAGGGCACATTTTTCTTCCTGCAAACAAGAATTAGCTTCTTCAAATGTCGAGCAAGCAATAAGAACATGGCAAAACAAAGCCCAGACTTTCAGGTCACCTTTTCAGAATCGAGCTGAGCGCGGAGAGTAGAGTTCAGCACGTTGGCATCATTCAGAGCAGCAGAAACCTGGGCTAGCTCAGTCTGACCTTGGGAATATTTTTCCTCAAGATCGGAACACCGCCGGACCAGTTCAGCATGACTTTGGGAATGTTTTTCTTCAAGAACAGAATACTGCTGAGCCATATCTGGCGAAGAAACAGTCGAGAAAAAGGGTTAAAGTAAGAAGCAGTTTAATAAGGTAGTCGAAAAGAAGCAGAAAAACACTAACCAGTATTCGCCGCCTCTAAGTCAGAAACACGCCGCTAAAGCAGCACCGGATTCCAACGCGCTAGAGACAAAGCTCCTTCTGGAACAGAAGCACCCTGCAACTTCAGCTGACTAGACATCCCATCCACCAATGCCTGATATTAAGAATAGATGAGTATAATAACAACAATTTATCTGGTGTAAAAATCAGACTAGGATAAACCACAAATACCTGGAGGTTGGAGAAGAATGAGGGAACCCCCAAATCGTGAGAGATCAACTGATGGCTCGGCGAAGGATCACCACCCGGAGCAACTTGCAATGAATCAGCAGGAACCAATTCAGTATCATCAGCAGAACCCAAAACTTTGTCGTCAGGTGCGCTAGCCTCTAAAGTGACTCCTTGACCAAAGGCTTGGGCTACCACCATGCAACCAGAATGTGAAGGAGATCCTACGTGAACATCCATGGAAGTACAAGAGGGAGAACCCGCTCGGACACCCTCGGGGGCTAGGTCATAGTTTGCGCCACCCATTCGAGCCGGATCATCTCCGGCAACACCCTCGGTGGCTGGGTCGCAGTTTGCGTTACCCATCCGAGCCAAGTCACCCCCGGCAACACCCTCGGGGGCTGGGTGAGCACCAACACCATCCTTGAGGGCCGAGTTCTCTGCAGCAGCCACCTCTAAGGCTGAAGGTCCCTCAGTCACTTCCATGGGAGCAGGACAATCCAAGTCAGTTTCCTGACCCTCAAGACCGCGCTCCAAGGTCGATGAGGCGCGGGACGCTGCCCGGGATGACCCCAACCCGGCATCGAACACATCAGCACAAACATCCATCGCGTCACCATCCGCCGGTTCTGATAACAGATCCTCTGGAACCATATCTTCAAGAGTTTGATCAAAGTTCACCAGAGATAATTCTTGTAGACCAATGAGGGCAGACAGAGCAGGAGAAGGAACTCCACTACTTTCCCCACTAGCTACGTAGCGCCGACTGTTCTTCCGAGTCAGAGGGATCTCATCTTCTTCCTCCTCCTCATTTTCATCAGCAACACGGACATCACACCCATTGGGGTCAGCGTCGGTAAATTCAGGCACGGGCACTTCCTCAACAGCAGGAGCCGAAGGACCAGCATCCCGATCCAAGCTAGATACTCGCCGAAGACGTCTCTTGTTCTTTTTTTGCTCATCGGCAGGAGAAGCAGGCTGATTGGCTCGGCAAGGGCGCTTCGGGCGAACACTGACAGGCCTCTGAATATCCAAGGCTTTACTAGCTTCCGGGAGAGGCGCCACCACTAATGTTCCAGCAGGAGCGGCATCAAAAGAATCCTCGGCTAACATATCAAGCATGACACTTATCTCTGCATCACTGGGATCCAAAGGCACCTCAAAGTGAACCTGCCGTTCATCATCAGGAATTTCTTCAAGCAAAGCAACCAAAGCACTAACTTCTTCGACAGAGGGTTGCACTCTAAGGCCCAAACCGCCATCACCAGCAGGAGGATTTGACACGAAATGGGTAAAGGCCTTGGAAGGAGGCAAGTTCCAGGCCGAGTAGGCAACAGGGGCACCAACATTTGATACCTTGCCTCTGAGTATCATTTCGAGCCGGCTCACCAAATCCACAGCAGGAATTCTTCTATTGGTGACCCGGGTGGAGTCAGTTAGGCCTCGGTACAGATAGGTGTAACACCCCAGGTATTACCTTGGCTAGAGCCACTTTGGCACTAGAAGCTGTGTTCACAAGGGTAAAGACTTAGGGCACCACATAAGAACCTTGGAGCTCATGTGCTAATCAAGTTGCCAATAACATAAGAAGCATTACTCTAATCCTTGCACACTTACTACCTTGGATAAGAGGGGAGAAGAACCCTAGACCTCTCCTAAACCCTATCTTCCAAAACCCTGGGTAAGAGGGGAAAGAGAGTGAACAAGGGTGCAAAGTGTGTGTAACTTTTGCCCAAACCCTAAGCAACATTATAACCATCAACTAAGGGAGGGAAATATTGCAAAAAGACCCCTGGAGAAACCCCAATTCAAATCTCCAAGTGGAGAGAGAGCTAGAGCTCTCTATTTCCCTCTAAGTCACATTTTTGCCCTAATCCAAAGACCAGCCGTGTTCACTTTGAAGATGGCGCCAAAACCACTTGGATTCTATACCAAAAATGTGGTATACCACTTAAGGCACCCCCTGGAAAAATTTGGGACCGAGACTCAGACGTTTGACAGCACTTGACATCAGTTTTGTCGCTGAGTGGGCAGTGAGACAAGCCAGATTTGGTGCCCGTCTATCTCCCGATCTAGGGCGTATCATCCCTTGGAACTCACACATGTGAGATAGCCCTAGGTGCCAGGAGGAGGTCTGCGCCGGATTTATGGCGAGATTCGCACGTTTGCGATCTCTGGAGACGTTTGAACACTGGAAGAAACTCACCTCCACGTGTTCGACGCCTTCTGCCCGCGCCAGAGCACGCTCGCGCGCGTCCCCGCATGCCCCGCGCCGCGCCCGAGCCAAACCCGCGCCGTGGCCCGCGCCCGAGCTTATAAAGCCCTCCCAGGCTTCGACTACACCCTTCCGCACACCCTCCACACCTCACCGGAGTTAGCTCGTCGCCGTTTGCCCGTGCGCAGCGAGTCCGCGGCCGCCCAACCCCTTGGCCACCATAGACCGGCCAATAGAGCCATTCCTAACCCTGTCCAGCCCTCGGAGAAGACTGTGCACACCTCCATGAGGCTCCCCGAGCAAGGAATCGGAGAGTACTTCGCCGGAGAAGCCAGTCCACGCTCGCTGGAGCTCTCACCCCCGCCGGAGTACGTGGACCGGGTAAACCACTCCACCATCCTTCGATTCCTTGTGCACACAGTCGCTGCGTGACCCCGTGAAGCTCACCATGCCCTCGGATTGAACCAGTTCGCCGTGGTTTGGCCGGTATACTCGCCGCCGACGAGGACACCCGCCTGTACGCGTGGACCGGGCGATTCCGGCCATCTCCGACGTCGAGCCGTACCTCGACGTGACCGCCAGAGTCTCCCCGAGCCAACCCCACCCTTCGCCGGACCTCCCTCGCCGCCGGTAAGCCGCGCCGCCCTTTTCTTTCCCGCGGTTACTGTTTGCATAAGGGAAAGGACTGCGGGTGAGAGGGAGAGATGGTCAGGGGGTTTTGTGAAATGTCAGAGACACAGGGTGTAACGCCCCGAATTTTGCAGTTGAATTTTTTTTCTTTTCTTTACTCGCCAAAATTCGGGCGTTACCTTTTCTTTTTCTTTTTCCCCTCGCTAAACCTTGACCTTTTCCAAAGTTCTAGCGGGATTCGGTTTGGATTTCCCGTGTAAGAAAAACCCTAAAAACCTTATGTTGTTTGATGCACCATGCCGAACCCTGCATTTCTTTTGATTGCTTTGAAAGCGCAATTGCATTCATCGGATTTCGAAAATGAGAAGAAGATCTTTCTTTCTCTTTTCTCTCTCTCTTTCTCTCTCCCCCTCTCTCTCTCTCCCGCGCCCTGGGCCGACCCCGGCCGGCCCAGCCGCCCCCTGGCGCCCCCCCCTTGGGCCCAATAGGCCCAACCGCCCCCCCCCCACCTCCCCTTTTTCCCCCAATTCTTTCTCCCTCCCTCTCATTTTCTCTCATTTTCTCTCCCTCTCCCTAAGCCGCCGCCCCTACCCCTGCCCTAAGCCGCCGCCGCCCCCTGCCCAACCGCCGCCCTCGGCCGCCCCTGCCGCCGGCCGCCCCTCGCCGTCGCGCCCCTCCCCGGTGAGCTCCCCCCTCCCCCTCTCCTCCCTCCCCCATCCCCTCTCCCCTTTCCCCATGGCCGGTTCGGCTGCCTCCCTGCCCGCCCGGTCCGGCCGCCCGCCGCCCAGCCCAGCCGCCATGGCCGGCTCGGCCGCGCTGCCTCCCTGCCCGCCGGTTCGGCCGCCCCACGGCCGGCTCGGCCGCCCCCTGCACCGCCCCCTGCCCCGCCGGTTCGGCCGCCCCCTGCCCCGCCGGTTCGGCCGCCCCGCCCTCGCCAGCTCAGCCGCCCCTGCGCGCCCCGCCTAGGGCCGGTTCAACCGCCCTAGGGCCGGTTCAACCGCCCCCCCCCCTTCTGTTTTTTTTATTTTTTTTTTATTTTATTTTGTTTACTTTCTGTGATCATAATTACTGTATTTTAAGTAGGCTAATCACTGTTTATGCTATGAGAAAATAGGAAGTTTAATTTAAAATTCCGTTATGCTATTGATTCACGTAGTTAATTGTTTACCCTGTGCAATGTTGATCAACTAAAAGTGATTAGGTTTCCATTAGTATATATAGATTTATATAACAGAATTGTTTTGTTAAAAACCAACTGTGTCATTAGTGCATAAGATTTGACCCCCTGCGAGACCTTTCCCGTTTCTTTCTAACCATAACAAATGCGTTATCGAATGTCATACTTGATGCATATTCGCTTTATTGGTTATCTTGTATGGTGTACTGTTCTTTTGTATTAAATATGTGGATGTGTGTATGTATGTTTGCGCTCGCATAGAGAACGATCCGGTCGAAGAGCCCGAGGAATTCGCAGGAGAAGCCCCTGAGCAGCAGTCGGTTGGTGGAGGCAAGTGTCCTTTGACCTATCTATGTCCTATTCATTCTTTAATTCACCTCCCGCACTACACATTTATACCTAAGGATTGACTAGCTTTTGTTATCCATGTCCTTGTTTACCTATTTGGGTCGGATTATTACTACTTAGTCTGATGCTATTGCTCAACTCTAATCAATGAACATGATGTGATTATCTATGATACGCTGTTTTCCCGTTCTTCTTTATGATTATACTTGTGGTTTTCAAGGGGGCTCGAGCGGTTTCTCGAGTGCCTCTCCGTAAGGACCTGTTCTATGGATGACCGCCCGGGAAAACAGTGCAACCATGAGGGTGGAATGGGGTGCCCTTAGCTGAATAATTAGAGGATCCGGGGTGTAGTTCACTTAGCCGTCGTGCCGTCAATGGGGCTCGGTGTATGCGGCTCGCTCTGCCAAGTTTGGGTTTGCCCCTTGGGGAGGAGTGCGGTGCATTTAGGAAACCTAACGGGTGGCTACAGCCCCGGGGAATCTTTGTAAAGGCTTCGTAGTGAATCCCTGGCCATTCACCTCGGGAGTGAATAAGGGTCTTGCAAGCCCGGGCTAGAGAGGGAATCACGGCTTGTGGGTAAAGTGCACAACCTCTGCAGAGTGTTATGAAACTGATATATCAGCCGTGCTCGCGGTTATGAGCGGCCAAGGGAGCTCCAGTGATTAGTGGTACTTGATCAGAAACATTGTGGTACAGGTGGTTATGAGATTGATGGTTCTGGTTATGATTATGGTATTGGTAAGTGGTATTCTTTCCGTTTGGAAAGGATACAATGGGCTAATAACTTGGGTTAATGCTAAAACTTGGCTTTCTACTAGTAAGTAATAACCTGACCAACTAAAAGCAACTGCTTGACTTATCCCCACATAAAGCTAGTCCACTACAGCCAAACAGGATACTTGCTGAGTATGTTGATGTGTACTCACCCTTGCTCTACACACCAAACCCCCCCCCCCCCCAGGTTGTCAGCATTGCAACCACTGCTCAGGCGAAGACGAAGCTGTGGAAGGAGACTTCCAGGAGTTCCAAGATTACGACGAGTTCTAGGTGTGGGTTAGCGGCAACCCCCAGTCGGCTGCCTGTGAAGGCCGCGTTATCTACGTTTCTTTTCCGCACTTTGATTTATTGTAAGAACTATATGGACGTCTCAGACGTATGATGTAATCGACTATTTCCCTTATTAATACTATTTTGAGCACTGTGTGATGATGTCCATATTATGTAACTGCTGTGTACGTGAATAACTGATCCTGGCACGTACATGGTTCGCATTCGGTTTACCTTCTAAAACCGGGTGTGACATAAGTGGTATCAAAGCCGTGCTGACTGTAGGACCGCTAACCTAGAGTAGAATGGTCGTTCTAAGGATTATAGACCTCTGTCTCTTCCTTGACTTTGATATCCCTTCAAAAGTTGGTCCTACTGACCAAACCTATGTTCTACTATATATTATACCTTGCTGAAAATCATGTTTTATTCTGATCCTTCATCTATTTATGATTCATTACTTGCTGGTCATATTAATTCTGTTCTCACCCTTTTGCTTGCGATGTCTTTTGTAGATGGCTCGACTTAGACACACTGCACGAAAGTCAGTCATCCCCTTCTTACCCTCCCGCCTTGCTGAGCGTCCGCTTCGCCGTCCCGTGGCCGGACAGTCCAGCCACTTGGAGAGACTACACCACCGCCTGCGTGAGGAGCAGGAACGTCGACGACAGGAGCAGCGGAGCTCTCCCCTCTCGCTCCACCAGGAGATAGAGTCTGTGAGGAGCTGCTCCCCTGTGCTTCCTCTGGAGCCGCCCCCTGCACCACCACTGGGCGCCCCAGCTTCTGGAGTAGCTGCTGGAGGAGACCCAGACGACGGAGATGGCGACGACAGCTCGAGCCACGACACCGACTTCTCTGCTAACCCTGAGCCGGAAGGATGGGTTGCTCGACCCATCACTCGCGACGCTGCTCGCGGGTGTCACTTCCATGATGCGCTCGACACCCTGCTACGTCGGGCATTTGACCGGCATACTTGGTCCGTCGAGTATCGCTGTGTGGTCTACCAGCATAGTCGCGGGGTCTACCCGGACCGCTGGGAGGCGACTTGCTTGGTGCGCTGCCCGGAGGACAGTCTCCAGGGTGCAGAGGCCTGTTCAGAGCACTATTCTATCTCTGAGCGGGACTCAGCTGAGGCAGCCATGCAAGATGCTGCACGGCGTGCGCTTTCGCACTACTGCTCGGTTTTCGGTGGGGCAGCTGACGGTCTCGACCTGAAGTATTACCCCCGCCGTTCATCCGGCAGCACAGGAGGCGTGATTGTCTCACCTGTCGGTGAGGGCAATCCTAGGTTGAGCAGCACAGTCAACCTAGCCGCCGTGCTAAACACGGAGCTGGACCATGCATTAGACGAGCTGAGTAGGGCTCGTGCTGAGATCGCCCTGCTGCGGGCTGAGCGCGCGGAACGTCGTTTTCTGGACGGTGGTTCCCCCGCTCCCGTTGGGACTCAGCACCCGTACCGCTCACCTCAGCGTGGACACCAGTCTTATGGCAATCCCGCCTGCAAGACCAAGATAACTCTAGAACCATAGATCGTTAGAGTTGGATCTTGTAATTAATACGAAATAAATATATACATAGAAGCTTCAGTCTTAGCGTTAGTCTCGGTCTTAGTTAGTCTTAGTTAGATAGGGTAGTTTGCTATATCCTGTGCATTTATGTTTGTCATGATGAACTATGTTTGGTTTGGATCTTTGTAATGATTGTCACCAGAGTGTGGGTATCCCCTGCATTTTGGTTTACATACTATGTCAATAAAGTTAGTTATATAGTTGGGAAACCCATTATTCTCCTTTCCTCTTTATCTGAGAAGCTGTGTGGTCTGTGTTGGAGATCAGTGAAGATGCTCATCTGTTCAGTGCTGTTGGAGAATTCTATACTCTTTTCTTATGCTGCAAGCTTTGCCAGATCAGTTCTGATGTGTGGTTGCGTTCTGCAGATGTCAGAGAACAGGCGTAGAGGAGGAAGGCGTGCTCAGCAGGAGCGAGCCGCTCCGCAGGATGAGGTGCCCCAGCAGCAGCACCTGCCGCCCCCGCCCCCGATGTCGATTGAGCAGATGTTTCTGATGCAGACTCAGGCAGTTCAAGCCATCGGTCAGACTCTGGCCGCCATTCAGCAGCAGCAGCAGCAGCAACAGCAGCAAGCACCACCTCAGCCTCCGATGCCTCAGATGCCCAGAGACAAGCGTGCTGAATTCATGAGAGGTCATCCACCAACGTTCGCTCACTCTTCTGACCCCATGGATGCTGAAGATTGGCTGCGCACTGTGGAGCGGGAGTTGCATACCGCTCAGTGCGATGACCGGGAGAAAGTCTTGTATGGTCCCCGTCTGTTGAGAGGAGCAGCCCAGTCATGGTGGGAGTCTTACCTCGCCACCCATGCCAACCCCGACACCATCACCTGGGAAGAATTCCGAGGTAGCTTTCGTCAGTACCATGTGCCTGCAGGTCTGATGACAGTGAAGAAGGAGGAATTCCTGGCCCTTAAGCAAGGGTCATCGTCTGTCAGTGAGTATCGAGACAGGTTTCTGCAATTGTCTCGCTACGCTCCTGAAGATGTCAACACCGACGCCAAGCGACAGTACCGTTTCCTGAGAGGCTTGGTTGACCCTCTGCAGTATCAGCTGATGAATCACACCTTCCCGACATTCCAGCACCTGATTGACAGAGCAATCATGACAGAGAGGAAGCGCAAGGAGATGGAAGATCGTAAGCGCAAGATCAGTGGACCCCAGCCTGGAAGCAGCAGCCGTCCCCGTTTCTCAGGCAATCAACCTCAGCAGTTCAGGCAGAACCAGCGTCCACCTCAGCAGCATCAGCAGCGTCAGCAGTATCAGCAGTTCCAAAGGCAGTACCCTCAGAATCAGTACCAGAACCGTCAGAGCAACCAGTCAGGAGGTCAGTTTCAGAAGCAGAATCAGCAGACACCTCGTCTTCCTGCCCCAGCAAATCAGCAGAACAGTCAGGCAGCACCAGCTCAGGTTGGAAACAGGGCGTGTTTCCACTGTGGAGAGCAAGGCCACTGGGTGATGCAATGTCCGAAGAAGGCAGCCCAGCAGCAGTCAGGCCCCAATGCCCCAGCAAGGCAGAATGTGTCTCAGCCTGGATCAGGCAATCGCTCTCAGCAGCGCTATAATCATGGAAGACTGAATCACTTGGAAGCTGAAGCAGTTCAGGAGACCCCCGGCATGACAGTAGGTATGTTCCCAGTCGATTCCCATATTGCAGAAGTGTTATTTGATACTGGAGCAACACATTCTTTCATTACTGCATCATGGGTAGAAGCACATAATCTTCCAATTACTACCATGTTAACCCCCATTCAAATTGACTCAGCCGGTGGTAGAATTCGAGCCGATAGCATTTGTTTAAATGTAAGTGTGGAAATAAGGGGGATAGCATTTCCCGCCAACCTTATAGTAATGGGTACTCAGGGAATAGATGTCATCCTAGGGATGAATTGGCTAGATAAGTATCAGGCAGTTATTAGTTGTGATAAAAGGACCATCAAGTTGGTGTCCCCACTAGGAGAGGAAGTGGTGACCGAGTTAGTCCCGCCTGAGCCAAAGAAAGGAAGTTGTTATCAGATGGCTGTTGATAGCAGTGAAGCAGACCCAATTGAAAGTATCAAGGTTGTGTCCGAGTTCCCAGATGTGTTTCCAAAGGACTTACCGGGTATGCCACCAGAGCGGAAAGTTGAGTTTGCTATAGAGCTTCTTCCTGGAACCGCCCCTATCTTCAAGAGAGCTTACAGAATATCTGGACCAGAGTTGGATGAACTTAAGAAGCAAATTGATGAGCTGTCAGAGAAAGGTTACATCCGGCCAAGCACCTCGCCTTGGGCCGCCCCTGTCTTGTTCGTGGAAAAGAAAGATGGCACCAAGAGGATGTGTATCGATTATCGAGCTTTGAATGAGGTCACGATCAAGAACAAGTATCCTTTGCCCAGAATAGAAGATCTGTTCGACCAGTTGAGAGGAGCCAGTGTGTTCTCCAAGATTGATCTGAGGTCAGGTTATCATCAGCTCAGGATCCGACCTTCGGACATTCCGAAGACGGCATTCATTTCCAAGTATGGTTTGTATGAGTTCACAGTGATGTCTTTTGGTTTGACCAATGCGCCAGCATTCTTCATGAACTTGATGAACAGTGTATTCATGGATTATCTTGATAAGTTCGTGGTGGTATTCATTGATGACATTCTGGTTTATTCTCAAAGCGAAGAAGAGCATGCAGATCATTTGAGGATGGTGTTGCAGAGATTGCGAGAGCACCAGTTGTATGCAAAGTTGAGCAAGTGTGAGTTCTGGATCAGTGAAGTCCTGTTCTTGGGTCACATAATCAACAAAGAAGGATTGGCTGTGGATCCGAAGAAAGTGGCAGATATTTTGAACTGGAAAGCGCCAACGGATGCTAGAGGAATCAAGAGCTTCATTGGAATGGCCGGATACTATCGGCGATTCATTGAAGGGTTTTCGAAGATTGCGAAGCCAATGACAGCGTTGCTAGGCAACAAAGTTGAGTTCAAGTGGACCCAGAAATGCCAAGAGGCCTTTGAAGCGCTGAAAGAGAAGTTGACAACAGCGCCTGTCCTAGTCTTGCCTGATGTGCACAAGCCCTTCTCGGTGTATTGCGATGCTTGTTACACAGGTTTGGGATGTGTGTTGATGCAAGAGGGAAGAGTTGTGGCTTACTCGTCCCGACAGCTGAAGGTTCATGAGAAGAATTACCCAATCCATGATCTGGAGTTGGCAGCAGTGGTTCACGCACTGAAGACATGGAGGCACTATCTGTATGGACAGAAATGCGATGTTTACACAGACCACAAGAGTCTGAAGTACATATTCACTCAGTCAGAGTTGAACATGAGGCAGCGAAGATGGTTAGAATTGATCAAAGACTATGAGTTGGAGATTCATTACCATCCCGGCAAAGCAAACGTAGTGGCAGATGCTTTGAGCAGAAAGAGTCAAGTCAATCTGATGGTCGCTCATCCGATGCCTTATGAGTTGGCCAAGGAGTTTGACAGGTTGAGTCTCGGATTTCTGAACAGTTCGCGAGGAGTTACAGTTGAATTGGAACCTACCTTGGAGCGCGAAATCAAAGAAGCGCAGAAGAATGATGAGAAAATTAGTGAGATTCGGCGACTGATTCTAGATGGCAGAGGCAAAGACTTTCGAGAAGATGCTGAAGGCGTGGTATGGTTCAAAGACCGCTTGTGTGTTCCCAATGTCCAGTCTATTCGGGAGTTGATTCTCAAGGAAGCTCATGAGACAGCTTATTCGATTCACCCTGGCAGTGAGAAGATGTATCAGGATCTGAAGAAGAAATTCTGGTGGTACGGAATGAAGAGGGAAATCGCAGAGCATGTGGCTATGTGCGATAGTTGCCGAAGAATTAAGGCAGAACACCAGAGACCAGCTGGATTGTTGCAACCGTTGCAGATCCCTCAGTGGAAATGGGATGAAATTGGTATGGATTTCATAGTCGGATTGCCTCGCACTCGAGCCGGCTACGATTCCATTTGGGTAGTAGTGGACCGTTTGACCAAGTCAGCCCACTTCATACCTGTCAAGACCAGCTACAACAGTGCAGTATTGGCAGAATTGTATATGTCTCGGATCGTTTGTCTTCATGGTGTGCCAAAGAAGATAGTGTCAGACAGAGGAACGCAGTTCACCTCTCATTTCTGGCAGCAGTTGCATGAAGCCTTGGGCACGCATCTGAATTTCAGTTCAGCTTATCACCCGCAGACAGATGGTCAGACTGAAAGAACCAATCAAATTCTTGAAGATATGTTGAGAGCCTGTGCGTTGCAAGATCAGTCCGGATGGGACAAGCGATTGCCTTATGCAGAGTTTTCCTATAACAACAGTTACCAGGCCAGTTTGAAGATGTCACCGTTTCAAGCGCTGTATGGAAGGAGTTGCAGAACTCCGTTGCAATGGGATCAGCCTGGAGAAAAGCAAGTGTTTGGGCCAGACATTTTGCTTGAAGCCGAAGAGAACATCAAGATGGTCCGAGAGAATCTGAAGATAGCGCAATCAAGGCAGCGAAGCTATGCAGACACAAGAAGAAGAGAGCTGAGTTTCGAAGTCGGAGACTTTGTCTATCTGAAAGTGTCACCGATCAGGGGAGTCAGAAGATTCGGAGTGAAAGGCAAGCTAGCACCCCGCTACATTGGTCCGTATCAGATTCTTGCGAGACGAGGAGAAGTGGCTTATCAGCTCAGTTTGCCAGAGAATTTGTCTGCTGTGCATGATGTCTTTCATGTGTCTCAGTTGAAGAAGTGCTTGCGTGTGCCAGAAGAGCAGTTGCCAGTGGAAGGTCTGGAAGTCCAGGAGGACTTGACCTATGTTGAGAAGCCAGCTCAGATCCTTGAGGTTGCAGATAGAGTCACCCGAAGGAAGACCGTCAGAATGTGCAAAGTCAGATGGAGTCACCACTCTGAGGAAGAAGCAACCTGGGAGCGTGAAGATGATCTGATGGCTAAGTACCCAGAGCTCTTTGCTAGCCAGCCCTGAATCTCGAGGGCGAGATTCTTTTAAGGGGGATAGGTTTGTAACGCCCCGAATTTTGCAGTTGAATTTTTTTTCTTTTCTTTACTCGCCAAAATTCGGGCGTTACCTTTTCTTTTTCTTTTTCCCCTCGCTAAACCTTGACCTTTTCCAAAGTTCTAGCGGGATTCGGTTTGGATTTCCCGTGTAAGAAAAACCCTAAAAACCTTATGTTGTTTGATGCACCATGCCGAACCCTGCATTTCTTTTGATTGCTTTGAAAGCGCAATTGCATTCATCGGATTTCGAAAATGAGAAGAAGATCTTTCTTTCTCTTTTCTCTCTCTCTTTCTCTCTCCCCCTCTCTCTCTCTCCCGCGCCCTGGGCCGACCCCGGCCGGCCCAGCCGCCCCCTGGCGCCCCCCCCTTGGGCCCAATAGGCCCAACCGCCCCCCCCCCACCTCCCCTTTTTCCCCCAATTCTTTCTCCCTCCCTCTCATTTTCTCTCATTTTCTCTCCCTCTCCCTAAGCCGCCGCCCCTACCCCTGCCCTAAGCCGCCGCCGCCCCCTGCCCAACCGCCGCCCTCGGCCGCCCCTGCCGCCGGCCGCCCCTCGCCGTCGCGCCCCTCCCCGGTGAGCTCCCCCCTCCCCCTCTCCTCCCTCCCCCATCCCCTCTCCCCTTTCCCCATGGCCGGTTCGGCTGCCTCCCTGCCCGCCCGGTCCGGCCGCCCGCCGCCCAGCCCAGCCGCCATGGCCGGCTCGGCCGCGCTGCCTCCCTGCCCGCCGGTTCGGCCGCCCCACGGCCGGCTCGGCCGCCCCCTGCACCGCCCCCTGCCCCGCCGGTTCGGCCGCCCCCTGCCCCGCCGGTTCGGCCGCCCCGCCCTCGCCAGCTCAGCCGCCCCTGCGCGCCCCGCCTAGGGCCGGTTCAACCGCCCCCCCCCCTTCTGTTTTTTTTATTTTTTTTTTATTTTATTTTGTTTACTTTCTGTGATCATAATTACTGTATTTTAAGTAGGCTAATCACTGTTTATGCTATGAGAAAATAGGAAGTTTAATTTAAAATTCCGTTATGCTATTGATTCACGTAGTTAATTGTTTACCCTGTGCAATGTTGATCAACTAAAAGTGATTAGGTTTCCATTAGTATATATAGATTTATATAACAGAATTGTTTTGTTAAAAACCAACTGTGTCATTAGTGCATAAGATTTGACCCCCTGCGAGACCTTTCCCGTTTCTTTCTAACCATAACAAATGCGTTATCGAATGTCATACTTGATGCATATTCGCTTTATTGGTTATCTTGTATGGTGTACTGTTCTTTTGTATTAAATATGTGGATGTGTGTATGTATGTTTGCGCTCGCATAGAGAACGATCCGGTCGAAGAGCCCGAGGAATTCGCAGGAGAAGCCCCTGAGCAGCAGTCGGTTGGTGGAGGCAAGTGTCCTTTGACCTATCTATGTCCTATTCATTCTTTAATTCACCTCCCGCACTACACATTTATACCTAAGGATTGACTAGCTTTTGTTATCCATGTCCTTGTTTACCTATTTGGGTCGGATTATTACTACTTAGTCTGATGCTATTGCTCAACTCTAATCAATGAACATGATGTGATTATCTATGATACGCTGTTTTCCCGTTCTTCTTTATGATTATACTTGTGGTTTTCAAGGGGGCTCGAGCGGTTTCTCGAGTGCCTCTCCGTAAGGACCTGTTCTATGGATGACCGCCCGGGAAAACAGTGCAACCATGAGGGTGGAATGGGGTGCCCTTAGCTGAATAATTAGAGGATCCGGGGTGTAGTTCACTTAGCCGTCGTGCCGTCAATGGGGCTCGGTGTATGCGGCTCGCTCTGCCAAGTTTGGGTTTGCCCCTTGGGGAGGAGTGCGGTGCATTTAGGAAACCTAACGGGTGGCTACAGCCCCGGGGAATCTTTGTAAAGGCTTCGTAGTGAATCCCTGGCCATTCACCTCGGGAGTGAATAAGGGTCTTGCAAGCCCGGGCTAGAGAGGGAATCACGGCTTGTGGGTAAAGTGCACAACCTCTGCAGAGTGTTATGAAACTGATATATCAGCCGTGCTCGCGGTTATGAGCGGCCAAGGGAGCTCCAGTGATTAGTGGTACTTGATCAGAAACATTGTGGTACAGGTGGTTATGAGATTGATGGTTCTGGTTATGATTATGGTATTGGTAAGTGGTATTCTTTCCGTTTGGAAAGGATACAATGGGCTAATAACTTGGGTTAATGCTAAAACTTGGCTTTCTACTAGTAAGTAATAACCTGACCAACTAAAAGCAACTGCTTGACTTATCCCCACATAAAGCTAGTCCACTACAGCCAAACAGGATACTTGCTGAGTATGTTGATGTGTACTCACCCTTGCTCTACACACCAAACCCCCCCCCCCCCCCCAGGTTGTCAGCATTGCAACCACTGCTCAGGCGAAGACGAAGCTGTGGAAGGAGACTTCCAGGAGTTCCAAGATTACGACGAGTTCTAGGTGTGGGTTAGCGGCAACCCCCAGTCGGCTGCCTGTGAAGGCCGCGTTATCTACGTTTCTTTTCCGCACTTTGATTTATTGTAAGAACTATATGGACGTCTCAGACGTATGATGTAATCGACTATTTCCCTTATTAATACTATTTTGAGCACTGTGTGATGATGTCCATATTATGTAACTGCTGTGTACGTGAATAACTGATCCTGGCACGTACATGGTTCGCATTCGGTTTACCTTCTAAAACCGGGTGTGACACAGGGGAATAGTGGCGTGGGGGTAGAATTGCGAAGGTGGATTTAGTTTAAACCCAGGGACCTCGGTGTAAACTGTTTTTCCAGGAAACTCTTTTTAAATTCTATTTTAAATTGAGCAGAGGCTTTAAAAATTCATAACTTATGATTAGTTCATCCAAATTTGGTCAAACAAATTTTGTCAGACTCCAATTAATGTAACCTATTTAAGAAAAATATAAAACCCCTTGGTGCTGTGGAAAACTTAAGGGTTCTGATTTAATGTTAGTTTTGGCCAAAAGCTAAATAATAGTAAGGAAATAGTTAGGCTATTTGACTAGGGTTAGGAAAAATTGGGGAAGTTTATAATTACCTACTAACCTGTTTAAAAATGTTGAACCTCTCTGTCCACTCCATTTAAGTTAGTTTTACCCCTTATTCTATAATATGCTTAAGGATAGGGAAAATAGAAAAATGTAATTTAATTAATGAACCAGAGAGTACCTCTATTTTTGTTAGGTTATTTATTCAATATAGTTCACTGGAAAAATATATCATACCCTGTTTTAGTGTAAAATAAGTAAGATCTCTTTTGTTTTAATAAAACAAATGAAACTTAGAAAAACTCTACAAAAATAACCCCAAGGTAAAAACACCCCCACCCTTGGGATAACTATTGTTTTATTAGAGAGAACTTAGGAAAAATATGAAATCTGCTGTTTGACATTTTTCAAATAATAATGTAGTAGAAAGTGCCTTTTTAGCATTAAACTTAAGAAAATCATAACTAAATAACCACCCCTTAGTTTTCTGTGATTTTTAGCACAGAGGCTTATTATTACTATAGGATGCCAACAAAAATAACCTTTAGGACAGAACCTACCCCTAACTAAAAGGTGTAGTGTAAAGTGGCCCATTTTGCCTAACTTTTGTTATTTTTGTTTAATGCCTAGCCTTGGTACTTAAAGCCTCAACTCCTTAAAACAAGTTAGAATAGCAAAGGGCAACCCACTGTAATTTTTACAGAATTTGTGGAAATTACTAAAACCCTGTTGTAGTTCAAACCTACCCTAGAAACCCTAAAATGGGAATTAATGAAAGGAAAAAGAATAATGTGAATTAAGGTTATCCTAAAACCTTTGTAATCTGTCCACTAAAATGTATCAAGGCAATACCAAACCACTATGTTATCCTAAAAGAAAACCTAAGCTTAAAGGGTCATAAGTCCATGTATCTATATATGTACCACTAGAAGCCCCGCGTGACTAAGAAAACCCTAAGTTACTTCTTAACTTAGTTTCTTTAGTTTAATGTTCTTAAATCTTGCATAATCATGACATACATGTTCATTGCATTTCGATAGACTGTAATCTTGCTGACGGAGAGTACATCCTCGTGCCGGAGCAAGGAGCTGCTCAGGAGGTAGCCCCAGATCCAGCACCCGAGCCTGCACCAGAGGACCTGCCTGCCACTGCTTTGGAAGGCAAGCCCCGGTTTTATGCATAACCTGTTATTTATGCTATTTTACTTCACTTAATGATTGTAGGATTGATTGTGCACTTAGGTGTAGGAATTGTTTGAAACCCTAGTTGCATGATCTCAGGAATCCTTTTGAGATGAATACTAGTATGACAGGTCGAGTAGTTGCTTTACTTAATTAGGATCTCGGTAGAAGACGAGTGATTTTTCTAGCACTCGTGCGAGATCAGGAAATTGATTGTACCCACTTTTACACTCTCATGATACTAGTTGGTGGACAACAATCCATGGGGATTGGTTGTTTACGAGATGGGAAAATGGAATAAGGATTAACGTGCGGATACCTGTGTCAAGCGTTTGAACGTACTAAGCACATGCCGAGAAATATGGTAAATCGGTAAGCCTAGTACCGGATTGAACCTGGCAGCAGATTGCCCTCCTCACGCGACCTGAGACGAGGTCTCCCATTCCGGTTATGGTGGGTACAAGTGCGGTCACTGCACGACGGCCAGTCGGGGTCAGTGAGGCATTGTACGCCAAGGCGGTGAGCCCCTCTCTGCTGACGGGGAATCGATGGGGACGGTTGATGTGTGTGGGGACGGAGTGCCCCTGCATGTCGTGTGTTTAGGTTTACCTTGCAAGGATAAAAACTCGATTCGAATCGTCTGCTTCTCGCAGCTAATGAGACTGCTTGATCCATTGTACTGCATTGAGTAATAAGTGGAAGTCTGATGAGTTGAGATAAGATGTTGATTGCTAATAATGCCTGCTACCATGTATGAGTAGATAGTCCACTTTTAGCCTTAAGAGAGTCACACTTAACTTTGACTAAGTTAAAATCTTGATTTAGAAACTCAACTAGTGCTTTTGGCAACCAAACCCCACAGCCAAACAGCTGCATGTCTAGAGGTAGAGAAGTAGACTCCTCACACCGGGTAAGTCTAGCTGAGTATTAGTATACTCAGCCTTGCTTGTGGCATAATTTTTTACAGGTTCTCTGGAGGACATGGTTGCTGGAGTGACTTGGCCGTCCACCTTACCACCGGGTTGGACTGTTGAGTGGGACCCTGCCTCGGCTGAGGAGGAGCATGAGGAGTGATGGGACAGGCTTCCCCATCTCTCTGTTTAATTATCGTTAGTTTTATTCCGTTGCACTTCGAACAATGATGGGTACTTTTGCAAAACTCCGATGATGATGATGGTGATGTAATAATTTAACATCGTGACATGTATGGTTTTATGCTTTATTGTATTTGCTCTGTGACTCACCTTCGAGTGAGACTGTGGTACTTGATCCTGTCAGTGGCCGTGTCGGACTAGATCCGAGGGATTGACGGGTTATTCCCATTTAAGTGTGGTCTAGCCTCTAAGGCGGGGCTTAGGCACTTAAGTTGGAATAATTCGGGCAGTTCCGCCACAGCTGGTATCGGAGCTTGTACCACCACAGAGGAATCAATAAAATGTAAATATCATCAATTTTCTAAATAAAACTTGATAGAAACAAGGTTGGATAGAAAGTAGGACGAGCAGGATAGACCTAGGACGTGAAGCCTTAGGTTAATAGAAGGGTAGCTAGGTGGCTAAGTAACTAGGCCCTACAGGCCACTTTTTCGGGATGGGAGTTCCTCCCTATTCCTTTTATCTTATTGTGAGGCCGTTCAGGACGAGCATGCATGCATTCATATTTAAGCAAATGGATAACTGAGTAAAGGACTTAAAAACGAAATAACAACCAACTAGGTCTCTAGTGCCTTTTTACTTAACTAGAGAAAGGCTGAGTTTTACTTTTTCTTGTTCTTTTTATAATTCTTTTTCTTTTACTTACGCTTAACCGTACACAGATGACTTCCCACGGATCCTCCGATGACGGAAATGCACTGACCCACACTGACGGACTTGCACGAGAGGGCTTTCCCCGCATTTTGTGGGAAGTACTTCAGGGGGCCGGATACACGACACCCCCTCAGTACGCGGTGCAGCAGTTCGAGAAGCACCGAGTGCCTCGCTGTAGGGTGAGGATGACCTTGGAGCCTCATCCCCTGCAGCCAGGATGGCGCTCCTTGGACTCCGAGTCTTTCGGGTACCGGGCAGAGGATACGATCGAGGCGATCGCTCTGCATGGATTGACTACCTTCTGCGGATTCCACCCCTTGGAGCTGGCTACCCACCCCATTGGCTTGTTCCCCGCTGAGAAGGAGGACGACCCACTGTGGAAGGATCGGGTGGAGCATGCCAAGGACATCTGGGCCATCTACCCAGGTCAGACTGCGCACTTGACAGTACGGTGCATGAATGCTCTGTACCGTCTGCAAGTGATGCGCGGTGAGGCAATGTCCCATCTGATGGCACTGCTGGAGGCAACAAAGATTACATTGGACAACAGAGAGGAACTTGTGGTTGACTTGTCTCAAGAAATGGTGGAGAAGGACTTGCAGGTGGAGCTGCTATCCACGGATATTCAGGAGTTGGAGGAGCTGGTAGGCACCAGGGAGAACACCATCGAGGTTCTGGAGGATCAGCTCCTTAACACTCAGCAGTAGCTCGCTGAGGCTAACGAGCACCTGGACATGCATCACCAGGAGATCCAGGACCAAGAGGCCAACGAGGACGTCGACATTGAGGGAGGAGATGAGCCTGCCTCCAGTGTGGACACTACTGGCTCGGGAAGACCACCTTCCCCCGAGTCGAGTGTTGCTTCGTTCGCTCACTAGGTGTCCAGGGTAGGCTTAGAAGTCGAATAGTCGGACTCCTCGCAGCTAGCTTAGCTTTTGCACCCTTGGGGTACTAGGCTAGTTAGAGTTGAGTCATTTTGGAACAAATTGATGTAATCGTGCTAAAACTCTCTTGGGAGCTGGTTTGATGGATGCTATTATCAGTTTAGATTTGGAAGGAGGAATTTATGCCTCTTGAAATCCCTTTTGTTGAAGTCGGAGTCTATCATGCTGTTTTAACTTTTCCCCGTGATAAAATCTTGAAATTTGGAACTGTGGTGTTAAGTAAGTATGTGATTTTTCAGATGGCTGGGAGGCAGCGTCGTGGCCAGAACGAGCACGTTCCTCCACCGCCGCCACCACCTCCCACTCTGCAGGAGCTCATGGCTCAGCAGAATGAGATCCTGAGGCAGCTGGCTCAACGTCAGCCACCACCCCAGCATTATGGTGGTGGAGACCACCAGCGTCACCCCGCGGCGGCCACCTATCAGGAATTCCTCAGCACCCAGCCTCCATTGTTCACAAGGGCGGAGGACCCACTTGACGCAGATGTATGGCTGCGAGTGGTGGAATCCAAATTCCCACTACTCCATGGGGCTTGCTCAGAGGTCACCAAAGTCAGGTTCGCCACCCAGCAGCTTCGCGGACCCGCAAGGACTTGGTGGGATCATTTTCTTGCTATGCAGCCAGAGGACCGAGAGGTGGAGTGGAGGGAGTTCAAGGCAGCTTTTAGAGGACACCATATACCAGCCGGGATCATGGACAGGAAGCTCAATGAGTTCTTGGCACTCACTCAGGGCAACAGGACAGTGTTGCAGTATGCCCAGGCCTTTAATGACTTGTGCCAGTACGCGGGATATCATGCAGATACAGATGAGAAGAAGAAGGACAGATTCAGGAGGGGGCTCAGCACTAAGCTCCGGGATCGTCTCAATACCGTCAGGGCCAACAGCTACAATGAGTTGGTCAAAATGGCTATCTCCCAAGAGGACTGCATTACAGCTAGGCAGGCAGAGAAGAAGAGGAAGACCCCTGTGGCAGGACCCTCAGCTCAGCCACAGCGCTTCAGGATTGTGTCCGACACCCAGGGCAGGGGGCCCCAGCAGCAGCAAGGGCGATGGGTAATCCGACCTCAGCAGCAGCAGCAGCAGACACCCAACCGCAACCAGTTTCCAGCTCAGAGGAATAGCCAGCAGCAGTAGTACCGCCAGGCAAATGACAACAGATGCTTCACTTGTGGCAACACTGGGCATTATGCCAAGAATTGCCCCAGGAACCAGCAGAGGCAGGGGCAGAATGCTAATCAGAACCAAGGCAAGAGGCAGAAGGTGCAAGTGAGGCAAGGCAGGCTGAACTTCACCACCATGGCTGACATTCCTGAGGGAGCACCCGTCATGACTGGTATCTTTACAGTTTCGAATTATCCTGCGATTATTTTATTTGATTCGGGTGCATCGCATAGTTTTATCAGCGCTAAGTTTAGTGCCAAGTGCCAGTTGCCCTTTCACCATACCGATGGGGGCATTACAATTTCAACGCCAGGAGGAAGAGTTGCCACTTATCAAATCAACAGGCAAGTGCCTATAAAATTTGGTAGTCTGGTGATTAGAACCACCCTTCTCATCTTAGGGTTGGATAGCGTGGATATTATTTTGGGAGCTGACTGGTTGACCAGGCATCAGGCAGTATTGGACATTGCAGCCAGAGCCATTGAAATTCATTCCCCTGCTTATGGCGAGACTGTTTTATATTTACCCGACCAGGGTTGTACCCGATCTTGTGCCTTTGTTATGATAGAATCCCCGGTGGAAAAGATCCCAGTGGTCTGCGACTACCCAGATGTTTTCCCAGACGAATTGCCAGGGATGCCACCTGACCGAGATATTGAGTTCGCCATCGAATTGCAACCCGGGACCGCTCCTATCTCCAAGAGACCCTATAGGATGCCTCCCGCGGAATTGGCAGAATTGAAGAAGCAATTGCAAGAATTGCTGGACAAGGGGTTTATTCGTCCAAGTACTTCACCATGGGGATGTCCAGCTTTATTTGTAAAGAAAAAAGATGAGAGTTTGAGGATGTGTGTTGACTACCGCCCTCTCAATGCGGTGACTATCAAGAACAAATACCCACTGCCCCGCATTGATGTTCTGTTTGATCAGTTGGTAGGAGCCAAGGTATTCTCCAAGATAGACCTTCGCTCAGGATACCATCAAATAAAGATCCATGCCAGCGATATTCCCAAGACGGCTTTCTCTACCAGATATGGACTGTATGAGTTTCTGGTGATGTCTTTTGGGCTGACCAATGCCCCGGCTTATTTCATGTACCTGATGAACTCAGTGTTTATGCCAGAATTGGACAAGTTCGTGGTCGTTTTCATTGATGATATTCTGGTCTATTCCAAGAATGAGGACGAACATACTGAGCACCTGCACATTGTGCTTCAGCGACTGCGCGATCATCATCTTTATGCTAAGTTGTCTAAATGTGAGTTCTGGCTGAAGGAGATTAAATTCCTGGGTCACACGATTTCTCAGGATGGGATATCAGTTGATCCTGAGAAGGTACAAGAGGTAATGGATTGGAAACCCCCGACTACAGTGAGGCAGATTCGGAGTTTTCTGGGATTGGCAGGGTATTATCGACGATTTATTCCGGATTTCTCCAAAATTGCCAAACCAATGACTGAACTGTTGAAGAAGGGAGTCAAATTTGAGTGGAGCCAAAAGTGTGAAGATGCCTTTCATACCTTAAGGCAGCATTTGACAACAGCCCCAGTGTTGGCCCAACCTGACAACACCAAGTCATTTGAAGTTTATTGCGATGCTTCTGGTACCGGATTGGGTTGTGTCTTGATGCAAGAGAACAGAGTGATTGCTTATGCTTCCCGGGCACTCAGGCCCCATGAGCAGAACTACCCTACACATGATCTAGAATTGGCAGCGGTAGTCCATGCTCTAAAGATATGGAGACACTACTTGATGGGAGCTCACTGTAACATCTACACGGATCACAAGAGTCTCAAATACATCTTCACTCAGGCAGATCTGAACATGAGGCAAAGGAGATGGTTGGAGTTAATCAAGGACTATGATTTGGAGGTGCATTACCACCCTGGTAAGGCCAATGTTGTAGCGGATGCCTTGAGCAGAAAGGCCCAGTGCAATTGTATGAACATGGATGTAGGAGTGACCACCCTGTGTGATGAGTTGTGCAGATTGAACTTGGAAGTTGTTTCTGCGGGAGACCTAAGCTATATCTCGGTGGAACCCACGTTGCAAGAGCAGATCATCAGGGCACAGGTTGAGGATACGGGTGTTCAGGTTATCAAGGATATGATCAAGCAAAAGGCAGAAAAATACAAGTGTTTCCGACAGGACAGCAAGGGAATTCTATGGTTTGGAGATCGAATGGTTGTTCCCAAGGACCCTGAGCTCAGAAAGCAAATATTGGATGAAGCTCACCTTTCAAAATTCTCCATGCACCCTGGTAGCAACAAGATGTACCATGATCTCAGATCTTTATATTGGTGGACCAGAATGAAGAGGGAAATTGCCAAGTACATCTCCGAGTGTGACACCTGCCAAAGAATCAAGGCCAGTCACTTGAAGGCAGCAGGCCCTTTGCAACCCCTTCCCATACCATCTTGGAAATGGGAGGACATTTGCATGGATTTTATCGTAGGATTGCCCAATACCTCCAGGCACCATGATTCCATTTGGGTTATCGTGGACAGGTTGACCAAGACCGCTCATTTCTTGCCAGTGCACACCACCCACAAGATAGAGAAGTACGCAGAAATTTATGTTAATCAGATAGTAAGATTGCATGGTATTCCAAAGACCATTATATCTGACAGAGGAGCACTGTTTGTGGCACGCTTTTGGGAGAAACTGCAAGAATCACTTGGGACCCAAGTAATCCGAAGCTCAGCATATCACCCACAAACAGATGGCCAGACAGAACGGGTGAATCAGATTTTGGAAGACATGTTGCGGGCATGTGCACTACATTATGGAAAGGATTGGGACAAGTGTCTGTCTTTGGCAGAGTTTTCTTACAATAACAGCTATCAGTCCAGTTTGAAGATGGCACCTTTTGAGGCATTATATGGGAGAAGGTGTAGGACCCCACTTAATTGGTCTCAAGCAGGAGAAAGGGAAATTTTTGGGCCAGACTTGGTACTCGAGGCAGAGGCAAAGGTCAGGGTTATTACCAAGAACTTAGAAGCTGCTCAGGCCAGGCAAAGGAGCTATCATGATAAGAGGCGGAAGCCTCTACAGTTTGAGGTGGGAGATCATGTCTATCTTAAGGTATCACCCACCAAGGGCGTCCAGAGATTCGGGATCAAGGGCAAGTTAGCTCCTCGCTACATTGGACCCTATAAGATTAAGGCAAGCTGTGGACCCGTAGCCTACCAATTGGAATTACCACCACACATGTCAGCAGTTCATAATGTGTTCCATGTATCTCAGCTGCGGAAATGCATGCGTCTACCCACTGAAGTGCTACCGGAACCAGACATTGAGATAGAACCAGACTTGTCCTACCAAGAGTACCCCGTCAAGGTGCTAGATCAAAAAGAGAGATCAACTCGGGCAAGGTCGATCAGAATGTATAAGGTTCAGTGGAGTCACCATTCAGCGGAAGAAGCTACATGGGAGACTGAGGATTTTCTACGCTCTCACTTCCCCGACTTTCTACCCAAAGGAGTCGGTATGTAACCCCAAAAACCCCACCCCCACCTGCCCTTTGAATTCAATTATAAGAAAAACTTAGATAACAAGGATAGTCTAAGTTGTTGAATTAACTTAAGAAGGGCTTCCTTCTGAAGTTGCAAAGAGGATGACATTCGAAGAGCAGTTAACAAGAGAAACTTAAGTGTAAAGGAAAAAAACAACACCAGCGCACCTTCAAGCACCCCTCCAAGGGACTCTACCTAAATCTCGGGACGAGATTCCTTTAAGGGGGAGGGCTGTAACACCCCAGGTGTTACCTTGGCTAGAGCCACTTTGGCACTAGAAGCTGTGTTCACAAGGGTAAAGACTTAGGGCACCACATAAGAACCTTGGAGCTCATGTGCTAATCAAGTTGCCAATAACATAAGAAGCATTACTCTAATCCTTGCACACTTACTACCTTGGATAAGAGGGGAGAAGAACCCTAGACCTCTCCTAAACCCTATCTTCCAAAACCCTGGGTAAGAGGGGAAAGAGAGTGAACAAGGGTGCAAAGTGTGTGTAACTTTTGCCCAAACCCTAAGCAACATTATAACCATCAACTAAGGGAGGGAAATATTGCAAAAAGACCCCTGGAGAAACCCCAATTCAAATCTCCAAGTGGAGAGAGAGCTAGAGCTCTCTATTTCCCTCTAAGTCACATTTTTGCCCTAATCCAAAGACCAGCCGTGTTCACTTTGAAGATGGCACCAAAACCACTTGGATTCTATACCAAAAATGTGGTATACCACTTAAGGCACCCCCTGGAAAAATTTGGGACCGAGACTCAGACGTTTGACAGCACTTGACATCAGTTTTGTCGCTGAGTGGGCAGTGAGACAAGCCAGATTTGGCGCCCGTCTATCTCCCGATCTAGGGCGTATCATCCCTTGGAACTCACACATGTGAGATAGCCCTAGGTGCCAGGAGGAGGTCTGCGCCGGATTCATGGCGAGATTCGCACGTTTGCGATCTCTGGAGACGTTTGAACACTGGAAGAAACTCACCTCCACGTGTTCGACGCCTTCTGCCCGCGCCAGAGCACGCTCGCGCGCGTCCCCGCATGCCCCACGCCGCGCCTGAGCCAAACCCGCGCCGTGGCCCGCGCCCGAGCTTATAAAGCCCTCCCAGGCTTCGACTACACCCTTCCGCACACCCTCCACACCTAACCGGAGTTAGCTCGTCGCCGTTTGCCCGTGCGCAGTGAGTCCGCGGCCGCCCAACCCCTCGGCCACCATAGACCGGCCAATAGAGCCATTCCTAACCTCGTCCAGCCCTCGGAGAAGACTGTGCACACCTCCGTGAGGCTCCCCGAGCAAGGAATCGGAGAGTACTTCGCCGGAGAAGCCAGTCCACGCTCGCCGGAGCTCTCACCCCCGCCGGAGTACGTGGACCGGGTAAACCACTCCACCATCCTTCGATTCTTTGTGCACACAGTCGCTGCGTGACCCCGTGAAGCTCACCATGCCCTCGGATTGAACCAGTTCGCCGTGGTTTGGCCGGTATACTCGCCGCCGACGAGGACACCCGCCTGTACGCGTGGACCGGGCGATTCCGGCCATCTCCGACGTCGAGCCGTACCTCGACGTGACCGCCAGAGTCTCCCCGAGCCAACCCCACCCTTCGCCGGACCTCCCTCGCCGCCGGTAAGCCGCGCCGTCCTTTTCTTTCCCGCGGTTACTGTTTGCATAAGGGGAAGGACTGCGGGTGAGAGGGAGAGATGGTCAGGGGGTTTTGTGAAATGTCAGAGACACAGGGGAATAGTGGCGTGGGGGTAGAATTGCGAAGGTGGATTTAGTTTAAACCCAGGGACCTCGGTGTAAACTGTTTTTCCAGGAAACTCTTTTTAAATTCTATTTTAAATTGAGCAGAGGCTTTAAAAATTCATAACTTATGATTAGTTCATCCAAATTTGGTCAAACAAATTTTGTCAGACTCCAATTAATGTAACCTATTTAAGAAAAATATAAAACCCCTTGGTGCTGTGGAAAACTTAAGGGTTCTGATTTAATGTTAGTTTTGGCCAAAAGCTAAATAATAGTAAGGAAATAGTTAGGCTATTTGACTAGGGTTAGGAAAAATTGGGGAAGTTTATAATTACCTACTAACCTGTTTAAAAATGTTGAACCTCTCTGTCCACTCCATTTAAGTTAGTTTTACCCCTTATTCTATAATATGCTTAAGGATAGGGAAAATAGAAAAATATAATTTAATTAATGAACCAGAGAGTACCTCTATTTTTGTTAGGTTATTTATTCAATATAGTTCACTGGAAAAATATATCATACCCTGTTTTAGTGTAAAATAAGTAAGATCTCTTTTGTTTTAATAAAACAAATGAAACTTAGAAAAACTCTACAAAAATAACCCCAAGGTAAAAACACCCCCACCCTTGGGATAACTATTGTTTTATTAGAGAGAACTTAGGAAAAATATGAAATCCGTTGTTTGACATTTTTCAAATAATAATGTAGTAGAAAGTGCCTTTTTAGCATTAAACTTAAGAAAATCATAACTAAATAACCACCCCTTAGTTTTCTGTGATTTTTAGCACAGAGGCTTATTATTACTATAGGATCCCAACAAAAATAACCTTTAGGACAGAACCTACCCCTAACTAAAAGGTGTAGTGTAAAGTGGCCCATTTTGCCTAACTTTTGTTATTTTTGTTTAAAGCCTAGCCTTGGTACTTAAAGCCTCAACTCCTTAAAACAAGTTAGAATAGCAAAGGGCAACCCACTGTAATTTTTACAGAATTTGTGGAAATTACTAAAACCCTGTTGTAGTTCAAACCTACCCTAGAAACCCTAAAATGGGAATTAATGAAAGGAAAAAGAATAATGTGAATTAAGGTTATCCTAAAACCTTTGTAATCTGTCCACTAAAATGTATCAAGGCAATACCAAACCACTATGTTATCCTAAAAGAAAACCTAAGCTTAAAGGGTCATAAGTCCATGTATCTATATATGTACCACTAGAAGCCCCGCGTGACTAAGAAAACCCTAAGTTACTTCTTAACTTAGTTTCTTTAGTTTAATGTTCTTAAATCTTGCATAATCATGGCATACATGTTCATTGCATTTCGATAGACTGTAATCTTGCTGACGGAGAGTACATCCTCGTGCCGGAGCAAGGAGCTGCTCAGGAGGTAGCCCCAGATCCAGCACCCGAGCCTGCACCAGAGGACCTGCCTGCCACTGCTTTGGAAGGCAAGCCCCGGTTTTATGCATAACCTGTTATTTATGCTATTTTACTTCACTTAATGATTGTAGGATTGATTGTGCACTTAGGTGTAGGAATTGTTTGAAACCCTAGTTGCATGATCTCAGGAATCCTTTTGAGATGAATACTAGTATGACAGGTCAAGTAGTTGCTTTACTTAATTAGGATCTCGGTAGAAGACGAGTGATTTTTCTAGCACTCGCGCGAGATCAGGAAATTGATTGTACCCACTTTTACACTCTCATGATACTAGTTGGTGGACAACAATCCATGGGGATTGGTTGTTTACGAGATGGGAAAATGGAATAAGGATTAACGTGCGGATACCTGTGTCAAGCGTTTGAACGTACTAAGCACATGCCGAGAAATATGGTAAATCGGTAAGCCTAGTACCTGATTGAACCTGGCAGCAGATTGCCCTCCTCACGCGACCTGAGACGAGGTCTCCCATTCCGGTTATGGTGGGTACAAGTGCGGTCACTGCACGACGGCCAGTCGGGGTCAGTGAGGCATTGTACGCCAAGGCGGTGAGCCCCTCTCTGCTGACGGGGAATCGATGGGGACGGTTGATGTGTGTGGGGACGGAGTGCCCCTGCATGTCGTGTGTTTAGGTTTACCTTGCAAGGATAAAAACTCGATTCGAATCGTCTGCTTCTCGCAGCTAATGAGACTGCTGATCCATTGTACTGCATTGAGTAATAAGTGGAAGTCTGATGAGTTGAGATAAGATGTTGATTGCTAATAATGCCTGCTACCATGTATGAGTAGATAGTCCACTTTTAGCCTTAAGAGAGTCACACTTAACTTTGACTAAGTTAAAATCTTGATTTAGAAACTCAGCTAGTGCTTTTGGCAACCAAACCCCACAGCCAAACAGCTGCATGTCTAGAGGTAGAGGAGTAGACTCCTCACACCGGGTAAGTCTAGCTGAGTATTAGTATACTCAGCCTTGCTTGTGGCATAATTTTTTACAGGTTCTCTGGAGGACATGGTTGCTGGAGTGACTTGGCCGTCCACCTTACCACCGGGTTGGACTGTTGAGTGGGACCCTGCCTCGGCTGAGGAAGAGCATGAGGAGTGATGGGACAGGCTTCCCCATCTCTCTGTTTAATTATCGTTAGTTTTATTCCGCTGCACTTCGAACAATGATGGGTACTTTTGCAAAACTCCGATGATGATGATGGTGATGTAATAATTTAACATCGTGACTTGTATGGTTTTATGCTTTATTGTATTTGCTCTGTGACTCACCTTCGAGTGAGACTGTGGTACTTGATCCTGTCAGTGGTCATGTCGGACTAGATCCGAGGGATTGACGGGTTATTCCCATTTAAGTGTGGTCTAGCCTCTAAGGCGGGGCTTAGGCACTTAAGTTGGAATAATTCGGGCAGTTCCGCCACAATAGGCTAGGTATGCCTTGTCCTTCAATGGCTGAACATTCTTGAAGACAAAGTCAGCAACCACAGCCTCTGCAGTCAGACCCCTATCCTTCAACAGTCCAACTTCAGCTAGCAGAACTCCTGCCTCAGCCACATCCTGGTCGGTGGGGGATTCGGTCCAGCTTGAAGTGCGAACATCCGGCTGTCTCCCTGACCGTGGGGGGAGAGAATTTCCGTGATTCTCAACAATAAACCACTCCAAGCGCCATCCTTTAATGCTGTCCTTGAGGGGGATGTTGAGATAATCAGTTTTCCTTCCGCGGCGCATCTCCAAGCTCGCGCCCCCACCAGCTGATGCTGTCCCCCGACCATCCCAGGCCGACAGTGATACAAATATTTCCACAGTCCAAAGTGTGGCAGGATGCCAAGAAAAGCCTCACATAAATGAACAAAGATGGAGATTTGCAGAATGGAATTAGGGTTCAGATGGGTCAGATTCAAGTGATAGAAATCAAGGAGACCGCGGAAAAAGGGGGAAATAGGAAGAGCAAGACCGAGGAGAAGAAAAGGAACATATACGACGGATTCGTGGGTGTCCTCTGTTGGAACAGTGACCCCATGGCAAATCCGCCAAGAACAGAGCTCCTTCGGAGGAAGAACCCCAATGGACACGAGATGGAGAAGATCAGACTCAGAAACAACAGACATATGGTTACCTGCGAAAGGCAACTGGCTGTTGGGATCGATGGGAGGAATGACAGCAGCGGATGAACTTGATGCTTTCCGCTTGGGCGCCATCTCAATCTCGCTGGCGAGCGGAACGAAAGCAGTATCGCACGAGCGCAAGGAAAGTTTGGATGCAGAAAAGCAAGAATTAGGGCACGGAAAGCGGAGGCGTGCAATGATGCAGTACATATGGGGTTTTTCCAGGCCAGATATCGTTTCCAAAAAGCATCTAGTCATCACCCGGTGGTTATTTCTAAAAACGCTAGTGTGCCATGTCATCACTCGGCCGTTATTTCCAAAACGGCCGACGCGGTCCGTTCTAACTCGGTTGTTACCTCTAAAACGCCGACGCCGCCGTCAGTCACTCGGCTGTTACCTCTACAACACCGACGCCGCCGTCAGTCACTCGGCTGTTACCTCTAAAACGCCGACACCACCATCAGTCACTCGGCCGTTACCTCTAAAACACTAACGTTGCCATCAGTCACTCGGTGGTTACCTCTATAACGCTGATGTCACCAGTAAACACTCGGTTGTTAATTTTAAAAACACCAAAGTGGCCCCGCTATCACTCGGGCACTACTTCAGAAGCGCCGACGTTGTCAACAATAACTCGGCTGTTACCCCAAAAAGCGACAAGATGATCCCGAATGACTCGGTCACCACTTCTGAGGCACCAACATCCATGGAATCGTCAACTGACCGGGAGGCAAAGTAATTAACGCAGGAGAAGACAAAATCATTCTTCATAAAAGGGAAGCTACAGAACTTACAAATCAACTCATTATGAGTTGATGACCTCCCTACTACTACATTACACTCCACTACTCTATATTACTAATTACTACTACATTACACTTCACTACTCTATACTACTAACTACTACTACATTATTTCATTATACTACTTCTAATCTATACTAACATCTAAAAAACCAGTGGCATCTAGCCACTGGCCTTGTTGCTGCCCTTGCTGTCGCTGCCATGGCCGCCCTTGCTGCCGCCATCGCCGCCGCCATCACCGTCGCCTCCGTCGTCGCCGCCATCACCACCATCGCCGTTGTTGTCCTCCTCGGACGAGTCCGAGGAGTACTCCGACTCATCCAAGCCCTCGAGCCCGGAGCGCTCGACGGCCCGGATGTAGGTCTAGACCTTTGCGGCAATCCCCTGGGAGTCGTCTGAATCATCAGACAACGCCGGGGGAGAGACGGGAGCCGGAGATCCCTCGGACTCGGAGGAGAACTCCTCCTCTGAGTACTCCAAGTCGCCGAAGTCCTCCGAAGGAGGAGTCGGCTCATGTTTGCGCTTGTCACCAGAGCGAGGAGAAGAACCGCTACCTTTCTTACTTTTGCCCATGGTGGCAGTGGAGGGAAGAAGAGGAGAGTAAACAAGCAGCAAGAGATGTGAAAAAACCAGGGAAGCAAAGGCACTATTTATAGAAGAAGAAGGCAACCGCTCACCTCCTACCACGGTCACTGAACAGTCGCAAAAATTCAATATACACTTCAAACCGTCTGAAGACACGTCAGGCGGCTGACGCCGCTTCACGCAACGCAACACCCATTGGGACTCCAGTCAACTGCGCGGGCGATATGATTACACCCGCGGTCACATCAAATTAGTACTCAGAAGCAGTTTGCTAAAACACTCAACGTACCAAGCCGTCCCTTGCCTACACCCATTGGGGGGGGACGCCCAGGAATTATCAGTATATTTTTCAAAACTGTCACATCCGTGCAGTGCATGCAATGAATACCTCAAGACAAAAGTGAGATATCAGTAAGGATCAAAGGAAAGCCAAATATAGCCGGTGAAGTACAAGTCTGACCGATAGAAGTGACATGAAGACTAGCCAGGGGACGTCTATCGAACGTCCAATCAGTTGCAGATCAAATAAATTGCACCACCTAGCAAGATATGGGCAGATCATGAACTGGGCCTCAAAGACAAAATATATGCTGACCTCTAAAGCATAATATCAATAACATAATGCTGACCTCTAAAGCATTCGGCAAGAAGAGAGGGTGATCCTCAGAAAAAGGGCAGGAAATGAAGACCTTCGAGTGGATTATTTTCAAAAATCCACTCGAAGCTCGGGGGCTACACCCATTGGGTGCACCTTTCAAGACAATGCTGACCTCTAAAGCATAGGGCAAGATCAAAACAAGGCTGACCTCCGACGAAGTACAAGTGGAAAATAAAAGTGGTTTCTGATAATACTCGAAGTGAAGACCTTCGAGTGGATTATTTTCAAAAATCCACTCGAAGCTCGGGGGCTACACCCATTGGGTGCACCTTTGGTGCACCCAATGAAATTCGAAGTCCTACAGTGCGAAATGCTAACCTCCGAAGCGTGATTCTGAGACAAAACCCCAATTTTCAAGTGATAAAAGCAGAAGGAGACAGTAAGAAATCGTTTTCACCAAATTACCCAGAAAACAATTCCTGTTACAAACAAAGACCGCAAGCTGGACCTAGGATCTTTGGGCCGATTATTTCAAAATCAACCCAAAGATCGGGGGCTTGTGGGGGACAGATATCCCCTAGGTCCACTGGAAGGATAAAAGACCTCACGAAAGACCCAAAGGCCCAATAAATCGTAAGGTCATCCCTTCGTGGGCCTGGAGGAGAACGACCAGTGAAGAAGATTGACGTAAGGCCGGATCGGTGTGAGCCCAGACGGCCCGATGACTTCGAGCAAGTAATCACAACAGTGACCCGACCTTCCCGCACTAGAACCCCGTACAACGGAACCAAGCGAGGATGGGTCGGCGGAATTATAGGAGGATAGATTCGATTGGTTCACTATCATTTAGGCGCATGCTGTTATCATATCCACATGTAATGCCCCACGGTCGAATATATAAGGCCTAGGGGGCACCCCTTCAGAAGGATCGATCTCATTACCCCGCCATCTACCCCAGCTCTCTACGTCCATTGCACTAGAGAATTCCCTTGTAATCCGCCACATAAAACACTCCCGCCAGGACGTAGGGTGTTACACATCTCTAAGCGGCCCGAACCTGTACATCGTTGTTCGCAGTTTCTCGTGCGTCCTGCACGAACCATCGAGCTACAGTCGGTAACACCGTCCTACTCCTAAAAAACACCTTGAGGGGCAACCCCGGGTGTGCGGTCGGACCCAAAACACCGACACAAGCCGAAGATGTTGATGCTCCAGAATCTTCTTCCCAAGTGGTTGACAGGAGAAATTCATCACTACTTCAAGCTTACCCTCAAAACCAAATCATTGGGAGTCCTTCACAAGGGGTTATTACTCGATCACATAGACATGCTTCTTTTATTGAACATCACTCCTTTGTTTCTTGTGTTGAGCCTACATGTATAGATGAGGCGCTACAGGATCTGGACTGGGTGAAGGCCATGCATGAAGAACTAAACAACTTCACTCGTAACCAAGTTTGGACCCTGGAGAAGCCTCCACAAGATGCAAGAATCATTGGAACAAAGTGGGTGTTCAGAAACAAACAAGATGATCAAGGCATGATTGTAGGGAACAAGGCAAGACTTGTTGCAAAGGGATTCTCTCAATTTGAAGGCTTAGATTTTGGAGAGACCTTTGCACCGGTTGCTCAACTGGAAGCCATCCGTATCCTACTCGCATATGCATCATGCTATGATATAAAGCTTTACAAATGGATGTAAAAAGTGCATTTTTAAATGGCTTCATAAATGAACTTGTATATGTTGAGCAACCACCTAGATTTGAAGACCCTAGATATCCTAACCATGCTTACAGGTTGTCTAAGGCGCTATATGGGCTAAAGCAAGCTCCAAGGGCTTGGTATGAGCGTCTTCGCGACTTCCTCATCGAAAAGGGCTTCAAGATCGGGACCGTCGACACAACTCTATTCACAAAGAAACATAACGGTGATATTTTCATTTGTCAAGTATATGTTGATGACATCATCTTTGGCTCGACAAATGACTATCATTGCAAGGAATTTGGTGAGTTGATGTCAAAGGAGTTCGAGATGTCAATGATTGGTGAGCTAACGTACTTCCTCGGCTTTCAAGTCAAGCAAATGAAAGATGGTAACTTTCTCTCACAAGAGAAGTATATCAAAGACTTGTTGAAAAGGTTCAACATGGAGAAGTGCAAACCAATCAAGACACCTATGCCAACAAATGGACATCTCGACCTAGATGAGGGAGGTAACCCGGTTAATCAAACTCTCTACCGTTCCATGAATGGCAGTTTATTGTATCTTACCGCATCTAGGCCCGATATCATGTTTAGTGTCTGCATGTGTGCTAGATTTCAATCTAATCCTAAGAAAGCTCATCTTCGCGCTGTTAAAAGAATTCTTAGGTATCTCAGGCACACCCCAAGCATTGGTCTGTGGTATCCCAAAGGAGATACTTTTGACTTAATTGGCTATTCCGATTCGGATCATGCCGGTTGCAAAATTGATAGAAAAGGTACTTCTGGGGGTGCCATTTGCTTGGGAGATCACTAGTATCATGGACATCCAAAAAGCAAAAATAGTGTTTCCTTGTCAACCGCCAAAGCAGAATACATTGCCGCGGGTGCTTGTTGCACACAAATTTTATATATGAAACAAACCCTTCTAGACTATGGCGTAGTTCTAGAAAAGGTACCTTTGTTGTGTGACAATGAGAGTGCTATTAAAATTGCTAATAATCTTGTACAACACTCTCGCACCAAGCACATTGATATCCGTCATCACTTCCTTAGAGATCATGTTGTTAAAGGAGACATCCTTTTAGAAGGAGTGAGGTCAGAAGATCAATTAGCGGATATTTTCACTAAGCCACTTGATAAGACCCGCTTTTGTATGTTGAGGAATGAATTAAATATACTTGATCTTAGAAATTTTATTTAAGATGTCAAATGGTGTTGTCAAGCTTGCATTGCATGTTTAAATTTCTTGTATTGCATCTAGGGCTTGTCTAACCTAGTTGAGACAACCGCCAACAAAGCGAGTGAAAAAGCTTAACTCAGATCAAACTTGACAAGTCTTAGTTTTAAGCTTTTAGTACTTAAATTCTTACTTACTATGCAATTGTTGGTTCTTGAGATATGCATGAGGCACTACACTTAGGGGGAGTATTCAAAACTCAAATCTTTCATGAAAACCCCTAGTGCAAAGCCAAAATGCAAATCTCACCATTTGCCTATTTTCTCTAAAAATTATCTAGCCTATGGCAAAATATTTTGAAAATTATGAGAAAATATATGAGGGTGCCAATACCTATCCCAACAAGTGTTATTTTGTGTGATTATAAGTTGGTATTTGGTTTGGTTGAAAACTAGATAGAAAAATTTGAAAATTTTAAAATTTCCCTCTGTCTGGGCTCACCGGACAGTCCGGTGTGCACCGGACACTGCACTGTGCAATGTCCGGTGCACCGGCAGCCACGCGCGCAGATCCTCTTCTCCTGTGCGATGTCCGGTGTGCACCGTACAGGCACTGTAGACTGTCCGGTGCGCCCATAACGGTTTTTAAAAATCCTTTCCTCGCCTGAGCTCGAGGCAGGGAACCTTTTCTCTGTCTCTCACCGCTGCTCTTCTCTGTCCCTGGTGATTCCTCCCCTCCGGCGACTTTCCCCTCGCCGGTGGCCGTGCTCCGGTGGCCCTGCTCCAGCTGGTGCTCGGCCCTCTTCTCTCTGGTAAGAAGCCTCAGTGAGCACCCCTCCTCTTCTCTCTTCTCTCTCTGTTCGAAGCCCAGTGAGCTCACCTCTTCCCCACCTTTGATTCCCTATATCAAATCTGTGAATTTTTTGTGAATCAAAGTGTTGGATGTGGTTCCTTTGTGTCCCATTGAATTCCCTGCAGGTTCCTAGCTCCTTCGGGAGGGTTTCACAGTCCAAAATGGCCATATCTCCAAAAACCTAACTCACCGCATACCACGTGTTTGGTGAAATGCCCAAACCAACCAAAAATGCTCCAATCAATCCCAAATTTTTCAGGCACCTTCACAACACCTCTAGTAACATATTCGCCAAATTTCACGCCAATCCGGTATACCAGGCTTCAATTTCACTCAATTCCCCATTTCGAGCGATCAATTCCGAGCCAAGTGCCCAAATTCCATTTTCTTCGCCTCAAATCAAACCAAGCTCACACTTCACTCATATTTACCCATATAAACCTATTCGTGAAGTATTGTCTCAATTCCACATCATTTCATACCTCAATTCGAATTTCAAACCTCCTATGGCACTATTTCTCGTTCAAACGTCGTTTTCGCGTCGTTTGACCTCTCGATCGCCATATCTCTCGTTTTCTGTGCCATAATTCTTTGTGTATGTATTTATTCACATTTCATATACTTATGACTATGTGACTAATACATGCTCACCTCTTCTGTCATTTCAGTGACCTTGCCTGCCCGTGAGCCGTCTCCTGTCCTACTTGGATTTTCACCTCTCGTGTGAGCTTTCCAGGTAGACATCCACTCTTTTGACATTCTATCGGCTGTTATCGACCTGTGCTTAGCTTCGCTCTCTCATTTGTAGTCGTCAAGTCAGGATGCCACGCACAAAGAATGTGTCGGTGCCAGGGGAGGAGATGACGAGGACCCTCCTCGCCCCTTTAGGCAGGTCAAGGGGAAGATTGTGCATTTGGAGTAGCAGGAAGGCCGCAAGAAGCGGCGTCTGGATAGAGCAGCACGAGCAGCGGCAGCAGCGGCAACAGTCGCTGAGCAGGTAGAGCAAGGAGCTCAGTTGCAGATTCCTTCCGATTAGATTGCCTATCGAGTTCGTCGCCTCGCCTCTCGTCCTCGCTCCTCCGCTCCTACCACTACCACCACTGCTACCACTCCTCCACCCACTTCGCCTGCCCCCGTCACTCCTGCACCATCCACCACCTCAGCCATACCCACCACCTCCACTACTCCAGCTTCCACTGCTCCTCCTATCCCACCTGCTCGCTTCCGAGAGCGCGATGAGACTGAGGTGCGACCACTTGCTGCGGATCCTAGGCTGTTTGATCTTCAGCGTGCTACAGCGGCACGGGTACGTCGGTTCAGATACGTACCCATGGAGTCTTGGTTACCTGCACAGAGAGACCATGCAGCGGCAACTCCATTCAGCATCAGGATTCAGGAGTCTTTCTACAGAGCACAGTTGTCCGCTCAGATTGCTCTGCGAGCGCACCGGCTATTGGATCTCCCTGCCTTCCTGCTAGCAGCCGGTGCCGACACTGAGATTCACCTCTCCTATCTGCCTGGACTTCTCACTCTTTCGACTACCAGTGGCAGATATGTTGAGGAATGGGTCCGAGTTTTCTATGCTACTGTATGGATCGACCCTGATCACCACTGGATGAGATTCTGATTTGAGCGAGAGGATGTTACCATTCATGCTAGTCAGATTCGTCAGTTGTGAAAGTCGCCTAGAGGGGGGTGAATAGGGCGAAACTGAAATTTACAAATATAAACACAACTACAAGTCGGGTTAGCGTTAGAAATAAAAAACCGAGTCCACGAGAGAGGGTGGAAAACAAATCGCAAGCAAATGAAGAGTGTGACACGTGGATTTGTTTTACCGAGGTTCGGTTCTCTCAAACCTACTCCCCGTTGAGGAGGCCACAAAGGCCGGGTCTCTTTCAACCCTTCCCTCTCTCAAACGATCCCTTGGACCGAGTGAGCTTCTCTTCTCAAATCAAAGCCGGGAACAAAATTTCCCCGCAAGGGCCACCACACAATTGGTGCCTCTTGCCTCAATTACAAGTGAGTGTTTGATCACAAGAAAGAATACGAAAGAAAAGAAGCGATCCAAGCGCAAGAGCTCAAATGAACACTACAAATCACTCTCTCTAGTCACTAAAGCTTTGTGTGGAGTTGGGAGAGGATTTGATCTCTTTTGGTGTGCTTTGCAATGAATGCTAGCTCTTGTATAGTGGTTGGAAGCTGAAAAACTTGGATGCCATGAATGGTGGGGTGGTTGGGGTATTTATAGCCCCAACCACCAAACATGACCGTTGGTGGAGCTGTCTGTTCGATGGCGCACCGGACATGTCCGGTGCCCCAGCCACGTCACCAGTTCCGTTGGATTCCGACCGTTGGAGTTTCTGACTTGTGGGCCTGCCTGGATGTCCGGTGCACACCGGACATGTATTGTTTACTGTCCGGTGTGCCAGTATGGGCACGCCTGACCTCTGCGCGCGCTGCGCGCGCATTTAATGCGCCGCAGGTAGCCGTTGGCGCGGAGAAGCCATTGCTCCGGAGTTGCACCGGACAGTCCGGTGCACACGGGACATGTCCGGTGAATTATAGCGGACTAGCCGTTGGAGATTCCCGAAGCTGGCGAGTTCCTGAGGCCGCTCTTCCTTGGCGCACCGGACACTGTCCGGTGTACACCGGACAGTCCGGTGATTTATAGCGCGAGTGCCTCTGGAAATTCCCGAAGGTGGCGAGTTCGAGTTGGAGTCCTCTGGTGCACCGGACATGTCCGGTGGTGCACCGGACACTGTCCGGTGGCACACCGGACAGTCCGGTGTGCCAGACCAGAGGTGCCTTCGGTTGGCCCTTTGCTCTTTTGTTGAACCCAACTCTTGGTCTTTTTATTGGCTAAATGTGAACCTTTAGCATCTGTATAACTTATACACTAGAACAAACTAGTTAGTCCAATTATTTGTGTTGGGCAATTCAACCACCAAAATTATTTAGGAACTAGGTGCAAGCCTAATTCCCTTTCAATCTCCCCCTTTTTGGTGATTGATGCCAACACAAACCAAAGCAAGTATTAGAGATGCATAATTGAACTAGTTTGCATAATGTAAGTGCAAAGGTTGCTTGGAATTGAGCCAATATAAATACTTACTAGATATGCATGGATTGTTTCTATATTTTTAACATTTTGGACCACGCTTGCACCACATGTTTTGTTTTTGCAAAAATCTTTTGTAAACCTTTTCAAAGTTCTTTTGCAAATAGTCAAGGGTAAATGAATAAGAGTTTGCAAAGCATTTTCAAGTTTTGAAATTTTCTCCCCCTGTTTCGAATGCTTTTCCTTTGACTAAACAAAAGCTCCCCCTAAATGAAATCATCCTCTTAGTGTTCAAGAATGTTTTGATGATTCAAATTGAAATACTACTTTCTCCCCCTTTTGAACACAATGGGATACCAATTGAAAAATATTCTTTGAAAAACTAAGTTTTTGAAATTGGTGGTGGTGCGGTCATGCGGTCCTTTTGCTTTGGGCTCATACTCTCTCCCCCTTTGGCATGAATCGCCAAAAACGGAATCATTAGAGCCCTCGAAGTAATTTCTTCCCCTTTGGTCATAAACAAATGAGTTAAGATTATACCAAAGATGAAGTCCTTTTGCTCTCTCCCCCAAAGATGGAGAGTGGCTTGGAGCGACGGCGAAGGATGAGTTACGGAGTGGAAGCCTTTGTCTTCGCCGAAGACTCCAATTCCCTTTCAATATACCTATGACTTGGTTTGAAATAGACTTGAAAACACATTAGTCATAGCATATAAAAGAGATATGATCAAAAGTATATAAATGAGCTATGTGTGCAATCTAGCAAAAGAAGTTGCGTGAATCAAGAATATTGAGCTCATGCCTAAGTTTGGTAAAAGTTTGTTCATCAAGAGGCTTGGTAAAGATATCGGCTAATTGATCTTTAGTGTTAATGTAAGAAATCTCGATATCCCCCTTTTGTTGGTGATCCCTAAGAAAATGATACCGGATGGCTATGTGTTTAGTGCGGCTATGCTCGACAGGATTGTCGGCCATTTTGATTGCACTCTCATTATCACATAGCAAAGGGACTTTGGTTAATTTGTAACCGTAGTCCCGCAGGGTTTGCCTCATCCAAAGTAGTTGCGCGCAACAATGACCTGCGGCAATGTACTCGGCTTCGGCGGTGGAAAGAGCGACCGAATTTTGCTTCTTTGAAGCCCAAGACACCAAGGATCTCCCCAAGAACTGGCAAGTCCCCGATGTGCTCTTCCTATTAATTTTACACCCCGCCCAATCGGCATCCGAATAACCAATCAAATCAAATGTGGATCCCCGAGGGTACCAAAGCCCAAACTTAGGAGTATAAGCCAAATATCTCAAGATTCGTTTTACGGCCGTAAGGTGGGATTCCTTAGGGTCGGATTGAAATCTTGCACACATGCATACGGAAAGCATAATATCCGGTCGAGATGCACATAAATAGAGTAATGAACCTATCATCGACCGGTATACCTTTTGATCCATGGACTTACCTCCCGTGTCGAGGTCGAGATGCCCATTAGTTCCCATGGGTGTCTTGATGGGTTTGGCATCCTTCATCCCAAACTTGTTTAGAATATCTTGAGTGTACTTCGTTTGGCTTAGGAAGGTGCCTTCTTGGAGTTGCTTCACTTGAAATCCTAGGAAATACTTCAACTCCCCCATCATAGACATCTCGAACTTTTGTGTCATGATCCTACTAAACTCTTCACATGTAGATTTGTTAGTAGACCCAAATATAATATCATCAACATAAATTTGGCATACAAACAAATCATTCTCAAGTGTTTTGGTAAAGAGCGTAGGATCGGCCTTTCCGACTTTGAAGCCATTATCAATAAGGAAATCTCTAAGGCATTCATACCATGCTCTTGGGGCTTGCTTGAGCCCATAAAGCGCCTTAGAGAGCTTATAGACATGGTTAGGGTACTCACTGTCTTCAAAGCCGGGAGGTTGCTCAACATAGACCTCTTCCTTGATTGGTCCATTGAGGAAGGCACTTTTCACGTCCATTTGATAAAGCTTAAAGCCATGGTAAGTAGCATAGGGCAATAATATGCGAATTGACTCAAGCCTAGCTACGGGTGCATAGGTTTCACCGAAATCCAAACCTTCGACTTGGGAGTATCCCTTGGCCACAAGTCGAGCTTTGTTCCTTGTCACCACACCATGCTCGTCTTGCTTGTTGCGGAAGACCCATTTGGTTCCTACAACATTTTGGTTAGGACGTGGAACTAAATGCCATACCTCATTCCTAGTGAAGTTGTTGAGCTCCTCTTGCATCGCCACCACCCAATCCGAATCTTGAAGTGCTTCTTCTACCCTGTGTGGCTCAATAGAGGAAACAAAAGAGTAATGCTCACAAAAATGTGCAACACGAGATCTAGTGGTTACCCCCTTATGAATGTCGCCGAGGATGGTGTCGACGGGGTGATCTCGTTGAATTGCTTGGTGGACTCTTGGGTGTGGCGGCCTTGGTTCTTGCTCATCCTCCTTTTCTTGATCATTTGTATCTCCCCCTTGATCGTTGCCGTCATTTTGAGGTGGCTCATCTTCTTGATCTTCTTGTTCAACATCTTGAGCCTCATCCTCAATTTGAGTTGGTGGAGATGCTTGCATGGAGGAGGATGGTTGATCTTGTGCATTTGGAGGCTCTTCGGATTCCTTAGGACACACATCCCCAATGGACATGTTCCTTAGCGCGATACACGGAGCCTCTTCAATACCTATCTCATCAAGATCAACTTGCTCTACTTGAGAGCCGTTAGTTTCATCAAACACAACGTCACAAGAAACTTCAACAAGTCCTGAGGACTTGTTAAAGACTCTATATGCCCTTGTGTTTGAGTCATATCCTAGTAAAAAGCCTTCTACAGTTTTAGGAGCAAATTTAGATTTTCTACCTCTTTTAACAAGAATAAAGCATTTGCTACCAAAGACTCTAAAATATGAAATGTTGGGCTTTTTACCGGTTAGGAGTTCGTATGATGTCTTCTTGAGGATTCGGTGTAGATATAACCGGTTGATGGCGTAGCAGGCGGTGTGGACCGCCTCGGCCCAAAACCGATCCGGTGTCTTGTACTCATCAAGCATGGTTCTTGCCATGTCCAATAGAGTTCGATTCTTCCTCTCCACTACACCATTTTGTTGTGGAGTGTAGGGAGAAGAGAACTCATGCTTGATGCCCTCCTCCTCAAGGAAGCTTTCAATTTGAGAGTTCTTGAACTCTGTCCCGTTGTCGTTTCTTATTTTCTTGATCCTTAAGCCGAACTCATTTTGAGCCCATCTCAAGAATCCTTTTAAGGTCTCTTGGGTTTGAGATTTTTCCTGTAAAAAGAATACTCAAGTGAAGCGAGAATAATCATCCACTATTACAAGACAATACTTACTCCCGCCGATGCTTATGTAAGCAATCGGGCCGAATAGATCCATGTGGAGTAGCTCAAGCGGCCTGTCGGTCGTCATGATGTTCTTGTGTGGATGATGGGCTCCAACTTGCTTTCCTGCTTGGCATGCGCTACAAATCCTGTCTTTCTCAAAATGAACATTCGTTAATCCTAAAATGTGTTCTCCCTTTAGAAGCTTGTGAAGATTCTTCATCCCAACATGTGCTAGTCGGCGATGCCATAGCCAGCCCATGTTAGTCTTAGCAATTAAGCAAGTGTCGAGTTCAGCTCTATCAAAATTTACCAAGTATAGCTGACCCTCTAACACTCCCTTAAATGCTATTGAATCATCACTTCTTCTAAAGACAGTGACACCTATATCAGTGAAAAGACAGTTGTAGCCCATTTGACATAATTGTGAAACGGAAAGCAAGTTGTAATCTAAAGAATCTACAAGAAAAACATTGGAAATAGAGTGGTCAGGGGATATAGCAATTTTACCCAAGCCTTTGACCAAACCTTGATTTCCATCCCCGAATGTGATCGCTCTTTGGGGATCTTGGTTTTTCTCATATGAGGAGAACATCTTCTTCTCCCCGGTCATATGGTTTGTGCATCCGCTATCGAGTATCCAACTTGATCCCCTGGATGCATAAACCTACAAAACAATTTTAGTTCTTGACTTTAGGTACCCAAACGGTTTTGGGTCCTTTGGCATTAGAAACAAGAACTTTGGGTACCCAAACACAAGTCTTGGAACCCTTGTGTTTGCCCCCAACAAACTTGGCAACTACCTTGCCGGATTTGTTAGTCAAAACATAAGATGCATCAAAAGTTTTAAATGAAATGCTATGATCATTTGATGCAATAGGAGTTTTCTTTCTAGGCAACTTGGCACGGGTTGGTTGCCTAGAGCTAGATGTCTCACCCTTATACATAAAAGCATGGTTAGGGCCAGAGTGAGACTTCCTAGAATGAGTTCTCCTAATTTTGCTCTCGGGATAACCGGCAGGGTACAAAATGTAACCCTCGTTATCCTGAGACATGGGAGCCTTCCCCTTGACAAAGTTAGACAAGTTCTTAGGAGGGGCATTAAGTTTGACATTGTCTCCCCTTTGGAAACCAATGCCATCCTTGATGCCAGGGCGTCTCCCATTATAGAGCATACTTCTAGCAAATTTAAATTTTTCATTTTCTAAGTTATGCTCGGCAATTTTAGCATCTAATAATGCTATATGATCATTTTGTTGTTTAATTAAGACCATGTGATCATGAATAGCATTAATATCAACATCTCTACATCTAGTACAAATGGAAACATGCTCAACACTAGATGTAGAGGGTTTGCATGAATTAAGTTCAACGATCTTAGCACGCAAGATATCATTATTATCTCTAAGATCGGAAATTGTAACATTGCAAACATCAAAATCCTTAGCCTTAGCAATCAAATTTTCATTTTCTACTCTAAGGCTAGCAAGAGAATCATTCAATTCCTTAATCTTAGCAAGCAAATCATTATTATCATTTCTAAGAATGGGAATTGAAGCATTACAAACATGGGAATCAACCTTAGCAATTAATCTAGCATTTTCATTTTTAAGGTCGTTAATGGTCTCATGGCAGGTGCTTAGCTCACTAGATAATTTGTTGCATTTTTCTACCTCTAGAGCATAAGCATTTTTAACCTTAACATGCTTTTTGTTTTCCTTAATAAGGAAGTCCTCTTGAGAGTCCAAGAGATCATCCTTCTCATGAATAGCACTAATTAATTCATTTAATTTTTCCTTTTGTTGCATGTTAAGATCGGCAAAAAGGGTACGCAAATTATTCTCCTCATCACTAGCATTATCATCACTAGAGGATTCATATTTAGTGGAGGATTTAGATTTAACCTTCTTCCTTTTGCCATCCTTTGCCATGAGGCACTTGTGGCCGACGTTGGGGAAGAGGAGTCCCTTGGTGACGGCGATGTTGGCGGCGTCCTCGTCGGAGGAGGAGTCGGTGGAGCTCTCGTCGGAGTCCCACTCGCGGCACACGTGGGCATCGCCGCCCTTCTTCTTGTGGTACCTCTTTTTTTCTTTCCTCCTTCCCCTCTTGTCGTTATCCCTGTCACTGTCACTTGATAATGGACATTTAGCGATAAAGTGACCGGGCTTACCACACTTGTAGCAAACCTTCTTGGAACGGGATTTGTAATCCTTTCCCTTCCGTTGCTTGAGGATTTGGCGAAAGCTTTTGATGATTAAAGCCATCTCCTCATTGTCGAGCTTGGAGGCGTCAATTGGTTGTCTACTCGGTGTAGACTCCTCCTTTTTCTCCTCTGTTGCCTTAAATGCCACCGGTTGTGCTTCGGACGTGGAGGGTTCATCAAGCTCGTTGATCTTATTGGAGCCCTTGATCATACATTCAAAGCTCACAAAATTTCCGATAACTTCCTCGGGGGTCATTTGAGTATATCTAGGATTACCACGAATTAATTGAACTTGAGTGGGGTTAAGGAAATGAGTGATCTAAGAATAACCTTAACCACCTCGTGGTCATCCCACTTCTTGCTCCCGAGGTTGCGCACTTGGTTCACCAAAGTCTTGAGCCGGTTGTACATGTCTTGTGGCTCTTCCCCTTGGCGAAGTCGAAAGCGACCGAGCTCCCCCTCGATCGTTTCCTGCTTGGTGATCTTTGTTAGTTCATCACCCTCGTGCGCGGTCTTGAGGAGGTCCCAAATTTCCTTTGCATTCTTCAACCCTTGCACTTTGTTGTATTCCTCTCTATTTAGAGAGGCCAGGAGTATGGTTGTGGCTTGGGAGTTGAAGTGCTCGATTTGGGCCACCTCGTCTTCATCATAATCCTCATCCCCTACGGATGGTACCTGTGCTCCAAACTCAACAACATTCCATATACTTTTGTGGAGTGAGGTTAGATGAAATTTCATTAAATCACTCCACCTAGCATAATCTTCACCGTCAAAGGTTGGTGGTTTGCCTAATGGAACGGAAAGTAATGGAGTATGTCTAGATGTACATGGATAGTGTAAGGGGATCTTACTAAACTTCTTACGCTCTTGGCGTTTAGAAGTTACGGAGGGCGCATCGGAGCCAGAGGTCGATGTTGATGAAGTGTCGGTCTCGTAGTAGACCACTTTCCTCATTCTCTTGTGCTTGTCCCCACTCCGATGAGGCTTGTGAGAGGAAGATCTCTCCTTCTTCTCTTTGTGGTGAGAAGAAGATTTCTTCTCCTTCCCTTTGTTGGAGGAGCTCTTCTTCTTCTCCTTCCTCTTGGTGCGAGACTCTTCCGATGAAGTGCTCCCGTGGCTTGTAGTGGGCTTTTCGCCGGTCTCCATCTCCTTCTTGGCGTGATCTCCCGACATCACTTCGAGCGGTTAGGCTCTAATGAAGCACCGGGCTCTGATACCAATTGAAAGTCGCCTAGAGGGGGGGTGAATAGGGCGAAACTGAAATTTACAAATATAAACACAACTACAAGCCGGGTTAGCGTTAGAAATAAAAAACCGAGTCCGCGAGAGAGGGTGGAAAACAAATCGCAAGCAAATGAAGAGTGTGACACGTGGATTTGTTTTACCGAGGTTCGGTTCTCTCAAACCTACTCCCCGTTGAGGAGGCCACAAAGGCCGGGTCTCTTTCAACCCTTCCCTCTCTCAAACGATCCCTTGGACCGAGTGAGCTTCTCTTCTCAAATCAAAGCCAGGAACAAAATTTCCCCGCAAGGGCCACCACACAATTGGTGCCTCTTGCCTCAATTACAAGTGAGTGTTTGATCACAAGAAAGAATACGAAAGAAAAGAAGCGATCCAAGCGCAAGAGCTCAAATGAACACTACAAATCACTCTGTCTAGTCACTAAAGCTTTGTGTGGAGTTGGGAGAGGATTTGATCTCTTTTGGTGTGCTTTGCAATGAGTGCTAGCTCTTGTATAGTGGTTGGAAGCTGAAAAACTTGGATGCCATGAATGGTGGGGTGGTTGGGGTATTTATAGCCCCAACCACCAAACATGACCGTTGGTGGAGCTGTCTGTTCGATGGCGCACCGGACAGTCCGGTGCCCCAGCCACGTCACCAGTTCCGTTGGATTCCGACCGTTGGAGCTTCTGACTTGTGGGCCTGCCTGGATGTCCGGTGCACACCGGACATGTACTGTTTACTGTCCGGTGTGCCAGTATGGGCACGCCTGACCTCTGCCCGCGCTGCGCGCGCATTTAATGCGCCGCAGGTAGCCGTTGGCGCGGAGAAGCCGTTGCTCCGGAGTTGCACCGGACAGTCCGGTGCACACGGGACATGTCCGGTGAATTATAGCGGACTAGCCGTTGGAGATTCCCGAAGCTGGCGAGTTCCTGAGGCCGCTCTTCCTTGGCGCACCGGACACTGTCCGGTGTACACCGGACAGTCCGGTGATTTATAGCGCGAGTGCCTCTGGAAATTCCCGAAGGTGGCGAGTTCGAGTTGGAGTCCTCTGGTGCACCGGACATGTCCGGTGGTGCACCGAACACTCTCCGGTGGCACACCGGACAGTCCGGTGTGCCAGACCAGAGGTGCCTTCGGTTGGCCCTTTGCTCTTTTGTTGAACCCAACTCTTGGTCTTTTTATTGGCTAAGTGTGAACCTTTAGCACCTGTATAACTTATACACTAGAACAAACTAGTTAGTCCAATTATTTGTGTTGGGCAATTCAACCACCAAAATTATTTAGGAACTAGGTGCAAGCCTAATTCCCTTTCAAGTTGTTTGTATTCAACGAGTCACCGACTCGTCTTCACAGCATGTGCTATGGCACCTCTGACCCTCCTCGTCGCCCTCACGGCGGAGTTGCTCCTGGTACAGCTCACGTCGCGGCTTTGTTCCGACCGCCCTTCTCAGATGGGTCGCGACGTTCTCCGGCAGACTTCACCACAGCGGCCAGGTTTATATATCAGCTCATAAGACGGACGCTTCTACCACGGATGGGTTACAGGGAGGCTGCCACTCATATTCAGCTTTGGCTCCTTGGTGCCCTAGTTTCTCACTCAGAGTTTGATGTTGTGGATTTTCTCATTTGTGAGATCGAGGACACCGTACTGGATGGTCTACGTGCTCGTCGACAGCTGCCTTATGCTCACTATCTGTGTCACATCTTTGCTCAGCTGATTTGGCCCCCACAGTTCCAGGGTACTCTTGAGGCCTCTCGCCTCATCTTTGGGTCGTACCGTCCAGCTCCAGAGGATCCTGTGTCGGCACCTGCTCCAGTGATTGGTACTCAGGCCGAGGATACCACCTTCCATCAGTTTGAGACTCAGGGCGCAACAGTCCATGATGATGATGATGATGATGATGATGATGACTTTGGGGTTCCACCTCCGCCTTCGCCTCCTATGCCTCCTCGCACTCATGATCATGAGGTTGGGAGTTCTAGTGGTGCTGCCCCTCCTACCATTGACCCTGCTCTTGCGGTGATCCTCCAGACTCTCACTCAGCAGCAGGCTCACTTGGCAGCCGTTCAACAGCAAATGTCCGAGAGAATGCTCTCGATGTTTCAGACGATTCAGGACAGGCAGGATACTCTACAGCAGCAGCTTCTCTAGGACTGGGCTGAGAACAGGGCATTCATGACTCTCATGCTTCAGCATACTGGTGTACCGATTCCCCCAGTTCAGTCAGCACCGCCTCCACCTCTTTAGGCTCCTGTTGTGCCAGCTATTCAGCCAGGACCCCCTCTTCCTACATTTGGTCCTTCTTCCTCTCCGCTCCGGCCAGTCAGCCTGGTTTTCATGACGCCGGTCATTGGCTCTGTCAGCTCTCAGCCGCCAGTGCCACCAGCTCTTATTGTTACCACTACCGTTGTGGCGGTGTCTATGACTTCTTCGGCTCCGACAGCTCCTGCAGCGCAGCTTCCGTCTAAGTCAGTACTAGCTCCAGCTTCTACAGCAGATCCTGGATCCAAGACTGACTCTGACCCACAGCTGGCGTTCGCTCTACTGCCTCGACCACGACTGAATGCGCCCCCGCCACCTCCTCCCTCTTCTGATGTGTAGGTTCGGGTTCCCTTTTGGTGTTTGACGCCAAAGGGGGAGAGATATGAGTTGTGAGAGCTAGGGGGAGTTAGGGAGTTAGTAGAGGGTCATTTTGATGTAATATATGTGCTTGTTACTCTCTGTACTAGCTTCACTTTTGTATGATGCTTTTGGCTCACAAACTCTATTATATACTCTCGATGCTCATGTTGATTGTGTGTGTATTATGTTTTTACCTTATATGTTATCACCAGTATTCTAGTTCTTGTTCATCGATTTGATTTCACTTTTATATATGAACAAGAAACTTACGATGTGTATGCGCTCATTCATATTATTATGTTACACACTTTTTCTGTCAAAGATTACTGAAGTACAACTAACCATCTTCTCTATTGACAGAAATTTCAAAACAAACTACTCTCACAAAACTTATAGGGTTGTCATCAATCACCAAAAAGGGGGAGATTGAAAGCATCTAGGCCCCTGGTTGGTTTTAGTGATTAATGACAATGTAATGTTATATGTGACTAATGTATGTTTTGCAGAGACAAATGGTAAGTTAGGTCGCATTATAGGTAGAAGTACTACAACGGTGAAAACAATCCCGGAGATAAGAACTCGAAGCGACGGCTAAAACGATGAAACAAAAGGTGAAGGACTACGTAGTCCGAGTGTCAAGGAGTTGTGGACACTCGTGATTTAGTTAGGTCTTTTATTCTGTTTTAGCCGTACTATAAAGAGGGGTTGTCGATGAGTAGTTTGACCAAGAGAGTTCTAGTGTAGTGTTGGTGCATATTCACGCTCACATATAGAGCTAGGTGACACTCTAGAACATACTCACAAGTTAGAACGAAAACCGATTTGAAAATCAGCGGAAAACAGAAAATAGGGTTTCTGCCCTTGGGGCATAGGACTATCCGGTGCGCCCTCTGCCAGGTGGGGCCAGGTTGGCCCAGGGGAAGGGTTTCCCCACGCAGAAACCCAAGAGCGCAAGGTTCCCGAGTGGAATTTTAGTGGCGCACCGAACAGCGCACCGGACAGTGCACCGGACTGTCCAGTGTGCACCAGACAGTGTCTGTTCACTGTCCGGTGTGCCATCTGTCCAACGGCTAGCTGTCAAAACTAGCCGTTGGAGTCAACCGTTGGCGCACCGGTGGCGCACCGTTGGCGCACCGGACTGTCCGGTGCGCCCATGCGTAGAACAGTGCTGGTAACGGCTAGTTGGTGGGTGAGGGCTATTTATACCCCCTCCACCCACCATATTCAATGTCTTGCTGCCCACATTGATTCCTGCACTTTGAAAGAGCATTGCAAGCACCAAAAGCCTAGTGAGGAGATTAGAGAATCTTAATCCCGCATTTGGACCTCATTAGCGCTAGCGAGAGCCACCTAGAGCACACACCACTTGCATTAGGCTTCTCTTGGTCAAGCGAAAGTCTACGACTTGTTACTCTTGGTGATCAGCATCACCTAGACGGCTTGGTGGCGTTGGGAGCTCGGTGATCACCGTGGAGATCTTGTTGGTGACCCGACTCAAGTTTGTAAGCGATCGTGAGGGATCCACCGCGTCGGAGTGGCAAAGGATCATCTCGTAGTGAGCACTTGGTTCTTGCGAGGACCAAGGGGGAGCGATACCCTTGCGCGGGTGCTCCAACGAGGACTAGTGGAGAGTGTCGACTCTTCGATACCTCGGGAAAAATTCGAGGAATCTTCTAAACCTTGCTTTACATTCCGCACTTAATTCAAGCATTTTACTTTGTGTATTTGTTTAGCAAGTATTTGAAGTATTGTCTTAGCATTGTTGTATTTCTAGTATTATTCTCTTAGTGCTAGTTGTTGGGGTGAAGTTGGGCTCTTGCTTAGGTTTTAATTAGAGTTGATTTTTAGAAAAGCCCAATTCACCCCCCCCCCCCACTTGGGCATCGTGATCCTTTCAGGGCCCATGAGTCATACTTCTTGGGCGTCGGTCTCCGTGTGTGAAGAAGGCGAACCGTCGTGAGAGGAGCGTGTCGCTGCCCGCGGTAGACTGCCTCTTCATCTCCGCCGAAAGCAGCGGACCAGACTCTGACAAGGGGGCTCGGGCCCACAGGTCATACTCCTTGGGCGTCGGTCTCCGTGTGTGCGAAGAAGGAGAACCGCCGCGAGAGGAGCGTGCCGCCGCCCGCGGTAGACCGCCTCTTCACCTCCGCTGAAACCAACGGCCCAGTCTCTGACGCGGGGGCCCGGGCCCACGAGTCAGCCTCCTTGGACGCCGGTTCCTGGGTGCAGAGAAATCAAACCGTCGCTCGCGCTAGTACCGCGCCTCCTCGGGCCCGCCGCAGAGGACAGAAAAGGTGAATTTTCAAAACCAATGCAGCGGTGTTGACGCACCCCGCGCGTGGCCCGACGAAACCATCAAGTGCGGAGGCCACGGGTCAGTCAGCCGCGGGGACAGACGTGGCAGTTGGCGTGACCGAGGGCGGACTGGCAGTGATGACATCAACAAACGCATAGAAGCAGCGCGCCAATCACTTGTCAAGCTTTGGCCCCACCTGCAGGCTCGTATCCTCCCCTGAGGTGGGCCCGGGGGCCATGTCAGTACCCCGAAACAGGGGTACCCGTTACTATAGTGTGAAAGCACGGTGCTCATGCGGCTATCTCTAGTCGCGTGGTAAATAGCACCGACCCCACCACATGGACGGCTACCGGGTCGCCACGTGACCAGAGAAGACGATATGCTCCAAGGCATCAGTAGTGGGTCCGGACCCCCATGGGAAGTACCGGACCCCTGTACGTACGGACCGGACCTCCGGGTAAGGTCCAGAACCTCCACGGGCGTGCCCGAACCCCTAGGACAGGTCTCGGACCCCCCTGTGCAGGGTCCGGGCCACTCACAACAGGGTCCCGGGGTTCTGGGACAAAGAGTACCCGGATCTTAGTCAAGGCCAGGCGGGGTCCGGAGCCGACACGTGTCCGGACCATACCGCATATGCCTCTGCTCCCCGCTCAAGCGGAGACCCGATGCTGCCACGTGGCCAGCTACCCGCGACGTAAGCCAGCGGGCGGAGCCTGACGTAAGGCCTCTAGGCCGCGCGTCCTCTGCATTTATTGTGGATAAGGCGTGCCGCCTGTCAAACTGGCAGGTGATGTGCCGTCTCAGCATTCAATGAGCCCTGTCCACTCCACTGGCAGGCGATGTGCCGCCTCAGTATTTAATGTGCCCTGTCCACTCCGCTGACGGGCGGCGACCAGGCCACTCTGCGGGCGGCGTGCCTGTCCATTCCGTTGGCAGGCAGTACGCCTATGCTGCCGCATGCACTGCACTCATCATGACTCGCGCGTTACCAAGGGTGCTGCCGCGAGATATCAATATTGTATACACTACGGATGTTATGGCGCTCGGAGATCATCTGGGCGACACTGGCATTGGATACTTCTATCTGTATTCCCTTCGTTTTGCCCTCGGGCCCGCATGTCGGGGCCCAGCACCCTTGTACGTGCCCCTATTGAGCTATAAAAGGAAGGGCACACGGCGTTACAAGGCAGACCCAACTTAGGATCAAGCTCACTTAGACTCTCAGACTCACAAGTTCATACAAGCTCTCAAGCTCAATACATCACACAGTGGAGTAGGGTATTACGCTCCAACGGCCCGAACCACTCTAAACCCTTGTGTGTTCTTGTGTTTTCCCGTTTCCACCTAACAGGCAAAACGCTTAGACCCCTCCTCATCTTAGAATTTAAGGCGGGTGCATTCCGCCACCCGGCCGGAGGATTTCCTCTCCGACAATTATATTAAAGCAAGTTTAATAATATAGTCGACGATAGAGCTAACTACTATAAATATGGGGTAAAAGGTTGATGATAAAAGATATTTATAGCCAATAATCGACTATATTAGAGTAAGTTTAATAATATAGCCAACGACAAGTTGTAATAATCTTTATAACATATCTCTTAGCCCATACGTATAGTAATTAGCGCCTCACTATTAATATAGAACCTCACTTGTCTTTCTCACAATTTTTTTTGTTCTTGTGTTTAAGCCAACTCTAGGTTTATAGCTCATTTCTTCCTTTTTTTTCCTCTTCTCTGGCATTTAGTCTGCTTACAATTTATACTTGCTTTTAGGGATGGCAATGGTGAATTCTCCGTCGGGTTTTAGCTTCCCATTCTCGTCCACGCGACGAAAAAATTTCCCCGTGGGGATCCCCACGAACGCTTGCAGGGTTATTTTTCCCATCTCCGTTCCCCGCGGGGATAAATCCCTATCGGGATCCCCGTCCCCATTTAAATTATAATTAGATCGTACTTCATTTGTTATTAATATAAAACATTGTCACTTATACACATTATTAGATACAAAAATCATTATCTGTACATCAAAATGAACACATTTGTACAACGAGTGATCTCTTGATAAAGTAATTATTTATTTTTATCATTAACTATTATATGAAAACATGTAAGTTTAACAGGTCCGTGCGAGAAACGAGGATAGAGAATGCTTCCTCATTCCCGTCCCCGTTTACCCATCAAGTGAGAATTTCTCTCCGTTTATATCCACGTGGGGAAAGAAACTTTTCCATCTCCATCCTCTAATAGAGGAATTACCCACAGCAAATCGAGGATGAGGACTCCATTGCCATCTCTACTTGCTCTTATTAGCCTCGTTCTTAAAAGGCATCTGAATTTTATAGCAGTTGATGACTATTGACGCTTCAATTTCTTCTAGTGATATGGGATTTCTTTACAGACAAGGACGCCACACCATATATCAAAGCACGAACGAAACTAACGGTCATCTAAACGGCAGACGCAAAAAAATAACAACCAAGGAAACGTCTAGTTCAACCTCAACAGTCAACACAAGCATCCAGTGGCACAGCACGGATTGCGGCACCCGGAACATCGACACCATTCTGTACACTTTCTGCAGGACCAAGCGCACCCGCACGAACACCCAGAGCAAGCTGGCTTCGGAAAAGTGCAGCATGGCCTCCGGCAGCAGCTGCTGCCGTCTTCACCCTCACAGCACGACGACTGGCATTTGCAGCAGGACGACGCCCCCTTGCAGCACGAGGACTGGCACTTGAAGCACTGCTTGCAGGAGCAGCACCCAAACAGGTTGGAGCACTTGAAGGACTTGAAACAACCGAAGCAACTGAAACAGCTTGAGCACGAGCAGCATCCCGCGCAGCTGCAACATTGCGCGCTGAAACAGCCACAGCTTGGCTTGCAGTCGCTGGGGCATGACCAGCATTTCTTGCAACTGCCGCAGGGGTTGCAGCCGGAGCAACTCGGGAGGCTGCAGGTGCAGCAGTTTGGGCTGCACTGGAATTTGCAGCACGAGAGGGTCTTGAAGCAGCTGCAGTTCGGTTTGCAGCATGACGGATCGCAGCACGAGCTACAGTTTGGTCTGCAGCAGGTGTTGCAGTTTGGTTTACAGCATGATGGACTGCCGGTGCAGCACGAGCTGCAGTTTGAACTACAGGATGGGCAATCTGGCTTGCAGCATGATATGTCGCAACATGAACAGCTGTTGGGCCCAAAGCAGGGTTTGTTGCATGATTTGCAGCTGGGCTTGCAGCATGACAGATCTGGGCATGAGCAGCAGGAGCAATCCAGGCAGCATGGCCTTTTGCAGCTGGGCAAGCAATGGCAGGAGCAACAGAACCATGACACGCATATGCACAATTTTGATCTGCGTGGAGGGACAAACAGTAAGCTCAGAAACTGCACAAATTCAATATGCAAAGGAATAAATATAAATTGCATAGTACCAATGTAAGCAACAAATCAAACTAAAATAGAGTTTTAGTTTCCGTATTTTGTCAATTTAGAGACTAAACTAGAATAAAATGGAGGGACTAAAAATTAGTCCCTATAAACCAAACACCCCCTTACTTGAAAGCACATTAACAATGAACCTTAAGAAAATGATAAGTTATGCACCAACAAGCACTATGCCACAAATTTCAGTAAGAGTAACCCCAAAATGGCTCAGTGTGTTTTTCTAGTCCAAGAGAATCTTTTGGGTGGTCATTTATTTCAAGAATTGAGTTATTAGTCGGATTTGTTTTACAAACTTGGTTCTGCCGTTGTTGTGATTTAACTTATAATAGTTTTGGTTTGATTCCTCTCTTTAGAGAAGGAAGCCGTAGATTTATTCCATTATCCAAAAAAAATTGCATTCTCCAAGAAGAAATACAGAAGGGCAAACTTTTGATGATTCATCTTATGTATAAGATTTTTAGGTGAAACAACAATGTAACATTATCAAGATTTTGATGCACCTCGCCATGCAACCACTGAAAGGAATAAGTAACGGAATGCATACCTGATCCACCAAAAAAGACGGCATGATCTGTGCGTCTTCTTCTTTCTGAAAAATTGAAGGAAAGGAAGTCAATTCATAATAGCATTTGTGGATGCTTCAGAGTAATTATAACATCGAGTCTATAGATCATACATCGGTATTAGTGGGTCTTGTTTTGTACCAACAAACTCATTTACCCTGGAAGGTTTAAAATGAGAGAATGTTAGAGAAAATATAAACAGAATGTGCTTCAAACAGTGAAGAAAAATATGCAACATATCTGAAGTTAGGCCAAAACAACCAACGAATTATCATAACAGTGCACTGCGAAATAATTCAGTGGGCGATAATTTAATAGCCTTCCAAACTGCATATACATATCCACATTCCATTGGAAGGGTTAGTTGGAAACATGCCAAATAGGATTAATTGTATACATGCCGCTCGACTTTTACAAAATTACACGGGTAGTTCATTTTGATGTCATGGAGTGGCATGAAAGTGAACTGGTTTCCACTTTTTTTCAAAAAATTGAGTGGCATGTTTCTAATTAACCCTTCAATATACGTGACATTCAGACTTCAAGAGCTAAATACAGTAAAGTAAATTTTGATTAGTGATTTGTTTGGAATGGCTCCGACTCCAGCTCTCGCAGCAGCTTCGGCGATGGAGCCATACCATACTTAGGAGGAGGAGCTGTTTTCTAGTGATAGCAGAGGAGCCGGAGCTGGAGCAAGATTTTTTTTTTTTGGTCTCGAGGATCTGCAATTTGTGGGTCCTCCTCAAGTACTCCCCGGTTCCAGCAAAGACATGTCAAACAAGCCCTAGCAAACTATTAATTTGATCTTTTGGCCAAATGTAGTAAATATGGTAACCAAAATATTATCAGTCAGTACTTCAGGCCTCCCGGAAGTAGGAGCGAAAATGTTGGAATGGATCACAAACTGAGCCACTAGCTAAAAAAGGACATTCAATGCAAAACCATGTACCAAACACTGGTCTGTGTGGGGTTGTTTGCTGAATACTTATAAGTGCATAGAACAATGCCTCCAAAGACCATACTGATATAGAATTGGGTTGAAGTACAATTAACCAATAACAATTTGTTGTGGCAAGATATAAGTGACAGAATGATGAATAATAATGATAATAAAATCAATCTTCATTTGACATGAAACCAAGATTTCATCATAAACACGGCATTTGCAATAGATGCCAAGGAAAGAGTACATGCAATGCAGGAAGGGCAACAGTGCATACTCTTTACAACTTCTAGAGACTGGTGGAACACCTTCGAGTGATTGTAGCTCGTCCTGCAAAAATCATACTGATGTCAAATAAATGCAGTTTTTAGGCGGTCTCCAGCAGCTATCCTCTCCCATCTCTATCTCATCTCCTATTTAAAACTTCCTATGTAAACAATGTAATATACCGTGCAAATCCACTATTTTACACGATTTTTTTTTGGACGTATGCTACTCGTGAAAGTGGTACCAAGGAAACATGGTTGCAGACTGTAAGCCTGATCACCCATGAGAAATAATGTGAAAGGAACGCTAAATATTTGGAATTATGCATAGCTATTTGTTATTTGCCCCAAACCAACAATATCTGATGTGTAGACTCGTTGTGCGGGGCATTTTCAAAAGAGAATGAGGACAGTTTAACTAAAAATGTTCTGTGGGAAAAATAAATTTTACGGTGGCGAACACTGAAACCATCAATCCACTAGCCTGTTTATATTCATGGCATTCACTGACTGCACCTGCAGCTACCTCCAGTGCTTTGGACATCATATAAATAAAAAGAAGACCAAAGCACACTTGACCAGTAAAGATTAAATGAAGTGCTTTACTCACCTGGATAGCGTCGCAAATCTGCTCCTTAAAGCAGAGCACGGCGTCAAAAGGACACTCGTTTCCCTTGATTAAAAAAAACACAAAATCTAGTCCAGAACATAGAAAGCCCCAAAACTGTGGCAGCCCAGCCCATAAACACCAGTAGTACATGTACTGTACTGTACGGTGCACCGTGCAGCGCACCACCTTTGCCTCTGCTGCACGAACACTCATGATAGCGCTAGTGCCTGACGAAGGAACGCCATGCCGTGTGCGTGTCCGCGGAGCAAGAACGGAAGGGGGACACGCCCACCCGCCGCTCCACGCGCAGCTCTGACACGGGCAGCGCGCCAGTGCCACTGCCCACTGCGGTCTGCGGCACTGCCCATGCCCCCGTCCCCTCTTTTCTCCCAAGGAACCGAACCGCACGGCCCAAGAGGACAAGAGGTACAGCCGCGGCACGCCCGAAGAGGGCAACTGGGCTGGGCGAGCCTGTCGCGCGTCGGGAATAGCTGCCGGGATCCGCCGCCCTCCCTCCCTCCATCCCTCCGCATTTTTAAGGCTCTCATCCCCAAACGAAGACGAAATAAATGGCGTGGTGTGCTCCAACGATCAGATTTTGCACACCAACCTGCCATTAAACTAGTGCATCTCCCCCACACGCACACGCTAGTACTGGCCCCCCTTCTACACGCTGCACATGTTTCCTAGAAAACGAGAGCGCGCGACGAATCGGATGCTTACTGCAGCTGGTGGTGATTTTTTTTTTTTTTGAAAGTTTTTTTTTAGTTAGGGCAAGTCAAAGGGGGACGAGACAGAATCACAGAAAGGGAACGGTCCTGCCGGCGATGCCTCACCTTGAGGAAGTCGATCTCGCGGTTGAGGGCCTGCAGCTCCAGCTGCAGCCGGCGGCGGCCGCACAGGTCCGGGTACCTCGGCGGCGACTTGGGCCGTGGGGGCTCCAGCACCACCGCCACCTCCTCCCCCATGGACCTCACATGTACTGGCGGCTAGCAGAGTACCTCCCACACCGGCACACCTCCCCCTAACGAGTGCCGGCCGGTGTTCGGGACTAGAGAAGCGGAATGTTGAGGAGGGAGTGGTGGCTGGCTGATGGTGGTATAAGTCGCGGCGATCGGGCGATGAGCAGGGGGACAGCGGGCTGAGGCGGGTGGAGGATATCGCACGCACGGGAGTGACGGACACGCGCGCTCGTGTCTGCGCACGCGAGGGGAAGCAGGATGAGAGGAAGAAGAGGAAGTGGGAGGATTGGATGAGGAAGCGAGGAGCAGGACGTCCCCATATACTGATTACTGAGCGGGAGGGAGAGAGAGAGAGGATGGCTGCGCGGGCAATAATGGCAGAGAAGGGGGCGTGGGGTTGAGAGAGAGAGAGAAACGGGAGAGCAGGGGAGGAAGGACGCTGTTGGGGTTTAATAGGTGGGCCTTGTTTGACTGCGACGTGGGTCCCAGGCCCACATGGTTCGGGGTTTAAGCTAGGGACGCCGCCGTGGGGTGGGACGGAACAGTAGGGTAGGAAGTAGGATCACGGACGGCGTTATGGTGATCTTGGTCTCGTTGCCGTTGCCGTTGGACCCTTCTCAATCTTCTCCGGTGGTGGTTTGCGAGTCCGCCTCCGCTGACGACGAGCTCAACAGTGCAAAACCATCATGATGCGGCGTCGGTGAAATCATGGCGAGCGCCGAGGATCTGTTTAGCAGCTCCACTTTTCTCAGAAGAGGATTTCAGATCTAATAAAACAGGCCTCGATGGGTCACTCGTATCATCCGACAGAGAAGCAATGACCCTACCTGATGCAACAGCCCAACGTATGAGATTCACGGCTGGTGGCAGCTAATGATAATATCATTTCTTTTTACAGAACGAGCACGTTACAATATCCAAAGTTTCATTATCTTGCCAATTCTATCTACGAATCTAGACAAACTCATGTCTCGTAACTAAAATTGCAGTCCTTTTTAAGACATGTACAACATTGCTTTAGAGACTAAATGACAAAAATACAGGAGACTTTCTCTTCTCGGATAGCCAGCCTCTACTCGATTTTCTGTGTATATATTGTCTCTAAACTACATTTATAATATGAATGATTTTAAAAACAACTCATTGTATCATGCAATCTCTTACTTATATCTTGTACATGAAAATCGATGTACGGGCTTATGTTTATACATGTCTTTAGACGAATTACAATACTCCACCTCAGCTAATTTCATACCATCCAATACACTACCATGCCATCAAATTGATGATTTGGTCCAAACAACTCCGCGGGGAACAACTTAAGTGGCTTGATGGTTGACATCATACTCTTGCAGTCTTGCTACGATATGTGTTTGGTACTCCTTGCTCGCTCAACACGAGCTAAATAATCTATTCGATTGTTTCATTTTAACATGAGCTAATCTTCTATACCATGACCAACTCGTACTTGACTTGGTGAACATACATATCGTAAGATTTGTTTCGCTATCACCAAAGTCCACCAAATAAGGGCCTGTTCGGTTAGACCCTTCCCGGCCGGGATCACAGCCCGATCCACGTGGATCACCCCCTCCTGGAAACAATCCCGACCCATAAAAAAATGGTGTTCGGTTAAGCCCTGTTGCCCTCGGCCTGGAACGGTGCCCCTGTCGAGTCCATGATTTTTTCGTTGCCCCTGACCTGGAACGGCGCCCGGTCTCTCAGCGGTGGAAAATATCCCCACGCGAAGCAGCCGCAAGGCAACAGGCGTAAAGCAGGCGGCGGCGACTAGGCTTGGACGCGAGATTCCTCTCCCCGACGTCGATTTCCTCCGACAGTCGACTTCTCACCAGTACTCTTCTTCCTCTGTGTCTCCTATTGCATCTAGGGTCCAAGAATTTATAGTCGATGGGCAAATCTAGGATCCCCATCGCCGACACACGAACTTCGCCTGACGCAGTCAACGGCTACGCAGCCGGAGCCCCATCGCCGGCGAGCGTTGCGTGAGAGGGCAAGAGCGGAGATGCTCGCTCTCCCTCTCCAGCTCTGCATCTGTGCAATAAAGAAGCAGCTGCGTGAAAGAACCATATGTGAGCTGCGTTAAAGAAGCAGCTGTGCAGAAGATGAGGCTTGGGGCTTCTTCCATACAGTTACGCCTATGAATCATTCATATATGTAGACAACAATAAAGATACTTCCTACCCAATGACGATATTGTATCTTCATTTATTACTACTGCAATATTTCACCATTAGTAAAACCTGACAGCAAGTGAGATTTCTATGGGTCTGTTTGGTTGGGCTGTGGCTGTGGAAAAAGTTGCTGTGGGCTGTGAGCTGTGGAAAAAGCTGCTATAGGCTGTGTGCTGTTAAAAAGCTAAAAATCGTTTGGTGGAAACCACTAAAAGTCGTTAAAAGTTCTTTGATATATGTTTTCACAGTTCCATCCAAAAGCCACTAAAAGCAGGTCCAGGGGTGCTTTCAGTTTTGCACTACGAGAAAGTCGGCTTTTAGAAAAAGCTGCTTCGTGGATCCAACTCTTTGGTTGGCTTTTGGCTTTTAGGGGGCAAAAGCCAAAGCCAAAAGCCAAACCAAACACACCCTATGTATGACTGCCTATGGATATCCTTAAAACCTGGAGCAATAAATCACCATTAATTACTATTGCAATATATGACAATGTATCCTTCTTCCTCCTATTAATTCTTTTATCACCTGGCCATTCCTTCCCCCACTAAATTACTAGCTACAGCATGTTACTGTATGCTACTGCCAGTAATTAATGTTACTCATGTACCATATTGATATTATTTGTTCATGTTCTATGACGCTTCTCTGTATTATGAACTATTGACGTCTTTTTCTTGTAATGCAATTCACTTGTTACTTGATCAAATTCAGTTTTAGTTTTTATATACTCATCAAATTCAGTTTTAGTTTTTATATACTCATCGAATTCAGTTTTAGTTTTTATATACTCATCAAATTCAGTTTTAGTTTTTATATACTCATCAAATTCAATTTCAATTTTTATATACACATTTTGATACCTTAAATGTCGAAGCAAATACCATCTATAGAGAAGAAGACAAACTATTTAGAAACCAGACAAAAGGACAAGAGAAACCAAACAAAAGGACAAGCAGCAACTACATATCGACTCTTGGTTCACCACTTCTGCCCCCCTGTTTCAGTAGTATACCTAATCTTGTTCTTGCTCCTGAGACATATCCATGAAGCGTAATAACCACCGGAAACAAAGCTGTCATGGATGAAGTATAAAAGAAAATTTAAACAATGCCAAGCATGCATTAAAAAGAGAACAACAGATGTAGACAAGTTGAGATCATGAGAACCAACTTTTCTACCAGATTACTAGCCATTACAAACTAGTGGTTTAGAGCTGTTTCAAAACTACAAAAAATTGCTAGGCTACATGTTCCATGCCTTTTACCATAGCTGCTAATCCTAGGATAGTTGAATCAGACAGGGCTAGACTGTTCAGCCAGTCACCAAAATATATCTAAAAACAAGAACATGAAACCTTGGCATATTTGGGATGCAGAAACTGACTCTTTGTTGCTCACATGCAGATCGAATGGTAAGATGATGGCTAGATGTGGCTAGAGTTGCTGAATAGCTGAGAAGGTCTAGACCAGTTGGACTACTACAGCCGTCGATGTTTAGATGATGAAATATTAGAGCCTACAAATATATTGTTGTTATTTTGATTTCGAGTGTTGTTTCTGTACAACAGTCTTTGTCTCTTCCGAATGTTGTTTTTGAGGTCTCGACATCAACATCAGTTTTTGTCTCTTCCGATTGTTGTTTTGATTCCGTCAGAATTGTGATGACGCTGTTTTAAGACTATGTCAAACTGTTTAGTTTTGACGAGGAGACATATTGTTTCTATTTTAGAAAAAGAAACAATATGGACGCTGAATTGTTACTGTTGTATGGGCTAACCGAACAAGTTAAAAAGGAGACAGGGAATTAAACCACACAGGGAAAAAGTGATGGCAGGGAATCCACTCAATCCACGTCTGGATTAATTCCACTTGTGGATTATAACCACGACTACCGAACATGGCCTAAAGGTTCTCATATCCGAAACATCTAAATATGAGATTGGTACCCCTAATGCAACTCCAGGTTCTCCAATCCATACTATTTTGAACTACACATGCTTGCATTTCCTTGCATTGGCTGGATCGTGACATTTGTACAGTGGAATGGTCGAGTTAGCTATTACCCAAAATATCAAAAGCAGGAACAATTAATCAAATAGTGTGATATTTACCACAATATATTCTACATAACATTCATGAGAAGCTTCCACAATTTGTTTTCTTTATTCCATCCACTTCTAGTGGCAATAGTTGTAATTCCACGAAACTTATATATGTTCCTTTTAGACTGTCCCATTTATTCTCCAGTTACTAGTGTTCCAGATTCCTCATGGTCAATTCTTGAAACATTGTTTCAACATTCTGCCAACCCACTTTATTAAGATGACATAATGACTTATGCCCAACATGAACCTCTTTCTTACAAGTGTCATAAAAATGCATCAAATTTGCTTTATCCCAAACAGCATTTTCACCCCATTCTAGTATACAAAGATATTAGTATTAGTTATGTTGTGACAACAAAAATATTCATAACACATTTTATTGCATCTAACCAACCTATTTACAAAAAGCTAACGAGAGCAAGGTTGTAAATAGGGTTCCCAATTTTATGCATTACCAGGCATGAAAAAAATAAAACAAGACCTCAGGCACTACCACCTCCCCCAAAAAATACTAAAAGATTGTCCTGATTATTCTCGGATAATAAAATTCAAGTGCCAAACGAGCCCATGAAACATCTTCTTGAACATTCATCAAGCCTCTTGTTTGTTTATACACCTTAATGCAGCATTAGAAACCTAGAGCCACATGATGAAATAAATTGTGCTTGTTGTATGGATCTCATATTATGTATACCCTTGGTTGGGCTTGGGTCGAATTGATAACGATCATTTGGGTCAGATCATCAAATGAAGATATTCAAATTAGACTATTTTAATAATAATAATAGTCGTTGCTCGTGAGGCATAGATTTACCAATATGAGTTACTACTCATAATATTGCTATAAATTATGATAGGAATATGGTGAAACCTAGGGTGGAAGCTGATTTCTCGTTGAACTACCAAAATCTGTTGATTATTTAGAATATGTTCTACAGGAATGACAAAATACAGTGGAGCTGAACAAACTGGAACATTTTTTTTTCAAGGAGAGAGCCAGAACTTTTTTAGGGCCAAAATAGAGAATTCTCTCAGATTTCAATGCGTTCTCGAGGAGCGCGCTTCATCCTGCGCTGCAGGCAGGACTCGCAGGGCTGCTGCCAGCCACCGGCCACCCTGTGTGCTGCAGTGTGGAGAAGGGCGGCGTGCGTGACGCGGCGCAGTATAGCTGCGGTTGCAGCTGCACACCTGCGGCGCCCCGCTTGAATGCTCGTCACGCGCCGGGATCAGCTGCCCCTGGTTCGTGCGGTGTGAGGCACTGAGGCCATGGGAATGGAACGGTGCACACGACCGTGCAAGAACCGAGAGCTTGCCGTGTTCAGTGTGCTCGGTTGGTTGGATAATCTTTTCCTTTGGAGAAGGGGGGAGAAAATGACATACCAGTGGCGTTTTGTCAAGACCCGACCCAACGGCTCGCACAGCATTACAAACAGGCTCTCTGCACACTGGTCCTGCCTGCTGCACGCCGTAACGTTGCCTCTGGCTGTTTAGGCCGACCGACAGCGACCCCACTCGCAGCGCTGTGGCCATGGGGACGCCGACGGCGACGTGGACAGGAGCGTGCGGGCGCAGCGGGGCCCGGCTCGCACGCCCATCCACGGCCGAGAACGGCTCGCTGACGTGCGGCGCTCAGGCTGGCAGCAGGAGCAGGCAGCCAGCAGCTGCGCCCGCGCTGCTTGCAGGATCCGCGGCAGCGCTTTGTCCCCCCTCACGCACGGTATCCGCCGCGGATACACAGATGGGATCGGAGCTGCAAGCCTGCAACCTTCTCGCGGCGCCAATGGTGAACGGCGAATGGCTACTGTGCTACTAGTGCAGAGTGTGGGCTAGGAGTAGCATATACGAAGTCAAAACCACTGAGCCTGTTTGGTACGGCCAACACGGAGGTGGCTAGAGCTGTACAAAATTTAACTCATTTTAATTTTAACACGAGCTGAACTATTATTTCAGCTAAGTTTGTTAACATGCCAGCCCGAACTAGTGCGTTAACTTAAACGAGCTAAAATTTATCAGTAAAATAAAGTCTCTACTTGTATTGGATAAACTAATAAGCGATGAATTACATTAATTTGGTATTGAATTGACGTAATATGTGAATTTTTTAGTTTTATTACTCTTTTCTAGTGTCAAATTGGTCTAAATTTAATAGCAAGTGATGATATCATTATATATATATATATATATATATATATATATATATATTAGGAGTCCTGAGCTTCCAATAACTAGAGGAAGCCCCGGTCGGACGGTGCAATCCGGTCGAGCCGGACCACATCCGGACGTCTATAAAACAGGACCTGGAGTGCTAGGGTTCAGTTTTTTACGCTCCACCCCGATTCATTAGCGACGACGGCGGTTGCCCTAGAGCGTGCGCGGCGGTGGACCCCCAGCCGGTGGCCGCAACTCCATGACCTCGACGCGCGGTGGCGGAGGTTCCTCGATCCGGAGTAGTGGCGGCGGTTCCTAGGTCGGTGGCGGCGGCTCCCCGATCCAGAGGGCGAGCGACAGCGGGGCCCTTGTGCGGGCAAGCAGCGGCGTCCCCGAGGTCCCGAGGAGGCGGCACTTCCAAAGCCGGCGAGCAAGCGACGCCCGTCGACATGCGAGTAGCGACGGCGACGCATGAGGCGCGATGTTCGAGCGAGCGGCGTCACGGAAGGCCCGAGATGCGCGCAGCGATGATCGCGCGTGACATCCTCCGATCCGGCGCAGTTTTCTTTTCGATTATTGTGTTTTATGCCTACCACATGTATTATTTACGCCAAAAACTGTAAGATTTTATGCTTAAACACAGAGTTCGTATATCAGTTTACTGTATGCACATTGGAAAGACAATTTCTTGATTTATGTTGTTCGTAATTTGCGCGCATGCAATGGAAACTCCCACGATTTTTGCCATAATTTTTGGATCTGTATAAAAATAAAAACCACATGCATGCGGCTGCCATGTTTTCGGATCTGTCATAAAAATAGGATAGTAATAACAACCTACTAGAGCTATCAACCTCTCACATTGACTCGGTATTTACGCTTATAATTGAGAGATTTTATGCTCAAAACTTAAGGTTTTTACGCTCCACCCGGAGATGCGTCCACCAGTGAAAAACATGCCAGATTTTTTACGCAGTGTAACGAATTGCATAAATACCTACACCGTGTAGTATAATTTGTATCAGTATATATCATAAATTAGTTCTAATGCGTTTATCTGCATGGCTGTTGGAGGGATCCTATATTTACGAAGAAAATAAAACATTAAATACGATTTTTTGTTTCTATGCATGCAATTTATTTCCTTTCATTGCATATTCTTTCCATCATAAATTCGTGTGCATGCAGTTGGTAACAGATTTTTACGCAGTATACTGAGAGCACCTAGAGGGGGGTGAATAGGTGATCCTGTAAAACTTGAAACTTAAGCCACAAAAACTTGATTAAGTGTTAGCACAATAATCGCTAAGTGGCTAGAGAGGAGTCTCAACAAAACACAATAACCACAAGAGATCAATCACAGAGATGGCACAGTGGTTTATCCCGTGGTTCGGCCAAGACCAACGCTTGCCTACTCCACGTTGTGGCGTCCCAACGGACGAGGGTTGCAATCAACCCCTCTCAAGCGGTCCAAAGACCCACTTGAATACCACGGTGTTTTGCTTTGCTTTTCTTAATCCCGTTCGCGAGGAATCTCCACAACTTGGAGTCTCTCGCCCTTACACTTGAAGTTCACAAAGAATCACGGAGTAAGGGAGGGATTAGCAACTCACACAAGACACAAAGATCACAGCAAATACGCACACACAAGACCCAGACTTAAGCTCAAAAGACTAGCACACTAGAACGGAGCTCAAATCACTAGAATGTCAAACAAGTGCGCAAGAATGGAGTGTGAGTGATCAAGAGTGCTCAAGGAATGCTTGGTGTTCTCCTTCATGCGCCTAGGGGTCCCTTTTATAGCCCCAAGGCAGCTAGGAGTCGTTGAGAGCAATCCGGGAAGGCAATTCTTGCCTTCTGTCGCTTGGCGCACCGGACAGTCCGGTGCACCACCGGACACTGTCCGGTGCGGATTTCCTTCCTTATTTGGCGAAGCCGACCGTTGGCAGCCTTGGAGCCGTTGGCGCACCGGACACTGTCTGGTGCACACCGGACAGTCCGGTGCCCCCTTCCGACCGTTGGCTCGGCCACGTGTCTCGCGCAGATCGCGCAGCCGACCGTTGGCCCGGCCGACCGTTGGCTCACCGGACAGTCCGGTGCACACCGGACAGTCCGGTGAATTATAGCCGTACGCCGTTAAATTATTCCCGAGAGCGGCCAGTTCGCCTAAGCCAGCCTGGCGCACCGGACACTGTCCGGTGCACCACCGGACAGTCCGGTGCACCCAGACTGCGCTGACTTTGGCAGAACTTAGCCACCTCTGCTCCAATTCAATCTTTCCTGTTTCCAGCACTTAGACACAATACATTAGTCCATAAAACAATGTACTAAGTCTAGAAACATACCTTTTGACATGATTTGCACTTTGTCCACCACATTGCATAGATTAACACAAAAGCACTTGCGTTGGCACTCAATCACCAAAATACTTAGAAATGGACCAAGGGCACATTTCCCTTTCAATCTCCCCCTTTTTGGTGATTTATGCCAACACAACATAAAGCAGCTAGAACAAGTGCAATATCAATGCAAATGAAAACTCAAATTTGTTTTGAATCAAATTTGGCATATATGGATCATTCTTTGCCACCACTTGGTTTGTTTTTGCAAATCAAACTCAAATTTCTATCTCTAAGTCAAACACACTTGTTAAGACATGAAGAGAGTCGTTCCAAGAGAAATTGATTCAAGATTTAAAAAACTCCCCCTTTTCCCATAATCAACACTTCTCCCCACAAGAAGCCAACTTTAGACAAAAAGAGCTAATAAGAGTATTTTGACAAAACAAAAGCTCTATTCTATTATTTTCAAAATTCTCAAGTGGTAGCTGATCCATTTATTGCTTTAGCCTTATTTTATCCCCCTTTGGCATCAAGCACCAAAACGGGATCAACTTTGGCCCTTTAACCCCATTGCCTCACCAAAATCTTCAACTAAGAGTAAAAGGCAATAAGATCGTTAAGATGAACTTGAAATAAGTTACCCTCTTATCGGAGTGCAGTGGAAGTCTTGCATGGTCCAAGTCCACCTTTTCCCTTTCAATCCTCCTTAGAGACTAAATCAAGCAAACTCAAACACATGGTTAGTCTCAAAGGGTCAAGTTGTAACACATCTCCCCCTAAATATGTGCATCACTTTGCAACGGACTTGTGAGGTCCGGGGAGTGCTTGTACAACTTGAGCACCATAAATAAGTAACAAAATGCATAAGGAACATGATCAAAGGCATAAACACAAGTATGCTATAAATCAATCCAAGTTCCGCGAATCTAAGACATTTAGCTCACTACGCAACTTGCAAAAGGTCTGCTCATCTAAAGGCTTGGTAAAGATATCGGCTAGCTGATTCTCGGAGCTAACATGAAACACTTCGATATCTCCCTTTTGCTGGTGGTCTCTCAAAAAGTGATGTCGGATGTCAATGTGCTTTGTGCGGCTGTGTTCAACAGGATTATCCGCCATGCGGATAGCACTCTCATTATCACATAGGAGTGGGACTTTGCTCAAATTGTAGCCAAAGTCCCTGAGGGTTTGCCTCATCCAAAGTAGTTGTGCGCAACACTGTCCTGCGGCAACGTACTCGGCCTCAGCGGTGGATAGGGCAACAGAGGTTTGTTTCTTAGAACTCCATGACACCAGGGACCTTCCTAATAATTGGCATGTCCCCGATGTACTCTTCCTATCGACCTTACATCCAGCATAGTCGGAGTCTGAATATCCAATCAAGTCAAAGGTAGACCCCTTTGGATACCAGATCCAGAAACAAGGCGTAGCGACTAAATATCTAAGAATTCGCTTCACAGCCACTAAGTGGCACTCCCTTGGATCAGATTGAAATCTAGCACACATGCATACACTAAGCATAATATCCGGTCTACTAGCACATAAATAAAGTAAAGACCCTATCATAGACCGGTATGCCTTTTGATCAACGGACTTACCTCCTTTGTTGAGGTCGGTGTGTCCGTCGGTTCCCATCGGAGTCTTTGCGGGCTTGGCGTCCTTCATCCCAAACCTCTTGATCAAATCATGTGTGTACTTTGTTTGGGATATGAAGGTTCCATCCTTGAGTTGCCTCACTTGGAATCCAAGGAAGTAGCTTAACTCGCCCATCATCGACATCTCGAATTTCTGAGTCATCACCCTGTTAAACTCTTCACAAGACTTTTGATTAGTAGAACCAAATATTATGTCATCGACATAAATTTGGCACACAAAAAGATCACCATCACAAGTCTTAGTAAAAAGAGTTGGATCAGCTTTCCCAACCTTGAAAGCATTAGCAATTAAAAAGTCTCTAAGGCATTCATACCATGCTCTTGGGGCTTTTTTAAGTCCATAGAGCGCCTTAGAGAGCTTACACACGTGGTCGGGGTACCGTTCATCTTCGAAGCCAGGGGGTTGCTCTACGTACACCTCCTCCTTGATTGGCCCGTTGAGGAATGCGCTCTTCACATCCATTTGGAACAACCTGAAAGAATGGTGAGCGGCATATGCTAGCAAAATGCGAATGGACTCTAGCCTAGCCACAGGAGCAAAAGTCTCCTCAAAGTCCAAACCTGCGACTTGGGCATAACCTTTTGCCACAAGTCGTGCCTTGTTCCTTGTCACCACCCCGTGCTCGTCTTGTTTGTTGCGGAACACCCACTTGGTTCCCACAACATTTTGCTTGGGACGAGGCACCAGTGTCCAAACTTCATTTCTTTTGAAGTTGTTGAGCTCCTCCTGCATGGCCAACACCCAGTCCGGATCTAGCAAGGCCTCTTCTACCCTGAAAGGCTCAATAGAAGAGACAAAGGAGTAATGCTCACAAAAATTAACTAATCGAGATCGAGTAGTTACTCCCTTGCTAATATCACCCAAAATTTGATCGACGGGATGATCCCTTTGAATCATTGCTCGAACTTGGGTTGGAGGTGCCGGTTGTGCTTCTTCCTCCATTGCAAGATCATCTTGTGCTCCCCCTTGATCACACGTCTCCTCTTGATGAACCTGTTCATCGTCATGAGTTGGGGGATGCACCATTGTTGAGGAAGAAGGTTGATCTCGTTCATCTTGTTCCTGTGGCCGCACATCTCCAATCGCCATGGTGCGTATTGCGGCCGTTGGAACTTCTTCTTCATCTACATCATCAAAAACAACAACTTGCTCTCTTGGAGAGCCATTAGTCTCATCAAATACAACGTCGCTAGAGACTTCAACCAAACCCGATGATTTGTTGAAGACTCTATACGCCTTTGTATTTGAGTCATAACCTTACAAAAACCCTTCTACGGCTTTGGGAGCAAATTTGGAATTCCTACCCTTCTTCACTAGAATGTAGCATTTACTCCCAAAAACTCGAAAATACGAAACATTGGGTTTGTTACCGGTTAGTAGCTCATACGATGTCTTCTTGAGGAGGCGATGAAGGTAGACCCTGTTGATGGCGTGGCAAGCCGTGTTCATGGCTTCCGACCAATAGCGCTCGGGGGTCTTGAACTCTCCATGCATCGTCCTCGCCATGTCTATAAGCGTCCTGTTCTTCCTCTCTACCACACCATTTTGTTGTGGTGTGTAGGGAGCGGAGAACTCGTGCTTGATCCCTTCCTCCTCAAGGTACTCCTCTACTTGAAGGTTCTTGAACTCGGACCCATTGTCGCTCCTGATCTTCTTCACCTTGAGCTCAAACTCGTTTTGAGCTCTCCTTAGAAAGCGCTTGAGGATCCCTTGGGTTTCAGACTTATCCTGCAAAAAGAACACCCAAGTGAAGCGGGAAAAGTCATCAACAATAACTAAACCATACTTACTTCCTCCTATGCTTAGATAGGCGACGGGTCCGAAGAGGTCCATATGTAGCAGCTCCAGGGGTCTTGATGTGGTCATCACATTCTTGCTGTGATGTGCTCCTCCCACTTGTTTACCTGCTTGACAAGCTGCACAAGGTCTATCGTTTTCGAATTGAACGTTAGTTAAACCTATCACGTGTTCTCCCTTTAGAAGCTTGTGAAGGTTCTTCATCCCCACATGTGCTAAGCGGCGATGCCACAGCCAGCCCATGCTAGTCTTAGCAATTAAGCATGCATCTAGACCGGCCTCCTCTTTTGCAAAATCAACTAAGTAAAGTTTGCCGTCTAATACACCCTTAAAAGCTAGTGAACCATCACTTCTTCTAAAGACAGACACATCTACATTTGTGAATAGACAATTATATCCCATATTGCATAATTGACTAACAGATAACAAATTATATCCAAGCGACTCAACTAAGAACACATTAGAAATAGAGTGCTCGGATGAAATAGCAATCTTTCCTAACCCTTTCACCTTGCCTTGGTTCCCATCACCGAATATGATTGAATCTTGGGGATCCTTGTTCTTGACATAGGAGGTGAACATCTTCTTCTCCCTAGTCATGTGGTTTGTGCATCCGCTGTCGATAATCCAGCTTGAACCCCTGGATGCATAAACCTGCAAGGCAAATTTAGGCTTGGGTCTTAGGTACCCAACTCATGTTGGGTCCTACAAGGTTAGTCACGATTGTCTTAGGGACCCAAATGCAAGTTTTATCTCCCTTGCATTTTGGCCCTAATTTCCTAGCAATCACCTTTCTATCCTTTCTACAAATTGCAAATGAAGCATTACAAGCATGATAAATTGTAGAAGGTTCATTAACTTTTCTAGGAACATTGACAACATTTCTCCTAGGCATATGATGAACAACATTTCTTCTAAACACATTTCTACCATGCATATAGGAAGAACTAGAGGCAAACATGGCATGAGAGTCAAAAGCATCATAAGCATTACAACTCCTATAAGCATTTCTAGATTGTCTCCTATCATGGTATATAAAAGCATGGTTCTTTTTAGCACTACTAGCCATAGGGGCCTTTCCTTTCTCCTTGGCGGAGATGGAAGCCTTATGGCTTGTCAAGTTCTTGGCTTCCCTCTTGAAACCAAGTCCATCCTTAATTGAGGGGTGTCTACCAATCGTGTAGGCATCCCTTGCAAATTTTAACTTATCAAATTCGCTTTTGCTAGTCTTAAGTTGGGCACTAAGACTAGCCACTTCATCACTCAATTTAGAAATTGACACTAGGTGTTCACTACAAGCATCAATGTCAAAATCTTTACACCTTTTGCAAATCATAACATGTTCTACACAAGAGTTAGATTTACTAGCTATCTCTAACTTAGCATTCAAATCATCATTCATGCTCCTTAAGCTAGAAATTGTCTCATGGCAAGAAGATAGTTCACAAGAAAGCATTCCATTTCTTTTAACTTCTAAAGCATAAGATTTTTGTGCCTCTACAAATTTGTCATGCTCTTCATATAAAATGTCCTCTTGTTTTTCTAAGAGTCTATCCTTTTCATTCAAGGCATCAATCAATTCATTAATCTTATCTACTTTAGTTCTATCCAATCCCTTGAACAAACTAGAGTAATCTATTTCTTCATCACTAGATTCATCATCACTAGAAGAATCATAAGTAGTATTGTCTCGAGTACATACCTTCTTCTCCTTTGCCATGAGGCATGTGTGACGCTCGTTGAGGAAGAGGGATGACTTGTTGAAGGCGGTGGCGGCGAGTCCTTCATTTTCGGAGTCGGATGACGAACAATCCGAGTCCCACTCCTTTCCAAGGTGTGCCTCGCCCTTGGCTTTCTTGTATGCCTTCTTCTTCTTCTCCCTCTTGCTCCCTTGTTCCTGGTCACTTTCATTATCGGGACAGTTAGCAATAAAATGACCAACCTTACCACATTTGAAGCATGAGCGCTTCCCCTTGTCTTGGTCTTGCTTGGCTGCCCCTTGCGACCCTTTAGCGCCGTCTTGAAGCGCTTGATGATGAGGGCCATCTCTTCATCATTTAACCTGGCCGCCTCAACTTGCGCCACCTTGCTAGGTAGTGCCTCCTTGCTCCTTGTTGCCTTGAGAGCAATGGGTTGAGGCTCATGGATTGGACCATTCAACGCGTCGTCGACATATCTCGCCTCCTTGATCATCATTCGCCCGCTTACAAATTTCCCAAGAACTTCTTCGGGCGACATCTTGGTGTACCTAGGATTTTCACGGATATTGTTCACCAAATGTGGATCAAGTACAGTAAAGGACCTTAGCATTAGACGAACGACGTCGTGGTCCGTCCATCGTGTGCTTCCGTAGCTCCTTATCTTGTTGATGAGGGTCTTGAGCCGGTTGTATGTTTGGGTTGGCTCCTCTCCCCTAATCATTGCGAATCTTCCAAGCTCGCCCTCCACCAACTCCATTTTGGTGAGTAAGGTGACGTCGTTCCCCTCATGTGAGATCCTGAGGGTGTCCCAGATCTGCTTGGCATTGTCCAAGCCGCTCACTTTATGATACTCGTCCCTGCACAAAGAGGCTAACAACACAGTAGTAGCTTGTGCATTTCTATGAATCTGTTCATTTATAAACATAGGACTATCCGAGCTATCAAATTTCATTCCACTTTCCACGATCTCCCATATGCTCGGATGGAGAGAGAACAGGTGACTACGCATTTTGTGGCTCCAAAATCCGTAGTCATCTCCATCAAAGTGAGGAGGTTTGCCAAGTGGAATGGAGAGCAAATGAGCATTTGTACTTTGCGGAATACGAGAGTAGTCAAAAGAAAAGTTCGAATTAACCGGTTTCCTTCTCTCGTAGTCGTTGTCGCCGTTGTCCTTTTGGGAAGAAGTGGACTCGTCGCTGTCGTCGTAGTAGACGATCTCCTTGATGCGCCTTGTCTTCTTCTTCTTCCCATCCTTTCGTTTGTGGCCCGAGCCCGAGTCGGTAGGCTTGTCATCCTTCGGTTCGTTGACGAAGGACTCCTTCTCTTTATCGTTGATCACGATTCCCTTCCCCTTAGGATCCATCTCTTCGGGCGATTAGTCCCTTTGTGAAGAGAACGGCTCCGATACCAATTGAGAGCACCTAGAGGGGGGTGAATAGGTGATCCTGTAAAACTTGAAACTTAAGCCACAAAAACTTGATTAAGTGTTAGCACAATAATCGCCAAGTGGCTAGAGAGGAGTCTCAACAAAACACAATAACCACAAGAGATCAATCACAGAGATGGCACAGTGGTTTATCCCGTGGTTCGGCCAAGACCAACGCTTGCCTACTCCACGTTGTGGCGTCCCAACGGACGAGGGTTGCAATCAACCCCTCTCAAGCGGTCCAAAGACCCACTTGAATACCACGGTGTTTTGCTTTGCTTTTCTTAATCCCATTCGCGAGGAATCTCCACAACTTGGAGTCTCTCGCCCTTACACTTGAAGTTCACAAAGAATCACGGAGTAAGGGAGGGATTAGCAACTCACACAAGACACAAAGATCACAGCAAATACGCACACACAAGACCCAGACTTAAGCTCAAAAGACTAGCACACTAGAACGGAGCTCAAATCACTAGAATGTCAAACAAGTGCGCAAGAATGGAGTGTGAGTGATCAAGAGTGCTCAAGGAATGCTTGGTGTTCTCCTTCATGCGCCTAGGGGTCCCTTTTATAGCCCCAAGGCAGCTAGGAGCCGTTGAGAGCAATCCGGGAAGGCAATTCTTGCCTTCTGTCGCTTGGCGCACCGGACAGTCCGGTGCGGATTTCCTTCCTTATTTGGCGAAGCCGACCGTTGGCAGCCTTGGAGCCGTTGGCGCACCGGACACTGTCTGGTGCACACCGGACAGTCCGGTGCCCCCTCCCGACCGTTGGCTCGGCCACGTGTCTCGCGCAGATCGCGCAGCCGACCGTTGGCCCGGCCGACCGTTGGCTCACCGGACAGTCCAGTGAATTATAGCCGTACGCCGTTAAATTCTTCCCGAGAGCGGCCAGTTCGCCTGAGGCAGCCTGGCGCACCGGACACTGTCCGGTGCACCACCGGACAGTCCGGTGCACCCATACTGCGCTGACTTTGGCAGAACTTAGCCACCTCTGCTCCAATTCAATCTTTCCTGTTTCCAGCACTTAGACATAATACATTAGTCCATAAAACAATGTACTAAGTCTAGAAACATACCTTTTGACATGATTTGCACTTTGTCCACCACATTGCATAGATTAACACAAAAGCACTTGCGTTGACACTCAATCACCAAAATACTTAGAAATAGCCCAAGGGCACATTTCCCTTTCATATACCGAATTGCATAATTATCTACACGGTGTGACATATTTAGTATCAGTATATATCATAAAATAGTCATTACGAGTCTAGCTGCATGGCTGTTGCAGCGATCCTAAATTTATGGAGGAAATAAAGCATTTAAAATAGAAACCGCCACACATATCTTTCCTAAATTTACGCGCATGCAAGGAAACATGTTTGACTCATGCATGCATTTTGCCATAATTTTTGGATCTGTATAACTGCATGCATGTGGCTGCCATGTTTTTCGGATCTGCCATAAAAATAGTATCGTAATAACAACCTACTAGAGTTATCAACCTCTCACATTGGCTCGGTATTTACGCTTATAATTGAAGGATTTTATGCTCAAAACTTAAGGTTATTACGCTCCAACCCGGAGATGCGTCCACCAGTGAACAACATGCCAGATTTTTTACGCAGTGTAACGAATTGCATAAATAGCTACACCATGTTGTATAATTTGTATCAATATATATCATAAACTAGATCTAATGTGTTTAGCTGCATGGCTGTTGGAGGGATCCTATATTTATGTCGGGGACCATAATTAGGGGTACCCTCAAGGCTCCTAATTCTCAGCTGGTAACCCCCATCAGCATAAAGCTGCAAAGGCCAGATGGGTGCGATTAAGTCAGGGATCGGTCCATTCGAGGGACTCGATCACGCCTCGCCCGAGCCTAGCCTCGGGCAAGGGCAGCCGACCCCGGAGGATCTCCGCCTCGCCTGAGGCCCCCCTCCGGTGGCTAAAATATTTCCGGCTCGCCCGAGGCCCTGTCTTCGCCAAGAACCAACCCTGACCAAATCGCCGCACCGACCGACCAAATCGCAGGAGCATTTAATGCAAAGGTGGCCTGACACCTTTATCCTGACGCGCGCCCCTCAGCCGACAGAGCCGAAGTGACCGCCATCACTTCGCCGCTCCACTGACCGGTCTGACAGAAAGACAGCGCCGCCTGCGCCGCTCCGACTGCGGTGCCACTTGACAGAGTGAGGCTGACAGGCAGTCAGGACCGGCCGCAGGCACCATAGGAAGCTCCGCTCCGCCCGACCCAAGGCTCGGACTCGGGCTAAGCCACGGAAGACGGCGAACTTCGCTCCGCCCGACCCAGGGCTCGGACTCGGGCTAAGTCCTGGAAGACGGCGAACTCCGCTCCGCCCGACCCAGGGCTCGGACTCGGGCTAAGTCCCGGAAGACGGCGAACTCCGCTCCGCCCGACCCAGGGCTCGGACTCGGGCTAAGTCCCGGAAGACGGCGAACTCCGCTCCGCCCGACCCAGGGCTCGGACTCGGGCTAAGTCCCGGAAGACGGCGAACTCTGCTCCGCCCGACCTAGGGCTCGAACTCGGGCTAAGTCCCGGAAGACGGCGAACTTCGCTCCGCCCGACCCAGGGCTCGGACTCGGGCTAAGTCCCGGAAGACGGCGAACTCCGCTCCGCCCGACCAGGGGCTCGGACTCGGGCTCAGCCCCAGAAGACGACGAACTCCGCTTCGCCCGACCCCAGGGCTCGGACTCCGCCCTGGCCTCAGGTGACGGTCTCCGCCTCGCCCGACCTAGGGGCTCGGACTCGACCTCGGCCACGGAAGACAGACTCGACCTCGGCTTCGGAGGAGCTTCCACATCGCCCAACCTAGGGCGCAGACCAGCCACGTCAACAGGAGGCGCCACCATCACCCTACCCCGAGCTGACTCGGGCCACGGGGAACAAGATCGGCGTCCCATCTGGCTCGCTCCGCCAGATAGGCAATGATGGCGCCCCTTACGGAAGCAAGAGGACGTCAGCAAGGACTCAACAGCTCTGACAGCTGTCCCTCCGCCAGGCTCCAGCACTCCTCCGACGGCCACGACATCACACCAGCTGGGTGCCAAAATCTCTCCGGCTGCCACAACGGCATGTACTTAGGGCGCTAGCTCTCCTCCGCTAGACACGTAGCACTCTGCTACACCCCCCATTGTACACCTGGATCCTCTCCTTACGCCTATAAAAGGAAGGACCAGGGCCCTCTTAGAGGAGGTTGGCCGCACGGGGACAAGGACGAGACGGGCGCTCGCTCCCTCTCCCGCGTGGACGCTTGTAACCCCCTACTGCAAGCGCACCCGACCTGGGCACAGGACGAACACGAAGGCCGCGGGATTTCCACCTCTCTCACGCCAGTCTCCGGCCACCTCACTTCCCCCCTTCGCGCTCGGCCTCGCGTCGACCCATCTGGGCTGGGGCACGCAGCGACATTCACTCGTCGGCTTAGGGACCCCCCGGTCTCGAAACGCCGACAGTTGGCGCGCCAGGTAGGGACCTGCTGCGTGTTGACGAACAGCTTCCCGTCAAGCTCCAGATGGGCAGTCTCCAGCAACCTCTCCAGCCCGGGACGGTGCTCCGTTTCGGGAGCCTTGAGTTCAAGTCCCTCGACGGCAGCTACGACATGATACTCCTTCCACCGCCGTGCGACAGCGACAATGGCGGCCGACAGCCCGCCCGCCGGCGGCGGAATCGACGACGTCTTCCCCGCGTGGTGGAAGAACAACCTTCGAGCTCGCCCCGTCCTCTTCCCCGTCGACGGACGGGGACGCGGGGCAACCAAGGCCAAGCAGGAGGCAGTGCCTCGTCGGCTGTCGAGCGAGTCGACAGCGCCAGCACCCCAACGTGGGGTGCGCCGGGCATCGACCTCGCGCTTGAGACGAAGACGAGCGCTGACTCCCCGCGACACGCCAGTCCCGAGCAAGCGGACGACGCCAGCACGCTCGCGGAAGGCTTGCTGGGTGTCACCCTCGTACCTGAGACGACAGTGCAGTCAGTCCCCGACGTGACTTCATCACCGCCCGTCGACCAAGAGGTACCGACCGATTCCCATCCCACGCCTTTCGGATTCAGCCTTGACCCGCCTAGCGGCTTCGCTTTGGCGGATGCCCTCGTAGAGGCGAGTCCGAACCCTATGGGGTTTCGTATGCGGTCACCTTGGGACCGGCTGACGGACGTCTCGACCTACGGGCCCTCCGGGTCCGAGGAAGACGACGAGCCCAGCTTCTGTTGGGATTTCTCCGGACTTGGCAACCCCAGTGCCATGCGGGACTTTATGACCGCATGCGATTACTGCCTTTCCGACTGTTCCGACGGTAGCTACAGCCTCGGCGACGAGGACTGCGGTCCAAGCCGCGAATGTTTCCACGTCGATCTAGGGGGTCCCTCCGAAGGCAACCATCTTGGCATGCCGGAGGATGGTGATCTCCCTAGGCCGGTGCCTCGCGTTGACATCCCACGGGAGCTAGCTGTGGTCCCCGTTCAGGCGGGGGGCCATGACCCATAGCTCGAGCAAATCCGAGGGGTGCAGGCCAGGCTCGACGAGGGAGCAGGAGCGCTTGAGCCGATCCGCCGGGACGTCGGGCAGGCATGGGCGGCCCAACCTCCAGCCGGAGAAATACGTCATCTACCCCAGGGCTTCCAGCACCGCGTCGTCGACGACGTCAGGGTCAAGCCGCCACCCGCATCTAGTGGGGTCGGCCAGAACCTGGCTGCAGCAGCAATGCTCCTCCGCGCGATGCCGGAGCCATCAACCACCGAGGGGCGGCGAATCCAGGGAGTGCTCAAGAATCTCCTGGAAGGCTCCGCGGTCCGACGGGCCGAGAGCTCCGCCTCCCGAAGGCAGGGGTACCCCTCAGAACATCATGCCGCGACTTCCCGATTCATGCGGGAAGCCTCGGTCTACACTGGGCGCACGCGCAACACAGCGCCTGCGGCCCCGGGTCGCCTCGGCAACGAGCACCATCACCGCGACCGTCGAGCCCACCTCGACGAGAGGGTGTGCCGAGGCTACCACCCCAGGCGTGGGGGACGCTACGACAGCGGGGAGGATCGGAGTCCCTCGCCCGAACCCCCCGGTCCGCAGGCCTTCAGCCGGGCCATACGACGGGCGCCGTTCCCGACTCGGTTCCGACCCCCGACTACTATCACGAAGTACTCGGGGGAGACGAGACCGGAACTGTGGCTCGCGGACTACCGTCTGGCCTGCCAACTGGGTGGAACGGACGATGACAACCTCATCATCCGCAACCTCCCCCTATTCCTCTCCGACACCGCTCGCGCCTGGTTGGAGCACCTGCCTCCGGGGCAGATCTCCAACTGGGACGACCTGGTCCAAGCTTTCGCCGGAAATTTCCAGGGCACGTACGTGCGCCACGGGAATTCCTGGGACCTTCGAAGCTGCCGACAGCAGCCGGGAGAGTCTCTCCGAGACTACATCCGGCGATTCTCGAAGCAGCGCACTGAGCTGCCCAACATCACCGACTCGGATGTCATCGGCGCGTTCCTCGCCGGCACCACCTGCCGCGACCTGGTGAGCAAGCTGGGTCGCAAGACCCCCACCAGGGCGAGCAAGCTGATGGACATCGCCACCAAGTTCGCCTCCGGCCAAGAGGCGGTCGAGGCTATCTTCCGAAAGGACAAGCAGCCCCAGGGCCTCCCATCGGAAGATGCCCCCGAGGCGTCAACTCAGCGCAGCGCCAAGAAGAAGGGCAAGAAGAAGTCGCAAGCGAAACGCGACGCCGCCGACACGGACCTTGTCGCCGCCGCCGAGTACAAGAACCCTCGGAAACCCCCCGGAGGTGCCAACCTCTTCGACAAGATGCTCAAAGAGCCGTGCCCCTATCACCAGGGGCCCGTCAAGCACACCCTTGAGGAGTGCGTCATGCTTCGGCGCCACTTCCACAGGGCCGGGCCACCCGCGGAGGGTGGCAGGGCCCACGACGACGATAAGAAGGAAGATCACCAGGCAGGAGAGTTCCCCGAGGTCCGCGACTGCTTCATGATCTACGGTGGGCAAGCGGCGAACGCCTCGGCTCGGCACCGCAAGCAAGAGCGTCGGGAGGTCTGTTCGGTGAAGGTGGCGGCACCAGTCTACCTAGACTGGCTCGACAAGCCCATCACCTTCGACCAAGCCGACCACCCCGACCACGTGCCGAGCCCGGGGAAATACCCACTCGTCGTCGACCCCGTCATCGGCGACGTCAGGCTCACCAAGGTCCTCATGGACGGAGGCAGCAGCCTCAACATCATCTACGCCGAGACCCTCGGGCTCCTGCGTATTGATCCGTCCTCGGTCCGGGCAGGCGTTGCGCCTTTCCATGGGATCATCCCCGGGAAGCGCGTCCAGCCCCTCGGGTAACTCGACCTCCCCGTCTGCTTCGGAACACCCTCCAACTTCCGAAGGGAGACCCTGACGTTCGAGGTGGTCGGGTTCCGAGGAACCTACCACGCGGTACTGGGGAGGCCATGCTACGCGAAGTTCATGGCCGTCCCCAACTACACCTACCTGAAGCTCAAGATGTCGGGCCCCAACGAGGTCATCACCGTCGGCCCCACGTACAAACACGCGTTCGAATGCGACGTGGAGTGAGTGGAGTACGCCGAGGCCCTCGCCGAGTCCGAGGCCCTCATCGCCGACCTGGAGAGCCTCTCTAAGGAGGTGCCAGACGTGAAGCGTCATGCCGGCAACTTCGAGCCAGCGGAGACGGTTAAGTCCGTCCCCCTCGACCCCAGCAGTGACGCCTCCAAGCAAGTCCGGATCGGCTCCGAGCTCGATCCCAAATAGGAAGCAGTGCTCGTCGACTTTCTCCGCGCGAACGCCGACATCTTCGCGTGGAGTCCCTTGGACATGCCCGGCATACCGAGGGATGTCGCCGAGCACTCGCTGGACATCCGAGCCGGAGTCCGACCCGTCAAGCAGCCTCTGCGCCGATTCGACGAAGAAAGGCGCAGAGCTATAGGCGAGGAGATCCACAAGCTAATGGCGGCAGGGTTCATCAAAGAGGTATTCCATCCCAAATGGCTTGCCAACCCTGTGCTTGTGAGAAAGAAAGGGGGGAAATGGCGGATGTGTATAGACTACACTGGTCTGAACAAAGCATGTCCGAAGGTTCCCTACCCTCTGCCTCGCATCGATCAAATCATGGATTCCACTGCTGGGTGCGAAACCCTGTCTTTCCTCGATGCCTACTCAGGGTATCACCAAATCAGGATGAAAGAGTCCGACCAGCTCGCGACTTCTTTCATCACACCCTTCGGCATGTACTGCTATGTCACCATGTCGTTCGGCTTGAGGAATGCGGGCGCGACGTACCAGCGGTGCATGAACCATGTGTTCGGCGAACACATTGGTCGCATGGTCGAGGCCTACGTCGATGACATCATAGTCAAGACGAGGAAAGCCTCCGACCTCCTTTCCGACCTTGAAGTGACATTCGGATGTCTCAAGGCGAAAGGCGTCAAGCTCAATCCCAAGAAGTGTGTCTTCGGAGTGCCCCGAGGCATGCTCTTGGGGTTCATCGTCTCCGAGCAGGGCATCGAAGCCAACCCGGAGAAGATTGCAGCCATCACCAGCATGGGGCCCATCAAGGACTTGAAAGGCGTACAGAGGGTCATGGGATGTCTCGCGGCTCTGGGCCGCTTCATCTCACGCCTCGGCGAAAGAGGTCTACCTCTGTACCGCCTCTTAAGGAAGGCCGAGTGCTTCACTTGGACCCCTGAGGCCGAGGAAGCCCTCGGGAACCTGAAGGCGCTCCTCACGAAGGCGCCTATCTTGGTGCCCCCGGCTGCCGGAGAAGCCCTCTTGGTCTACGTCGCCACGACCACTCAGGTGGTTAGCGCCGCGATTGTGGTCGAGAGGCAAGAAGAGGGGCATGCATTGCCCGTTCAGAGGCCAGTCTACTTCGTCAGCGAGGTACTGTCCGAAACCAAGATCCGCTACCCACAAGTTCAGAAGCTGTTGTACGCGGTGATCCTGACACGGCGGAAGTTGCGACACTACTTCGAGTCTCATCCGGTAACTGTGGTGTCATCCTTCCCCCTGGGGGAGATCATCCAGTGCCGGGAGGCCTCGGGTAGGATTGCAAAGTGGGCGGTGGAAATCATGGGTGAGACAATCTCGTTCGCCCCTCGGAAGGCCATCAAGTCCCAGGTCTTGGCAGACTTTGTGGCCGAATGGGTCGACACCCAACTACCGACAGCTCCGATCCAACCGGAGCTCTGGACCATGTTCTTCGACGGGTCGCTGATGAAGACAGGAGCCGGCGCAGGCCTACTCTTCATCTCGCCCCTCGGGAAACACCTACGCTACGTGCTACGCCTCCATTTCCCGGCATCCAACAATGTGGCTGAGTACGAGGCTCTGGTCAACGGATTGCGGATCGCCATCGAGCTAGGGGTCCGACGCCTCGACGCTCGCGGTGACTCGCAGCTCGTCATCGACCAAGTCATGAAGAACTCCCACTGCCGCGACCCGAAGATGGAGGTCTACTGCGATGAGGTTCGGCTCCTAGAAGACAAGTTCTACGGGCTCGAGCTCAACCACATCGCTCGGCGCTACAACGAGACTGCGGACGAGCTGGCTAAAATAGCCTCGGGGCGAACAACGGTTCCCCCGGACGTCTTCTCCCGAGATCTGCATCAGCCCTCCGTCAAGCTCGACGGCACGCCCGAGCCTGACCCTCGGCACAGTCCGAGACGCCTCAGGCTCGGCCCGAGGCACCCTCGGTCCAGCCCGAGGTACCCTCGGCGCAGTCCGAGGCACCCTCGGCTCGGCTCGAGGCACCCTCGGTTCAGCCCGAGGTACCCTCGGCCCCCGAGGGCGAGACGCTGCACGTCGGGGGGGAGCGAAGCGGGGTCACGCCTGACCAAAACTGGCAGACCCCGTACCTGCAATATCTCCACCGAGGAGAGCTACCCTCCGACCGAGCCGAAGCTCGGCGGGTGGCGCGGCGCGCCAAGTCGTTCGTCTTGCTGGGAGATGAGAAGGAGCTCTACCACCGCAGCCCCTCTGGCATCCTCCAGCGATGCATCTCCATCGCCGAAGGGCAGGAACTCCTCCGAGAGATACACTCGGGGGCTTGCGGCCATCACGCAGTGCCTCGAGCCCTTGTCGGGAATGCTTTCCGACAAAGCTTCTACTGGCCCACGGCGGTGGCCGACGCTACTAGAATTGTCCGCACCTACGAAGGGTGTCAGTTCTACGCAAGGCAGACCCGCCTGCCCGCTCAGGCTTTGCAGACGATACCCATCACCTGGCCTTTTGCTGTGTGGGGTCTGGACCTCGTCGGCCCCTTGCAGAAGGCACCAGGGGGCTACACGCACCTGTTGGTCGCCATCGACAAATTCTCCAAGTGGATCGAGGTCCGACCCCTAAACAGCATCAGGTCCGAGCAGGCGGTGGCGTTCTTCACCAACATCATCCATCGCTTCGGGGTCCCGAACTCCATCATCACCGACAATGGCACCCAGTTCACCGGTAGAAAGTTCCTGGACTTCTGCGAGGATCACCACATCCGGGTGGACTGGGTCGCCGTGGCTCACCCCATGTCAAATGGGCAAGTAGAGCGTGCCAACGGCATGATTCTGCAAGGACTCAAGCCTCGGATCTACAATGACCTAAACAAGTTCGGCAAGCGATGGATGAAGGAACTCCCCTCGGTGGTCTGGAGCCTGAGGACAACGCAGAGCCGAGCCACGGGCTTCACGCCGTTCTTTCTGGTCTATGGGGCTGAGGCCATCTTGCCCACGGACTTAGAATACGGTTCCCCGAGGATGAGGGCCTACTCCGACCAAAGCAACCAAGCTAGTCGAGAGGACTCGTTGGACCAGCTGGAGGAGGCCCGGGACAAGGCCTTACTACACTCGGCGCGGTACCAGCAGTCCCTGCGACGCTACCACGCCCGAGGGGTCCGGTCCCGAGACCTCCAGGTGGGCGATCTGGTGCTTCGGCTGCGACAAGACGCCCGAGGGCGGCACAAGCTCACGCCCCCCTAGGAGGGGCTGTTCGTCATTGCCAAAGTTCTGAAGCCCGGAACATACAAGCTGGCCAACAGTCAAGGCGAGGTCTACGGCAACGCCTGGAACATCCAACAGCTACGTCGCTTCTACCCTTAAGATGTTTTCAAGTTGTTCATATACCTCGCTCCCACGCAAAGTTTAGTCATCAAGGAAGGGTCGGCCTCGCCTCGGCAAAGCCCGACCCTCCCTCGGGGGCTAAAAGGGGGGAACCCCCTCTGCGTCGAATTTTTTCCTCGAAAAAAGATCCTTTCTGCCAGAATGTCTTTCGTGCTTTTTGACTACTTCGAAAGTGGATCCTGAAAACGACGGAGTACACATAAGCAGCCAAGGCTGACCGAGCCGAGGGACTCCTACGCCTCCGGGATATGGATACCTCACTCATCACCTTCTGCGATAAGTAACTCACGTTCGGATAAGTGATTCCGCGGACCGAACAAGTCTTCACGTTCGGAAGCTCTTCTGCCGGAGCGATTCTTCGAGCCTTCTCAACTGCGTCGGTGACAGAACCCCATGGACGGGTAAGAGTGCGCATAAGCGGCAAGGCCGACCTAGCCGAGGGACTCCTATGCCTCCGGGATACGGATACCTCACTCATCACCTTCCGTGAGAAGCAACTCTCGCTCGCACAAACAATTCTGTTACCGACAAAAAAAGTCCAGATACTCGAAACAAGAGGAAAAGAGACACGGCTTTAGAACACGGCGAGGGTGTGTTTTGGCCTCGGCGGCCGCAGAAAACACACGCTACAAGATAATCTGATCCTGCAGGCTCGGATCCTGACGGCTAAAGGGAGCAGCAGCACCCTCGGCGTCGACAACACCTTCGGTGAGGTCCGACCTGGCCTCGGACGGCGACACGGTCCAAGGGTCTCCGCTCTGAAGGACAACGTCATCACCAAGCCCGGGCCATCGCCGCCAGGGTCTTCTCCGAGAATCCGGCCCGAGCAGGCGGCTCGGCCAGTCACCCCGGGGCCTCGGCCAGCTGTCCTCCGAGGACATCAGCCCGACCCGAGGCCTCGGCAGGTCAATTCCGGCGGCGATCCCGCTAACGGACGACCCGGCCAGGCTCCGGCCGACCAGATCTTCTCTTCGAGCCAACTCTGCCTCTGTTCGCGCTGACACCGCTACCCCTGGCCTCGGCTCGTCGAAGAGCGGCCGAGGGGTTCCTCTAACTAAGCAAGGGAAGCCTCGGACAACAAGGCTGACCGAGCCGAGGGACTCCTACGCCTCCGGGATACGGATACCTCACTCGTCGCCTTTACACGGGGCGACTCACGCTTGGTGAAGCGGTTCAGACAACCAACAGGCGAGTCTTGGTGCTCGAAAATGAGGAAAAAACACAGCCCCGTGCCGAAATTACATACATGTTCAGGCCTCGATAGCCACAATGAACAAAAACACTGGCATTCGAAGTGCCATTACAGACGGAACTCTGGTTCCGTCCCTGCGGGTATGAACAACCTCCACACCGGGGAGCCTGCGGGGCGACGAGCACCGGGGGACCCGCCAGCGACCTCTGCAGCAGCAGCCATGGTCCCAGGACGGACGCGGCCGCCGGAGGGCTCTCGTTCGCGCTCCCGCTCAAGGGGCGCGAACCAGCTATTAAAGCCAAAGAGCGGGCCGCTCCAAAGCGCACCGGCAGGTCCTCGCTCCCGTCCTCGCCGCGAAAGCGAGGAAGAGGGCGGAATGTTGCATCCTAGCTGGGCAGCAACAGTTCGCCTTCCCCGGCATGGCTGGAGGACGTCTCCTCCGCAGAGCTGGAGGATGGTTGCCACCACCAGAAGCTGGAAGAAGAGGTGGCCATCTGGCCCGCGCGGGAGGTAGAGCCCCGGTTCGCCTCGCTCCCCGCCCCAGCAAGGATGACGAACATCCTTGAGGCTGAGGGCGGGACCAAGATCACAGCCCGGCTTGCCTCTCCCCATCCAGGGGCTGGAGGTCACCGTTTTGGGTGACCACCGGTGGAGGGGTGCAACCGGGCTGTATGATGAAAATCCTTGAAGCCGAACGATGGCTGAAAGGTACCAACTCCCGCGGAGTTGCGTTCCCCCAACGACAAGGCGGAAAGACGACGGGTATCCCCCATCCGGGGGCTTGGAAGGTGGAAAGACATGATGCATAAGGGAGCGCGAAGACATGGTCGCCTTCTAAGGGGGTCACCCTCCTTTTAAAGGCGACTCTCCTTACTTGCGTCCCCAGCCGTCGCGGGCTGAGTCTTCTCCAACACGCTCCAAGGCCCTCCTCCTACGGCGCGGGGGCTGGGTCCCACACGTCATGCAAGCCGGCTCAAAGCAGAAGAAGCCAAACCGTCGTGCGCGATGCGTACAACCGCCCGACGGTTACAAGCGGCTCTCCACTTTTGCCCAGACTAGCGGGTGAAAGGGCGGGAAGCCATGCAGGCGGCATGCAACCGCGCCAAGTGGGCGCACTTCTCCGACTCCCAACACGCCCAGCATGGAGGCCCAGGCCCACGCGTCATGCAACCGGCGCGCCGAATGCTTCGTGCATGCAACTGCACCGCCACTTGCGCCACCACCGCGCCTCCTCGACTGCGGAACCAATACCGCGACTCGAGGCGACCCAGAACACGACCCAGCAGCGCCAGCCTGGCGCGACGGTCAATGCGGCCAAAAATGGGCCGGCAGTAATGGCGGTGGCAGGCGGGCAGGAGCAGCAGTCACATCGTCAGCCAAGCCTACGTCCCCTCCAGGGGCGACAAGAGAAACCTCTCTCACGGCCTGAAGACGACGCGCCCGTGTTCCGTTCCTCAAACGGCTCGCGCACGCGCAACGGCCGCCCCGCGAACCACTCGCCCCGTCGCATTAACTCCGCGGCGGGACAGGCGGCGCCTCTGGCAGGAGAAGCGGGCGACGCTTTGCCTTCGCCATAATGACCGCGTCAGAAAAGGTACGCCACGTCGTTCGATTTCGTATCCTTTTCCCTTTTTCCTCTTTCTCTCTCTTGCAACAGGGACCGGGAAAGGGGGGTACCCCGAAAAGGATCCTTCCCCGTGAAGGAACCAGGCTCCGAGCCTCTCTACTGATCAGAGGTTCGAAGGCTGGCCCCTCGGAAGGGTTCAACAGCCGCCTCAGAGCACGTGGGCTCCACACCCACTACTGGTCAGAGGTTCGAAGGCCGGCCCCTCGGAAGGGTTCAACGGCCGCCTCAGGCTACTCGGGCTCCGCACCCACTACTGATCAGGGGTTAGAAGGCTGGCCCCCGAAGGGTTCACAGCCGCCTCAGACACAGAGCGAGGGATGACCATGGGTACGTTCGATACATAACCAAGGCTCGGGCTGCGCTCCCGAGGTACCCTAGGACATTTCCGAGACCAGCGGGAACGATCTTGTAACGGAATCCCATCAGAGGGAGGCATCGAGCCCTCGGACCCCGTCGCCAGGGGACTGGGTCCGGCAGATCACCCGCAGGTACTTTTGGGCGCGCCTCTGGGCCTCTAGCCGACCCCTAACGAACGGGGCACGGACGTCCACTCGGATCACCCGCCTGCAGCTCACCGGAGACACCATGTTCGGCGCCCACCGAGGGCAACATGGCGCTCTCCCCCCCTCCTCCTTGCGGAAAGGCGACGCAGGGGCGTATGTAAAAAAGTTGAGTCTGTCCCTGATCGCCCTCTCGCCCCGTGCAGAGGCTCGGGGGCTGCTCTCGCAAACCCGGCTCCGGCCGAACCGTTGACAGCGTCAACATACCAGCCCGAGAACTTGGGACCCGACAGTACACCCGGGCTACGGCCAGCTCACATGAGGGAACGACCAGGCCAGCCGAAGCATTGCGCGAGGCATTAAGACCTCGGAGGAGTCAAACCACTCCTCCGAGGCCTCGGGGGCTACACCCGGCGGGTGCGCTCGTGCGCACCCACCGGAACAAAACGCAACCCAGAAAGGTTGGTCCCCTTGCAAAAAAGTGCGACGAAAGCCTCCAAGCGAGTGCTAACACTCCCTTCGAGGCTCAGGGCTACTCTCGGGGACCATAATTAGGGGTACCCTCAAGGCTCCTAATTCTCAGCTGGTAACCCCCATCAGCATAAAGCTGCAAAGGCCTGATGGGTGCGATTAAGTCAGGGATCGGTCCATTCGAGGGACTCAATCACGCCTCGCCCGAGCCTAGCCTCAGGCAAGGGCAGCCGACCCCGGAGGATCTCCGCCTCGCCCGAGGCCCCCCTCCGGTGGCTAACATATTTCCGGCTCGCCCGAGGCCCTGTCTTCGCCAAGAAGCAACCCTGACCAAATCGCCGCATCGACCGACCAAATCGCAGGAGCATTTAATGCAAAGGTGGCCTGACACCTTTATCCTGACGCGCGCCCCTCAGCCGACAGAGCCGAAGTGACCGCCATCACTTCGCCGCCCCACTGACCGGTCTGACAGAAAGACAGCGCCGCCTGCGCCGCTCCGACTGCGGTGCCACTTGACAGAGTGAGGCTGATAGGCAGTCAGGCCCGGCCGCAGGAACCATAGGAAGCTCCGCTCCGCCCGACCCAGGGCTCGGACTCGGGCTAAGCCCTGGAAGACAGCGAACTCCGCTCCGCCCGACCCAGGGCTCGGACTCGGGCTAAGTCCCAGAAGACGGCGAACTCCGCTCCGCCCGACCCAGGGCTCGGACTCGGGCTAAGTCCCGGAAGACGGCGAACTCCGCTCCGCCCGACCCAGGGCTCGGACTCGGGCTAAGCCCCGGAAGACGGCGAACTCCGCTCCGCCCGACCCAGGGCTCGGACTCGGGCTAAGTCCCGGAAGACGGCGAACTCCGCTCCGCCCGACCCAGGGCTCGGACTCGGGCTAAGTCCCGGAAGACGGCGAACTCTGCTCCGCCCGACCAGGGGCTCGGACTCGGGCTTAGCCCCAGAAGACGACGAACTCCGCTTCGCCCGACCCCAGGGCTCGGACTCCGCCCTGGCCTCAGCCGACGGTCTCCGCCTCGCCCGACCCAGGGGCTCGGACTCGACCTCGGCCACGGAAGACAGACTCGACCTCGGCTTCGGAGGAGCTTCCACATCGCCCAACCTAGGGCGCAGACCAGCCACGTCAACAGGAGGCGCCATCATCACCCTACCCCGAGCTGACTCGGGCCACGGGGAACAAGACCGGCGTCCCATCTGGCTCGCTCCGCCATATAGGCAATGATGGTGCCCCGCATACTCTGTGACGACGGCGGCTCTCAGCCCCCTTACGGAAGCAAGAGGACGTCAGCAAGGACTCAACAGCTCCGTCAGTTGTCCCTCCGCCAGGCTCCAGCACTCCTCCGACGGCCACGACATCACACCAGCTGGGTGCCAAAATCTCTCCGGCTGCCACAACGGCATGTACTTAGGGCGCTAGCTCTCCTCCGCTAGACACGTAGCACTCTGCTACACCCCCCATTGTACACCTGGATCCTCTCCTTACGCCTATAAAAGGAAGGACCAGGGCCCTCTTAGAGGAGGTTGGCCGCGCGGGGACGAGGACGAGACGGGCGCTCGCTTGAAGCCGCTCGCTCCCTCTCCCGCGTGGACGCTTGTAACCCCCTACTGCAAGCGCACCCGACCTGGGCGCGGGACGAACACGAAGGCCGCGGGATTTCCACCTCTCTCACGCCGGTCTCCGGCCACCTCACTTCCCCCCTTCGCGCTCGGCCTCGCGTCGACCCATCTGGGCTGGGGCACGCGACGACATTCACTCGTCGGCTTAGGGACCCCCCGGTCTCGAAACGCCGACAATTTATGAAGAAAATAAAACATTAAATACGATTTTTTGTTTCTATGTGTGCAATTCATTTCCTTTCATTGCACATTATTTTCATCATAAATTCGTGTGCATGTAGCTGGTAACAGATTTTTAGCGCAGTATACCGAATTGCATAATTATCTACACAGGGTAGCATATTTAGTAGTAGTATATATCATAAAATGGTCCTTACGAGTCTAGTTGCATGGCTGTTGCAGCGATCCTAAATTTATGGAGGAAATAAAGCATTTAAAAATAGAAACCGCCACACATATCTTTTCTAAATTTATGCGCATGCAAGGGGACGTGTTTAACTCATACATGCATTCCTTTTTTGTGCGCACAGACGTGGGCGCGGGTGGTGCAACCGACAACCTGGTCTAGTCGGTGCGCTGGGTTGAACCAGGTTGCAGGGATGATCGTCCTGGGCTTCCTTTAACTATTGAAAGCCCAGGGCTCCCGTTATACCTGCCCTATATATATACATATTATTATTTATTATGACTCATGAGAAATGAGTTAACTCGCAAATAAGCCGAGTTAAACTGATTTTCTAGCTCGGTTCCTCAACGAGCCAAACCAAGCTATGGCTGCCATTTTGTTCGTCGCCTTACTATACTAAGAATAGGATATGTTACAGTTGCAGTCACAATAAATCGCGATGAACAGGAGACAATAGCAGCGAGAGCGAGAATGAAGCAGTTCAGCAAAATTTCTATATATTAAGCCCCCTTTGGTAGGACTCTCTCGGTGGCTCTTTTTCTGGCTCTTCATGAAGTCGTACCAAACGGTCTTAAAAAAACGGCTCCTCACTGAGAGCCATCAAAGAGCCAGAGTCGTTTTGCTATTGGGAGCCAAAGCACGAGAAACAAGCTTCTACCAGCTCCTTCTATCCGGCACACAATAATGTTTCACGAAATTACGGTCTTTGTCACCGTCTCCTTGTGAGAAGATGTTTACCAAATAAATTATAAAATAGCTCTGGCTCCTCTAGAGAAGCCAAGAAGCCAGAAGAGCCAGAGCCGAAGCCATTAGGAGCCCTGCCAAAGGAGGCCTAAGAACAGGAGCAAAGAATCGTGGACTCCACGCATTATTTTTTCATGCGTCTCTCGAAGCATATGATCTGACATCCACGGTCTCCAGCAGCCTCTCCTTGACCACCGAGTATCGTAGGGTCGAATCGGCTCTCTCAAAGCGTCCTTCGAGCGCCGCCCGACCGCGATCTCCATCCCTACCCTGTCCGGTTGTCCCCCATTGCCGCACTGCACCCTCCCCGCCGCCCGCCCCCTGGAGGCCTTGCCGTTTTGACACTTGTGGAACCACTGCCGTCACCCCACCACTTCAGATCCGCCAGCACCAGGGAGGGCGGCGCACCACTGCTTAGGTTCACGTCTGTTGGAACTTGCTCTCCTGGGCAAGTTGATCTAACGGGGGAGTGGAAAGAGTGCAAGCAAGGTTTAACTCGAGATGGCAATTGCTCTGTTAATCCGGCCTCTCAAGGGCACTGTACGGGGGTATTTATAGGTGCCTGAGTGTCCAACGTCCCAATGTAAGGACGTTTATGCCCTAGGGCACCTGGACTATCCCTAGAATATTCATAAAAGGGAGGGTTACAGACCGTCATTACAGAAAAAGCTATTACAAATCAGGCCCATAACACGCTTCTCCGTGCGGGGCCTGTTACAGTGGGCCGAATCCCACGTGGGCCTCCGTAGTCGGGTGGGGACGTGGGATGGAGAGACTTCATCATAGGCCTTCGTCTTGCAGTGAGGAGGACGAAGGGTGGGCCGCGCCGGTCATCTTGCCTCCGACGATGGTGAGGTGACGAAGGCCTGGAGCGAAGGGTAGCGTCTTCGCCTTCGCCCCAACATTTGCCCTCCGAGTGACCAGTTCGACTGAGTCATCTGGTGCCGAAGACATCGCTAGATGGTGGAGACACTGCCCTCGCTCGAAGTGGTTCCGCGGGGGGTTTTGATGTGACCATTGATGGACGTGGTACTGTTGGACTGCGGGCTTCCTGAAGCGTCGCGTCCTGTGTATAAAAAGGGGACGACGTGGCTCAGGCTCTCTTACCTTTCTGTGCGCCGCAAAACCCTAGCATTTTGAAACCGTTCGCCCGCTCGCCTGCCCTCCTTGCTCCTCTTCATCGGACATCTGGCCCGCGTCAAACAGACCGCGCGCCGCCGCCGACGGTACGTAGCAATGTCGTCTTCTTCTTCATCCGCTGTGAATACGGCGTTGGGCAAATCGTTGTCCGAGGATATTGTCAGTACCCTGAATTAGGGGTACCCCTTACTACGGTATAAAAGCATGATGCCTGCGCGGCTACCCTTAACCGCGCAGAGAACAGCCCCAGGGGTATCTCGTGAGCAGTTAAGGTGGCGTTCTCGGAGACAACGCCGTCAGGCCCAGAAGGCACGGGACCCCTATGCGCACAGCACAACCCAGACCCCCGAAGTAAAGCAGCCCGGAGCCATTGGATAGGGTTCGGACCCCATCAACTGGGCACCGGACCACCCATAACAAGGTCCCAGGAGAAGAAATGTCGTGACATAGGCATAGGTCCGGTGTTGACATGTGTCCAGGCTCTATCCAGAGCGCCTCCGCTCCCCGCTTGGCTGAAGGTCTCATGGCTGATTGTCTGTGACGTAGGCCAGTGGGCGGAGCATGACATAAGGGCTTTGAGCCGCGTGGCCTTCGCATTTATTGCGGAGGGAACATGATGCCTGTCCACCCTTCTAACAGGTGATGTGCCCCACGACATTTATTGTGTCCTGTCCATTCCGCTGGCAGGCGGTGCCAGGGCTACCTTGTAGACGGCGCACCTGTCCAGTCCGTCGCCAGAATAGTACGCCCGTGCTGCGCGGTGCACTGTACTCATCCCTTATGCGAGAAGCTTCCCCCTGCACGCCGAGACTATGTAGATCTCGGGTGTCAGGGCACAAGAAGATTGCTCCAGCAGAAGATATTAGTAGCTACATCCGCTATGTTCCTAAGCCCACATTTCGGGGCTCAGTACTCTTGTACATATCCCCCTTTAGCTATAAAAGGGGAGGCATGCAACGTTACAACACAAGCTAAATCTGGAGGCCGAGACCCTCAAGTTTCCATAGCAATCCAACACACAGTGGAGTAGGGTGTTACGCTCTGGCAGCCCGAACCACTCTAAACTCTCGCATGTTCATGTGCTTGATGTTTGCTTAGCAGGACCGACAAAATGCTTAAGCCCCTTCCTCATCTTAGGATTTAGGGCGAGTGCACTCCGCCACCCGGCCGGAGAATTCCCTCTCCGACATTTGGCGCGCCAGGTAGGGGGCTAGGCATTAGGTTTTTGCCGGTTTTCTCGCTCAACATGATGGTGCAAATCGTTGAGCACCGCGCCGATACTTCCACGGATTTCCTGGTGGAGGAAGAAGTTGTTTCTTCCACGCCACAAGTTCCCAATCGCCCAGTGCCGGGCACTGCTGCTGTGCACGCAGCACGGCAACATACAGCTGCATAGACATCCCGGACACCGTCAAGGGTGGCTTCGGGAGCGTTGTTAGCAACCAGGGAGTTGCTGCGACACCCTCCAAGCTCCATGGCCTCACCAGGGGCCATGAAGCAGTGGCGGGACGATGTCGACCGACTGCTCGGCATGGCGCATTCTACATCGACCAAGTCGAGGTCACGGTCATCCCGGCGCCAACATGAGGCGTCGGCGTCTGTGCGCTCACCCTCAGTAAGGGGCGCACAGACCAACGACCTCCGGGCCGAACTCAACCACAGGCGCGCGGGAGAGGACGCCCGGATCTCTTTGGAAAGGGCGCGCGAGCGTCACCAAAACATCGAGGGCCGCAACCTCGATCAAGACTTCGCTGCGGTAGCACCGCAGGCCCCAATGGGCACCTGGTCCCAAGCGGGTGTCCCCTTGGCCGACGTGGGCTGCGCCGCTCTCGCGGATCATCTCCGCGCGACATCATGGCCACCCAAGTTCTGGCCACACCTGCCGAAAAAGTATGACGGAACGTCAAATCCGTCGGAGTTCCTGCAGGTGTACGTCACCGCCATCACAGCAGCAGGTGGAAACACCGCTGTGATGGTGACATATTTTCATGTTGCATTGTCTGGGCCAGCCCGGACTTGGCTCATGAACCTCGCCCCAGGATCAATCTACTCCTAGGAAGAGCTCTACGCGCGGTTCGTTGTGAACTTCGCTAGTGCTTACCAGCAGCACGGTGTGGAGGCCCACCTCCATGCGGTGAGGCAGGAGCCCGGGGAGACTCTCCGGACGTTCATCTCCCGCTTCACCAAGGTGCGAGGTACTATACCTCGCATTTCCGATGCCTCCATCATCACGGGCTTCCGTCAGGGAGTACGTGATGAGAAAATGTTGGAGAAGTTGGCCACACATGACATGGAGACTGTCCCCACACTCTTCGCTCTGGCCGACAAATGCACCAGAGTCGCCGAGGGTCGCGCATGGCACTCGGCCCCACAAACCGGGGCTGACCGGTCGGGTGGCTCGGGTGTCGTCCCCCGGGATGGTACGAAGAAAAAGAAGAAGGACCGTGACTACCAGAAGCTGCGGTCCACCACTCTAGTCGTTGCAGCCGTGACCGGGGGCCAGGGCGACCGCAACAAACGCCCATGGTCGTAGAGGGGTAAAGCGGTACATGCCCTGTGCACCCCAACGGTCGCCACAGCGCCGCGAAGTGTTGCGAGATCATTGACCTCGCGAAACGCGTCAGCGAGCAGCGCGAGCAGTCTTCCAAGGACGCCTCCCCACCTCGTCGCCGACCTAGCAAAGAAAAGGCCGACAACGGCAAGGTGGCTGCGGCTGAATGGGACCTCGGGTATCAGTCACCCGAGGGGGACCTGAAGGATGTCTTCGCCGGAGGCTCCTACTCCGGTGGAGATAACTAGACCGACCCCCAGGGGGACCCCGTGCCCCCCGGTCTACGGGGCCGAAGCCTGCCTTCCCCCGGAAACCCTTTTGGACTCCCTACGGGTCCAGACTTCTGACAGGTTCATGCAGAAATGGCCACAACCGAAGACGAGGGCTCCCTTGTCAAATGCAGATGGGAACCCAGGGTCGGGACCTAGTCCTACGACAAATACCAAACCAAGAAGGGCTCCGCAACTCTCCCCCAGTTGGGAAGGACCCTTCAAGGTAACGCGAATACGCCGACCCGAGGGTGACCGTCTAGCTACGACTGAAGGAGTGCCTCCCCTGGTGCTGGAGCATCTCTGTAAGTTCTATCCATAGGAGCAAGTCTGAGGGGTCAAATTTGTTTCCCTTTTTGTAACTAGGTAACGCATACGTGTACGCCAACTCGGTAAGGTCTGTCCCCATAAACCCGGCCTGTTGGTCAGCACCCATGCATGATAAGTTACAAGGAAAAGAATTACCCCCTCAGATGTGCCCCTATGATAGTTTCATCTTACTGCTCCATGGTCCTACCTTGCAGTTTTTAGATATTATTTTATCTAACCCACCCAAACAGTTCCCTTTCCATCAGACATAATGACTTCAAAATTGAACAGCCAGGATTGAAGTCTAGGACCTCTCTGTGAAAGTAGGAGGGTCTGACAGCCTGGGAGTCGGCTCTGGAGAATGGGACCCCGTTCCATGGGGTGGTCCGGAGCTTGTGTTGCCGCTTAGCCTGGTTCCATACTCGAAAGCCTGCACACTCCAGCACTCCGTGATGGGTACCTAGTATTTGGAGCTATAAGTCCTGTGGGTCCGACAACCTGGGGTCCGGAACTAGAGAATGGACCTTTGTCTCCTAGGGTGGTCTGGAGCCCGTGTAGCCGCTCAGCCTGGTTTTGTACTGTGGGACTGCACACTCCACCACTCTGCGACAAGTGTGCTAGTACCTAGAACCACCATCCAGGGGGTCCGGACGCACAACTTGGCCTCCCAGACTAGACCCTGCAGGTCCCGAGCATGTATCAAAGGATGGCTAGTGTCAGATGATGGGTCCTGTGGGTGTACTACTAATGCTCCCTAGCCGAAGCTGTGTGCAGGCCCGGGTCCCAGTCGAGGCTACCTCCTGGGGGCCACTGCCAAACTCTTTCTCAGGTATGCTAATCTGCAGCCTCAACAAATCGAGCCTACACCCTAGGGGGGCCAGGTACCAAGGAAGAATCAGTTACACCACATACAACAGGGACAAGTGGTACACAGATAAGTGCTAATACTGCTTGATAAATAGTACTCAAAAGTACCTTACAAAAAGCAAAAGTATTACATCTGCCTTCAAGCAGAATCCTAGTTCCACCTCTACTCTGCAGGTATAAACTACTAGACGTCGGCGGAGTCGCGATAGAAAGCCTGCAACCACTATCCTGGTAGATCCTGCAAGACGGCATGACAGCAGTGATGGCCGCCTCAATGCATGCGCCATTGCGAAGAGGTCCTCGCCCCCATCCTCCTACGGGGGGCGGCAACAAGGCCATTAAAGCCAAAGAGTTGGAGGCTCGGCGACAAGTGGCGTTGGTTGTCTCGCCAGCGAAGGCAACCACCTATGCAGTGGGTAGCCTCACCAGCGGCGGCGACCACCTCAGCACCAGCGACGACGGCCGCCTCATCGTGCACGAAGAGGTCCTCGCTCCCGCCCTCCTACGGAGTGAGGACAAGACCATCCAAGAACGTGGTCGCCACCTCCGCGGCGTACAACTCTTGTACGACCCTCCGGACGGCGTCGGAGCAGTGCGCCACGGATGTGGCAGACCTGCGCACAGCGCGACCGTCACCCGTGCGGTGGACGAACAACCGTGCCCCGCTTGGTGGCGGCAGGCGGCACTAGAAGCGGCACCAAAGCCATCCAAGCCAAGGACCCAGGCACGCGGCAGCTGACGGCGCCCGCAGCTTGCCGACCCCGCGTAGCCGAAGTTCGCCTCCTCCGCAAGGCTGGCGAACATCCTTCTCCCCCAAATGTTGGAGGAAGAAGCGGGTCACCAACCCATGTGGAAAGCAGGATCCCAACTCGGCTCGCCTTCCACCCCAGCGAGGATGATGAACATCCTTGAAGATGAGGGCAGGGGGAGGCCATAGCCCGGCTCGCTTCTCTCCACCACGAGGCTGGTGGTCATCCTTGTAGAGGACCACTGGCGGGAGATTGCAGACGGGCTGCATGATGAAATCCTTGAAGCCGAGCGATGGCAGAAGAGCCAACCCCCATGAGGTTGCGCTCCTCCAACAGCAGCAAGAACAAGACAAGATCGACAGCACCACCGCGCAGGAAACGAGAAGCGCGAGCTCCCCGGCGGAGAGACCGCTGGGGGGGGGGTGGCCCTGACATGGATCCCTCCAGCAAACACCGGCGCGCCCCATCTAGAGGCACGGAAGGCGGAAGGGCGCGGTGAATGCAAGGAAAGCGAGACATGGCTACTACCCGAGGGATGAACTCCTTTTTAAAGGCAGATTTCCTTGCTCGTGCCCCAAAGCATCACGGGCAAGGTCTCCCCCGACGTGCGCCAGGGTTCCCATTCTATGACATGGGGCCAGGCCCCACATGTCATACATCCGGTGTTGGCCCGAAGCGCGAAGAGGGCGAATCGTCGCATAGGGAGCGTGCAACCGCCCTACGGTTACATGTCTTTCCACCTTCACCGCAGCCAGCGATCAAGAAGGCGAACCGCCGCACAAGGAGCGCGCAACCGTCCTGCGGTTACTTGACCTTCCATCTTCACCACAACCAGCGGTCAAGGAGATGAACCGCTGCACAAGAAGCATGCAACCGCCCCGCGGCTGCGTGCCCCCTTAGCTTCGCTGCAACCGGTGGCCCAACCTCTAGCATGGGGGCCCGGGCCCACATGTCATACATCCGGCGCGTCGGTTCCTGGGTGCAAGAAAGCCGCACCGCCGCTCGCGCCAATACCGCGCCTTCTCGTGACCGTCACAGAAGGCTAAGGAGATAAATTTTCAAAACCGATGTAGCGACTCGAGGCACCTCGCGCATGGCCCAACGAAGACATTAAGTACGGAGGTCACGGGCCAGTCAGCCGCGGGGGCAAGCGTGGCAGTCGGCGTGACCATAGGCGGGTCGGCAGTAACTGCATCAACGGGTGCACAGGAGCAGCGAGCCGATCACCAGTCAAACTCTGGCCCCATCTGCAGGCTCGCATCCTCCCCTGAGGCGGGCCCGGGGGCCACTGTCAGTACCCTGGATTAGGGGTACCCCTTACTATGGTATAAAGGCATGATGCCTGCACGGCTACCCTTAACCGCGCAGAGAACGGCCCCAGGGGTATCTCGTGAGCAGTTAAGGTGGCATTCTCGGAGACAACGCCGTCAAGCCCAGAAGGCACGGGACCCCTATGCGCACAACCCGGACCCCCGAAGTAAAGCAGCCCTGAGCCATTGGATAGGGTTCGGACCCCATCAAGTGGGCATCGAACCACCCATAACAAGGTCCCGGGAGAAGAAATGTCGTGACATAGGCATAGGTCCGGTGTTGACGCGTGTCCAGGCTCTATCCAGAGCGCCTCCGCTCCCCGCTCGGCTGAAGGTCTCATGGCTGATTGTCTGTGACAGGCCAGCGGGCGGAGCATGACATAAGGGCTCTGAGCCGCGCAGCCTCCACATTTATTGCGGAGGGAACATGCCGCCTGTCCACCCTTCTGACAGGTGATGTGCCCCCACGGCATTTATTGCGTCCTGTCCATTCCGCTGGCAGGCGGCATCAGGGCCACCCTACAGACGGCGCACCTATCCAGTCTGTCGCTAGAACAGTACGCTCGTGCTGCGCGGTGTACTGTACTCATCCCTTATGCGAGAAGCTTCCCCCTGCACGCCAAGACTATGCATATCTTGGGTGTCAGAGCGCAAGAAGATTGCTCCAGCAGAAGATATTAGTAGCTACATCCGCTATGTTTCTGGGCCCACATGTCGGGGCTCAGTACTCTTGTACATGTCCCCCTTTAGCTATAAAAGGGGAGGCATGCAACGTTACAACACAAGCTAAATCTGGAGGCTTAGACCCTCAAGTTTCCACAACAATCCAACACATAGTGGAGTAGGGTGTTACGCTCCGGCTGCCCGAACCACTCTAAACTCTCGCGTGTTCATGTGCTTGATGTTTGCTTAGCAGGACCGACAAAACGCTTAAGCCCCTTCCTCATCTTAGGATTTAGGGCAGGTGCACTCCGCCACCCGGCCGGAGAATTCCCTCTCCGATAGATACCTTCAGCGATTTGGCGGCGGTGGAGTTACACCCGGGCCACATGGTGGAGTTCGGTGTTTCAAGGATCTCCTCGGTTCGCGTGTAAGACATGCAGCAGTTGGGGTATTTTGTGAATGGAGTTGGGCGAGTTCCGGGGGCAGAAGAGATTCCTGAGCTGGAGGGTGAGATAGTTGTGTTCGAGGCATTCTTCACCGCCGGCCTTCACCTACCTACGCATCGTTTTGTGGCGGAGGTCTTGCAGAGGTATGACGTGCAGATCCACCAATTGACACCTAATGCCGTGGTGGCTCTGGCGAAGTATGTCTGGGCAGTGACTTCGTATGGCGGTCAGCCCTCCATAGAGGTCTTCGCCAAGAATTATTGTCTGCACTGGCAGAAGAGAAAAATTGGAAGCAAGATTGCACAGTTTGGGTCGTGCACCTTTACACCGAGGATTGGGAAGACTTCGACGGAAGTTGTGGAACTAGTTCCCTGCACCCGCAACAAGTGGGGCAACTGGTATGATTATTGGTTTTATGTGTCGGGAGGCGAAGTCGAAGACCTCCCAGGACTCCCGGCGGCCATGATGTGCTCCCACTGTTATGTGGTGTTCCCGTCGTTTGAGGTGGCGGAGGATGATAGGGACGAAGGGGCCCTTCGGTGTGCGGCCCGCATGAGTAGCATGTGTGATTTGGTTGAGGAATTTATCGGTTATGGGTGTGGCCCTTGGCGCATGGTTGGGCGCTGGGCGAAGTATGCCCTCGCCAGATGCCCCCCCTAGGCTAGCAGCAAGTGCGAAGTCCGGCCTTCACGTTGGATCTGCGCGGCCGGGACCTAGCCGCATTCGTGCGTGAGGTGGAGGACGGAGCTATGAGGATTGTGGGGCGGTATGTGCCAAGGACGGAGGCTCTGCGGAGTTGGGATATTCGTGGATCCAACGTTCGCCTGAATATTCGGTGACGGGAATCAAGGCAAGGTCAAAGGACTAGGGAAGATTGCTATTTCATCCGAGCACTCTATTTCTAATGTGTTCTTAGTTGAATCGCTTGGATATAACTTGTTGTCTGTGAGTCAACTTTGTAATATGGGATACAATTGCTTATTCACAAACGTAGATGTGTATGTCTTTAGAAGGAGTGATGGTTCATTAGCTTTTAAGGGTGTATTAGACGGCAAACTCTATTTAGTTGATTTTGCAAAAGAGGAGGCCAGTCTAGATGCATGCTTAATTGCTAAGACTAGCATGGGCTGGCTGTGGCATCGCCGTTTAGCACATGTGGGAATGAAGAACCTTCACAAACTTCTAAAGGGAGAACACATGATAGGTCTAACAAACGTAACCTTCGAAAAAGATAGACCTTGTGCAGCTTGTCAAGTAGGTAAACAGGTGGGAAGCTCTCATCATACCAAAAATGTGATGACCACATCAATACCTTTGGAGTTGCTTCATATGGACCTCTTCGGACCCGTCGCCTATCTAAGCATAGGAGGAAGTAAGTATGGTCTTGTTATAGTTGATGATTTTTCCCGCTTCACTTGGGTATTCTTTTTGCAGGATAAATCTGAAACCCAAGGGACCCTCAAGCGCTTCCTAAGGAGAGCTCAAAATGAGTTTGAGCTCAAGGTGAAGAAGATAAGGAGCGACAATGGGTCCGAGTTCAAGAACCTTCAAGTGGAGGAGTACCTTGAGGAGGAAGGGATCAAGCACGAGTTCTCCGCTCCCTACACACCACAGCAAAACGGTGTGGTAGAGAGGAAGAACAGGACGCTCATAGACATGGCGAGGACAATGCTTGGAGAATTCAAGACACCTGAGCGGTTTTGGTCGGAAGCCATGAACACGGCTTGCCACGCCATAAACCGGGTGTACCTTCATCGCCTCCTCAAGAAGACTTCGTATGAGCTTCTAACCGGTAACAAACCCAATGTTTCGTACTTTCGTGTATTTGGGAGCAAATGTTATATTCTAGTAAAGAAAGGTAGAAATTCTAAGTTTGCTCCCAAAGTTGTAGAAGGGTTTTTGTTAGGTTATGACTCAAATACAAAGGCGTATAGCGACGTTGTATTTGATGAGACTAATGGCTCTCCAAGAGAGCAAGTTGTTGATCTTGATGATGTAGATGAAGAAGACGTTCCAACGGCCGCAATACGCACCATGGTGATTGGAGATGTGCGGCCACAGGAACAAAAGGAGCAAGATCAACCTTCTTCCTCAACAATGGTGCATCCCCCAACTCAAGACGATGAACAGGTTCATCAAGAGGAGGCGTGTGATCAAGGGGGAGCACAAGATGATCATGTAATGGAGGAAGAAGCACAACCGGCACCTCCAACTCAAGTTCAAGCGACGATTCAAAGGAATCATCCCGTCGACCAAATTTTGGGTGATATTAGCAAGGGAGTAACTACTCGCTCTAGATTAGTTAATTTTTGTGAACATTCCTCTTTTGTCTCTTCTATTGAGCCTTTCAGGGTAGAAGAGGCCTTGCTAGATCCGGACTGGGTGGTGGCCATGCAGGAAGAGCTCAACAACTTCAAGAGAAATGAAGTTTGGACACTGGTGCCTCGTCCCAAGCAAAACGTTGTGGGAACCAAGTGGGTGTTCCGCAACAAACAAGACGAGCACGGGGTGGTGACAAGGAACAAGGCACGACTTGTGGCAAAAGGTTATGCCCAAGTCGCAAGTTTGGACTTTGAGGAGACTTTTGCTCCTGTGGCTAGGCTAGAGTCAATTCGCATATTGTTAGCCTATGCTGCTCACCATTCTTTCAGGTTGTTCCAAATGGATGTGAAAAGCGCTTTCCTCAACGAACCAATCAAGGAGGAGGTGTACGTGGAGCAACCCCTGGCTTCGAGGATGAACGGTACCCCGACCACGTGTGTAAGCTCTCTAAGGCGCTCTATGGACTTAAGCAAGCCCCAAGAGCATGGTATGAATGCCTTAGAGACTTTTTAATTGCTAATGCTTTCAAGGTTGGGAAAGCCGATCCAACTTTATTCACTAAGACTTGTGACGGTGATCTTTTTGTATGCCAAATTTATGTCGATGACATAATATTTGGTTCTACTAACCAAAAGTCTTGTGAAGAATTTAGCAGGGTGATGACTCAGAAATTCGAGATGTCGATGATGGGCGAGTTGAACTACTTCCTTGGGTTCCAAGTGAAGCAACTCAAGGATGGCACCTTCATCTCACAAACGAAGTATACGCAAGACTTGCTAAAGCGGTTTGGGATGAAGGATGCCAAGCCCGCAAAGACTCCAATGGGAACCGACGGACATGTCGACCTCAACAAAGGAGGTAAGTCCGTTGATCAAAAGGCATACCGGTCTATGATAGGGTCTTTACTTTATTTATGTGCTAGTAGACCAGATATTATGCTAAGTGTATGCATGTGTGCTAGATTTCAAACCGATCCAAGGGAGTGTCACTTAGTGGCCGTGAAGCGAATTCTTAGATATTTAGTCGCTACGCCTTGCTTCGGGATCTGGTATCCAAAGGGGTCTACCTTTGACTTAATTGGATACTCAGACTCCGATTATGCTGGATGTAAGGTCGATAGGAAGAGTACATCGGGGACGTGCCAATTCTTAGGAAGGTCCCTGGTGTCATGGAGTTCTAAGAAACAAACTTCCGTTGCCCTATCCACCGCTGAGGCCGAGTATGTTGTCGTAGGACAGTGCTGCGCGCAACTACTTTGGATGAGGCAAACCCTCAGGGACTTTGGCTACAATCTGAGCAAAGTCCCACTCCTATGTGATAATGAGAGTGCTATCCGCATGGCGGACAATCCTGTTGAACACAGCCGCACAAAGCACATAGACATCCGACATCACTTTTTGAGAGACCACCAGCAAAAGGGAGATATCGAAGTGTTTTATGTTAGCACCGAGAACCAGCTAGCTGATATCTTTACCAAGCCCCTAGATGAGTCGACCTTTTGTAGACTGCATAGTGAGCTAAATTTCTTAGATTCGCGGAACTTGGATTGATTTATAGCATATATGTGTTTTATGCCTTGATCATGTTCCTTATGCATTTTGTTGTTTATGTATGATGCTCAAGTTGTACAAGCACTCCCCGGACCTCATAAGTCCATTTGCAAGTGATGCACATATTTAGGGGGAGTTGTGCTACAACTTGATCCTTTGAGACTAACCATGTGCCTGAGTGTTCTCAATTTAGTCTCAAAGGAGGATTGAAAGGGAAAAGGTGGACTTGGACCATGCAAGACTTCCACTGCACTCCGATGAAAGAGTAACTAACTCCAAGTTCATCTTCATGCTCTTATTGCCTTTTTCCTCTTAATTGAAGATTTTGGTGAGGCAATGGGGTTTAAGGGCCAAGATTGATCCCGCTTTGGTGCTTAATGCCAAAGGGGGAGAAAATAAGGCCAAAGCAATAAATGGATCAGCTACCACTTGGGAATTTTGAAAATAGTAGAATAGAGCTTTTGGTTTGTCAAAAATCTCTTATTGTCTCTTTTGTCAAAAGTTGGCCTCTTGTGGGGAGAATGGTTGATTATGGGAAAAAGGGGGAGTTTTTGAAATCTTTGATCAATTTCTCTTGGAACAACTCTCTTTAGGTCTCAACAAGTGTGTTTGACTTAAAGATAGGAAATTGAGGTTGATTTGCAAAAACAAAACCAAGTGGTGGCAAAGAATGATCCAAATATGCCAAATTTGAATCAAAACAAATCTGTGTTCTCGTTTGCATTGATGTTGCACTTCTTTTAGTTGCTTTTTGTTATGTTGGCATAAATCACCAAAAAGGGGGAGATTGAAAGGGAAATGTGCCCTTGGGCCATTTCTAAGTATTTTGGTGATTGAGTGCCAACACAAGTGGTCATGTGTTAATCTATGCCAAATGATGAACAAAGTGCAAATCAAGAGTAAAGGTATGTTTCTAAGACTTAGTACATTGTTTTGGAGACTAATGTATTGTGTCTAAGTGCTAGAAACAGGAGAAACAATTATGGAGAAGTTGGTTGTGTACAGCCAAAAGACTGCTCGGTCTGGGTGCACCGGACTGTCCGGTGGTGCACCAGACAGTGTCCGGTGCGCCAGGCTGGCTCTGGCGAACTGGCTGCTCTCGGGGTTTCGTCGGCGGCGAACGACTATAAATCACCGGACTGTCCGGTGGTGCACCGGACTGTCCGGTGAGCCAACAGTCGGCCGGGCCAACGGTCGGCCGTGTAATCCGCGCGCGACGCGTGGCAGAGCCAACGGTTAGAAGGGGGCACCGGACTGTCCGTTGTGCCAACGGCTCTGAATCTCCAACGGTCGGCTGCGCCAAAATAGGAAAGAAATCCGCACCGGACAGTGTCCGGTGGTGCACCGGACTGTCCGGTGCGCCAGGCGACAGAAGGCAAGAATTGCCTTCCTGGAATGCTCTCAACGGGCCTAGCTGCCTTGGGACTATAAAAGGGACCCCTAGGTGCATGGAGGAGTATACCAAGCATTCTCTAAGCATTCCTAAGCACCAAGACTCCAATTCCGCGCATTTGATTCTTTGTGATAGCAACTAGAGCTCCATTTGAGTAGAGAACTCTCCGGGTTGTGTTGTAAGCTCGAGTTGTGACTTGTGTGCGTGTTTGTGCTCTGATTTTGTGTCTTGTGTGCGTTGCTCATCCCAGCCTTACTTCCGTGCTTCTTTGTGAACATCAAATTGTAAGGGCGAGAGGCTCCAAGTTGTGGAGATTCCTCGCAAGCGAGATATAGTAAAACAAAGCAAAACCCCGTGGTATTCAAGTGGGTCTTTGGACCGCTTGAGAGGGGTTGATTGCAACCCTCATCCGTTGGGACGCCACAACGTGGAGTAGGAAAGTGTTGGACTTGGCCGAACCATGGGATAAACCACTGTGCCTATCTGTGTTGATCTTCTTGTGGTTATTGTATTTTGCAAGAACTCCTCTCTAACCACTTGGCTTTATTGTGCTAACTCCTAATCAAGCCTTGTGGATTAAGTTTCATGTTTTTACAGGACCACCTATTCACCCCCCTCTAGGTGCTGTCAGTCTTTTTAATGAGAGACTTCGATTAACGCTATTCCGACTGCATCCTTAGGCGACTGTTACGCGGAGTGTCTTTTAAATAAAAGACTTCGATTAACGCACTTGTTGTGCTATTCCGGCTGCACCCTTAGGCGACTTTTGCGCGGAGTGTCTTTTAAATAAAAGACTTTGATTAACGCACTTGTTGTGCTATTTCGGCTGCACCCTTAGGCGACTTTTGCGCGGAGTGTCTTTTAAATAAAAGACTTCGATTAACGCACTTGTTGTGCTATTCCGGCTGCACCCTTAGGCGACTTTTGCGCGGAGTGTCTTTTAAATAAAAGAATCTGATTAACGCACTTGTTGTGCTATTCTGGCTGCACCCTTAGGCGACTTTTGCGCGGAGTGTCGCACGCGAGGGTAGTTTGCGCTGCCTCTCGCGGTGACTTCGGAGTGGTCGAATGCCGAAGACCGTCGATGCAGTCTTTTTTTACATGTTGCGTCTTAGTTTTTGCGCGGGATTTTTGCAGGTATATTACATGGCTCCGCCTTGTTAAAAACCTCACCCCCCGGGAGGAAAAGAGTGCGGACCGGAATAATACTGTTTGGTTGATTACAAGGGCGCTTGGGCCCTGAGGGTTTAAACAAAAAAATTTGCAGAGATTGTCAATATTCCAGGAATGCTCTAGGTCTTCGTCGGATGGTGTTGTCAGCCTATACGCGCTGGGGGATGCCTTCGACTTGACAATGAATGGACCCTCCCACTTTGGCTCTAGCTTGCCCTGTGACTCTGTCTGGGTGGTTGGGACGAGTACGAGGTCTCCTTCGTTGAACTCTCTTGGGACGACTGCTTGGTCGCGCCAGGCCTTCGTTTGAGCTTGGTATTTGTTGAGGGCCTGCAGGGCAAAGACGCGGTCTCCGTCGATGAGGTCTTTGGACGTTGGTTCGTCTACGTCGGGGACGACTGATGCGCTTGTTCGGGGTGACCCATGCTTTATTTCCTGCGGGGTCATGGCCTCCGATCCATATAGTAGACAAAAAGGAGTGAATCCAGTTGCCCGACATTCGGTCGTGTTTAGTGCCCAGACTACTTCAAGTAGCTGGTCGGCCCATTTACCCTTCCTGTCGTCGAGAAGCCTTTTCTTGATGGCGGTGAAAATCTTGCCGTTGGCGCGCTCGACGATGCCATTAGATTGCGGGTGGTATACCGAGGCGAAGGCAAGCTTGGTGCCGATGGAGAAGCAGAAGTCCCTGAAGTCCTGGCTATCAAACTGTTTGCCATTGTCGAATGTGAGCTCGGACGAGACTCCAAATCAGCAAACAATGTTTTGCCAGAAGAACTTCTGGGCAGTCTTCGACGTTATTGTGGATACTGCCCTGGCCTCGATCCACTTGGTAAAATATTCGATGGCGACGAAGGTGAACTTGAGGTTCCCTTGAGCCGTAGGTAGTTGCCTGACAATTTCCAGCCCCCAGCGTTGAAGTGGCCATGTGTGGGCAATCAACTTGGTGAACTGCGAAGGGTTGCTCGAGCGGGGAGAAAACTTCTGGCAAGCTTCGCACGACCTCGTGACTCGATTCGCGGCGCATATTATAGCGGGCCAGTAAAATCCTTGGCGGATCACCTTGGCAGCGAGGGCCCTAGGCCCTGAGTGAGAGCCACAAGTTTCATTGTGGACTTCGCGCAGGATCTAGATGCCTTCGGTTTCGGTGACACCTTTAAGCATGGGTTGACTGACCCCCTTTTTATATAGGTGGCCCTCAATAAGTGTGAAGTCCCGGCTTTGGTGCTTGAGGCGCTTAGCCTCGTTGACGTCACTTGGATGGTAATATCCTTGCAGGAACATGGTTATTGGGGCCGACCAATCTTCAGTCATGATGAGGTTGACGATGCGATGGCCCTCGGCGTCGTTGGTTATTTGTAGACCCTCTGGATTGCGGACGGCTGGTGTGCCAATGACATGGTAGAACACGTCGGAGGGCAAGGCTTCGCCTCTGGCCGCTGCTTTGGCCAATGCGTCGGCCTCTTCGTTCCTGGCGCGATCCACATGCTGCAAGGTGAAACCCTTGAATTGTCTCTCAAGACTGCGAACAGCCGTAAGATACTGCATGAGTGCGGGGTCTTTTGCTGAATATTCTTTTTTGACCTGGCCAACAACGACTTTGGAGTCTGTCTTGACTATGCAGGTGGTGACGCCGAGTGCTTTCAGCTTGCGAAGGCCCAGGATGATGGCTTCGTACTCTACTATGTTGTTGGTGCACCTGTCGGATTCCAGAGCGAAGCTAAGGCGTGCTGCGTATATGTGCTTGATGCCGGTGGGTGAGGTGATAATTGCAGTCGCGCCTACCCCCGCATGGCACCATGTGCCGTCACAGTGGATGGTCCACACCTTCTCTGAGGGCTCTTCTTGCTGTCGTGTCGGCCCTGTCCAGTCGACGATGAAGTCTGCGAGGACTTGCGACTTGATTGTTGTCCTGGGCTCGAAGGTGATATGGTACCCGGAGAGTTCGGCTGCCCATTTGGCGATTCGAACGGACGCCTCCGGGTTTCTAAATAGTTCACCCAGTCCCCTGTTCGAGGTGACCTGCACCTTAAATGCCTCGAAATAGTGACGCAACTTGCGCGATGCCATGACGACTGCGTAGGAGATTTTTTTCTAATTCCGTCATGTTGCATTTGGAAGTTGTGAGGACCTCGGAAACGTACTAGACTGGACACTGCTGGGTCGTGCCCTCTCATGTGGCGAGGCTGCGACGTAGAGCAGCAGAGGCAGCGAGGAGTCGGGACTGGTAAGAATTGCCAATTCTGATAGGTGCTATTTGAGTGATGCGAAGGCTGCCGCTTGTTCTGGTCCCCATGCGAAGTCTTTCACGCCACGCAATGTCATGAGGAAAGGTAGACTCCGCTCTGCAGACTTGGAGATGAATCTGTTCAGAGCAGCTAATCTGCCTGTCAGACGCTAGACGTCCCTGGTTGACTGCGGGGGTGTCATGTTGGTGATTGCTTGAATCTTTGTTGGGTTGGCCTCGATCCCACGGTGCGACACCAGGTAGCCCAATATCTTCCCCTGGCGAACTTCGAAGACTCACTTCTCGGGGTTGACGCGAAGTCGTGCGTCCCGCATGTTTGCGAACGTCTCTGCAAGGTCGGCCAGGTGATCCTCTTTGTTTTTGCTGGCGACGACGATGTCGCCCACATACGTGAAAATGTTCCGGCCTACTTGGCTCTCGAGCACCGTCTAGGTGAGGCGAGAGAAGGTTGACCCAACGTTCTTGAGTCCCTCCGGCATCCTGATGAAGCAGTACGTGCCGAAGGGTGTGATGAAACTGGTACTGGCCTTGTCTTCCTCCTTCATGTATATTTGGTGGTAGCCGGAGAAGCAGTCGAGAAGTGACATGACTTCGCATCCGGCTGCACTATCAACTATCTTGTCGATCCGTGGCAGCGGGAAATTATCCTTGGGGTAGGTCTTATTGAGGCTGGTGAAATCGATGCACATCTGCCACTTGCCGCTTTTCTTCTGCACCATGACTACGTTGGCGAGCCACGTAGGGTAGGCGTCTGGTTCGATGAAATTGGCCACTAGCAGGCGGTGTACTTCGGCTTTGGCGGCTTCTGTTTTTTCATCGGACATTTTGCGCAACCGCTGCTTCTTTGGGCGCATCGAATGGTCGATGTCCAGACTGTGCTCGATGACGGTGCGACTGACTCCGACCAGGTCGAGGGCAGACCAGGCGAAGACGTCCTTATTTCTGGAAAGACAGGAGATGAGTTTCTCCTTGTCTTACGAAGTCAGGTCTTCGCTTATAATGATTGTTTGCTTGGGCATCGCCGGGTCGAGGGGAACTGTCTTCGTTCCATCGTTGCTCTGTAACTGTGCCTTTTCATGTTCATTGGCGGCTGGGCGGGTAGCCTCGGAGACTTCGCGCTGTGTTGTAAGGCAGTGTACGTTCCGTTAACCTGGAACGAAGTCTCTCTCAATGTTACGTGCAGTTTGCTGGTTACCGTAAACCGTTATTACGCCTTGCGACCCGGAATTTTCATGTAGAGGTATAATCCGTGAATGGCCGCTTCAAATTTATTGATGGAGCCCCGACCCATTATGGCGTTGTAGGGATAGACCATGTCGACGATGTCGAAGGTGACCTGTTCGCTTCGCGCATTGGGTGCTATGCCGAAGGACAGGGGTAGCTCTATCTTGCCCACAGGGAAAGTGCCCTTGCCGCTGAAGCCATATAAGGGGTTGTTCGAAGGCTTGAGTAGACTATGGCTGATGCCCATGCGGTCAAAGGCATGTAGGAAGATGATGTATGTCTGGCTGCTATTGTCAGCTAGGACTTTGTGCAGGTTCCAGCCTGCCACACTGCAGTTGATTACCATGACGTCGATGTGGGGTGCGCTGCGCAGATCAACATCTTTGGCGTCGAAGGTTAGTGGCACATGTGACCACTTCGTTTGTACGACTGGGCCGGTGATGGCGACGTGGTTGACGCTTCGGTAGTGATCCCTCTTTTGCCGCTTCGAGTCGAAGTCGACGCTGGACCCTCCGGTGATCATGTGAATGACTCCGCGATACGGTGATCGGTGAAGTCTTCTTGTTTTGGTGCTTGGGGGTGATTTTGGTGGTGTAGGTTTGGTTGATGCGGAGGCGGGAGTGGGGGTGGTACGACTTGTACCTCCTGGTGGTGCGGATTTGCGTGGTTGGGTAGATGCTGGGCGTGGCCGTGGTTGTATGGTTGTGGGTGGTGGTATTGATATGTGTGCGCGACAACTCTTTGGTTGTCGGTAGGTTGTGCCCGAGACATCCTGTCCCTGGTGGCCTTCGTTTCCGGGCAATCCCTCGTTGGGTGCGTGCAGTCTTCGCCGTGAAACAGGCAGTAATATCTGTGCGGTTGCTGCGCCCGTCCCCGGCCCCGGCCACGCGTACCATTGCCACGGCCCTGGGGGGATAATCTTGGCGGCGAGCGGCCTCACCGGCGGGGTGCTGGTTGGCTATGTTATGCACCTGCTACTGACTGCAGTTGTCCCGACCGGAGTCTGACTGCGAAGGCCTTGTTCAGGTTCGGCTGGACTGCGGAGGGTCCTTGGGCTTTCTCTGAGACTCGACCTTGCGCTGATGGAGCTCTTCGGATCTAGCGTACTTCTCAAACAACTGATAGAGGTCTTGGAGGTTTTTGGGTGGGTCCCTATGACAGTGACTGTATAGGACGCCAGCCCGAAGGCCACTGATGGCGTAGTTTATGGCAATTTGGTCGTCGACCGAAGGCAGTTGTGACTTGAGAGTCAAGAACTTGCGGTAGTATTCCCGTAGGGTTTCCTTCTCTTGCTGTTTGCAGAGCGACAGCTCGACCAAGGCATCAGTGTCTGGGCGGTACCCTTGGAAGTTAAGCAGAAACTTGTCTCGGAGACTTCTCCAGGAGTCGATGGACAATGGGGGCAACCTGGTGTACCAGATCAAGGCTGGACCCTCGAGGGCGATGATGAAGGACTTGGCCATTGTGGTGTCATCCCCTCCGTATGATGCGACGATGACTTGGATAGCTTATGATGTATTGTGCTGGGTCGATGCTGCTGTTGTATTTAGGGTAGGTCCCTGCCCTGAAGTTGGTGGGCCATGGTGACACTTGGAGTTGCGGCGCGAGGGGGATTCGCTCATCAAGGTAGTTGATGCCTTGGAAAGCTGCGGCGTGCGGGATGAAGGGTCCGCACTGGGGAATGAATAAGTCTCCGGCTGGCGCGCGCTGTTAGAGGGGCGGGCCGTGCGGCAGATTGTGTTGGCCTTCGCGCTACATGAGCGCAATCTCTTGCTCGAGTTCCCGAGCCCTCTGCTCCTCGTCTCGTATCATCTGGTGCACCTTGGCTTGCGCGGAGACACGTTGGCACTTGGCCTCGAGGATTTCTTTATGCTTTTGGAGGTTGCGGTTCTTGATGCGCAGGGCCCGTACCTGTAGCTGTTCTTCTGCTAAGACGCCGATGACTTCGCCGTCCTCTGTTGCGTCCTCGCCCTCTAGTGGAGCGAAGCCTGGGGGTGGTGCTTGTGGTTGTCCTCCGAAGCTGCAGGTGCGGAGGGTGCCTTCGGGAGTGGGTTGATCGTTGCGCTGTCTCTTGCTGAGTGCTTTGTCTTCGCAGGCTTCTCGGTGGGTGTTGTCGGCGAGGGCCTTGCCCTTTTTCTCAGCTAGCAGTGCTGCCTTCGCTGCTGAAAGGGAATTAGGCTTACACCTAGTTCCTATATAATTTTGGTGGTTGAATTGCCCAACACAAATCTTTGGACTAACTAGTTTGTTCTAGTGTATAAGTTATACAGGTGTCAAAGGTTCACAACATAGCCAATAAAATGACCAAGTGTTGGGTTCAACAAAAGGGCAAAGAGCCAACTGTAGGCCCTCTGGTCTGGGCGCACCGGACTGTCCGGTGTGCCACCGGACAGTGTCCGGTGCACCAGGGGACTCCAGCTCGAACTCGCCACCTTCGGGAATTTCCAGGGGCTCTCGCGCTATAATTCACCGGACTGTCCGGTGTACACCGGACAGTGTCCGGTGCGCCATGGAGAAGCGGCCTCAGGAACTCTTCAGCTTCGGGAAAAGCCAACGGCTCGTCCGCTATAATTCACCGGACATGTCCGGTGTGCACCGGACTGTCCGGTGTGCCAGCGGAGCAACGGCTATCCCGCGCCAACGGCTACCTGCAGAGGCATTAAATGCGCCGCAGCGCGCGCAGACGTCAGGTTTGCCCATACTGGCGCACCGGACAATGAACAGGAGCTGTCCGGTGCGCCACCGGACATCAAGGGTGGCCCACAAGTCAGAACTCCAACGGTCAGATTCCAACGGCACTGATGACGTGGCAGGGGCACCGGACATGTCCGGTGTGCACCGGACTGTCCGGTGCGCCATCGAGCAGACTGGCTCCCCAACGGCCACATTTGGTGGTTGGGGCTATAAATACCCCAACCACCCCACATTCATAGCCATCCAAGTTTTCCACTTCTCAACCACTTACAAGAGCTAGGCATTCAATTCTAGACACATTCAAAGAGATCAAATCCTCTCCAATTCCACACAAAACCCTAGTGACTAGAGAGAGTGATTTGCCGTGTTCATTTGAGCTCTTGCGCTTGGATCGCATTCTTTCTTTCTCTTTTGCTCTTGTGATCAACACTCAATTGTAACCGAGGCAAGAGGCACCAATTGTGTGGTGGCCCTTGCGGGGAAGTTTTGTTCCCGGTTGATTGAGAAGAAGGAAAGCTCACTCGGTCCGAGGGACCGTTTGAGAGAGGGAAGGGTTGAAAGAGACCCGGCCTTTGTGGCCTCCTCAACGGGGAGTAGGTTTGCAAGAACCGAACCTCGGTAAAACAAATCCACGTGTTACTCTCCTTATTTGCTTGCGATTTGTTTTGCGCCCTCTCTTGCGGACTCATTTATTATTGCTAACGCTAACCCCGGCTTGTAGTTGTGATTATTTTTGTAAATTTCAGTTTCGCCCTATTCACCCCCCCCCCCCTCTAGGCGACTATCAATTGGTATCAGAGCAGGTTCTTCATTAGAGCCTAACCGCTCGAAGTGATGTCGGGAGATCACGCCAAGAAGGAGATGGAGACCGGCGAAAAGCCCACTACAAGCTACGGGAGCACTTCATCGGAAGAGTCCCGCACCAAAAGGAGGGAGAAGAAGAAGAGCTCCTCCAACAAAGGGAAGGAGAAGAAATCTTCCTCTCACCACAAAGAAAAGAAGGAAAAATCTTCTTCCCGCAAGCCGCATCGGAAAGGCGACAAGCACAAGAGGATGAGGAAGGTGGTCTACTACGAGACCGACACTTCATCAACATCGACCTCCGACTCCGATGCGCCCTCCGTCACTTCTAAGCGCCAAGAGCGCAAGAAGTATAGTAAGATCCCCCTACGCTACCCTCGCATTCCAAAACATACACCTTTACTTTCCGTCCCATTAGGCAAACCACCAACTTTTAATGGTGAAGATTATGCTATGTGGAGTAATTTGATGCGATTTCATCTAACCTCTCTCCACAAAAGAATATGGGATGTTGTTGAGTATGGTGTACAGGTACCATCAATAGGGGATGAGGACTATGACACGGACGAAGTGGCCCAAATCGAGCACTTCAACTCCCAAGCCGCAACTATCCTCCTTGCCTCCCTAAGCAAGGAGGAATACAACAAAGTACAAGGATTGAAGAACGCCAAGGAGATTTGGGACCTACTCAAGACGGCGCACGAGGGTGATGAACTCACCAAGATCACCAAGCGGGAAACGATCGAGGGGGAGCTCGGTCGCTTCCGTCTTCGCCAAGGGGAGGAGCCACAAGACATGTACAACCGGCTCAAGACCTTGGTGAACCAAGTGCGCAACCTCGGGAGCACAAAATGGGATGACCACGAAGTGGTTAAGGTTATTCTAAGAGCTCTTATTTTCCTTAACCCCACTCAAGTACAATTAATTCGTGGGAATCCTAGATATCCACTAATGACCCCCGAGGAAGTTATCGGGAATTTTGTGAGTTTTGAATGCATGATTAAGGGCTCCAAGAAAATCAACGAGCTTGACGAGCCTTCCACCTCCGAGGCGCAACCGGTGGCCTTCAAGGCAACGGAGGAGAAGAAGGAGGAGTCTACAAGTAGACAACCAATTGACGCCTCCAAGCTCGACAACGAGGAGATGGCCCTAATCATCAAAAGCTTTCGGCAAATTCTCAAGCAACGGAAGGGGAAGGACTACAAACCCCGTTCCAAGAAGGTCTGCTACAAGTGTGGTAAGCCCGGTCACTCCATTGCAAAATGTCCTATGTCTAGTGACAGTGACAGGGGCGACGACAAGAAGGGAAGAAGAAAGGAGAAGAAGAAATACTACAAGAAGAAGGGCGGCGATGCCCATGTTTGTCGGGAGTGGGACTCCGACGAAAGCTCAAGCGACTCCTCCGACGACGAGGACGCCGCCAACATCGCCGTCACCAAGGGCCTTCTCTTCCCCAACGTCGGCCACAAGTGTCTCATGGCCAAGGACGGCAAAAAGAAGGTAAAATCAAGGTCCTCCACTAAATATGAAACATCTAGTGATGAGGACGATGATAAAAATGAGGAGGATAACTTGCGCATTCTTTTTGCTAACCTTAACAAGGAACAAAAGGAAAAATTAAATGAACTAATTAGTGCCATCCATGAAAAGGATGATCTCTTGGACTCCCAAGAGGACTTCCTAATCAAGGAGAATAAGAAACATGTTAAGGTTAAAAATGCTTACGCTCTACAAGTTGAAAAATGTGAAAAACTGTCTAGTGAGCTAAGCACTTGCCGTGAGATGATTGACAACCTTAGAAATGAAAATGCTACTTTAAATGCTAAGGTTGATTCACATGTTTGTAATGTTTCAATTACCAATCTTAGAGATGATAACGTTGACTTGCTTGCTAAGATTGATGAATTGAATGCATCTCTTGCTAGCCTTAGATTAGAGAATGAAAATTTAATTGCTAAGGCTAAAGATTTTAATGTTTGCAATACTACTATTTCCGACCTTAGAACCAAGAATGAAATGTTGCATGCTAAGGTTGTAGAACTTAAATCTTGCAAACCCTCTACATCTAATGTTGAGCATGTTTCTATTTGCACTAGATGTAGAGATATTAATGTTGATGCTATCCATGATCACCTAGCCTTAATTAAAAAACAAAATGATCATATAGCTAAACTAGATGCTAAAATTGCCGAGCACAACTTAGAAAATGAGAAATTTAAATTTGCTCGTAGCATGCTTTATAATGGGAGACGCCCTGGCATCAAGGATGGTATTGGCTTCCAAAGTGGAGACAATGTCAAACTTAATGCCCCTCCTAAGAACTTGTCTAACTTTGTCAAGGGCAAAGCACCCATGCCTCAGGATAACGAGGGTTACATTTTATACCCTGCAGGCTATCCTGAGAGCAAAATTAGGAAGATTCATTCTAGGAAGTCTCACTCTGGCCCTAACCATGCTTTCATGTATAAGGGTGAGACATCTAGTTCTAGGCAACCAACCCGTGCCAAGTTGCCTAAGAAGAAAATTCCTAATGCATCAAATGATCATGCCATTTCATTTAAAACTTTTGATGCATCTTATGTGCTTACTAGCAAATCCGACAAAGTAGTTGCCAAATTTGTTGGGGGCAAACACAAGGGCTCCAAAACTTGTGTTTGGGTACCCAAAGTTCTTGTATCTAATGCCAAAGGACCCAAAACAGTTTGGGTACCTAAAGTCAAGAACTAAACTTGTTTTGTAGGTTTATGCATCCGGGGGCTCAAGTTGGATACTCGACAGCGGGTGCACAAACCACATGACCGGGGAGAAAAGGATGTTCTCCTCATATGAGAAAAACAAAGATCCCCAACGAGCTATCACATTTGGGGATGGAAATCAAGGGTTGGTCAAAGGTTTGGGTAAAATTGCTATTTCACCTGACCATTCCATTTCCAATGTTTTTCTTGTTGATTCATTAGATTACAACTTGCTTTCTGTTTCCCAATTATGTCAAATGGGCTACAACTGTCTTTTTACTGATATAGGTGTCACTGTCTTTAGAAGAAGTGATGATTCAATAGCATTTAAGGGTGTGTTAGAGGGTCAGCTATACTTAGTAGATTTTGATAAAGCTGAGCTCGACACATGTTTAATTGCTAAGACTAACATGGGTTGGCTCTGGCACCGCCGACTAGCCCATGTTGGGATGAAGAATCTTCATAAGCTTCTAAAGGGAGAGCACATTTTAGGACTAACCAATGTTCATTTTGAGAAAGACAGGATTTGTAGCGCATGCCAAGCAGGGAAGCAAGTTGGCACTCATCATCCACACAAGAACATAATGACGACTGACAGGCCACTGGAGCTCCTACACATGGATTTATTCGGCCCGATCGCTTACATAAGCATCGGCGGGAGTAAGTACTGTCTAGTTATTGTGGATGATTATTCTCGCTTCACTTGGGTATTCTTTTTACAGGAAAAATCTCAAACCCAAGAAACTTTAAAAGGATTTCTGAGACGGGCTCAAAATGAGTTCGGCTTAAGGATTAAGAAAATAAGAAGCGACAATGGGACGGAGTTCAAGAACTCTCAAATTGAAAGCTTCCTTGAGGAGGAGGGCATCAAGCATGAGTTCTCTTCTCCATACACGCCACAACAAAACGGTGTAGTGGAGAGGAAGAATCGAACTCTACTGGACATGGCAAGAACCATGCTTGATGAGTACAAGACACCGGACCGGTTTTGGGCCGAAGCGGTCAACACCGCCTGCTACGCCATCAACCGGTTATATCTTCACCGAATCCTCAAGAAGACATCATATGAACTCCTAACCGGTAAAAAGCCCAACATTTCATATTTTAGAGTTTTTGGTAGCAAATGCTTCATTCTTATTAAAAGAGGTAGAAAATCTAAATTTGCTCCTAAAACTGTAGAAGGCTTTTTACTTGGTTATGACTCAAACACAAGGGCATATAGGGTCTTTAACAAGTCCACTGGACTAGTTGAAGTCTCATGTGACGTTGTGTTTGATGAAACTAACGGCTCTCAAGTAGAGCAAGTTGATCTTGATGAAGTAGGTGAAGAACAGGCTCCATGCATAGCGCTTAGGAACATGTCCATTGGGGATGTGTGTCCTAGGGAATCCGAAGAGGCTCCAAATGCACAAGATCAACCATCCTCCTCCACGCAAGCATCTCCACCAACTCAAAATGAGGATGAGGCTCAAGTTGATGAAGGGCAAAATCAAGAAGATGAGCCACCTCAAGATGACGGCAATGATCAAGGGGGAGATGCAAATGATCAAGAAAAGGAGGATGAGGAAGAACCAAGACCGCCACACCCAAGAGTCCACCAAGCAATCCAACGAGATCACCCCGTCGACACCATCCTCGGCGACATTCATAAGGGGGTAACTACTCGATCTCGGGTTGCACATTTTTGTGAACATTACTCGTTTGTTTCCTCTATTGAGCCACACAGGGTAGAGGAAGCTCTCCAAGATTCGGATTGGGTGGTGGCGATGCAAGAGGAGCTCAACAATTTCACGAGGAACGAGGTATGGCATTTAGTTCCACGTCCTAACCAAAATGTTGTAGGAACCAAATGGGTCTTCCGCAACAAGCAAGATGAGCATGGTGTGGTGACAAGGAACAAAGCTCGACTCGTGGCCAAAGGGTATTCACAAGTCGAAGGTTTGGATTTTGGTGAAACCTATGCACCCGTAGCTAGGCTTGAGTCAATTCGCATATTATTAGCCTATGCTACTTACCATGGCTTCAAGCTTTATCAAATGGACGTGAAGAGTGCCTTCCTCAATGGACCAATCAAGGAAGAGGTCTATGTTGAGCAACCTCCCGGCTTTGAAGACAGTGAGTACCCTAACCATGTCTATAGGCTCTCTAAGGCGCTTTATGGGCTCAAGCAAGCCCCAAGAGCATGGTATGAATGCCTAAGAGATTTCCTTATTGCTAATGGCTTCAAAGTTGGCAAGGCCGATCCTACACTCTTTACTAAAACTCTTGAAAATGACTTGTTTGTATGCCAAATTTATGTTGATGATATTATATTTGGGTCTACTAACGAGTCTACATGTGAAGAGTTTAGTAGGATCATGACACAGAAATTCGAGATGTCGATGATGGGGGAGTTGAAGTATTTTCTAGGATTCCAAGTCAAGCAACTCCGAGAGGGCACCTTTATTAGCCAAACGAAGTACACTCAAGACATTCTTGCTAAGTTTGGGATGAAGGATGCCAAACCCATCAAGACACCCATGGGAACTAATGGGCATCTCGACCTCGACACGGGAGGTAAGTCCGTGGATCAAAAGATATACCGGTCGATGATTGGTTCATTGCTTTATTTATGTGCATCTCGACCGGACATTATGCTTTCCGTTTGCATGTGTGCAAGATTTCAAGCCGACCCTAAGGAATCACACCTTACGGCCGTAAAACGAATCTTGAGATATTTGGCTTATACACCTAAGTTTGGGCTTTGGTACCCTCGGGGATCCACATTTGATTTACTTGGTTATTCGGATGCCGATTGGGCGGGGTGCAAAATCAATAGGAAGAGCACATCGGGGACTTGTCAGTTCTTGGGAAGATCCTTGGTGTCTTGGGCTTCAAAGAAGCAAAATTCGGTCGCTCTTTCCACCGCCGAAGCCGAGTACATTGCCGCAGGACATTGTTGCGCGCAATTGCTTTGGATGAGGCAAACCCTGCGGGACTACGGTTACAAATTAACCAAAGTCCCTTTGCTATGTGATAATGAGAGTGCAATTAAGATGGCCGACAATCCCGTCGAGCATAGCCGCACTAAGCACATAGCCATTCGGTATCATTTTCTTAGGGATCACCAACAAAAGGGGGATATCGAGATTTCTTACATTAATACTAAAGATCAATTAGCCGATATCTTTACCAAGCCACTTGATGAACAATCTTTTACCAGACTTAGGCATGAGCTCAATATTCTTGATTCTAGAAATTTCTTTTGCTAGCTTGCACACATAGCTCATTTAAATACCCTTGATCATATCTCTTTTATATGCTATGACTAATGTGTTTTCAAGTCGATTTCAAACCAAGTCATAGGTATACTGAAAGGAAATTGGAGTCTTCGGCGAAGACAAAGGCTTCCACTCCGTAACTCATGCTTCGCCATCACTCCGAGCAACTCTCTCGTCTTTGGGGGAGAAATGAGCATCAAGGAAAAGGACTTCATCCTTGGGGGAGAGAGTAAACGCTCAAACGCAAAAGGACCTCGTCTTTGGTATAATCTTAACTCATTTACTTATAACCAAAGGGGAGGAACTTACTTCAAGGGCTCTAATGATTCCGTTTTTGGCGATTCATGCCAAAAAGGGGGAGAAATGAGCCCAAAGCAAAAGGACCGCACCACCACCACCAAATTCAAAAACTTAGTGCTTTCCAAAAGTCTTTATCATCTGGTATCCTATTGTGTTCAAAAGGGGGAGAAAGTAGTATTTCAAAAATGGTATATCAAAACCCTCTTGAACACTAAGAGGTGGATCTCTTTTAGGGGGAGTTTTGTTTAGTCAAAGGAAAAGCATTTAAAATAGGGGGAGACAATTTCAAATCTTGTAAATGCTTTGCAAACTCTTATTCATGTACCTTTGACTATTTGCAAAAGATCTTTGAAATGGATTTACAAAAAGAATTTGCAAAAACAAAACATGTGGTGCAAACGTGGTCCAAAATGTTATATAAGAAAGAAACAATCCTTGCATATCTTATGAAGTAGTTACATTGGCTAAATTCCAAGCAACCTTTGCACTTATTTTATGCAAACTAGTTCAATTATGCACTTCTATATTTGCTTTGGTTTGTGTTGGCATCAATCACCAAAAAGGGGGAGATTGAAAGGGAATTAGGCTTACACCTAGTTCCTATATAATTTTGGTGGTTGAATTGCCCAACACAAATCTTTGGACTAACTAGTTTGTTCTAGTGTATAAGTTATACAGGTGTCAAAGGTTCACAACATAGCCAATAAAATGACCAAGTGTTGGGTTCAACAAAAGGGCAAAGAGCCAACTGTAGGCCCTCTGGTCTGGGCGCACCGGACTGTCCGGTGTGCCACCGGACAGTGTCCGGTGCACCAGGGGACTCCAGCTCGAACTCGCCACCTTCGGGAATTTCCAGGGGCTCTCGCGCTATAATTCACCGGACTGTCCGGTGTACACCGGACAGTGTCCGGTGCGCCATGGAGAAGCGGCCTCAGGAACTCTTCAGCTTCGGGAAAAGCCAACGGCTCGTCCGCTATAATTCACCGGACATGTCCGGTGTGCACCGGACTGTCCGGTGTGCCAGCGGAGCAACGGCTATCCCGCGCCAACGGCTACCTGCAGAGGCATTAAATGCGCCGCAGCGCGCGCAGACGTCAGGTTTGCCCATACTGGCGCACCGGACAATGAACAGGAGCTGTCCGGTGCGCCACCGGACATCAAGGGTGGCCCACAAGTCAGAACTCCAACGGTCAGATTCCAACGGCACTGATGACGTGGCAGGGGCACCGGACATGTCCGGTGTGCACCGGACTGTCCGGTGCGCCATCGAGCAGACTGGCTCCCCAACGGCCACATTTGGTGGTTGGGGCTATAAATACCCCAACCACCCCACATTCATAGCCATCCAAGTTTTCCACTTCTCAACCACTTACAAGAGCTAGGCATTCAATTCTAGACACATTCAAAGAGATCAAATCCTCTCCAATTCCACACAAAACCCTAGTGACTAGAGAGAGTGATTTGCCGTGTTCATTTGAGCTCTTGCGCTTGGATCGCATTCTTTCTTTCTCTTTTGCTCTTGTGATCAACACTCAATTGTAACCGAGGCAAGAGGCACCAATTGTGTGGTGGCCCTTGCGGGGAAGTTTTGTTCCCGGTTGATTGAGAAGAAGGAAAGCTCACTCGGTCCGAGGGACCGTTTGAGAGAGGGAAGGGTTGAAAGAGACCCGGCCTTTGTGGCCTCCTCAACGGGGAGTAGGTTTGCAAGAACCGAACCTCGGTAAAACAAATCCACGTGTTACTCTCCTTATTTGCTTGCGATTTGTTTTGCGCCCTCTCTTGCGGACTCATTTATTATTGCTAACGCTAACCCCGGCTTGTAGTTGTGATTATTTTTGTAAATTTCAGTTTCGCCCTATTCACCCCCCCCCCCCTCTAGGCGACTATCAGCTGCTTTGTCGACGGATGGGCTGCCTTCGAACTAGCTCTCTTGGGTGCCATCACGGGTGGTTTGTTCGTAGCACGAACGGTGGGCGCCAAATGTTGGAACTTGCTCTCCTGGGCAAGTTGATCCAACGGGGGAGTGGAAAGAGTGCAAGTAAGGTTTAACTCGAGATGGCAATTGCTCTGTTAATCCGGCCTCTTAAGGGCACTGTACGGGGGTATTTATAGGTGCCCGAGTGTCCAACGTCCCAATGTAAGGACGTTTATGCCCTCGGGCACCTGGACTATCCCCAGAATATTCCCATAAGGGAGGGTTACAGACCGTCATTACAGAAAAACTATTACAAATCAGGTCCGTAACACGCTTCTCCGTGCGAGGCCTGTTACAGTGGGCCGAATCCCGTAGTCGGGTGGGGACGTGGGATAGAGAGACTTTGTCGTAGGTCTTCGTCTTGCAATGAGGAGGACGAAGGTTGGGCCGCGCCGGTCATCTGGCCTCCGACGATGGTGAGGTGACGAAGGCCTGGAGCGAAGGGTAGCGTCTTCGCCTTCGCCTCAACAACGTCCTCGCCCGTCGTCCATTCGCTACCTCTGTCCTCGTCCTCACAACTCCCTTCTCACCAAGGGACGCAGCAGTTGTTTGCTTCTAAGTCGTCGCCGTGCTCTTTGTTCGAGCACGGGGACGGAACGCGAGGAGTAGCAGCATGCGGGAGAGCAGGAGCATGACGATGGACGACGACGACTGGTTCACCTTCGCCGCCGCCCATACGCCTCTTCGTGTACAATCTACAGGTCGAAGCAGTGTCACGGGCCTGCCACTGCTGTACCTAGTCTTCGATCGTTCGAGATCCTTGCCATGGGCTGCTCCAGCGTCCTTACAGTTGCCAGCCTAAATACTTTGAAGAACGATTGTTAGTACAAAAACAAGTAAGTGTTCCAAATTTCCTTCTGCAGCTAAGCTTTCTTCTTCGTGCAGTTTTACACTATAACTGTACTTTCTAAAACTTCTCTCACAAATGCAACACACATACAAAAACATAAATGTACTTTGAGATGACATGCTTACTTCAATCGCTTCTGTATTAAGCACCGCTATATTTCTCTTCCCTTTCTGACACATGAATGTATTATTGTCATTTTTACAAACTGTATTCATTTTCCTTCCCACTTACAAATCTTAGGCATATCTTAAATGATTTATGCACTATTGTTTCAACGCATGTACATTAATGCCCTTCGTCATTTAGCGTACACAATATATACACCCCATAGGCCCAATCAAGTACATTCCCAACATGTAACTAGGATAGTCAACTTTGCCTTAACAAAAGGTTCTGTCCTTCCACATGCTGTCATATTGCCACATTGTCTCTTAAGGGCTTGTTCGGTTACACCAATTCAGAGGGGGATTGGAGGGAATTAAATCCTCTCCTAGTCAAAAATGACTAGAAAGGGATTTAAATCCCTCCAATCCCCCTCTGTATTGGTGTAACCGAACATGCCCTAAGAGGGGTCTTCTATAGTTCTACAATTTGTGTTTCCAAAATCTAAATCATTTAACTATTGCCTAGGTTCTATTTTAAATTTTTATGTGAAAATCCAAGTCCTCATATAAATAATAATGATTTGTGCAAGGAGATGACATAAATGTAACCAAATGCAGAATCCTCGACACCTCATTGCTTTTGGCATTGCCCACAATGTTATTACTACTACTCATACAAAATGGTAATATTTATCACTCTGAAGGCAACTCTACCAATCCCTGTTGTTCTAGACCATATAGGTCAAGGGAACCATCTTACTTCCTTACGGATTAAATTTTGGCCGTCCAAATGTAACATTGCCTCCCTTAGGTAACAATGATCTGTACCAATGAACAATGCCAACTCAACAGTCAAGTAGCAACTCCAACAGTCTCTACTCAACATTCAGTCTTTCAGTTTATACTAATTACTTTGTAAATGTCCAAGTGTAGGTCGTTTCTGCACCTACACAATATTCGCATATGTATTCTGTGTAACTGGTAAAGCATGACAAACTGTCAATAAAAACATATTTAGCTGAATCAATCAGCGAAGACAAAAAAACACACATGCCTTCCTTTTTTTTTTCCTTTCTCAGGTTTTGAGGGTAAAAAGAATACATACAAAATTTTGTTCCCAGCATCTTCATAAGCAACGCTTGCCAGATCATCTAGAATGCACCATCCTTTTCGGAAAGATGTTGAACTGGCTAGGACTCTGAAGGCAAAAACTTCCTTATAGTTTCATTAAATGAGCAATTATCTTAATCATTAGGGTATGTACAACCCTATTTAATACCCAAAAAATACAAGAAGAATCCGTGACTTTAATCCGTACTCGACTTTAATCCATACTGACTTCTATTAGTTTTATATTATTTTGTCTTTATAAATTACAGCTGCAGCAGTCTAAACAGCTGACTTTAATCTGAAACGATGTTTGCCCTTGCCCAGGAACTTGAGGTCGACCTCCTCGCTGACATCCCTGCAATGGCCCCTCCAAAATTAAACTGCACCATCGTCAGAACTCAGAAAACCCGTTCGTCGCTGTTAGATCTAGAGATGATATTCCATCGCGCATGCATCACTGAAAGGTGCGGTCGATCGAGCGACGGACGACAACACTGAAAAGCTTGCTTGCAAAAAAGAATTTTCACCAAAGATACTCCATATTATCAGGGCCTAGCAAGGAAGACCGTCTTTTTTACATTTTAGTCCTTTTTTGGTTTCACAAATACGTCTTTTTTAGTTTCATTTCAAAAAATAGACCCTCAGCTCGGCGCCATCACTATTGGCGCCAAGCTACAACGTGTTGGCGCCAATTAGTTTGGCGTGTACATGTAAGAGTCGACGTCTACGTGGATCTGACGTGTCAGTACCTCGGCGCCGTGGATCTCGACGCCGAGGTCGGCGCCATGGATCTCGGCGCCGAGGTCGGCGCCATTAATCTCGGCGCCGAGGTCGGCGCCGACCTCCGTGTATATACATATCCCACTCTGGCCGTCGGTTTTTTGATTTTTGATGATAGCAGTCATTTTATCAATGATTCTTCTTCATACTTAGTTTATTTGGTGTCTATCTCACTAGACCACAAATTAAGCTAGACTAGTCCTGCAAGGATGTGTAAATAACTCAGCTCAAATGTGCAATTCATTATCCATTGATCCCAAAACTTCCTTTTATAATATACAAGGGAATCATGCACCAATTAAGTAACAGACTGCAATAGCCCTGCAACTAAAAGTTAACACAGAAACAGAAAATAGTTTAACTAAACTCATAATTCCTTGCAATCCTTGTCTTGTAATAGACAGCGAACATACTACCAGTGTTCACTGCATGCCTTGTACAAGACGCTCACAAAAACACTCCAACCACTTTGAAGGAGATGTCTCCGTGGCTGCCTATCAAATGCTAAGTTATAAATTTTAACAGGTATAAGATCATCAACTATCGAAGTTACAATTTAAGTCACAACAACAGAACACAAATTCATAAACCAAATAAACTAAGTATGAAAAAGAATCATTGATAAAATGACTGCTATCATTCAAAAATAAAAAAAAACCGACGACCGAAGTGAGATATTTATATACACGGAGGTTGGCGCCGAGATCCACGGCCCCGAGGTACTGCCACGTCAAATCCACGTAGACGTCGACTCTTATATGTACACGCCAAAATAATTGGCGCCGACACGTAGCTCGGCGCCAATAGTGATGGCGCCGAGCTGAGGGTCTATTTTTTGAAATGAAACTGAAAAGAGCGTATTTGTGAAAATAAAACCTAAAAAGGGCTAAAATGCAAAAAAAAAAAATACGGCAAGGAAGAGGGCCCTCGGAGCTATGCTTCACCAAAGCAACTGCATCACGCGTCACGCTCGATCCGCTGGACCTCCCCCGAGACGTGCATACGAGGTTTGGCCGGGCGTGCGATGGGACATGCTAGTAAGCTTTCGCCAGTTCGCCTTTGCCTGCTTTTGGAGTGGCGGCAGCAGAACTGCAGGAGAGCGCCTGCTGCTCTGGCCGACCCTAGCTAGCTGCTGGCTGCTGCCGCACGTCGTGGCACGTGAATCCTCGTCGGCACGGATCGGCGGATCAAGCGCAGGGATGCACGCGTCGCAGGAGCCGGGGGTTTCCACCGGTTAGTGCTGAAAATATGTTCGGGTTTTTTTTAGTGAGCACGAGTATAGTTTTAAAACAGGAACTTAAATCATGGTCCAACACGAAAAAAAATATAAACCAGACTAACACGATCAGAAGGTGGGTTTGGGCCGATTCTCAAATTCCAGCCTATCGGGCCCTCGCCACAGCCTGCATGCGTGGCCCGGGTTTAGGCCGGCACGAGTGCACGACCCAATAAAACCCATATTATTGAATTTTAAGCTATAGAGACTTTATCTGTTTGTAATATTTGGACTTTTATAATGTCAAACGATGCTCGCATTATTTAATATCTCTAGTTTAGTAAGGTATGTACTTTATATGGTTATAATATTTGAATTTTATGTTGTTCAAATATATGGCACGATCCAACGAAGGCACAACATGCTTTAGGGCGGGCTAAGCCATTGTTTCTACCTTTAGTCTAGCACGGTACGGTCTAAAAGTTTTTCATACCTTCTTGGTCCGAGCCTGTTTGACCCAAAGCACGATAGGCTCAAGGCGGGCCAGCTGGCCCAATTCACAGCATTAGTACTGAGTATCATCTGGCGGCACACGTATAACTATACTTCGCTATACGAATAGACGACGAGTGCTAGTTGACAGCTTTATATCACACCGACTCACCGTGCCGTCTACGGTCTACTGTGCGAGACATCAATGTGCGCCTCCATGTGGTCGACTCGTCGTTTGGTTATTGTTTCTGGACTTCCAAAATCTTGGCTGTGCAAGGGATATTTTTGGGATTGGAGGGCTATGTGACCGAAGGAACACTAGGGGCGTGTTTGTAATTCTGTACCTGATCGGCTCGGCCCGCCCAACAGGATTAGGTTGTCCTGCTTCTACGACTGCAACTCACTGTGTTTGCGTCCATGTACGAAATGAGCCCGGCCAAGACGAGATGTTGTTTGCCACCCCTCAGTCACCTGCCGCCGCGCAAAATTTGCATGCCTTGCATCGCGAGCATGCCGCGAGCAACCGAGCCCCGAAAAAACGAACCCTAGCGTCGTTTCTAGGGAGTCAGGCGGAGCCGTCGCTTTTGCACACACACGGTTGTGCTCGTAAGTGGGCCAGGCACACAAACAAGCCCAGTTGCAGCCCTGGAGCGCAGCTGGACTGCTGGGTCATTGTCCCAAACACGCCCTAGGTATTGAGGCAAATGATCCAGTGAGAGTGGTGTAGGCTAAAAATCTAGATGGGCTTATCTGTACGACTAAAGACATGTTGTGCCATGGTTTGTCGAACGGCCTGCTACTGTGGCCATAGGATTTATCCAAAAAACATAGAGAAGTATTTCTATTCAGAGAATTAGCTTCTATAGAGAGAATCTATACAAGTAGAAGCTCTACCAAATAGCCCTGATATCGCAATAAGAATCGCGGGAGCCATGGTGGTAGCGGATCACTAATCCTATGTTCTTTTTTATAGAGGGTGTTTAATAACACTAAAGCTAATAGTTAGTGACTAAAATTAGCTGGAGACATGCAAACACCTTAGCTAATAATTTAACTATTTGTTAGCTAGCTAATTTCACTGTCATTTTTTAGCCAATTAACTATTAGCTTTAGTGTATTAAAAAACCTCATAGAACCGACACCTAAAATTATCAAAAGTAATCCATTTCGGTTCTTAGGTGCCCGTAGGAGTAGACCTCCAAAGGGACTACCGTGTAAGAGTTAATCTGCTCAGGTGAAGGATGGCTTCCTTGTCTCTTTTCTAGTGTTGGCCGACGCTTCGAGCCTTCGTGTCCTCTTCTTTCTTGCAGATGGTTTGGTGGTGATCGATACAACTACATATCTATATTGTATTGAGTAGGACGATTACACCGATTATGCACTATGTCTACCACTGGGTATGCTCTCTATACAATAAGATTTTGGATCAAGGCCACATTGTTCACTATTTCTATATGTTCATCATGCGTAGATCACATGTGCACCTTTCTGATATCACCAACCTGTTGTTATCATTTTTCTGGATTAAACTGCTACTGAAAATGCCTAAAGCTCTAATATGAAAGACATGGTTTCTCGAGCGCATAGAAACTAAATATCTAACTGATGGATGAAAGAGATATGACAAAAGACAGGGTATCACTAGCAAATATAGGATGAAGTTATACTCGATTACGATCTTTTTTAGGGGCTTGTATTTGGTGTTGAGTTTGTGATCCAAATTCTGAAGAAGGCGGCCAAGTTGGCGAGCGAAGCGGAGGCCCGTCGCCGGGAGGCTTGTTTATGTTTTGGTAAATCTGGAGATGGTCTGATTAGCTATGTTGATTCAGATTATGGTGGTGATTTAGACAGGAGGAGATCTCTTTCAGGTTATGTCTTTACTATTGGAGATTGTGCTGTGAGTTGGAAAGCTCGTTTACAGGATACTGTTGCTTTGTCTACCGCAGAAGCTGAGTATATGACAATTGCAGAAGTTACTAAGGAAGCCTTATGGTTTAAAGGTATATATTCAGAGCTATGTGGAATTAAGTCTTGCATTACCATCTATTGCGATAGCCAGAGTGCCATTCATCTCACCAAAGATCAGATGATTACTGAGAAATCCAAACATATTGATATTCGTTATCACTTCATTCGTGATATCATTGAAAAAGGGTTGGTGAAGGTATGCAAGATCAGTACTGATAATAATCCAGCTGATATGATGACGAAGCATGTTTCTGTTGCTAAGAGTTGGTATTATAAATTAGCCCTTAGTGGTTGTTGGCGCCGGCAAGATGATGATGCATTTGTCTAAGGTGGAGGTTGCTATTATGATGCTACAAGGAATTTGTCTTAAGGTGGAGTTTGTTGAGTTTGTGATCCAAATTCTGAAGAAGGCGGCCAAGTTGGCGAGCGAAGCGGAGGCCCGTCGCCGGGAGGCTTGGCCTGGGGGGTGCGAGGGGCGGAGCCCCCCGCGGTACGGATCGTTTTAGGGTTTCACCTCTATAAATATCTTTGTAAGCCGCAGGAGATATCTATCTCTCAATTGTAAATCTCCTGCGATCTGTAATTACCCGAAAATAGTGAGAAGTTGCCGGGCGGCGCCCGTGGTTTTTTCCCCTTCACTTTAGAGGGGTTTTCCACGTTAAATCCGTATCTTCTCTGTGATTGATCCTATTTGTGTCGCATTCATTTATTATCAGTACTGATCTTGCATACCTTCAACATACAATGTATGCTCAATCTGAGACAACTAGGAGTATATATATCTATGTTGTGTAGAAGTACTATTATAAATATAAAATTGGTTACACCATTATTCCGTCACAAGGCAGCGCACGACGGCACTACGCAAGCTAATAGGAGTTTAAAGTAACGGCAACAACAGGAGCAATAAGTGTACGCACTCTGGACAAACAACCGACGCAAAAGAGGTAACTATGCTGTAGAATCACGCGCGCATCGATCAAGGCTCGGCGTAGAGGTGAGCCGGCAGCTTGGGCTCGACGACGGCCTCGAGCGGGAACTTGCGCGGCGTGGACAGGCCGAAGATCTCCTCCATGCTGAACTCCTCCTTGGTCACGCCGTCGGGGAGGCTCCACGCGAAGCCGTGCAGCAGGTTAGCTAGGCTCACCTGGATGACCTTGAGGCCGAGGCTGTACCCGGGGCACATCCGGCGGCCGGACCCGAACGGCAGCAGCTCGTAGTCCTGCCCCTTCACGTCCAGCTTGCTGCCGAGGAATCGCTCGGGCATGAATTCTTCCGGCGCGTCCCACAGCGCGGGGTCGCGGCCGATGGACCACACGCTGACGAGCACGCGCGTGCCGGCGGGGATGTCGTAGCCGGCCACGGTCGTGTCCTCGCGCGCGAGGCGGGGCACCAGCAGCGGTGCCACCGGGTGCAGTCGCATGGTCTCCTTGACGATGGCGTCGACGTAGGGGAGGCTGGGCATGTCCTTCTCTGTCACCCAGCGGCCGCGGCCGATGACGCGGTCCAGCTCCTCCGTGGCCTTGGCGATGACCTCCGGCTTCTTGAGGAGCTCCGAGATGGCCCACTCCACTGTGACCGCCGAGCTCTCGGTGCCACCGGCGATGAGGTCCTGCACGTGCCGTGCCATTCGAGAGGGTTGGTCAAGTGAGATTCTTGCACAGTTGCACTGGTCATGAACACAAGATGAGTACACGAGGACAAAACAAAATGTGAGTTCATCAAAGTAGCTAGGATCTGACTCAAAAAATTGCCTACAGCATTTCTGTTGCATTGGCATCTATATCGTTGTCTTTTGGGGAACAAAACCCGATCCGGTAGCAGGTGGATTAATCAAAACACTTGTTTTTTTTTTATTTTCAATTGATTATAAAAGTTGTTTGACTAGTTCGTTAATTGGTTCTTGGCAGCATGATGTTTACAGTTCAGAGTAGTTGTACTTGCACAAAAGTATAAGAGCAACATGATGTTAGCAGTTCAGAGTAGTTGTCTAGTAGACGCAGAATCCGACAACATCTGATCAGCTCTGAGCAACGGAATCCTACAGCAGGCAGCAGCTGGGAAGATTCTACTTCTAGACTCACCTGAGTAAAAGCTTTGACGCTTTCCCGGTCGAGCTCGACCTCAAGGGTAGGGTCGTCGGCAATCTGCAGAAGCACGTCGACCATGTCCTTGGCGACAAAGCCTTTCCCCTCGCGAAGCCGCCGCTGGTTGTGCTCCTCGACGACGTGCTCCAGGAACCGATCGAACATCTTGCTGAGCTTCTTCATCCGCTTGATGTACCCCTGCAAGTCCATCCAGTCGAGCCACGGGATGGAGTCGCCGATGTTGAGCACGCCGTTGAGCAGGAACAGCTCGTCGAGCATCCACTTGAACTCCTCGGGGGTGGTCACTGACCCGCCGGCGGCGGCCGCCTCCTCCTTATCCAGGTACTTCTTGCCGAGCACCATGCGCGTGATCACGTTCAGGCTCACCGTGGACAGGTAGTCCTTGAGCATGACTGCGCGGCCGGAGCTGGACGCCGCGTGCAGGTCGCGCAGCAGCGCGCGCACCTCGTCGGCGCGGATGTACTCGTACGACTCGAGCCGCTTGGCGCTGAAGAGCTCGGTGAGGCACATCTTGCGCGCCTGCCGCCAGTACGCGCCGTAGGGGGACCATGTGATGTCGCGGTAGTTGTAGGTGGTGTACTTGCCGGCGGCCGTCTTTGGCCGGTCCGTGAACACCACGTCGTGGGTCTTGAGGAAGAACTTGGCCATGTCCACCGACGAGCCGACCACCACGGGGAACGACCCGAACCGGAGCTGCATCAGCGGGCCGTACTTCCTGGACAACTCGTGGATGGAGCGGTGCGGGAGCGCGCCCACGAGGTCGAGGTTGCCGATGATCGGCCACGGCTTGGGGCCAGGCGGGAGGTTGTACATGCGGCGGCTGCGGCGGCCGGTGAGGGCTTTCAGAAGCATCACGGTGGCTAGCACGATGCCGAGGAAGGACGCCCATGGTGGAAGCTCCATTGGAACGATCGAGCTAAGGCCAGTAGAAGCTGCTGTGCCGTGATGACTGATGACAGACAGCTTGATGGCGTTGAGATATAGTGATGCTAAAGTTTGGAAGTGGCTGGTCAAGGCCTCAAGGGTCTAGTAGTCGAGCTGGTGTGGTGAGATGTGCCGGGGCGCGCAAAGGTTTCTTTATAGGCAGGGGCGCAGGGCGAAGGGGTGGAGGCGTGGAGCGCGTGGATGATGGCCTAGTGAGAAAGGACTTGGAAATAGGAGGCGACTTGACCAGGGATCGGCAACGAGGGTCGTCTCCCGGACAGCGTGTATCACCGCATTTTGGTACTTTTCCTGTTTTCGCTGCTAACTAAAAAACAAATTTCAGTCCGAATTTAGATTGCTTTTGATTCAAAATATAAAAATACAAAAGTCAAATTTTGGTCAACAAAACGAAATTTGAATGATGCCAAACGAAATTGTAAACCCTGCTCCTGGAGTCCTGGTCCCGTGTTCTCCCCTCCTGGAGTCCTGGTCCCGTGTTCCTCCGACTAATGTTTAGTTTGTGTCATATTAAATATTTGAATATCAATTAACAATATTAAATATAGACTTAATATGTTTAATAAATTCGTCTTATCTTTTAGACTTCATCTTTGCAATTAATTTTATAATTAAACTATATTTAATATCGATAATTATCATTCAAATATTTGATGTAACATATCTAAACTTTAAGTTGCGGGATGTAGCTTGTAGGCACGAAATCTGCAAGTATGCCTAGCATTGTACATTGTTCAACGTTTGTTGTGGCAGAAACACTATACATTGTTCGACGTTTGTTGTGGCAGAAACACTAGCGCTCTTTTCCCTCGTGGTCATATGAATTTCATGAATTGAAATTAATATTAAAAATGCTTTTTATTTAATTATCAGATCATTTTCAAATTTCTCTCGGTTCATGAGAATCAAATAGGATTTCGATGCATGAAAAGATGTTTTAACAAACATTTAAAAAACAGTTTTAGTCTCACTTGTAAACCGCTTTATGAAATGAAAGCCAAAAACAATATTTCAACAATGAAGGTGAGCTCACCCGCAAGAAACATGATCTTAGGCTATCTCCAACTGAATACATATCTCATCCCTATTTTACTTTTTATTTTAAACTACACTTTGCAAATAGCGTCGTCCATCGGCAAGCCAGATCCGTGAGCGCGTCCACTTCGTCAAGCAGGATCTGTGGTCGCATTGTCTCCCTACGGTTTCATCAGCCGCGACTCCTTCGAATCTCCGCCAAGTTCTCGGTCCGGTCACACTCCCACTAGCTCCTCCGGTAAGGCGGATCCACCGCCGCATCGTCTTTTTGCGACCGTCGTCCAGAAGATCGACGTGGTACTTCCTTCGCCTTCTTCATTCCCATGTCTCCCCCACCACCCCACTCAATCTAATCCATGGCGCACGGAGGGAATGGATACCATGACTTTTTTTCTCAGATTCATTCGTCCTCGGCTAATCGCCAAGCCAACCTCGTCAACGACGACCCACATTCTTTTCCCAGTCTCCCTACACCACTAGGTCGTCGGGATCCATAGTAACCACCAAAACCTTGACCCGAGCTCTCAGGAAGAAACATTTCCCTTCCTTGGCAAATACACCAGATACATTCAGCTAGGTTTTGGGGATGGTGAGCACCAGATGCCTTCATTAACCCATATAGGCAGATCTCGTTCCAGAGATTTCAATCCTCCTCGACCAAATGAGGGTGACATTTCATATTCCTCCCGTCGTTGTGGTAGATCACGTCCTATCAGAGTCAGATCAAGTAGTCAGAGCTTGAGGACATGTCCTCAAACTCGTCCCCAAAGTTTTTTCTCCAGAAATGAGAGTTAGAGGGTGTGGGAGATTTAGGCCAATGGAGAATATTTCTAAAGAACACAACAAAGACGAAGACGAAGAAGATAACAACTCCCAGACGGTACACTACCACTTTCATTTCAGTTATTGCTTAAGTACAATACAACTCAATTTATGCTTGGTATATAATATGTGAGGATGTTTGTTATGTAATATGCTAGAAGAGTAAATTGTTTTTTAGTTATGTTTTAATTTCTGATGACAATGTGGAGTATACATGTGTGCATGTTTGTTACAAGATTATGTTATTGTCTTTAATTTACTTGTTTATGCACCTTTACAATCTTTTCTTACTTGGAACGTTTTTAATAGAAAAACTAAGACAAGGCAAATTGGACTGAAGCAAACACTTTAACATTCTACAAACTAGCTGTCGAACAAATTAGGGCTCGCAATTTTCCTAATGGGTCAATGTCAAATAGAGGATACAAGATTATGTCAGAAAAAATCTTAGAAATGACTGGCTTTCGGCACTCTATCAAACAACTTAAAATAGGTGGACTCAATGCAAGATATTGTACACTTTTCATGTGTGGTCACAAGGTGAAACAAGATTAGGAAGAAACCTAGACGGGACAATATTAGCACCAGACAGTTGGTGGAAAAAGCATACAAAGGTAAAATTGTTAGTCTTAAAGTTCTTAGGCATTCCTAAAAAAATTAGGGTACACAATTTTGTTTTCCTTTTGTTTGCAGAGGCGTTAAGAATACAAAAAGTTCAGGCTTGGGTTACTATACTACCTAGACCATCTCTGGGATATGTTCCATGGAATTGTTGTCGACGGAAGGACTTCATATGTCCCCTGATCAAGAAGACGTACAATTAGAAGTAGATGATGGCAGTATACTTAATAGTCTCACGAGTACCAATAGCCGCAAAAGTCCCAGCAACACATCAGACACCGAAACTAGTCCACCTAAAAGAATAAGAACTAAATGATTAGGGCTATGAAGGATTTGATGGAGACCTTGAAACTTAATGGTACGACTAATAGACAAACTATACTTGACATTTCAAAGGAGAAGCAAGATAAAGGAAAAAGGTTGACTCAACAAATGATTTAGAAGAGGTAGATAGGTGCTTCAAGTTGGCTGAAGAATGTGAAGTTACTCAAATGTCAGATGAGTATTATGTGTCCGCCAAGATGTTCAAGGACAAGTACAACCGAGCAATGTTTATGAGGCTAAATACAATTGAAGCTAGACTGTTTTGGTTGAAGAAATGGTGCAACAAGTCCACTGCTTAATATCGTTTAGTAGTGTGGTTCATGTAATTTAGTAAGTCGTGGTCTTTGGACATCTGTCAATAGTGTGGTCTTTGAACTTGTGTTGTTCAATATTTGAACTTCTGTTAACAGTGTGGTCTTTGAACTTGTGTTGTTTCATCTTTGAACATATATTGTTTGGTATTGAACATTGCAAGTTGTTTCATTTAATTCGTGTTCATGAAGATGAGTATGTGTGTACGAAGTTGATGCTGTGATGTTGTAGGCATAATTCCTGTTTACAAAATGTGTGACACGTTGTCTTGTTTTTTCTTGTAGATCTCTGATTCAAGTGGCGATGAAGAATTGGCGATGTACCTCTTGATAATGGAGCAAATGGATAACACTATTGCTATTTGATAGTCGCCTAGAGGGGGGTGAATAGGGCGAAACTGAAATTTACAAATATAAACACAACTACAAGCCGGGTTAGCGTTAGAAATAAGAATGAGTCCGAGAGAGGGCGTGAAAACAAATCGCAAGCGAATAATGAAGTGAGACATGTGGATTTGTTTTACTGAGGTTCGGTTCTCTCAAACCTACTCCCCGTTGAGGAGGCCACAAAGGCCGGGTCTCTTTCAACCCTTCCCTCTCTCAAACGGTCCCTCGGACCGAGTGAGCTTCTCTTCTCAAATCACTTTGGGAATCAAAACTTCCCGCAAGGACCACCACACAATTGGTGTCTCTTGCCTCAATTTCAAGTGAGTGTTTGATCACAAGAAAGAATGCCAAAGAAAAGAAGCGATCCAAGCGCAAGAGCTCAAATGAACACTACAAATCACTCTCTCTAGTCACTAAGGCTTTGTGTGGAGTTGGGAGATGATTTGATCTCTTTTGGTGTGCTTTGCAATGAATGCTAGCTCTTGTATAGTGGTTGGAAGTTGGAAAACTTGGATGCCATGAATGGTGGGGTGGTTGGGGTATTTATAGCCCCAACCACCAAACATGACCGTTGGTGGAGGCTGTCTGTCGTATGGTGCACCGGACATGTCCGGTGCGCCAGCCACGTCACCAAAGCCGTTGGATTCCGACCGTTGGAGTTCTGACTTCTGGGCCCGCCTGGATGTCCGGTGCACACCGGACATGTACTGTTCAATGTCCGGTGCGCCAGTATGGGCGTGCCTGACTTCTGCGCGCTTCTGGCGCGCATTGAATGCGCCTGCAGGTGACCGTTGGCGCGAAGTAGCCGTTGCTCCACAGTCGCACCGGACAGTCCGGTGTACACCGGACATGTCCGGTGAATTATAGCGTAGCAGCCGCTGCGTTTTCCCGAGGCTAGCGAGTTCCGAAGGCGGCTCTTCCTTGGAGCACCGGACACTGTCCGGTGTACACCGGACAGTCCGGTGAATTATAGCGGAGTGCCTCTGGAAATTCCCGAAGGTGAGGAGTTCAGCGCGGAGTCCCCTGGTGCACCGGACAGGTACTGTAGAATGTCCGGTGGTGCACCGGACATGTCCGGTGCACCAGACCAGGGCACACTTCGGTATGCTTTTAGCTCTCCATTTTGAACCCAACGTTGGTCTCTTTAATTGGCTTGTTGTGAACCTTTGGCACCTGTATAACTTATACACTAGAGCAAACTAGTTAGTCCAATTATTTGTGTTGGGCAATTCAACCACCAAAATTATTTAGGAACTAGGTGTAAGCCTAATTCTCTTTCAATCTCCCCCTTTTTGGTGATTGATGCCAACACAAACCAAAGCAAATATAGAAGTGCATAATTGAACTAGTTTGCATAATGTAAGTGCAAAGGTTGCTTGCAATATTAATACTTACAAGATATGCATGGATTGTTTCTTCGTTTTTAACATTTTGGACCACGCTTGCACCACATGTTTTGTTTTTGCAAATTCTTTTGTAAATCCTTTTCAAAGTTCTTTTGCAAATAGTCAAAGGTGAATGAATAAGATTTTGCAAAGCATTTTCAAGATTTGAAATTTTCTCTCCCTGTTTCAAATGCTTTTCCTTTGACTAAACAAAACTCCCCCTAAATGAGATCCACCTCTTAGTGTTCAAGAGGGTTTTGATATATCTTTTTGAAATACTACTTTCTCCCCCTTTTGAACACAATAAGATGCCAATTGAAAATATTCTTTGAAAAACTAAGTTTTTTGGAATTGGTGGTGCGGTCCTTTTGCTTTGGGCTCATACTTTCTCCCCCTTTGGCATGAATCGCCAAAAACGGAATCATTAGAGCCCTCGAAGTACTTTCTTCCCCTTTCGTAATAAATAAGTGAGTTAAGATTATACCAAAGACGAAGTCCTTTTGCTCTCTCCCCTAAAGATGGAGAGTGGCTCGGAGCGACGACGAAGGATGAGTTACGGAGTGGAAGCCTTTGTCTTCGCCGAAGACTCCAATTCCCTTTCAATACACCTATGACTTGGTTTGAAATAGACTTGAAAAACACATTAGTCATAGCATATGAAAGAGACATGATCAAAGGTATAAAAGAGCTATGTGTGCAATTTAGCAAAAGAAATTGCGCGAATCAAGAATATTGAGCTCATGCCTAAGTTTGTTAAAAGTTTGTTCATCAAGAGGCTTGGTAAAGATATCGGCTAATTGATCTTTAGTGTTGATGTAAGAAATCTCGATATCTCCCTTTTGTTGGTGATCCCTAAGAAAATGATACCGAATGGCTATGTGTTTAGTGCGGCTATGTTTGATGGGATTATCCGCCATCTTGATTGCACTCTCATTATCACATAGCAAAGGGACTTTGGTTAATTTGTAACCGTAGTCCCGCAGGGTTTGCCTCATCCAAAGCAATTGCGCACAACAATGGCCTGCGGCAATGTACTCGGCTTCGGCGGTGGAAAGAGCAACCGAATTTTGCTTCTTTGAAGCCCAAGACACCAAGGATCTTCCCAAGAACTGGCAAGTCCCCGATGTGCTCTTTCTATTGATTTTACACCCTGCCCAATCGGCATCCAAATAACCAATCAAATCAAATGTGGATCCCCTAGGATACCAAAGCCCAAACTTAGGAGTGTAAGCCAAATATCTCAAGATTCGTTTTACGGCCGTAAGGTGAGCTTCCTTAGGGTCGGCTTGGAATCTTGCACACATGCATACGGAAAGCATAATATCCGGTCGAGATGCACATAAATAGAGTAAAGAACCTATCATCGACCGGTATACCTTTTGATCCACGGACTTACCTCCCGTGTCGAGGTCGAGATGCCCATTAGTTCCCATGGGTGTCTTGATGGGCTTGGCATCCTTCATCCCAAACTTGTTTAGAATGTCTTGAGTATACTTTGTTTGGCTAATGAAGGTGCCCTCTTGGAGTTGCTTCACTTGAAATCCCAAGAAGTACTTCAACTCCCCCATCATAGACATCTCGAACTTTTGTGTCATGATCCTACTAAATTCTTCACATGTAGACTCGTTAGTAGACCCAAATATAATATCATCAACATAAATTTGGCATACAAACAAGTCATTTTCAATAGTTTTAGTGAATAGAGTAGGATCGGCCTTTCCGACTTTGAATTCATTAGTGATGAGAAAATTCCTAAGGCATTCATACCATGCTCTTGGGGCTTGCTTGAGCCCATAAAGCGCCTTAGAGAGTTTATAGACATGGTTAGGGTACTCACTATCTTCAAAGCCGGGAGGTTGCTCAACATAGACCTCTTCCTTGATTGGTCCATTGAGGAAGGCACTGTTCACGTCCATTTGATAAAGCTTAAAGCCATGGTAAGTAGCATAGGCCAATAATATACGAATTGACTCAAGCCTAGCTACGGGTGCATAGGTTTCACCAAAATCTAAACCTTCAACTTGGGAGTATCCCTTGGCCACAAGTCGAGCTTTGTTCCTTGTCACCACACCATGCTCATCTTTCTTGTTGCGGAAGACCCATTTGGTTCCTACAACATTTTGATTAGGACGTGGAACTAAATGCCATACCTCATTCCTAGTGAAATTGTTGAGCTCCTCTTGCATCGCCACCACCCAATCCGAATCTTGGAGTGCTTCCTCTACCCTGTGTGGCTCAATAGAGGAAACAAAAGAGTAATGCTCACAAAAATGTGCAACACGAGATCTAGTAGTTACCCCCTTATGAATGTCACCGAGGATGGTGTCGATGGGGTGATCTCGTTGAATTGCTTGGTGGACTCTTGAGTGTGGCGGCCTTTGTTCCTCATCCTCCTTGTCTTCCTCATTTGCATCTCCCCCTTGATCATTGCCATTATCTTGAGGTGGCTCATTTGCTTGATCTTCTACTTCATCAACTTGAGCTTCATCCTCATTTTGAGTCGGTGGAGATGCTTGCTTGGAGGAGGATGGTTGATCTTGTGCATTTGGAGGCTCTTCGGATTCCTTAGGACACGCATCCCCAATGGACATGTTCCTTAGTGCGATGTATGGAGCCTCTTCATTACCTATCTCATCAAGATCAGTTTGCTCTACTTGAGAGCCATTAGTCTCATCAAACACAACGTCACAAGAAACTTCAACTTGTCCAGAGGACTTGTTAAAGACTCTATATGCCCTTGTGTTTGAATTATATCCTAGTAAAAAGCCTTCTACAATCTTAGGAGCAAATTTAGATTTTCTACCTCTTTTAACAAGAATAAAGCATTTGCTACCAAAGACTCTAAAATATGAAATATTGGGCTTTTTACCGGTTAGGAGTTCATAGGATGTCTTCTTGAGGATTCGGTGTAGATATAACCGGTTGATGGCGTAGCAAGCGGTGTTGACCGCCTCGGCCCAAAACCGATCCGAAGTCTTGTACTCATCAAGCATGGTCCTTGCCATGTCCAACAGAGTTCGATTCTTCCTCTCCACTACACCATTTTGTTGTGGCGTGTAGGGAGAAGAGAACTCATGCTTGATGCCTTCCTCCTCAAGGAAGCCTTCGATTTGAGAGTTCTTGAACTCCATCACGTTGTCGCTTCTAATTTTCTTGATCCTTAAGCCGAACTCGTTTTGAGCTCGTCTTAAGAACCCCTTTAAGGTTTCTTGGGTTTGAGATTTTTCCTGCAAAAAGAACACCCAAGTGAAGCGAGAATAATCATCCACTATTACAAGACAATACTTACTCCCGCCGATGCTTATGTAAGCAATCGGGCCGAATAGATCCATGTGGAGTAGCTCAAGCGGCCTGTCGGTCGTCATGATGTTCTTGTGTGGATGATGGGCACCAACTTGCTTTCCTGCTTGGCATGCGCTACAGATCCTGTCTTTCTCAAAATGAACATTGGTTAGTCCTAAAATGTGCTCTCCCTTTAGAAGCTTATGAAGATTCTTCATCCCAACATGGGCTAGTCGGCGGTGCCAGAGCCAACCCATGTTAGTCTTAGCAATTAAGCAAGTGTCGAGTTCAGCTCTATCAAAATCTACCAAGTATAGCTGACCCTCTAACACTCCCTTAAATGCTATTGAATCATCACTTCTTCTAAAGACAGTGACACCTACATCAGTAAAGAGACAGTTGTAGCCCATTTTGCATAATTGAGATACAGAAAGCAAATTGTAATCTAATGAATCTACAAGAAAAACATTGGAAATAGAATGGTCAGGAGATATAGCTATTTTACCAAGACCTTTGACCAAACCTTGATTTCCATCCCCGAATGTGATAGCTCGTTGGGGATCTTGGTTTTTCTCGTAGGAGGAGAACATCCTTTTCTCCCCTGTCATGTGGTTTGTGCACCCGCTATCGATGATCCAACTTGAGCCCCCGGATGCATAAACCTACAAAACAAGTTTAGTTCTTGACTTTAGGTACCCAAATGGTTTTGGGTCCTTTGGCATTAGACACAAGAACTTTGGGTACCCAAACACAAGTCTTTGACCCCTTGTGCTTGCCCCCAACATATTTGGCAACTACCTTGCCGGATTTGTTAGTCAAAACATAAGATGCATCAAAAGTTTTAAATGAGATGTCATGATCATTTGATGCACTAGGAGTTTTCTTCTTAGGCAACTTAGCACGGGTTGGTTGCCTAGAGCTAGATGTCTCACCCTTATACATAAAAGCATGGTTAGGGCCAGAGTGAGACTTCCTAGAATGAATTCTCCTAATTTTGTCCTCAGGATAACCGACAGGGTATAAAATGTAACCCTCGTTATCCTGAGGCATGGGAGCCTTGCCCTTAACAAAGTTAGACAATCTTTTAGGAGGGGCATTAAGTTTAACATTGTCTCCCTTTTGGAAGCCAATGCCATCCTTGATGCCAGGGCGTCTCCCACTATAGAGCATACTTCTAGCAAATTTAAATTTTTCATTTTCTAAGTTATGCTCGGCAATTTTAGCATCTAGTTTTGCTATATGATCATTTTGCTGTTTAATTAAAGTCATGTGATCATGAATAGCATTAACATCAATATCTCTACATCTAGTACAAATAGATACATGCTCAACAATAGATGTAGATGGTTTGCATGATTTTAATTCTACAACCTTAGCATGTAACATGTCATTCTTTGTTCTAAGGTCGGAAATAGTAGCATTTTAAGCATCAAAATCTTTAGCCTTAGCAAGCAATTTTTCATTTTCAATCCTAAGGCTAGCAAGAGAAGTGTTCAATTCTTCAATCTTAGTCAGCAAATCATCATTAACATCTCTAGGATTGGAAGTTGAAACATTACAAACATGAGAATCAACCTTAGCTAATAAATTAGAATTCTCATTTTTAAGGTTGTCTATAGTCTCATGGCAAGTGCTTAGCTCACTAGACAATTTTTCACATTTTTCTACTTCTAGAGCATAAGCATTCTTAACCTTAACATGTTTCTTGTTTTCCTTAATTAGGAAGTCCTCTTGGGAATCCAAAAGGTCATCCTTTTCATGAATATCACTAATCAATTCATTTAATTTTTCTTTTTGTTCCATGTTAAGGTTGGCAAAAAGGGTACGCAAATTATCTTCCTCATCACTAGCATTATCATCACTAGAGGATTCATATCTAGTGGAGGATTTAGATTTAACCTTCTTCTTTTTGCCGTCCTTTGCCATGAGGCACTTGTGGCCGACGTTGGGGAAGCGAAGTCCTTTGGTGACGGCGATGATGGCGGCGTCCTCGTCGTCGGAGGAGTCGCTAGAGCTTTCGTCGGAGTCCCACTCCCGACAAACATGGGCATCGCCACCCTTCTTCTTGTAGTACCTCTTCTTCTCCTTTCTTCTCCCCTTCTTGTCGTCGCCCCTGTCACTATCACTTGATAATGGACATTTAGCTATAAAGTGACCGGGCTTACCACACTTGTAGCAAACCTTCTTGGAGCGGGACTTATAGTCTTTCCCCCTCCTTTGCTTGAGGATTTGGCGAAAGCTTTTGATGACAAGCGCCATTTCCTCGTTGTCGAGCTTGGAGGCGTCGATGGGTGTTCTACTTGATGTAGGCTCCTCCTTCTTTTCCTCCGTCGCCTTGAATGCGACGGGTTGAGCTTCGGACGTGGAGGGATCATCAAGCTCGTTGATCTTCCTCGAGCCTTCGATCATGCACTCAATGTGATCATGAATAGCATTAACATCAATATCTCTACATCTAGTACAAATAAATACATGCTCAACAATAGATGTAGATGGTTTGCATGATTTTAATTCTACAACCTTAGCATGTAACATGTCATTCTTTGTTCTAAGGTCGGAAATAGTAGCATTGTAAGCATCAAAATCTTTAGCCTTAGCAAGCAATTTTTCATTTTCAATCCTAAGGCTAGCAAGAGAAGTGTTCAATTCTTCAATCCTAGTCAGCAAATCATCATTAACATCTCTAGGATTGGAAGTTGAAACATTACAAACATGAGAATCAACCTTAGCTAATAAATTAGAATTCTCATTTTTAAGGTTGTCTATAGTCTCATGGCAAGTGCTTAGCTCACTAGACAATTTTTCACATTTTTCTACTTCTAGAGCATAAGCATTCTTAACCTTAACATGTTTCTTGTTTTCCTTAATTAGGAAGTCCTCTTGGGAATCCAAAAGGTCATCCTTTTCATGAATAGCACTAATCAATTCATTTAATTTTTCTTTTTGTTCCATGTTAAGGTTGGCAAAAAGGGTACGCAAATTATCTTCCTCATCACTAGCATTATCATCACTAGAGGATTCATATCTAGTGGAGGATTTAGATTTAACCTTCTTCTTTTTGCCGTCCTTTGCCATGAGGCACTTGTGGCCGACGTTGGGGAAGCGAAGTCCTTTGGTGACGGCGATGATGGCGGCGTCCTCGTCGTCGGAGGAGTCGCTAGAGCTTTCGTCGGAGTCCCACTCCCGACAAACATGGGCATCGCCACCCTTCTTCTTGTAGTACCTCTTCTTCTCCTTTCTTCTCCCCTTCTTGTCGTCGCCCCTGTCACTATCACTTGATAATGGACATTTAGCTATAAAGTGACCGGGCTTACCACACTTGTAGCAAACCTTCTTGGAGCGGGACTTATAGTCTTTCCCCCTCCTTTGCTTGAGGATTTGGCGAAAGCTTTTGATGACAAGCGCCATTTCCTCGTTGTCGAGCTTGGAGGCGTCGATGGGTGTTCTACTTGATGTAGGCTCCTCCTTCTTTTCCTCCGTCGCCTTGAATGCGACGGGTTGAGCTTCGGACGTGGAGGGATCATCAAGCTCGTTGATCTTCCTCGAGCCTTCGATCATGCACTCAATGTGATCATGAATAGCATTAACATCAATATCTCTACATCTAGTACAAATAGATACATGCTCAACAATAGATGTAGATGGTTTGCATGATTTTAATTCTACAACCTTAGCATGTAACATGTCATTCTTTGTTCTAAGGTCGGAAATAGTAGCATTGTAAGCATCAAAATCTTTAGCCTTAGCAAGCAATTTTTCATTTTCAATCCTAAGGCTAGCAAGAGAAGTGTTCAATTCTTCAATCCTAGTCAGCAAATCATCATTAACATCTCTAGGATTGGAAGTTGAAACATTACAAACATGAGAATCAACCTTAGCTAATAAATTAGAATTCTCATTTTTAAGGTTGTCTATAGTCTCATGGCAAGTGCTTAGCTCACTAGACAATTTTTCACATTTTTCTACTTCTAGAGCATAAGCATTCTTAACCTTAACATGTTTCTTGTTTTCCTTAATTAGGAAGTCCTCTTGGGAATCCAAAAGGTCATCCTTTTCATGAATAGCACTAATCAATTCATTTAATTTTTCTTTTTGTTCCATGTTAAGGTTGGCAAAAAGGGTACGCAAATTATCTTCCTCATCACTAGCATTATCATCACTAGAGGATTCATATCTAGTGGAGGATTTAGATTTAACCTTCTTCTTTTTGCCGTCCTTTGCCATGAGGCACTTGTGGCCGACGTTGGGGAAGAGAAGTCCTTTGGTGACGGCGATGTTGGCGGCGTCCTCGTCGTCGGAGGAGTCACTAGAGCTTTCGTCGGAGTCCCACTCCCGACAAACATGGGCATCGCCACCCTTCTTCTTGTAGTACCTCTTCTTCTCCTTTCTTCTCCCCTTCTTGTCGTCGCCCCTGTCACTATCACTTGATAATGGACATTTAGCTATAAAGTGACCGGGCTTACCACATGTTGGGGGCCTTCGGCTTCCGAAGGTCCTCAAAAACAAGGCTTAATAGTATTTCTGGAGTATAATGTGTGAACAGGTATCTTCGGACTCGAATCGGTACCACAGTGGAAGAAGCCCAAAGAATACGAAGGTCGACACAACACCGAAGCTGTGAAGCAGGAAAGCTTCGGCGTAACAGCAGAAAAAGAAACCGACTTAAAGATGAAAAGGCTATCCAAACCTCGGTGGATTACTATAGAATTACTACCAAATGTAAAGGGCATGAATGTAATCTTATATAGGCTGTGTCCCATGCCTATAAATAGGTGAACAGTACCCCCGTACTGTCCACGCTGACTTGGCATTTTGCTTTTGCGTCATACTTGTACTTTCATCTCTTTCCAAGCCGAAGGTACATTTGTAATTTGATGTCATTTCTATTTTTTCATAATAATAATGCAGAGATAAGTTGATAATAACATATAATTGTTTATATTATTCTTTATATCTTATATGATTCATTCTTCATCATCGTATGTTGTGCTTATGAAGGTGCGCCCTTCATAACCTTCGTCCGAAAATCATTATATCCTAAGGGAAATAATGCTTCGAAGGACGAAGGACTTTATCGTCTAACATTTTCTGTGTTGCCTTGTTCTTAACTCATAGCATTTGAGAACAAGTCCCCAACATTGGCGCCCACCTCCGGTGAACTCACTTCCACTCTTTGAGTTTTTGAACACCTTCGGCGATCATAAACCTTCGCTATGGCGCCGAAGAAAGCTTCAGCAACTGGGGCTACAGCTCTGCAACCGCTGGACCACAATCAGGAGACTGTCTCCCTTCGGGAGGCCCGAAGCCAGAAAAGGAAGGCTGTCAGCCCGACACCGCCAGAGGATGAGATAGACCAAGAAATCAGAGACATGGAGATGCTTCATCAACAGGTGCAGAGGAAGAAGGAAAAGATAGCCAGGCTAGCTGAACTGCAAAGGCAGATAGACGAAGCCTCTGAAGAAGTTCGCCATCTTACTCACGATGAGCAACACCGAAGGCCTCAGCACCAAGACCTTCATCAGGAGGGTTTCCCCAACGAAGATGACTGGTATGACAATTTCCATCATGGGAATTTTGTTTTTGATGATGCTTCTCCTCTGTCCGCTGAGCTGCAGGCTACACCTTGGCCTCCGTCCTACAAGCCGCCTCAGCTTCCCATATTCGACGGCCACTCAGACCCGAAACAGTTTTTGATGAGCTATGAAGCAACAGTATCTTCGTATGGTGGCAATGCTGCAGTCATGGCCAAATCTTTTGTTATGGCCGTCAGGAGTGTTGCTCAAACCTGGTATTCCTCCCTTCGACCAGGAACAATCACTTCATGGCAAAAGCTGAAGGACTTGTTGTTAACCAGCTTCCAAGGGTTTCAGACGAAGCCAGTCACTGCTCAAGCTCTATTCCAGTGCACCCAGGATCACGAAGAATACCTTCAGGCGTATGTCCGGAGGTTCTTGCGTTTGAGGGCACAGGCACCAACAGTGCCCAACGAAATTGTCATTGAGGCCATGATCAAGGGGCTTCGGCCAGGACCTTCAGCTCAGTACTTTGCTAGGAAGCCTCCTCAAACTTTGGAGAAGCTGCTCCAGAAGATGGACGAGTACATTCGGGCCGATAATGATTTTCGTCAAAGAAGGGAGGAGGCTTTCAGGTTTTCTGAAATGACCAGGGGCTTCGGAGGGAGGTTCTATCCGAGGCACGTTAGGTCAATTCACAACTCTACTCAAAATGATGATAGGGGGAGCCAGCAGCAAAGGCCACAGTGCTCCTCACAGGCTTCGGGGCAACAGCAAGGCTCCTTCCGACCGCCAGCTCCAAGAGGCAGAGGCGCCAGGGGCTTCGGCGGAAGATTTGGAGATCAACCAAGAAGAATTTTCTGCTTGTTCTGTGGTGAGAACAAAGGCCATACCACCAGGATGTGCCATGTTACCATCCAGAAACAAAAGGAAATAGCCGAAGCTGCAGCACAACAGGCTCAGCCGAAGCAGGTCATGCACACTGCTTCGTACCATTCGCCTTACATCCCAGAATATGTAGGCAACCACCCTGCAGTTTCTGTTGCTTCGGCGAGTCAACCTCAAGCTTCCTGGCAACAGCCTCCGCCTCCACCACCGCTGCAGCAAGGCCAACAGCCAGAAGGGAGCCAATATGCTCCACACCAATGGGACTTCAGAGAACAGTCCGAAGCTCGCACAGTCAACAGCACTGTGCCAGAGTCGAAGCACATCTATTGACAAATATCCTACCTTGATAGCAGTCTTTTTCATTCAGTTTTATTTTCTGTGTAATAAAGGACATTTTTTAGATTTCATGTAATAGTTTCGTTGTTTGCTACAAGGGAAAATGTATTTTCTCCACAGGCTTAAGTTGTCGAAGCTTAAAGATTTGCGATAACAAGGGAGGACCTTCGAATTATCAAAAATTCTTCGAAGCATCAAAAAGTCGTTCTAAGGAACGCAGAGTAAGCTTGCTGAAATCACTAAAAGCCGTTCCAAAGGGAGCGCAGTGTAAGTTTTCTGCTCCAAAGTCGTTCCAAAGGGAATGCAGAGCTTACAGCGAAAAGTCAACGCTGATACCGCCTAAAGTAAAAGGCGAAGCGCGAAAAGTCAACGCGAATACCGCTGAAAGTAAAAGGCGAAGAAGCTCCTAAGGGAGGCTTACAGCGAAAAATAAACGCTGATTCCGCTGAAGTAAAAGGCGAAGAAGCTCCTAAGGGAGGCTTATAGCAAAAAGTCAACGCTGATTCAAAAAGATTATGTGTTTTATCGCAGGGATGTGCGTCTGTCTTCGGAATAAATACCATCTTACATAGCATAACATCATCACATCATTTCGCATAGCATAAGCATCATACATCATGCTGCATATGGCACAAGAAGGGGACACAATATCGATCTTCAGAAGAAGGTTTTGAAAAAGGAGAAAATCATGCTAAGTCGTAAGGAGATACACTATTGATCTTCGGAAGTGTAGCTTCGGAAGATATCTTCACGAAGCTTGGATATTATTCATCAGAACACTACGGATATTGTTGTGATAAATCAAAATTCTTCTTCACGAAGCATGAAAAGAAGGGAAGGTGTTTTTTCGTCAAAGACTCAAACGGTACGTATGTAAAATTTCATGCATCGTAAAGAATTGAACAATAAAAACAAGTATATTATATTCAGGGCTACAAGATGTTACACATGTTACATTTCAGAAGTTTTTACAATAGTACTTAATCTTCTCTCAGAACAACTTCCGCAGCTTCGTTCAGGAGCCGATTAACAACTTCATCCATGATAGCTTCAGCCATCTTTTTAATTTCGTCATCTCCTTTCGGGTGAGGGCCCGGAGACGCTTTAGTAGGATCTGAAGGAGGACAGGATACGGCTACATTGCTATTACAAATTGCAAACGAAGTTTAAAACCAAAAATTACAACACAATAAAAACCATTAGTTAATACCTATTTGCCCTTCGGGCTCTGCGCTTTTTTCAGCAGCCTCAGCTACTTCTCTAGCATCGTGAATGCCCTTTTCACTTTTTTGGATAATTTATCGGGCCATTTCTCGGCCACCATTATCCCAGACATCGGTGAAAAATTTTCCACCAGCCACACTAGCTTCGGCTGAAGGATCTCTTGCATCTTCGAAGGACAAGGTAGCTTCGGATTGCGCCAAAATCTTTACATGCTCGCAGCCCTTTTTCTCCAAAATGGTGGCAATCCCCCTGGCACCCGAGAAAGCACATATGTCTCCGCGGCTATTTAAAATTTCGTCGAAGGCCTCAGCCTCGTGATTAATCCATTCGATGGGACCTTCGGGGTTGCCTCTTGTAAAGTTTTCCTCGCTCGAGAATGCGCCGACGCTGGCGAAGCTAGCTTTCAACTTCTTGACACACTCTATAGATTTGTTATAGCATCTTTTCCTGGACGAACGAAGCTCTTCAACAGTTCCCTCTAAATGATTTGCCCATTGGTCGCTAAGTTCTCGCTTCGTTTCTTCAAGTATGCGCTCCTCTTTGGCTCTGGCCAGTTGTTTTCCAAGATCTTCAATTTCACGCTTCTGAGCCTCAGCTTGACATTTAAAAGTAGCTTCGTCTTCTTTTATTCTATTTATCAATGAATGTAATATTTTATCTTTTTCGAGACCTTCGTTCCTCAGTTCAATTACTTCGGAACGAAGGTTGCTCAGGGCTATAGCGCACCCTTCGTCTTCGGCATCTTTTTGGGCCCGGAGGGCATTGCTAAGTATAAGGCCCTGCAAAAAAAAATGTGTGTGTGTCAATAGATTTAAGCAAACGAAAAACTTTGGTCTCAAGAAAAAATACAAAGATCTCATTTTTTTGCACCTTTAAGCTATTGTATGCCAGTCTGTCGGCCAGTTCGTTTTTCGACAACACCGAGAGCCCGTCTTCTAGTGTTGGGAATCCAAAGCTCTTGCTCATCTCCCGACAGACAGAAATCTCCTTGCTGTCAGGGAGACAATACAAAAAGTCTTCTTCTCCACTGCCGTTGAATATTAACGCCCCCTTTGGATACTTCAGTTTTTGGGCGTAAAGCTGGGCCTCTTGCTTTTCTTTTTCTGATAATTTTTCCCCGAAGCATGACGAACAATATAATCAAAAACTTTGGGGGATGCTTTGGGGGCAACAACACTGATTTCTTCAACAAGAATTGGCTCTGTCATTTTTTCTTCCTCGGTTTCCAAGGATTTTGCCTTCGTGGGCTCTGAGGGCCCAGCTTCAGCTTCAGTTTCTTGCTCTGGAGCCTTAGTATCAAAAATCTCAGTTTTCGCTTCGGAAGTTTCAACAGTCTTTTTCGGAGTTATGTTTGAGGACTTAATTGTTTCCAGAACATCTAGCACGTTGACCATTCTTTTTCTTTTCGGAGTCACCGCTGGCCCCTTTTGGATTTTTGTTGTCTCAACATTTGCTGAAGGACTTAAAACTTCTGATATTTTTGATTCTTCAGCTGATCCTTTTGCTTCGTCCATTTTTTCTGTCAATGGCGCTTCGGCCATCTCTTTGGTTTCTGGTAACAAAATCTTTGGTTCTTCCAATTCTGTTCTTATTGGCGCTTCGGCCATTTCTGCGATTTCCGGCAGCAGCAAGGTTGGCTGTTCAGCTTCGGAGGCCGAAGAGGTTTCTCCGGTGAACTCAGGCACCGAGGCTGGTTCAATATAGCGTGGCCGATGTGTGAGGACCTTTATCCTTTTTCTTTTCGGTGCTGGCTCACTAGGAGCAGCTGCAGCTTCTTCTTTCGCAGAAGTCGTGCCTTTTCTTTTCTGCCCTCGAATGGGATAACGATAGTCAGGGTAGACGAACCCGATTGCGTCAAATACTCGGTTCAATCTTTTCTTTTTCCGGCCTCCAAAGGCTGCTGACAATGCAGTATCTTCGGCCTTCGAGTAGGCCCCAAGCAGTTCATCACTTAAATTTTCAATGCTTTTTAGCCAGTCATCATCTGGCTCAACGAATTTATCTCCAAACTTGAAAGTATACTTCAGTCTGATAAGACCACCTTCGTCAGCCTCCTTTATGGTCTCTTGCGGCATTTCCCATTTTTCCGCGAGCGGCCATACTCTGAAGGCAATATGCTCTTGGACCACATCTCTCGTTCCAATAAAAGAACAAATAACTCCGAAGGCTCTCTGGCATTCTTCGGCAGCTTCATTCATTTCAACCTTCGGCCTCCGCAGGCCGAAGCTTTGCCAAATAGGGCGCATAATTATACCTTTAATATCTTCTCGTGCTTTCAGGTCATTCTTCACATAAAACCATTCTGTCATCCAGTCGTCGGGCCATCTCTTCCGAAAGGTTGGCACGGGACAGCTTGACCCAGACCGAGAAACGAAATTGTAGCAGCCAAAATTATTGTGATACTGCTCCTTACCCCAAGGTTTTGTCTCGTATGATAATTCGTGTATATTGCAGAAACTTTTCGCATCAGGTTCCAGACCTTGGCTTCTCACGGCCCACACGAAGATATTCAGCCTTATGATTGCTTCGGGGGTAAGTTGGTGAAGATAGACTTTGAATATTTTCAGCACCTCTACGACAAAGTTGCTCAGGGGAAATCGTAGTCCAGCTTTCAAAAAGCTTCGGTACACTACGACTTCATTTTCTTCAGGATTCGGACAAGTCTTTTCTCCTTCGTCGGCCCTCACAACGGACAAGTCCCAGAAATACCTTCCTCTCATGTTGACAAGATGATTTTCTTTGATACTTGATTTGCCAAAAACCGCATGGCTTGGTCGCCAAGGGCGATCTTCGGAGTCTTCACCACAACTATCCACATCATAACTGTCGCTGTCATCAGTATCTTCAGACAAACCTTCTAAAATCTCTTTGGTGATTTTTTCTGTATTGGTCTTCGACATTGCTATAAGAAACCCCAGATTCTTCTCTTCAGAGAGACTCAGCTTCATCTCGGCAGCAGCCTTCTTATCTTCAGACATCTTCGGAAACACTAAAAAACTGTTTTCGATGCCGAAGCTTCAAAACTTAAAAAGCTAAGCAAATCTTGGTGCGCAAGAGCTAAAAATTGAGTGAGCGAGAGCAAATGGCAAGAGAGCGTGCCAAAATGAGCTTGCGGTATGATCTTATTTATACGCCCAGTGCGTTAAAAATTGAAAGACCCCGCCTGTTAGTGAATGTTGCTATTCTAGCAAAGGGAAGGTGTTTTTTCGGACCTTCGGCTTAAGGCCTTCGTCCATGTCGCAATTTAAATTCATTATTCTAACAAATTAATATTGCGAGGGGCTACTGTTGGGGGCCTTCGGCTTCCGAAGGTCCTCAAAAACAAGGCTTAACAGTATTTCTGGAGTATAATGTGTGAACAGGTATCTTCGGACTCGAATCGGTACCACAGTGGAAGAAGCCCAAAGAATACGAAGGTCGACACAACACCGAAGCTGTGAAGCAGGAAAGCTTCGGCGTAACAGCAGAAAAAGAAACCGACTTAAAGATGAAAAGGCTATCCAAACCTCGATGGATTACTATAGAATTACTACCAAATGTAAAGGGCATGAATGTAATCTTATATAGGCTGTGTCCCATGCCTATAAATAGGTGAACAGTACCCCCGTACTGTCCACGCTGACTTGGCATTTTGCTTTTGCGTCATACTTGTACTTTCATCTCTTTCCAAGCCGAAGGTACATTTGTAATTTGATGTCATTTCTATTTTTTCATAATAATAATGCAGAGATAAGTTGATAATAACATATAATTGTTTATATTATTCTTTATATCTTATATGATTCATTCTTCATCATCGTATGTTGTGCTTATGAAGGTGCGCCCTTCATAACCTTCGTCCGAAAATCATTATATCCTAAGGGAAATAATGCTTCGAAGGACGAAGGACTTTATCGTCTAACATTTTCTGTGTTGCCTTGTTCTTAACTCATAGCATTTGAGAACAAGTCCCCAACACCACACTTGTAGCAAACCTTCTTGGAGCGGGACTTATAGTCTTTCCCCCTCCTTTGCTTGAGGATTTGGCGAAAGCTTTTGATGACAAGCGTCATTTCCTCGTTGTCGAGCTTGGAGGCGTCGATGGGTGTTCTACTTGATGTAGACTCCTCCTTCTTTTCCTCTGTCGCCTTGAATGCGACGGGTTGAGCTTCGGACGTGGAGGGATCATCAAGCTCGTTGATCTTCCTCGAGCCTTCGATCATGCACTCAAAACTTACAAAATTCCCTATTACTTCCTCGGGAGTCATTAGTGTATATCTAGGGTTGCCACGAATTAATTAAACTTGAGTAGGGTTAAGAAAAATAAGTGATCTTAAAATAACCTTAACCATTTCGTGGTCATCCCATTTCTTGCTCCCGAGGTTGCGCACTTGATTCACCAAGGTCTTGAGCCGGTTGTACATATTTTGTGGCTCTTCCCCTTTGCGAAGCCGGAACCGACCGAGCTCCCCCTCGATCGTCTCCCGCTTGGTGATCTTTGTAAGCTCATCTCCTTCGTGTGCGGTTTTGAGCACATCCCAAACCTCCTTGGCGCTCTTCAACCCTTGTACTTTGTTATACTCCTCTCTACTTAGAGAAGCGAGGAGTATTGTTGTTGCTTGAGAGTTGAAGTGCTCGATTTGGGCAACCTCGTCCTCATCATAATCTTCATCCCCTACGGATGGTACCTGTGCACCAAACTCAACAACATCCCATATACTTTTGTGGAGTGAGGTTAGATGAAATCGCATTAAATCACTCCACCTGGCGTAATCTTCACCATCAAATGTTGGTGGTTTGCCTAATGGGACGGAAAGTAAAGGTGTATGTTTAGAAATGCGAGGGTAGCGTAGGGGGATCTTACTATACTTCTTGCGCTCTTGGCGCTTAGAAGTGACGGATGCCGCGTCGGAGCCGGAGGTGGAGGTTGATGAAGAATCGGTCTCGTAGTAGACCACTTTCCTCATCCTCTTTTTCTTGTCCCCACTCCGTTGCGGCTTGTGGGAGGAAGACTTCTCCTTCTTCTCTTTGTGTGAAGAAGATTTCTTCTCCTTCCCTTTGGAGGAGTCCTTTTTCTTCTCCTTCCCTTTGGAGGAGTCCTTCTTCTTCTCCTTCCTCTTGATGCGGGACTCTTTCGATGAAGTGCTCCCGTGGCTTGTAGTGGGCTTTTCGCCGGTCTCCATCTCCTTCTTGGCGTGATCTCCCGACATCACTTCGAGCGGTTAGGCTCTAATGAAGCACCGGGCTCTGATACCAATTGATAGTCGCCTAGAGGGGGGGTGAATAGGGCGAAACTGAAATTTACAAATATAAACACAACTACAAGCCGGGTTAGCGTTAGAAATAAGAATGAGTCCGAGAGAGGGCGTGAAAACAAATCGCAAGCGAATAATGAAGTGAGACACGCGGATTTGTTTTACCGAGGTACGATTCTCTCAAACCTACTCCCCGTTGAGGAGGCCACAAAGACCGGGTCTCTTTCAACCCTTCCCTCTCTTAAACGGTCCCTCGGACCGAGTGAGCTTCTCTTCTCAAATCACTTTGGGAATCAAAACTTCCCGCAAGGACCACCACACAATTGGTGTCTCTTGCCTCAATTTCAAGTGAGTGTTTGATCACAAGAAAGAATGCCAAAGAAAAGAAGCGATCCAAGCGCAAGAGCTCAAATGAACACTACAAATCACTCTCTCTAGTCACTAAGGCTTTGTGTGGAGTTGGGAGAGGATTTGATCTCTTTTGGTGTGCTTTGCAATGAATGCTAGCTCTTGTATAGTGGTTGGAAGTTGGAAAACTTGGATGCCATGAATGGCGGGGTGGTTGGGGTATTTATAGCCCCAACCACCAAACATGACCGTTGGTGGAGGCTGTCTGTCGTATGGTGCACCAGACAGTCTGGTGCACACCGGACATGTCCGGTGCGCCAGCCACGTCACCAAAGCCGTTGGATTCCGACCGTTGGAGTTCTGACTTCTGGGCCCGCCTGGATGTCTGGTGCACACCGGACATGTACTGTTCAATGTCCGGTGCGCCAGTATGGGCGTGCCTGACTTCTGCGCGCTTCTGGCGCGCATTGAATGCGCCTACAGGTGACCGTTGGCGCGAAATAGTCGTTGCTCCGCAGTCGCACCGGACAGTCCGGTGTACACCGGACATGTCCGGTGAATTATAGCGGAGCAGCCGCTGCGTTTTCCCGAGGCTGGCGAGTTCCGAAGGCGGCTCTTCCTTGGAGCACCGGACACTGTCCGGTGTACACCGGACAGTCCGGTGAATTATAGCGGAGTGCCTCTGGAAATTCCCGAAGGTGAGGAGTTCAGCGCGGAGTCCCCTGGTGCACCGGACAGGTACTGTAGAATGTCCGGTGGTGCACCGGACATGTCCGGTGCGCCAGACCAGGGCACACTTCGGTATGCTTTTAGCTCTCCATTTTGAACCCAACGTTGGTCTCTTTAATTGGCTTGTTGTGAACCTTTGGCACCTGTATAACTTATACACTAGAGCAAACTAGTTAGTCCAATTATTTGTGTTGGGCAATTCAACCACCAAAATTATTTAGGAACTAGGTGTAAGCCTAATTCCCTTTCACTATTGTTGCTGTCATAGTTGGTATGTGTTACTATCAAACATACATGAACAAAGCAGAATATATGAAAACTACTGAGACTTATGAGCACATTAGCTAATCAAATTGCCTGCTTCAATATGTATAGAATGAATAGTGATGTCTTACATAAACTGCATAATGTGATGGTTGGTAACTATGGTTTAAAGTCAACTAAGAGGATGTCATCACTTGAGTCCCTAGCACAATTTCTGTGATGTGTGCTGCACCACAGGGTATGAGACAAGCTGAAAACTAGACCGATTTATCGTTCGATGTACACTGAAAAATTGTATCGAGAATACTTTATCATCTCTTTCCAAGCGAGCTAACTTCGTACAAGTTTTTTTCCAAACATAATAGAGCCTAGTTAGCATTTTCAAAGTGTTTTTAGTTAACCGTTTCGCTTACTCTCACGCGTGTCACTTAGACCTATATGCAATGCATATGATTTCAACACCTATTGACATTAGATGACCGAGTTGTCCAATTAGAGTCTCCTCTTAATAGTATGACCATCTATCCTAAATCCAATCATGCATTGTATTGCATCTTGTCGGGTAAAACAAAATGACTTAGCTTAGACCTTTGACTTGAGCCCTTGCATTTCGCTTTTCTCCTTTCTCTTAGCTTAGAGCTTTGACTTGAGCCCTTGCATTTCGCTTTTCTCCTTTCTCTTACCATGTCGAGCACTTGTTCATTATTTTTGTGGACATTACTGGCCTTACATGTTTTTGTGGACATTACTATTTGTTTCGGGTAAAGACATGTTTTTCACCTTTGAACTCTTGACCATTCCTTATCCTTACAAAATAAATATTTCACCGCCAATTGTTGATGAATTTTGATTAAGAAATAAGAATAAAGTTGTTTTACTATTACTTGGTTGAGCCAGTGGCCCAATTAATCAAACTGTGGACTATTATCTTCTACCCATGGATGTTTGTTGTGTAGTCTAGTCTATCTCTGTATTGTATGCATGCACCATAGTCCATAGCAACCCCTCATGGACCTCTCGTGTCATAAACATCAGTAATTGGCATATTGACAACTAACTTTTTATTGTCTTCAACCAACTAGAACTACATAATTTTATGGATCCTCAAAAGAAGTCATGGAAACTCGATATTTATCTGTGAAAAGACATGTGCGGTGAAATTAAAGTTAATAATATATTTGTGAGCAAATATTTTTTGTGCTCTACATGAGATGAAGAAAAACAAAATAAACCAATGTTCTATTTTGATCTTGGTAGATATTGTCGTATTATTGTCAGCATTAATTTATATTACATCATAAAATAAATCATAGTTTTTAGTTTTTCCAGGAGGATAAAACATAAATAGGCATGCAACATTCTGTATAGATAGATATATATAGCATTCTGTTTTGTTACCATAAATATGTAATACCTTACCTTGTCGTGTTGTAACACGTGGGCATATTTGCTAGTCGGTGAAAAATCCGCCCCTGATTCCTGACACACATACAGGTCGTCGAGACCGACTTTTTTTTTGGACTCGCGCCGTGGGAGCATCCCGAATTATGTCGTTTTCGGTGGTCATTTGCATCTGCATGATCGATCAGCAGAGAAGCAGGCGAGGAGTACACTGTGCCATCAACAATCGGCACATGAAAGCCGACTACTCGACGCCCGTTTTCAGCACCCACATCGTGCCCACTGCCCAACATCATTGAGCTGTTGTCCCTATCTGCACTCGAAGCCCTTTCATCTCATCAGTCGTCCACTGACTACGAAAGCTAGGCGTCGCTGCTCATTGGTGTGTGGCACTGGCATCATCACCTGTCTGACGCAATTCGGTGATGCAACTGTGATGCAACTCGGATGTGCTGGGCAAAAAAACATAACTCCAAATTCGAACCCGAAATACTCGAAACCTGAATTTCGTTTGAAAATTTCGGATAGCAACTTATAAAATCCGAATTTACTTCGGGTACCTGAATTACATGTCATGTACTTATCTCATTCTTAATTATTAATTTGTACAATTATAATTATGTGCAAGTGTGTATGACTTGTACTATTCAAACTGTATTTTTATACTAATTTAATAGGGTGCATGTGTTTTTATGAAGTTAACACAACAGTGCGGATAGTTCGGGAATACCCGAACCTGAAATTTCAGGTATCTAAATTTTCGGATATAGTAAAACCTGTTTTAATTTCAGATATCGAATCTCAAAATCTGAAATTTTAAATACTCGAATTACCCGACTCGAAAATTTTTGGTCACGTTTGCATGCACAATATGGTGCAGTCTGTTTCGTGGTTTCTTTCTTAGTGCGCGAGATTTTCCTTTTTTTCCCTTGAAAGTTGAAACGTGTTGTTTCGGTGGATCCAAATTGATATCAAACCCTGTGATGGACTCGATCGAAAGTCTCGCTCTTGCTGGACCGCTCGGCCTGCTGATCATGCTGCAGCAAGTGGTTTTGTTTTCGGATTGATTGGAGAATCCTGGATTGACAATTTGCCCCTGGGGAATTCATTACCGACGCGCCTCTGTAACCTGTGGGAATTGCCGGGACATCACGGGGCTGCTGATCACCCCACTTGTAGACCTACGTGCTGAACGTTTGAAACGGTTGACTGACCATGGACTTTGGCGGCATGTATGCCCCCTTTTTTTCTGTGGCGTGAAGCTTTCGCTATCCGATGCATGCGTTTGCCTTTTCCTTCCTCTGAGTTCTGAGGCCTCCTTGCCTTCTTGTTGCGTCGATGTAGAAGAAAACAAAGCCGTCTGATCGTAGCTTAGACTGTCTCTAGCAACGTCCCCTAAAATTTATCTTCTAAAAGAATATTCTCTGTCCTTTACAGCACACTCTAAAAAATTATGTCCTCTATATTTTTATCATCTCCAGCAATGTTCTCTAAAATCAGTCATCTATATCTACAGTGTGCCAGATTTCGCAATAAAAATCCTTTCTAGCAAAAATGAATTAGGAACTAATAAAAATAATTACATTTTGTATTCTACATTACTACTCGTGTTTCTATAAGGAAAAGGTTATCCGACTTTTAAAAAAAAATACATCACATCGTTCATGTCTATAGACTATAGTGCTCAAACATTTCCTTAAGCGCCAGCCAGGCGTCCGTGATTTCCGAGGGGCTCAAACATTTCCTTGAGCACCAGCCATGGGCGACAAGCATCATGAGGTCCACCTTGCCAACGTCTTCCCCAGCCGTCAACCTCCCGCCTCCGCCGTCTCTCATCTACTCCCTCTCGGGCGCGTAGCTTGGCGATGGTTCAACATCTTCTGCTCCATGGCCGGGGGCAGGGATGGGGAAGGCGGCGAGGCCGTCCAGCTCAGCAGTCGAGAACTCAAACGACTTCGACGACGACGACGAGCAAGCGCGGGAGAGAATGGAAGGAGTTGGCGTGCGTGATTGAACAGTGCATAGTGAGCGTCGTGTGTCCGCCAGAAATAGAGGGAGAGAGAGAGCCGCTATATTATAGCGAACGATTTAGCGTTTGTTGCTGGACGCTTACAGGACACATATATACGCTATATTTAGGGTAGAGGACATTTTACTAGCTCTGTTGGAGACAGCCTTACAGTTGAAACCATTTACATGCATCTCTCGGGGCTGTTTGGTTGTGCTCCCAAACAAGGCAGTGTAGCCATACGTGAAACTGTTTCACATGCGAAAACCTGCGGGGCAAAAATCAGTAAAATCGACCGGTTTGTTCAATCCAAATTAAATCTTTTCCATACCAGTTTGCCGATGAAAAACCAATGGTAAACCGGTCAAAACCCAACGGTTTTTCGTCCAAAATAACTGATTTTTTATGTTTACCACAGGAAAAAATGCAAAAAAATTGACAAGGTTTATTTGTATTTTGATTAATTCACGTTACACAGTAAACATTAATTGATCCACACAATATATGTTCACCAAAATAACATACAACATAAATATGCAATCACAAATTCCAATTCTCATGCAACAAACAACTATCGAACTTCGCAATACTAAAATATAAGACATGTTTCACAATACTCACGTATTTGGCTCGAGTCATAGTGATAGTACTCACGCATATGTGGAAGGATCAGGATATGAGCCCATTCTCCTTGTAGTTATATGTGCATGCATCTGGAATACTTGCACTTCTATGTACGAGATGCTCCTTCAAACGGGTACCACCCACCTGTACTATTCGTTTCTCTACAATACATGCACTTAAAACCCGTGCCAACCTTTTCTCATGCTCAGACTATATTTGGCATATTTCTTATAAGAACAATACATAGTTGACATAAAAGATGTAATTATAATGTAAAACATGGCACGTATAAACAGTTAAACAATAACAATGTCTGGCACTAAACTAGCACTTAAACTAGGCAAAAAAACATCTAACAGTAAATCATCTTCACATATAGCATATAACATCTTCACATCTAACATATAACAGTAAACAAGAGTAATATGCCTAAACTGGCCACTAAATGACTAAACTGGAACTCAATCTTGTCATTAAATCCGATTTTTCGGCAAAAAATGGTGGTTTACCGAGCCAAGAGGGCGGTTTACCGGTGGTTTTCATTTTTTTATAAAAAATTTCAGAAACTTTAAATTTGGAGTGAATTTTGAAAAAAATGGTGGTTAACAGTTACTGTCCATTGGTGGTTTCGACAAACCGGGCGGTTACCGACGGTTTTGTAAACCTTGCTACACACACATGGTCGGTTTGTTTGTCTGTCGACACATGACATTCTTTGATCGGTTCACATGAATTTTAAAATTTTAACTAAAACTTCAAAAAATATGGAATACAGTCTATAAAAATATGAGAAGTGTTGAACTTATTCACATTGTCGCACTTTAAAATTTTATACCACTCATACTCATGTTACACTAGATTCATTTCTGCAAACCATTATCAAGATGTCTTTGTCGAGCTGTAACGATGACATGATTGAAGACGAGGTGTTCGACTCGTTGCAGCAAACTTTGATGGATGCGGCGATTAAGCTTACTTCCGGGTCTTCCATAAGGAGCAAATGAAGAATACAACATCATATATACATTGACTAGGATCGTGAAGCTGCTCACAACTGGTTGATGCAAGACTACTCCAACAACCCCAACATCTACCCTCTACCGTACTTTATGTGGAGAAGTTTCTTTTTTTCAAAATCTTGTAGATCATGTGTAAGCATTTCCCCTGCTTCACTCTTAGAACCGAAGCACTCAACCGCAATGACCCCCCATAAATATACATCGCTGCTCTACGCATGCTCGCGTACGGTAGCGTTGTTGACTCCATTGACGAGTATATCAAAATAGAGAAAAGTTTCGTCTTAGAGTGCCCCGAACAATTATATTGGGATGTTATTTTATGTTTTGGAGATGATCATAGTCGTCATCACACTGTTGATGACCTTAGACCACTGTTAGTGTCAAAGATTGTTCGAAAATTAATTTATGGGGTAGGTCGCGTAGTAGACAACTACAGAAATTCTGTTGGGAAGACTTGTGCTTGCAAAGTTTATGTCCATTCTTCACTATCCATATCTAATCCTCAAGATGTCAAGCCCTAATGGAATAATCACTGTCAAAGGCAACTTGAAGTGGTCTGAGTGTGACAGGATAAAGAAATCCCTCACATATAGTCATCATGAAAAGGAAGAAATGCAGATCTCGAGCCTTCCCACAAGAAATATTTGCTAGTAACTTTATAGGCCAGGTCCAAGCTCACAAAGTAAGTCCAGCTAGACCCCAACAACTCGGCTATGATCACATATATCGAGGCTAGTCTGGATCCCAAATAGAAACTGGTGCTCACTAATTTCCTCCAGGACAACTTGAACATCTTGGCTTGGAAGTCAACTGATATGTAGGGAGTCCCAAGGAATTTGGTTGATCACACTTAATGTCAGTCCCAATGCAAAGACTGTCAAATAGAAGTTGCATCATTTTTCTCACGCTAAAAAGATTTAATCAAGGAACAAATAACTTGATTTTTTAGTTGTAGGCTTCATTAGAGAAGTTCTTCACCTCGAGTGGGTCGCTAAACATGTACTTGTTAAAAAATAAATAATGGAGAATGTGCATTGATTATACTAAACCAAATAAGGTGTATCCAAAAGATCCCTTCTCTCTCCCAGAAATTGATCAAATTATGTGTTCTACCTTCGAATGTGATCCACTATTTTTTCTGGACTTCTATTCTAGATATCATCGAATTCCAAAGAAGATCAAACCAATTCATCAACCATTCAACATATACTCCTATACTACTATGTTGTTTGGGCTAAAAACGCGGGGTCTACATATGAGAGAGGGATTTAGATGTACCCATCTTCTCAACTATATAGAAATATTGAAGCATATATGGATGATGTCGTCATTAAAACTCAGGCTAAAAAGGATCTAATCTCTAATTTGGCGGAGACCTTAGAGAGTATAAGAATATTCTATATCAAACCCAACCCATAGAAATGTACTTTTGGTGTACTATCTTGAAAATTACTAGGGCATCTAGTTTCTCAAAAAGTAATCGAAGCTAATCCTAAGAAGGTGGACCTATTTTTCAACTATCTTGTACATGAAGTAAACTATTACTTTCCTAATTGAAATAAAACTAAATCATTTGTCATGTGGGCTAAGGTTTCCAACTACTTGTACATGAAGTAAATGATGACCCCCTCAAGTGTAGACTCGTGACTCTAAATAGTCCACTTGGTCCACCCTATGTCTAGATGCAGGTTTGTCCTATGAAGTGATACTTGTGGGTCATATCGTCCACACCAAGTTTTGGTGATCAACTATTTGTGATGTTATTGCTATGTCCATGACTCTAGATATGCTACGTAGAAACTTCAAACTTGCTTGTGAACTTTTGGTGTGCCCACATTTCATAATATGGTGGGATTTGTCTTCTGAAGTGATACATATGGATCATATCACCAAGTACTAAGGTTCAACAATTTTGATGCTATTGCTATGTCTATGACTATATATGCTAAGTCGAAACTTAGAACTTGGTTGTGGACTTTTTGTGTGTCTTGACATCTCTAGAGAAGGTGGGATTTGTCCTCTATAGTGATACATGTGGACGATCATATTATCCTCACCATGTACTGAGGTTCAGCTAGTTGTGACACTATTGCTATGTCTATGACTCTATATATGCTAATTTGAAACTTGGAAACATGGTTATGAATGTCTTGGCATCTCTTGATTAGGGATGGCAACAGGTACATACCCGTCGGGTAGTACCATTCCATACCCGTACCCATCAAAAAAAATCTACCCGTCGGGTTACCCATATATACTCGCGGGTATAAAATCTTATCCATACTCGTACCCACGCGGGTATTTTTACCCGTCGGGTAACCCGTACCCGCTAGGAAAGTCTTAAATTCCAATATACCAATCACTCAAAATATTAAATAAACATATAAAAACAACTTCAACTTCACATGTAACAAATCATATGATTACAGAACTTGGTATCTAGACAAATGATAGCTAGAGAAGGGTTCTATTTTAGTTAAGATGGGCTCTATTAGATGGTTATAGTTGTATTGATGCGGGTATATTTTACCCATGGGTAGACGGGTATGGGTAGTTCCAACCCGTATCCGTCTACCCAACGGGTAGAGGTTTTTACCCGTTAACATACTCGCGGGAAGAGAAATCATCCCATACCCGCCTTCATATCGGGTAAAACCCGTCGGGTATTCGGGTTTCGGGTACCCATTGCCATCTCTACTCTTGATGCGGTGAACTACAGTTCCATTTGCCATGTATGCAAATAAACATATCATTATTGGTGAATGTACGTAGTGATAGAGCTAGAAAAAAATAGGAGAGGCTGAACTAAACTGCTACAGTGATATAATCTCAGTAAATTACTCACAATAGACATATATATTAGTTTAAAGTAATCTTATATTAAAACACCGACGAACAATAGACCATAAAATAATTAATAAGATTATATTGTGTAAGTTTTAAATTTTAGGAGTGATTTTAGTGAGACTCTATGGTCTCGTAAGCGGTAGGGGACTTGAGTCCCACTACTATAACCATCCATGCATGTACCTGGACTATGTACATGGGCGGACCCCGCACCCAGGCACCTCAGCCGGTAGCCTAGGCTGCCTCACGAGTTCTAATAAATAGAAGCAAGTATAATACGTAGAAACAAGCAAGCAATGTAGCATATACATAGTGAAAGTATAGGCACGAAGAATCGCACTGTAATCCCGTCTAGGCTGTCTCTAAATCCTGGGTCTAGGCTATGTAGCTATATCATTACTCATTTAATTGTTAGTATTTATATGTGATTAGTGTCATTCTACAGTTCGGCATGTTTATTATGTTTCAAATATTGTTTCAATGGTTTTGTATCGTTGTGGACCTGGTTTTTATCGATTTTTCTCAATATTAACGTGAAAGCGGAAGTTAAAGTGATACATCCTCCTATCAACATTTTGAGTTCTAATGTTTTAATTTGTTCCCTATATATAAATAAAATTGTCCACACCTCAATCCTTCATCAACACTGGCAGTGGCTGCAGCCTAAAACAAAGACTTGCATGTGGTCCGAGCTGTGTTGTACAAACGCACAAGTAATATTTTAGTGGCAGCTTAGCTGACTTAAGGCTGGCTCTGTCCAATAAAAATGGTGCAAAGTACTGGTTACCTTAGATAATCTCAACACCTAACCTATATCACTTAATCCAATGTACATGAACTCTGTTACGTGATAGATTAGCTACCTTCGTCTGAGAAAATTGGATCAATTCTGCGTGTCGTCAAATATACGTGTAAGCTGAAGGCCCTATTTAGATCCACCGGTTAAATTAAAGCTAAAACTCAACTAAACTTTAGCTAAAGACCAAAAAGTATATTATACCTTCAGCCGTTTTAACCCGGCTAGGCTAAAACCTGATAAATTATGTTTAGCTAGATCCAAACACTCCCGAGCTAACCATTAGCCTGAACAAGTCGGGGTCGAAGTCGTCAAGCACCGGAAGCTGACAGTGGCACTGCTCAAGGTGATCCCTGCTACCCGAGTTTGCATGGAGGCTCACGGATGTGTCACGACTGTTACCATCTATGGGCCGGAGGCCCTGTACCTTGTGAGCGGCCTGTGAGCCAAGTGTTGCGCCGAGTCTACGGGCCGAGGCCCAAATCAGTGTTAATATATAATTTGCGGAGTCTTTGTGACGGACTGACGGTACAGATTATCGCTTTTTAAATCCCAACTTCCTCATCTTTATCGATATGTAAACTCCCTAATATCCAGATTCTAGAAACAGAAAGTATCTTAAAAAAACATCCCAAACAGACTCGATGCAGGCGACTAAGGATGTGTTTGGTTGAAGGTCAAAGTGGGATGAGACGGGGCGACACCATCCCCTCGATTTTTTGAATCACACCACCACCAAAAACTACTCTGGTGTTCACCTCGCTCTTACGCGACTCTCATACAAACACTTTAGAAAATATGGTCACCACCTTCTATCCTTCCATGTACATCCAACCAAACACACTTGGTTAGAAAGTCAACTAGAATGGAGCGACTCTATCCTAGAATTAGAATGAAGTCGTTCTATTCTATGTTTGACAAACAAAATAGAATCAGTTTATTTTTTATTTGGTTGAAGAGTAGAATAAAGTGTAGCCACATACGCGACTAAGGGTGGGTGTATTTGGAAGCAGCAACATACGCTAGGAAGATGCACGGGCCAACGGCCACCGTCCGGACCAAGATTGAGATTGATTCGTGGGCTTCCACATATTGTTGGTATGGGAGATCCGAGAGAGCATGAGCTTCATCGCCCACCTTACTCGGCATATAGGGAGTATAGGCTGCCTAAGGTTGATTTTTCAGAGTTTGATGGTGGCTATGGAAGGAAAAAAAATGTGAATATTACTTTGCCATGTTCAATGTCCCTGTTGGAACTTGCTACCAGGTGCAAGGGGATCCAACTGGGGTGAGAGTTGATGTAAACAGGGTTCTCGCACGAGATGACAAAAGCTCTGTTAATCTAGCCTCTTAAGGGCACTGTGCGGGGGTATTTATAGGTACCTGAGTGCCCAGCGCCCCGTGTTAAGGACGCATGTGCCCTCAGACATCTAGGTTATCCCCGAAATATTCCCATAAAGCGGGGTTACAGACCGTAATTACAGGAATGTCTTTACAAATTAGGCCCGTAACGCGCAGCGGCCACGCAGGGCCTGTTACAATGGGCCGGATCACACGTGGGCCTCCGTGCTGGACGAGGTCGCAGTGATGGGACGACCTCATCACAGGTCTTCGTCCGATGACGTGTGGGACGAAGGGTGAGCCTGCCTGTTGTCTTGTCTCCGCTGGTCCGACGATTACGGCGAAGGCATCGAGCGAAGGGTGGCGTCTTCGCCTTCGCCCCAACATTTGCCCTCCGAGGGACCAGTTCGACTAAGTCATCTGGTGCCGAAGACGTCGCTAGATGGCGGAGACGCTGCCCTCGCTCGAAGTGGTTCCGCGGGGGTTTTTGACATGACCGTTGATTGACACCGTACTGTTGGACTGCGGGTTTCCCGAAGCGCCGCGCCCTGTGTATAAAAGGGGGCGGGGGGGGGGGGGGGGGGCGGCGTGTTTTAAACTTTATCTTTCCGCGCTCCGTGAAAACCCTAGCCGCCTTTTCCACCATCTTGCTGCTCGTCTGCCCTCCTTGCTCTTGTTCACCGGAGATCTGGCCCGAGTGAAGCAGACCGCCCGCCGCCGCCGCCGGTACGTAGCGATGCCGACCTCTTCTTCTTCTGCTGCCGCTACGCCGCCGGCCGACGCGTCGTCTGAGGAGACGCTGAGTACAGTGGCGGCGGAGGAGCTGCGCGCCGGCGAAACGGTGGATTTCGGTGTGTCGCGGATGTCCTCGGTCCGCGTGCAAGATATGCAGCAGCTTGGTTACTTTGGCGGTGGAGTCGCTCGTGTCCCGGGGACGGAGGAGGTCCCCGAGCCGGAGGGCGAGTTGGTTGTGTTCGAGGCGTTCTTTGCCGCTGGTCTTCGCCTGCCTGCGCACCGATTTGTGGGAGAAGTCCTGCGTAGATTTAACGTTCAGATCCATCAGCTGACTCCGAATGTCGTGGTGGCTCTGTCGAAGTATGTCTGGGCGACGACTTCGTACGGCGGACAGCCATCAGTCGAAGTCTTCGCGAAGTACTATTGCCTGCACTGGCAGAAGAGGATGATTGGAGATGAAGTTGCCCAGTTTGGGTCCTGTACATTTACGTCGAAGACCGGCAAGACCACGATGGAGGTAGTTGAGTTGGTTCCTTGCGCCCGCGACAAGTGGGGCAATTGGCATGAGTTTTGGTTCTACGTCGCGGAGGGCACAGTCGAAGACCATCCGGGGCTCCCCGTGTCCGAGATGTGCTCGCATTTTTACTCAGCATACCCGCCGTTTGAAGTGGCGAAGGAGGATGCGGACGAAGGGGCCCTTCGGTGCGCCGCCGGCCTGAGCAGCGGGCACGATTTGGTTGAAGAGTTTGTGGCGTACGGGGTGTGGCCTTTGGCGCATGGCTGGGCATTGGGCGAAGTATGCCCTCGCCAGATGCTATCCCATGGTGGGAAGCTGGTGCGAAGTCTCGCCTTCGCGCTGGATCTGCATAGCCGCGATCCGGCCGCCTTTGTGCGTGAGGCGGAGGATGGGGCGGTGCGGATCGCTGGTCGGTACGTGCCGAAGACAGAGGGCCAGCGTAGCTGGGATATTCGCGGGTCGAATGACCGCTTGAACAGGGTTTTTGAGTTGAATCGTCTGCCGTATGGCGGTTATCCCGGCCAAGACGATGTGGATCGTCGCGGGAAGAAACCGGTGGTAGAGACTGGAGACGACCCCGCGTCGGCGGCCGCCCCATCCTCTAAGAAGAGGAAACTAGGTACTGCTATGGGAGGACTTGGAGTTTCCGATGGTTTTGCTAGAGAATTGATGAGGACATGCGCGGCCCCGGGGGGAAGGATGTCTTCGCCCGAGCTCTGGGAGTCTTCGGCGCGGATGCTGAGGGTTACCGGGGGTTGGTGGCCTAAGAATGTTCCTATCCCCCGCGCGGCCGGCGAAGACTTTTTTACATCTCGCATGGTTCGTGATTGGAAAGTGTTTCCTTACGGGCGGAATATTGCTGCTGTTGTGTCGGCAGTGATGGACAAGGATCGCCAGGGAGCTGCACAGAAGCGCCAGGCGGTCGTCAGGCTTCATGAGGCCAGGCCAAAGAGGCAGCGGGGGGGGGGGGGCTGCGAAGGCTACTGCCCCTAGCGGAGGCCAGCCGCCGCTGGCGGCGAAGTCGGCCGTCCCTGCATCCAGCAGGGCGCCGGAGGCTGTGAAGGCGGCTGCCGCCGGTGGTTCCAAGTCTGCGAAGGCTGCCCCTGCGTCCAGCAGGGTGCCGGAGGCCGCGAAGGCGGCCCAAGGGTTGCCGCCGCCGGGCAAGCGCGTTGCCGACTTCGCCACCGACGTTAGTGTGGACGATTATCTTGTTGGTAAGTCGTTGGCTCGATTTTTTTAATTTGTTGGTACGTCGCAGGGTCGGACGAAGGCCAACTTGTTGTTGTTCCGCCTGCCGCGGCGACCGCGGCGGCTGCCGTGGTGCCAAGGGCGAAGGGCAGTGCTCTTAGTGCCGGCGGCGAGATACCGACACTCACTGCCGTCAGGGACGAGGCGGGTGCTGTGTCCCGCCGGCTGAAGGAGATGAAGGAGGCACAAAGTCAGGTACGTTTGAGCTAGACTTCGGTTTTTTTACCAGCTTCGCCGGGGCTGTGGTCTTATGTGTGTCTTGTAGGCGACTGACTTCGCAGACCACGCGGCGTCGGGGGCCCTGACGGTAGTTGTGTATGCCGAAGTCGAGAGACTTCGGACGCAACATGCTGACGCCGTCCGGGAAAAGTCGGCCGCCGATAGTAAGTGCCGCAAGCTAGCGGATAAGGTGGCTGCGCTGGAGGGTGAGAAGACTGACCTCCGGCGCCAACTGGCGGAGGAGAGGAAGGAGGCTAATGAGGCCCTCGCCAAGGCGCAGGCTGCGCAGGCGGAGGCCAATTTGGCGCGGGCGGAGGGCAGTCTTGCCAGGCAGCGCGCCGAGCAGCTGGAGGAGCGGCTCAGCGCTCTGCAGAGCCGCGTGGAGAGGGCCGAGGCCTCGACGCGCTCGGAGGCTGAGCGGACACGCAAACAACTTATGGATTCATACCATGAGCTGGGCGTGCGGACCGCTGACTTCGAAGTGCCGGACCGAGAGCCCGGACTTCGCTGCCTCGAGTGGATACAGGAGGAGTTGCAGGCGCTCCCCACCATCGCGGAGGGGTTTATGTCTTATGCCTCCCTGGTCACCTGCGAGGGGGCGATGAACGCGCTCTCTCGCGAAGGGTGCCGACACTTTGAGGTCTTCGACCAAGCTGATGAGGATTTCGAGCTTGATATCTACAAGGTTGAGGACCCTATAGTGAAGGAATCCGCCGGAGCCCTCTACGACCGGATGTGGGGCCCCCACGGTCGGGAGGTGGTCAGGGAGCGGGCCGAGACGGCGAGGGGTCAGGTAATGTTTGGCTTTTGTTTAGTGTTTGTTGCGTGTGGGTTATATGTGGGTGTGCTGAATTTGTGTGCTCTGTCTTAGGCGGCGCGTGGCGAGAGGGTGGAGGACTTCGGGGCTTTGAACAGCGCGCAGCCTGAGTCGGAGTCGAACCCGGTGGTGGCTGCGCCCGAGACCGCCCCGGAGCCGCCCCCGGAAACCGTCGAAGGCGTTCCCGACGCCCCCGCAGCCACCGTGGCCGGCGGAGGCCCGTCGCCAACTGCCGCGCCGAGGGCCGACGATCCTGTGCAGGTGGCGGCGGAGCCGGCAGCGGAGGATCCCGCGACGGCTGGGTCTTCGCAGGTGGCCTAGTGGGTGTGGGTAGTTAGGAAATTTTGGATATTGTTGCTGAACCTTGGTTGCTGCGCAGGTTCAAGATTTTGGGCCTACGCACGCAACCGCTACTGCTAATTTTTTGGCGGCTTCGACCGTGGATGATGGGAATAAATCGGATGAGACTGCATCTAAGTTTTCCGATTTTGGTGACTCTAGGAGCTCTGTTGAGTGGACCGAAGAGTCGTCGGATGAGGACTTGGACTACTTTGCGGCCTTGGATGTGGCAGCGGCGGAGGCTTCGCCGCATGCTGCGGATGCTGGAGCTGTGCCTGGTCCGAGTGCTGGGCGCAGGCGGCGAAGGGTGGTTGCGAAGCGTAGAGTGAGTGAGGCGGACGGCGGTCGGCTTCGTGTGAGCAGGGCTGGCAGGCAAGAACTGTTGTCCTTGCCGGCCACTGTGAGTTCAGGTGAGGGGGAGCTGCGAAGTTTTTTTGCGGGTGAGGAGCTGAGGATAATGCTGTTTAACTATAGGGAGATGGGAATTATTCCGAAGGTTGAGCCGATGTAAGGTGTGATGTCCTCGCTTGTACATATGTAATGGCTTGTATGGTGAGGTTGTATGCCTTCGCACATTCGGCTATGCTCACGAAGGCGTTACGTACGTTGTCTGGTGTATTTGTTGTGTTAGTCGGGTACGCATGTAGCCGGTCTTTGCGTGGGTAGATTGGTGTACGCTTGTTAAGCTTCGCCCGACTGCACCCTTAGGTGACTGTTGTGCGGATAGTTTTCGCGGAAGACATCGATTTGCCGCAATTGTTGTGCTAGTCCGGCTGCACCCTTAGGCGACTTTTGCGCGGATAGTCTTCGCGGAAGATTTCGATTTTACGCACTTGTTGTGCTAGTCCGGCTGCACCCTTAGGCGACTTTTGCGCGGATAGTTTTCGCGGAAGACATCGATTTGCCGCAATTGTTGTGCTAGTCCGGCTGCACCCTTAGGCGACTTTTGCGCGGATAGTCTTCGCGGAAGACTTCGATTTTACGCACTTGTTGTGCTAGTCCGGCTGCACCCTTAGGCGACTTTTGCGCGGATAGTCTTCGCGGAAGACTTCGATTTTACGCGCTTGTTGTGCTAGTCCGGCTGCACCCTTAGGCGACTTTTGCGCGGATAGTCTTCGCGGAAGACTACGATTTTTCGCACTTGTTGTGCTGGTCCGGCTGCACCCTTAGGCGACTTCTGCACGGATAGTCTTTGCGGAAGACTTCGATTTTTGCTCTTGTTGAGCTAGTCCGGCTGCACCCTTAGGCGACTTTTGCACGGATAGTCTTCGCGGAAGACTACGATTTTTTGCACTTGTTGTGCTAGTCCGGCTGCACCCTTAGGCGACTTTTGCGTGGAGTTGTCGCACGCGAGGGTGGCTATCGCTGAGCCTCGCGGTGACTTTGTATTGGTCGAATGTCGAAGACCGCCGGCGCGGTCTTTTTTCGACGCAGGTTTTTGCGGGGGATTTTTCGCTTGTATATTACATGACTCCGCCTCGTTAAAAACCTCACCCCCCGGGAGGAAAAGAGTGCGGGCCAGAATAAAATTGTTTCTGCGAATTACAAGGGCGAATCGACCCTGATGAGTCAAACAAAAAATTTGCGGAGATTGTCGATGTTCCAGGAGTGCTCCAGGTCTTCGCCGTTTGCCGTTGCGAGCCTGTATGCGCTGGGGGAGGCCTTCGTCTTGACAATGAAAGGGCCCTCCCACTTGGGCTCCAGCTTGCCCCTGGACTCTGTCCGAGCTGTTCAGACGAGTACGAGGTCCCCTTCGCTGAATTCTCTCGGGATGACTGCGTGGTCGCGCCATGCTTTTGTTTGGGCTTGGTATTTATTCAGAACCTATAGAGCGAAGACTCGGTCTCCATCGATGAGATCTTTCGAAGTGGGCTCGTCCACGTCGGGGACGGCTGACGGAATTGTTCGCGGGGACCCATGTTTTATTTCTTGTGGGGTCATGGCCTCCGATCCATATAGAAGGCGGAAAGGGGTGAACCCGGTCGCCCTGCACTCAGTCGTGTTTAGCGCCCAGACCGCCTCAGGTAGCAAATCGGCCCACTTGCCCTTTTTTCGTCGACGAGCATCTTTTTGACAGCTGTGAAAATTTTTCCATTGGCGCGTTCCACAACTCCGTTGGACTGTGGGTGATATACTGAGGCGAAGGCAAGCTTGGTGCCAATGGAGAAGCAAAAATCCTTGAAGTCTTGGCTGTCAAACTGCTTGCCGTTGTCGACTGTTAGTTCGGACGGTACTCCGAAGCGGCAAACAATGTTTTGCCAAAAGAATTGTTGTGCAGTCTTTGATGTTATTGTGGAAACGACCCTTGCCTCGATCCATTTGGTAAAGTATTCGACAGCGACGAAGGCGAACTTAAGGTTCCCCTGAGCCGTGGGCAGGGGCCCGACGATGTCCAGGCCCCAGCGCTGGAGAGGCCATGTGTGGGCGATCAGTTTTGTGAATTGCGAGGGGCTGCCTGATCGAGGAGAAAACTTCTGGCAGGCTTCGCAGGACCTTGCAACTCGATTTGCAGCGCAGATCATTGCGGGCCAGTAGAAACCTTGGCGGATCACCTTTGCGGCTAGGGCCCTTGGCCCTGCATGAGAGCCGCAAGTACCACTGTGGACTTCACGCAGGATTTGGACGCCTTCGGTCTCGGTGACACAGTTAAGCATTGGCTGACTGACCCCTTTCTTGTAGAGTTGGCCCTCAATCAGTGCGAAGTCCCGGCTTCGATGTTTGATGCGCTTGGCCTCGTTGATGTCAGTTGGGTGGTAGTACCCTTGTAGGAACAGGGTTATTGGTGCCCACCAGTCTTCGGTCATAATAAGGTTGACTATGCGGTGGCCCTCGCTGTCATTGGTTATTTGGAGCCCTTCGGGGCTCCGGACGGCTGGCGTGCCGATGACATGGTAGAACACGTCGGAGGGCAGGGACTCGCCTCTGGCGGCAGCCTTGGCCAGTGCGTCGGCCTCTTCATTCTTGGCCCGGTCCACATGCTGCAAGGTGAATCCCTTGAATTGTCTCTCGAGACTTCGGATGGCCGCGAGGTATTGCATAAGTGCGGGGTCCTTTGCTACATAGTCTTTCTCGACTTGGCCGGCAACTACCTTGGAGTCTGTTCTGATGATGCAGGTGGTGACCCCAAGGGCCCTCAGCTTGCGGAGGCCGAGGATGACTGCTTCGTATTCTGCTATGTTATTTGTGCATCTGTCAGATTCCAGAGCGAAGCTGAGGCGTGCTGCATATCTGTGCTTGACCCCGGCGGGTGAGGTGATGACTGCAGCGGCGCCTGCCCCCGCATGGCACCATGCGCCGTCGCAGTGGATCGTCCAAACCTTCTCTGCGGACGGGTCCGGCTGTGTTATTGGCCCAGTCCAGTCGACGACGAAGTCTGCCAGGACTTGTGACTTGATGGCTGTCCTGGGCTCGAAATTGATGTGGTAGCCGGAGAGTTCGGCCGCCCACTTGGCAATCCTCACCGATGCCTCCGGGTTTCTGAACAATTCACCGAGTCCCCTGTCTGAGGTGACTCGGACCTTGAATGCTTCAAAATAATGGCGCAATTTGCGCGAATACATAACAACTGCGTAGGCAATCTTCTCCAATTATGTCATGTTACATTTGGACGGTGTCAGCACTTCGGAGACATAATAAACTGGGCACTGCCTGATCATGCCCTCAACTGTCTGCTCCTGCACCAGTGCCGCGCTGACCACATGCGGCGAAGCCGCAACATAGAGCAACAGGGGTAGCGAAGAGTCGGGGCTTGTAAGGACTGCCAACTCTGACAGGTACTGTTTTAATGAGGCGAAGGCCGCTGCCTGCTCTGGTCCCCAAGCGAAGTCTTTTGCGCCACAGAGAGTTTTGAGGAAAGGAAGACTTCGCTCAGCGGATCTGGAGAAGAATCTGTTGAGGGCGGCCAATCTGCCCGTCAGGCGCTGGACGTCTCTGGCAGACTGCGGAGGCGTCATGTTGATGATGGCCTGAATTTTGGTTGGGTTGGCCTCGATGCCGCGGTGTGATACCAGGTAGCCCAATATTTTGCCTTGGCGAACGCCAAAGACGCACTTTTCTAGGTTTAGGCGGATTCGTGCGTCTCGCATGTTCGCGAATGTCTCGGCGAGGTCAGCGAGATGGTCCTCCTTGCTCTTGCTAGCGACGACGATGTCGTCCACATATGTGAATATATTTCTGCCAACTTGCCCTTCAAGCACTGTTTTGGTAAGCCTGGAGAAGGTGGACCCGGCGTTCTTGAGTCCCTCCGGCATTCTGATGAAGCAATATGTGCCTAAGGGTGTTATAAAGCTGGTGCTAGCCTTGTCTTCCTCCTTCATGTATATCTGGTGGTAACCGGAGAAGCAGTCGAGGAGTGACATGACTTCGCATCCAGCCGCACTATCGACTATTTTGTCGATCCACGGCAACGGGAAGTTGTCCTTTGGGCAGGCCTTGTTGAGACTGGTGAAGTCGATGCACATTCGCCACTTGCCGCTCTTTTTCTGCACCATCACAACGTTGGAGAGCCACGTGGGGTAAGCCACCAGCTCGATGAATTTGGCTTCCAGGAGGCGGTGTACCTCTGCCTTGGCGGCCTCTGTCTTCTCGTCAGACATTTTGCGAAGCCGCTGTTTTTTCGGTCTCACCGAAGGGTCGATTCCCAAGCTGTGCTCAATTATGGATCGGCTGACCCCGACCAGGTCGAGGGCTGACCAGGCAAAGACATCTTTGTTCTTGGACAGGCAGCAGAGGAGTTTCTCCTCTTCGTGCGAAGTGAGGTCTTCGTTGATAGTGACTGTCTGCTTGGGCGTGGCCTGGTCGAGGGGAACAGTCTTGGTCCCGTCGTTGCTCTGCAGCTGTGCCTTGTCGTGCTCTTTGTCGGTTGGGTTGACGGACGCTGGGACCTCGCGCTGGGCTGTGAGGCAGTGCACGTTTCTTTGTCCGGGGACGAAGTCCCGCTCTATGTTGCGCGCAGTCTGTTGATTGCCGTAGACCGCAATGGCGCCTAACGGACCTGGTATCTTCATGCACAAGTACAGTCCGTGAATGGCTGCCTCAAACTTATTGATGGAGCCCCGGCCCATGATGGCGTTGTACGGATATACCATATCCACAATATCAAAGGTCACTTGCTCACTTCGGGCATTGGGTGCTACACCGAAGGAGAGAGGCAGCTCTATTTTGCTGACAGGAAAAGTGCCCTTGCCGCCGAAGCCATACAACGGGTTGTCCGAAGGCTTGAGCAGGCTGTGGCTTATGCCCATGCGGTCGAAGGCGTGGAGGAAAATGATGTCCGCTTGACTGCCATTGTCGACTAGGACTTTGTGCAGGTCCCAGCCTGCCACACTGCAGTTGATAACCATGGCGTCAATGTGGGGGGCGCTGCGCAGGTCGACGTCTCATGCGTCGAAGGTTATAGCGGTACGTGGGACCACTTTGTCTACACGACTGGGCCAGTGATGGCGACGTGGTTGATGCTGTGGTAGTGGTCCCGCTTCTGCCGCTTTGTGTCGAAGTCGGTGCTGGACCCCCCAGTGATCATGTGAATGACTCCGCGATACGGCTGATCGGCGAAGTCTTCTTGCTTTGGGGCGTGGGGATGGGGGATGTTTTGATGTTGCTGGTGTGGAGGTGGGGTGGGGGAGGTACGATTTGTACTTTCTGATGGTGTTGGTAAGCGTGGTGCGGTGGATGCGGGGCGGGGGCATGGATATATGGTGGAGGGGGTTGCTGGTAAGTGTGCGCGACAACTCTAGGATTGTCGGCTGGCTGCGCCCGTGCCATTCTGTCTTTGGTGGCCTTCGTCTCTAGGCAGTCTCTGGTTTGGTGGGCGCAGTCTTCGCCATGGAAGAGACAGTAGAATCGGCGCGGCGGCTGCGCACGCCCCCGACCCCTACCGCGAGTTCCATTTCCGCGGCCCTGGGGGGGGGGGAATTCCTGGCGGCGAGGGGCGTCAGCAGCAGGGTGCTGGTTGGCGATGTTGTGCACTTGCTATTGATTGCGGTCGTCTCGACCGGAGTCTTGCTGTGGAGTCCTCGTCCACGTGCGGCTGGACTGTGGAGCATCTTTGGGCTTTCTCTGAGACTCAACCTTGAGCTGGTGGAGCTCTTCGGATTTGGCGTATTTTTCAAATAGCTGATATAATTCCTGGAGGTTCTTGGTCGGATCTCTGATGCAGTGGCTATAGAGGACGCCGGCGCGAAGGCCACTGATGGCGTAGTGGATGGCGATCTGGTCATCGACTGAGGGCAGCTGTGACTTGAGTGTTAGAAATTTGCGGTAATACTCCCGCAGAGTCTCTGTTTCCAGCTGCTTGCAGAGTGAGAGTTCGGCCAAGGCGTCAGTGTCTGGGCGGTACCCTTGGAAGTTGAGCAGGAATTTGTCCCGGAGGCTTCTCCAGGAATCAATGGACAACGGAGGCAACCTGGTGAACCAGGTGAGAGCTGGGCCTTCGAGGGCGATGATGAAAGACTTGGCCATCGTGGCGTCGTCCCCTCCGGAAGATGCAACGACGACCTGATAACTCATTATGTATTGTGCTGGGTCAGTGCTGCCATTGTACTTGGGATAGGTCCCTGCCCGGAAGTTGGCAGGCCAAGGCATCACTTGCAGATGTGGCGCCAGGGGACTTCGCTCGTCGAGGTAGTTGACCCCTTGGAATGGCGCGGCGTGTGGGAAGGTGTGGTCACGCTGGGGGAAGCGCGGGTCTTCCAGTTGTGCGCGCTGTTGCAGGGGTGGCCCATGCTGCAGGCCAAGGTGGCCTTCGCGCGTGTCTTCCAGTTGTGCGCGCTGTTGCAAGGGTGGCCCGTGCTGCAGGCCGAGGTGGCCTTCGCGCTGCATCAGCGCAATCTCCCGCTCGAGGTCCTGGGCCTTCTGCTCTTCGTCGCGTATCATTTGCCGCACCTTGGCTAGTGCGGACACGCGCTGGCGCTTGGCCTCCAGTATCTCTTTTTGCCTCTGGAGATTGCGGTTCTTGAGGCGCAGGGCGCGCAGCTGTAGCTGTTCTTCCGCTGAGACGCCGAGGACTTCACCGTCCTCGGTGAGGTCCGCGCCCTCCGGTGGGGCGAAGCCTGGGGGAGGCTGCGATTGTCCTTCAGGGCCGCAGGTGCGGAGAGTGTCGTCTTCGCAGGTGCGGAGAACGTCGTCTTCAGTAGCCTCTTGGTGGGTGGAGTGGGTGAGGGCGAGGACCTTGCCCTTTTTTGCGGCAAGCAGTGCTGCCTTCGCAGCCTCGTCAGCCTTCGAGTTAGCTTTCTTGGGTGCCATCGCGGGTGGTTTTTTCGTAGCACGAACGGTGGGCGCCAAATGTTGGAACTTGCTACCAGGTGCAAGGGGATCCAACTGGGGTGAGAGTTGACGTAAACAGGGTTCTCGCACGAGATGGCAAAAGCTCTGTTAATCTAGCCTCTTAAGGGCACTGTGCGGGGTATTTATAGGTATCTGAGTGCCCAACGCCCTGTGTTAAGGACGCATGTGCCCTCAGACATCTAGGTTATCCCCGGAATATTCCCATAAAGCGGGGTTACATACCGTAATTACAGGGATGCCTTTACAAATTAGGCCCGTAACGCGCAGCGGCCACGCAGGGCATGTTACAATGGGCCGGATCACACGTGGGCCTCCGTGCTGGACGAGGTCGCAGTGATGGGACGACCTCGTCACAAGTCTTCGTTCGATGACGTGTGGGACGAAGGGTGAGCCTGCCTGTTGTCTTGTCTCCACTGGTCCGACGATTACGGCGAAGGCATCGAGCGAAGGGTGGCGTCTTCGCCTTCGCCCCAACAGTCCCACTCACCTATAGGCACCGTTTTCCACTATCTAGTTCTATGGCAATGTCGTACTTTTGCTTTAGACATTGGCAACTCATCACACTGTAGATAGCTATCTTGAACTATGTATTGTTGTCGAGGCCAAGTTTAGCACTGACCATTACAACAATTACATAAAAAACCTGTTGAACATTATGCAGACATCAGATCTTCTCAAGTATAGAAATAGGTTTCATGATGTTGTGCATAAGGTCTTAGTCAACAACAAGTCCTATGATGATACTCTCTTTGCGAGCAAGTCTATCTATATGTTGAGACCTGATACTCCTATAAAATATGCTCTTGTGTTATACAAACCAAGAGCAGTTGATGTCGTTGTCTTTGGCTCTTATGGAGGCAGACGTGCTACACTCTTTCCCCAAGCACTATTCTTCAAGACTGCCCAGATATCAGTCAATCGTGGGTACTCCTAGATCCACTGGCATCGTGGGATCTTATGCTGCCGATGTACCCCTAAAAAAGGCAGTGGGCAAGGTGGCAGGATCGCCGCCGTGCTCAAGGTCTTCGTTTGATATCTGGAGATAAATGGAACCATAAGCATCGGTGCATCGAGCTAATTCCACTCCATGTAAAGGACACCTAGAATAGGGTTGTTTTTGCCCACCAAAAACTTTAACTTTTCACTACTTAACAGTAAATAAGTATTAGATATTAGAGATTATAAAAAATGAAGAGAAGGGGGTGTGGCTCATTTTAACCCCCCACCCCCATCCACCCTCTAGGTCTGCCCCTGTATGGTGGTAATCCTTGCTTCAACTGAGACGTGTACAATAGGATGGATGAATATGACTGAAACTTGGCAGCTCAAGCTTAGATGCAACCTTGGACTGGAGTACTTATAGCTGAGCTTGTGATTATAGCTGTGACTGAAGGATTGTTGAGTATAGGGATGCAGTTCCAGACTTCCAGATACACTTAGTCCTCGATCTGAAACTCACGCTCATGTTGGTTTTGATTTGCTTGTGCCTTGATACATTGTTTAGTACGAGTAAGATTATGAACCATTGTGGACCACTCATGCCACTGACGAAGATCTAATAGAGAGGATGTATCTAGGACTAGGCAATCGGTTTATTTGGTATTTTCAGTTTTTGTTTTTTCGGTGGAAGGAAACTTCGGTGTCCATGATTTGAGAACCATTCGGTGTGTAGCAAAATTGAAAACCGACGAGTTCATTGCTATGAATTTTCGGTTCGGTTTTCGGTGCCACCGAAAACACCGAACTTCAGTAGAAAACAAGTAGTGAGAACAATGTGTAGGAGTACAAAGTGGGCCAAACTAGACTAGCAAAGTAGGCTGAACTTCACTAGGATGACACAACGTTTGTGGGCTAGCAACAAAGTGGGCCAAACATGTACCGAGAAGAACATGTAGTGAACGACGGAGGCTAGAGACCGATGTGTTGTGATAATATTTCGGTTGTTCGGTGCGTCAGTTTGGCTTAAGACCAAAACCGACACAGCCACCGAAGACCGATGTTCCTGAAAATCAAAACCGAAACCGGTATCGACAACCGAAAAAACCAAAACTTCGGTTCGGTTCGGTTCGGCTTTTGATTTTCGGTGGAAATGTGCCCACCCCTAGATGTATCACTAGGCATAATGCCAAAGGTGGCGAAGAGGATAACCACATAGCACTTAAAAGTGGGGTTTCACCCTATATATGGCAACGGGTACCTGAAACTGAAAGAAATGTGCCCTTGGCCATTTCTATAAGATTTTGGTGATTAAGTGCTCCACACAAATGCTTTGAGTGATATTTGTGCCAAAGACTCAAGAAGTGCAAATCAAGATTAAAGGTATGTTTCTAGACTTAGTACATTGTTTTGATGACTAATGTATTATGTCTAAGTGCTAGAAACAGGAGAAATCGTTTTGGAGAAAAGTTGGCTATGTACAGCCAAAAGGCTGCTCGGTCTGGGTGGACCGGACTGTCCGGTGGTGCATCGGACAGTGTCCGGTGTGCCAAGACCAGTCCCGATGAACAGCCTACTCTTGGGTCTCGACGGCGGCGTACGACTATAAATCACTGGACTGTCCGGTGAGTCGTCTGCGGCGAAGTCGCCGCTCTCGGGAAACTGTCAACAGCGTTCGGCTAAAAATCACCGGACTGTCCGGTGAGCCAACGGTCGGTCGAGCCAACGGTCGGCCGAGCAATCCGCGCGTGACGCGTGGCCGAGCCAACGGTCAGATGGGGGCACCGGACTGTCCGGTGCGCCAACGGCTCCAAATCTTCAACGGTCGGCTGCGCCAATTTAGGAAAGCAATCTGCACCGGACACTGAACAGTGCATGTCCGGTGGTGCACCGGACTGTCCGGTGCGCCACCCGACAGAAGGCAAGAATTGCCTTCCCAGATTGCTTCCAACGGCTCCTAGCTGCCTTGGGGCTATAAAAGGGACCCCTAGGCGCATGGAGGAGTACACCAAGCATTCTTTGATCATCTCTAAGCACCAAGACTTCATTATAGCGCATTTCAGTCGTTGTGATAGCAATTTGAGCTCCTCTTGAGTTGAGAACTCCGTGTGTGAACTTAGAGCTCAAGTTGTGACTTGTGTGCGTGTTTGTGTTCGTGCTTTGAGTCTTGTGTGTGTTGCTTTTCCCTCCCTTACTTCCGTGCTTCTTTGTGATCATCATTTGTAAGGGCGAGAGGCTCCAAGTTGTGGAGATTCCTCGCGAACGGGATATAGTGAAAGAAAGAAGAACACCGTGGTATTCAAGTGGATCTTTGGACCACTTGAAAGGGGTTGAGTGCAACCCTCGTCCATTGGGACACCACAACGTGGAGTAGGCAAGTGTTGTACTTGGCCGAACCACGGGATAACTCGCGTGTCTTTTGTGATTGCTTTTCTGTGATACTTGTGTTCACAAGAGCTCGCTATTTAGCCTACTAACACTTAACCAAGTTTTGTGGCTATAAGTTTCAAGTTTTTACAGGATCACCTATTCACCCCCCTCTAGGTGCTCTCAATTGGTATCAGAGTCGTTCTCTTCACGCAAGGGACTAATCGCCCGAAGAGATGGATCCTAAGGGAAAGGGGATGGTGGTCAACGATAAGGAGAAGGAGTCCATCTTCAACGAGCCAAGGGACGACAAACCTACTGACTCTGGCTCGAGTCATAAGAAGAAGGACAGGAAGAAGAAGAGACGTATCAAGAAGATCGTCTACTATGACAGCGACGAGTCCTCTTCTTCCCAAAGAGACGACGACTACGACGAGAAAAAGAAAACAGTCAACTCAAACTTTTCTTTTGATTATTCTCGTATTCCGCATAATTCTAATGCTCATTTGCTTTCCATTCCTCTTGGTAAACCTCCACACTTTGATGGAGAGGACTACATATTTTGGAGTCACAAAATGCGTAGCCATTTGTTCTCTCTTCATCCAAGTATATGGGAGATAGTAGAGAATGGAATGCAATTTGATAGTACAGATAATCCCATGTTTGTCAATGAACAAATTCACAAAAATGCACAAGCTACCACTGTTCTATTAGCATCCTTGTGCAGGGAAGAGTACCATAAGGTGAGCGGCTTGGATAACGCCAAGCAGATTTGGGACACCCTCAAGATCTCGCATGAGGGGAATGATGCCACCATGATCACCAAGATGGAGTTGGTGGAGGGCGAACTGGGAAGGTTCGCAATGATCAGGGGGGAGGAGCCAACCCAAACATACAACAGGTTCAAGACCCTGGTCAACAAAATCAGGAGCTATGGAAGCACGAGATGGACGGACCACGACGTCGTCCGGCTTATGTTAAGGTCCTTCACTATCCTTGATCCTCATCTTGTAAACTCTATTCGTAAAAATCCTAGGTACACCAAGATGACGCCCGAGGAAATACTCGGAAAGTTTGTAAGCGGGCGAATGATGATCAAGGAGGCAAGATATGTTGATGAGGCGTTGAATGGCCCAATGCTGATCCACGAGCCTCAAACCGTTGCTCTCAAAGCAACAAGTAGCAGGGAGGTGCTACCTAGCAAGGTGGCGCAAGTTGAGGCGGGCGGGCTAAATGAGGATGAAATGGCCCTCATTATCAAGCGCTTCAAGATGGCGCTAAAAGGAAGAAAGGAGCATCCCAACAAGAGCAAAGCAAAGGGAAAACGCTCCTGCTTTAAATGTGGTAAGTATGGTCATTTTATAGCAAATTGTCCCGACAATACTAATGACCAGGAACAAGAGAAAGGCGGGAAGAGGGAAAAGAAGAAGGCCTACAAGAAGGCAAAGGGCGAGGCACACCTCGGCAAAGAGTGGGACTCGGATTGTTCGTCGTCCGACTCCGACGACGAAGGACTCGCCGCCTCGGCCTTCAACAAGTCGTCGCTCTTCCCCAACGAGCGCCATACTTGTCTAATGGCAAAGGAAAAGAAGGTAAACACTAGAGAAATTCCTAAGTACTCTACTTCTAGTGATGAGGACTCTAGTGATGATGAAATTGATTACACTAGCTTGTTGAGAGCACCTAGAGGGGGGGTGAATAGGTGATCCTGTAAAAACTTGAAACTTAATCCCACAAAAACTTGATTAAGCGTTAGCACAATAAAGCCAAGTGGCTAGAGAGGAGTTCTTGCAAAACACAATTGTCGGGGACCATAATTAGGGGTACCCTCAAGACTCCTAATTCTCAGCTGGTAACCCCTATCAGCACAAAGCTGCAAAGGCCTGATGGGTGCGACTAAGTCAGGGATCGGTCCATTCGAGGGACTCGATCACGCCACACCCGAGCCCAGCCTCGGGCAAGGGCAGCCGACCCCGGAGGATCTCCGTCTCGCCCGAGGCCCCCCTCCAGCGACGAACATACTTCCGGCTCGCCCGAGGCCCAGTCTTCGCCAAGAAGCAACCCTGGCCAAATCGCCACGCCAACCGACCAAATCGCAGGGGCATTTAATGCAAAGGTGGCCTGACACCTTTATCCTGACGCGCGTCCTCCAATCGACAGAGCCGAAGTGACCGCAGTCACTTCGCCGCTCCATTGACCGGCCTGATAGAAGGACAGCGCCGCCTGCGCCGCTCCGACTGCTGTGCCACTCGACAGAGTGAGGCTGACAGGCAGTCAGGCCCGGCCTCAGGCACCATAGGAAACTCTGCTCCGCCCGACCCAGGGCTCGGACTCGGGCTCAGCCCCGGAAGACGGCGAACTCCGCTCCGCCCGACCCAGGGCTCGGACTCGGGCTCGGCCCCGGAAGACGGCGAACTCCGCTCCGCCCGACCAAGGGCTCAGACTCGCGCTCAGCCCCGGAAGACGGCGAACTCCGCTCCTCCCGACCCAGGGCTCGGACTCGGGCTCGACCCCGGAAGACGGCGAACTCCGCTCCGCCTGACCAAGGGCTCGGACTCGGGCTCAGCCCCGGAAGACGACGAACTCCGCTCCGCCCGACCCAGGGCTCGGACTCAGGCTTGGCCCCGGAAGACGGCGAACTCCGCTCCGCCCGACCCCAGGGCTCGGACTCGAGCTCAGCCCGTGAAGACGATGAACTCCGCTTCGCCCGACCCCAGGGCTCGGACTCAGCCCTGGCCTCCGCCGACGGTCTCCGCCTCGCCCAACCCAGGGGCTCGGACTCGACCTCGGCCTCAGAAGACAGACTCGACCTCGACCTCGGAGGAGCCTCCACATCGCCCAATCTAGGGCACGGACCGACCACGTCAACAGGAGGCACCATCATTACCCTACCCCAAGCTGACTTAGGCTATGAGGAACAAGACCGACGTCCCATTTGGCTCGCTCCGCCAGACAGGTAATGATGGCGCCCCGCACGCTTTATGACGACGGCGGCTCTCAGTCCCCTTACGAAAGCAAGGGGACGTCAGCAAGGACTCGACAGCTCCGACAGCTGTCCTTCCGCCAGGCTCCAGCGCTCCTCCGACGGCCACGACACCACACGAACCGGGTACCAAAACCTCTCCGGCTGCCACGATGGCATGTACGTAGGGCGCTAGCTCTCCTCCGCTAGACACATTAGCACTCTGCTACACCCCCATTGTACACCTGGATCCTCTCCTTACGCCTATAAAAGGAAGGACCAGGGCCCTCTTACAGAGGGTTGGCCGCGCGGGGAAGAGGACGGGACAGGCGCTCGCGTGAGGCCGCTCGCTCCCCTCCCGCGTGGACGCTTGTAACCCCCTACTCCAAGCGCACCCGACCTGGGCGCGGGACAAACACGAAGGCCGCGGGATTTCCACCTCTCTCTCGCTCCGGCCGCCTTCTTCCCCCCTTCACGCTCCGTCTCGCGCCGACCCATCTGGGCTGGGGCACGCGACGACATTTCACTCGTCGGCCCAGGGACCCCCCGGTCTTGAAACGCCGACAGTTGGCGCGCCAGGTAGGGGCCTGCTGCGTGTTGACGAACAGCTTCTCGTCAAGCTCTAGATGGGCAGTCTCCAGCAACCTTTCCAGCCCGGGACGGTGCTCCGTATCGGGAATCTTGAGTTCATGTCCCTCGACGGCAGCTACGACATGATACTCCATCCCTCGTCGTGCGAAAGCGACAATGGCGGCCGACAGCCTGCCCATCGGCGGCGGAATCGGCGACGTCTTCCCCGCGTGGTGGAAGAACAACATTCGAGCTCACCCCGCCCTCTCCCCCGCCGACGGAGGAGGAGGCGGGGCAACCAAGGCCAAGCAGGAGGCGGCACCTTGTCGGCTGTCGAGCAAGTCGACGGCGCCAGCGCCCCAACGGGGGGTGCGTCGGGCATCGACCTCGCGTTTGAGACGAAGACGAGCGCCGTCTCCCCGCAACACGCCAATTCCAAGCAAACGGACGACGCCAGCACGCTCGCGAAAGGCTTGCTGGGCGTCACCCTCGTACCTGAGACGACGGTGCAGTCAGTCCCTGACGTGACTTCGTCACCGCCCGTCGACCAAGAGGTACCCACCGATTCCCATCTCACGCCCTTTGGATTCAGCCTCGACCTGCCAAGCGACTTCGCTTTGGCGGACGCTCTCGTAGAGGCGAGTCCAAACCCTCTGGGGTTTCGTATGCGGTCACCCTGGGACCGGCTGACGGACGTCTCGACCTACGGGCCCTCGGGGTCCGAGGAAGATGACGTGCCCGACTTCTGTTGGGATTTCTCCAGACTTGGTAACCCCAGTGCCATGCGGGACTTCATGACCGCATGCGACTACTGCCTTTCCGACTGTTCCGACGGTAGCCGTAGCCTCAGCGACGAGGACTGCGGCCCAAGTCGTGAATGTTTCCACGTCGATCTAGGGGGTCCCTCCGAAGGCAACCATCTTGGTATGCCAGAGAACGGTGATCTCCCTAGGCCTGTGCCTCGCGTTGACATCCTACGGGAGCTAGCTGTGGTCCCCGTTCAGGCGGGGGGTCATGACCCACAGCTCGAGCAAATCCGCGGGGTGCAGGCCAGGCTCGACGAGGGAGCAGGAACGCTTGAGCCGATCCGCCGGGACATCGGGCAGGAATGGGCGGGCCAACCTCCGGCCGGAGAAGTGCGCCATCTACCCCAGGGTTTCCAGCACCGCATCGACGACGATGTCAGGGTGAGGCCGCCACCCGCTTCCAGTGGAGTCGGCCAGAACCTGGCTGCAGCAGCAATGCTTCTCCGCGCGATGCCGGAGCCATCAACCACCGAGGGGCGGCGAATCCAGGGAGAGTTCAAGAATCTCCTGGAGGGCGCCGTGGTCCGACGGGCCGAAAGCTCCACCTCCCGAAGGCAGGGGTACCCCTCGGAACATTGCGCCGCGACTTCCCGATTCATGCGGGAAGCCTCGGTCCACACCGGGCGCACGCGCAACACAGCGCCTGCGGCCCCGGGTCGCCTCGGCAACGAGCACCATCACCGCGACTGTCGGGCCCACCTCAACGAGAGGGTGCGCTGAGGCTATCACCCCAGGCGTGGGGACGCTACGACAGCGGGGAGGATCAGAGTCCCTCGCCCGAACCACCCGGTCCGCAGGCTTTCAGCCGCGCCATACGACGGGCGTCGTTCCCGACCCGGTTCCGAACCCCGACTACTATCACAAAGTACTCGGGGGAGACGAGACCGGAACTGTGGCTCGCAGACTACCGGCTGGCCTGCCAACTGGGTGGAACGGACGATGACAACCTCATCATCCGCAACCTCCCCCTGTTCCTCTCCGACACCGCTCGCGCCTGGTTGGAGCACCTGCCTCCGGGGCAGATCTCTAACTGGGATGACCTGGTCCAAGCCTTCGCCAGCAATTTCCAGGGCACGTACGTGTGCCCTAGAAACTCCTGGGACCTCCGAAGCTGCCGATAGCAGCCGGGAGAGTCTCTCCGGGAGTACATACGACGATTCTCGAAGCAGCGCACCGAGCTGCCCAACATCACCGATTCAGATGTCATCGACGCGTTCCTCGCCGGCACCACTTGCCGCGACCTGGTCAGCAAGCTGGGTCGCAAAACCCCCACCAGGGCGAGCGAGCTGATGGACATCGCCACCAAGTTCGCCTTTGGCCAGGCGGCGGTTGAGGCTATCTTCTGGAAGGACAAGCAGCCCCAGGGCCGCCCACCGGAAGACGCCCCCGAGGCGTCAACTCAGCGCGGCGCCAAGAAGAAAGGCAAGAAGAAGTCGCAAGCGAAACACGACGCCGCCGACGCGGACCTTGTCGCCGCCGCCGAGTATAAGAACCCTCGGAAACCCCCCAGAGGTGCCAACCTCTTCGACAAGATGCTTAAGGAGCCATGCCCCTATCATCAGGGGCCCGTCAAGCACACCCTTGAGGAGTGCGCTATGCTTCGGCGCCACTTCCACAGGGCCGGGCCACCCGCGGAGGGTGGCAGGGCTCGCGACGACGACAAGAAGGAAGATCACCAGACAGGAGAGTTCCCCGAGGTCCGCGACTGCTTCATGATCTACGGTGGGCAAGCGGCAAACGCCTCGGCTCGGCACTGCAAGCAAGAGCGTCGGGAGTGTAAGGAAAATGGACCCCGGGCCATTTGGCTAATTGAGTTTTGGTGTTTGATGAACAACACATTCAGTGAACTAATAAGTTTTCCAGTGTTTGTGTTTGTAGTTCACAGGATGCGAAGAGAATTGGACCAAGGCAATGAGGATGCAACACCTCAAAAGAAGACATAAAATGATGCATAAGAGTCCAAGACTCAAGAACAAAGAAGCCCGAAGAAATTAGCAAAGAAATCCAAGATGAGGGCTGTCAGCCAGCGCCTGGTGGCGCACCGGACATTGGTGTCCGGTGTGCACCGGACTGTCCGGTGAAGCACCGGACAGTCTGCACAGAGAGGCCACAGACAGGCGCTCTCTGGCTGTAGCACCGGACTGTCCGGTGTGCACCGGACTGTCCGGTGTGCCAACGGGCAGACGGCAACGGTCGGATCCAACGGTCGACTGCTACAGGCGCAAATGGTCGGCTGACGTGGCGTGCACCGGACATCTACTGTTCAGTGTCTGGTGGTGCACCAGACTGTCCGGTGCACCCGACGACAGAAAGCTGCTACTTTCTGTCCAACGGCTAGTTGGGGGTGTGGAGGCTATAAATACCACCCCAACCGGCCATTCTCCAGTGTGAGAGCCCAAGCAACATACCAAGGCATATAGTGCACATTTCCAAGAGCTCAAACACCCAAGTGCTTAATAGAATCACTCGGTGATTAGCGTAGGTGCTTTGCGAAGTGCTTAGGTTAGTTAGACCGCTTTAGCGCTTGCTCTAGGTGAACCCTAGTTAGTTGAGTGAGTTTTGTAAAACCACACAACCCCTCGGCTCTTGCGTGAGTCGTTGTAATTGTACCGAGTGGGGCGAGAGTCTTGCGAGACCGTGACAACCGTGTTTGTGTCACGGCCGCCACCGTGTACCGGAGGGAACGAGGCCCGCGGCGTTTCGGCCGGAAGCTCGATAGTGGAGACGGCGGGGAGCGTCCGAGAGGAGCCGGAAGTGGAGCACCACTTGCGTGTGGAGAAGGCCCGTGGCTCTCTACGGAGTTACTCGACCGTGGTGCTTGGCCCTCGCGTGGGCTTCCCTTTGCGTAGGGGCACCAACGAGGATTAGTCGGGACCTTGCGTGGTTCCGGATACCTCGGTAAAAATACCGGCGTCATCCACGAGAGTTTGCTTCTCTACTTAGCTCTTTACATTCCGCATTTATATTAAGCATTTAAGTTTCAATCTTGTAGTCATACTTATTTAGTGTAGATTGAAACTTAGCCTTTGCGGTAGAGATAGCAACACTTAGACAAAACCTAGTTTGCACATTCTAGTTTTGATTATTTGCATAGGTTTTGCTCTAGGGATTTATTTGTGGCCTAGTTTAGTAAAAGTTTTAGAAGTCCTAATTCACCCCCCCTCTTAGGCGTCACCCGTTTCCTACAAGTGGTATCAGAGGCCGGTTTGGCTCATTTGAAACGCTTTAGCTTCACCGCTAAAAGAGCCGACGCTTTTTAGAGGAAGGGATGGATACCCATAGGCCACCACACTTCGACGGCACTAACTTCCCATATTATAGTGCTAGAATGGCTTGTTACCTAGAGGCCTTTGATCTAGGTGTTTGGAGAGTCACTCGTGACGGGATGAAACCCCTCAAGAATCCCGAGAAACCCACCACGAGTGAAGAAAAAGAAATTCATTTAAATGCTAGAGCCAAAAATTGCTTGTATGAATCTCTTAGCATGGATATTTTCAATCAAGTATTTACCCTGAAAACTGCTAATGAGATTTGGCTAAAATTGCATGAGCTCCATGACGGCACATCCAATGTCCGTGAGCAAAAACATTGCCTAGTCTTAAATGAGTATAATTCTTTTGCTATGAAAGATGATGAGCTTGTTAGAGACATGTATTCTCGCTTGAATCTAATTATCAATGAGCTCAATTCTATTGGCATTAATAAGCTAGGTGATGCGGACATTGTGAGGAAGATTATCTCCCTGCTACCACAACAAAGATATGGGAGCATCATCACCATCCTTCACAACATGGAGGATTTGAGCAACATGACCCCGACCATTGTGATTGGGAAAATCGCGGCCTTTGAGATGTCGCGAAAAATGAGTCGGGGAGAGGAGCCAACTTCCTCAAGGCCATATGCTTTTGCATGTGATGAAAGGAAGGGCAAAAAGAAGGCTCCCACTCCAAGTTCCTCAAGTGAAGAAGAGGAAGAAGAAGAAAGTGATGATGATGAAGATAATCAACCATGCACATCATCCTCCGAGGACGAAGAAACAATCCGACGCGTCGGAAAGGTAATGAGGATGATCCGCAAGATTAATCTAATGGGTGTGCCCTTGCAGGTCGAGGATCTTCTCTTTAACATTGACAGGAAAAAGCAAAGGAAGAGAGGATGCTTCGCATGTGGGGAGAAGGGCCACTTCAGGGACAACTGTCCAAATATAGCCAAGCCCAAAAAGGAGAGGAGCAAAGGCAAGGCGCTAACAAGTGTTAGAACTTGGGATGATTCTTCAAGTGAAGATGAACCTCCAAGGACGCGCAGCCACCGGTCCTCGTCATGATCATCACGGTCATCACACAAATGCCTTATGGCAAGAGGTAACAAAAGCATTCCATCCTCTAGTGATGAAAGTAGTAGTGATGATGAAGGTGAGGGAAAGCCCTCTCTAGATGAGCTTGCGGAAGCCGTAGAATTTTTCCAGGATGTTTGCACTAAGCAAAAAGCTCAACTTAAAACTTTGAAAAATAAGTTGGTTAGCTCTCAAAATGATTACAAAGGTTTGCTAGAAAAATTTGAAACTTTTGCAAACTTAAATAGTGAGCTATCAACTAAAATTAAGCTATTAGAATCTAGTGCTCCATCCACTGCTACCGATGATAGCCTTATTAAAAAGAATGAAAAACTTAAGGCTAAGTTAGCTAGCTCCCAAGAAGCTATTGAAAATTTGCTAGAGAAAATGGAAATTCTTAGCATACACAACAATGAGCTAACTACTAAGCTAGAAAACATTGGTAGCACCCCAGCAGCATCTTTAGTTGAAATACCTGAAATAATTAAGAAAGATGCTTCTACTTCCTGCTTTGATTTAATTGATGATTCTAACCCCTGCAACCAAGTCGTTGTTGAGAATATTGTTGTAGAGACATGTACGGATGAGGTTGCAAAGGAAAATGAACAATTAAAGCAAGAAGTGGCTCGCCTTGGCAAGGCTTTGTATGACAAGAAAGGCAAAGCCAAACAAATCCAACCTCCACAGGATAACACCACTGCGGGAGTGAACAAGCCTATGGAGGGAGAAACTGTGATTTGTAGGCTATGCCACAAGGAAGGCCACAAGTCTTTCCAATGCAAGGCGATGACCGGGGATAAACAAAGACAAAAGCTCAAGCAAAAGCCATCAAGCAAAATCTCAAACACCTACATCAAAAAGGTGAACAAAAAGGATGCTACACCATATTTGATCAAGAAGAAAAAGAACGGAAAGGTGATAGCAATCAAGGCCAACGAGCAAGCCAACAAAGGAAAGGGGGCCAAACGCATCTGGGTGCCAAAGGAGATAATTTCAACCATGAAAAGCACCAAGAAGGTTTGGATCCCGAAAGGGAAGTGAGTGGACCGAAGGTCCTCGGGAAATTTGGAGACTTGGCTAAATTGGGATGTATATCATGGGATACATCATATTGGATCAAGTTTATTGCCAAGTGGGTTAGTGAAAATTTTGGACCCAAATTTCCCACCCATGACTAAGGTAACTAGTTTTATTGTATTTCTCGTTTTTAGATATGCGTATCTATTTATCTTTTGTCTAGTTTACCTTTCTTGCCTAGTATTACATTTGTTATGTACTTTTGTTCAAAATCATGCATACTAGGTAAATCATATGGTAGGATTGCTAGTTTTTAAATTCATATAATTAAGCAAACCTACATGGCTTAAAATGTTTAGTTAAAGCACGACACATAGCTTTTATATCACTCCATAGTAAATGATGCATCAATTGAAAATTTTGATTTCTACAAAGTGTATCATTTAACTTATATGTGCCAAAGTTTGGATTATGGATAACTTGCCTCTCTTGATATTAAATCAAAGTGCATGTCTCCTACAAGTATTCAAAACTTGTATGCACACCTTTAGGGGGAGGTTACTCTATAATCTAACACTTTGAGTCTAACACCTTTTCAAGTCTATTTCATGTGATAGTCTCATTGTAAGGAAAATAAGGTCCCCGGAGAAAGACAACAATCTTCCACTGCAAAATCTCCAAGAACTCTCATGTCTCTCAAGCTCACCATTGACTTTCAATTGGTATCTTTTGAGACTATATTCAGTATCATTTACATGTCTTCTCCATTATTTGATTAGACTATATTTCATATCATATGCTTCCATGTTGCAAAAATGCATAAGTAGTTAACTCATATTCTGTTACCTATGCATAAGGGAAGTTAGTCTTTTCAAATCATGTCTTGCACCTCTAATTTTCACATGCGTTTTCCTAAGTAGAGGATCTCTGTCAGGGGGAGTATTTCTTCATCTCTAAAAAGGGGGAGAAACTTCTTTCTAAAGAGAACACTCATTTAGGGGGAGTAATCTTTTGAGGACTCCTTCAAGTGGTATCATTCACATAGTTTAATTTAATATCCTTCTAGTGATATCATTTGATACAATTCTTGATGAGGGCAAGCTTTTATTTACTTCCTACATGCTTTTAATGTCTTCCTTTTCGATGGTTGATGCCAAAGGGGGAGAAGTTTAGGGACCAAAGCAATGAAAACTATATCAAACACCAAACACCACCAATTTAAAATTTTATATCTACAAATGGCTTTTCAAGTGGTTTTGGTTATTTGGTCCAAAAATAGGAAGTAAGTGAATTATGGAGTTAGGGGGAGGCTTAAGTCCATAATATCACATTGTGGGGACAATCATGCATCTTAGCAAGTAGATTGCATATTTTCATTCAAATACTTGTATTATTTGCTTGCTTTGGTTGTGTTGTCATCAATCACCAAAAAGGGGGAGATTGTAAGGAAAATGGACCCCGGGCCATTTGGCTAATTGAGTTTTGGTGTTTGATGAACAACACAATCAGTGAACTAATAAGTTTTCCAGTGTTTGTGTTTGTAGTTCACAGGATGCGAAGAGAATTGGACCAAGGCAATGAGGATGCAACACCTCAAAAGAAGACATAAAAAGATGCATAAGAGTCCAAGACTCAAGAACAAAGAAGCCCGAAGAAATCAACAAAGAAATCCAAGATGAGGGCTGTCAGCCAGCGCCTGGTGGCGCACCGGACATTGGTGTCCGGTGTGCACCGGACTGTCCGGTGAAGCACCGGACAGTCTGCGCAGAGAGGCCACAGACAGGCGCTCTCTGGCTGTAGCACCGGACTGTCCGGTGTGCCAACGGGCAGACGACAACGGTCGGATCCAACGGTCGACTGCTACAGGCGCCAACGGTCGGCTGACGTGGCGTGCACCGGACATCTACTGTTCAGTGTCCGGTGGTGCACCGGACTGTCCGGTGCACCCGACGACAGAAAGCTGCTGCTTTCTGTCCAACGGCTAGTTGGGGGTGTGGAGGCTATAAATACCACCCCAACCGGCCATTCTCCAGTGTGAGAGCCCAAGCAACATACCAAGGCATATAGTGCACATTTCCAAGAGCTCAAACACCCAAGTGTTTAATAGAATCACTCGGTGATTAGCGTAGGTGCTTTGCGAAGTGCTTAGGTTAGTTAGACCGCTTTAGCGCTTGCTCTAGGTGAACCCTAGTTAGTTGAGTGAGTTTTGTAAAACCACACAACCCCTCGGCTCTTGCGTGAGTCGTTGTAATTGTACCGAGTGGGGCGAGAGTCTTGCGAGACCGTGACAACCGTGTTTGTGTCACGGCCGCCACCGTGTACCGGAGGGAACGAGGCCCGCGGCGTTTCGGCCGGAAGCTCGATAGTGGAGACGGCGGGGAACGTCCGAGAGGAGCCGGAAGCGGAGCACCACTTGCGGGTGGAGAAGGCCCGTGGCTCTCTACGGAGTTACTCGACCGTGGTGCTTAGCCCTCGCGTGGGCTTCCCTTTGCATAGGGGCACCAACGAGGATTAGTCGGGACCTTGCGTGGTTCCGGATACCTCGGTAAAAATACCGGCGTCATCCACGAGAGTTTGCTTCTCTACTTAGCTCTTTACATTCCGCATTTATATTAAGCATTTAAGTTTCAATCTTGTAGTCATACTTATTTAGTGTAGATTGAAACTTAGCCTTTGCGGTAGAGATAGCAACACTTAGACAAAACCTAGTTTGCACATTCTAGTTTTGATTATTTGCATAGGTTTTGCTCTAGGGATTTATTTGTGGCCTAGTTTAGTAAAAGTTTTAGAAGTCCTAATTCACCCCCCTCTTAGGCGTCACCAGTTTCCTACAGGGAGGTCTGTTCGGTGAAGGTGGCGGCGCCAGTCTACCTAGACTGGTCCGACAAGCCCATCACCTTCGACCAAGCCGACCACCCCGACCACGTGCCGAGCCTGGGGAAATACCCGCTCGTTGTCGACCCCGTCATCGGTGACGTCAGGCTCACCAAGGTCCTCATGGATGGAGGCAGCAGCCTCAACATCATCTACGCTGAGACCCTCGGGCTCCTGCGTGTTGATCTGTCCTCGGTCCGGGCAGGCGCTGCGCCTTTCCACGGGATCATCCCCGGGAAGCGCGTCCAGCCCCTCGGACAACTCGACCTTCCCGTCTGCTTCGGAACACCCTCCAACTTCCGAAGGGAGACCCTCACGTTCGAGGTGGTCGGGTCCCGAGGAACCTACCACGCAGTGTTGGGGAGGCCATGCTACGCGAAGTTCATGGCTGTCCCCAACTACACCTACTTCAAGCTCAAGATGCCGGGCCCCAATGGGGTCATCACCGTCGGCCCCACGTACAAACACGCGTTCGAATGCGACGTGGAGTGCGTGGAGTACGCCGAGGCCCTCGCCGAATCTGAGGCCCTCATTGCCGACCTGGAAAGCCTCTCTAAGGAGGTTCCAGACGTGAAGCGCCACGCCGGCAACTTCGAGCCAGCGGAGACGGTTAAGTCCGTCCCCCTCGACCCCAGCAACGACGCCTCCAAGCAGATCCAGATCGGCTCCAAGCTCGATCCCAAATAGGAAGCAGTGCTCGTCGACTTTCTCCGCGCAAACGCCGACGTTTTCTCGTGGAGTCCCTCGGACATGCCCGGCATACCGAGGGATGTCGCCGAGCACTCGCTGGATATCCGAGTTGGAGCCCGACCCGTGAAGCAGCCTCTGCGCCGATTCGACGAAGAAAAGCACAGAGCCATAGGCGAGGAGATCCACAAGCTAATGGCGACAGGGTTCATCAAAGAGGTATTCCATCCCGAATGGCTTGCCAACCCTGTGCTTGTGAGAAAGAAAGGAGGGAAATGGCGGATGTGTGTAGACTACACTGGTCTAAACAAAGCATGTCCGAAGGTTCCCTACCCTCTGCCTCGCATCGATCAAATCGTGGATTCCACTGCTGGGTGCGAAACCCTGTCTTTCCTCGATGCCTACTCAGGGTATCACCAAATCAGGATGAAAGAATCCGACCAGCTCGCGACTTCTTTCATCACACCCTTCGGCATGTACTGCTATGTCACCATGCCGTTCGGCTTGAGGAATGCGGGTGCGACGTACCAGCGGTGCATGAACCATGTGTTCAGCGAACACATTGGCCGAACGGTCGAGGCCTACGTCGATGACATCGTAGTCAAGACGAGGAAAGCCTCAGACCTCCTTTCCGACCTTGAAGTGACATTCCGATGTCTCAAGGCGAAAGGCGTGAAGCTTAATCCCGAGAAGTGTGTCTTTGGGGTTCCCCGAGGCATGCTCTTGGGGTTCATTGTCTCCGAGCGGGGCATCGAGGCCAATCCGGAGAAGATCACGACCATCACAGCATGGGGCCCATCAAGGACTTGAAAGGCGTACAGAGAGTCATGGGATGTCTTGCGGCTCTGAGCCGCTTCATCTCACGCCTCGGCGAAAGAGGCCTGCCTCTGTACCGCCTCTTAAGGAAGGCCGAGTGCTTCACTTGGACCCCTGAGGCCGAGGAAGCCCTCGGGAACCTGAAGGCGCTCCTCACGAACGCGCCCATCTTGGTGCCCCCCGCTGCCGGAGAAGCCCTCTTGATCTACGTCGCCGCGACCACTCAGGTGGTTAGCGCCGCGATTGTGGTTGAGAGACGAGAAGAGGGGCATGCATTGCCCGTCCAGAGGCCAGTCTACTTCATCAGCGAGGTACTGTCCGAGACCAAGATCCGCTACCCACAAATTCAGAAGCTGCTGTACGCGGTGATCCTGACGCGGCGGAAGTTGAGACACTACTTCGAGTCTCATCCGGTAACTGTGGTGTCATCCTTCCCCCTAGGGGAGATCATCCAGTGCCGAGAGGCCTCGGGTAGAATCGCAAAGTGGGCGGTGGAAATCATGGGCGAAGCGATCTCGTTCGCCCCTCGGAAGGCCATCAAGTCCCAGGTCTTGGCGGACTTCGTGGCTGAATGGGTCGACACCCAGCTCCCAGCGGTTCCAATCCAACCGGAACTCTGGACCATGTTTTTTGACGGGTCGCTGATGAAGACAGGAGCAGGCGCAGGCCTACTCTTCATCTCGCCCCTCGGGAAGCACCTACGCTACGTGCTACGCCTCCACTTCCCGGCGTCCAACAATGTGGCTGAGTACGAGGCTCTGGTCAACGGGTTGCGCATCGCCATCTAGCTGGGGGTCCAACGCCTCGACGCTCGCGGTGACTCGCAACTCGTCATCGACCAAGTCATGAAGAACTCCCACTGTCGCGACCTGAAGATGGAAGCCTACTGCGATGAGGTTCGGCGCCTGGAAGACAAGTTCTACGGGCTCCAGCTCAACCACATCGCTGGGCGCTACAACGAGACTGCGGACGAGTTGGCTAAAATAGCCTCGGGGCGAACAACGGTTCCCCCGGATGTCTTCTCCCGAGACCTGCATCAACCCTCCGTCAAGATCGACGACACGCCCGAGCCCGAGGCACCCTCGGCCCAGCCCGAGGTACCCTCGGCTCAGTCCGAGGCACCCTCAGCTCGGCCCGAGGCACCCTCGGTTCAGCCCGAGGTACCCTCGGCCCCCGAGGGTGAGGCACTACGCGTCGAGGAGGAGCGGAGCGGGGTCACGCCTAATCGAAACTGGCAGACCCCGTACCTGCAATATCTCCACCGAGGAGAGCTACCCCTCGTCCGAGCCGAAGCTCGGCGGTTGGCGCGGCGCACCAAGTCGTTTTGTCTTGTTGGGGGACGCGAAAGAGCTCTACCACCGCAGCCCCTCAGGCATCCTCCAACGATGCACCCCCATCGCCGAAGGTCAGGAGCTCCTACGAGAGATACACTCGGGGGCTTGCGGCCATCACGCAGCACCTCGAGCCCTTGTCGGAAATGCCTTCCGACAAGGTTTCTACTGGCCGACGGCGGTGGCCGACGCCACTAGAATCGTCCGTACCTGCGAAGGGTGTCAGTTCTACGCGAGGCAGACCCACCTGCCCGCTCAGGCTCTACAGACAATACCCATCACCTGGCCTTTCGCTGTGTGGGGTCTGGACCTCATCGGCCCCTTGCAGAAGGCACCCGGGGGCTACACGCCTCCCTGGGAAGGGCCGTTCGTCATCGCCAAAGTTCTGAAGCCCGGAACGTACAAGCTGGCCAACAGTCAAGGCGAGGTCTACAGCAACGCTTGGAACATCCAACAACTACGTCGCTTCTACCCTTAAGATGCTTTCAAGTTGTTCATATACCTCGCTCCCACGCAAAGTTTAGTCATCAAGGAAGGGTCAGCCTTGCCTCGGCAAAGCCCGACCCTCCCTCGGGGGCTAAAAGGGGGGAACCCCCTCTGCGTCAAAATTTTCCTCGAAAAAAGATCCTTTCTGCCAGAATGTCTTTCGTGCTTTTCGACTACTTCGAAAGTGGATCCTGAAAACGACGGAGTACACGTAAGTAGCCAAGGCTGACCGAGCCGAGGGACTCCTACGCCTCCGGGATACGGATACCTCACTCATCACCTTCTGCGATAAGTAACTCGCGTTCGGATAAGCGATTCCGCGGACCGAACAAGTCTTCACGCTCGAAAGCCCCTCTGCCGAAGCGATTCTTCGGGCCTTCTCGACTGCGTCGGTGGCAGAGCCCTATGGACGGGCAAGAGTGCGCGTAAGCGGCAAGGCCGACCGAGCCGAGGGATTCCTACGCCTCTGGGATACGGATACCTCACTCATCACCTTCCGTGAAAAGCAACTCTCGCTCGCTCAGACAATTCTGTTACCAACGAAAAAGTCCAGATACTCGAAACAAGAGGAAAAGAAGCGCAGCTTTACAACACGGCGAGGGTGTGTTTAGGCCTCGGCGGCCACAGAAAACGCACACTACAAGATAATCCGATCCTGCAGGCTCAGACCTTGACAGTTGAAGGGAGCAGCAGCACCCTCGACGTTGACTACACCTTCGGCGAGGTCCGACCTAGCCTCGGACGGCGACGCGGTCCGAGGATCTCCACTCTGAAGGACGACATCATCATCAAGCACGGGCCATCGTCGCCAGGGTCTTCTCCAAGAATCCGGCTCGAGCAGGCGGCTCGGCTGGTCACCCCGAGGCCTCGGCCAGCTGTCCCCCAAAGACATCAGCCCGGCCCGAGGCCTCGGCAGATCAACTCCGGCGTCGGTCCCGCTAACGGACGACCCGGCCAGGCTCCGGCCGACCAAGTCTTCTTTTCGAGCCAACTCTGCCTCTGTCCGTGCTGACACCGCTACCCCTGGCTTCGGCTCATCGAAGAGCGGCCGAGGGGTTCCTTTAACTAAGCAAGAGAAGCCTCGGACAGCAAGGCCGATCGAGCCGAGGGACTCCTACGCCTCCGGGATACGGATACCTCACTCGTCACCTTTGTACGGGGCGACTCACGCTTGGTGAAGCGGTTCAGACAACCAACAGGCGAGTCTTAGTGCTTGAAAATGAGGAAAAACACGACTCTGCGCCAAAAATACATACACGTTCAGGCCCCGACAGCCACAATGAACAAAAGACCGGCATTCAAGGTGCCATTACAAACGGAACTCCGGTTCCACCTCCGCAGGTACGAACAACCCCACACGATTGGGGGGCCTGCGGAGCAACAGAAGACTGACGAACGGCTCATCATCGCCCGCTCCAGCAGCGGCGACGATGACGACTTCTGCTCCAGGGGGCCGAACAGCAGCAGCGATGACCTTAGGGCGGATGCTGCTGCCATGAGGCCCTCGCCCGTGCCCAAACTCATGAGGCAAGGACGGACAGAAGGCCGTAGAGTTGGAGGTTGGTCCGTGGTCGGCCCCGGCTATCTCGTCAGCGGAAGAACCTCTTCCAGCTGCCGTGGCGGAAGGCGGCGCCGGGAGCAGTTTCGAAGCCACTCGGGTCAGAGAGCCAGGCACGCGGCAGCTGCCAGCGCCGTGAACGGCGAACGCCCTTCCCCCCGATCACTGAGGGAAGGAGCGGGCCGCCGCCCGCGCAGGGGCCGACCCCAACTCGGCACACTCCCCTCCCCAGCACTGATGATGAAAATCCTTGAGGCTGAGGGAGGGGCAGAGGCCGCAGCCCGGTTTGCTTTCCCCCGCCACCGAACTGGAGGTCACCGTCTTGGGTGACCGCCGGCGGAGGGGTGCAGCCGGGCTGCATGATGAAAATCCTTGAAGCCGAACGATGGCTGAAAGGTACCAACTCCCACGGAGTTGCGTTCCTCCAACGACAAGGCGGAAGGACTGCGGGTGTTCCCCACCCGGGGGCTCGGAAGGTGGAAAGACACGATGCATAAGGGAGCGCGAAGACATGGTCGCCTTTCAAAGGGGTCACCCAACTTTTAAAGGCGACTCTCCCTACTTGCGTCCCCAGCCGTCGCGGGCTGAGTCTTCTCCGACACGCTCCAAGGTCCTCCCCCTACGGCGCGAGGGCTGGATCCCACGCGTCATGCAAGCTGGCCCAGAGCAGAAGAAGCCAAACCGCCGCGCGCGGTGCATGCAACCGCCCAGCGGTTACGAGCATTCCTCCGCTTTCGCCCAGACCAGCGGGCGAAAGGGCGGGCAGCCATGCAGGCGGCATGCAACCGCGCCAAGTGGGCGCGCCCCTCCGACTTCCAACGCACCCAGCATGGGGGCCCACGCCCACGCGTCACGCAACCGGCGCGCCGGTCGCTACGTGCAAGCAACTGCACCGCCACTCGCACCACTGCAACGCCTCCTCGACTGCGGAACCAGTACCGCGACTCGAGGCGACCCTGCGTACGACCCAGCAGTGCCAGCCAGGCGCGACGGTCAATACGGTCATAAACGGGCCGGCAGTAATGGCGGTGGCAGGCGGGCGGGAGCAGTGGTCACGTCGTCAGCCAAGCTTACGTCCCATCCTGGGGCAGTGAGAGAACCCTCTCTCACGGCATGAAGACGGCGCACCCGTGTTCCGTTCCTCGAACGGCTCGCGCACGCGCAACGGCCGCCCCGCGGACCGCTCGCCCCGTCGCATTAACTCCGCGGCGGGAAAGGCGGCGCCTCTGGCAGGGGAAGCGAGCGACGCTTCGCCTTCTCCATAATGACCGCGTCAAAAGAGGTACGCCACGTCATTCGATTTTGTATCCTTTTCCTTTTTCCTCTTTCTCTCTCTTACAACAGGGACCGAGAAAGGGGGATACCCCGAAAAGGATCCTTCTCCGTGAAGGAAACAGGCTCCGAGCCTCCCTACTGATCAGAGGTTCGAAAGCTGGCCCCTCGGAGGGGTTCAACAGCCGCCTCAGAGCGCGTGGGTTCTGCGCCCACTACTTGTCAGAGGTTCGAAGGCCGGCCCCTCTAAAGGGTTCAACGGCCGCCTCAGGCTACTCGGGCTCCGCGCCCACTACTGATCAGGGGTTCGTAGGCTGTCCCTCGAAGGGTTCACAGCCGCCTCAGACACAGAGCGAGGGATGACTATGGGTACGTTCGATACATAACCAAGGCTCGGGCTACGCTCCTGAGGTACCCTAAGACATTTCCGAGACCAGCGGGAACGATCTTGTAACGGAATCCCATCAGAGGGAGGCATCGAGCCCTCGAACCCCGTCGACAGGGGACCGGGTCCGGCAGATCACCCGCAGGTACTTTTGAGCGTGCCTCTGGGCCTCTAGCCGACCCCTAACAAATGGGGCACGGGCGTCCACTCGGATTACCCGCCAGCAGCTCACCGGAGACACCATGTTCGGCGCCCTCCGAGGGCAACATGGCGCTTCCCCCCTCCTCCTTGCGGAAAGGCGACGCAGGGGCGTATGTTAAAAAGTCAAGTCTGTCCTTGACCGTCCTCTCGCCCTGTGCGGAGGCTCGGGGGCTGCTCTCGCAAACCCGGCTCTGGCCAAACCATTGACAGCGTCAACATACCAGCCCGAGAACTTGGGACCCGACCGTGCACCCGGGCTACGGCCAGCTCGCATGAGGGAACGACCAGACCAGCCGAAGCATTGCGGGAGGCATTAAGACCTCGGAGGAGTCAAACCACTCCTCCGAGGCCTCGGTGGCTACACCCGGCGGGTGCGCTCGCGCGCACCCACCGGAACAAAACGCAACCGAGAAAGGCTGGTCCCCTTGCAAAAAAGTGCGACAAAAGCCTCCAAGCGAGTGTTAACACTCCCTTCAAGGCTCGGGGGCTACTGTCGGGGACCATAATTAGGGGTACCCTCAAGACTCCTAATTCTCAGCTGGTAACCCCCATCAGCACAAAGCTGCAAAGGCCTGATGGGTGCGACTAAGTCAGGGCTCGGTCCATTCGAGGGACTCGATCATGCCACGCCCGAGCCCAGCCTTGGGCAATGGCAGCCGACCCCGGAGGATCTCCGTCTCGCCCGAGGCCCCCCTCCAGCGACGAACATACTTCCGGCTCGCCCGAGGCCCAGTCTTCGCCAAGAAGCAACCCTGGCCAAATCGCCACGCAACGAACATGCCCAATTCACTACTTTAGGTCCAAAACTCATGTTTGGGGTGGTTTCGCGCAATTTTGTTGTCGCACATCACCCATTCTGAAAACGAGTGTCGGGGTGCATACAAAGCATGAGTTTTTGCCAGGGCTCGGACTCGGGCTCGGCCCCGGAAGACGGCGAACTCCGCTCCGCCCGACCAAGGGCTCGGACTCGGGCTCAGCCCCGGAAGACGGCGAACTCCGCTCCGCCCGACCTAGGGCTCGGACTCGGGCTCGGCCCCGGAAGACGGCGAACTCCGCTCCGCCCGACCAAGGGCTCGGACTCGGGCTCAGCCCCGGAAGACGACGAACTCCGCTCCGCCCGACCCAGGGCTCGGACTCGGGCTCGACCCCAGAAGACGGCGAACTCCGCTCCGCCCGACCCCAGGGCTCGGACTCGGGCTCAGCCCCTGAAGACGACGAACTCCGCTTCGCCCGACCCCAGGGCTCGGACTCAGCCCTGGCCTCCGCCGACGGTCTCCGCCTCGCCCGACCCAGGGGCTCGGACTCGACCTCGGCCTCGGAAGACAGACTCGACCTCGACCTCGGAGGAGCCTCCACATCTCCCAACCTAGGGCACGGACCGACCACGTCAACAGGAGGCGCCATCATTACCCTACCCCAAGCTGACTCAGGCTATGAGGAACAAGACCGGCGTCCCATCTGGCTCGCTCCGCCAGACAAGTAATGATGGCGCCCCGTACGCTCTATGACGACGGCGGCTCTCAGCCCCCTTACGGAAGCAAGGGGACGTCAGCAAGGACTCGACAGCTCCGACAGCTGTCCTTCCGCCAGGCTCCAGCGCTCCTCCAACGGCCAAGACACCACACGAACCGGGTGCCAAAACCTCTCCGGCTGCCACGATGGCATGTACGTAGGGCGCTAGCACTCCTCCGCTAGACACGTTAGCACTCTGCTACACCCCCATTGTACACCTGGATCCTCTCCTTACGCCTATAAAAGGAAGGACTAGGGCCCTCTTACAGAGGGTTGGCCGCGCAGGGAAGAGGACGGGACAGGCGCTCGCGTGAGGCCGCTCGCTCCCCTCCCGCGTGGACGCTTGTAACCCCCTACTGCAAGCGCACCCGACCTGGGCGCGGGACAAACACGAAGGCCGCGGGATTTCCACCTCTCTCTCTCTCTCTTGCTCCGGCCGCCTTCTTCCCCCCTTCGCGCTCCGTCTCGCGCTGACCCATCTGGGCTGGGGCACGCGGCGACATTTCACTCGTCGGCCCAGGGACCCCCGGTCTCGAAACGCCGACAACAATAACCACAAAGAGATCAACACAGAGATGGCACATTGGTTTATCCCGTGGTTCGGCCAAGTCCAACACTTGCCTACTCCACGTTGTGGCGTCCCAACAGACGAGGGTTGCACTCAACCCCTTTCAAGCGGTCCAAAGACCCACTTGAATACCACGGTGTTTTGCTTTCACTTTACTATATCCCGCTTGCGAGCAATCTCCACACTTTGGAGCCTCTCGCCCTTACAATTTGATTATCACAAAGAAGCACAGAAGTAAGTATGGGATGAGCAACGCACACAAGACACAAAATCAGAGCAACAACACGCACACAAGTCACAACACGAGCTCTCAACACAACTCAAAGAGTTCTCTACTCAAATGGAGCTCTAGTTGCTATCACAAAGAATCGAATGCGCGGAATTGGAGTCTTGGTGCTTAGGAATGCTTAGAGAATGCTTGGTTTTCTCCTCCATGCGCCTAGGGGTCCCTTTTATAGCCCCAAGGCAGCTAGGAGCCGTTGAGAGCATTCCAGGAAGGCAATTCTTGCCTTCTGTCGCCTGGCGCACCGGACAGTCCGGTGCACCACCGGACACTGTCCGGTGTGGATTTCTTTCCTTCTGTGGCGCAGCCAACCGTTGAAGACCCAGAGCCGTTGGCGCACCGGACACTGTCCGGTGCACACCGGACATTCCGGTGCCCCCTTCTGACCGTTGGCTCGGCCACGCGTCGTGCGCGGATTACGCGGCCGACCGTTAGCTCGGCCGACCGTTGGCTCACCGGACAGTCCGGTGATTTATAGCCGTACATCGTTGATCGCTTCCTGAGAGCGACGACTTCGCCTATGAATGGCTCACCGGACAGTCCGGTGCACCACCGGACAGTCCGGTGATTTATAGCCGTACACCGCCGTCGAAGTCCCGAGAGCAGCCATTTCACCAGAGTCAGCCCGGCGCACCGGACACTGTCCGGTGCACCACCGGACAGTCCGGTGCATCCAGACTGAGCAGAGTCTTGGCTGCTCGAGCCAAGTCTTTTCCAAATTGGTCTTTTCCTGTTTCTAGCACTTAGACACAATACATTAGTCTCCAAAACAATGTACTAAGTCTTAGAAACATACCTTTATTCTTGATTTGCACTTCTTAAGTCTTTGGCACAAATATTACTCAAAGCATTTGTGTGGAGCACTTAATCACCAAAATCTTATAGAAATGTCCCAAGGGTACATTTCCCTTTCAATCTCCCCCTTTTTGGTGATTAATGCCAACACAACAAAAAGCAACTAAAAGAAGTGCAACATCAATGCTAATAAGAACACAAATTTGTTTTGAATCAAATTTGGCATATTTGGATCATTCTTTGCCACCACTTGGTTTTGTTTTTGCAAATCAACCTCAATTTCCTATCTCTAAATTAAACACACTTGTTGAGACATAAAGAGAGTTGTTCCAAGTGAAATTGATCAAAGATTTCAAAAACTCCCCCTTTTTCCCATAATCAACCATTCTCCCCACAAGAGGCCAACTTTTGACAAAAGAGACAATAAGAGATTTTTTGACAAACCAAAAGCATTGACAAACCAAAAGCTCTATTCTACTATTTTCAAAATTCTCAAGTGGTAGCTGATCCATTTATTGCTTTTGCCTTGTTTTCTCCCCCTTTGGCATCAAGCACCAAAACGGGATCAATCTTGGCCCTTAAACCCCATTGCCTCACCAAAATCTTCAACTAAGAGTAAAAAGGCAATAAGAGCATGGAGATGAACTTGGAATAAGTTACCCTCTTATCGGAGTGCAGTGGAAGTCTTGCATGGTCCACGTCCACCTTTTCCCTTTCAAACCACCTTTGAGACTAAATCAAGCAAACTCAAGTACACAGTTAGTCTCAAAGGGTCAAGTTGTAGCACAACTCCCCCTAAATATGTGCATCACTTGCAAATGGACTTGTGAGGTCCGGGGAGTGCTTGTACAACTTGAGCACCATACATAAACAACAAAATGCATAAGGAACATGATCAAGTCATAAAACACATGTACGCTATAAATCAATCCAAGTTCCGCGAATCTAGGACATTTAGCTCACTACGCAGCCTGCAAAAGGTCTTTTCATCTAAAGGCTTGGTAAAGATATCAGCTAGCTGGTTCTCGGTGTTAACATAAAACACTTCGATATCTCCCTTTTGTTGGTGGTCTCTCAAAAAGTGATGCCGGATGTCAATGTGCTTTGTGCGGCTGTGTTCAATAGGATTATCCGCCATGCGGATAGCACTCTTATTATCACATAGGAGTGGGATTTTGCTCAGATTGTAGCCAAAGTCACTGAGGGTTTGCCTCATCCAAAGTAGTTGCGCGCAACACTGTCCTGCGGCAACATACTCGGCCTCAGCGGTGGATAGGGCAACAGAAGTTTGTTTCTTAGAACTCCATGACACCAGGGACCTTCCTAAGAATTGGCACGTCCCCGATGTACTCTTCCCATCGACCTTACATCCAGCATAGTCGGAGTCTGAATATCCAATCAAGTCAAAGGTAGACCCCTTTGGATACCAGATCCCGAAGCAAGGCGTAGTGACTAAATATCTAAGAATTCGCTTCGCGGCCACTAAGTGACACTCCCTTGGATCGGATTGAAATCTAGCACACATGCATACACTGAGCATAATATCCGGTCTACTCGCACATAAATAAAGTAAAGACCCTATCATAGACCGGTATGCCTTTTGATCAACGGACTTACCTCCTTTGTTGAGGTCGACATGTCCGTCGGTTCCCATTGGAGTCTTTGCGGGCTTGGCATCCTTCATCCCAAACCGCTTGAGCAAGTCTTGCGTATACTTCGTTTGAGAGATGAAGGTGCCATCCTTGAGTTGCTTCACTTGGAACCCAAGGAAGTAGTTCAACTCGCCCATCATCGACATCTCGAATTTCTGTGTCATCACCCTGCTAAACTCTTCACAAGACTTTTGATTAGTAGAACCAAATATTATGTCATCGACATAAATTTGGCACACAAATAAGTCACCATCACATGTCTTAGTGAATAAAGTTGGATCGACTTTCCCAACCTTGAAAGCATTAGCAATTAAAAAGTCTCTAAGGCATTCATACCATGCTCTTGGGGCTTGCTTAAGTCCATAGAGCGCCTTAGAGAGCTTACATACGTGGTCGGGGTACCGTTCATCCTCAAAGCCAGAGGGTTGCTCCACGTACACCTCCTCCTTGATTGGCCCGTTGAGGAAAGCACTCTTCACAACCATTTGGAACAACCTGAAAGAATGGTGAGTAGCATAGGCTAACAATATGCGAATTGACTCTAGCCTAGCTACAGGAGCAAAAGTCTCCTCAAAGTCCAAACCTGTGACTTGGGCATAACCTTTTGCCACAAGTCGAGCCTTGTTCCTTGTCACCACTCCGTGCTCGTCTTGCTTGTTGTGGAACACCCACTTGGTTCCCACAACATTTTGCTTAGGACGAGGCACCAGTGTCCAAACTTCATTTCTCTTGAAGTTATTGAGCTCTTCCTGCATGGCCAACACCCAGTCCGGATCTAGCAAGGCCTCTTCTACCCTGAAAGGCTCAATAGAAGAGACAAAAGAGAAATGCTCACAAAAATTTACTAATCTAGAGCGAGTAGTTACTCCCTTGCTAATATCACCCAAAATTTGGTCGACGGGATGATTCCTTTGAATCGTCGTTCGAACTTGAGTTGGAGGTGCCGGTTGTGCTTCTTCCTTAATTACGTGATCATCTTGTGCTCCCCCTTGATCACACGCCTCCTCTTGATGAACCTGTTCATCATCTTGAGTTGGGGGATGCACCATTGTTGAGGAAGAAGGTTGATCTTGCTCCTTTTGTTCCTGTGGCCGTACTTCTCCAATCGCCATGGTGCGTATTGCGGCCGTTGGAATATCTTCTTCATCTACATCATCAAGATCAACAACTTGCTCTCTTGGAGAGCCATTAGTCTCATCAAATACAACGTCGCTAGAGACTTCAACCAAACCCGATGGTTGAAGACTCTATACGCCTTTGTATTTGAGTCATAACCTAACAAAACCCCTTCTACCGCTTTGGGAGCAAATTTGGAATTCCTACCCTTCTTCACTAGAATGTAGCATTTACTCCCAAAAACTCGGAAATACGAAACATTGGGTTTGTTACCGGTTAGTAGCTCGTATGATGTCTTCTTGAGGAGGCGATGAAGGTAGACCCGGTTGATGGCGTGGCAAGCCGTGTTCACGGCTTCCGACCAAAACCGCTCGGGCGTCTTGAACTCTCCAAGCATTGTCCTCGCCATGTCTATAAGTGTCTTGTTCTTCCTCTCTACCACACCATTTTGCTGTGGTGTGTAGGGAGCGGAGAACTCGTGCTTGATTCCTTCCTCCTCAAGGTACTCCTCCACTTGAAGGTTCTTGAACTCGGACCCGTTGTCGCTCCTTATCTTCTTCACCTTGAGCTCAAACTCATTTTGACCTCTCCCTAGGAAGCGCTTGAGAGTCCCTTGGGTTTCAGATTTATCCTGCAGAAAGAATACCCAAGTGAAGCGGGAAAAATCATCAACTATAACAAGACCATACTTACTTCCTCCTATGCTTAGGTAGGCAACGGGTCCGAAGAGATCCATGTGAAGCAACTCCAAAGGTCTTGATGTGGTCATCACATTTTTGGTATGATGAGAGCTTCCCACCTGTTTACCTGCTTGACAAGCTGCACAAGGTCTATCTTTTTCGAAGGTTACATTTGTTAGACCTATTACATGTTCTCCCTTTAGAAGTTTGTGAAGGTTCTTCATCCCCACATGTGCTAAGCGGCGATGCCACAGCCAGCCCATGCTAGTCTTAGCAATTAAGCATGCATCTAGACCGACCTCTTCTTTTGCAAAATCAACTAAGTAGAGTTTGCCGTCTAATACACCCTTAAAAGCTAATGAACCATCACTCCTTCTAAAGACATACACATCTACATTTGTGAATAAGCAATTATATCCCATATTACAAAGCTGACTCACAGACAATAAGTTATATCCAAGTGACTCAACTAAAAACACATTAGAAATAGAGTGCTCGGATGAAATGGCAATCTTCCCTAGTCCTTTGACCTTGCCTTGATTCCCGTCACCAAATATGATTGAGTATTGGAAATCCTTGTTCTTGACGTAGGAGGTGAACATCTTCTTCTCCCCCATCATGTGGTTTGTGCATCCGCTGTCGATAATCCAGCTTGATCCCCCGGATGCATAAACCTGCAAGGCAATTTAGGCTTGGGTCTTAGGTACCCAACTCTTGTTGGGTCCTACAAGGTTAGTAACAATGGTCTTAGGGACCCAAATGCAAGTTTTATCTCCCTTACATTTTGCCCCTAATTTCCTAGCAATCACCTTCTTATCCTTTCTACAAATTGCAAAGGAAGCATTGCAAGCATGATAAATTGTAGAAGGTTCATTAATTTTCCTAGGAACATGAACATTTCTCCTAGGCACATGATTAATGACATTTCTCCTAGGCATATCTCTACCATGCATATAGGAAGAACTTGAAGCAAACATAGCATTTGAATCATTACAACTCCTATTTCTAAAATATCTCTTATCACCATAAATGAAAGCATGATTCTTTTGACTACTATTAGTCATATAAGCCTTCCCTTTCTCCTTGGCGGAAATGGGAGCCTTATGACTTGTTAAGTTCTTGGCTTCCCTCTTAAAGCCAAGCCCATCCTTAATTGAGGGGTGTCTACCAATCGTGTATGCATCCCTTGCAAATTTTAGTTTATCAAATTCACTTTTGCTAGTCTTAAGTTGGACATTAAGACTAGCCACTTCATCACTTAATTTAGAAATGCAAACTAGGTGTTCACTACAAGCATCAACATTAAAGTCTTTACACCTATTGCAAATTACAACATGATCTACACAAGAGGTTGATTTATTAGCTATTTCTAGTTTAGCATTCAAGTCATCATTAATACTTTTTAAACTAGAAATGGTCTCATGGCAAGTAGATAGTTCACAAGAAAGCATTTCATTCCTTTTGACTTCTAAAGCAAGAGATTTTTGTGCCTCTACAACTTTATCATGTTCTTCATACAAAAGATCCTCTTGTTTTTCTAACAATCTATTCTTATCATTCAAGGCATCAATCAATTCATTGATTTTATCAATCTTAGTTCGATCTAAGCCCTTGAACAAATATGCATAGTCTATTTCATCATCACTAGATTCATCTTCACTTGAAGAAGCATAAGTAGTATTGTTTCGAGTACATACCTTCTTCTCCTTTGCCATGAGGCATGTGTGATGCTCGTTGGGGAAGAGGGACGATTTGTTGAAGGCCGAGGCGGCGAGTCCTTCGATGTCGGAGTCGGACGACGAGCAATCCGAGTCCCACTCCTTGCCAAGATGTGCCTCGCCCTTAGCCTTCTTGTAATTCTTCTTCTTTTCCCTCTTCTTCTCTTGTTCTTGGTCACTATCATTATCGGGACAATTAGCGATAAAATGACCAATCTTACCACACTTGAAGCAGGAGCGCTTTCCCTTTGTCTTGCTTTTGTTGGAATGCTCCTTGCTACCCCTTAGCGCTGTCTTGAAACGCTTGATGATGAGGGCCATCTCTTCCTCATTGAGCCCCGCTGCCTCAACTTGTGCCACCTTGCTAGGTAGCACTTCCTTGCCCCTCGTTGCTTTGGGAGCAATGGTTTGAGGCTCGTGGATTGGGCCATTCAACGCATCATCGACGTATCTTGCCTCCTTAATCATCATCCGCCTGCTTACGAACTTCCCAAGTATTTCCTCGGGCGTCATCTTGGTGTACCTAGGATTCTCACGAATATTGTTTACAAGATGTGGATCAAGGATAGTGAAGGACCTTAGCATTAGGCAGACGACGTTGTGGTCCGTCCATCGCGTGCTTCCATAGCTCCTTATTTTGTTGACGAGGGTCTTGAGCCGATTGTACGTTTGGGTTGGCTCCTCTCCCCTAATCATTGCGAACCTTCCTAGTTCGCCTTCCACCAACTCCATCTTGGTGAGCATGGTGACGTCGTTCCCCTCATGCGAGATCTTGAGGGTGTCCCAGATCTGCTTGGCGTTATCCAAGCCGCTCACCTTATGGTATTCATCCCTGCACAATGATGCTAGAAGAACAGTAGTAGCTTGTGCATTTTTGTGAATTTTCTCATTGATAAATATGGGACTATTAGTACTATCAAATTTCATTCCACTTTCTACTATCTCCCATATGCTTGGATGGAGAGAGAACAAGTGACTACACATTTTGTGACTCCAAAATCCGTAGTCCTCTCCATCAAAGTGAGGAGGTTTACCAAGTGGAATGGAGAGTAAATGAGCATTGGTACTTTGAGGAATACGATAGTAATCGAAAGAAAAATTAGAGTTAACCGTCTTCTTTTTCTCGTAGTCGTTGTCGTTGTTGTCCTTTTGGGAAGAAGAGGACTCGTCGCTGTCGTCGTAGTAGACGATCTCCTTGATGCGCCTTGTTTTCTTCTTCTTCCCGTCTTTTCTTTTGTGGCTCGAGCCCGAGTCAGTAGGCTTGTCATCTTTTGGATCGTTGATGAAGGACTCCTTCTCCTTATCATTGACCACCATCCTCTTGCCCTTAGGATCCATCTCTTCGGGCGATTAGTCCCTTATGTGAAGAGAATGGCTCCGATACCCATTGAGAGCACCTAGAGGGGGGGGGGTGAATAGGTGATCCTATAAAAACTTGAAACTTAATCCCACAAAAACTTGATTAAGCGTTAGCACAATAAAGCCAAGTGGCTAGAGAGGAGTTCTTGCAAAACACAGTAACCACAAAGAGATCAACACAGAGATGGCACAGTGGTTTATCCCGTGGTTCGGCCAAGTCCAACACTTGCCTACTCCACGTTGTGGCGTCCCAACGGACGAGGGTTGCACTCAACCCCTTTCAAGCGGTCCAAAGACCCACTTGAATACCACGGTGTTTTGCTTTCACTTTACTATATCCCGCTTGCGAGGAATCTCCACACTTTGGAGCCTCTCGCCCTTACAATTTGATTATCACAAAGAAGCACAGAAGTAATTATGGGATGAGCAACGCACACAAGACACAAAATCAGAGCAACAACACGCACACAAGTCACGACACGAGCTCTCAACACAACTCAAAGAGTTCTCTACTCAAATGGAGCTCTAGTTGCTATCACAAAGAATCGAATGCGCGGAATTGGAGTCTTGGTGCTTAGGAATGCTTAGAGAATGCTTGGTTTTCTCCTCCATGCGCCTAGGGGTCCCTTTTATAGCCCCAAGGCAGCTAGGAGCCGTTGAGAGCATTCTAGGAAGGCAACTCTTGCCTTCTGTTGCCTGGCGCACCGGACAGTCCGGTGCACCACCGGACACTGTCCGGTGCGGATTTCTTTCCTTCTGTGGCGCAGCCGACCGTTGAATATCCAGAGCCGTTGGCGCACCGGACACTGTCCAGTGCACACCGGACAATCCGGTGCCCCTTCTGACCATTGGCTCGGCCACGCGTCGCACGTGGATTACGCGGCTGACCGTTGGCTCGGCCGACCGTTGGCTCACCGGACAGTCCGGTGCACCACCGGACAGTCCGGTGATTTATAGCCGTACGCCGTTGATCGCTTCCTGAGAGCGACGACTTCGCCTGTGAATGGCTCACCGGACAGTCCGGTGCACCACCGGACAGTTCGGTGATTTATAGTCGTACACCGTCGTCGAAGTCCCGAGAGCAGCCATTTTACCAGAGTCAGCCCGGCGCATCGGACACTGTCCGGTGCACCACCGGACAGTCCGGTGCACCCAGACTGAGCAGAGTCTTGGCTGCTCGAGCCAAGTCTTTTCCAAAGTGGTCTTTTCCTGTTTCTAGCACTTAGACACAATACATTAGTCTCCAAAACAATGTACTAATTCTTAGAAACATACCTTTATTCTTGATTTGCACTTCTTAAGTCTTTGGCACAAATATTACTCAAAGCATTTGTGTGGAGCATTTAATCACCAAAATCTTATAGAAATGTCCCAAGGGTACATTTCCCTTTCACTTGTTCAAATGATTAGATAGAGCAAAAGTAGAAAAGACCAATGAATTGATTGATGCTATAAATGAAAAGAATAGACTTTTAGAAAAGCAAGAGGATCTTTTATATGAAGAGCATGATAAATTTGTAAGTGTGCAAAAGTCTCTTGCTTCAGAAGTTAAAAGGAATGAAATGCTTCTTGTGAATTATCTACTTGTCATGAGACTATGGCTAGCTTAAGAAGTATTAATGATGATTTAAATGCTAAGCTAGAAGTAGTAAATAAATCTAGTTCTTGTGTGGAACATATTGTGATTTGCAATAGGTGTAAGGATTTTAATGTTGATGCTTGTAGTGAACATTTAATTTCCATTACTAGATTAAATGATGAAGTGGCTAGTCTTAATGCCCAACTTAAGACTAGCAAAAATGATTTTGATAAACTAAAATTTGCAAGGGATGCCTACACTGTTGGTAGACATCCCTCAATTAAGGATGCGCTTGGCTTTCGAAGGGAAGCCAAGAACTTAACAAGTCAAAGGGCTCCCATCTCTGCCATGAACAAAGGGAAGGCCCCTATGACTAATAATGGTCAAAGGAATCATGCTTTCATCTATAGTAATAGAAACTTTTCTAGAAATGCTCATAGAAGTTATGCTTATGATTCACATGCTGTGATTGCTTCGAGTTCCTCTGTTGTGCATGGTAGAAATATGCCTAGGAAAAATGTTGTTCATGTGCCTAGGAAAGTAAGTAATGAACCTTCTATAATTTACCATGTTTGCAATGCTTCTTTTGCAATTTGTAGTAAGAATAAGAAAGTAATCGCTAGGAAGTTGGGGGCCAAGTGCAAAGGAGATAAGACTTGCATTTGGGTCCCTAAGGCTATTATTACTAACCTTGTAGGACCCAACAAGAGTTGGGTACCTAAAACCCAAGCCTAATTTGCCTTGCAGGTTTATGCATCCGGGGGCTCAAGCTGGATTATCGACAGCGGATGCACAAACCACATGACGGGGGAGAAGAAGATGTTCACCTCCTACGTCAAGAACAATGATTCCCAAGATTCAATCATATTCGGTGATGGGAATCAAGGCAAGGTTAAAGGACTAGGAAAGATAGCTATTTCATCCGAGCATTCCATATCTAATGTGTTTTTAGTAGAATCGCTCGGGTATAACTTGTTGTCCGTTAGTCAATTATGTAATATGGGTTACAATTGCTTATTTACAAACTTAGATGTGTCTGTCTTTACAAGGAGTGATGGTTCATTAGCTTAAAGGGTGTACTAGACGACAAACTCTATTTAGTTGATTTTTCGAAGGAGGAGGCCGATCTAGATGCATGCTTAATCACTAAGACTAGCATGGGCTGGCTGTGGCATCGCCGTCTAGCACATGTGGGGATGAAGAACCTTCACAAACTTCTAAAGGGAGAACATGTGTTAGGTCTAATAAATGTAACTTTCGAAAAAAGATAGACCTTGTGCAGCTTATCAAGCAGGTAAACAAGTGGGAAGTGCTCATCACAACAAAAATGTGATGACCACATCAAGACCTCTGGAGCTACTTCATATGGATCTCTTTGGACCCGTCGCCTACCTCAGCATCGGGGGAAGTAAGTATGGTCTTGTTGTTGTTGATGAATTTCCCCGCTTCACTTGGGTATTCTTTTTGCAGGATAAATCAGAAACCCAAGGGACCCTCAAGCGCTTTCTAAGGCGAGCTCAAAACGAATTTGAGCTCAAGGTGAAAAAGATTAGAAGCGACAACGGGTCCGAGTTTAAGAACCTTCAAGTGGAGGAGTTTCTTGAGGAGGAAGGAATCAAGCACGAGTTCTCCGCTCCCTACACACCACAACAAAACAGTGTGGTAGAGAGGAAGAACATGACACTTATAGACATGGCGAGGACGATGCTTGGAGAATTCAAGACGCCCGAGCGGTTTTGGTCGGAAGCTGTGAACACAGCTTGCCACACCATAAACCGAGTCTATCTTCATCTCCTCCTCAAGAAGACGTCGTACGAACTTCTAACCGGTAACAAACCCAATGTTTCATATTTTCGAGTTTTTGGGAGTAAATGCTACATTCTAGTGAAGAAAGGTAGGAATTCAAAATTTGCTCCCAAAGCTGTAGAAGGGTTTTTGTTAGGTTATGACTCAAATACAAAGGCGTATAGAGTCTTCAACAAATCATCGGGTTTGGTTGAAGTCTCTAGCGACGTTGTATTTGATGAGACTAATGGCTCTCCAAGAGAGCAAGTTGATCTTGATGATGTAGATGAGGATGATGTTCCAACGGACGCAATTCGCACCATGGCGATTGGAGATGTGCGACCACAGGAACACAAGGAGCAAGATCAACCTTCTTCCTCAACAATGGTGCACCCCCCAACTCAAGATGATGAACAAGTACCTCAAGAAGAGGCGTGTGATCAAGGGGGAGCACATGAAGACCAAGTTGAGGAGGAAGAAGCACCTCGGGCCCCTCCAACTCAAGTTCGAGTGACAATTCAAAGGGATCATCCCGTCGACCAGATATTGGGTGACATAAGCAAGGGAGTAACCACTCGCTCTAGATTAGCTAATTTTTGTGAGCATTACTCTTTTGTCTCTTCTATTGAGCCTTTCAGGGTAGAAGAGGCCTTGCTAGATCCGAGCTGGGTGTTGGCCATGCAGGAAGAGCTCAACAACTTCAAGCGAAATGAAGTTTGGACACTAGTGCCACGTCCCAAGCAAAACATTGTGGGAACCAAGTGGGTGTTCCGCAACAAACAGGACGAGCACGGGGTGGTGACAAGGAACAAGGCTCGACTTGTGGCAAAAGGTTATGCCCAAGTCGCATGTTTGGACTTTGAGAAGACTTTTGCTCCTGTGGCTAGGCTATAGTCGATTCGTATTTTGTTAGCCTATGCTGCTCACCATTCTTTCAGGTTGTTCCAAAGGGACGTGAAGAGCGCTTTCCCCAACGGGCCAATCAAGGAGGAGGTGTCTGTGGAGCAACCCTCTAGCTTTGAGGATGAACGGTACCCCGACCACGTGTGTAAGCTCTCTAAGGCGCTCTATGGACTTAAGCAAGCCCCAAGAGCATGGTATGAATGCCTTAGAGACTTTCTAATCGCTAATGCTTTCAAGGTTGGGAAAGCCGATCCAACTCTTTTCACTAAGACTTGTGATGGTGACCTATTTGTATGCCAAATTTATGTCGATGACATAATATTTGGTTCTACTAACCAAAAGTCTTGTGAAGAGTTTAGCAGGGTGATGACGTAGAAATTCGAGATGTCGATGATGGGCAAGTTGAACTACTTCCTTGGGTTCCAAGTGAAGCCACTCAAGGACAGCACCTTCATCTCTCAAACAAAGTATACGCAAGACTTGCTCAAGCGGTTTGGGATGAAGGACGCCAAGCCCGCAAAGACTCCAATGGGAACCGACGGACATGTCGACCTCAACAAAGGAGGTAAGTCCGTTGATCAAAAGGCATACCGGTCTATGATAGGGTCTTTACTTTATTTATATGCTAGTAGACCAGATATTATGCTTAGCGTATGCATGTGTGCTAGATTTCAATCCGACCCAAGGGAATGTCACCTTGTGGCCGTTAAGCGAATCCTTAAATATTTAGTTGCTACGCCTTGCTTCAGGATCTGGTATCCAAAGGGGTCTACCTTTGACTTAATTGGATATTTAGACTCCGATTATGCTGGATGTAAGGTCGATAGGAAGAGTACATCAGGGACGTGCCAATTCCTAGGAAGGTCCCTGGTGTCTTGGAGTTCTAAGAAACAAACTTCCGTTGCCCTATCCACCGCTGAGGCCGAGTATGTTGCTGCAGGACAGTGTTGCGCGCAACTACTTTGGATGAGGCAAACCCTCCAGGACTTTGGCTACAATCTGAGCAAAGTCCCACTCCTATGTGACAATGAGAGTGCAATCCGCATGGCGGACAATCCTGTTGAACACAGCCGCACAAAGCACATAGACATCCGGCATCACTTTTTGAGAGACCACCAGCAAAAGGGAGATATCGAAGTGTTTTATGTTAGCACCGAGAACTAGCTAGCCGATATCTTTGCCAAGCCTTTAGATGAGAAGACCTTTTGCAGGCTGTGTAGTGAGCTAAATGTCTTAGATTCGCGTAACTTGGATTGATCTAGAGCATACATGTGTTTTATGCCTTTGATCATGTTCCTTTATACATGTTATTGCTTATTTATGGTGCTCAAGTTGTGCAAGGGATCCCCGGACCTCACAAGTCCATGTGTGAATGATGCACATATTTAGGGGGAGAAATGCTACAACTTGACCCTTTGAGACTAACCGTGTGATTGAGTTTTCTTAATTTAGTCTCAAAGGTAATTGAAAGGGAAAAGGTGAACTTGGACCATGCAAGACTTCCACTGCACTCCGATGAGAGGGTAAATTACTCTAAGTTCATCTCCATGCTCTTATTGCCTTTATGCTCTTAATTGAAGATTTTTGGTGAGGCAATAGGGCTCAAGGGCCAAAAATGACCCCGTTTTGGTGCTTGATGCCAAAGGGGGAGAAATTAAGGCCAAAGCAAGAAATGGATCAACTACCACTTGAGAATTTTGAAAATAGTAGAGTTAGAGCTTTTGTTTTGTCAAAATACTCTTATTGTCTCTTATTGTCAAAAGTTGGTCTCTTGTGGGGAGAATGTTTGATTATGGGAAAAAGGGGGAGTTTTTGAATCTTTGATCAACTTCTCTTGGAATACCTCTCTCTATGCCTCAACAAGTGAATTTGACTTAGAGATAGGAAATTGAGTTTGATTTGCAAAAACAAACCAAGTGGTGGCAAAGAATGATCCAAATATGTCAAATTTGAATCAAAAACAAATTTTTGTTCTCATTTGCATTGATGTTGCACTTCCTTTAGTTGCTTTTTGTTGTGTTGGCATAAATCACCAAAAAAGGGGAGATTGAAAGGGAAATGTGCCCTTGGGCCATTTCTATAAGATTTTGGTGATTAAGTGCTCCACACAAATGCTTTGAGTGATATTTGTGCCAAAGACTCAAGAAGTGTAAATCAAGAATAAAGATATGTTTCTAGACTTAGTACATTGTTTTGATGACTAATGTATTATGTCTAAGTGCTAGAAACAGGAGAAAATCGTTTTTGAGAAAAGTTGGCTATGTACAGCCAAAAGGCTGCTCGGTCTGGGTGCACCGGACTGTCCGGTGGTGCACCGGACAGTGTCCGGTGTGACAGGACCAGTCCCGATGAACAGCCTACTCTCGGGTCTCGACAGCGGCATATGGCTATAAATTACTGGACTGTCTGGTGGTGCACCGGACTGTCCGGTGAGTCGTCTGCGGCGAAGTCGCCGCTCTCGGGAAACAGTCAACAGCGTTCGGCTAAAAATCACCGGACTGTCCGGTGAGCCAACGGTTGGCCGAGCCAACGGTCGGCCGCGCAATCCGCGCGTGACGCGTGGCCGAGCCAACGGTCAGATGGGGGCACCGGACTGTCCGGTGCGCACCGGACTGTCCGGTGCGCCAACGGCTCCAAATCTTCAACGGTCGGCTGCACCAATTTAGGAAAGCAATCTGCACCGGACACTGAACAGTGCTTGTCCGGTGGTGCACCGGACTGTCCGGTGCGCCACCCGATAGAAGGCAAGAATTGCCTTCCCAGATTGCTTCCAACGGCTCCTAGCTGCCTTGGGGCTATAAAAGGGACCCCTAGGCGCATGGAGGACTACACCAAGCATTCTTTGATCATCTCTAAGCACCAAGACTTCATTCTAGCGCATTTAGTCGTTGTGATAGCAATTTGAGCTCCTCTTGAGTTGAGAACTCCGTGTGTGAACTTAGAGCTCAAGTTGTGACTTGTGTGCGTGTTTGTGTTCGTGCTTTGAGTCTTGTGTGTGTTGCTTTTCCCTCCCTTACTTCCGTGCTTCTTTGTGATCATCATTTGTAAGGGCGAGAGGCTCCAAGTTGTGGAGATTCCTCGCGAACGGGATATAGTGAAAGAAAGAAGAACATCGTGGTATTCAAGTGGATCTTTGGACCACTTGAAAGGGGTTGAGTGCAACCCTCGTCCATTGGGACGCCACAACGTGGAGTAGGCAAGTGTTGTATTTGGCCGAACCACGGGATAACTCGCGTGTCTTTTGTGATTGCTTTTCTGTGATACTTGTGTTCACAAGAGCTCGCTATTTAGCCTACTAACATTTAACCAAGTTTTGTGGCTATAAGTTTCAAGTTTTTACAGGATCACCTATTCACCCCCTGTAGGTGCTCTCAGAAACACGAATAGCTGACGGGTTTTACCTGATATAAAGGCGGGTATGAGATTATTTCTTTACCCGTGCGTATGCTAATGGGTGTAAACCTCTAACCGTCAGGTAAACGGGCACGGGTACGGGTGGGTACTACCCATACCCGTGGGTAAAATATACCCGCATCATATCACCATTTACCATGTAATTAAATCGTCTTAGCTAAAAGAAAATACTTCTTTAGTTATTGTTTGTTTGGCTATGAAGTATGTAATCATCTGTTGTATTTTATGTTGAACTTATTTTTATATGTTTGTTTGACATTTTTTAGTGATTGGTACATTAGTATTTTAGTTTTTTTAGTGGATACGGGTAACCCGACGAGTAAAATTACCCGCGCGGGTACGAGTATGGGTAAGATTCTATACCCGCGACCTTATATGGGTAACCCGATGAGTAAGATTTTTTGACGAGTACGGATATGGGATGATACTACCCGACGGGTATATACACGTTGCCATCTCTATTTCACCCAAGGTGCAGTGGCAGGTGTTATATCAGTACATAGCTAAGGAAATCTTATGTGCCCATTTCTTTGAATTGTCTTGTACCAAGCGTGCGCCATAGATAAGTTTCGAGGCATTGTTTGAGTCTTTCAAATTGTCCATCGATCTGGAGGTGGTACAAGAAACTCATATTGAGTGTGGTATCAATGAGCTAAAAGAGTTCCCTCCATAGGTTGCCAGTGAAGAGCATGTCTCGATCGGATGTAATGGATATAATATAATGACAGGTGGGTAATCTATAGAGTTTATGTATATGACAGTGGGTAACCCATGGAGCTTAAAGAGCAGCAAAGTAAGTACTCCAAAAACTTATATTACATTTTCTAGAATTCTATAGAATTTGCTACTCTAGAGCTAGGGTGTTTGGCTGGCTCTGGCCAGTTTTTCTTGGAGTCTTGCTTTGAGAGTAGTGCAAGTCTTTGGGTTTAGGTAACCGTTCAAAAAGGGGTGTTTAGCATGGCTTCGCTATACTCCGTAGCAATTTTGCTATCAAACTCTAGGATGGAACAACTATGGAGTTTTTTAGATTTCGGAATAGTAAAGAGGTACTCCAAAACCTTATAACTTTCATGGTGTGTGGTTGGCTCTGACCAATTTTCCAAACAGTTTGGTTGGCTCCCTTAAAGTTTTGCTTTGGAGCTATACCAAACACCCCTTACTGCACTCTCACTTAGCAATTATTGAGGGCCATTGAAATTTTTTGAATAATTGCTAGACTAATTATGGGCTAAGCCCAATTAATTTAATAGATGTAACACACCAAACTCCCACCCACCCTATATTATATGCAGCACCATTATCTTTATCTCTACTTTTATAAAGCACAGGTTTGGTGGTTGTTTTTACAAAAAGTGAATACACTTCTTTCTAATCTAATCCACAGTCCAAATATTAACTTCAACGTCCATGACCACCAGTTTACACAGTTATGCAAAAATAAAGTAAAATTATATACCAATAGGGGTTCGAATTACCTAGGTTGTCAACTTTATATTCACATTCATCTAACCAACATAACACATATATTTGTGTTTTATTAAAACAAAGTTCCAAGAGCTGAAAATCATGTGCTATACTCCACGCATGCCAACAACCGAAGACACGTACGGGCATCAAGCGCCAGTATACAGGCGAGCTGGCAACCTGGGCTCGGCCACGACCATGAGCGGGAATTTACGCGGTACCGCGAGCTTGAAGGCCTCATCCATGCTCAGCTCCTCTGCCGTCACGCCGTCCGGAAGCCTCCACTCGAAGCCGTGTAGCAGATTGGCAAGACTCAAAGCCATCACCTTTAGCGCGAGGTTGATCCCGGGGCACATTCGCCGGCCAGAGCCGAACGGCAGCAGCTGGAAGTCATGGCCCCTCACGTCGATCTTGCTCTCGACGAACCGCTCCGGCCGGAACTCCTCCGGCGCGTCCCACAGTCCAGGGTCGCGGCCGATTGCCCACACGTTGATGAACAAGACCGTGCCAGCGAGCACGTCGTATCCGTCCACGGATGTGTCCTCGCGGGCCACGTGGGGTGCCAGCATCGGCGCGGCAGGGTGCACGCGCATGGTCTCCTTGAGCACAGCCTCGATGTAGGGGAGGCGAGGGAGGTCGCTTTCCGTCACCAGTCGGTCCGGCCCTATGACATGGTTCAGCTCCTCCATGGCCTTGGCTAAGATCTTAGGGTTCTTGAGGAGCTCCGAGACAGCCCACTCCAGCGTGTTTGCATTACTATCCGTGCCTGCGATGATTAGGTCCTGCGCGAAAAAAGAGGCTTAGTTAGCTTGGTTAGTCCAGCTGATGACGTGGCTCCAATGATCACATAACCAAAGCTAGGCTTAATTTGCAACCCATATACAAATTAAAGCTCAAATATTTCTGTGTGCGGTCCTCGAACTTTGTATATGGTGTCACTTACGTCTCTGAAGTCTGAACTCTAAACCAGAAAAAACGACTTGGTAGTCCATTCAAAACCATCTAAAACTAGTTTTTTTCGAACCAGATGCCGACATGGCGTACCACGTTGGAGTCACTTGGTCGCCAAATTGGGTGTGTTGTCAGTTGTGTCACCTGAGTCCCCGAACTTTCAAAAGCCAACGTGGCATGCTACGTCGATATCCGGTTTAATCAAACCCGGTTTTTGACAGTTTTGCGTGGCCCGCTGACCAAGTTATAGAACCCACTTTCCTACTAATTAAGTTTGAGTACCTAGATGACACAACATGCCATGTTCAAGCTAACATATTTGTCGGGGATCATAATTAGGGGTACCCTCAAGACTCCTAATTCTCAGATGGTAACCCCCATCAGCATGAAGCTGCAAAGGCCTGATGGGTGCGATTAAGTCAGGGATCAGTTCATTCGAGCGACTCGATCATGCCTCGCCCGAGCCTAGCCTCGGACAAGGGCAGCCGACCCCGGGGGATTTCCGTCTCGCCCGAGGCCCCCCTCCAACGGCGGACACATCTCCGGCTCGCCCGAGGCCCTGCCTTCGCTAAGAAGCAACCCTGACTAAATCGCCGCACCGACCGACCGAATCGCAGGAGCATTTAACGCAAAGGTGGCCTGACACCTTTATCCTGACGCACGCCCCCCGGCAGAGCCGAAGTGACCGCCGTCACTTCGCCGCTCCACTGACCGGCCTGACAAAAGGACAGCGCCGCCTGCGCCACTCCGACTGCAGTGTCACTTGACAGAGTGAGACTGACGGGCAGTCAGGCCCTGCCAAAGGCACCATAGGAAGCTCCGCTCCGCCCGACCCAGGGCTCGGACTCGGGCTAAGTCCCGGAAGACGGCGAACTCCGCTCCGCCCGACCCAGGGCTCGGACTCGGGCTAGGTCCCGGAAGACGGCGAACTCCGCTCCGCCCGACCCAGGGCTCGGACTCGGGCTAAGTCCCGGAAGACGGCGAACTCCGCTCCGCCCGACCCAGGGCTCGGACTCGGGCTAGGTTCCGGAAGACGGCGAACTCCGCTCCGCCCGACCCAGGGCTCGGACTCGGGCTAAGTCCCAGAAGACGACGAACTCCGCTCCGCCCGACCCCGGGCTCGGACTCGAGCTAAGTCCCAGAAGACGACGAACTCCGCTCCGCCCGACCCCGGGCTCGGACTCGGGCTCAGCCCCGGAAGACGACGAACTCCGCTTCGCCCGACCCCAGGGCTCGGACTCCGCCCTGGCCTCTGCCGAACGACCTCCGCCTCGCCCGACCCAGGGGCTCGGGCTCGGCCTCGGCCATGGAAGACAGACTCGACCTCGGCTTCGGAGGAGCCTCCACGTCGCCCAACCTAGGGCGCAGGCCAGCCACGTCAACAGGAAGCGCCATCATCACCCTACCCCGAGCTGACTTGAGCCGCAGAGAACAAGACCGGTGTCCCATCTGGCTAGCTCCGCCAGATAGGCAATGATGGCGCCCCGCATGCTCTGTGACGACGGCGACTCTCAGCTCTCTTACGGAAGCAGGAGGACGTCAGCAAGGACTCAACCGCTCCGACAGCTGTCCCTCCGCCAGGCTCCGTCGCTCCTCCGACGACCACGACATCACACCAGCTGGGTGCCAAAATCTCTCCGGCTGCCACATCGGCATGTACTTAGGGCGCTAGCTCTCCCCCGCTAGACACGTAGCACTCTGCTACACCCCCATTGTACACCTGGATCCTCTCCTTACGCCTATAAAAGGAAGGACCAGGGCCCTCTTAGAGAGGGTTGGCCGCGCGGGGACGAGGACGGGACAGGCGCTCTCTTGGGGCCGCTCGCTTCCCTCTCCCGCGTGGACGCTTGTAACCCCCTACTGCAAGCGCACCCGACCTGGGCGTGGGACGAACACGAAGGCCGCGGGATTTCCACCTCTCTCACGCCCATCTCCGGCCACCTCACTTCCCCCTTCGCGCTCGGCCTCGCGTCGACCCATCTGGGCTGGGGCACGCGGCGACATTCACTCGTCGGCTTAGGGACCCTCCGGTCTCGAAACGCCGACAATATTTTACTCTAGAAATAATTTAGGTATAATCGTGTTGGAGGATGTGTAGTCACCTGTGTGATAGCCTTAACATTGTCCCTGCTGAGCTGGACTTCAAGACTAGTGTCATCGGCCAGCTGCAGCAGCACGTCCAACATATCCTTTGCCACAAAGTTCCCTCCCTCGCGTAGTCGCCGCTCGTTGTGCACGTCCAAGACTCGTTCCAGGAATCGACCAAACCTCGCCTTCATTCTCTTCATCCTAGCAACGTAGCCCTGCAGGTCCAGCCAATCTAGCCAAGGGATGTAATCACCAATGTTAAACGCACCGTGAAGCGCGAAGAACTCGTCCACCATCTCCCTGAACTCGGCAGGCGTTATCGCCGGCGCTGAGTCCCCCTCACCGTCCGCCACCTCCTCCATGACGTACTTATTGCCCAGAACTATGCGCGAGATCACGCCGAGCGCCAACATCTGCAGGTAGTCCCTGAGCCGCACGGTGCGCCCAGCCGCTTGGCGCAGCTGTCGCAGCATCACGCGCACCTCCTCGTCGCGGATGTGCTCGAAGGACTCGAGCCGCGTGGCGCTGAAGAGCTCGGTGGCGCAGATCCTGCGTGCCTGGCGCAGGTACGGCCCGGAAGGAGCCCATAGAAGGTCGGAGAAGTCGTACGCGGTGTACTTGCCGATTGCGAACCTCGGCCGGTCGGAGAACGCCGCGTCGTTGGTCTTGAGGAAGAGCTTTGCCATCTCAACCGACGCGCCGACGAGAACAGGCAACGACCCGAACCGGAGCTGCATGAGCGGACCGTACCGCTTGGACAGCTCGTTCATGGAGCGGTGGGGCAGCTCGCCCATGAGGTTAAGGTTGCCGATGATCGGCCATGGCTTGGGGCCCGGCGGGGGGTTGTAGACCGGGCGCCGGCCGCGCGAAAGGAAGAGCGCTGCCGCTGCGCAGAGGGCAATGCCGAGGAACACAGCCCATGTTGCTGGTTCCATCGAGTAGTAGAGTGACTGGTTTATCTCAGACCTGACCTGAGTAGCTGAGTTTAGAGCTTAGTAGGTCGGATGGTTGTGAGCTTTATTAAAAGGTAGTGGCTTGCTGTATTGCTCTGACGAGCTGGCTCGCTTCGTATCGTAGTATTTTTTTTCAGCTATGGTATAAAACATCAGTTTTCAACGGTGGTTGCCTCCAAACTCACGTTAACTCACCTACTAGCCGACATAACGTACAAGTATATATTTCTGATTGAATGGTTTTAGTTGGTTACTTGCATTTTAGGTCATGGAGGCCCAATGCAACCAACAATCTATATCCTTCATGTTGATCATTAGTCCAAATCAGGTCTACATCCACGTGCAAGACCACGTGCTACGTATTTTAATCGCTCTACTATTTTTGATCAATTCACTGTAGGGGTCCCTACAGTATTAATGGCTCTACTGTTGCCCACAGTGTTCCAATCGACGTCGACATGCCAGGTCTTAAAACAAGATGGAGCTGGGCTTGACTTGGTACAATCCCTCGTTTTCGTTTGGAACAACTCTCTTTTATTAGTAGAGTTCTTTCAGTTCAAAATAGCTTTGGGAGTTTTTTCAGTTTCAGTTTCACAAATAGCTTGGTTTACACAGTTAATTTAAATATATTTTGATGAACTTGTTGAGCGATGAACGTATGTGAGCTCACTCTTGCTGTCTCACACCCCCACAGGTCAAGAACACGTACCGCAGGATGAGCCACATGAACGATGCTGCGATGAGTTCGTGAGAGGTCTAGACCGTCGTCTCCCAGTCAATTTTAGGTTGCTGGATCGTTGTTTCCTTACGATATAATTATATATTTATTTTGTATAGAACTCCTATTATATGGTAAAGTTGTAACATTCGTTTATGTATCATGATTCATCATATGTTTGAGACTTGGTCCTAGCACACCTGATGATTATGTTCGTACTCGGGTCTCTAAAACCCGGGTGTGACAGATACCCACTTAATCATTCATATTTCATTCGGTATCAATCAGTTAGTATTGATCGGTTAGTTTTGATTGATCTCACCCCCAACAAGATCGGTATCCACAAGCCCACTGACTAATCGATGTTGGAGCGAGACTATCGTGCTTCAGGTATTCTGCAAAACCTGAAAAATACTCGGTGAATTCTTTGCCGAGTGTTACTCTCGGTAAGAAAGTCTCGATAAACTGTACATCAACAACGATTTTTTGTCAAGCAACAACTTTTTTGCCGAGTACTTTTTATCATCTTTGCTAAGTGCCACTTGGTACTCGGCAAAGCAAATACTATTTTGCCGAGTACCTGATATATTGCACTTGTCAAAAAGACTGTTTTCGGGAGTGGGATGGATCACTATCCAGCGGCTCTCAGGTCACGTAACATGTCGGCTGACGGTTGGACTCGGTCTAACAAGTGATAACAAGTCACTATGGACATATTTGGAAATAAGGAAAATAGAAGTGTTACAATTTTCTTACTATAATTAAATAGTAAGGGAATTATTGCCCCTTCAGGCCCCTTCTATATTCAATTTTAAATAGGGGTTGGATTTATAATCATCTCTAATCCCTCAATTGATCTCCCTGTATTCTCCTTGCTGCCAAATGACCCTGTACAGACTACAGTGTACAAGCCTGCCACTTTTTAAAACTCACAACCCCCCGACCTGCTCAGATCAGGTAAACCAGTCACTCTACTACTCGATGGAACAAGCTACATGGGCCGCGTTCCTCGGCATTGTCCTTTGCGCAGCGCTCTTCCACAGGACCTTCCTTGCGCGCGGCCGGCGCCGGGCCAACAACCCCCCGCCCGGCCCCAAGCCATGGCCGATCATCGGCAACCTAAACCTCGTGGGCGAGCTCCCCCACCGCTCCATGAACGAGCTCTCCAAGCGGTACGGTCCGCTCATGCAGCTCCGGTTCGGGTCGTTGCCTGTTGTCGTCGGCGCGTCGGTTGAGATGGCAAAGCTCTTCCTCAAGACCAATGACGCGGCGTTCTCCGACCGGCCGAGGTTCGCAGTCGGCAAGTACATCGCGTACGACTTCTCCGAGGTTCGCCAGGCACGTAGGATCTGCGCCACCGAGCTCTTCAGCGCCACGCGGCTCGAGTCATTCGAGCACATCCGCGACGAGGAGGTGCGCGTGATGCTGCAACAGCTGCGCCAAGCGGCTGGGCGCACCGTGCTGCTCAGGGACTACCTGCAGATGTTGACGCTCGGCGTGATCTCGCGCATAGTTCTGGGCAAGAAGTACGTCCAGGAGGAGGCGGCGGACGGTGAGGGGGACTCAGCGCCGGCGATGACGCCTGCCGAGTTCGGGGAGATGGTGGACGAGTTCTTGGTGCTTCACGGTGTGTTTAACATTGGTGATTACATCCCATGGCTAGATTGGCTGGACCTGCAGGGCTACGTTGCTAGGATGAAGAGAATGAAGGCGAGGTTTGGTCGACTCCTGGAACGACTCCTGGACGTGCACAACGAGCGGCGGCTACGCGAGGGAGGGAACTTCGTGGCAAAGGATATGTTGGACGTGCTGCTGCAGCTGGCCGATGATACTAGTCTTGAAGTCCAGCTCAACAGGGACAATGTTAAGGCTATCACACAGGTGACTCCACATACTCTATTTACATAAATTATTTGTAGAGTAAAATACGGCAGTACTCCCTCTGAATTTCAAAATATTACAGTCTTTTTAGCTATTGATTTTATGTTTATATTCAAATAAATGAAGATGAACCTAGACACGCATATACAACATACATATTAATATTGTATCTACCCATTAATTAACTAACATGAATTTTAATTTAGGAGAGAGAGTAGTACTTATTAAACTTGGCACGATGTGTTATTTAGTTCCCTGAAATCAGCAGAAAAGTGGGTCCAGTTTAGTTGGCTCGCGCAAAATCATCTCAAACCGGGTTTACTTAAACCGGATGCCGACGTAGCGTGCCAATATTGGAGCATACTAATGAAAGTTCGGAAACTCGTGTGACACATCATATGTTAGTTTTGGAGACCCAAGTAACTCCAACGTGGCACGTCACGTCGATATTTGGTTTGGATGAACATCCAACTTTCAGTACCCGCTTTTTTTGTTTTAAAAGTTCGGAGACCAAATGACACCACATACCAAGTTCGAGGACGGTTGTTGCATTTACTCTCGTGAAATATCTGAAATTTATGGGTTGCAAATTAAGCCTACCTTTGGCTCCGTGATCATAGGAGCTACGTCATCCGTGGCCAAGCTACTAGCTAAGGCTATGTATAGCAGCTTTTATATCTCAATTTCTATTCTATTATATCTTCTATTTCAAACTTTCACTTTAACGGTGTTTATAATATAAAGCTGTGTTTTGTACAACCATATATACAATATATATACGATATGTTCTTTTTTGGTGCAGGACCTAATCATTGGAGGCACGGATACTAGTGCAAAGGCCCTGGAGTGGGCTGTCTCGGAGCTGCTCAAGAACCCCAAGGTCTTAGCCAAGGCCACAGAAGAGCTGGACCACGTCATAGGGCCGGACCGACTGGTGACAGAAAGCGACCTCCCTCGCCTCCCCTACATCGAGGCTGTGCTCAAGGAGACCCTGCGCCTGCACCCTGCCGCGCCGATGCTGGCACCCCACGTGGCCCGCGAGGACACATCCGTGGACGGCTACGACGTGCTCGCTGGCACGGTCGTGTTCATCAACGTGTGGGCAATCGGCCGCGACCCTGCGCTGTGGGACGCGCCGGAGGAGTTCCGGCCGGAGCGGTTCTTCGAGAGCAAGATCGGCGTGAGGGGCCATGACTTCCAGCTGCTGCCGTTCGGCTCTGGCCGGCGAATGTGCCCCGGGATCAACCTCGCGCTAAAGGTGATGGCTTTGACCCTTGCCAATCTGCTTCACGGCTTCAAGTGGAGGCTTCCGGACGGCGTGACGGCGGAGGAGCTGAGCATGGAGGAGGCCTTCCAGCTCACGGTACCGCGTAAGTTCCCGCTCGAGGCCGTGGTCGAGCCCAGGTTGCCAGACCGCCTGTATACGGGCGCTTGATCGATGCCCGTACCTGTGTTGGACACTTGGACTGTTGGCATGTGTGGAGCACAGCACGTGATTGTTCAGCTCTTGGAAAATTAATGTTGTGTCTCGTATACAAATTAATTATGGTAGTGCATATATAATGCACGGTTTGTGAGAGTTTGATGTTTCAGATCTATACGTTGAATTAGGCCTTTATGCCTTGTTCGGTTATTCCTAATACACATGGATTGAATGAGATTAGAAAAATTAAGAAGAAGTTTGACTTGTTTGGGATTCAAACTCATCCAATCTCACTCAATTTACATGGATTGAGAGCTAACCGAACAAGTCCTTAATTGGACTTGATCCATGTTCGTTGGGTGGTCGACTCGAGAGTTTTTGGGTCGTAGAGGGGATCTTCCTCTCAGAGTTTAGGTGGTGGTAGTAGATCGAGCTGATATCACCATATGCAGGGCTGACCCTGGGGTGCCGGGGGTGCCACCACACCGAGCCCCCATAGCTAGTGGGCCCCCACCCCTTCAAAAAACAGTGGCCTCCCACATCTCTAATTCTCTATTCCACGGACCCTGCGGGATAGCGATCTTGATAAAAGTAATGATCAGGAAAAAATTCTAGAGACCGAAAGGATTTTTAAAGTGAAATATTTTTTGGTTGTAGTTGATATGGCAATCACTTCTTTGAAAACCATATTTCAAGAACTCATGGTGTTCAAAGATATATTTGGTTTTTTATTGAGATCAACTATCCTGAAGTCATTTAACGATACTGAACTAGAAGAGTTTTGCACCAAACTTGCAGACACTTTCTCTCATAATGGTTCATCTGATGTTGAGGTACATGATCTTATTTCTGAATTGAAGATTTTGAAATTTACTCTACCAGATGGCATATTGTCTGCTATGGAGATATTTGAGCATGTCAGAGATTTAGATTGCTATCCTAATGTCTCAATCGCTTATCGAATATTATTTACTATGCCTTGAGAAGAAGCTGTTGGATGAGATTGATCTTAATGGTATAATCGACGACTTTGTATCACAAAATGTTAGAATTTTTATTAGCATAATATCATGTGACATGTGACAAGTAAGTGTTATGACTCTAATTTATATTTGTCATCTTATAAACTTTAAAGCATGGCATAAAAGTTTTTTCTATTGAATGTTCAATAATTTGTGTGTGTATATATAGTGTATATACATGGTGGATGGGGCCTCCATATTGGATTTCGCCCTAGGCCCCCAAAAAGTCAGGAGCGGCCCTGGGAGCAAGATATTTACATCGATAATCTGTAGAAGACACTAAGGGCGCGAAACGGGTACAACATGAAGTGGCAAGAGTACTTTACTAACTATACCGCTCAACAACAAAAAAATAGATTAATAAAAGTTTAATTTTAGAACAATTAGCATTTCGACCATTTAATACTTTCTATTGCTAAGGCTATCTCAAGCAGTTTTATCTAACATCATATGGGTGAACTGCTAGACACGATCTAACAAGTTGCATTTACAGTTAGCAACATGGCTATACAAATATGTTGCAGAGTGGTTGTCGCCTCCACTATCGTTGATGTTGACTGAGTTATATCCTCTAGGACCTTCTACAGGAGTTCAATAAGCTTGATTAAATTCAGTTCAATTTAGCCAATGCAGTTCAGCATAATAGATTCTAGACATATTTTGTCAATCTAGACGAACTTATTTGTAGCTCGCTTTCTCCGGTGTATGTAACTATATTTGTTCTGTTCTAGCTAAACTTAATCAATCCTAGCTATTCAATCCATTTCAACTTGTATCTACTAGAGAGTAGAGTAAGACCATGTTTGAAACCTCTAGAGCTAATAGTTAGCTGCTAAAATTAGATGTAGAGGTTCTAAACATCTCTAGCTAATACCCTAGCTAATTGTTAATTCGTTATTTAACTCAAAGCTAATAATTAGTTCATTAAGTGGCTCAATCCAGCTAACTAGCCATACCCTCCATTAGTGGTAGCAACATCTAGAGAGGAGGCTAGTTTGTTAGTTCTTAATAACTACATTTATTTTGTTACTTATTGTCGGCGTTTCGACCCCGGGGGGTCCCTGGACCGACGAGTAAATTGTCGCTGCGTGTCCCAGCCCAGATGGGTCGGCGCGAGACGGAACACAAGGGGGGACAAAAAAGGGGAACCACGGCTCGTGTTGTCCTGCGCCCAGGGCGGATGCGCTTGCAGTAGGGGGTTACAAGCGTTCGCGAGGGAGAGAGGGAGAGCCTGTCCGTCAGCCCGTCCTCCCGCGCGGCCACCTTCTCGTACGAGGGCCCTGGACCTTCCTTTTATAGATGTAAGGAGAAGGCCCAGGTGTACAATGGGGGGTGTAGCAATGTGCTAACGTGTCTAGCAGAGAGGAGCCAGAGCCCTATGTACATGCCGACGTGGCTGTCGGAGAGGTGTTGGTGCCCTATTCATGTGATGTCGTGGCCGTCGAAGGAGCGCTTAAACCCTACAGAAGTACAACTGTCGGGGCTGTCGGGTCCTTGCTGACGTCTCCTTGCTTCCGTAAGGGGCTGAGAACCGCCGTCGTCATGGAGCACGTGGGATGTCATCATTACTTGTTTACCGGGGCGAGCCAGATGGGACGCCGGTCTTGTTCCCCGTAGCCTGAGCTAGCTAGGGGTAGGGTAATGATGTACCCCCTGTAACGTGGTCGGTCCGAGCCCAAGGTTGGGCGAGGCGGAGACTCCTCCGAGGTCGAGACTGAGTCCGAGCCCGGGTCGGGCGAGGCGGAGACCGTCTTCCGAGGTCGAGGCTGAGTCCGAGCCCTGGGGTCGGGCGAGGCGGAGACCATCTTCCGAGGTCGAGGCTGAGTCCGAGCCCTGGGGTCGGGCGAGGCGGAGACCGTCTTCCGAGGTCGAGGTTGAGTCCGAGCCCTGGGGTCAGGCGAGGCGGAGACCGTCTTCTGAGGTCGAGGTGGAGTCCGAGCCCTGGGGTCGGGCGAGGCGGAGCTTCCTATGGCGCCTGAGGTTGGACTCGGCGGCTGTCAGCCTCACCCTGGCGGGTGGCACAGCAGTCGGAGCAGTGCAGGCAGCGCTGTTTTCCTGTTAGGTCAGTCAGTGGAGGGGCGAAGTGACTGTGGTCACTTTGGCCTTGTCGACTGAGGAGCGCGCGTCAGGATAAGGTGTCAGGCGATCCTTGCATTGAATGCTCCCGCGATACGGTCGGTTGGCGAGGCGATCTGGCCAAGGTTGCTTCACTGCGAAGCCTGCCCAAGCTGGGCCTCGGGCGAGTCGAAGGTGTGCCCGTTACTTGAGGAGGCCCTCGGGCGAGGCGTGAATCTGCCTTGGTCTACTGTTCCTGCCCGAGGCTGGGCTCGGGCGAGGCGAGATCGTGTCCCTTGAGTGGACGGAGCCTCGACCTGAATTGCGCCCATCAGGCCTTTGCAGCTTTGTGCTGATGGTGGTTACGAGCCGAGTTTAGGAGTCTTGGGGTACCCCTAATTATGGTCCCCAACACTTATAATGTTGTAATTCATAATTTATTCTCTAACTATGGACTTCACTTTTTTATTACTCAAGTGGATCCCGCACGTCGCCCTAGACTGACTCGCCATAAATAGCCAACTGCATTTAACCTCATCTGGCATCGAGCTACAACGCGGCGCTGATCCGCTTCTCACTCATGATCTACGAGCACCTCGGACCGCATAACACTCATGACCTATGAGCCTATGTAGCATCCCAAAAATTCAAATCTTGAAATTTTCTCAAACTCGCTCTAAATTCAAAATGAATTTCAAATTTCGTTTCAAAATGTTTGTTTGCGAGTTGATATCAGCAAATAAAATATAGTGGTCTATATTCTCTCTAAAATCCTCCTCAAAATATCCTACAAATATTTCCCCAGTGATCACCCTCAAACTCTTTCAGAAATACTGCCCAAATATTGCACCGATATATCTCCAAGTATTTTCTTCCTGAGAAATACCTTCAGAATCATTTTTCAAGTCCCTACAAATATTTTCTCCATAACTTTCCTCATGCTCATACGTATACGTATGCCTCCAGTGTCATACGTTGAGCTCTACAAGCTAATTACACTCATATAAGACAAATCCATGCTAATCTCCCACTAATCCTCTCATCCTCCCACTAATCCTCTCATCCCTCCCCCTAATCCCCCCACCATGGCTATAAATAGAGGGGCAAGGGCCTCCTCTCATCCCACCCCAAGCCATTTCATGGCAACTCTCTTTCCCCCCCCCCCACACCCACTCCATGTTCCACACAAGCACACACTAGCACGAGGATCGTTCGGTCGTTCTTCGATCGTTCGTCCCCCTGTTCTTAGTTTGTTCGTTCGTTCGTCCGATCGTTCGATCGTTCGTCCGATCGTTCATGGTTCGTTCGTCCGATCGTTCGATCGTTCGTCCGTCCGTTCGTCCAAATAATCTTTTTCCTGCCGTTATGCTGCCGAAATTCTGATCGTTCGTTCGTCCGATTGTTTGATCGTTCGTCCGATCGTTCATGGTTCGTTCGTCCGTTCGTCCGATCGTTCGATCGTTCGTCCGTTCGTTCGTCCAAATAATCCTTTTCCTGCCGTTATGCTACCAAAATTTCGATCGTTCGTTCGTTCGATCATTCGATCGTTCATCGTTCGTTCATAGTTCCTATTCATCGTTCATCATTCGTTCATCGTCACTATTTACCATCACTATTTACCGTCACTATTTACTGTTACTTTTTACCGTTACTTTTTACCGTTTACCATTACTTTTTACCGTTACTTTTTACTGTTACTTTTTACCGTTTACCATTACTTTTTACTGTTACTTTTTACCGTTTACCGTTACTTTTTACTGTTACTTTTTACCGTTTACCATTACTTTTTACCGTTACTTTTTACCGTTTACCGTTACTTTTTACTGTTACTTTTTACCGTTTACCATTACTTTTTACCGTTTACCATTACTTTTTACCGTTACTTTTTACCGTTTACCGTTACTTTTTACCGTTACTATTTACCGTTACTTTTTACCGTTACTATTTACCGTTACTTTTTACCGTTACTTTTTACCGTTACTGTTCACCGTTACTATTCATCGATCATCCGATTACCCCAAATTTCAACTACTCATCCATCATGTTGTCCAGTCCACCTAAGACCAGCCAGACCCATATTCCAGTTATACAAACTCCGGTGACTGTGATTTTCATTCCAGTAGGGAACTTCCCAGCTGGTCACCCATCCTAGGTTTCTCCAAGTTGAGCACGCCTAACTTGAGATTCCTTTGAACCAGGCTTCCAAACTCAGATTCCAATAATTCTTGTTTCTAAATTCTTATCGAATTATTCCCTATCCAACCATGTCATCCCTTAAGCATGGTTCATGTTCCAGAAAACTCCCAAAATACTCTTGTCCCATATTCTTCCTATAACTCTCCTGTTCTTACTAAGTCAGACGATTCATTCATCACTATTCTCACCAACAGTGAACTTCGCTGTGCTACACCACATACACCCAGCTATAAATACACCCAGCTACCCTCTCCCTCTCCACACACACGCAACACCCTCAGCCAAGGCAAACACCCCACTCACTCAGTTACTTCGCTCTGCCAGCTACACGCATAGTGTCGCTTCGTCTCCAGTCCACCCTCCTGGTAAGCACCTTCGCTCCACCACCAGCAGTATCTCAACACCACATGACACATATTCTACTCAAGACTCTACCCATCCATATATCACTATTCTGACCACTATACTAAATATTTGTTGGTATACTTGTTGGTTTGTATGTTTGCTTGTTCATGTTGCATAGTTATCGGAGCGTTCGTACCATCTCGTGGAGGCCAGATCTACAAGTCTACGCCAGGAGCCAGAAGCCAGTTCCGCGAGCTCTTCTTCCCCCTTCGCCGGATAAGCACGGCAAGCTCACTGGATCCCTTTGATGCATAAATTACCTATGATTTTTCAACCACAACCCTCAGCCTGTTATTTTCTGCATGATATGATTTTGAGACAAGTTATTATGGCCACCCAAGCCGCTTGCCGCAATCAATCCTTAATATATTTGTTACAAATGATTTGAGAAAAGGGTGTGAGTTTTCAAAAGAAAATGCTTTTCAAAATGTGTATGATGAAGGGTTTTCACCCTTATCACCTTGTGAGTGGGATAATCAGGGACTCCCTGGTTTAGGGGAGGGCCTAAGGTGATGGCTCAGCTGGTTTAGGCGTGAGCAGAAGGATTGTCCCCTCATATAAGGACCGGTTTGTCATCTTTCACTACATGTACTCATGATAAGTACAACCACTCGAGACTGTGTGGGCAGTCACTCAATCTGAACTCGTACGGTCCAACCCTAGGGTTATGAAGGCTGGGGAGCACCGGGAGGATAAGGAGGGGGAATGTTTTGTCCGGTTTGGACATGGCGGTGGCCTGACTCCTTCCGGTATAACCGTTAAGGTTAGGACGTGCGGGGAAAGAAAGAGATTCGGATTCGGGTCTCACTAGCTATGGGATCGCAGAGCCGGACTAGTGGGTAAAGTGTACACCTCTGCGCAGAGTTCAAACCTATTCGAATAGTCCGTGTCCACTGGAATGGACGAGTCTGGTATGGTATGGCAATTAATGTTTTATTTTCGAAAAAGGGTGCGTTTGAGAAAAATGGTTTTTAAAAGGTTCGGCGGTTTAGCCGTGAGCTATGGTGGACGGGAAGTCCAGTAGCTGTTTTTGAAAAGGAAAACCAGTGGGAAACTACTGAGATACCTGGATGGTTTAGTCCAGGGGATTTTTGTTCTAATATTGAAAAACTTCCTGCTCCTTTTGGAGAGGATGCGCTTTGCAAAATACAAAATGTTTTACAAAACAACCCTGCATAAAATATTGCTGTTTCTGCAAAATATCTTGAGCTCCACATATTCCATGCATTATATCTGATTTCCCCATTCCGCGGGTGAAGGTGGGCTGCTGAGTACGTTTGTACTCACCCTTGCTTATTTATTTTTTTTCAGAAAAAGGAGATCGGGTAAGAGTTACGCCTGTTCCCAACCTTGCCTGTGGCTGTTGGACCGCTGATTTGCTTCGCTGCGTATATCGGGCTGCTTCAGCCCCACTTGGATGATATGTCCCGAGTTGTGGACCAACTCTTAAAGTTGTTCGCCACCTTTATAGGTTTGTCGTTTAAGCAGATCTGTAATCATCTGATGTATAAATGTGTTTACTAGCCTCCTGGGACTAGTAATTGTATTACATTTGAGTCCCAGAGGATTGGGGACGCTTCAGGTGGTATCAGAGCTGTTAGGTTGGCCGCAGGACGTAACCCTTAGCCTGATCAAAAGTTTTTGAGTCCAAACTATTTTCCTAAAAAAATCTTGCTCTCATCCCTTCATTTCAAAAATGCTTTCCCCATTTCCTTCTCTCAGAAGTCAGATGGGGGTTCAGTGCCAAACCAGCTTTTGCCAGAATGAAGATGGTTTCCCCAAGTTGCTGAGAGCATGCACAGTTCGCCTCGGAATCAGGAGCTAGCCAGAGTATGATGGTCGTGAATTCGTCGAGCATGGCACAGAGAAATGTGTCGTGACTGTATACATTGGATCCAGTCCGCGCCATGTGGAATGGAGTGTCACTGCTGCTGGGCACAGATTCAAAGACACCTGCCAAGTCGTCGCTCGCAAGGCATTGAGGACCCTGTGTCAACTGTATGAAGAAGAAGTGGCCGACACCCCGCTCAGATTCTTTCCGCCCTTTCAGAGAAACCGTCCCGTTTGGATGGCCAGGATGCATGCATTGGAAGGTCAGCAGTTGCTTGAGGACGACCTCACAGTCGTGTACCTCACTGCATACCTACTCACCCTGGATGCCCAGTATGATTTCCTGGCTCGGCACCACCGTCAGATGATTGCCCGAGCAGAAGATGCAGAGAAGCTCAACCGTAAGCTCCATGTGGATCTCACCACAGCTCAAGCCCGTGCAACTGCATTGGAAAGTCGTGAAGTCATTGCTGTGGAAGCCCTAAAGCAAGCCAAGGATGAGCACGTCCAGAAGTTGATGGAGGCCTACTTGGTAACCTGAAAGGGAATTAGGCTTACACCTAGTTCCTAAATAATTTTGGTGGTTGAATTGCCCAACACAAATAATTGGACTAACTAGTTTGCCCAAGTGTATAGATTATACAGGTGTAAAAGGTTCACACTCAGCCAATAAAAAGACCAAGTTTTGGATTCAATAAAGGAGCACAGGGGCAACCGAGGGCACCCCTGGTCTGGCGCACCGGACTGTCCGGTGTGCCACCGGACAGTGAACAGTTCCTGTCCGGTGCACCAGGGGACTCAGACTCAAACTCTTCGCCTTCGGGAATTCTCGGAAGCCGGCGCGCTATAATTCACCGGACTGTCCGGTGTGCACCGGACATGTCCGGTGCTCCAAGGAAGCTCGGGCTCCTGAACTCGCCAGCCTCGGGTTCGCGTGGCAGCCGCTCCGCTAAAATTCACCGGACTGTCCGGTGTGCACCGGACTGTCCGGTGTTCCAGCGGAGCAACGGCTCCCTGCGGCGCCAACGGCTCCCTGCGCTGCATTTAATGCGTGCACAGCGCGCGCAAAAGTCAGAATCGCCCATGCCGGTGCACCGGACATCAAACAGTACATGTCCGGTGTGCACCGGACACCCAGGCGGGCCCACAAGTCAGGAGCTCCAACGGTCAGAATCCAACGGCAGTGATGACGTGGCAGGGGCACCGGACTGTCCGGTGCGCCATCGAGCAGAAGCCTCCAGCCAACGGTCAAGTTTGGTGGTTGGGGCTATAAATACCCCAACCACCCCACCATTCATTGCATCCAAGTTTTCCACTTCTCAACTACTACAAGAGCTCTAGCATTCAATTCTAGACACACAAAAGAGATCAAATCCTCTCCAATTCCACACAAAGCCCTAGTGACTAGTGAGAGTGATTTGCCGTGTTCATTTGAGCTCTTGCGCTTGGATTGCTTCTTTTCTTTCTCACTTGCTCTTGAGATCACAACTCCATTGTAATCAAGGCAAGAGGCACCAATTGTGTGGTGGCCCTTGCGGGGAAGTTTTGTTCCCCGCTTTGATTAGAGAAGAGAAGCTCACTCGGTCCGAGGGACCGTTTGAGAGAGGGAAGGGTTGAAAGAGACCCGGCCTTTGTGGCCTCCTCAACGGGGAGTAGGTTTGCGAGAACCGAACCTCGGTAAAACAAATCTTCGTGTCTCACTTGCTTATTCGCTTGGGATTTGTTTTGCGCCCTCTCTCTCGGACTCGTTTATATTTCTAACGCTAACCCGGCTTGTAGTTGTGTTTATATTTGTAAATTTCAGTTTCGCCCTATTCACCCCCCCTCTAGGCGACTATCAATTGGTATCAGAACCCGGTGCTTCATTAGAGCCTAACCGCTCGAAGTGATGTCGGGAGATCACGCCAAGAAGGAGATGGAGACCGGCGAAAAGCCCACTACAAGCCAAGGGAGCACTTCATCGGAAGAGTCCCGCACCAAAAGGAGGGAGAAGAAGAAGAGCTCCTCCAACAAAGGGAAGGAGAAGAAATCTTCTTCTCATCACAAAGAGAAGAAGGAAAAATCTTCTTCCCACAAGCCGCATCGGAAAGGCGACAAGCACAAGAGGATGAGGAAGGTGGTCTACTACGAGACCGACACTTCATCAACATCGACCTCCGACTCCGATGCGCCCTCCGTCACTTCTAAGCGCCAAGAGCGCAAGAAGTATAGTAAGATCCCCCTACGCTACCCTCGCATTTCCAAACATACACCTTTACTTTCCGTCCCACTAGGCAAACCACCAACTTTTGATGGTGAAGATTACGCTAGGTGGAGCGATTTAATGCGATTTCATCTAATCTCGCTCCACAAAAGCATATGGGATGTTGTTGAGTTTGGTGCGCAGGTACCATCCGTAGGGGATGAAAACTATGATGAGGATGAGGTGGCCCAAATCGAGCACTTCAACTCTCAAGCCACAACCATACTCCTTGCCTCTCTAAGCAAGGAAGAATACAACAAAGTGCAAGGGTTGAAAAATGCAAAGGAGATTTGGGATGTGCTCAAAACTGCGCACGAGGGAGATGAGCTCACCAAGATCACCAAGCGGGAAACGATCGAGGGGGAGCTCGGTCGGTTCCGGCTTCACAAAGGGGAGGAGCCACAACACATGTACAACCGGCTCAAGACTTTGGTGAACCAAGTGCGCAACCTCGGGAGCAAGAAGTGGGACGACCACGAAGTGGTAAATGTTATTTTAAGATCTCTCATTTTTCTAAATCCCACTCAAGTTCAATTGATTCGTGGTAATCCTAGATACACTAAAATGACCCCCGAGGAAGTTATCGGGCATTTTGTAAGTTTTGAGTGCATGATAGAAGGCTCGAGGAAAATCAACGAGCTTGGCGACACATCCGAAGCTCAACCCGTTGCATTCAAGGCGATGGAAGAAAAGAAGGAGGAGTCTACACCAAGTCGACAACCAATAGACGCCTCCAAGCTTGACAATGAGGAGATGGCGCTCGTCATCAAGAGCTTCCGCCAAATCCTAAAGCAAAGGAGGGGGAAGGACTACAAGTCCCGCTCCAAGAAGGTTTGCTACAAGTGTGGTAAGCCCGGTCATTTTATTGCTAAATGTCCTATATCTAGTGACAGTGACCGAGGCAACGACAAGAAGGGGAGAAGAAAGGAGAAGAAAAGGTACTACAAGAAGAAGGGCGGCGATGCCCATGTTTGTCGGGAATGGGATTCCGACGAAAGCTCAAGCGACTCCTCCGACGACGAGGACGCCGCCAACATCGCCGTCACCAAGGGACTCCTCTTCCCCAACGTCGGCCACAAGTGCCTCATGGCAAAGGACGGCAAAAAGAAGAAGGTTAAATCCAACTCCTCCACTAAATATGAATCTTCTAGTGATGATAATGCTAGTGATGAGGAGGATAATTTGCGTTCCCTTTTTGCCAACCTTAACATAGCTCAAAAAGAAAAATTAAATGAATTAGTTAGTGCTATTCATGAAAAGGATGACCTTTTGGACTCCCAAGAGGATTGTCTAATTAAAGAAAACAAGAAACATGTTAAGGTTAAAAAGGCTTATGCTCTAGAGGTAGAAAAATGTGAAAAATTATCTAGTGAGCTAAGCACTTGCCGTGAGATGATTGACAACCTTAGAAATGAAAATGCTAGTTTAAATGCTAAGGTTGATTCCCATGTTTGTAATGTTTCAATTCCCAATCCTAGAGATAATAATGATGATTTGCTTGCTAGGATTGAAGAATTAAACATTTCCCTTGCTAGCCTTAGATTAGAGAATGAAAGTTTGATTGCTAAGGCTAAAGATTTTGATGTTTGCAAAGTTACCATTGCCAATCTTAAAGATAAAAATGATATTCTTCATGCTAAGATTGTTGAACTTAATTCTTGCAAACCATCTGCATCTATTGTTGAGCATGTATCTATTTGTACTAGATGTAGAAATGTTGATATTGATGCTATTCATGATCATATGGCTTTAATTAAACAACAAAATGATCATATAGCAAAACTAGATGCTAAAATTGCCGAGCATAACTTAGAAAATGAAAAATTTAAATTTGCTAGAAGTATGCTCTATAATGGGAGACGCCCTGGCATCAAGGATGGCATTGGCTTCCAAAGGGGAGACAATGTCAAACTTAATGCCCCTCCTAAAAATTTGTCTAACTTTGTTAAGGGCAAGGCTCCCATGCCTCAGGATAACGAGGGTTACATTTTGTACCCTGCCGGTTATCCCGAGAGCAAAATTAGGAGAATTCACTCTAGGAAGTCTCACTCTGGCCCTAATCATGCTTTTATGTATAAGGGTGAGACATCTAGCTCTAGGCAACCAACCCGTGCCAAGTTGCCTAGAAAGAAAACTCCTAATGCATCAAATAATCATGCCATTTCATTTAAAACTTTTGATGCTTCTTATGTGCTTACTAACAAATCCGGCAAGGTAGTTGCCAAATATGTTGGGGGCAAGCACAAGGGTTCCAAGACTTGTGTTTGGGTACCCAAAGTTCTTGTGTCTAATGCCAAAGGACCCAAAACCATTTGGGTACCTAAAGTCAAGAACTAAAATTGTTTTGTAGGTTTATGCATCCGGGGGTTCAAGTTGGATACTCAACAGCGGGTGCACAAACCACATGACCGGGGAGAAAAGGATGTTCTCCTCATATGAGAAAAACCAAGATCCCCAACGAGCTATCACATTCGGGGATGGAAATCAAGGTTTGGTCAAAGGACTTGGTAAAATTGCTATATCTCCTGACCATTCTATTTCCAATGTTTTTCTTGTTGATTCTTTAGATTACAACTTGCTTTCTGTTTCCCAATTATGTCAAATGGGCTACAACTGTCTTTTTACTGATGTAGGTGTCACTGTCTTTAGAAGAAGTGATGATTCAATAGCATTTAAGGGAGTGTTAGAGGGTCAGCTATACTTGGTAGATTTTGATAGAGCTGAACTCGACACTTGCTTAATTGCTAAGACTAACATGGGTTGGCTCTGGCATCGCCGACTAGCCCATGTTGGGATGAAGAATCTTCACAAGCTTCTAAAGGGAGAGCACATTTTAGGATTAACAAATGTTCATTTTGAGAAAGACAGGATTTGTAGCGCATGCCAGGCAGGGAAGCAAGTTGGAGTCCATCATCCACACAAGAACATCATGACGACCGACAGGCCGCTTGAGCTACTCCACATGGATTTATTCGGCCCGATTGCTTACATAAGCATCGGCGGGAGTAAGTATTGTCTTGTAATAGTGGATGATTATTCTCGCTTCACTTGGGTATTCTTTTTGCAGGAAAAATCTCAAACCCAAGAGACCTTAAAGGGATTCTTGAGACGGGCTCAAAATGAGTTCGGCTTGAGGATCAAGAAAATTAGAAGCGACAACGGGACGGAGTTCAAGAACTCTCAAATTGAAGGCTTCCTTGAGGAGGAGGGCATCAAGCATGAGTTCTCTTCTCCCTACACGCCACAACAAAATGGTGTAGTGGAGAGGAAGAATCGAACTCTTTTGGACATGGCAAGAACCATGCTTGATGAGTACAAGACACCGGACCGGTTTTGGGCCGAAGCGGTCAACACCGCCTGCTACGCCATCAACCGGTTATATCTTCACCGAATCCTCAAGAAGACATCATATGAACTCCTAACCGGTAAAAAGCCCAACATTTCATACTTTAGAGTTTTTGGTAGCAAATGCTTTATTCTTGTTAAAAGAGGTCGAAAATCTAAATTTGCTCCTAAAACTGTAGAAGGCTTTTTACTTGGTTATGACTCAAACACAAGGGCATATAGGGTCTTTAACAAGTCCACTGGACTAGTTGAAGTCTCATGTGACGTTGTGTTTGATGAAACTAACGGCTCTCAAGTAGAGCAAGTTGATCTTGATGAGATAGGTGAAGAACAGGCTCCATGCATAGCGCTAAGGAACATATCCATTGGGGATGTGTGTCCTAGGGAATCCGAAGAGCCTCCAAATGCACAAGATCAACCGTCCTCCTCCATGCAAGCATCTCCACCAATTCAAAATGAGGATGAGGCTCAAGTTGATGAAGGGCAAAATCAAGAAGATGAGCCACCTCAAGACGATGGAAATGATCCAGGGGGAGATGCAATTGATCAAGAAAAGGAGGATGAGGAAGAACCAAGACCGCCACACCCAAGAGTCCACCAAGCAATCCAACGAGATCACCCCGTCGACACCATCCTCGGAGACATTCATAAGGGGGTAACCACTCGATCTCGTGTTGCTCATTTTTGTGAACATTACTCTTTTGTTTCCTCTATTGAGCCACACAGGGTAGAGGAAGCACTTCAAGATTCGGATTGGGTGGTGGCGATGCAAGAGGAGCTCAACAACTTCACGAGGAATGAGGTATGGCAATTGGTTCCACGTCCTAACCAAAATGTTGTAGGAACCAAATGGGTCTTCCGCAACAAGCAAGATGAGCATGGTGTGGTGACAAGGAACAAAGCTCGACTCGTGGCCAAAGGATATTCACAAGTCGAAGGTTTGGATTTCGGTGAAACCTATGCACCCGTAGCTAGGCTTGAGTCAATTCGCATACTATTGGCCTATGCTACTTACCATGGCTTTAAGCTCTATCAAATGGACGTGAAAAGTGCCTTCCTCAACGGACCAATCAAGGAAGAGGTCTATGTTGAGCAACCTCCCGGCTTTGAAGACAGTAAGTATCCTAACCATGTCTATAGGCTCTCTAAGGCGCTTTATGGGCTCAAGCAAGCCCCAAGAGCATGGTATGAATGCCTAAGAGATTTCCTTATTGCTAATGGCTTCAAAGTTGGCAAGGCCGATCCTACACTCTTTACTAAAACTCTTGAAAATGACTTGTTTGTATGCCAAATTTATGTTGATGATATTATTTTTGGGTCTACTAACGAGTCTACATGTGAAGAGTTTAGTAGGATCATGACACAGAAATTCGAGATGTCGATGATGGGGGAGTTGAAGTATTTTCTAGGATTCCAAGTCAAGCAACTCCAAGAGGGCACCTTCATTAGCCAAACAAAGTACACTCAAGACATTCTAACCAAGTTTGGGATGAAGGATGCCAAACCCATCAAGACACCCATGGGAACCAATGGGCATCTCGACCTCGACACGGGAGGTAAGTCCGTGGATCAAAAGGTATACCGGTCGATGATTGGGTCATTGCTTTATTTATGTGCATCTCGACCGGACATTATGCTTTCCGTTTGCATGTGTGCAAGATTTCAATCCGACCCTAAGGAATCACACCTTACGGCCGTAAAACGAATCTTGAGATATTTGGCTTACACACCTAAGTTTGGGCTTTGGTACCCTCGGGGATCCACTTTTGATTTGATTGGTTATTTGGATGCCGATTGGGCGGGGTGCAAAATTAATAGGAAGAGCACATCGGGGACTTGCCAGTTCTTGGGAAGATCCTTGGTGTCTTGGGCTTCAAAGAAGCAAAATTCGGTCGCTCTTTCCACCGCCGAAGCCGAGTATATTGCCGCAGGACATTGTTGCGCGCAATTGCTTTGGATGAGGCAGACCCTGCGGGACTACGGTTACAAATTAACCAAAGTCCCTTTGCTATGTGATAATGAGAGTGCAATCAAAATGGCCGACAATCCAGTCGAGCATAGCCGCACTAAGCACATAGCCATTCGGTATCATTTTCTTAGGGATCACCAACAAAAGGGAGATATCGAGATTTCTTACATTAACACTAAAGATCAATTAGCCGATATCTTTACCAAGCCTCTTGATGAACAATCTTTTACCAGACTTAGGCATGAGCTCAATATTCTTGATTCTAGAAATTTCTTTTGCTAGCTTGCACACATAGCTCTTTTGAATACCTTTGATTATATCTCTTTTTATGTACTATGACTAATATGTTTTCAAGTCTATTTCAAACCAAGTCATAGGTATATTGAAAGGGAATTGGAGTCTTCGGCGAAGACAAAGGCTTCCACTCCGTAACTCATGCTTCGCCATCACTCCGAGCAACTCTCTATTCCTTGGGGAGAAATGAGCATCAAAGAAAAGGACTTCATCCTTGGGGGAGAGAGTAAAAGCTCAAAAGCAAAAGGACCGGACTTCGTCTTTGGTATAATCTTAACTCATTCATTTATGACCAAAGAGGAAGAACTTACTTCGAGGGCTCTAATGATTCCGTTTTTGGCGATTCATGCCAAAAAGGGGGAGAAATGAGCCCAAAGCAAAAGGACCGCACCACCACCACCAAATTCAAAACCTTAGTGCTTTCCAAAAGTATTTATCATTTGGTATCCTATTGTGTTCAAAAGGGGGAGAAAGTAGTATTTCAAAAATGGTATATCAAAACCCTCTTGAACACTAAGAGGTGGATCTCTTTTAGGGGGAGTTTTGTTTAGTCAAAGGAAAAGCATTTGAAACAGGGGGAGAAAATTTCAAATCTTGAAAATGCTTTACAAACTCTTATTCATTTACCTTTGATTATTTGCAAAAGAACTTTGAAAAGGATTTACAAAAGAATTTGCAAAAACAAAACTCGTGGTGCAAACGTGGTCCAAAATGCTAAATAAAGAAAGAAACATTCCATGCATATCCTGTAAAGTAGTTATATTGGCTCAATTCCAAGCAACCTTTACACTTACATTATGCAAACTAGTTCAATTATGCACTTCTCTATTTGCTTTGGTTTGTGTTGGCATCAATCACCAAAAAGGGGGAGATTGAAAGGGAATTAGGCTTACACCTAGTTCCTAAATAATTTTGGTGGTTGAATTGCCCAACACAAATAATTGGACTAACTAGTTTGCCCAAGTGTATAGATTATACAGGTGTAAAAGGTTCACACTCAGCCAATAAAAAGACCAAGTTTTGGATTCAATAAAGGAGCACAGGGGCAACCGAGGGCACCCCTGGTCTGGCGCACCGGACTGTCCGGTGTGCCACCGGACAGTGAACAGTTCCTGTCCGGTGCACCAGGGGACTCAGACTCAAACTCTTCGCCTTCGGGAATTCTCGGAAGTCGGCGCGCTATAATTCACCGGACTGTCCGGTGCTCCAAGGAAGCTCGGCCTCCTGAACTCGCCAGCCTCGGGTTCGCGCGGCAGCCGCTCCGCTAAAATTCACCGGACTGTCCGGTGTGCACCGGACTGTCCGGTGTTCCAGCGGAGCAACGGCTCCCTGCGGCGCCAACGGCTCCCTGCACTGCATTTAATGCGCGCACAGCGCGCGCAAAAGTCGGAATCGCCCATGCCGGTGCACCGGACATCAAACAGTACATGTCCGGTGTGCACCGGACACCCAGGCGGGCCCACAAGTCAGGAGCTCCAACGGTCAGAATCCAACGGCAGTGATGACGTGGCAGGGGCACCGGACTGTCCGGTGTGCACCGGACTGTCCGGTGCGCCATCGAGCAGAAGCCTCCAGCCAACGGTCAAGTTTGGTGGTTGGGGCTATAAATACCCCAACCACCCCACCATTCATTGCATCCAAGTTTTCCACTTCTCAACTACTACAAGAGCTCTAGCATTCAATTCTAGACACACAAAAGAGATCAAATCCTCTCCAATTCCACACAAAGCCCTAGTGACTAGTGAGAGTGATTTGCCATGTTCATTTGAGCTCTTGCGCTTGGATTGCTTCTTTTCTTTCTCACTTGCTCTTGAGATCACAACTCCATTGTAATCAAGGCAAGAGGCACCAATTGTGTGGTGGCCCTTGCGGGGAAGTTTTGTTCCCGGCTTTGATTAGAGAAGAGAAGCTCACTCGGTCCGAGGGACCGTTTGAGAGAGGGAAGGGTTGAAAGAGACCCGGCCTTTGTGGCCTCCTCAACGGGGAGTAGGTTTGCGAGAACCGAACCTCGGTAAAACAAATCTTCGTGTCTCACTTGCTTATTCGCTTGGGATTTGTTTTGCGCCCTCTCTCTCGGACTCGTTTATATTTCTAACGCTAACCCGGCTTGTAGTTGTGTTTATATTTGTAAATTTCAGTTTCGCCCTATTCACCCCCCCTCTAGGCGACTATCATAACCCATAACCAACGTAGAGCCCTGCGGATCCAAGAGCCCGCTTCATCCAACCCTGTTCAACCCATCAAAGCTGAAGACCCCCAGATTCTTGAAGGTCACCCGGTCTCTATCAGAGGAGAGAAGAAGGCTTGGGAACTACTAGAAGGTGTCATAGTCTTGGAAGGAGTTCCAGTCTTCCCTCAGACTATGGATAAGCAAGAGCACCACGAGTCCTCCCAAGATCCCCCGCCAGAGTTGTTTGAGCCCCTCACCATGAAGAAGATTCCAGCACCATCCCTTGAAGTCAAGGAAGAAGCTGCAAGCACCCTGCCAGCACCACCGCCCTCTGAGGAGCTACAAGAGTCAGTCTCGCTTAAAGAAGAGTTCAACCCTGTCTTGCCATCTCAGCCGCCGCTAGAAGAAGTCATCAACATCAGCTCCCTCTTGACCCATCCAGGAGATGTCTCAGATTGACGTTGTGTGCAAGCCTTGCCAGAAGAGAAGCTGCCAGATCTGAGTTAGTTATGCCCAGTCTTCTGCATGCATTGGGCAGTGAAGTTTTTTTCTTCACTTTGGCTAGAGCCCTGCATGTATGAAAGGTAATCGTGTAGACTCGTGTTTTGCAAAACTCTAATTGTGTGGCTCCCTAGGGCATTTCAAAATGAATTTTGCTTGATGTTTTCTCCCCTTTTGAGTGCATATACGATGCTTTAACGTTAGTGCTCATAAGTTGCATTTAGCATAGTTCTCAATTCAGGAGCCAAGCAATAGTAGTTATGCTTAGCCCCCGAATCTGAGTAGTCCGGGCTTTGGAAAAACTCTATTCTTCCCTTATTCAAAACATTTGATTTGTTTGTGCTTATCATTGCTGAGCTTGTGTGTTTTCTTTCTTTTTAAGAAAGGTTTTCTCTAAAAACATAAATCACAAATTAGATCTAATCCTCACCTTATGCTTCCATTCTCATCTTAACCCATCTCAAGAGAAAAGTGCCTTACCCAAGAAGATACCGGGAAGCTTACCCTTGAAGCCTGGAACAAGCTACAGAAGAAACATGTCTAGTCGCTCAGTCAAAAGGACCGATCGTGAGAATCAAAGCACTGCCCCTTAGTCAAAGTAAACAGAAAAAGAGGACAGAAGGAGTTATTACCATACAGAGAGGCAAAGATTCTTGGAACCAAAGTCCACAAACATCAGGGTCATTGACCCCACCACTCACCCGTGCCCCTCGCACGCGTGCCTGCCTCCATGCGCACTACCACCACCCCACGCCCCCTTTGCAGCGCACTACCGCCACCCATGCCCCTTTTGCAGCGCACCCACTACCGCCATCGTCGCCGGCAACATGCCCCCCTTCCCCCTTGTCGCGTCTGCTGCAGCGTGTCGCCTGCTCCAACACCACCACTCCTCACCCGAGTACCCCCACTCGCCTATAAATTCCTCCCACCAGCTCCCTCAGTTCCCATCCAAAGCAAAAACACACCAGATAAAACTCCCTGCCAAATAGCAAGCAACCCCATTTCCCACTCCCTCGCCCTAAGATCACAATGCTTGGTGATTCTTGGGTTGAAGACTATTGTACATGGTTCAACATCTTCGGTTTCCTCCTCTGTATGATGGTAATACTCTTTGATAGAATCCTCCAGTGGGAAGAGCAAAGAGAAAGAAAGGGTCAGTGAAAAGAAGATAGTGAAGAGAAGATAAGAAGAAGGTTCTCCCAGAATCAACCCTGTGACAGTCATTTCTCTGCAGCCTTGTCAAGAAGCAACAGCAGAAGAAGGCCCCGTAACACTCTTGTTATGAGGTACTTCAAGGAGTTCAAATCCCCAAGATTCAATAGTTGTACCCTCATTCTTTTTAAGTGGGGTAGTGTTCCAGCAAGGTTCCTGCTATGGAGAAGAAGAAGAAGGCCTGTAGCAAGCTTGTGGAAGACCAGATCATCAAAGCATATAAGTTTCTGGATGAGAAGTGGTCACCCAAGTTTTGTTGATAATGCACCAGAAGACTAATCAAGGAAGGAATCCATGTGGGAGTTCGCAAGAGAAAGGTTTGTGTGTTGGCATCGATGCTTCCTCAATAAGCTAGCTGCCAAGCAAAACCTAGAAGCCTGAAGATGATCTTTGAGTAGCCAGAATCAGCGTTTGCAATCAGCAACCGGATGCTCCGCAAGGGCCAGATTTTGTTGAAGTTCCATCTCCTCGAAGAGTCTGCAAAGTGAAGATATGTAGCTGAAGTAAAGCTATACCCATAACCCTTCTAAGCCGAATCTCGAGGACGAGATTCCTTTTAAGTGGGGTAGATTTGTAGCATCCCAAAAATTCAAATCTTGAAATTTTCTCAAACTCGCTCTAAATTCAAAATGAATTTCAAATTTCGTTTCAAAATGTTTGTTTGCGAGTTGATATCAGCAAATAAAATATAGTGGTCTATATTCTCTCTAAAATCCTCCTCAAAATATCCTACAAATATTTCCCCAGTGATCACCCTCAAACTCTTTCAGAAATACTGCCCAAATATTGCACCGATATATCTCCAAGTATTTTCTTCCTGAGAAATACCTTCAGAATCATTTTTCAAGTCCCTACAAATATTTTCTCCATAACTTTCCTCATGCTCATACGTATACGTATGCCTCCAGTGTCATACGTTGAGCTCTACAAGCTAATTACACTCATATAAGACAAATCCATGCTAATCTCCCACTAATCCTCTCATCCTCCCACTAATCCTCTCATCCCTCCCCCTAATCCCCCCACCATGGCTATAAATAGAGGGGCAAGGGCCTCCTCTCATCCCACCCCAAGCCATTTCATGGCAACTCTCTTCCCCCCCCCCACACACCCACTCCATGTTCCACACAAGCACACACTAGCACGAGGATCGTTCGGTCGTTCTTCGATCGTTCGTCCCCCTGTTCTTAGTTTGTTCGTTCGTTCGTCCGATCGTTCGATCGTTCGTCCGATCGTTCATGGTTCGTTCGTCCGATCGTTCGTCCGTCCGTTCGTCCAAATAATCTTTTTCCTGCCGTTATGCTGTCGAAATTCCGATCGTTCGTTCGTCCGATCGTTTGATCGTTCGTCCGATCGTTCATGGTTCGTTCGTCCGTTCGTCCGATCGTTCGATCGTTCGTCCGTTCGTTCGTCCAAATAATCCTTTTCCTGCCGTTATGCTACCAAAATTTCGATCGTTCGTTCGTTCGATCATTCGATCGTTCATCGTTCGTTCATAGTTCCTATTCATCGTTCATCATTCGTTCATCGTCACTATTTACCATCACTATTTACCGTCACTATTTACTGTTACTTTTTACCGTTACTTTTTACCGTTTACCATTACTTTTTACCGTTACTTTTTACTGTTACTTTTTACCGTTTACCATTACTTTTTACTGTTACTTTTTACCGTTTACCGTTACTTTTTACTGTTACTTTTTACCGTTTACCATTACTTTTTACCGTTACTTTTTACCGTTTACCGTTACTTTTTACTGTTACTTTTTACCGTTACTTTTTACCGTTTACCATTACTTTTTACCGTTACTTTTTACCGTTTACCGTTACTTTTTACCGTTACTATTTACCGTTACTTTTTACCGTTACTTTTTACCGTTACTATTTACCGTTACTTTTTACTGTTACTATTCACCGTTACTATTCATCGATTATCCGATTACCCCAAATTTCAACTACTCATCCATCATGCTGTCCAGTCCACCTAAGACCAGCCAGACCCATATTCCAGTTATACAAACTCCAGTGAGTGTGATTTTCATTCCAGTAGGGAACTTCCCAGCTGGTCACCCATCCTAGGTTTCTCCAAGTTGAGCACGCCTAACTTGAGATTCCTTTGAACCAGGCTTCCAAACTCAGATTCCAATAATTCTTGTTTCTAAATTCTTATCGAATTATTCCCTATCCAACCATGTCATCCCTTAAGCATGGTTCATGTTCCAGAAAACTCCCAAAATACTCTTGTCCCATATTCTTCCTATAACTCTCCTGTTCTTACTAAGTCAGACGATTCATTCGTCACTATTCTCACCAACAGTGAACTTCGCTGTGCTACACCACATACACCCAGCTATAAATACACCCAGCTACCCTCTCCCTCTCCACACACACGCAACACCCTCAGCCAAGGCAAACACCCCACTCACTCAGTTACTCCGCTCTGCCAGCTACACGCATAGTGTCGCTTCGTCTCCAGTCCACCCTCCTGGTAAGCACCTTCGCTCCACCGCCAGCAGTATCTCAACACCACATGACACATATTCTACTCAAGACTCTACCCATCCATATATCACTATTCTGACCACTATACTAAATATTTGTTGGTATACTTGTTGGTTTGTATGTTTGCTTGTTCATGTTGCATAGTTATCGGAGCGTTCGTACCATCTCGTGGAGGCCAGATCTACAAGTCTACGCCAGGAGCCAGAAGCCAGTTCCGCGAGCTCTTCTTCCCCCTTCGCCGGATAAGCACGGCAAGCTCACTGGATCCCTTTGATGCATAAATTACCTATGATTTTTCAACCACAACCCTCAGCCTGTTATTTTCTGCATGATATGATTTTGAGACAAGTTATTATGGCCACCCAAGCCGCTTGCCGCAATCAATCCTTAATATATTTGTTACAAATGATTTGAGAAAAGGGTGTGAGTTTTCAAAAGAAAATGCTTTTCAAAATGTGTATGATGAAGGGTTTTCACCCTTATCACCTTGTGAGTGGGATAATCAGGGACTCCCTGGTTTAGGGGAGGGCCTAAGGTGATGGCTCAGCTGGTTTAGGCGTGAGCAGAAGGATTGTCCCCTCATATAAGGATCGGTTTGTCATCTTTCACTACCTGTACTCATGATAAGTACAACCACTCGAGACTGTGTGGGCAGTCACTCAATCTGAACTCGTACGGTCCAACCCTAGGGTTATGAAGGCTGGGGAGCACCGGGAGGATAAGGAGGGGGAATGTTTTGTCCGGTTTGGACATGGCGGTGGCCTGACTCCTTCCGGTATAACCGTTAAGGTTAGGACGTGCGGGGAAAGAAAGAGATTCGGATTCGGGTCTCACTAGCTATGGGATCGCAGAGCCGGACTAGTGGGTAAAGTGTACACCTCTGCGCAGAGTTCAAACCTATTCGAATAGTCCGTGTCCACTGGAATGGACGAGTCTGGTATGGTATGGCAATTAATGTTTTGTTTTCGAAAAAGGGTGCGTTTGAGAAAAATGGTTTTTAAAAGGTTCGGCGGTTTAGCCGTGAGCTATGGTGGACGGGAAGTCCAGTAGCTGTTTTTGAAAAGGAAAACCAGTGGGAAACTACTGAGATACCTGGATGGTTTAGTCCAGGGGATTTTTGTTCTAATATTGAAAAACTTCCTGCTCCTTTTGGAGAGGATGCGCTTTGCAAAATACAAAATGTTTTACAAAACAACCCTGCATAAAATATTGCTGTTTCTGCAAAATATCTTGAGCTCCACATATTCCATGCATTATATCTGATTTCCCCATTCCGCGGGTGAAGGTGGGCTGCTGAGTACGTTTGTACTCACCCTTGCTTATTTATTTTTTTTCAGAAAAAGGAGATCGGGTAAGAGTTACGCCTGTTCCCAACCTTGCCTGTGGCTGTTGGACCGCTGATTTGCTTCGCTGCGTATATCGGGCTGCTTCAGCCCCACTCTGATGATATGTCCCGAGTTGTGGACCAACTCTTAAAGTTGTTCGCCACCTTTATAGGTTTGTCGTTTAAGCAGATCTGTAATCATCTGATGTATAAATGTGTTTACTAGCCTCCTGGGACTAGTAATTGTATCACATTTGAGTCCCAGAGGATTGGGGACGCTTCAGCCTACGACACACTTTTGGCCTATCGAACTAGGCCTGAGTGCGTAGACCTCCCGCAGGGCATTGCACGACAGGCTACGACAAGCCCCACGCTACGGAGGCCAGGGGTCGGCTTAGCCAAAATGACGATGCCTGGGACCAACGCCGCCCCCACGTCGTCCGCCACGGTAAATACGAGACAGTCAAGCAGCCCCGGACCCCATGAGTACGTGTGGCTCCACCCGGGCTAAAACGTTGGTTTTACCCTTGCCTTATGGCTCCTTCCGAGGGAAGCCATCACTGGCCGATCCCTCTCCCTGCCTATAAAAGGGAGAGGCTGGCCTCCAGACAAGGTCTTGGGGCAACCGAACGCCTTTAGACGGACATGAACCCACAATGACGAACAGTAGGAGGAGGAGCATCGATGAAGACCAGAAGGCCAGAGCCCCACCAAGCCTAGACTTAGCTAGGACTCCGCCCTGCAGCTTTTAGGCTCCACTTATACTCCGATAAGAAACTTGGAAGCCTCTCCTCCCTCTCTCGATTGCTTGTAATCCCTACTACGAGTTTGATCATTAAGGGGCTCATATATTAGAACAAATCCATGTCAAATGGCATGCCCTCTGTTTGAGTTTATATTGCAACCCAAATTTAAATCGGCCTAGTCTAATGGACAGCTAGTGTGATGTGCTTAAGCAGCTCCAATAGACTGGTTAAATCGTCCTTTGCTCAGCAAAAAAAAGAAAAAGTCTGTCAAAACCGAATCCAATAGCGTCGCCTTCGACCTCGCTTTCACCATCTCGCTCGGCATCGCTCCCTGTCGCTAGCCAATTTTACCGAGCTGCTCTATCTCGCCATATGCTGCGTGCGCTCTCCCACCCTCATGTTCCCATGCCCTCCGGCCCACGTCGTGGCAACCGACAAGTACGCGCGAATCTACCAAGGAATACGTCTGAACGGTTCAGATTTGCATGACAAGTACGCATAAGACAAGATTTCAATATAGAAGATGACAAATATATAGACTGCTGCATACCCCTCATTTTTAAGAAGTTTAGGGTTTTACATAATGGCTAAAATATGTAATTTGACAGCTAATTTTAGACGACCTCTTGAAGTTACTCTTGGTTGGAAGTGGTAATGGACCGCGATCTAAATATTTTTTTATAATTCATTTGAGATCTTAATTAATTTTAGTTAAAAATAAATTGAAATATAGTTATTGGTGCCTTTTGGAACAAACACTAACGATCCCTAGATCGTCCTTGTAGTGAGTTTGGACCTTGGGGATAATCCCTAGGTTTCGCCTACGGAGGGTCGAGACCTTGGGGAGCGAAATAGTAAATAATATGTAAGACAAATAACACTATCTCGAATGCGGTCTTGAAATGAAACCTTGGAACCAAGGGGATGATTACTTGATGTACCTAGGATGGTTATCCTAAAGGTGGAACACCACCTCTATGATGGCCACCACCTATTTAGGACCAAACAACAACAAAGTCTAGTGCCTTATCGTGATGAGCAATACCTTGGGTTCGGCTCTGCGAGGTGGACGGCGCGGTGGCTTGTGACGGGTCGCGAGGTCGCCTGGCGGTGCTCGCTGCGGCGGCGCGGACTGTCCGCAACTCTATGCCGGACGGTCCACAATCCTGCTGTAGGAGTGGGTCTTCTCTGCGCGTTGTCCGACCGGTTCACGCTTTGGGTAGGTTGGTCTGCAATGGCGCAGGATCATCTTCTACTCGTAGGACCTAAATCCCACCCTCTAGGGGAGAGATCTTAAGGTGCTCCTGGTCAACAGGTCACCCGGGTGTCCCTAGACGACATAGAGTCGTCTAGAAATTAAAAGATCAAGTCGAGGAAGAGATTTTAAATAAAGTAGACGAAGTAGATCTTGCACCTCAGAAAGTGTAAGATCCTAGGGTCATCTTGGGGTCAGCAGAATAGGGGTGGAAGTGGATATACGAAAAGCTACAACTAAAGCTACATTACATCTATTCCTAGGACATGAAAAGTAAATAAAGTAGATATGTTCGATTGGAATGTGTTCTGGAGTTCTTAATGAGCCGTATCCCTTCATATATATATAGAGAAATTCTGGACCTGTTTCTAGACGATAGTCAATAAATCTCACGTTATTAGATGAATAACCACACACGAAATAAGAATAATCGTCTGAGTCAATCTGATCGCGGGAGCGCAGACCATCCGGATCCTAGGACTGGACCGTCCGCTACTTTTAGTGTTCAACAATAGTCTGATCTTAGTATAATCTGATCTTTAAATTTTATAGTATAAAATTTAGATTTCATTATGACCTTTATGTGCTATGTTATCCAGCAAAAGGAGTTCGTATATCACACGGCATAGGGCGGACAATAGCTGCTGAAAAAGGATGGACCTGGTCATATCCGAATTTATTCTTAAGTCACGGACGAGGGCGTCGTATGCCGAATTGCCGATGCGGCAGCAATGGCATGTCTTTGTCATTGTCAAATGGGCTGCTTTGCCATTGTCAAATGGGCTGCTTTGCCATTGTCAATAGTCGACCGCCCACTGCTAAAGTGCTAAGCATCAATGAACGCATACATTTCACAATCCTGGCAGGCTAGACTACATTATTAGCTCAGCATAAAGATAACAAAGCATCAACGAACGAATGTGATGATATAACCTGAAATTTTTACTGGCAATTCTAAACAAGTCTGTTTTTTTACAGTCGACGGGGGGACGAATAGTCCCCACCTGATTAAATTTTTCATATATATACACACAATAGGAGTGCTTTTACAACAAACATAACAATGGTTTCCCCATCCATTACCTTTTGCTGTACTTTACAAACAGGCTTACAGGCGTAGGGACAGGTAGCTACGGGGTACAATTCATAAACAGGCAATAGAGGACAAGCCTTCCCTTTCTAGTGATCATATGTAAGGATCTGTCCAATAGATTGTGTATATGACCGCGTAAAACATTGTTTTGCATCGTAGTACTGTTTATAGAGTGAAAGTGAGATAGAGCTGATCGAGATAGCCTAAGCTAGCTATCTTCATATTCTTCCAAATTGAATAGATATATATACTCCATGCAGTTGGCCTTTCCGTTTCTTGGATTAGTAACATCGCAAACAAAATAGATATGTTCATTCTAGAGCTTGTCAAATTTGATCTCAAAAACAGTTAAACCATCTCCTCAGAGGCTCAGATACATTAATCTGATTCTTTACCCTACAATGCACCCCAAACACACCTGAACACTGCAAGTCCTCCAAACGCACAATTGGATCTGTACATGATTTTTTATTATGATACCTGTGTTATACTACAACATCAACAAGCAAGGCAAACCTGGGGACAAGGCAATCCGGCGAGCCCGACACCCTTACGCGCAGGCGCAGGGGTTGTCGACGACGACGAGATCCTCGCCGTCGCTGCTGCGGAACGCGAGGTACCCGAGCGCGAGGCCCACGACGACGGCGATGAACACGCCGCCGTTGAACGACATGATGGAGAGCATGAGGAGGTAGCCGAGGCCGGAGTTGACCCCGAACATCGCGGCCACGGCCACACGCGGCGGCCAGCGCCCGGCGAAGGCGGGCGCGAGGAGCGGCGTCCGCGGGTCGGAGCTGGCGGGTGGAGGGATGGAGGAGGCTGGCTTGGCGGATCCTTCCGCGATGAGCTTCACGCGGACCCGCAAGGCCTCGAGGTACTGGTAAAAGGCGGCGGCGAGGAGCAGGGCCACCAGGGAGAGAAGGTAGCCGAGCCACGTGGAGGTGCGCCAGCCGTCGAATAGGATCGTGGCGGACTTGCCCCAGTAGAAGGTCATGTGCATCATGTTGGCCGGCGGCGAGGGCGGAGAAGGAAAAGATTGGGACCTGGGATCGGCGAGGGGAAAGAAGGAGGAGGATTGCCGGCGAGGAAAGAAACCGGTGAGATTTTAATAGAGGGATGCGGCGGGTGCGGCATGAGGCACGCCGTTTGGATCAATTTACATCCGAGCCACTGGAATCGGGTCGGTTTCCCGGCAAGTAGGCGGCGGTGGTAGAGGAGGGGTAGTACGCAGTGGGTAGGTGCCGTGTCCGGTAACAAGGCCAGCCATGACAAATGGGCATGTATGTTTAGACTTTTTTTTCTGACTAGTTTTATAAGAATCTAGCTGGAAAGAATCGATGTGTAGATAATCTGGGCGTTTGGAAATATTGATTCTACGTGGGCTGATTCTAAGCTCCCATTACAAAATGTCCAAAATACTCTTATGTGTCAATTATCACGCTAATGTGATCCGTTCGTGTACGTAACATTTTTACTTGCCTATTTATTCATAACCGCCATAAAAAAAACTAAATTATTCCGTAATTCCTAAAATAACGGTGCATGCAACAAATACCCTACACTACGCGCTACATGTGGTTTACTCCAAAATAACATCATTATAGTATAATGGACGAATGTAATGATGGTAGAAACAAAAGGTACGGAAGGCCATTGGCCAAGCATCGAGAATCCGACCGACTTCTTCCAGACGCGGCAGGATGGTCGCTTTTCTCAGCCTGTGTAACAGCAGATTCAGCGCCAAGCGCTTGCCGGAAAATCAGACCAAATAGCTACGTGTTTGGCACCTAAAATCAGCTTTTGACGGACAGAAGCTGAAACAAACAAGGAATATTCCATTCGGCGATCGTGAAAAGAATGTGATTTTAGTTCTAATCTTTTATTTCGACTATCTAAAACGATGGTAAAATTATAAAAAATGTATTTTTCTTACATCATATAGGAGTGTTATCAAAATATATTGCATGATATTCCTAAATATATTTATTAATATTATATAGATTGACCAAAATGAAGATGCTTTTATTTGGCGCTATACTATAGAGCTGTACTTTATCACAACAGAGCGAGTACCATGTTGTTTGGTGCTGGTGGTGGGTGGGGGGAAGGGGCTCCCTTAGGCCATGTTTGGTTATGGAGTTACCGGCCGGGATGGAGCCCAGAACCCCATGGATCGCTCCCGCCTGGAAATTATCCCTGTCCATCAGAAATGCGCGTTCGGTTAAGCCCGACATGGGCTACTTCCCGGCCTTTCCTCGTCACCCAGGCCTTGGAACTAGGCCCGGTCGCTGCGGGGTGGGAAATATCCCGGAGGCACGCAGGCAATAGGCCGCTCATGGATTAGGGCAACAGCCACAAAGGGCACGCCGCATACGCGTGACAACTGTGGCACGGAGACCGGATTCCTCACGCCTGCTGGCGTCGATCTCCTCCGGAGGCTGCTTCTCACCGGTATTCTTCTTGCTCCCTGTCTCAACTAGGGCGTTTAGGGTTCTTGCGTCTCTTCTTAGATCCAACTGCTCAGGCGACGGTGAGTTCTTAGATCAATCCCAGCGAGATTCGGTGCCAGCTCCCGAATCCATCGGTCTAGCTATCTGAGTTGATCGGCACCGTGCGAGCCGGCGGAAACAGAAGCTGCTGCCGCCTTCTTGACAGAACGCGCGTCAGGTTGGCCCGCGGACAATGGCATGGAGACAGTGCGCAGAGCAGTGACCTGCTATGCTGCCTGCCTACCGCGGCGAAGATCGGGCGGGCGTGCAGGGCAGGGAACACGACACGTACGACTAACGTGCGGATAGATCTATCCATCGGCTCATGGTTCCTTCTTCAGTCAATCAGTACCATGATGATGGCCAACCGGCATCGGCCGGACCGAGCAGATGCGACGGCTTGCTCATCTACTACAACCCAAGTTCTGGTAGTTAGTCAGATCGTCATCTCATCGGAGATCAGACGACACAGCAACAGCCTTCAGTAGATCTGCTTCAGTAGATCGCCGGCTACTACAGGTTGCTTCAGTAGATTCCCGGGTTTCTGGCTGGCTGCTGCCTCTACTTCTGATGCTTCTCTTTTCTCTTCGTATCCCAATTCCTGCAAATACCAAGTGTCAGTTGTCTAAAGGAATGCCTGCCTGCAGTCTTTACCTGGTGCAGATCAGTTGTTCCTTGCAAACAAACCAAATCTTGCACGATGGATCAGCTCTCTGCTTGATTTCTGTTGCTGTCCGACACTTGGGTCTGTCCATCTTTCTGTTTGATTTCTGTTCCTGGTGCAGAAAATGAATTTAATTATGTCAGATTCACCTTGAATATTGCCTATATGCAGCAGCTGAAATTACTAGCCTAGTGACTTTATGCAAGACGATGAGTTCAACCAGACCGGCCACAACTTCTTCCTTCTCAAAAACTAGTTTCTCACATTTGACCTGAATTCACAGAACATGGGGACCTATCAGCCATCTTGTTCGGTTTTGGAACTCGATGCTAACTGTTAACTAACGCATGGGGACCTGAATTCACATTTGACTACCTGATAACTATTTTGATAGATAACAGAGCTGTGTTGAAAGGAGGGTTCATCGGAGAGTGGCCACTAACATATTCTGCAGGTTACATTCTACCTTTTTGTAACACCCCGTCCAATCCCTGGACCGGCGGTACTTACTCCTGGCAGCTCTCTAGGATAACACCCCGTCCAATCCCTGGACCGGCGGTACTTACTCCTGGCAGCTCTCTAAGATCATATATTGTCCCCACAGACCAATACGAGTCTTTTGTGCGCACTTTGTCCTTACTCATGCGCACCCGAGAAAACTTTCCGGTCGGTCACCCATCCCAAATTGCTCCAAGCCAAGCACGCTTAACTTGGAGGTTCTTTCGAGATAGGCTTCCGAAAAAGAAAATGCACCTTGTTGGTATGATTACACTATTAATTCTATTAAGCCTTGGGCCAGGACATCCCATCCCAGGGGCCAGGATATCACACTTTTGCCACTCACTATTGTTGCAGCAAATGAGCAATCTTATTAGGATATAGATGATTTGATATACTAAATTTACTTCTTGTTGTGCAGACTGTTGATCCATATATTTCAGATGAGAGAGTAGGATTAGCTGAGCCTGCAGAAGAAATACAGACTGTGCCCTCCTCATGGGAAAAAACTAGACTATTTAATATGCTTTCTATGCTCACGCCATTGAGCACAACATACAATTTGAACTTGTTTGAACTTGTTGCTTTGAGTTGCTTGTACTGACTTGCCTCTGAAAAAACTTTGCTTTGGTCCGAAGAACACTGAAAAAACTATGCTTTGGTCTGCTCTGAATCTAGATGATAATTTCTTCGATTCTAATTCTGAAATGATGGTTGAGTCTGCTTGAATAAATTATTTGGATGTACTGGCTGTACTGCTTGAATAAGCGGGTATACTAGATACACACGGGGCCAAACACAAATGTGCTAAGGATTAACCGAATGGATTCTTGAGAGAAGGATTAAATCCAGGGAGGGATTAAACCCCCAAAGGTATTGAGTGAAAGAGAGGGATCCACTCAATCCCTCCTTGGATTTGGTCCACTTGGGGAATAAATCCCTTGCAAACGAACATGCCCTAAGGGGAAAATGAACTAATTTTCCCCTCAATCCTCTCCAATTCTTCCGTGATCCCGGGTCACCAAATCAGCCCTTATGGAGAGAAAATCAATTACGATTAGTATAGTTATCTTATTTATGTATCGGGATACCGGTTGACATTCAGAATAAAATGGTTATGTAAATCTTATGCTACCCTTTCAAAGCGGGAAGCGAGGAATGCAATGGTTATGCATAAATCTTTATGCTAGTCTTTCAAAGCACAAAGCGAGCATGGAGATAAGGATAGATATGCTTGCTTAGACCTTAGGGCTTTCCTCGACAATCCACTCGCTAGCTCGAAATGACTTGGAGATAGGAGTAGTAATGGATTTTAGATTTTACACTATAAAGTTTTAAGGACGGGTCGTGGATTCGGACCGGACTCTATTTCTGTCAGTTCTAAACTAAAATTAATTAAGTGTCATAACTTATTGTGAAGAAATATTTATATCATGGTCCATTAACATCTCTATGTGAGGAAATAAAACGGGTGAGAAATACCATCGCTAGCCGGAGAGCCTCAAAGGGAGAGCGTACGTATGGTTACAAGTCCCCACTTCTCTCTGATAACCAATACCAATGCAGAGGAAACTGTGCGTGTGTTAATTTAGCCTTAGTGAACCCAGAGAGTGCGTTCTTTTTTTATTGAACTGCAGTCAACCGGCGGCGATGTCGATATCGACTGTTGCGAACGCCCCGTAGGGAAACGGCATCTAGAACTTCCAGGCAGGGAGCGAATTTGTCAAACCCAAATGTAACCTAAGCTAGGAGGACATCTGGCATGAGCGTTGGGGGTGACAGACGACAAGAGCCAGGGCAGCGTACTAGTGCCCTATTGGACGGGTACAGCATTGCGAGCAGGCCGCAGTACAGACGCATGACCTGGTGTACTGCACTTCAGCACTTGTAGCCTGTCTGTACTAGAGGCTAGGCGGCTAGAGCGCTGCCCGCCGACAAAAAAACGCAAGCGCTCGGGCTCGGCCCTGCTCCACTTTGGCGCCATGCGACGCGTGCACAGACGAATTCGTTGGATGCTCTCACGAGTATCGACTTCCGGTTGCGTGACGCTAGCGCCTGCTACTACCAGGTACCGGTACGTACCAAGGAGTGGCGTGGCCGCGACAGGCAGCTCCCCCATTCGTCGAGGCATTCTATTTCTCGGCGAGGACGACAAGGCACATTCGCACCCGATCCATCCAGAGAAGGAAGCGCCGTGGAATCCAGCAACAAATCGTTGCGGTTTTCTTCAATCGTTGCTGGTGCGCGACCGCGACGTGCTATAAAAAAAAACAAGGATGTGCATGCAGTTCCGGCCTCTCCCGGCCCGCGGTGCGCGTGCCTGATGACCTGGGAAACGAGCCCAGATACGTCTTGAGCCCTCCGGGGCCCGCGACAGCTCAGGGAAGTCGAAGTTGACAGATGGATCCGACCCATGGTCCGCCCATGATTAAGCTAGCCCATGGAAAACTTGCAGGATGAGCCAGAACCAGAGGCAGAGAATCGCCTTTCGACCGGACGTACGTGTTGGGCTACCTACGATCATCTATCCCGTGTATATACGTTGCACAGGACGTAGTTAATTGTTGGATCCATACCATTGTATAATCCACCGGACATACCTTGTTGCACTATGATGTATTTTGTTATCCTATTGTCATATTAACTTTAGTTTGGTGCTTCGGTAATTTCTCGATCCGTCACTTGTGGCCTCACTCGTATCGTAGGTAGAGATGGCCAAACGGGCCGCCTGGTCCGGGCCGGCCCGGGCCTGGTGAAACCCGGTCCGCCAGGTACGGTTAGAAAACCGGGCCGAGCCTGCTAAGCCCGCGGGCTTGATTCTCTGTCTAAGCCCAGCCCGCAGCGGGCCTAAACGGGCCGGGTCGACCCGTTTAGCACGAAAAAAGCGGGCCAAAAGCGGGCTTAACGTGCTTAGAGGTAAACGGGCCGTACCGAGCTAGCCCGCCGTGCCTAGTTTCCTGTCCAAGCCCGGTCCGCTTATTCGTGCCGGGCCAGCCCGGGCCGTGTCGGGCTCAGACCGGGCCCAAACAGCGGGCTTCGTGCCGGGCTCGCGGGCCTCGTGCTTATTGAACATCTATAATCGTAGGGCAACACTATTGTATCCACCAGTGTATACATTACGGATACACTAGGTACGACGTGTGAGTGAGTATACACTAGGTATTATCCACCAAAGGCCCCCTCGTCTAAAATTCTAAATCGGTAAGGTTGGTTTTTTTTTTCCTTTTGGATGAGACTTGCCTTTTGGATGAGAAGACCCTCTTTATTACACAGGGAACTAAACTTATGACAATCTCACGTGAAAAGGAGCAAAGCGACTCGGTTACGATCTCCATGATCTGATCGATTCAGTTTCGAACTTGTCATGCAAGACAAAGTCGGATTATTATTAAAAAAACGATAAAAAAGACATAAACAAAATGGATGCCAATCACAATTCATGAAAAAATATGAAATGTGCTGCATGAGGCTTTAGCTTTCTCCCTCAAGCTATTCAAGTTGACTTTATCTCCTACTTTTTATATAGAGAGAGGGTCTTTAAGATTTATTCTGAATTTTATCGTAAAGTAAATGTGTTAAGCTAAATAAATACTAACTGATCATGGGTAGGTACCTTGGACCGGCAGCACAGTAGGATAGCATGGCGCCACGGTGGTCGTGCAGATGAGAACGAAGAAGGAAGAACGAAAACGGAACACGGACAAAGAGGACGTACGTGTATGTCGTGGCTCTCTTTTATGTAGAGCCCGTGGATACTACATGCTAGTTTATCTTCGATCTTAAATAAAATGTTTGGTTTAAGAAATGAGCTCGTCCATTATCTTCTCACTTTTTTTATAGTCTGTGGAATAGAATTCTTATAGTTATGTAGTTAATATTAATACTAATATAAAGAATGAAATCATACTCAAATTTAAGGAATGAACTGTTTACCATGTTGTCTCCGAGGAAAGAGTGTCGTTGTATACACGCCCGCGGGAGCTATCGTAAAGAAGCTCAGAACAACACAAACGCTGTCCCTTTTGCTTGAGCAAACTGTAGCGCATCCAACTCGGATGGACCTGAAAGCTGAAGCTCCTGCTTTCGTCCTGGCTCGTCGTCATCCATAGATGTTGGACGGAGCCACGGAGGCGAATGCCAAGTTAAGCACGGGTCCGCGAGATTTGTCATAGACGATGATAGCATTGGACGCGCGCGCGGGCTCGCACGCCACGTCCCTGTGACTGTGAGATGTGAATCACAATCCCTACGATCTACGGCTCACTCGTCACACACTCACACTGTCATTATTCACAGCCCAGCGTTCTTGTTACATCTCTCGACTGTCATCTCCATCTTTGGCACCATGTCATGCCAGCGTCGGGTCGGGCCGTCCGTGAATGCCAAAACACAAAACGTGCACCATCAAAGCTGGCGTCCAATGATAATATAACAAAACTATAAAATTATCTTTCACCAAGTAACAAATCCCACGCTTTTTCGTCTCGTCCCAGACTCCCCCCTCTGTCCCGTGAACAAACAAACGCCAAACGGGAAGCCCGTCCAACCGTACCACTCCTCCGCGCCGGGCCCGGGCTCCATCGCCTTCCCGGAGCAGTTCACAGTCCCCACTCCACCTCCTTCTACAAATACACCTCAGTCTCAGTCCCCCACCACATCCGCTCCCCGCCTTCCGCTTCCCTACCCCCCGCATCACCTACCAACGCCGACACCATGGGGGCCTTCGCGAAGGAGGAGCACCAGTTCCTAGCCGAGCTCGGCCTCGCGCAGCGCAACCCAGGCGCGTTCGCATGCGGTGCGTGGGGCGGCTCAGGTCCCACCGTCACCTCCACGAGCCCGACCAACAATCAGGTGCGTCCCTGCACGGCCCGATCTGCTCGGTTTCGCCGCTCCGCCTGTTCCGTGTTTGTTTGTGTGGTGGGTTTTTGATCGAGTGTTTGTTTTTGTTGGGTGCGTGGCTATCTGTGTTCTAGGTCATCGCAGAGGTCGTGGAGGCGTCCGTGCACGACTACGAGGAGGGCATGCGCGCCTGCTTCGATGCCGCCAAGACATGGATGGCGGTGAGTTCCACCGACTTGCAGCGCTCGTAGCCATAGCAGCTCGCGCGGGTGGGTGATGGAATGCTGGCATTTGTGGTTTGGTAGTCGCTACTGCCTGTGGATTTTAACTGCGAGGAAATGTGTTTTGTTTTCACTTTCACTCCCCTTGGGGTTGGAATTTGGAAACGCTACTTTCGCAATTGTCGGTCCTTTATGAGTTTGATGAGTTTCCAGGGAAGTTTGCATTCCAGATTGTGATACGATGATGTGATATGGGTTCTCGATCTGATCCAGTAACGCAGATCTCTGGTGTACGGTCTGTATCTGTGAACTAGAATGTATACTGCAGTCTCAGACTTCATGCATGCTTGGGTTTATCAGATTTTGGACTCTGTTTTTCTTATATATCTACAAGGTACTCTGACACCGCAAGTTCATTGCTGGGACTGGGTAGCATATCCAAAAACTTATTCCGTCCATCAAGTGATTTGATTCTGAATTTTACTCGTAGCAATGTGCTCATAAATCATAACGTCATTGCCAATTTGTGCAGATTCCTGCTCCAAAGCGAGGAGAGATCGTTAGGCAAATCGGTGATGCACTGAGAGCAAAGCTCCATCACCTTGGCAGGCTTGTGTCACTTGAGATGGGGAAAATTCTTCCTGAAGGGATCGGTGAGGTTCAGGTAGGAATGGATCATAGTTGCTTGATTGCTTCTAGTGCATTGTCTACAAACTGCAAGTCATGTATTGTGCTCACCAAAAGTATCATCATTGAGTTCACGCTTCACATCACATCTTTGTGTTTCTGTTTTAGGATGTTTTTTTATATATACTACCTTACCATCTATAAGGTTTCGTTACTGTTTCCTTATCTGTTATAACTGCAACTTTTCCTAAAACATGTCATTCTCATATGTACAGGCAGCACTATTGACTAGGTCAGTTGGTACTGTATCACCAGACCATATGTCTAAGATATTAACCTTTAGTGAAGATAGTTGAATGACAATATTTTAGTTGGATGATTTGATAACCTTGCTGAATCAGCCTGATTAATCATGGCTAAATTGTGACTTAATGTAGTGCATAAGCTCCTAATCGTGTTTAATCGGATGACTTGTTAACCTTGCTGTGATCATATGAGTTCAAGTGAAATCTGGTTTTGATTCCTATGTGCATCATGGATTGGTGTGTCCTCCTTTTTTGTAGGAAATCATCGACATGTGTGATTATGCTGTGGGGCTAAGTCGCCAACTAAATGGATCCATTATACCATCTGAACGTAAGACCTGTCTTCCTTAAGTTATATATATTTTTTCATGCCAGCTGAAAACTACATTATCTGCAGTGAAAGTGCAGATTTTCACTGCAGATTTGAACATTTGATTATTGGTTGCAATTTCCAACCGATTCACATTATCTATGACTGTTTAGGAACCAGAAAGGGCCTTGTAAATACTGAAAAAATTTTTTTGAATAAAATTCTGATGGTCTAGCTTTGTAGGTTTGCGTATTGTATCGCACATGCTGAAATTGAAATCAACCAAGATTCTGCAATTATTTTTGGTATTAGAGCTGCTAATCTACAACACCATCATTCATGTTAAATTGTTTTGTTATCACTACTTTAGTGCTGTAAAATAGCACATCATTCCAGTTTTCTGTTTTGTACGAAGCTCAGTTTTCCCAATACCCTGAAACGTAGTGCTGATATTACTAGCTGAAATTACAACTATCACAGTGAAGGAGCATAATAAGTAACAAATCCCTTAGAAAACAAGGTTTTAGAGTGTTACCTTTCTGATCAGTTGCAGATGGTAGAGTTCCAGTTGTCAGAACCTTTTGCATTAGTCTTGGCTTCATATCTATTCCTCCTAACTCTTGGTCCTGGATATAAAGCATATGTGCTGCTTGCTGATGATATTCAGTGGTCTGAAACAGTGCACTTTGTGTTTTTTTGCAGGACCAAACCATATGATGATGGAGGTATGCTTTTTAACAATTAGTTTCTCATGCCGTATATCATACTTTTGGAAATCAGCATGTAGCATGCTAATGGCTATGCTTATCTGAGTAGGTGTGGAATCCCCTTGGAGTTGTGGGTGTTATAACGGCATTTAATTTCCCTTGTGCTGTGCTTGGTAAGTCTCTGACAGCTCATATGTTTGGTGCATTACATTTCTAGAATTTGTATTGCCATAAAAGTCTACATAATGCATCAGCTCTCTCTTTACTTTGCATTTTAGCACTCCTCATTTAGGGAATGTTTAGCCAAAAAAGTTTAACAACTCTTGGTATATAAACTTTTTAGCTGAGAAGTTTAGCAGTTGCAGTTAATGGTGTAACCTGGTATTTAGCTGCACCCATAGGATGCCTTTAAATCTAACTTTCGCGAGTTCTTACACCTTGCTCATTTCTAGTGCTATGTAATTGCTGCCAACATTTACCATATAATCATGTAATCTTAATAGCCATGAATACCTCAATAATCTCCCATGTCATGTAGGTTGGAATGCTTGCATTGCTTTGGTCTGTGGAAATTGTGTCGTCTGGTAAGAATGGTTTACTTTTCTGATAAAATTCCAGTGCTGATATACATGTATAGAAATTGTTGCCATTCTGAAATATTGAGTTTGGCTCCCTGATTATTCATCCATTAGTCTGTCCCTGCTCATGGAAATTTATTGGTCCTGCCCTTCCAACAGAGTAAATTTAACTTCGTATGACCGTGACTTTCGTATGACCGTGACTTCCAACAGAGTAAATTACAACATTGGAGAGCCACGTGGGGTAAGCCACTGGCTCAATGAATTTAGCCTCTAGGAGGCGGTGCACCTCCGCCTTGGCGGCCTCTGTCTTTTCGTCGGACATTTTGCGAAGCTTCTGCTTTTTTGGTCGCACCGAAGGGTCAATTCCCAAGCGGTGCTCAATTATGGATCGGCTGACTCCGACCAGGTCGAGGGCAGACCAGGCGAAGACATCTTTATTCTTGGCCAGGCAGCAGAGAAGTTTCTCTTCTTCGAGTGAGGTGAGGTCTTCGCTGATAGTGACTGTCTGCTTGGGCGTGGCCTGATCGAGGGGGACAGTCTTGGTCCCGTCTTGGCTCTGCAACTGTGCCTTGTCGTGCTGCTTATCGGTTGGGCTGGCGGGCGCGGGGACCTCGCGCTGGGTCGTGAGACAGTGTACGTTCCTCTGACCAGGCACGAAGTCCCGCTCTATGTTGCGCGCCGTCTGCTGGTTGCCGTAGACTGTAATGGCGCCTAGCGGACCTGGTATCTTCATACATAGGTACAGCCCGTGGATGGCAGCTTCGAACTTATTGATGGAGCCCCGGCCCATGATGGCGTTGTATGGATATACCATGTCGACAATGTCGAAGGTTACTTGCTCACTTCGGACATTGAGTGCTACACCGAAGGAGAGGGGCAACTCTATTTTGCCAACGGGAAAGGTGCCCTTGCCGCCGAAGCCGTACAACGGGTTGTCCGAAGGCTTGAGCAGGCTGTGGCTTATACCCATGCGGTCGAAGGCATGGAGGAAGATGATGTCAGCCTGACTGCCGTTGTCGACTAGGACTTTGTGTAAGTCCCAGCCTGCCACGCTGCAATTGATGACCATAGCGTCGATGTGGGGGGCGCTGCGCAGGTCGACGTCTCGTGCGTCGAAGGTTAGCGGTATGTGGGACCACTTCGTCTGCACGACTGGGCCAGTGACCGCGACATGGTTGATGCTGCGGTAGTGGTCCCGCTTCTGCCGCTTGGTGTCGAAGTCAGTGCTTGACCCCCCTGTTATCATGTGAATGACTCCGCGATATGGTTGATCGGCGAAGTCCTCCTGCTTTGGGGCATGTGGGATGTTTTGATGTTGCTGGTGTGGAGGTGGGGGTGGAGGAGGTACGATTTGTACTTCCTGATGGCGTTGGTAGGCGTGGTGCGGTGGGTGCGGAGCGGGAGCGTGGATGTATGGTGGAGGGGGTGGCTGGTAATTATGCGCGACAATTCTGGGATTGTCGGCTGGCTGCGCCCGCGCCATTCTGTCCCTGGTGGCCTTCGTTTCTGGGCAGTCTTTGGTTTGGTGGGCGCAGTCTTCGCCGTGGAAAAGGCAGTAGAACCGGCGCGGCGGCTGCGCGCGCCCTCGGCCCCTGCCGCGAGTTCCGTTTCCGCGGCCCTGGGGGGATATTCCTGGCGACGAGGGGGGTCAGCAGCAGGCTGCTGGTTGGCTATGTTGTGCACTTGCTGTTGACTGCGGCTATCTCGACCGGAGTCTGATTGCGGAGTCCTCGTCCACGTGCGGCTGGACTGCGGGGCATCTTTGGGCTTCCGCTGCGACTCAACCTTGCGCTGGTGGAGCTCTTCGGATTTGGCATATTTTTCAAAGAGCTGATATAGCTCCTGGAGGTTCTTGGGTGGATCTCTGATACAGTGGCTGTAGAGGACGCCGGCCCGAAGGCCGCTGATGGCGTAGTGGATAGCGATCTGATCATCGACGGAGGGCAGCTGTGACTTGAGTGTTAAGAATTTACGGTAATATTCCCGCAGAGTCTCCTTTTCCAGCTGTTTGCAAAGCGAGAGCTCGGCCAAAGCGTCGGTGTCTGGACGATACCCTTGGAAGTTGAGAAGGAACTTGTCCCTGAGACTTCTCCACGAATCAATGGACAGCGGAGGCAATCTGGTGAACCAAGTGAGTGCTGGGCCCTCTAGGGCGATGATGAAAGACTTCGCCATTGTGGCGTCGTCCCCTCCGGCGGATGCAACGGCGACTTGATAACTCATTATGTATTGCGCCGGGTCGGTGCTGCCGTTGTACTTGGGATATGCCCCTGCGCGGAAGTTAGCTGGCCAAGGCGTCACTTGCAGGTGTGGCGCCAGGGGACTTCGCTCGTCGAGGTAGTTGACCCCTTGGAATGGCGCGCCGTGCTGGAAAGCGTAGTCATGCTGGGGGAAACGCGGGTTCTCCGGCTGCGCCTGGTGTTGCAGGGGTGGGCCGTGCTGGAGGCCGAGGTGGCCTTCTCACGTGTCTTCCGGTTGTGCGCGCTGCTGGAGGGGTGGCTCTTGCTGTAGACCGAGGTGGCCTTCGCGCTGCATCAGCGCGATCTCGCGCTCGAGGTCTTGGGCCTTCTGCTCCTCGTCGCGTATCATTTGCCGCACCTTGGCTAGTGCGGACACACGCTGGCGCTTGGCCTCCAGTATCTCTTTCTGCCTCTGGAGATTGCGGTTCTTGAGGCGCAGGGCGCGCAGCTGTAGCTGTTCTTCTGTTGAGACGCCGAGGACCTCGCCGTCCTCGGTGAGATCCGCGCCCTCCAGTGGGGCGAAGCCTGGGGGCGGCTGTGATTGTCCTTCGGGCCCGCAGGTGCAGAAGGTGTCGTCTTCGCCGGTGCGGGGAATATTGTCTTCGGTGGGCTCTTGGTGGGTGGATTGGGTGAGGGCGAGGGCCTTGCCCTTCCTTGCGGCAAGCAGTGCTGCTTTCGCAGCCTCGTCAGCCTTCGGGTTAGCTCTCTTGGGTGCCATCGCGGGTGGTTTGGTCGTAGCACGAACGGTGGGCGCCAAATGTTGGAACTTGCTCTCGCCAGCAAAGAGACCAACAAGAGTGAACAGTGGTGACGACAGGGTTACGTGCTCGGGGGTTATAGCTCTGTTAATCTAGCCTCTCACGGGCACTGTGCGGGGGTATTTATAGGTATCTGAGTACCCAGCGCCTTGTGTTAAGGACGTATGTGCCCTCAAACACCTAGTTTATCCCCAGAATATTCCCATAAAGCAGGGTTACAAGCTGTAATTACAAGCATGCCTTTACAAATTAGGCCCGTAACACAAAGGCGGCCACGCAGGGCCCGTTACAATGGACCAGATCACACGTGGGCCTCAGAGCTGAACGAGGCCGCGCCGCGGGAAGGCGTCGTCGCAGGCCTTCGTCTGGTGCCGAATCGAGCGAAGGGTGTCCCTGCCCGTTTTGTCTCTGTCAGTCCAGCGACTGCGGCGAAGGCCTCGAGCGAAGGGTGGCGTCTTTGCCTTCGCCCCAACATATACATGTATAGAAATTGTTGCCATTCTGAAATATTGAGTTTGGCTCCCTGATTATTCATCCATTAGTCTGTCCCTGCTCATGGAAATTTATTGGTCCTGCCCTTCCAACAGAGTAAATTTAACTTCGTATGACCGTGACTTTCATATGGCATGTTACCTTCTATGAATTGTTCTGGGTTGTGATGTGGCTTGTCCTATTCATCTCATCATCTGGAGTTCAAGCAAATTGCACTCAGGAAAAACTTAGACAATGTGTGCTGCAACATGTGTCATCCTTGTAAGCTTTTAGTAAATACTAGAAACCAACGCGTGGCGTTGCCGCACAGCCCCATAGGGTGACCCTTTGGGGCTTGCTGTGCCATACGAGACAGTTGATTTATCGTCACCCATATCATCTTTCTCAGTAAATAACAAACATATAGCATCCACCTAAAAAAACATATAGCTGCCTTCCATGATCCTTTGATGTGCCTTCGAAATCTGAAAACTAATCAGATAACAAATGTTCCCTAACAATCTTCTACTAATATTTAATTTTTTTGCACAAAAGAAAAATATAAAAATAAGCAAAGCCCAATAAGCATATATGTTTTAATATATTAAACATTTCATGTTTGCATTAAGGACTTGGCTCAAATACATATACAAGATGCATGGCATTAGGTAATGAATTCTCTTGGGGTCTGGCAAGGGAGAGATGTTTACAGGGGTAGGAGGTAGCGATGGAGCATGTCCATGACGCAGGTAAGGAGCTAAGGAGGCAGAGGAGTGTGTCCGGGATGTCCTCCAGCCCTGGCGGTTGGAGCAGCTGAAAGGACAGTCCGGGATGTTCTCCAGCCCTGGCAGTTGGATCAGCCGAAGGGGACGGATGTGCTTGCGGCGCGCCAGGACAGACCTGGTGGAGGAAGGCGCTGGCACCACGGCAAGCAGAGAATGACGGACACGACAGCGGATCGATGGGAGGGGTCTGGAATCGCTTAGTTGACGGCTCGTGGAAACCCAGCAAGAGATCTGAAGATTGAGATTTCTGGTCAACATGGCTGGATGAGGGACCAGAGTCCGTGGTGCAAGAATTGTCTTGTAAAAGATATGTTACAGACTTGGATGGAAAAAATGTGGTGATGCAACTAAAAATGTAGTTTTAATAGGTAGACTGGGGAGGCAATATTGGTTCTCAAGTCTGAAAAGTGTAAACAATGTCCATCTTCTTAGACAAAAATATATTCGTATATGAATGTTATCTGTTCAACATACTCACCAGTTCTGTTTTAGTGGCAATAAACTTGCTCAGTACCGCAGGGAGGCTGTTACTTTGTCTAATGTTGTTGCGATTCTTACAGGAAAGGTGCTCCAACAACTCCACTGATCACTATTGCAATGACAAAAATAGTGGCTAGTGTATTGGAGAAGAACAACTTGCCAGGCGCAATTTTTACATCTTTTTGTGGGGGCACTGAAATTGGTCAAGCAATTGCCCTTGACATTAGGATACCTTTGGTTTCATTCACTGGAAGTACAAGGGTAACACTCTTTGTTCTGATATTGTGAAGATCTTGTAACATCAACATGTTTTTCCCTAGATCTATTTTTTTGGAGCGAACAGTTTTTTCCATAAATCTTCTTTTTCTCTCTCGAACATGCAGATTAGCTACGTATCATTATATTAATAGGAGAAAAAATAATCCAAAATAGACCCCAGTACAAAGAAAAAACAAACCTCCCATGGAGGCCACCAAAGGATGAAAAATAAACTACCACAAGGACAAAGAAAGAAACTATTTGTTGGGGGGGGGGGGACAGGGATGCTTAACATTGTGTATGTCCATTGTACTGTGCTGATCTTTTTAAATATGCGATACTGGTTTCTTAATGCAGGCTGGTCTAATGGTTCAGCAACAAGTTAGTGCAAGATTTGGTAAATGCCTTCTTGAACTTAGCGGAAACAATGCCATCATTGTTATGGATGATGCAGATATCCAGCTAGCTGTGCGATCTGTCTTGTTCGCTGCTGTTGGTACAGCAGGACAACGCTGCACTACATGTCGTAGGCTGGTATGGTATTTTTCTTTTGTTTCTCTTTTCCGTATAGTGGTTCGTTTTCAATTTGTTTAATTGTCTTTCCCATCTTATTACAGATTCTTCATGAGAACATATATCAAACCTTCCTTGATCAGCTTGTTGAGGTATACAAACAAGTCCGAATTGGGGATCCGTTGGAGAAAGGCACCTTACTGGGACCACTGCACACTCCTGCTTCAAAAGAGAACTTTTTGAAAGGCATTCAGACTATCAAATCTCAGGTGAAGGTTAAAAGTAGTGTTACATTATCGGTTCCTACAATTATTTGAACCTCCATTACAATCTCACTGGATATAAATAGCTATGAGAATCATGTTATTCCGAGTTTACTGCCTTATTGGTATTCAAAGTTAAATGTACCCCTCTGGTCACAAAAAAATGTTTTGGACAGGGTTTGGTCAAACCGTAAAAACTACGAACATCAGTAACTAAATTATTTAGTTTGAAGCATGTAAGTTATCTGTGTCTTTGTTCGAAATAATTGCAAGCATAAATTTGAAGGATATTAAGAAATTAATGGTAAAAAGATATGCATTGAAGTAAAATGTGACAAGTATTTTTACCTGGAGGAAGTATTACTTTATGTAAGCCGTTAAATTCTAACAATATAATTTGACATGTTTTATTCAGGGAGGGAAAATCCTTTTTGGAGGATCTGCCATTGAATCAGAAGGAAACTTTGTGCAACCAACAATTGTGGAAATTACACCTTCTGCACCAGTTGTGAAAGAAGAACTCTTTGGTCCTGTCCTTTATGTTATGAAATTTCAGGTAGCATATAGTTCAATATTATGTTTTTTTGTATTTTTTACCTGTTCTAATTTCTACAATTGAGAACCACTGTGCCTAATATCCATGAGGTTTGTGTTTCCTACAGTCCTTGAAGGAAGCAATTGAAATCAATAACTCTGTTCCTCAAGGATTGAGCAGTTCTATATTTACAAAGAGGCCAGATATTATTTTTAAGTGGCTCGGGTAAGTAGCTCAATGATACCGAGAATTTAATTGGTATTGAACAAAGGATGTCTCTGTATTTGTGGAAAGCAAATGCGAGCTGTATTGCTCATCCCTCTTTTGCATTAGATGCCTGTGTGGACAGTGTGGTGGACTGGTGGTACTGCATCGGTAGCATTCTAGTTTTTGCTTAATTGAATGGTAGTTATTTTGGTTTACAAGGTATAGCTTAAGAAAGTCTGGTTCACTATTTTTCATTTTGGTTGGTATATTCACACAGCACACTATTCAGCTAGTCCCTTCTCTAGGACAAAAAAATCATGTCTTTTTTGCGTGCCAATATCATATATTCAATCTGATAAATATCCAGTAAAGCAGTAAGCTCAGCTGGAGTTTCCATACATTTCATAAACATTTAACCATACTCGGCCACAAAATAAACCCTATTTAACATATTTTGAAATTTGAATACTTATTGCAAAAATTTCTCATCTTTTGTGGGGTCCTTCGAGTTATATTTTTTGATTGCCAATAAGCCTCACTGTTTGTTCTCTTATTATGCAGGCCCCATGGTAGTGATTGTGGTATAGTGAATGTGAACATACCTACTAATGGTGCTGAAATTGGTGGAGCATTTGGTGGAGAAAAAGCAACTGGTGGTGGACGAGAAGCAGGGAGTGATTCCTGGAAGCAGTACATGAGGAGGGCGACTTGGTAAGAGTATACACATTTTTGCTGTGATTGCATTTGAAATGGTACTATATATAATCATTATTAGAGCAGTGCATAGTAAGGGTAGTTGCATAATTTGATATTATAATATACTGGCATGCCAATTGCCAGTTTGCCACATGTCACACTGAGTCTAAGATTGAAGAGTAGGTGATGATTATTTAGTTAGATGTCCTTGTTGTACTCAACTATCTTCAGCCAGGCTAATTTCTTGCTTATAGGGCGCTGGAGACCCAGCCCTAGTCTAGGGTTTGGTTGTTTGGCTCCAGCCTTTTTACTGCACACTTTGCAACTGCAAGTCTGCAACACATCTTTACTGGATATTCTTTTTAGTATGTACTACCTCCGTTTTCGAATATTTATCGTTCGCTAGTTCATTTTTAAACTAAAATGCGACAAATAGAAAAGAACGGAAGGAGTAGTAAAATAACGAATATACATGAGAATTACATGCATTACAAGTACCCTTTGTTCTGAACTTCTGATTGTCCCACTCATCTGTGGGTTGGTATTTGTAACGATTCGTTACTGCAAAGGTTGCAAGTTTTCTGTCGAAAGGACAATTTTCAGTTCGATTTTTTTACTAACACCCATTCTACACATTTGCAGTACAATCAACTATGGGAGCGAGCTACCTCTAGCCCAGGGAATCAATTTTGGTTAATCCTGCAGAAATGTTGCGCGTGGATCTCAGTGTTTTCTGCAGACGTGGATGCCGTATGGAAAGAACTGATGCAACCGCATTTGAGATCTCAGCAGACTTGAGCAGCATTTATTGGCGTCAGTTGTGAAACTTAAACTGCAGGAGCATCTTGTACATAAATAAAATAAGATGTTTGTTGCTCGTGGGCCGTGGCACGTTTTGGTACCGGTGTCCAGTCTACTAATAAAATCTAATGCAAAACGGTCATAACTACATTCTCATGCAGTATGATTTTCCGGCCTTTTGATCTGGAATTGAAATGAGCGTTGTTCGTTTTGAACAAGCACATGAAGAAAAAACTGCTAAGGGTTAATTTGGCAACCTTATTTTTTCAAGGGATTTTAATTTTTTCAAGAGAAATTACTTTATTTTTTTATTAAAAAATGAGAATCCATTGGAAAAATAGAGTTGTCAAACTAGCCCTAAAGAGGTCTACTGATGAGCTCTACCCCTTATGTTGATGGCTCCATATATGATTTTGGTAATTAAGACAACTAGTGGACTAATCTTTACTCTAGTGTTGTATATGATATAATTTAAGTGCACATCTAAGTTTAAACAAGATGGGTAACCATAAAAAGGATGGTGAAGACCATAAATGATGATTAAGTGTTCAATATAAAAGAAGGAAAAACAAAATACAATCTCTTAAAACAAAGATGTGAGCTAGGGCATTCTGTTTTATTGTTCAAGATTGAACTTAGTGCGTGATCAGATTTAGGATAGATGGTCGTACTATTAAGAGGAGAGTTTAATAGACAATTTGGTCATTTTGTGACACTGGGTGTTGGAATCATATCTCATATGCATTACTTATCACCCTAAGCGACCCACATGAGAAAAGTAAAAAGTTCGTTGAAAACACTTTGAAAAATGTTAAATATACCCTATTATGTTTGGTAAAACTTTTGAATGTTGGCACACTTGAGAAAAGATGAAAAATTGCTCTCGATGCATATTGTCACAAGGCACTTGGCATACGAAGTTAGTTCGTACATGTTGCATAGTTTTCAGCTAAACACAGTGGAGTTCAGTGTGCGTCGAATATGTCTTACTAGATGTGTTTGGTGCAGCACCAGATAATCCATAGGACATGACACGGAGGGCATGTCAAACACACACTTTAGCTCTATAGTACACCCAATATATCCAATATGGCATCGGATATCAACACCATATAAGGCACTTAGAGCATGCAAAATGTACACTTTAAACCTATCCGGTGGTACCTTTGGCGAGTACACCAGATATCTGATAGATGTAATGGCTAGTTTATAGAAATTAAGATTATAGACATTGGAAAGGCACCAAACGCGTTTAGTGCAGATACCGGCTATGTACCAGACATTTTTTATGCCCTCATTTTCCCACTAAGAGGTAACATTTGAATTTCAAGTTTAGGCTATAAATAGATCCTTCTGTTTTGGCTGGCATCATTTCACTTATTACACTTGAGAACACCTCTTAAGGCTAGAGAAACACACTCCACACATAGGACAGGATATCGAGCCAACTCGTCATTCGAGCTGGCTTGGCTCGGTTCGTTAAACTAACGAGCCACAAAATTAGCTCGCGAGCCAGTGCAGAAAAAACAATATGTATATAATAATGAATTTCTAGTTAATTTCAAACTAATTTAACAATATAAAATAGTAATTATATTTCACAAACTACATCAATGTAACACCAAATTAACACAACTCATCACTCATCAGTTCACAATTCACACACATGTTCATCTGTTTAACCCACATTTATATTCGCATAGACCAATTTAACACATAGACATAGTTGATCAATTATTAGTTTAACTCATAGGGCATAGACACCACACATACATATAACATGTTCATCAATTATTACGTAAATGATATGCATATATTTTCATTTTGTTGAAATGTGGTAGCTTGTTTAGCTCGCGAACTGGCTCGTTAACGAACCGAACTAGGATGTCAGCTCAGCTCGAGAAAAAATTCAAACGGGCCGATCTGATCCAAGCCGAGCTCACCATGAACCGAACGAGCCGACAAGCTACGAGCATATCTTCCAGCCCTATCCACACACATGCATTTTGTAGTTCATCTTTTGGGTGAGATTGCAGGGCTCCAAGTGCATCACATATGGTTGTACATTTTGTGGCACTAGTTGAGTGACTTAAGTTTGGTTTCACTCTTAGTACTCTTGGGGATTGTCATCACCTATATGGTTTGGAGTTTATGGGATCGTTAAGCGATTATCAGAGTTTGTTGCCAGCTTCAATCATCATTGTGACGGTCTCTTCTACTTATTCCCATTATCGATTCACGAAGAGCAACTCTAGCAAAATCATGGCTTGTAGAAGTGTCCCTTTAGTGTGTTTTTTATAGCGTCCTCACCGTGGGCTTGGTGTGTCGTGCTAATTAGCGCGTTACCACCTAGTTTGGATTCACCACAACAAGGACGTAGGTTGCTAGCAAGCAACCAAACTTCAGAAATATATCTTGTGTCACCTTTTACCCTGAAGGAAACGGGTGACGCCTAAGAGGGGGGGGGGGTGAATTAGGACTTCTAAAACTTTTACTAAACTAGGCCACAATTAAATCCCTAGAGCAAAACCTATGCAAGTAATCAAAACTAGAATGTGCAAACTAAGTTTTGTCTAAGTGTTGCTATCTCTACCGCAAAAGGATAAGTTTCAATCTACACTAAATAAGTATGACTACAAGATTGAAACTTAAATGCTTAATATAAATGCGGAATGTAAAGAGCTAAGTAGAGAAGCAAACTCTCGTGGATGACGCCGGTATTTTTACCGAGGTATCCGGAACCGCGCAAGGTCCCGACTAATCCTCGTTGGTGCCCCTACGCAAAGGGAAGCCCACGCGAGGGCCAAGCACCTCGGTCGAGTAACTCCGTAGAGAGCCGCGGGCCTTCTCCACGCGCAAGTGGTGCTCCGCTTCCGGCTCCTCTCGGACGCTCCCCGCCGTCTCCACTATCGAGGTTCCGGCCGAAACGCCGCGGGCCTCGTTCCCTCCGGTACACGGTGGCGGCCGTGACACAAACACGGTTGTCACGGTCTCGCAAGACTCTCGCCCCACTCGGTACAATTACAACGGCTCGCGCAAGAGCCGAGGGGTTGTGAGGTTTATCTAAACTCACTCAACTAACTAGGATTCACCTAGAGCAAGCGCTAAAGCGGTCTAACTAACCTAAGCACTTCGCAAAGCACCTATGCTAATCACCGAGTGATTCTATTAAGCACTTGGGTGTTTGAGCACTTGGAAATATGCACTATGTGTATTGGAATGTTGCTTGGGCTCTCACACTAGAGAATGGCCGGTTGGGGTGTTATTTATAGCCTCCACACCCTCAACTAGCCGTTGGACAGAAAGCAGCAGCTTTCTGTCGTCGGGTGCACCGGACAGTCCGGTGCACCACCGGACACTGAACAGTAGATGTCCGGTGCGCCTATGTCAGCCGACCGTTGGCGTCTGTAGCAGTCGACCGTTGGATCCGACCGTTGGATTCGACCGTTGCCGTCTGCCCGTTGGCACACCGGACAGTCCGGTGCACACCGGACAGTCCGGTGCTACAGCCCGAGAGCGCCTACCTGCGGCCTTTCTGCGCAGACCGTCCGGTTGTCCCACCGGACAGTCCGGTGCACACCGGACAGGTACTGTGCACTGTCCGGTGCGCCACCAGGCGCTGGCTGACAGCCCTCTTCTCAGGTTTCTTTGCTGATTTCTATGGGCTTCTTTTGTTCTTGAGTCTTGGACTTCTATGCATCTTTTTATGTCTTCATTTGAGGTGTTGCATCCTCATTGCCTTGGTCCAATCCTCTTCGCATCCTGTGAACTACAAACACAAACACTAGAAACCTTATTAGTTCACGGATTGTGTTGTTCATCAAACACCAAAACTCAATTAGCCAAAAGGCCCGGGGTCCATTTTCCTTACAATCTCCCCCTTTTTGGTGATTGATGACAACACAACCAAAGCAAGTAAATAATACAAGTATTTGAATTAAAAAGTGCAATCTACTTGCTAGAATGCATGATTGTCCCCACAAAGTGACATTATGGACTTAAGCCTCCCCCTAACTCCATAATTCACTTACTTCCTATTTTTGGACCAAATAACCAAAACCACTTGAAAAGTCATTTGTAGTTATAAAATTTTAAATTGGTGGTGTTTGGTGTTTGATATAGTTTTCATTGCTTTGGCCCCTAAACTTCTCCCCCTTTGGCATCAACCACCGAAAAGGAAGACATTAAAAGCATGTAGGAAGTAAATAAAAGCTTGCCCTCAACAGATGATATCACTAGAAGTATATTAAATTAAGCCATGAATGATACCACTTGTAGATCATGAAAGATACCATGAGTAGGAGTTCCTCAAAAGATTATTTCTCCTAAATGAGTATTCTCCTTTGGAAAGAGTTTTTCTCCCCCTTTAGAGATGAAGAAATACTCCCCCTGACAGAGATCCTCTACTTAGGAAAAAGCATGTGAAAATTAGAGGTGCAAGACATGATTTGAAAAGACTGACTTCCCTTATGCATAGGTAACAGAATATGAGTTAACTACTTATGCATTTTTAGCAACATGGAAGCATATGATATGAAATATAGTCTAATCAAATATTGGAGAAGACATGTAAATGATACTGAAAGTAGTCTCAAAAGATACCAATTGAAGATCAATGGCGAGCTTGAGAGACATGAGAGTTCTTGGAGATTTTGCAGTGGAAGATTGTTGTCTTTCTCAGGGGACTTCATTTTCCTTACAATGAGACTATCACATGAAATAGACTTGAAAAGGTGTTAGTCTCAAAGTGTTAGATTATAGAGTAACCTCCCCCTAAAGGTGTGCATACAAGTTTTGAATACTTGTAGGAGACATGCACTCTGATTTGATATCAAGAGGGGCAAATTATCCATAATCCTAACTTTGGCACATATAAGTTAGATGATACACTTGTAGGAATCAAAAATTTTCAAATTATGCATCATTTATTATGGAGTGATATAAAAGCTATGTGCCGTGCTCTAACTAAACATTTTAAGCCATGTAGGTTTGCTTAAGTATATGAATTCAAAAACTAGCAATCCTACCATATGATTTACCTAGTATGCATGATTTTGAACAAAAGTACATAACAAATGTAATACTAGGCAAGAAAGGTAAACTAGATAAAAGATAAATAGATACGCATATCTAAAAACGAGGAATACACTAAAACTAGTTACCTTAGTCATGGGTGGGAAATTTGGGTCTAAAATTTTCACTAACCCACTTGGCAATAAACTTGATCCAATATGATGTATCCCATGATATACATCCCAATTTAGCCAAGTCTCCAAATTTCCCGACGACCTTTGGTTCACTCACTTCCCTTTCGGGATCCAAACCTTCTTGGTGCTTTTCATGGTTGAAATTATTTCTTTTGGCACCCAGATGCGTTTGGCCCCCTTTCCTTTGTTGGCTTGCTTGTTGGCCTTGATTGCTATCACCTTTCCATTCTTTTTCTTCTTGATCAAATATGGTGTAGCGTCCTTTTTGTTCACCTTTTTGATGTAGGTGCTGGAGATTTTGCTTGATGGCTTTTGCTTGAGCTTTTGCCTTTGTTTATCCCCGGTCATCGCCTTGCATTGGAAAGACTTGTGGCCTTCCTTGTGGCATAGCCTACAAATCACAGTTTCTCCCTCCATAGGCTTGTTCACTCCCGCAGTGGTGTTATCCTGTGGAGGTTGGATTTGTTTGGCTTTGCCTTTCTTGTCATACAAAGCCTTGCCAAGGCGAGCCACTTCTTGCTTTAATTGTTCATTTTCCTTTGCAACCTCATCCGTACATGTCTCTATAACAATATTCTCAACAGCGACTTGGTTGCAGGTGTTAGAATCATCAATTAAATCAAAGCAGGAAGTAGAAGCATCTTTCTTAATTATTTCAGATATTTCCACTAAAGATGTTGTTGGGGTGCTACCAATGCTTTCTAGCTTAGTAGTTAGCTCATTATTGTGTATGCTAAGAATTTCCATTTTCTCTAGCAAATTTTCAATAGCTTCTTGGGAGCTAGCTAACTTAGCCTTAAGTTTTTCATTCTTTTTAATAAGGCTATCATCGGTAGCAGTGGATGGAGCACTAGATTCTAGCAGCTCAATTTTAGTTGATAGCTCACTATTTAAGTTTGCAAAAGTTTCAAATTTTTCTAGCAAACCTTTGTAATCATTTTGAGAGCTAACCAACTTATTTTTCAAATTTTTAAGTTGAGCTTTTTGCTTAGTGCAAACATCCTGAAAAAATTCTACGGCTTCTGCAAGCTCATCTAGAGAGGCCTTTCCCTCACCTTCATCATCACTACTACTTTCATCACTAGAGGATGGAATGCTTTTGTTACCTCTTGCCATAAGGCATTTGTGTGATGTCCGTGATGATCGTGACGAGGACCGGTGGCTGCGCGTCCTTGGAGATTCATCTTCACTTGAAGAGTCATCCCAAGTTCTAACACTTGTGAGCGCCTTGCCTTTGCTCCTCTCCTTTTTGGGTTTGGCCATATTTGGACAGTTGTCCCTGAAGTGGCCCTTCTCCCCACATGCGAAGCATCCTCTCTTCCTTTGCTTTTTCCTGTCAATGTTAAAGAGAAGATCCTCGACCTGCAGGGGCACACCCATTAGATTAATCTTGCGGATCATCCCCATTACCTTTCCGACGCGTCGGATTGTCTCTTCGTCCTCGGAGGATGATGTGCATGGTTGATTATCTTCATCATCATCACTTTCTTCTTCTTCCTCTTCTTCACTTGAGGTACTTGGAGTAGGAGCCTTCTTTTTGCCCTTCCTTTCATCACATGCAAAGGCATATGGTCTTGAGGAAGTTGGCTCCTCTCCCCGACTCATTTTTCGCGACATCTCAAAGGCCGCGATTTTCCCAATCACAATGGTCGGGGTCATGTTGCTCAAGTCCTCCATGTTGTGAAGGATGGTGATGATGCTCCCATATCTTTGTTGTGGTAGCAGGGAGATAATCTTCCTCACAATGTCCGCATCACCTAGCTTATTAATGCCAATAGAGTTGAGCTCATTGATTATTAGATTCAAACGAGAATACATGTCTCTAACAAGCTCATCATCTTTCATAGCAAAAGAATTGTACTCATTTAAGACTAGGCAATGTTTTTGCTCACGGACATTGGATGTGCCGTCATGGAGCTCATGCAATTTTAGCCAAATCTCATTAGCAGTTTTCAAGGTAAATACTTGATTAAAAATATCCATGCTAAGAGATTCATACAAGCAATTTTTGGCTCTAGCATTTAAATGAATTTCTTTTTCCTCACTCGTGGTGGGTTTCTCGGGATTCTTGAGGGGTTTCATCCCGTCACGAGTGACTCTCCAAACACCTAGATCAACGGCCTCTAGGTAACAAGCCATTCTAGCACTATAATATGGGAAGTTAGTGCCGTCGAAGTGTGGTGGCCTATGGGTATCCATCCCTTCCTCTAAAAAGCGTCGGCTCTTTTAGCGGTGAAGCTAAAAAGTTTCAAATGAGCCAAACCAGCCTTTGATACCAATTGAAGGAAACGGGTGACGCCTAAGAGGGGGGGGGTGAATTAGGACTTCTAAAACTTTTACTAAACTAGGCCACAATTAAATCCCTAGAGCAAAACCTATGCAAGTAATCAAAACTAGAATGTGCAAACTAAGTTTTGTCTAAGTGTTGCTATCTCTACCGCAAAAGGCTAAGTTTCAATCTACACTAAATAAGTATGACTACAAGATTGAAACTTAAATGCTTAATATAAATGCGGAATGTAAAGAGCTAAGTAGAGAAGCAAACTCTCGTGGATGACGCCGGTATTTTTACCGAGGTATCCGGAACCGCGCAAGGTCCCGACTAATCCTCGTTGGTGCCCCTACGCAAAGGGAAGCCCACGCGAGGGCCAAGCACCTCGGTCGAGTAACTCCGTAGAGAGCCGCGGGCCTTCTCCACGCGCAAGTGGTGCTCCGCTTCCGGCTCCTCTCGGACGCTCCCCGCCGTCTCCACTATCGAGGTTCCGGCCGAAACGCCGCGGGCCTCATTCCCTCCGGTACACGGTGGCGGCCGTGACACAAACACGGTTGTCACGGTCTCGCAAGACTCTCGCCCCACTCGGTACAATTACAACGGCTCGCGCAAGAGCCGAGGGGTTGTGAGGTTTATCTAAACTCACTCAACTAACTAGGATTCACCTAGAGCAAGCGCTAAAGCGGTCTAACTAACCTAAGCACTTCGCAAAGCACCTATGCTAATCACCGAGTGATTCTATTAAGCACTTGGGTGTTTGAGCACTTGGAAATATGCACTATGTGTATTGGAATGTTGCTTGGGCTCTCACACTAGAGAATGGCCGGTTGGGGTGTTATTTATAGCCTCCACACCCTCAACTAGCCGTTGGACAGAAAGCAGCAGCTTTCTGTCGTCGGGTGCACCGGACAGTCCGGTGCACCACCGGACACTGAACAGTAGATGTCCGGTGCGCCTATGTCAGCCGACCGTTGGCGTCTGTAGCAGTCGACCGTTGGATCCGACCGTTGGATTCGACCGTTGCCGTCTGCCCGTTGGCACACCGGACAGTCCGGTGCACACCGGACAGTCCGGTGCTACAGCCCGAGAGCGCCTACCTGCGGCCTTTCTGCGCAGACCGTCCGGTTGTCCCACCGGACAGTCCGGTGCACACCGGACAGGTACTGTGCACTGTCCGGTGCGCCACCAGGCGCTGGCTGACAGCCCTCTTCTCAGGTTTCTTTGCTGATTTCTATGGGCTTCTTTTGTTCTTGAGTCTTGGACTTCTATGCATCTTTTTATGTCTTCATTTGAGGTGTTGCATCCTCATTGCCTTGGTCCAATCCTCTTCGCATCCTGTGAACTACAAACACAAACACTAGAAACCTTATTAGTTCACGGATTGTGTTGTTCATCAAACACCAAAACTCAATTAGCCAAAAGGCCCGGGGTCCATTTTCCTTACATACCCCATGTGGTTTACACTCCTCACTCTCACATTTATATATACTACTTATTGTACAATTCTTGCTCAACTAGCATTTTGTAGATTACACTTAGCAATTATTATTGTCTGATATCTCTGGCTAGTAAATAGCTTGCTGCATTCATTATGTACTAAAGATCAAGCTACTAGTATTGTTTATGTGACTTGCATAAAACAACTAGAGCTAGAGCATGTATATACTTCCGCTTCACTTTTAATACTAATCAACTTTGCTCTACCAATATTTTTAAGTTTGTAAAACTTTTTATAGGCTATTTATCCTCCCTATATCCACCTAAATCCTATAAGTCGCTCAACGATATGATGTGGCGCAGGTTGGGCTTGATTTTACCATTTAGGCTAATTCATGACCGATTAGTGGAGATATTATGTTAATTGAGTGTGTGGTTGGTTTCACGGAGTAATCATGTGGGAGTTTCTATTTCTTCCTACAACTCCTCCGATGATTTACTCCTTATCCAGGTTCATTTTTGACCAGTGTGTTTCTCCTGTATTGAGTTGCTCCAATAGTTCAGATCCTCTACGCACATGTAGGATTGGAAGGATAGACCTCTAGAACGAAGCTCGTGACTGCGACACCTGTTTGGGTATGCTAAATGATCACGTTTTTAGGAGCGTCTAACTTGACCGCTCACCACTGATATACTTCATCTTTTTATTGGTGGACGTACACGGCACTATACTACGAATATCTTTTTGTATAAAGTGTGATCCACGACTACAAATAACTCAATACATCGACTAGTGAACATGTATCTACTGTTGGTATTAATATTTTAAACTTGCACACATTTATTGCCGCAAATTTGTTATAGTTTTTTAGATTAAAATAAGTATAAAAATAGCTAAATTTCTAAACCACTGCATAATAGTTATTATCTTATCAATCCAGTGTACTCTTGCACTCTCGAGTAGTTGTGCTCAGTGGCGGAGCTCTATAAAATTAACGCCCCGGCGCACTCTATAAAACTTGAAGGTTACTTTAAACCGCCCTAATATATTGTGCGGCCAAAAAAATAATGCTAAAACAAAATATACCACAAACATAGACTAAGATAGTATTTACTTCAATTCAGCATCTAAAAATACAATAAACTTGATAAAAAAATATAAAAGTATCTAATTAGAGACGCTTTGGTCCTTTCCCGCCTCTAATAACTTCATCAACATTAGCACGTGAATCTGAACCTACACATTGTAAGTTAAATATTTGTATAAAATGAGAGATACAACATGACAATATAACTAATGAATGTAAAAATATACAAGTGAGCACAAAAATATACCACTTGAACTTTGTGGAGGTAGCTTTTTCATGCACTCTTCAATTCTTGAAAATGGTATAAAATATCATCACTTTGAATACTTGTAAAGATATCTCTTTATATATAGCATACCATTCTATGATTGAGCCAATCATTTCCCATCTTATTTCTCAATTTTGTCTTAATGATTTTCATAACTGAGAAGGCTCTTTCAAATGTGCCAGTTGCAAGAGGCAATATTAAGGCTAATTCAATGAGACGATAAACCAATGCAAAAACTAGGTGTCTCTCGGTTTGCACCATCTTAATAGCCAGATTACCAAGGTCTTCACAATTTGCAAAATCAGAATTACCCCTCACATCAACAATAAATATATCGAGTTGGTCTCTAAAAATCAAGAGGTCATATTGAGAGAAGTCTGCAGAATAAATCTTAGCCCATTCTATCAGCTGAGCTTTGTCATAGCTGGCAAATGAATTTCTTGGATCTAGACAAGAAATGCATCTCAATAATTGAGTAGATTTTCAATGAAATGATTGTTTAATTCCACAATAACTTGATCATACACAACAATAAAGATCTCTTTTTTGAAATGATGATAGTAAGTCACTAACTGACCTCCATGTCCCCTTGAGTGACCTCGGATAGTAATTATATCATCCACCCTCCTCAAACAATTCCTCCCATCTATTATCACGTACTTCACTAATATTCCGCAATGTGGCTCCAATCAATCCAACAGGAAGGACAATATTCTGATCTTTTCTTTGCAAACATTGTGACAAATCATTAGTCTTGCCTAATAACCTCGTCATGAGATGCAGGATAAGCACAAATTCAAAGCTCACCATTTGTTTCAACAAACCAGAAGCCATATATTTATTATCCCCACTAGAGCCATCATCAGCTACAATCTCCAGTACCTCTAGAATAGCGTCCCACATGAGAATAATACGACATAAAGTTTTATGATGTGAACCCGATCGAGTATCCCCAGGTCGTGCTAGGTTGGTTTCTTGATTTTTTCCACAATTTGCCATCATCAGCCACAATTTGCTACATTTTTATCCTTGTCTTTGTACCACTGTAGCAACTCTAAAAAGTTTCCCTTATTGCTTGAGGTAGAGGATTCATCATGTCCACGAAAAGCAAGTACTTGCAATAAAAAGAATCTTACAACTCTCAATATAACAAGCAAACGACCTTTATATTCCTCTTCCATCTTTTTACCCCCTCCATTCATCACATGAGACACACTTTACCTCTGATTTTTGTAGTCTTCATAGGACCTTCTAGACTTATTGTGATCTATGCCATTACCATGAGCTTCAATGGTTTCACGTCCATTTTTTCATCGACAAAACCCAACAACCGTGAAGGCACCAACACCATAATTTTCAGCTCTTGGTTGTTTAAAAAGATAGCAATAAAAACAAAAGGTTACATCCTTAGCAATGCTATACTTGAAAGCTCTCTTGTGAGTGTTGGTGTTTGGATGACAACTCAATTAAAGGACTAACAAGTGTACTAAGTGTTGAACAGGTGCTTAAGATAAAGTCTACAAGGTTCAACACAAGTGAACAAATGTGATGGTCCAAGAACTAGATTATGGATACATAATGGACATCACAAGTAAGATGGACATTGCATAAAGTGAGACTTGGGTGCGTAGCTCGGAGACAACTGATCAAGCCAAGGACGGAGGCAAGAAGAGCTTTGAGGTACCAAGTGCACAGGAGAAGGTCAAGGAGGCTGAGGAACCCAAAGCCAAGGGTGAAGAAGGAGACTTGCAAAGTCAAGGGTGATCGAGTTGAGAACAGCTATGGCACATCAAGGATCACTACATAAGAACGTGACTTACAACCAATGAGGAAATAGCTACAGTTATGTGGTGTAAGTCATAAGGCTCAAGATCAAGCTCTAAGAAGGAGATCAAGGTCACTAGAAGGAGAACAAGTGTCAAAACCAGAACTGGAAGCAGCCCAAAAGAGCTAAGTTCACCTTAATCTTTAGTTTGGGTTGTTCCTATGTTTGGAGATGTTCTATGTGACCTTTGCAGGATGTTGGAGCCAAGTAATGTCAATCTAGATCAAGTCAAGCCGACTTGATGATTTATGAGTCCAACATCAAAGCTCAAGCATGTGAAATGCTATAGATTTAATGATCAAAAGTAAAGGTATGTTTCTAGGCCTTAGTACATTGGTTTTGTGTACTAATATACTTGTCTAAGTGTTAGAAACAGAAAGAAGAAGAAAAGAAAAGAGGAGAAAAAGACTTGGCTGAGTGCAGCCAAGACTTAGCTCAGTCTGGCACACCGGACTGTCCGGTGGTGCACCGGACAGTGTCCGGTGCGCCAGGCTGGCTCGGCGTGAAGTAGCCGCTCTCGGGAATTCGCCGACGGCGTACGGCTAAAATTCACCGGACTGTCCGGTGTGCACCGGACTGTCCGGTGAGCCAACGGTCGGCCGGGCCAACGGTCGGCCGCGCGATCTGCGCGGGACACGTGGCCGGGCCAACGGTTAGATGGAGGCACCGGACTGTCCGGTGTGCACCGGACATGTCCGGTGCGCCAACGGCTCCAAGACTGCCAACGGTCGGCTTCGCCATAGAAGGAAAGAAATCGGGCACCGGACAGTGTCCGGTGTGCACCGGACTGTCCGGTGCGCCACCCGACAGAAGGCAAGATTTGCCTTCCTGGATTGCTTCCAACGGCTCCTAGGCCTCTTGTGCCTATAAAAGGGACCCCTAGGCGCCTCAAGCAAGGTACAGGTGCAGCCAACAAGTGTATACTTCACTGGAATCAATTCTCGCTCTCCCTCTTGTGTGTAACTCTATAGTTTGTGTAGAAGGCACAGCTATAAGCCTTTAGAGAGAGGAGTAGTGCTGCTAAGAGCTAGAGCAAGGTCTTGAGCGTATCGTTACTCTGCCGGGGTGCTGCCAAGAAGTTTGTAAGCAGCCACGGTTCTGTTGTAACCCCACTCAATAGTGAAAGGCTCTATCTGTCATACTGACAGATCTGAGCAAACGGAGGAAGGAGTTGAAATAGACTCCAAGCCCAGGTGTGGCTAACTCCAACGAGGACTAGGCAAGCATTTCAGGCTTGGCCGAACCTCGGGATAAATCCTTGCGTCTGTGTGCTCTATTCTGTATTGTATCCTGACTCTCTGTTTTACTCACCTTTATATCTGCACTTCAATACTTATCTGTGGTATAAGCTTGATTTGAAGTGCAGGACATTTTTTAGACAGGATCTTCCATTCCGCTGCGACCTACTCGAAGAGTCTTCTCATTCCACTGCGTACTAAGTCTTCGAGTAGAGTAAGAATTTAAGTTTTAAAGTAATAAGTTTTATTCGCCTATTCACCCCCCTTCTAGGCGACATCCAGATCCTGTTCCCGGGTCAAAGGGAACTTTCAATTGGTATCAGAGGTAGGCCTCTCCAGTGTGGGCTTAGCCGTCCGGAGATAACGATGTCGTCACAAGAGGTAACTGTAGAACTTCTTTTAGGCGATGGCTCTAATTATAAATCTTGGTCTGTCTCTATTTATAATGCTTTCATGAGTGTTGATCCTGATTTGAGACAGATCTTTAGGAGAAGTATTTTTCCATCTGATATTAGTAAAAATCCCTCTAATGATGAACTAAGATGTTTTTCTCTCAATCACCGTGCTTGCAGCATCTTAGTTGATTCTCTTTCTAGAGGTGCTTATTTTGCCATCATGAGTAGTGGTAATGATTTAATTGTTGATGCTCATGATTTATGGAATAGAATTAAAGTAACATATTATGTGGCAAATTGTACTGCTTCTTCTCCCCATATTGCTTGTGATACTAACCTTTCAAAAGGAGAAGATCAAGAACGATGGGCACCCAACGATGAATCCACCTCGTCGACAGGTTTGTCTTCCACTAGTTATAAGTGTCTTATTGCTAACAATGATGATGGAGACGAAAGCGATGATGAGGAGGAATATGAGGATGATAGCGAGGATGAGTCTTCATCACCACAAGGTACATTTTCCTGTACTGCTTCCACTAATAATAATGACAGGGAAAATAAGACCGGTGATGTGGAAGAAGAGGAGATTCGCCGGTTCTACACCCATCTCAACAAAGAAGACAAAGTGCTCTTGGTTAAATTGTTGAGGAGGAACAAGGAACAAGGCGAGACGCTTCTCAGGCTAGATGAGACTCTCATCAAAACCAACGACAGCCTGGAGAAGATGACCAAAGAACATGAGGAGCTAAAGTGCTCTCATGATAATTTGGTCCAACGGTATGAATCTATTTTATTTGAGCAAAGAAATAATCATGATGTATTATCTGATGTTGCCCAACTTAAAACTGAAAATTCTATGCTTAAGAGTCAAGTAGAAATGATAAATTTAGAAAAACTTGCTCTAAGTGAAAAATATGATATGCTATCTTATTCTCATAATGAATTAGTTGATGACCATATCATGCTTAATATTGCTCATGAGGTTGTAATTTCAAACTTAAATTCATGTGAACCCCATTCTCGCACGTGTGCGCATTTGAATTGTATATCATCATGTGCTAACCCCTGTTGCTCAAAAGAAAGCCAATCATTGATTGAGCAACAAGTTTTAGGGTCACGAAAGAAATTCTATGGGAATAAGAAGCAACGACAACTGAGGAGAAGACGCTTAGCTCAACTCTCTCAAGATATCCACGGGCGCATGGTGAAGAAGCTTGAGAAAGGAAAAACTGCAGCAAGTGTTAAGCTCAATAAGAAGAATGTTCCCAAAGCTATAAATGAAGAAATCAACATGAACGAGAAAAAAGGTAAAAATTCAATTAGTCATGTTGTTTGTACTAATCATCTCTCCATGACCTTCAAGCACAAAAAGGGAAGAGGAAAAAGGAGGTGTTTCAAATGCAAGGAGATAGGCCACCTCATCGCATCCTGTCCGTACAAGGACAAGGATGAAGGGACAAGAAGTTGCTTTGGATGCAAAAATAAGGACCACATTATCACTTCATGTCCGGTCATGAAGAATCAAGGATGTGCATCCTCCAAGATGACCCTCATCAAGGAAAATGACAAACAGCAAGCGTCATGTCAGGCTGAGCGACGCTTCTGCTACAAGTGTGGTGAGCAGGGTCATATATCAAAGGTATGTTATAAAGGTAAGATTCCTAAAGAAGTGAATGTGTGTCAATCTCATTCACTTAGGAGACCCAAATCATACACTCGTGCTAGATCACCTAGAACTAGCACAAAGGCCATTTGGGTACCAAAGGCTCATTTAGATGATCATTATGGACCCATTCCGAGATGGGTACCAAACTGTGCTAACTAGACCATGCAGGTGCCTTGAGATGGACTGGAGACCATGGGAGAGATTAAGACGGTTATCTAAAACTCTATGCCTAAGCTGTCAATTGTTTTGGTGTTTATTGACCCAAGGTTGAATTATTGTGAAACACTAATCCCATGTTCATCTCAAGTAAAATAAGGTGTATAGGTCCTGAATCATTATTGGTGAATCAAGTTAAGGACCTTGATGAGAATCTACAACATGCTCTCCAAAGGACGGTACCCCGTGTATTTTAAGTACATAATTATAATTTAGTATTGCTCTTAAGTTGGCTTGTTGTGCTACCTATCTTTGGAGTAGTTATACTTTATGATTGTCTGTGTTAAATGAATCATAATGATGTTTGCTTAATCAAGACTGGTGCTATATAGGATATATCTTTTGAATCATTCATGGGTAGCTATTTCATTTGTTATATCCACAACGATTAACTCTCTTGGTGTATATGGATAAACCTGCAACTTTTTGTAAGTCATGCTATGTGCAAATATGACATTTTGTTTAGTGCATGTTCACATGATTACCCTAGTTTAGTATTGTGTGAATGTCAAATCCATGTCATGCCCTTTTGAGCTATGAGGTGTGTGAGCAAAAGGAGTCCTGAATTGGTGATAACAAGTGCTCTCATAAAGGCAAAGGTATGGAAAATGAAGCTATGCAATTTCATTAAATATTCTTGAAATTCCATTCATTGTGATCATAGCTATGTTCTTGTCTTTCAATTGGTAATATCTTGGTTTAGGTAACTTATGCCTTTAAAATGTTGTTTCTTTTGTGCACCTAAGAGACTTCTTAATCATGACATGCTTAGATATTTCGCTTTATATACATGATTGTGTTGATCTTCAATTGGTATATGCAATGATAGTTAAATATGAAGCATGTACAGGTTGAGTAAATGTTAGACTTCCTTGAGTATTGAATTGGCTTAGGTGCCACTGAGGCATGCATTGTTGAATTTAGTCAACCTTTCATTTAGCCTTAAATTGGTGTTAAGTGGTTTTACAATTGATATTCAAATTGGCATCCTTGTGTGATGAAAGTGATAGAGTATGCCTTGACCAAGGTATGTTGTGATCTCCTCTAGTTCTAAGGAAGCTAGAATGTGCGAAGTGCAAGTCATTCCATACCAAGGTATCTTGATGCACAACTTGAGGGGGAGCACACATAACTTGTGTCTTTTGAGACTAACTGTTTCTTGAGTGATCTTGTATAGTCTCTAGGTGGAAAAGAGAAGATAAGCAAGAAATGGAGCAATCTGGACTTGGGTACCTCTGTAAGTCAAGAAATTGGTATCTCAAGTTGTGATTTGATGTCTTAGCAACAAGAAAAAGTAAGGATAAAGAATCAGGCACAAGTGTGAAGAAGCTCTTGAGAGATTAGATACTTTCAAGATGGGAAGTACACTACAACATGGTAAAGGTAAAAGGGAAACTTTCAATACAAAAGGGAGTATTAATCTTTTTGCATATATGTATCTTGCCTAAATGTTGGTCGGGCATATGCTCAATAAGTAAGGGGGAGTTTTGATAGTCGTGTTCCTCCTTAACACCCTGCTGTCCCTTGACATCATCATATGTTCTTGCTTGAGTATGGTTTTTGGTGTTTGATGTCAAAGGGGGAGAATTTATGTATTAAAGGTTATCTCAACCTGAGAGGAAAGCTTATCCTAATGGGTGATGTGCCTAATGGGTGATGTGTTAGTTTGAGCTTTGCGAAGTGTGATATTCATATGTTTCTTGCAATGTTGCTCATATGGACTAGTGTTTCCGCTGCGATGAATTATTTGGCTTCTATAGTGTAATAGATAGCCATATGGTTAATGGTGCTTTAAGATTGTCTTAAATTAGTGTCTTAGTTTAAATTGGTATTAGTTTGAATTGGTATCTTAATGATGAATAGTGGTATGTTGATATTCCTGTGATATATCCACTATTTTGAATGGTGTTTAACTCTGATTATGTGCATTTGTGTATTATAGCATCATGGTTTGAATCTTGTCTCAATGCTTCCTAAAAGGTGCTAAGGTGTAGAAATGTTTCGAACTGCCTAAGTATATGCAAATTGGCGTCTGAGGCCAAAATTAGGTTCTTGAAGTAAGCACATATTTAGGGGGAGCATTCTATAAGCTTAAAATTCAAAATTTGTGCTTCAAATCTTATTCTTATGTAAGCTTTAATTGTGTTGCCATCAATCACCAAAAAGGGGGAGATTGAAAGCTCTCTTGTGAGTGTTGGTGTTTGGATGACAACTCAATTAAAGGACTAACAAGTGTACTAAGTGTTGAACAGGTGCTTAAGATAAAGTCTACAAGGTTCAACACAAGTGAACAAATGTGATGGTCCAAGAACTAGATTATGGATACATAATGGACATCACAAGTAAGATGGACATTGCATAAAGTGAGACTCGGGTGCATAGCTCGGAGACAACTGATCAAGCCAAGGACGGAGGCAAGAAGAGCTTTGAGGTACCAAGTGCACGGGAGAAGGTCAAGGAGGCTGAGGAACCCAAAGCCAAGGGTGAAGAAGGAGACTTGCAAAGTCAAGGGTGATCGAGTTGAGAACAGCTATGGCACATCAAGGATCACTACATAAGAACGTGACTTACAGCCAATGAGGAAACAGCTACAGTTATGTGGTGTAAGTCATAAGGCTCAAGATCAAGCTCTAAGAAGGAGATCAAGGTCACTAGAAGGAGAACAAGTGTCAAAACCAGAACTGGAAGCAGCCCAAAAGAGCTAAGTTCACCTTAATCTTTAGTTTGGGTTGTTCCTATGTTTGGAGATGTTCTATGTGACCTTTGCAGGATGTTGGAGCCAAGTAATGTCAATCTAGATCAAGTCAAGCCGACTTGATGATTTATGAGTCCAACATCAAAGCTCAAGCATGTGAAATGCTATAGATTTAATGATCAAAAGTAAAGGTATGTTTCTAGGCCTTAGTACATTGGTTTTGTGTACTAATATACTTGTCTAAGTGTTAGAAACAGAAAGAAGAAGAAAAGAAAAGAGGAGAAAAAGACTTGGCTGAGTGCAGCCAAGACTCAGCTCAGTCTGGCACACCGGACTGTCCGGTGGTGCACCGGACAGTGTCCGGTGCGCCAGGCTGGCTCGGCGTGAAGTAGCCGCTCTCGGGAATTCGCCGACGGCGTACGGCTAAAATTCACCGGACTGTCCGGTGTGCACCGGACTGTCCGGTGAGCCAACGGTCGGCCGGGCCAACGGTCGGCCGCGCGATCTGCGCGGGACACGTGGCCGGGCCAACGGTTAGATGGAGGCACCGGACTGTCCGGTGTGCACCGGACATGTCCGGTGCGCCAACGGCTCCAAGACTGCCAACGGTCGGCTTCGCCATAGAAGGAAAGAAATCGGGCACCGGACAGTGTCCGGTGTGCACCGGACTGTCCGGTGCGCCACCCGACAGAAGGCAAGATTTGCCTTCCTGGATTGCTTCCAACGGCTCCTAGGCCTCTTGTGCCTATAAAAGGGACCCCTAGGCGCCTCAAGCAAGGTACAGGTGCAGCCAACAAGTGTATACTTCACTGGAATCAATTCTCGCTCTCCCTCTTGTGTGTAACTCTATAGTTTGTGTAGAAGGCACAGCTATAAGCCTTTAGAGAGAGGAGTAGTGCTGCTAAGAGCTAGAGCAAGGTCTTGAGCGTATCGTTACTCTGCCGGGGTGCTGCCAAGAAGTTTGTAAGCAGCCACGGTTCTGTTGTAACCCCACTCAATAGTGAAAGGCTCTATCTGTCATACTGACAGATCTGAGCAAACGGAGGAAGGAGTTGAAATAGACTCCAAGCCCAGGTGTGGCTAACTCCAACGAGGACTAGGCAAGCATTTCAGGCTTGGCCGAACCTCGGGATAAATCCTTGCGTCTGTGTGCTCTATTCTGTATTGTATCCTGACTCTCTGTTTTACTCACCTTTATATCTGCACTTCAATACTTATCTGTGGTATAAGCTTGATTTGAAGTGCAGGACATTTTTTAGACAGGATCTTCCATTCCGCTGCGACCTACTCGAAGAGTCTTCTCATTCCACTGCGTACTAAGTCTTCGAGTAGAGTAAGAATTTAAGTTTTAAAGTAATAAGTTTTATTCGCCTATTCACCCCCCCCTTCTAGGCGACATCCAGATCCTGTTCCCGGGTCAAAGGGAACTTTCAATACTCCAACCCTGGATTATTTACATACCATTCATCATGAAAAGACCTATTGTGATTGCATATCATTCTTTTAGGATACTTATGACCTTTTGGTTGGCAATGGACCCTTTCGCAATATATGCTCTTTTGACAGCATCCCTAATGTTTGCATCAATTTGCTCAATTGGCATGCGAAGACCAGGATCGGCTATAACTTGATCGACATTATTGATATTGCTATCTCTTAAACCCACCGATTCATTTGCATTGCTACCTTGTCTCTAATGATGCTTGCCCCTCCTCAACACCTAATGTTTCTGATTCTATAACAGGTTCTTCTAAGGAAGTTTAGTTTGGTGTTGATGAATCAGTTCGTATCAAAGGTGTAGGAGCCAGACAATAAAATGATCTCGATGTTTTTGTCTTCTTTATTCTCTTGTTTTGATGTCAAACTACCATCACATAAACATTTAACAATCTAGTATTTAGCTCGTTGTTCACTAGTAACAAAAAAGAAGCTGAGAAAATGAGAACACTGTCCGAGTGGTCGTGGCTGAGCCGCAGGGCGAGCGACGCCCGACGCCCGACGTTGCCCCTGGTCGGCCGGCTGGCTGGCCTGCCTGGTGCCCTGGCCGACCTGGACGCTGGAGGCTGGAAGGCTAGACCGGACATGCCGCATGCGGACGGCGGACGACCGGGCAGGGAGGTGCCGGGCGTGGACGACGCACGGCGGCACGGAGCCACGAGCGAAGAACGCTGGAGGGCGACATCGAACGACAGACCGTGGAGTTTTTGGGCTACGACCCGAGCCACGACCCAGGTGGCCCAGGTCCAATATCCGCCCGTGGTTGTGCTGGTGTCACACCTACCACATAGCCATTCGACCTATTGCCTGACAATATATCGTTTGTCCACCACCGTCGGCGACTTCTGCACCAGATGAAGATGTCGTAGACAACCATTGCTCTCAAACCTCCTCACCAAAAAAGCTAAAGACCATATCATAACCATCTTCAGTTCGGTATGGTACTGCAGGGTTCAACCAAAAACTTATAATTTTAAAACACCTCCTTCTTAGTCTTAGTAAATGCTATTGTCGGTTGAACATTCATTTAGGACCACCATATCTTTACCCCTTCCTCGTTTGATGGTATAACTGATGAGACACGGTTCAGATGGTTTCTTAGGCTAGTTTGGTTATAGGAATTGGGGAGAAAATATCTTATTATTCACTTTTAAATAGCAAGTGATTTTCTCCCATATATCCCCTTCAATTCTCTTGTCACCAAATCAGCTCTTAAGAGCTACTCCCTCCGTCCCAAAATATAAGTCATTTCAAGGTTCTTGGAGAGTCAAAGTTTTTTCAAGTTTGACCAAATTTATACAATAAAGTAATAACATTTACGATATCAAATGTAGACCATTAGATTTTCCATTAAATATATTTTCATACTATATCTATCTGTGTCATAAATCTTTATGATTCTCGTTATATTTTTTTTTGTCAAACTTTAAAATCTTTGACTCTTCAAAAATCTTGGAATGACTTATATTTTGGGACGGAGGGAGTAGTTTAGAAGTAGGAGGAGCCAAACCTAGTGAAGAAAAACTCTCATAAATAACTAAATGTCTTATCCAAATGATATCTCTTGGGATTGCTAACCCTAGAAAAAACGGGGATATCGAAGAGATTTGAGTTTCGAAACTAGACCTAATTAGGAACAAGTTTATACTACCACAACGAGGTTATTATTAAAAATTTAAATAGGTGATAGTAAGAGAACTCTATAAATCTTAAATGACAATAAAAGAATTGTTAACCGCACAAAATTCTGTGCCAAACACAAAATTCTGTGCCTACAAACAGCTCCATGACCCCACGGTAGATAGCCGTAGCCTACCCTAGTACCAGGCATCTGTTTTTAGTGCTGGTTTGACAATTGTCATTGATCCTCGAACTTTGAACACCAAAGAAGAATTGCTGCCTTGCTGGTCTGGGAAGCACTTTCTTTCACTCCTTCCCTCCCCATTTCCTACTGACGGCCGAGGGGGGGCACATTCTTTGGCTTTTGTCCCGGTTTTGCCCTCCGGCTCCTGCCGAGCTCAGCAGGGGGAGGCGCTGCGCTTCGCTTCACGCCAGATCCAACCTCACCGGCCACCAGCTTGCCTCCATGGCCGGTCGCTTCCTCCTCGTCGTTGCCGTCGCCCTCCTCCTCCGCCCTGGGGATGCGTCCGTGCACGAGTACCGCGGGCTCAGCTTCGCCAACAAGGGCAACGCCTTCATCCTCCACGCCGGCAGCGAGGGCCTCTACGCGGCCTCCCACGCCAACACCACCGCCGAGGACGCCGCCGCAGTGGCCGAAGCCTTAATCCGGTAATGTGCTAGCCAGTAGCCGTTCCGGTTCGCTATCAGGTGCCTAATTTAGTTTGATGCGTGCGTCTGCAGTGCAAAGGGTTGGCTGCGGTACAGCTACAGCGGGGTGGATGCTGGCAGCCGGGTGGATCTTGGATCCTACCGAGCTGGGTACTCTGCCGCCCGACACTTGGATGGGTGCGGGTTTTGCGAGAATTTAGTAATCTTGCATTCTCGCGTCAAGGTGTGCAGCTGCTGTGTGTCGGTGGTGGCTGGGAGGCGAGCGACAGAGCTAATATGCGTTCATCTGTATTGCCCTGAGCAGCATTTACCTCGCGGGATACGGGAATTATAGCTAAATAGGGTGACTTTGGGTCATCACTTCGCCAATGATAAAAATGAGTTAACATTGGGTGGCATTGGAGAGGAATAACCTCAAGCACGTGTTTTTACTTGTCAACTGCAGATGCATCTCATAAACACCATAGAAGGGAAGTTTTGCTGTTTTCTTCATGCAAATATCAATTTGGAACCCAGGCTTTTGCTGACCATTTCCAAAAATGCTGCAAGCTATCAATTTCTTGAATTTTTACGTGCAAGCTCATTACTCTTCAGTGAGTTCAGTTTTCATCTCCGAAATCATTTATATAGAATAGAATGTTGGCCACTGTCATGCACAAATAAACACATGCATTTTGCATCTATTCAATTCAGTCTAATCGGACACTTGGATTCAGATATTGACTTTCACATTTCTACTATTTTCAGGTTTGACAAGATTACTTTTAGGCGATCAGAGGATACTAATAATTCTGTAAAGGAGACTAGTTCAGCTAAGGTTCAGGTACTCATTTTTGAGATAGAAGATCGTGAAATGATTGGTGGATCAGCATATGGAGGTCAGAAAGCTATTTGTTGTACTTCAGATCTTGCGAAGTTAGGAGCTTGCACAGAAGGTTCTGTCATCTACCGCCCATCCCAGGTAAATCCTGGTTGGCCAAAGTTGTTTGTAGCATCTTTTGATGGAAGTGACCTGATCGCGACACTACCGTCAAGGACCATTCCAATTACCAAAACTGGGATATACAATATGTACTTTATACACTGTGATCCATCACTTGCTAGTTTGGAAATCGAGGGGAAAACCATATGGAAAAATCCTACTGGATACCTTCCGGGTCGGATGGCACCTCTTAAGAACTTTTTTGGACTGATGTCTTTTGCATTTGTCGTACTTGGGATCTATTGGTTTTATCAGTATATGAAGTCCTGGAGAGAGGTTCTTCCACTTCAGAACTGTATTACTCTTGTGATTACACTGGGCATGTTTGAGATGGCATTGTGGTATTTTGAGTATGCTGAATTTAATGAGACTGGAGTACGGCCAAAAGGCATCACATTTTGGGCTGTCACGTTTGGGACTGTCAAGAGGACGGCTGCTGAAGTTATTGTTCTCATTGTCTCAATGGGATATGGTGTTGTCACGCCTACTTTGGGTGGCTTGACATCAAAAGTGGTCATGCTTGGAGGAACATTCTTTCTAGCAACAGAAATTCTTGAATTGGTAGAAAATCTTGGTGCTGTTAATGATCTATCTGGAAAAGCTCGTCTGTTCTTGGTCTATCCAGTGGCCATTTTAGATGCTGCATTTGTTATTTGGATATTTATTTCTCTAGCTAAGACCATTGGTAAACTTCAGGTGGGCAAAACGTCTTCTTTGTATCCTTATTAGTTCCCTTGCAGTATCAGTATTACTACACTATATCCTTTGTGCTTGCATTAAACTTTTTCCCCAGGCACTGATTTATGTGATACAAACACTATCATTTCCTAATCTTTGGCATGAATGGTAGGCAAGAAGGTTGATGGCCAAACTTGACATTTATAGGAAATTTGCAACTGCATTGATCATATCTGTTCTGGTGTCTGTTGGGTGGATTGGCTATGAGGTATGCTTATTTATGTCAAAGCCGTATTCTAACTCCAGAATTATCAAGGGAATATTGTTGCATTGCCTCACAAAATTAGATTGGTTTCTCGGCAGTGTTTGAAGCTGGAGACCAGGAGTGTTACTTTAAACTGCACCTTTCTACTTTCAAGAACCTGTCCATTTTGTATTGTTTGGATTCATTTGTTTGCACCTTACTTGTTTATGCATATGTTTCATTATTTCAGAAGTCATTGATATCCCTGCAATTTCTTTCTTGCAGATTTACTCCAAATCAACAGATGTATTTAATGAACGATGGCAGCATGCCTGGATTATTCCTGCCTTCTGGCATGTCTTGTCTTTCTTACTTCTTTGTGTCATTTGCTACCTGTGGGCACCTTCACAAAACTCAATGAGGCACGCTCCTAATCTTTTTGTAACTTTCAGCTGGGCAATGTTTTGGTTATATATACCATCTTTTTGGTATTTCTGGTTAACTATAGAAAAAAGCTTATAGCTTTTGGCTTTCCTTTTCAGATTTTCTTATGATGCAAGTGAATTCTTTGATCGAAAGGATAATATCTCATTAATTAGGCCAGCACCCAGTGCATCCAAGAATGGATGGAATTTATCTTCTACACCAGAGCCCAAAGCTACAAAGGATGTGAATACCGTAGCAGATTTTGAAGGTGATGATGAGGAAAACAAAAGGGAGTAGAATGTACTGTCGATTTGATTACGGAGGGTATATTTGAGATCCTTTGAAGTGTGTGCTAGAGCAATTTTGGTATTTAGGAGAGGATTGGCCATGCTAGTTATTATTAATGGAGCACTCCGCTCGATGTTATTTCTTCGATTCGTTACCACTACAGTAGTTCTTCACATGGCGAGTTATGCTGTTATCTTCATAGTCTTAATGATGGTATATGATAGAAACAATTAGTCTGGTGTATAATATTTATAATAATGGCACCATATTGCTTCTGGTTCCTGTGAACTCGACATATGTTATGAATGTCAGAGAATAAATTACGATAGAAACAATTAGTCTGATGTATAATATTTGTATTACTGGCACCATATTGCTTCTGGTTCCTGTGAACTCTACATATGCTATGAATGTCAGAGAATAAATTGTTTTGCTGGATCTTTGTTAGAATTTCACTTGATTGTCTAATGTCTCAATATGCTTTTATCATCATACATTTTCTGTAAAATTGGTTAGATACATGGGTCAAAAGCAACAATAAGACACATTTAAACATTTGAATTCATAAATGTTAAAAGACATTTGCCTTGATGGTCCTTTTTTACATAGTAAAGATAGCAACATTTCTTTGTGTAAATAGGCAAGGTCCACCGAACCCTGGTAAAAGTGGTACAAATGTATAAATGTTAAAGGAACATTTCAGGTGCAAACTAATATGTTGGTGGAGGTGGAAGGGTGTATAATATATGTAAAAATATACTAGGGACATGAAAGGATTGTTTCAAAAGCTGATTCACGGTGGGAGGGTTATTTTTGAAAAATTATCATGATTGTTTGTATGATTTGCATCGAGTGATTGGTTTGCACTTGATACGTTTCCAAATTTAAAATCATATTTAATATATGTCTATAACTTAATCCACCTAACCATAGTAAAAGTGATGTGAGTGTATAAATTTAAAATCATGTTAAATATATGTCCAAGAGTCAATCATCATCCATAAGAACATTAATCTTTATTTAGGGTAAAAGTTTGTTACTACAAGGCCTGTATACATGAAGGGGTTGTCGTGCTAGAGTAGAGACCCTCATCCTAGCCATTCATGTTGTCTCTCCTAGGGTTACAGACATCTAAGATGTTGTCATTTCTCTCGTTGTGCGTACGATGCTAGCATATCGGTCGCGATGTTTCATCATTGCACGTGTGGATACCATGAAGATGATGTTGCTACGATGTTATTAGCAACGAACTTAAGGAGCATGGTTAAACATGTTCTTACTATATGAGGATATACAACTGCTTCCACTACATTATCGCACTCTTCTTCTGCTACATTGCGCGTCTAGTGGTAACTATCCATGATCCTCTAATCGCATAGTATCTTGGTTGAACATGGTAGAGAGGCTATTGTGTAGCGTGCCTCTTTTTGTATAGTGATATCAGAGTTAAGTCATGCACATTTTGTATCTAAATGGGTTGCATATAGGCGATATACCTAGTAGATTGGATCTAGCTTTGCTTTTGTTACATCATAGATTGGAAAATATGATGTAGTTATCGGTATAGTAGCACAACTTGTTTGTCCCTATCATCTGAAATCACTATCGGGACATAAGATCAATAGATTGGATCTACCTTTGCTTTTGTTGCATCATAGATTGGAACATGAGGTAGTTATTGGTATAGTCGTATAACTTGTTTGTCCCTCTCGCCTGAAATCACCATAGGGACATAAGATCAATTCACTTTCTGATGTGTACCCATACCAGGAGAACCTCAAGACAAACCAAAAGTTCTCCCTAAGATAAGAGCGCAAAACTCGATCTAGACCTAAGATAGCCTTGTCAGTCGTGGTCAGGTCGAACTGTAATACCCAACTTTGGAGTAAAAAAAAATAAATCCTCATGTGTAATGTCTTTTCATTCATGAGAATTATTAGGAAACATAATTAAAATGAATAAGTCTTCAATAAAATGTGCATCATGTTGGAATTTATGTGTTGTTGCATCTATAAATAATAAATATAATATTAATGAAAATATGTTAGTGCCCAAATCTGGAATTTAGACCAAACTTATCTCTTGGAAAATAAAAGAAACAAATGATGAACAGAATAAGCGAGATATTATATAAATATAAAGAATATATATATATATATATATAAATGCACCTGTCATACAGATATTTGAATTCAAATTTAGAAAAATTGATGAAAACAAACCAGAAAAAGAAAAAGAGAAGGGAATTACCCGCGCATGGGCCGACCACCGCTCCATTTGGCCCATCTAGCCATTTCCTGTGCGCAGCCCTGATCTCGCTTCTGTTGTGGTGGTGCCAACACTAGGGCCCCACCGGGCAGCGGCTCTAGTGCGTTTGCCCTACCCTTTCGCTGGTCCGCGGGGCCCGCACTACATTCGCTCACCCGCACCCTCTGCGCGACTGAGTCACTGCGCTGTGCCATGGGCCCATACTCCAGCGTCCCCGGTTGTGGCGCGGGCGCGTAGTCACGACCACTTGGGACCCACGGGTCAGTTCCTTTCTCCCTCCTCCATCCGAGTCTTGCGGCATGTAACGAGGTCCGACCACGACGGAGCGCCCCGCAGGCCTCGGAATTCGTTGCACGGCCCGTGCACCCCCCGTGTATATAATGTGCCATGTTCCTGAGTCGTTCCTCTCCCCAATTTCGCGTCTGCCAGTATGGAGTTGCGTTGTGTCGGTGCGGAGCGAAACGAATTGCGCCGCCGTCGTGGGGATTCGACCCTGGTGTACTTCGGTGCGCTTCTGTTGGCCGTGGAGTTTCGCCTGGGGCCGGTGAATCGTGCTACGGTGTATCGGACCGAGAAGCCCAGGGTGGCCATGGGAATTCGTCGTCGGGATCGCCCCGCCGTCGCGGGTCCACTTCTTGCCATGGCTGGCTCTCGTCATTGAGTGACCCCGGTAAGGAACCCTTCCTCCGTATTCGTGCGGTCATTTCCTTCGCTTAACACCTGGATGATCGGAGTTGGGCGCGTGAAATCGCTTGTGGTGGGTTCACCGGCATGCCCTCTGCCGCGGGGGAGCAGCGCCGCCGTGGTCAGCTCGGTAGGTAGAGGAAGAAGGGCTTTTGACACCAGTAGCGTTTCGGTTAGATGTCCCTGCGCCACTGGATCCCGGTCGGATGGGCGTGAAGGGACCATGGTAGGATTTAATCCGGGCCGCGGATCCTTGATCAGACGGTTTGAATTACTCACGGGTTTGGGCATGCGTCAGATCTAATCGATGCCATCCAAAATTGATCCAACGACCAGTGTTAGAAGATACCCCTTCGCAGAACCCTTTTTTTCAAAAGAGCCCCTGCATTTACCTTAAATATAACCCGCCGTTCACCCTGACTGTGCTCAGAGTTTGTGGAAATCTTGCGCCAGACCCCCTGCACTTTACAGAAAATGAGGCCCAGTCCAGAGACTTATAAAATTAGGAAAATGAATTATAAAATGAGTTTTTAATATAAAAACAATTCCTATAACTTGTATAAATCATAGAAAATCCATTCTTACTCCAAATTAGTCCATTCCAGTTCCTAAATTTTTGTAATATTATTGTCTAGCCATTAGTGCCTCTGTTTTGGCATGAAAGACACATTAGTGCCTCTGTTTTGGCATGAAAGACACATTAAAATTTATCTAACACTTAATCTTGTATTAAATACATAAAACTTTGGAAAATTCATAACTTAAAATCTATAACTCCAAATTTAATGATTCCAGTTCCTATGATCTTATTTTAATGTCTAGATTATTATTGTGTATTTTATTTACATGTTTGGTGTGATGTTAATTTTTGCTATACTATGTATGTATTTGTCGGGGACCATAATTAGGGGTACCCTCAAGGCTCCTAAATCTCAGCTGGTAACCCCCATCAGCACAAAGCTGCAAAGGCCTGATGGGTGCGATTAAGTCAAGGATCGGTCCATTCGAGGGACGCGATCACGCCTCGCCCGAGCCCAGCCTCGGGCAAGGGCAGCCGACCCCGGAGGATCTACGTCTCGCCCGAGGATCCCCTCCAGCAATGGACACACCTTCGGCTCGCCCGAGGCCCAGTCTTCACCAAGAAGCAACCTTGGCCAAATCGCCACGCCAACCGACCAAATCGCAGGGGCATTTAATGCAAAGGTGGCCTGACACCTTTATCCTGACGCACGCCCTCCAGTCGACAGAGCCGAAGTGACCGTAGTCACTTCGCCGCTCCACTGACCCGTCTGACAAGAGGACAGCGCCGCCTGCGCCGCTCCGACTGTTGTGCCACACGACAGAGTGAGGCTGACGGTAGCCAAGCCCGGCCCCAGGCGCTATGGGAAACTCCGCTTCGCCCGACCCCAGGGCTCGGACTCGAGCTCAGCCCCGAAAGACGACGAACTCCGCTCCGCCCGACCCCAGGGCTCGGACTCGGGCTCAGCCCCGGAAGACGACGAACTCCACTCCGCCCGACCCCAGGGCTCGGACTCGGGCTCAGCCCCGGAAGACGACGAACTCCGCTTCGCCCGACCCCAGGGCTCGGACTCGGGCTCAGCCCCGGAAGACGACGAACTCCGCTCCGCCCGACCCTAGGGCTCGGACTCGGGCTCAGCCCTGGAAGACGACGAACTCCGCTTCTCCCGACCCCAGGGCTCGGACTCGGGCTCAGCCCCGGAAGACGACGAACTCCGCTCCGCCCGACCCCAGGGCTCGGACTCGAGCTCAGCCCCGGAAGACGACGAACTCCGCTTCTCCCGACCCCAGGGCTCGGACTCGGGCTCAGCCCCGGAAGACGACGAACTCCGCTTCGCCCGACCCCAGGGCTCGGACTCGGGCTCAGCCCCGAAGGACGACGAACTCCGCTTCGCCCGACCCCAGGGCTCGGACTCAGCCCTGGCCTCAGCCGACGGTCTCCGCCTCGCCCGACCCAGGGGCTCGGACTCGACCTCGGCCTCGGAAGACAGACTCGACCTCGACCTTGGAGGACCCTCCACCTTGCCCAACTCAGGGCACGGACCGACCACGTCAATAGGAGGCGCCATCATTACCCTGCCCCAAGCTGACTCAGGCTACGGGGAACAAGACCTGCGTCCCATCTGGCTCGCTCCACTATACGAGCAATGATGGCGCCCCGCACGCTCTATGACGACGACGGCTCTCAGCCCCCTTACGGAAGCAAGAGGACGTCAGCAAGGACTCGACAGCCCCGATAGCTGTCCTTCCGTCAGGCTCCAGCGCTCCTCCGACGGCCACGACAACACACGAACCTGGTGCCAAAACCTCTCCGGCTGCCACGATGGCATGTACTTAGGGCGCTAGCTCTCCTCCGCTAGACACGTTAGCACACTGCTACACCCCCCATTGTACACCTGGATCCTTTCCTTGCGCCTATAAAAGGAAGGACCAGGGCCCTCTTACGAGGGTGGGCCGCGCGGAGAAGGACGGGACGGCGCTCGCGTGAGGCCGCTCGCTCCCCCCCGCGTGGACGCTTGTAACCCCCTACTGCAAGCGCACCCGACCTGGGCGCGGGACAAACACGAAGGCCGCGGGATTCCACCTCTCACGCCCGTCTCCCTCCGGCTTCTTCCCCCCTTCGCGCTCCGTCTCGCGCCGACCCATCTGGGCTGGGGCACGCGGCGATAATTTACTCGTCGGTCCAGGGACCCCCCGGGTTCGAAACGCCGACAGTTGGCACGCTAGGTAGGGGCCTACTGCGTGTTGACGAACAGCTTCCCGTCAAGCTCCAGATGGGCAGTCTCCAGCAACCTTTCCAGCCCGGGACGGTGCTCCGTTTTGGGAGTCTTGAGTTCATGTCCCTCGACGACAGCTACGACATGATACTCCTTCCCCCGCCGCGCGACAGCGACAATGGCGGCCGACAGCCCGCCCACCGGCGGCGGAATCGACGACGCCTTCCCCACGTGGCGGAAGAACAACATTCGAGCTCACCCCGTCCCCTCCCTCGCCGACGGAGGAGGAGGCGGGGCAACCAAGGCCAAGCAGGAGGCGGCACCTCGTCGGCTGTCGAGCGAGTCGACGGCGTCGGCGCCCCAATGGGGGACACGTCGGGCATCGACCTCGCGTTTGAGACGAAGACGAGCATCGTCTCCCCGCAATACGCCAACCCCGAGCGAACGGACGACACCAGCACGCTCGCGAAGGACTTGCTAGGCGTCACCCTCGTACCTGAGACGACGGTGTAGTCAGTCCCTGACGTGACTTCGTCACCGCCCGTTGACCAAGAGGTACCAACCGATTTCCATCTCACGCCTTTTGGATTCAGCCTCGACCCGCCAAGCGACTTCGCTTTGGTGGACGCTCTAGTAGAGGCGAGTCCAAACCCTCTGGGGTATCGTATGCGGTCACCCTAGGACCGGCTGACGGTCGTCTCGACTTACGGGCCCTCGGGGCCCGAGGAAGATGACAAGCCCGACTTCTGTTGGGATTTCTCCAGACTTGGTAACCCCAGCGCTATGCGGGACTTTATGATCGCGTGTGACTACTGCCTTTCCGACTGTTCCGACGGTAGCCGCAGCCTCGACGACGAGGACTGTGGCCCAAGTCGTGAATGTTTCCACGTCGATCTAGGGGGTCCCGACGAAGGCAACCATCTTGGTATGCCGGAGAACGGCGATCTCCCTAGGCCTGTGCCTCGCGTTGACATCCTTCGGGAGCTAGCTGTGGTCCCCGTCCCGGCGGGGGGTCATGACCCACAGCTCGAGCAAATCCACGAGATGCAGGCCAGGCTCGACGAGGGAGCAGGAACACTTGAGACGATCCGCCGGGACATCGGGCAGGAGTGGGCGGGCCAACCTCCGGCCGGAGAAGTGCGTCATCTACCCTAGGGTATCCAGCATCGCATCGCCGACGATGTCAGGGTAAGGCCGCCACCCACTTCCAGTGGAGTCGGCCAGAACCTGGCTACAGCGGCAATGCTTCTCCGCGCGATGCCGGAGCCATCAACCACCGAGGGGCGGCGTATCCAGGGAGAGCTCAAGAATCTCCTGGAGGACGCCACGGTCCGACGGGCCGAAAGCTCCGCCTCCCAAAGGCAGGGGTACCCCTCGGAACATCGCGCTGCGACTTCCCGATTCATGCGGGAAGCCTCGGTCCACACCGGACGCACGCGCAACACAGCGCCTGCGGCCCCGGGTCGCCTCGGCCACGAGCACCATCACCGCAACCGTCGGGCCCACCTCGATGAGAGGGAGCGCCGAGGATACCACCCCAGGCGTGGGGGACGCTACGACAGCGGGGAGGATCGGAGCCCCTCGCCCGAACCACCCGGTCCGCAGGCTTTCGGCCGTGCCATACGACGGGCGCCGTTCCCGACCCGGTTCCGAACCCCGACTACTATCACAAAGTACTCGGGGGAGACGAGACCGGAACTGTGGCTCGCGGACTACCGGCTGGCCAGCCAACTGGGTGGAACGGACGATGACAACCTCATCATCCGCAACCTCACCCTGTTCCTCTCCGACACCGCTCGCGCCTGGCTGGAACACCTGCCTCTGGGGCAGATCTCCAACTGGGATGACCTGGTCCAAGCCTTCGCTGGCAATTTCAAGGGCACGTATGTGCGCCCTAGAAACTCCTGGGACCTCCGAAGCTGCCGCCAGCAGCCGGGAGAGTCTCTTCGGGACTACATCCGACGATTCTCGAAGCACCGAGCTGCCCAACATCACCGATTCGGATGTCATCGGCGCGTTCCTCGCCGGCACCACCTGCCGCGACCTGGTGAGCAAGCTGGGTCGAAAGACCCCCACCAGGGCGAGCGAGCTGATGGACATCGCCACCAAGTTCGCCTCTGGCCAGGAGGCGGTCGAGGCTATCTTCTGGAAGGACAAGCAGCCCCAGGGCCGCCCACCGGAAGATGTCCCCGAGGCGTCAACTCAGTGCGGCGCCAAGAAGAAAGGCAAGAAGAAGTCGCAGGCGAAACGCAACGCTGCCGACGCGGACCTTGTCGCCGCCGTCGAGTACAAGAACCCTCAAAAACCTCCCGGAGGTGCCAACCTCTTCGACAAGATGCTCAAGGAGTCGTGCCCCTATCATCAGGGGCCCGTCAAGCACACCCTTGAAGAGTGTGCCATGCTTCGGTGCCACTTTCACAAGGTCGGGCCACCCGCGGAGGGTGGCAGGGCTCGCGACGACGATAAGAAGGAAGATCCCCAGGAAGGAGGGTTCCCCGAGGTCTGCGACTACTTCATGATCTACGGTGGGCAAGTGGCGAACGCCTCGGCTCGGCACCGCAAGCAAGAGCGTCGGAAGGTCTGTTCGGTAAAGGTGGCGGCGCCAGTCTACCTAGACTGGTCCGACAAGCCCATCACCTTCGACCAAGCCGACCACCCCGACCGCGTGCCGAGCCCGGGAAAATACCCGCTCGTTGTCGACCCCGTCATCGGCGACGTCAGGCTCACCAAGGTCCTCATGGACGGAGGCAGCAGCCTCAACATCATCTACGCCGAGACCCTCGGGCTCCTGCGTGTCGATCTGTCCTCGGTCCGGGCAGGCGCTGCGCCTTTCCATGGGATCATCCCCGGGAAGCGCGTCCAGCCCCTCGGACGGCTCGATGTACCCGTCTGCTTTGGGACACCCTCCAACTTCCGAAGGGAGACCCTCACGTTCGAGGTGGTCGGGTTCCGAGGAACCTACCACGCAGTACTGGGGAGGCCATGCTATGCTAAGTTCATGGCCGTCCCCAACTACACCTACCTCAAGCTCAAGATGTCGGGCCCCAACGGGGTCATCACCGTCGGCCCCACGTACCGACACGCGTACGAATGCGACGTGGAGTGCGTGGAGTACGCCGAGGCCCTCGCCGAATCTGAGGCCCTCATCGCTGACCTGGAGAGCCTCTCCAAGGAGGTGCCAGACGTGAAGCGCCACACCGGCAACTTCGAGCCAGCGGAGACGGTTAAATGCGTCCCCCACGACCCCACCAGCGACGCCTCCAAGCAGATCTGGATCGGCTCCGAGCTCGATCCCAAATAGGAAGCAGTGCTCACCGACTTCCTCCGCGCGAACGCCGACGTTTTCGCGTGGAGTCCCTCGGACATGCCCGGCATACCGAGGGATGTCGCCGAGCACTCGCTGGATATCCGAGCTGGAGCCCGACCCGTGAAGCAGCCTCTGCGCCGATTCGACGAAGAAAAGCGCAGAGCCATAGGCGAGGAGATCCACAAGCTAATGGCGGCAGGGTTCATCAAAGAGCTGGAAGAGGCTTGGGACATGGCCTTACTACACTCGGCGTGGTACCAGCAGTCCCTGCGATGCTACCACGCCCGAGGGGTTCGGTCCCAAGACTTCCAGGCGGGCGACCTGGTGCTTCGGCTGCGACAAGACGCTCGAGGGCGGCACAAGCTCCCGCCTCCCTGGGAAGGTCCGTTCGTCATCGCCAAGGTTCTGAAGCCCGGAACGTACAAGCTGGCCAACAGTCAAGGCGAGGTCTACAGCAACGCTTGGAACATCCAACAGCTACGTCGCTTCTACCCTTAAGATGCTTTCAAGTTGTTCGTATACCTTGTTCCCACGCAAAGTTTAGTCATCAAGGAAGGGTCAGCCTTGCCTCGGCAAAGCCTGACCCTCCCTCGGGGGCTAAAAGGGGGGAACCCCCTCTGCGTCAAAATTTTCCTCGGAAAAAGATCTTTTCTGCCAGAATGTCTTTCGTGCTTTCCGACTACTTCGAAAGTGGATCCTGAAAACGACGGAGTACACGTAAGCAGCCAAGGCTGACTGAGCCGAGGGATTCCTACGCCTGCGGGATACGGATACCTCACTCATCACCTTCTGCGATAAGTAACTCGCGCTCGGATAGGTGATTCCGCGGACCGAACAAGTCTTCACGCTCGAAAGCTCCTCTGCCGAAACGATTCTTCGGGCCTTCTCGACTGCGTCAGTGACAGAACCCTATGAACGAGTAAGAGTGCGCATAAGCGGCAAGGCCGACCGAGCCGAGGGATTCCTACGCCTCCGGGATACGGATACCTCACTCATCACCTTCCGTGAAAAGCAACTCTCGCTCGCACAAACAATTCTGTTGCCGACAAACAAGTCCAGATACTCGAAACAAGGGGAAAAGAAACACAGCTTTACAACACGACGATGGTGTGTTTGGGCCTCGGCGGCCGCAGAAAACACACACTACAAGATAATCTGATCCTGCAGGCTCGGATCTTGACAATTGAAGGGAGCAGCAGCACCCTCGGCGTCAACTACACCTTCGGCAAGGTCCGACCTAGCCTCGGACGGCGACGCGGTCGGAGGATCTCCACCCCGAAGGACGACATCAGCACCACTCCCGGGCCATCGCCGCTAGGGTCTTCTCTAGGAATCCGGCTTGAGCAGATGGCTCGGCCGGCCACCCCGAGGCCTCAGCCAGCTGTCCCCCGAAGGCATCAGCTCGGCCCGTGGCCTCGGCAACTCAACTCCGGCGTCGGTCCCGCCAGTGGACGACCCGGCCAGGCTCCGGCCGATCAAATCTTCTTTTCGAAGCCAACTCTGCCTCTGTCCGTGCTGACACCGCTACCTTCGGCTTCGGCTCATCGAAGAGCAGCCGAAGGTTCATTTGACTAAGCGAGAGAAGCCTCGGACAGCAAGGCCGACCGAGCCGAGGGACTCCTACGCCTCCGGGATACGGATACCTCACTCGTCACCTTTGCATGAGGCAACTCACGCTTGGTGAAGTGGTTCAGATAGCCGACAGGCGAGTCTTAGTGCTCGAAATGAGGAAAAAACACGGCTCTGCGCCAAAAATACATACTTGTTCAGGCCCCGACAGCCACAATGAACAAGACACCGGCACTCAAGGTGCCATTACAAACGGAACTCCTGTTCCGTCTCCGCAGGTACGAACAACCCCATACGATTGGGGGGGGGCCTGCAGAGCAACAGAAGGCCGACGGATGGCTCACCGTCGCCCGCTCCAGCAGTAGCGACAACGACCCCCGCTACGAGTGGCCGAACTGCAGCAGCGATGGCCTCAGGGCGGACGCCACTGCAACCTTGCCCTCACCCACGCCGACGCTCGAGGGGCGAGGACAAGTACAAAGAGACAGAGGCCCAAAGCGCGGATGGTGGCGGTGATCCCTTCGGCGACGGGGACTTCTCGAGCCGCCTCCACCTCGGCACCGACGACAGGAGCCGTCATCCCACCGACAGATCCCCTTCGGATCCTCCCGGACGAGCGGAGCACCAACCTCCGCGCGGAGGCGCCGTACCGGTGCAAAGGCAGGACAGCCCCAGAACACGAACGCAGCCCTAGCAGCGCGCGACGTCTTGGGCGGTCCTCCCGTGCACACGGCGTGACAACCGCCCTTGCGGCGGGAGGGGGCACCGGGAGCCAAGCCGGCGAGCCCAACGCGCTGAAGCTGATGACGCCCGCCGTCGACCAGCCCCACGTTGTCGAAGTCCACCCCTCTCGCAGGGCCAGTGAGTGCCCTCTCCCTTGAATGCTGAAGGAGAGGCTGACCCACGAACCCGCGCGGGAGGTAGAGCTCCGGCTCAGCCCGGCCTCCGCCCCAGCGAGGATGATGAACATCCTTGAAGCTGAGGGCGGGACCAAGATCGCAGCCCGGCTTGCTTCTCCCCATCCAGGGGCTGGTGGTCACCGTCTTGGGTGACCACCAGCGAAGGGATGCAGCCGGGCCGCGTGATGAAAATCCTTGAAGCCGAATGATGGCTGAAAGGTACCAACTTCCACGAAGTTGCGTTCCTCTAACGACAAGGCGGAAGGATTGCGGGTGTTCCCCATCCGGGGGCTCGGAAGGTGGAAAGACACGATGCATAAGGGAGCGCGAAGACATGGTCGCCTTTCAAGGGGGTCACCCCCTTTTAAAGGCAACTCTCCCTACTTGCGTCCCCAGCCGTCGCGGGCCGAGTCTTCTCCAACACGCTCCAAGATCCTCCCCCTACGGCACGGGGGCTGGGTCCCACGCGTCATGCAAGCTGGCCCAGGGCAGAAGAAGCCAAACCGCCGCACGCGGTGCATGCAACCGCCCAGCGGTTACAAGCATTCCTCCACTTTCGCCCAGACCAGCGGGTGAAAGGGCGGACAGCCACGCAGTCGGCATGCAACCGCGCCAGGTGGGCGCGCCCCTTCGACTCCAACGCGCCCAGCATAGAGGCCCAGGCCCACACGTCACGCAACCGGCGCGCCGGTTGCTACGTACGAGCAACTGCACCGCCGCTCGCGCCACTGTCATGCCTCCTCGACTGCGGAACCAGTACCGCGACTCGAGGCAACCCTGCGTACGACCCAACAGTGCCAGCCAGGCGCATCGGTCACGAGCCAGTCGGCCGCGGGAGGAGGTGCGACGGTCGATGCGGCCAAAAATGAGCCGGCAGTAATGGCGGTGGCAGGCGGGCAGAAGCAGCGGTCACGTCGTCGGCCAAGCTCACGTCACCTCGTGGGACAGCGAGAGAACCCTCTCTCACGGCGTGAAGACGACGCGCCCGTGTTCTGTTCCTCGAACGGCTCGTGCACGCGCAACGGCTGCCCCGCGAACCACCCGCCCCGTCGCATTAACTCCGCGGCGGGACAGGCGGCGCCTCTGGCAGGAGAAGTGAGCGACACTTCACCTTCGCCATAATGACCGCGTCAAAAAGGTGTGCCACATCATTTCGATTTCGTATTCTTTCCCTTTTTTCCTCTTTCTCTCTCTTACAACAGGGACCGGGAAAGGGGGATACCCCGAAAAGGGAACCTTCTTCCCGAAGGAAACGGGCCCCGAGCCCCCTACTGATCAGGGGTTCAAAGGCTGGCCCCACGGAGGGGTTCAACAGCCGCCTCAGAGCGCTTGGGCTCCGCGCCCACTACTGGTCAGAGGTTCGAAGGTCGGCCCCTCGGAAGGGTTCAACGGCCGCCTCAGGCCACTCAGGCTCCGCGCCCACTACTGATCAGGGGTTCGTAGGCTGGCCCTCGAAGGGTTCACAGCCGCCTCAGACACAGAGCGAGGGATGACCCTGGGTACGTTCGATGCATAACCAAGGCTCGGGCTACGCTCCCGAGGTACCCTAAGACATTTCTGAGACCAGCGGGAATGATCTTGTAACGGAATCCCATCAGAGGGAGGCATCAAGCCCTCGGACCCCGTCGAAAGGGGACCGGGTCCGGCAGATCACCCGCAGGTACTTTTGGAGCGCGCCTCCGGGCCTCTAGCCGACCCCTAACAAATGGGGCATGGGCGTCCACTCGGATTACCCGTCTGCAGCTCACTGGAGACACCATGTTCGGCGCCCTCCAAGGGCAACATGGTGCTTTTTCCCCCCCTCCTCCTTGCAGAAAGGCGACGCAGGGGCGTATGTAAAAAGTCGAGTCTGTCCTTGACCGTCCTCTCGCCTTGTGCAGAGGCTCAGGGGCTGCTCTCGCAAACCCGGCTCCGGCCAAACCGTTGACAGCGTCAACATACCAGCCCGAGAACTTGGGACCCGACCGTGCACCCGGGCTACGACCAGCTCGCATGAGGGAACAACCAGACCAGCCGAAGCATTGCGCAAGGCATTAAGACCTCGGAGGAGTCAAACCACTCCTCCGAGGCCTCGGGGGCTACACCCGGCGGGTGCGCTCGCGCGCACCCACCGGAACAAAACGCAACCGAGAAAGGCTGGTCCCCTTGCAAAAAAGTGCGACAAAAGCCTCCAAGCGAGTATTAACACTCCCTTCGAGGCTCGGGGGCTACTGTCGGGGACCATAATTAGGGGTACCCTCAAGGCTCCTAAATCTCAGCTGGTAACCCCCATCAGCACAAAGCTGCAAAGGCCTGATGGGTGCGATTAAGTCAAGGATCGGTCCATTCGAGGGACGCGATCACGCCTCGCCCGAGCCCAGCCTTGGGCAAGGGCAGCCGACCCCGGAGGATCTACGTCTCGCCCGAGGATCCCCTCCAGCAACGGACACACCTTCGGCTCGCCCGAGGCCCAGTCTTCACCAAGAAGCAACCTTGGCCAAATCGCCACGCCAACCGACCAAATCGCAGGGGCATTTAATGCAAAGGTGGCCTGACACCTTTATCCTGACGCGCGCCCCCCAGTCGACAGAGCCGAAGTGACCGTAGTCACTACGCCGCTCCACTGACCCGTCTGACAAGAGGACAGCGCCGCCTGCGCCGCTCCGACTGCTGTGCCACACGACAGAGTGAGGCTGACGGCAGCCAAGCCCGGCCCCAGGCGCTATGGGAAACTCCGCTTCGCCCGACCCCAGGGCTCGGACTCGGGCTCAGCCCCGGAAGACGACGAACTCCGCTCCGCCCGACCCCAGGGCTCGGACTCGGGCTCAGCCCCGGAAGACGACGAACTCCGCTCCGCCCGACCCCACGGCTCGGACTCGGGCTCAGCCCCGGAAGACGACGAACTCCGCTTCGCCCGACCCCAGAGCTCGCACTCGGGCTCAGCCCCGGAAGACGATGAACTCCGCTCCGCCCGACCCCAGGGCTCGGACTCGGGCTCAACCCCGGAAGACGACAAACTCCGCTTCGCCCGACCCCAGGGCTCGGACTCGGGCTCAGCCCCGGAAGACGACGAACTCCGCTTCGCCCGACCCCAGGGCTCGGACTCTGGCTCAGCCCTGAAGTACGACGAACTCCGCTTCGCCTGACCCCAGGGCTCGGACTCAGCCCTGGCCTCAGCCGACGGTCTCCGCCTTGCCCGACCCAGGGGCTCGGACTCGACCTCGACCTCGGAAGACAGACTCGACCTCGACCTCGGAGGAGCCTCCACCTCGCCCAACCCAGGGCACGGACCGACCACGTCAACAGGAGGCGCCATCATTACCCTGCCCCAAGCTGACTCAGGCTACGGAGAACAAGACCGGCGTCCCATCTGGCTCGCTCCACTATACGAGCAATGATGGCGCCCCGCACGCTCTATGACGACGACGGCTCTCAGCCCCCTTACGGAAGCAAGAGGACGTCAGCAAGGACTCGACAGCCCCGACAGCTGTCCTTCCGTCAGGCTCCAGCGCTCCTCCGACGGCCACGACACCACACGAACCGGGTGCCAAAACCTCTCCGGCTGCCACGATGGCATGTACTTAGGGCGCTAGCTCTCCTCCGCTAGACACGTTAGCACACTGCTACACCCCCCATTGTACACCTGGATCCTTTCCTTGCGCCTATAAAAGGAAGGACCAGGGCCCTCTTACGAGGGTGGGCCGCGCGGAGAAGGACAGGACGGCGCTCGCGTGAGGCCGCTCGCTCCCCCCCCCCCGCGTGGACGCTTGTAACCCCCTACTGCAAGCGCACCCGACCTGGGCGCGGGACAAACACGAAGGCCGCAGGATTCCACGTCTCACGCCCGTCTCCCTCCGGCTTCTTCCCCCCTTCGCGCTCCGTCTCGCGCCGACCCATCTGGGCTGGGGCACGCGGCGATAATTTACTCGTCGGTCCAGGGACCCCCTGGTTCGAAACGCCGACAGTATTGTATTGATGCGAGTAGACGAGCAAACTACAGAGGATCCTGAGGTTCAGCTGGTAGAGACTGCTGAGCAGGAGCTCATTGAAGGCAAGTTGTGCCCTTGATCACTTCCTTTTTACCCAGTAATGTTCTTATTAATCATAATGATCTGCATAGGTTAATTTTGCTGGGACCCAATAGGTTACCCTAGATTTTGACTATCTTTATACCTTGTGTCACCACTGGTTTTACTACTAAATTTTTGGGTAGTACATGCTATTGCTTTATGTGGTTTTGGGTATAGAAATATTCACTATTCATGATTACATTTTTTATTATCTGTTTATTATTTACTATTCATGATAAGATCATTATGTTAATGGTGTCGGAAACCATAATTAGGGGTACCCTCAAGACGCCTAATTCTCAGCTGGTAACCCCCATCAGCATAAAGCTGCAAAGGCCTGATGGGTACGATTAAGTCAGGGATCAGTCCACACGAGTGACTCAATCACGCTTCACCCGAGCCTAGCCTCGGCCAAGGGCAGCCGACCTCGAGAGACTTCCGTCTCGCCCGAGGCCCCCCTTTTTACGGCGGACACATCACCGGCTCGCCCGAGGCCTTGGCTTCGCTCAGAAGCGACCCTGACTAAATCGCCACACCGACTGACCGAGTTGCAGGAGCATTTAACGCAAAGAGTGAGTCAGACAGACAGTCAGGCCTTGCCAAAGGCGCCACGGCGAACTCCGCTCCGCCCGACCCCAGGGCTCGGACTCGGGCTAAGACCCGGAAGACGGCGAACTCCGCTCCGCCCGACCCCAGGGCTCGGACTCGGGCTAAGACCCGGAAGACGGCGAACTCCGCTCCGCCCGACCCCAGGGCTCGGACTCGGGCTAAGACCCGGAAGACGGCGAACTCCGCTCCGCCCGACCCCAGGGCTCGGACTCGGGCTAAGACCCGGAAGACGGCGAACTCCGCTCCGCCCGACCCCAGGGCTCGGACTCGGGCTAAGACCCGGAAGACGACGAAACTCCGCCTCGCCCGACCCCAGGGCTCGGACTCCGCCCTGGCCTCGGCCAAACGACCTCCGCCTCGCCCGACCCCATGGCTCGGACTCGGCCTCGGCAACAGAAGACAGACTCAACCTCGGCTTCGGAGGAGCCCCCACGTCACCCCGCCTAGGGCACAGACCCGCCACGTCAACAGGAAGCGTCATCATCGTCCTACCCCGAATCGACTCGGGTCACGGAGAACAAGACCGGCGTCCCATCTGGCCAGCTCCGCCGGATGGGCAATGATGGCGCTCCACAAGCTCTGTGACGACGGCGGCCCCCAGCTCTCTTACGGAAGCAGGGCGACGTCAGCAAGGACTCGACCGCTCCAACAGCTGTCCCTCCGCCAGGCTCCGTCGCACCTCCGACAGCCACGACATCACGCCAGCAAGGTGCCAAGACCTCTCCGGCTGCCACATTGGCATGTACCTAGGGCGCTAGCTCTCTCTCCGCTAGACACGTAGCACTCTGCTACACCCCGCATTGTACACCTGGATCCTCTCCTTACGACTATAAAAGGGAGGACCAGGGCCTTCTTAGAGAGGGTTGGCCGCGCGGGACCGAGGATGGGACAGGCGCTCTCTTGGGGCCGCTCGCTTTCCTCACCCGCGTGGACGCTTGTAACCCCCCTACTGCAAGCGCACCCGACCTGGGCGCGGGACAAACACGAAGGCCGCGGGACTTCCACCTCTCTCACGCTCGACTCCGGCCACCTCGCCTCTCCCCCCTTCGCGCTCGCCCACGCGCTCGACCCATCTGGGCTGGGGCACGCAGCACACTCACTCGTCGGCTTTGGGACCCCCCTGTCTCGAAACGCCGACAGTTGGCGCGCCAGGTAGGGGCCTGCTGCGTGCTGACGAACAGCTCCCCGTCAAGCTCCAGATGGGCAATCTCCAGCAACCTCTCCGGCCCGGGGCGGTGCTTCGTTTCGGGACTCTTGAGTTCATGTCCTTCGACGGCAGCTACGACATGATACTTCTTCCACCGCCGCGCGACAACGACAATGGCGGCCGACAACCCGCTCGCCGGCGGTGGAATCGACGACACCTTCCCCGCGTGGTGGAAGAACAACATTCGAGCTCGCTCCGTTCTCTCCCCCGCCAACGGAGGAGGAGGCGGGGCCATCAAGGCCAAGCGGGAGGCCGCGCTTCGTTGGCCGTCGAGCGAATCGACGCCCCCGACGCCCCGACGGAAGGCACGCCGGACGTCGACCTCGCGTTCAAGACGAAGGCAAGCGCCGTCCCCCCGCGACACGCTGACCCCGAGCAAGAAGACGACGCCGGCGCGCTCGCGGAAAGCCTGCAGGACGTCGCCCTCGTACCTGAGATGACGGTGCAACCAGTCCCCGATGCGACTACGTCGCTCCTCGTCGACCAAAAGGTACCGACTAACTCCCATCTTACGTCATTTCGACTCGGCCTCAACCCGCCAAACGACCTCGCTTTGGCGGGCGCTCTCATTGAGGCGAGTGCAACCCCACTGGGGTTTCGTATACGGTCGCCTTGGGACCGGCTGACGGACGTCTCGACCTACGGGCCCTCTGGGTCCGAGGAAGATGACGACCCCAGCGTCTGTTGGGATTTCTCCGGACTTGGCAACCCCAGTGCCATGCGGGACTTCATGACCGCATGTGACTACTGCCTATCCGACTGTTCCGACGGAAGCCGCAGCCTTGGCGACGAGAGCTGCGGCCCAAGCCGCGAATGTTTCCACATCGAGCTAGGGGATCCCTCCGAAGGCAACCGTCTCGGCATGCCGGAGGACGGTGATCTTCCTAGGCCGGTGCCTCGCGCCGACATCCCACGGGAGCTAGCTGTGGTCCCCGCTCCGGCGGGGGGTTACGACCCACAACTCGAGCAAGTCCGCGAGGCGCAGGTCAGGCTCAACGAGGGAACAGGAGCGCTTGAGCCGATCCGTCGGGACGTCGGGCAGGTATGGGCGGACCAACCCCTGGCCGGAGAAATACGTCACCTGCCCCAAGGTCTCCAGCACCGCGTCGCCAACGATGTCAGGGTCAGGCCGCCGCCCGCATCCAGCGGGGTTGGTCAGAACCTGGCAGCCGCAACGATGCTCCTCCGCGCGATGCCGGAGCCATCAACCACCGAGGGTCGGCGAATCCAGGGAGAGCTCAAGAATCTCCTGGAAGGCGCTGCGGCCCGACGGGCCGAGAGCACTGCCTCCCGAAGGCAAGGATATCCCTCGGAACCTCATGCCGCGACTTCCCGATTCATGCGGGAAGCCTCGGTCTACACCGGGCGCACGCGCAACACCGCGCCTGTGGCCCCGGGCCACCTCGGCAACGAGCACCATCGATGCGACCGTCGGGCCCACCTCGACGAAAGGGTGCGCCGAGGCTACCACCCCAGGCGTGGGGGGCGCTACGACAGCGGGGAGGATCGGAGTCCCTCGCCCGAACCACCCGGTCCGCAGGCCTTCAGTCGGGCCATCCGACGGGCGCCATTCCCGACCCGGTTCCGACCCCCGACTACTATCACGAAGTACTCGGGGGAAACGAGACCGGAACTGTGGCTCGCGGACTACCGCCTTGCCTGCCAACTGGGTGGGACGGACGACGACAACCTCATCATCCGTAACCTCCCCCTGTTCCTCTCCGACACTGCTCGCGCCTGGTTGGAGCACCTGCCTCCGGGGCAGATCTCCAATAGGACGACTTGGTCCAAGCCTTCGCTGGGAATTTCTAGGGCACATACGTGCGCCCCGGGAATTCCTGGGACATTCGAAGCTGCCGGCAACAGCCGGGGGAGTCGCTTCGGGACTACATCCGGCGATTCTCGAAGCAGCGCACCGAGCTGCCCAACATCACCGACTCGGATGTCATCGGCGCGTTCCTCGCCGGCACCACTTGCCGCGACCTGGTGAGCAAGCTGGGTCGCAAGACCCCCACCAGGGCGAGCGAGCTGATGGACATCGCCACCAAGTTCGCCTCTGGCCAGGAGGCGGTCGAGGCTATCTTCCGAAAGGACAAGCAGCCCCAGGGCCGCCCATCGGAAGAGGCTCCCGAGGCGTCTACTCCGCGCGGCGCCAAGAAGAAAGGCAAGAAGAAGTCGCAATCGAAACGCGACGCCGCTGACGCGGACCTTGTCGCCGCCGCCGAGTACAAGAACCCTCGGAAGCCCCCTGGAGGTGCAAACCTCTTCGACAAGATGCTCAAGGAGTCGTGCCCCTACCATTAGGGGCCCGTCAAGCACACCCTCGAGGAGTGCGTTATGCTTCGGCGTCACTTCCACAGGGCCGGGCCACCCGCCGAGGGTGGCAGGGCCCGCGACGACGACAAGAACGAAGATCACCAAGCAGGAGAGTTCCCCGAGGTCCGCGACTGCTTCATGATCTATGGAGGGCATGCGGCGAATGCCTCGGCTCGGCATCGCAAGCAAGAGCGCCGGGAGGTCTGCTCGGTGAAGGTGGCGGCGCCAGTCTACCTAGACTGGTCCGACAAGCCCATCACCTTCGACCAGGCCGACCACCCCGACCATGTGCCGAGCCCGGGGAAATACCCGCTCGTCGTCGACCCCGTTGTCGGCAATGTCAGGCTCACCAAGGTCCTGATGGATGGGGGCAGCTGCCTCAACATCATCTACGCCGAGACCCTCAAGCTCCTGCGCATCGATCTGTCCTCCGTCCGAGCAGGCGCTGCGCCCTTCCACGGGATCATCCCTGGGAAGCGCGTCCAGCCCCTCGGGCGACTCGACCTCCCCATCTGCTTCGGGACGCCCTCCAACTTCCGAAGGGAGACCCTGACGTTCGAGGTGGTCGGGTTCCGAGGAACCTACCACGCCGTACTAGGGAGGCCATGTTACGCGAAGTTCATGGCCGTCCCCAACTACACCTACCTGAAGCTCAAGATGCCGGGCCCCAACGGGGTCATCACCGTCGGCCCCACGTACAAACACGCGTTCGAATGCGACGTGGAGTGCGTGGAGTACGCCGAGGCCCTCGCCGAGTCCGAGGCCCTCGTCGCCGACCTGGAGAACCTCTCCAAGGAGGTGCCAGACGTGAAGCGCCATGCCGGCAACTTCGAGCCAGCAGAGACGGTTAAGGCCGTCCCTCTTGACCCCAGTGGCGACACCACCAAGCAGGTCCGGATCGGTTCCGGGCTCGACCCCAAATAGGAAGCATTGCTCGTCGACTTTCTCCGTGCAAACGCCGACGTCTTTGCGTGGAGTCCCTCGGACATGCCCGGCATACCGAGGGATGTCGCCGAGCACTCGCTGGATATTCGGGCCGGAGCCCGACCCGTCAGGCAGTCTCTGCGCCGATTCGACGAGGAGAAGCGCAGAGTGATTGGCGAAGAGATCCACAAGCTAATGGCAGCAGGGTTCATCAAAGAGGTATTCCATCCCGAATGGCTCGCCAACCCTATGCTTGTGAGGAAGAAAGGGGGGAAATGGCGGATGTGTGTAGACTACACTGGTCTCAACAAAGCATGTCCGAAGGTTCCCTACCCTCTGCCCCGCATCGATCAAATCGTGGATTCCACCGCTGGGTGCGAAACCCTGTCCTTCCTCGATGCCTACTCAGGGTATCACCAGATCCGGATGAAAGAGTCCGACCAGCTCGCGACTTCTTTCATCACGCCGTTCGGCATGTACTGCTATGTCACCATGCCGTTCGGTTTGAGGAATGCGGGCGCGACGTACCAGCGGTGCATGAACCATGTGTTTGGCCAACACATCGGTCGCACGGTCGAGGCCTACGTCGATGACATCGTAGTCAAGACAAGGAAGGCTTCCGACCTCCTCTCCGACCTTGAAGTGACATTCCGATGTCTCAAGGCGAAACGAGTCAAGCTCAATCCTGAGAAGTGTGTCTTCGGGGTGCCCCGAGGCATGCTCCTAGGGTTCATCGTCTCCGAGCGAGGCATTGAAGCCAACCCGGAGAAGATCGCGGCCATCACCAGCATGGGGCCCATCAAGGACTTAAAAGGTGTACAGAGGGTCATGGGATGCCTCGCGGCCCTGAGCCGCTTCATCTCACGCCTCGGCGAAAGAGGTCTGCCTCTGTACCGCCTCTTAAGGAAGGCCGAGTGTTTCGCTTGGACCCTGAGGCCGAGGAAGCCCTCGGCAACCTGAAGGTGCTCCTTACGAAGGCGCCTGTCTTGGTGCCCCCGGCGGATGGAGAAGCCCTCTTGGTCTACGTCGCCGCGACCACTCAGGTGGTTAGCGCTGCGATTGTGGTCGAGAGGCAAGAGGAAGGGCATGCATTGCCCGTTCAAAGGCCGGTCTACTTCGTCAGCGAAGTGCTGTCCGAGACCAAGATCCGCTACCCACAAGTTCAAAAGCTGCTATATGCTGTGATCCTGACAAGGCGGAACCTGCGACACTACTTCGAGTCTCATCCGGTAACTGTGGTGTCATCCTTCCCCCTGGGGGAGATCATCCAGTGCCGAGAGGCCTCGGGCAGGATCGCAAAGTGGGCGGTGGAAATCATGGGCGAAACGATCTCGTTCGCCCCTCGGAAGGCCATCAAGTCCCAGGTGTTGGCGGACTTCGTGGCCGAATGGGTTGACACCCAGTTGCCGACGGCTCCGATCCAACCGGAGCTCTGGACCATGTTTTTCGACAGGTCGCTGATGAAGACAGGAGCCGGCGCGGGCCTGCTCTTCATCTCGCCCCTTGGAAAGCACCTGCGTTACGTGCTGCGCCCCCATTTCCCGGCGTCCAACAATGTGGCCGAGTACGAAGCTCTGGTCAACGGGTTGCGGATCGCCATCGAGCTAGGGGTCAGACGCCTCGACGCCCGTGGTGATTCGCAGCTCGTCATCGACCAAGTCATGAAGAACTCCCACTGCCGCGACCCGAAGATGGAGGCCTACTGCGACGAGGTTCGGCGCCTGGAAGACAAGTTCTTCGGGCTCGAGCTCAACCACATCGCTCGGCGCTACAACGAAACCGCAGACGAGCTGGCTAAAATAGCCTCGGGGCGAATGACGGTCCCCCCGGACGTCTTCTCCCGGGATCTGCATCGACCCTCTGTCAAGATCGACGACGTGCCCGAGCCCGAGGCACCCTCGGCTCAAGCCGAGGCGCCCTCAGCTCGGCCCGAGGCACCCTCGGCTCAGCCCGAGGTACCCTCGGCCCCCGAGGGCGAGGCACTGGACGTCGAGGAAGAGCAGAGCGGGGCCACGCCTGATCGAGATTGGCAGGCCCCGTACCTGCAATATCTCCGTCGAGGAGAGCTACCCCCCCGACCAAGTCGAGGCTCGGCGGGTAGCGCGACGCGCCAAGTCGTTCGTCTTGCTGGGCGATAAAGAGGAGCTCTACCATCGCAGCCCCTCGGGCATCCTCCAGCGATGCATCTCCATCGCCGAAGGTCAGGAACTGCTGCAAGAAATACACTCGGGGGCTTGTGGCCACCACGCGGCGCCCCGAGCCCTTGTCGGGAACGCTTTCCGGCAAGGCTTCTACTGGCCAACGGCGGTGGCTGACGCCACTAGAATTGTCCGCACCTGCGAAGGGTGCCAATTCTATGCGAAGCAGACCCACCTGCCCGCTCAGGCTCTGCAGACGATACCCATCACCTGGCCCTTCGCCGTATGGGGTCTGGACCTCGTCGGTCCCTTGCAGAAGGCGCCCGGGGGCTACACGCACCTGCTGGTCGCCATCGACAAATTCTCCAAGTGGATCGAGGTCCGACCTCTGAACAGCATCAGGTCCGAGCAGGCGGTGGCGTTCTTCAGCAACATCATCCATCGCTTCGGGGTCCCGAACTCCATCATCACCGACAACGGCACCCAGTTCACCGGCAAAAAATTCTTGGATTTTTGCGAGGATCACCATATCCGGGTGGACTGGGCCGCCGTGGCTCATCCCATGTCGAATGGGCAAGTAGAGCGTGCCAACGGCATGATTCTACAAGGGCTCAAGCCTCGGATCTACAACGACCTCAACAAGTTCGGCAAGCGGTGGATGAAGGAACTCCCCTCGGTGGTCTGGAGCCTAAGGACGACGCCGAGTCGCGCCACGGGTTTCACGCCGTTTTTCCTGGTCTACGGGGCTGAAGCTATCTTGCCCACTGGCCTGGAATACGGCTCCCCGAGGACGAGGGCCTACACCGATCAAAGCAACCAAGCTAGCCGAGAAGAATCGCTGGACCAGCTGGAGGAGGCTCAGGACAGGGCCTTACTACACTCGGCGCGGTACCAGCAGTCCCTGCGACGCTACCACGCCCGAGGGGTCCGGTCCCGAGACCTCCAGGTGGGCGATCTGGTGCTTCGGCTGCGGCAAGACGCCCGAGGGAGGCACAAGCTCATGCCCCCCTAGGAAGGGCCATTCGTCATCGCCAAAGTTCTGAAGCCCAGAACATACAAGCTGGCCAACAATCAAGGCGAGATCTACGGCAACGCCTGGAACATCAAACAACTACGTCGCTTCTACCCTTAAGATGTTTCCAAGTTGTTCATATACCTCGCACCTACGCAAAGTTTAGTCGTCAAGGAAGGGTCGGCCTAGCCCCGGCAAAGCCCGACCCTCCCTCGGGGGCTAAAAGGGGAGAGACCCCCTCTGCGTCGAATTTTTCCTCGAAAAAGGATCTCTTTCTAGCAGGATTACTCTCGTGCTTCTTGACTACTTCGGGAAGCGGATCCTGGAAACGACGGAGTACACGTAAGCAGTCAAGGCTGACCGAGCCGAGGGACTCCTACGCCTCTGGGATACGGATACCTCACTCATCACCTTCTGCGATAAGTAACTCACGCTCGGATAAAGCGACTCCGTGGATCGAACAAGTCTTCACGCTCGGAAGCTCTCCTGCCGAAGCAGTCCTTCAAGCTTTCTCGACTAAGTCGGGGACAGGGCCTCATGGACGAGTGAAAGTACGCGTAAGCGGCAAGGCCGACCGAGCCGAGGGATTCCCACGCCTCTGGGATACGGATACCTCACTCGTCCCTTCCGCGAGAAGTAACTCTCGCTCACACAAACATCCCTGTTACCGACAGAGTCCAGATGCTCGAAACAAGAGGAAAAAAGACGCAGCTTCGCAAGCACGGCGAGGGTGTGTTTTCTGGCCTCGGCGGCCGCAGAAGGCACACGCTACAAGACGATCTGATCCTGCAGGCTCGGGTCTTCACGCTGAAGGGAGCCGTAGCACCCTCGGCATCGACGACGTCTTCAGCTATGTCCGACCCAGCCTCGGACGGCGGCGCGGTCCAGGGACCCCTCCGGGAATCCGGCCCGAGCAGGCAGCTCGGCCGGTTACCCCTGGGGCCTCGGCCAACCGGCTTCCAAGGGCGCCAGCCCGACCCGAGGCCTCGGCGGATCGACTTTGGCATCGGCTCCGCTGACGGACAACACGGCTAGGCTTCGGCCAACCAGGTTCCCATTCTTGAGCCAACTCCGCCTCTGTTCATACTGATATCGCTACCCCTGGCCTCGGCTCATCGAAGGGCAGCCGAGGGGTCTCTTTGACTAAGCTAGAGGAGCCCCAGACAACAAGGCCGAACGGACCGAGGGATTCCTATGCCTCCGGGATACGGATACCTCACTCGTCACCTTGACACGGGGCGACTCATGCTTGGTAAAGCGGTTCAGATAACCAACAGGCGAGACTTAGTGCTCGAAAATGAGGAAAAAACACGGCTCCGTGCCGAAATTACATATATGTTCAGGCCTCGACAGCCACAATGAACAAACACACTGGCATTCAAAGTGCCATCACAAACGGAACTTCGGTTCCGTCCCCGTGGGTACGAGCGACCTCGGGCCTGCGGGGTGGCGAACGCCGAGAGGCTCGCCAGTGACCTCTGCAGCAGCAGCCATGGCCCCGGGTGAACGCGGCCACCGGAAGGCTCTTGTTCGTGGTCCCGCTCAAGGGACACGAACAAGCCATCAAAGCCAAAGAGCGGGCCGCTCCCAAGCGCTCCGGTAGATCCTCGCTGCCGTCCTCGCCGCGAATGCGAGGAGGAAGACGGAATGTTGCATCCTAGCTGGACAGCAACAGTTCGCCTTCCCCGGCATGACTGGAGGACGACTCCGTCGTAGCGCGGGAGGGCGATTGCCACCACCAGAAGCTGGAAGAGGAGGTGGTTCGCCGACCCGCACATGAGGTAGAGTCCCGGCTCGCCTCGACCCCCGCCCCAGCGAGGATGACGAACACACCCGATGCTGAGGGCGGGATCACAGCCTGGTTTGCCTCTCCCCATCCAGGAGCTGGAGGTCACCGTCTTGGGTGACCACCGGCGGGAGAAAGCAACCAGGCTGCGTGATGAAAATCCTTGAAGCCGAACGATGGCTGAGAGGTACCAACTCCCATGGGGTTGCGTTCCTCCAACGAGGAGGCGGAAAGGCGGCGGATACCCCCCATCCGGGGGCTTGGAAGATGGAAAGACGCGACGCATAAGGGAGGAAGAAGACATGGTTGCCTTCCGAAAGGAGTCTCCCTCCTTTTAAAGGCAACTCTCCCTACGTGCGCCCCCAGACGCCGCGGGCTGAGTCTTCTCCAACACGCTCCAAGGCCCTCCCCTGCGACTCGGGGGCTGGGTCCCGCATGTCATGCAAACCAGCTCAGGGCAGAAGAAGCCAAACCGCCGCGCGTGGTGTGCACGACTGTCCAGCGGTTACAAGCGACCCCCCACTTTTGCCCAGACCAACGGGCGGAAGGGGCGGGCAGCCATGCAGACGGCATGCAACCGCGCTAGGTGGACGCGCTTCTCCGACTTCTGACACGCCAGCTTGGAAGCCCAGGCCCACGCGTCAAGCAACCGGCGCGCCAGTTGCTGCATGCAAGCAACCGCACCGCCACTTGCGCCACCATCGCGCCTCTTCGGTTGCGGAGCCTATGCCGCGACTCAAGGCGACCCAGCAGCGCTAGCCTGGCGCGTTGGTCAAAGCGACCGAAAGTGGGCCAGCAGTAATGGCAGTGGCAGGCGGGCGGGCGCAGCAGTCACGTCGTCAGCCAGGCTCACGTCTCATCCTGGGGCAGCAAGAGAGCCTCCTCCCACGGCGTGAAGACGGTGCGCCCGTGACCCGTTCCTCGAACGAATCGCGCACGCGTAACAGCCACCTCGCCAACCACTCGCCCCGTCGCATTAACTCCGCGGCGGGACACGCGGCGCCTCTGGCGGGAGAAGCGCGCGACGCTTCACCTTCGCCGTAATAACCGCGTCAAAAAGAGGTACGCCACGTCGTTCGATTTCGTTTCCTTTTCCTTTTTCCTCTTCCTCTATCTCTTGCAACAAGGACCGGGAAAGGGGGATACCCCGAAAAGGATCCTTTTCCGCGAAGGAACCGGGCTCCGAGCCCCCCTACTGATCAGGGGTTCGAAGACTGGCCCTCCGAAGGGTTCAACAGTCGCCTCAGATCGCGTGGGCCCGACACCCACTACTGGTCAGGGGTTCGAAGGCCAGCCCCCCGAAGGGCTCCATGGCCGCCTCAGGCTACTCGGGCTCCGCGCCCATTACTGATCAGGGGTTCGAAGGCTGGCCCCCGAAGGGTTCACAGTCGCCTCAGACACCGAGCGAGGGATGACCAGGGGTACGTTCGATACATAACCGAGGCTCGGGCTGCGCTCCCGAGGTACCCTAGGACATTTCCGAGACCAGCGGGAACGATCTTGTAACGGAATCCCATCGGAGGGAGGCATCGAGCCCTCGGACCCCGTCGCCAGGGGACCGGGTCCGGCAAATCACCCGCAGGTACTTTTGGGCGTGCCTCTGGGCCCCTAGCCGACCCCCAACGAACGGGGCACGGATGCCCACTCGGATTACCCGCTTGCAGCTCACCGGAGACACCATGTTCGGTGCCCATCGAGGGTAACGTGGCGCACTCCCCCCCTCTTCCTTGCGGAAAGACGACGTAGGGGCGTATGTAAAAAGTCGAGTCTGTCCCTGATCGTCCTCTCGCCCTGTGCAGAGGCTCGGGGGCTGCTCTCGCAAAAACCGGCTCCGGCCAAACCGTTGACAGCGTCAACATACCAGCCCGAGAGCTTGGGCCCCGACCGTGCACCCGGGCTACGGCCAGTTCGCATGAGGGAACGACCAGACCAGCCGAAGCATTACGCAAGGTATTAAGACCTCGAAGGAGTGTAACCACTCCTCCGAGGCCTCGGGGGCTACACCCGGCGGGTGCGCTCGCGCGCACCCACCGGAACAAAATGCAACCGAGAAAGGCTGGTCCCCTTGCAAAAAAGTGCGACGAAAGCCTCCAAGCGAGTGCTAACACTCCCTTCGAGGCTCGGGGGCTACTGTTGGGGACCATAATTAGGGGTACCCTCAAGACGCCTAATTCTCAGCTGGTAGCCCCCATCAGCATAAAGCTGCAAAGGCCTGATGGGTACGATTAAGTCAGGGATCAGTCCACACGAGTGACTCGATCACGCTTCACCCGAGCCTAGCCTCGGCCAAGGGCAGCCGACCTCGAGAGACTTCCGTCTCGCCCGAGGCCCCCCTTTTTACGGCGGACACATCACCGGCTCGCCCGAGGCCTTGGCTTCGCTCAGAAGCGACCCTGACTAAATCGCCACACCGACTGACCGAGTTGCAGGAGCATTTAACGCAAAGAGTGAGTCAGACAGACAGTCAGGCCTTGCCAAAGGCGCCACGGCGAACTCCGCTCCGCCCGACCCCAGGGCTCGGACTCGGGCTAAGACCCGGAAGACGGCGAACTCCGCTCCGCCCGACCCCAGGGCTCGGACTCGGGCTAAGACCCGGAAGACGGCGAACTCCGCTCCGCCCGACCCCAGGGCTCGGACTCGGGCTAAGACCCGGAAGACGGCGAACTCCGCTCCGCCCGACCCCAGGGCTCGGACTCGGGCTAAGACCCGGAAGACGGCGAACTCCGCTCCGCCCGACCCCAGGGCTCGGACTCGGGCTAAGACCCGGAAGACGGCGAACTCCGCTCTGCCCGACCCCAGGGCTCGGACTCGGGCTAAGACCCGGAAGACGACGAAACTCCGCCTCGCCCGACCCCAGGGCTCGGACTCCGCCCTGGCCTCGGCCAAACGACCTCCGCCTCGCCCGACCCCATGGCTCGGACTCGGCCTCGGCAACAGAAGACAGACTCAACCTCGGCTTCGGAGGAGCCCCCACGTCACCCCGCCTAGGGCACAGACCCGCCACGTCAACAGGAAGCGTCATCATCGTCCTACCCCGAATCGACTCGGGTCACGGAGAACAAGACCGGCGTCCCATCCGGCCAGCTCCGCCGGATGGGCAATGATGGCGCTCCACAAGCTCTGTGACGACGGCGGCCCCCAGCTCTCTTACGGAAGCAGGGCGACGTCAGCAAGGACTCGACCGCTCCAACAGCTGTCCCTCCGCCAGGCTCCGTCGCACCTCCGACAGCCACGACATCACGCCAGCAAGGTGCCAAGACCTCTCCGGCTGCCACATTGGCATGTACCTAGGGCGCTAGCTCTCTCTCCGCTAGACACGTAGCACTCTGCTACACCCCCCATTGTACACCTGGATCCTCTCCTTACGACTATAAAAGGGAGGACCAGGGCCTTCTTAGAGAGGGTTGGCCGCGTGGGACCGAGGACGGGACAGGCGCTCTCTTGGGGCCGCTCGCTTCCCTCACCCGCGTGGACGCTTGTAACCCCCCTACTGCAAGCGCACCCAACCTGGGCGCGGGACGAACACGAAGGCCGCGGGACTTCCACCTCTCTCACGCTCGACTCCGGCCACCTCGCCTCTCCCCCCTTCGCGCTCGCCCACGCGCTCGACCCATCTGGGCTGGGGCACGCAGCACACTCACTCGTCGGCTTTGGGACCCCCCTGTCTCGAAACGCCGACAAATGGGAACATGGAGAACCACCCGGGATAACAGTGCTACCACAAGGGTTTAATGGGACGCCCTTGGCTGATTAACTAGGAAAGCTAGTGGATGACTACCTTACCCGAAAGGGGCAAGGGCAGTAGGGGAGTGGTCAGTGTAGGGAGGTCCTTGGGTTGATTTTGCTGCGATGGCGGTCAAGCTAGGGATTCCTGCACTAGAGCTTCCTATAAACTGTAGCGGGTTTTCTGAAGCTAGTGGAACTTTGTAAAGGCCTCGTAGTGGTACCCTGCCTCGCTTCCTTGGTAGAGGTGTATGGGGTCTGATCAATTCTGTGGCAAATGGGTAACACGACTTGTGGGTAAAGATGTGCAACCTCTGCAGAGTGTAAAACTGGTATACTAGCCGTGCTCACGGTCATGAGCGGCTCGGACACTCACATGATTAATTTATGGAACTTAAACTTAATTTGTCATTTCATTGCATTGGGATTATTTTATTATCACTTTTACTTATTATTACTATGGTTTGCTATTCACTTACACTTAGTAATTGCTAATAAAATTTTGACCAACTTATAAAAGCAATGCTCAACTTCAACCTTTATTACATTGATCTGCCTTACACTTCACATGAACTCCCACCTTTGGTGAGTTCATGCACATTATTCGCCACAACTTGTTGAGCGATGAACATGTGTGAGATCACTCTTGCTGTCTCACACCCCCACATGAGAAGAACAGGTGGTCGAAGAGGAGCCGCCTAACACTGAGGCTTTCGACTTGCTCTAGGTGGCGTCTCCCAGTCAGCTTTGTGGCGCCAGGGAATAATATATAGTTCGCTTTATTTTATCATTTATTTATGTAAGACTTCCACTATGTAATAAGTACATTTATGATATTTATGACATTTATCTCTATGCACTCTGTTATTATATGTGTTGTCTTCTCTGGCACATATATGAGATGCACCCGGCTTTGTTCCTTAAATCCAGGTGTGACACGAACCCCGACTTTCGTCGCCCGAACAAACCTTGAACTAGTTATCCCAACCAAGGTAGCCCCGACTTACAGTGGCGGAGCCAGGGATAAAATATAAGGGGGTAAAACAACCCATATTTATCTAATTTTCTAATTTATGCAAGTCCACGACAAAGATCAACAATGATTATCAAATTCTGAAGAAAAAAATTGTAGACACATGAAGTATATAATATTGTAACTGAAGCCTCATGGTGCTTCTTGCTCTGAAAATCAGCAGGATTGAACTTTATAGCTATAGAACATACATAATCAATTTTCAATGAGTTGGATGAATCTTTAGAATCCGAAGAAGTACATAATGTCAGGCTTGCTCGTTGAACATGTAATTCAGCTCTTGTGCTTGTTGATCAATGAAAATATCATATCTAAAGTGATATTGAACTATAATCTCCATGAGATCTAATGTAGTCTCCATATAAGTCAGCCATATTTGGACCTAGTTTTTGTAGCCGATGCAGACGCCCCTACTGTGACATGCGGTTCTAGTGCCCGACGTCGCTAGCGCTTAGTTTGCTGCTTCACATGATTTCCTTCTCTAGACTCTAGTTGTGGCCGAGGCCAAGTCAAGTGGCCAGCGAAAATTTATAGTCGTCTAGCCAGACGACAAGACAGATCACAAAAGGATGAGGTTCAAAGATCAACAGTTTGCTAGCAAATTAGGTTTGACGTGTCAGGCTCTTAGCTTTAAGCGATCGTTGCACATGCAGGGTCAATCCGTCGATGGACCATCCAACGAATATTTTATATTACATTGTTTTTTCTCTTTTAAACTTTAGGCGACACACTATAATAGAGTTATGGATCATAGATTACCAAGCACAATATTAAACCTTTGGTTAATTAGGTTGCAGAAAGTTTATAGTATATGTCTATGTATATATGTACCACAACCTTGAGAGGGCCATGGCCCCTAGTGCCCCCCTCGCCTTCGCCACTGTCGACCAGGTCAGGCCCGACCTTGGTCACTCCAAGCAAACTCTTACTGGTTGTCTCGACCAGGTCGGCCCCAACCCCGACCTAATTATCTCAACTAGTTTGGCCCCGACCAAGTCAAGCCCGACCTTGGTCGCCCTAAGCAAACCCCAACCTGGTTGGCCCGGCTAGGTTGGTGAAAGGAAAATGTGCCTTAAAATCATTTCTATATTAGTTTTTTGTTTGATGACCATCACAACCCTATGTACTAACTAATTTGGTAAGTATATAATCACATGTTCATAAGAACAAGAATTGAAGATTCTAAGTTAGAAAGAACTCAACTCAGGTAGCAAGGCCATATATCTTGGAAAGGTGAACTCTTGGTAGTTCAACAATTTGGATAAGTTCTAAATGTCCTTACGAATATATTTAAGTACCATATAGAGGTTGGAAAGATCAAATGTTGAGATTGGTGTTTTGGAGCTAAGTTTGAGCCAAACCGAGAACCTGAGTTAGAGAATTCAAAATGCTCAAGTTCCATAACTTAGACTAGTTGGATGGACTCTAGATATGTGAGAGCACTTAGAGGGGGTGAATAGGTGATCCTGCAATAATAGCTTAAAACAACACAAACTTGGTCTAATAATTGAGTTAGAGCAAGTAAAATCAAGTTTGAGTGAAATAAAAGAGAGACAAGTTCCTTCACTTGATTGCTCTTCCAATATATGAAAGATTCTAAGAGCAATATTCCAAGTGAGTTGTGCGGAGAGAAAAATTACAATAATGTAAAGGAGGCAAGCGACACAACGATTTTTATCATATGGTTTGGTCAAGCGTAATATGCTTGCCTACTCCACATTGTCGTGTCCCAGTGGACAAGGGTTGCACTCACCCCCTCTCAAGTGATCTAAAGATCAGACTTGAGTGTCATGGTTCTTCCTTGTATCAGTATTCCCGTTTGTGGGGGAATCTTTACAAATTGGAGTCTCTCACAGCCTTACACAAAGATCATAATCACAACTTAGAGTAAGGAATGCAGATAGAGTACACACGCAAAAGCACAACACAATAACACACCCAAGAAAGCCAAAGAAACAAGCGCAAGAACACAATATCACAACGACAACACAAAACCAGAGCTCAAATCTCACTAAAAACACTAGAAGGCAAGGTCGCAGAGTTTCGTAGTGTTGGTATACTCTTGAGATACTTGGGTACTGGTTGGAGGCGCCTAGGGGTCCCTTTTATAGCCTCAAGGGGTCTAGGAGTCGCTGGCTTCTTTGTATGGAAGCCTAAAAAATGTCCTGTCTACGGGTGCACCGGATTGTGTCGTGTAGCCCGTAGTCCGGCATCCTGATTGGCCACCTTCCTTAGGTGATGGGCACCAGACCGTCCGGTGGCATCAGCTAGTCGTTGGTCGCCAGAGAGCCGTTGCAGATAGCAGTTGGAGAGGCAGTTCGGTGCACCGAACCATCACTGTTCATGGTCCGATAATTTTAAAGGAAAAACCCCGAGAGCGCACTGTTCATCTGGGTGTCATGGACCCGGTCTGAGGCTCCCCAGACCATACCAAGCCTAACTTCTCCAAACTTTTTCGGCTTTCCATGGTAGCTTCCTTATGACTTAGACAAACATAGTTAGCACTTAATCCAATTTACTAAGTGTAGGAAACATACATTTTTTATTGTTTCACCAGGATTTGCAATATGCTCAAAACTAAGTCCAAAAGTCACTTTTCTTACATAAAGGAGTTAGTAGCCAAACCAAAGTGCAAGAAACATAGTATAAGGTATGTGCAACTTATTCAAATACTTAAACATCATGTTTTTGTAGTTTTAGCCAAAGTTGCACTTTTGGCCTTCATTTCTACTCATTTGGACTTGTTGCCTTCAATTTGCTTTTGCTAGAACATGTGTTCATGCTCATATCAACGTAGTTAGTCTAATGTGGTGTGTTGAACACTTAATCACCAAAACAGATAGAAATGGTCCTATGGCACATTTCCCTTTTGATATGTTTGTCTAAGTCATAATACCACTTAAGAAATCAGCCAAATCAAATCAAAGAAGGAAATCCCAAAAAAAGGATTTAAGTGTGCTACTCTACGGCGCACCAGACTGATTGAGCAGAGAGAATATTTCTGGGGTTTCTAAAGGCTAGCGCACTAGACCAGTCCGTTGTGCACCAAACTTGGCACCAGACCGAATGTGCAGAGATAATGTTTTCAAACTCGGAGCAGTTGACGTACCTGAAAGTCGCCTAGAGGGGGGTGAATAGGGCGAAACTGAAATTTACAAGCTTAAGCACAACTACAAGCCGGGTTAGCGTTAGAAATATAATCGAGTCCGCGAGAGAGGGTGCAAAACAAATCGCAAGTGAATAAAGAGTGTGACACGCGAATTTGTTTTACCGACGTTCGGTTCTCGCAAACCTACTCCCCGTTGAGGAGGCCACAAAGGCCAGGTCTTTTTCAACCCCTTCCCTCTCTCAAACGGTCCCTCGGACAGAGTGCGCTTTCTCTTCTCAAATCAACCGGGAACTAAACTTCCCGCAAGGACCACCACACAATTGGTGTCTCTTGGCTTGGTTACAATTGAGTATTGATCACAAGAAAGAATGAGAAAAAAGAAAGCGATCCAAGCGCAAGAGCTCAAAAGAACACAACAAATCACTCTCACTTAACACTAAAGCTTTTGTGGAATTGGGAGAGGATTTGATCACTTGGGTGTGTCTTGTATTGAATGCCTAGCTCTTGTAAGTGGTTAGAAGGTTGAAAACTTGGATGACTTGAATGTGGGGTGGTTGGGGTATTTATAACCCCAACCACCAAACTAGCCATTTGGTGGAGGCTGTCTGTCGCATGGTGCACCGGACAGTCCGGTGCGCCAGCCACGTCACCAGGCCGTTGGGTTCCGACCGTTGGAGCTCTGACTGCTGGGCCCGCCTGGATGTCCGGTGGCACACCGGACATGTACTGTAGAGTGTCCGATGCGCCACTTCGCGTGTGCCTGACTTCTGCGCGCTCTGGCGCGCATTAAATGACTCTGCAGGTGACCGTTGGCGCGAAGTAGCCGTTGCTCCGCTGGCGAGTTCGGAGCCGCTCTACTCTGGAGCACCGGACACTGTCCGGTGTACACCGGACAGTCCGATGAATTAAAGCGAAGCGCCTCTGGATTTTCCCGAAGGTGGAGAGTTTGGCTTGGAGTTCCCTGGTGCACCGGACACTGTCCGGTGGTGCACCGGACACTGTCCGATGGTGCACCGGACAGTCCGGTGCGCCAGACCAGGGCAGCCTTCGGTTATCCCTTGCTCTCTTTGTTGAACCCAATACTTGGTCTTTTTATTGGCTAAATGTGAACCTTTGGCACCTGTATAACTTATAGACTAGAGCAAACTAGTTAGTCCAATTATTCGTGTTGGGCAATTCAACCACCAAAATCAATTAGGAAAAATAGGTGTAAGCCTAATTCCCTTTCAATCTCCCCCTTTTTGGTGATTGATGCCAACACAAACCAAAGCAAATATGGAAGTGCATAATTGAACTAGTTTGCATAATGTAAGTGCAAAGGTTGCTTGGAATTGAACCAATATAAATACTTATAAGATACGCATGGATTGTTTCTTCAATTTTTGACATTTTGGACCACGCTTGCACCACATGTTTTGTTTTTGCAAATTCTTTTTGTAAATCATTTTCAAAGTTCTTTTGCAATAGTCAAAGGTAGATGAATAAGATTTTGCGAAGCATTTTCAAGATTTGAAATTTTCTCCCCCTGTTTCAAATGCTTTTCCTTTGACTAAACAAAACTCCCCCTTGATAAATTCCTCCTCTTAGTGTTCAAGAGGGTTTTAGGATATCATTTTTGAAAATACTAACTTCTTCCCCTTTTGAAAACAATAAGATACCAATTTGAAATTTACCAATTGAAAATCTTTTTAATCAGGTGGTGGTGCGGTCCTTTTGCTTTGGGCTAATACTCTCTCCCCCTTTGGCATGAATCGCCAAAAACGGAGTCATTAGAGCCCTTAGCCTAACTACTTTCTCTCCTTTGGCAAAATACACATATGAGTGAAGATTATACCAAAGCCGGAGTCCTTTTGCTTTGGACTCATGCTCTCTCCCCCAAAGATGGAGAGTGGCTCGGAGCGACGGCGAAGGATGAGTTACGGAGTGGAAGTCTTTGTCTTCGCCGAAGACTCCAATTCCCTTTCAATATACCTATGACTTGGTTTGAAATTCACTTGAAGACACATTAGTCATAGCACATGAAAGAGATATGATCAAAGGTATATGAATGAGCTATGTGTGCAAATCAACAAAAGAAATTCCTAGAGTCAAGGATATTTAGCTCATGCCTAAGTTTGTTAAAGGTTTGTTCATCAAGTGGCTTGGTAAAGATATCGGCTAATTGATCTTTAGTATTAGTTTATGCAATCTCGTTATCTCCCTTTTGTTGGTGATCCCTTAAAAAGTGATACCGAATGACTATGTGTTTAGTGCGGCTATGTTCAACGGGATTATCCGCCATGCGGATTGCACTTTCATTATCACATAGAAGAGGAACTTTGGTTAATTTGTAACCGTAGTCCCTAAGGGTTTGCCTCATCCAAAGTAGTTGCGCGCAACAATGGCCTGCGGCAATATACTCGGCTTCGGCGGTAGAAAGAGCTACAGAATTTTGCTTCTTTGAAGCCCAAGACACCAAGGATCTTCCTAAGAACTGGCAAGTCCCCGATGTGCTCTTTCTATTAATTTTACACCCCGCCCAATCGGCATCCGAATAACCAATCAATTCAAATGTGGATCCCCTAGGATACCAAAGCCCAAACTTAGGAGTATAAACTAAATATCTCAAGATTCGTTTTACGGCCGTAAGGTGAGCTTCCTTAGGGTCGGCGTGGAATCTTGCACACATGCATACGGAAAGCATAATATCCGGTCGAGATGCACATAAATAGAGTAAAGAGCCTATCATCGACCGGTATACCTTTTGATCCACGGACTTACCTTCCGTGTCGAGGTCGAGATGCCCATTGGTTCCCATGGGTGTCTTGATGGGCTTGGCATCCTTCATCCCAAACTTGCTTAGAATATCTTGAGTATACTTCGTTTGGCTAATGAAGGTGCCCTCTTGGAGTTGCTTCACTTGAAATCCTAAGAAATACTTCAACTCCCCCATCATTGACATCTCGAATTTTTGTGTCATGATCCTACTAAACTCTTCACATGTAGATTCGTTAGTAGACCCAAATATGATATCATCAACATAAATTTGGCATACAAACAAATCATTTTCAAGAGTTTTGGTGAATAAAGTAGGATCGGCCTTTCCGACTTTGAAGCCATTATTTATAAGAAAATCTCTAAGGCATTCATACCATGCTCTTGGGGCTTGCTTGAGCCCATAAAGCGCCTTAGAGAGTTTATAAACATGGTTAGGGTACTCACTATCTTCAAAGTCGGGAGGTTGCTCAACATAGACCTCTTCCTTGATTGGTCCATTGAGGAAGGCACTTTTCACGTCCATTTGGTAAAGCTTGAAGCCATGGTAAGTAGCATAGGCCAATAATATACGAATTGACTCAAGCCTAGCTACGGGTGCATAGGTTTCACCAAAATCCAAACCTTTGACTTGGGAGTATCCCTTGGCCACAAGTCGAGCTTTGTTCCTTGTCACCACACCATGCTCATCTTGCTTGTTGCGGAAGACCCACTTGGTTCCTACAACATTTTGATTAGGACGTGGAACCAAATGCCATACCTCGTTCCTAGTGAAGTTGTTGAGCTCCTCTTGCATCGCCACCACCCAATCCGAATCTTGGAGTGCTTTCTCTACCCTGTGTGGCTCAATAGAGGAAACAAAAGAGTAATGTTCACAAAAATGTGCAACACGAGATCTAGTGGTTACCCCCTTATGAATGTCGCCGAGGATGGTGTCGACGGGGTGATCTCGTTGGATTGCTTGGTGGACTCTTGGGTGTGGCGGCCTTTGTTCTTCATCCTCCTTGTCTTGCTCATTTGCATCTCCCCCTTGATCATTGTCATCATCTTGAGGTGGCTCATTTGCTTGATCTTCTCCTTCATCAACTTGAGCCTCATCCTCATTTTGAGTCGGTGGAGATGCTTGCGTGGAGGAGGATGGTTGATCTTGTGCATTTGTAGGCTCTTTGGATTCCTTAGGACACACATCCCCAATGGACATGTTCCTTAGCGCGATGCATGGAGCCTCTTTATCACCTATCTCATCAAGATCAACATGCTCTACTTGAGAGCCATTAGTCTCATCAAACACAACATCACAAGAAACTTCAACTTGTCCGGAGGACTTGTTAAAGACTCTATATGCCCTTGTGTTTGAATCATATCCTAGTAAAAAGCCTTCTACAGTCTTAGGAGCAAATTTAGATTTTCTACCTCTTTTAACAAGTATAAAGCATTTGCTACCAAAGACTTTAAAATATGAAATATTGGGCTTTTTATTGGTTAGGAGTTCATATGATGTCTTCTTGAGGATTCAGTGTAGATATAACCGGTTGATGGCGTAGCAAGCGGTGTTGACCGCTTTGACCCAAAACTGATCCGATGTCTTGTACTCATCAAGCATGGTTCTTGCCATGTCCAATAGAGTTAGATTCTTCCTCTCCACTACACCATTTTGTTGTGGCGTGTAGGGAGAAGAGAACTCATGCTTGATGCTCTCCTCCTCAAGGAAGCCTTCAATTTGAGAATTCTTGAACTCCGTCCCGTTGTCGCTTCTAATTTTCTTGATCCTTAAGCCGAACTCGTTTTGAGCCTATCTCAAGAATCCCTTTAATGTCTCTTGGGTATGAGATTTTTCCTGCAAAAAGAATACCCAAGTGAAGCGAGAATAATCATCCACGATAACTAGACAGTACTTACTCCCGCCGATGCTTATGTAAGCTATCGGGCCGAATAGATCTATGTGTAGGAGCTCCAGTGGCCTGTCAGTCGTCATGATGTTCTTGTGTGGATGATGAGCACCAACTTGCTTCCCTTCTTGGCATGCGCTACAAACCTTGTCTTTCTCAAAATGAACATTTGTTAATCCTAAAATGTGCTCTCCCTTTAGAAGCTTATGAAGGTTCTTCATCCCAACATGGGCTAGTCGGCGGTGCCAGAGCCAACCCATGTTAGTCTTAGCAATTAAGCAAGTGTTGAGTTCAGTTCTATCAAAATCTACCAAGTATAGCTGACCCTCTAACACTCCCTTAAATGCTACTGAATCATCACTTCTTCTAAAGACAGTGACACCTACATCAGTAAATAGACAGTTGTAGCCCATTTGACATAATTGGGAAACGGAAAGCAAATTGTAATCTAAAGAATCTACAAGAAAAACATTGGAAATGGAATGGTCAGGTGATATAGCAATTTTACCCAATCCTTTGACCAAACCTTGGTTTCCATCCCCGAATGTGATAGCTCGTTGGGGATCTTGGTTTTTTCGTAGGAGGAGAACATCTTCTTCTCCCCTGTCATGTGGTTTGTGCATCCGCTGTCGATGATCCAACTTGAGCCCCCGGATGCATAAACCTACAAAACAATTTTAGTTCTTGACTTTAGGTACCTAAATGGTTTTGGGTCCTTTGGCATTAGACACAAGAACTTTGGGTACCCAAACACAAGTCTTTGACCCCTTGTGCTTGCCCCCAACATACTTGGCAACTACTTTGCCGGATTTGTTAGTTAAAACATATGATGCATCAAAAGTTTTAAATGAAATGTTATGATCATTTGATGCACTAGGAGTTTTCTTCTTAGGCAACTTAGCACGGGTTGGTTGCCTAGAACTAGACGTCTCACCCTTATACATAAAAGCATGGTTAGGGCCAGAGTGAGACTTCCTAGAGTGAATTCTCCTAATTTTGCTCTCAGGATAACCGGCAGGGTACAAAATGTAACCCTCGTTATCTTGAGGCATGGGAGCCTTGCCCTTAACAAAATTAGATAATTTCTTAGGAGGGGCATTAAGTTTGACATTGCCTCCCTGTTGGAAGCCAATGCCATCTTTAATGCCAGGCCGTCTCCCACTATAAAGCATACTACGAGCAAATTTAAATTTTTCATTTTCAAGTTCATGCTCGGCAATTTTAGCATCTAATTTTGCTATATGATCATTTTGTTGCTTAATTAATACCATATGATCATGAATAGCATCAATATCAACATCTCTACATCTAGTACAAATAGACGTGTGCTCAACGGTAGATATAGAGGGTTTGCAAGATTTTAATTCTACAACCTTAGCATGTAATATATCATTTCTACTTCTAAGGTCAGAAATAGTAGCATTGCAAACATCAAAATCTTTAGCCTTAGCAATCAATTTCTCATTTTCAATCCTAAGGCTAGCAAGAGAAATGTTCAATTCTTCTATTTTAGCAAGCAACTCAACATTATCATTTGGAATTGAAACATTACAAACATTTGAATCAACCTTAGCTAACAAATTAACATTTTCATTTCTAAGGTTGTCAATAGTCTCATGGCAAGTGCTTAGCTCACTAGATAATTTTTCGCACTTTTCAACTTCTAGAGCATAAGCATTTTTAACCTTAACATGCTTCTTGTTTTCTTTAATAAGGAAGTCCTCTTGGGAATCCAAGAGATCATCCTTTTCATGGATAGCACTAATCAATTCATTTAACTTTTCTTTTTGTTGCATGTTTAGGTTGGCAAAAAGTGTACGCAAATTATCTTCCTCATCACTAGCATTATCATCGCTAGAAGACTCATATCTAGTGGAGGATTTGGATTTAACCTTCTTCTTTTTGCCGTCCTTTGCCATGAGGCACTTGTGGCCGACGTTGGGTAAGAGAAGTCCCTTGGTGACGGCGATGTTGGCGGCGTCCTCGTCGTCGGAGGAGTCGCTAGAGCTTTCATCGGAGTCCCACTCGCGACAAACATGGGCATCGCCGCCCTTCTTCTTGTAGTACCTCTTCTTCTCATTTCTTCTCCCCTTCTTGTCGTCGCCCCTGTCACTGTCACTAGAAATAGGACATTTTGCTATAAAGTGACCGGGCTTACCACACTTGTAGCAAACCTTCTTGGAGCGGGGCTTGTAATCTTTCCCCCTCCTTTGTTTGACGATTTGGCGGAAGCTTTTGATGACGAGCGTCATTTCCTCGTTGTCGAGCTTGGAGGCGTCGATGGGTGTTCTACTTGGTGTAGACTCCTCCTTCTTCTCCTCCGTCGCCTTAAATGCGACCGGTTGTGCTTCGGACGTGGAGGGGCCGTCAAGCTCGTTGATCTTCCTTGAGCCTTTGATCATAAACTCAAAGCTCACAAAATTCCCGATTACTTCCTCGGGAGTCATTAGTGTATATCTAGGATTGCCACGAATTAATTGTACTTGAGTAGGGTTAAGGAAAATAAGTGATCTTAGAATAACCTTAACCACCTCGTGGTCATCCCATTTTTTGCTCCCGAGGTTGCGCACTTGATTCACCAAGGTTTTGAGCCGGTTGTACATGTCTTGTGACTCCTCCCCTTGGCGAAGACGGAAGCGATCGAGCTCCCCCTCGATTGTTTCCCGCTTGGTGATCTTGGTTAGTTCATCACCCTCGTGCGCGGTCTTGAGCATGTCCCAAACTTCCTTGGCGCTCTTTAATCCTTGCACCTTGTTGTACTCCTCCCTACTTAGAGAGGCGAGGAGTATGGTTGTGGCTTGGGAGTTGAAGTGCTCGATTTGGGCTACCTCGTCCTCATCATAATCCTCATCTCCTACGGATGGTACCTGTGCTCCGAACTCAACAACATTCCATATACTTTTGTGGAGTGAGGTTAGGTGATATTTCATTAAATCACTCCATCTAGCATAATCTTCACCATCAAAGGTTGGTGGTTTGCCTAATGGAACGGAAAGTAATGGAGTATGTCTAGAAGTACGAGGATAGTGTAAGGGGATCTTACTAAACTTCTTGCACTCATGGCGCTTAGAAGTTATGGAGGGCGCGTCGGAGCCGAAGGTAGAAGGTGATGAAGTATCGGTCTCGTAGTAGACCACATTCCTCATCTTCTTTTTCTTGTCGCCACTCCGATGCGACTTGTGGGAGGAGGCTTTCTTCTCCTTCCCCTTTCCCTTGTTGCGGGACTCTTCCGATGTAGCCTTCCCGTGGCTTGTAGTGGGCTTTTCGCTGGTTTCCATCTCCTTCTTGGCGTGATCTCCCGACATCACTTCGAGCGGTTAGGCTCTAATGAAGCACCAGGCTCTAATACCAATTGAAAGTCGACTAGAGGGGGGTGAATAGGGCGAAACTGAAATTTACAAGCTTAAGCACAACTACAAGCCGGGTTAGCGTTAGAAATATAATCGAGTCCACGAGAGAGGGTGCAAAACAAATCGCAAGCGAATAAAGAGTGTGACACGCGGATTTGTTTTACCGAGGTTCGGTTCTCGCAAACTACTCCCCGTTGAGGAGGCCACAAAGGCCGGGTCTTTTTCAACCCCTTCCCTCTCTCAAACGGTCCCTCGGACCGAGTGAGCTTTCTCTTCTCAAATCAACCGGGAACAAAACTTCCCCGCAAGGACCACCACACAATTGGTGTCTCTTGCCTTGGTTACAATTGAGTATTGATCACAAGAAAGAATGAGAAAGAAGAAAGCGATCCAAGTGCAAGAGCTCAAAATAACACAACAAATCACTCTCACTTAACACTAAAGCTTTTGTGGAATTGGGAGAGGATTTGATCACTTGGGTGTGTCTTGTATTGAATGCCTAGCTCTTGTAAGTGGTTGGAAGGTTGAAAACTTGGATGACTTGAATGTGGGGTGGTTGGTGGTATTTATAACCCCAACCACCAAACTAGCCGTTTGGTGGAGGCTGTCTGTCGCATGGTGCACCGGACAGTCCGGTGCACACCGGACAGTGTCCGGTGCGCCAGCCACGTCACCAGTCCGTTGGGTTCCGACCGTTGGAGCTCTGACTGCTGGGCCCGCCTGGATGTCCGGTGGCACACCGGACATGTACTGTAGAGTGTCCGGTGCGCCACTTTGCGCGTGCCTGACTTCTGCGCGCTCTGGCGCGCATTAAATGACTCTGTAGGTGACCGTTGGCGCGAAGTAGTCGTTGCTCCGCTGGCTCACCGGACAGTCCGGTGTACACCGGACATGTCCGATGAATTATAGCGGAGCGGATTCCCGAAGCTGGCGAGTTCAGAGCCGCTCTCCTCTGGAGCACCGGACACTGTCCGGTGTACACCGGACAGTCCGGTGAATTATAGCGAAGCGCCTCTGGATTTTCTCGAAGGTGGAGAGTTTGGCTTGGAGTTCCCTGGTGCACCGGACATTGTCCGGTGGCACACCGGACAGTCCGGTGCGCCAGATCATGGCAGCCTTCGGTTATCCCTTGCTCTCTTTGTTGAACACAATACTTGGTCTTTTTATTGGCTAAATGTGAACCTTTGGCACCTGTATAACTTATAGACTAGAGCAAACTAGTTAGTCCAATTATTTGTGTTGGGCAATTCAACCACCAAAATCAATTAGGAAAAATAGGTGTAAGCCTAATTCCCTTTCAGTACCAGACCAGGTCCAGCGAGCACCGGACCTATCAGAGTTCAATGGCTAGTTTCCAACTTCAACGGTCAAGCTGACGTGGCGGGGTCCGGTGTTTCACCTAACGATGGTCGTCGGCCCTGCAATGGCGACCGCGGGGGTGATGGCTCCACCCAAGCTGGTCCCATCGATCGTGGCGATGGCCCGACGTGGTCGTCGATCTACAACCCCTAGACCAGAACCATCTCCACGTGATCGGGCCCAGTCACGGGTGCCTCTTCACCACGTCCCCCTCAGTCGTCTCTCCTAGCGATGCCACCCTACAATGCCCCCGCCTTCGGTGACTCCGGCTCCACCTCTACTCACGCCTCTATATACCCCTACCACGACACCTTAGTCCCCACTGGTTGGAGGGTGGGACCAGGCCTCCCTCTCCGCCTCGTTCGGGAGATGGCGCTGACTCCGTGCCCCACCGACTAGGTGGCACACTTTGCCTCGTACCACACCACCTCTACTGTGGGCATGTTATCTCGCTCCCATCCCCCACCCCTCCCACCATTCCTATATCGTTGTGGGGAATGGTCCCACTCTCTCCTGGCCGCCTCAGTAGGTGACTCGATTCTTCCAGTACCATTCTACCTCAACGGCATTCTTGTTGCCCCTCACACATTCAAAACCTTTGTTTTGTTTGTTGGTTCACCACCGACAACTCTTGTTCTATTGAGTTTGACCTATTTGTTTATCTGTAAAGGATCTGTCCACTAGGACTCTTCTCGTTCGATGTGATAGCTCGGGACCACTCTACATGCTCTGTCCATCCCCTTCCTCCATCGTCGTGTCGTTCTCGCATGTTCTGGCCTCCACCTCCACCACTTAGCATCGTCGTCTCAGCCACCCTAGACCTGACGTCATGACCAAGCTCGCTAGTATTTCAGAGATATCTGTTGTTCACTTGTTCTCAATTGCTGCGAATCAAGAGCAAGGCAACACTTTTGTTATATGTTAAAGACATTCGTCTTCCAAAGCATTATTCCCTCTTGGGTGTAATGAATCTTAGACGAAGGTCATAAATAACAATTTTACGTTATTCACAAATATGAAAATATATTTGTAAGATGCAATCTCGTGCCATGTAATTATTTCATGACGAATATATTTGTACTTACAAATATTGGATTACAATGATACCTTCAGCTTGTTTGAAGATAATGATGCGAGGGCAATTACAATCAAGCGTGAACAGTACGGGGTACTATTCATCTATTTATAGGCAATCGTAAGACCTTGTGCGTTATTACATTCATGTCCTCAACAATTACATACAAAGTTCATAAAATGCACAAGGGTAGTATCACCATTTGTATTTACTAAGTTGAACAACACCTTGTCCTTACGTCGTCTCCCTGTTTCACCGTGATCAAGCTTGTTAGATGAAGCTTGTTTCGTCGTGCTCCCCTTGTGTTATGTCGAAGCTTTTCTGGTGACGAAGCTCATGTAGTATTCGGTAGTATGCTGAAAGCAAATGGTTAGACGTGTTTTTGAGGACCTTCGGAAGAGGAAGGCCCCCAACAATATCTTGTAGCAGGGGCCATTTTGAGACTCTTTGTCATGCATGTCAGCTAGGCCACCATGCTCGTCTTTCTTTTGCTACTTCTACCTCTAGGGCTGAACATGTTATTTTATATGTTTCATTGTGGTCTCTAGACATCTGTATTCAGTCTTTCTGGCTACAAATACTAACTTGTGATTTTGGATGGTTTTTCTCATTTTCTCTGGACTTTTCCTCTATGGTTAAAGTCTGATGGATCGCGATCCAAATGTTTCTTCACAATTCCTTATGGCCCTAAATTAATTTCAGTTCAAAAATGAATAGAAATAGAGCCTGATTCGAATCTAATCTGGTCCTTAAATTTTATAATATAATATCTAGAGCCCATTATCACCCATACTGACATATTTCACACCGTCACACACTTCTTCGCCTAGGTCTGCACTTAGTTCCATTGTCCGGTTCGTGCTCTCTAGTGCGATAACAGCTATGAGTTCGACAACTCCGCCTCTCGCTCTTTCTTTCTCTCCCACGGCATTCAATTGCGCCTCTCATATCCCTACAATTATGCTCAGAACGGTCGAGTCGAACGCATCATTCGCACCACTACCAACATGATATGTTGCCTTCTCTTGCAGGCGTCTCTTCCTACCGGTTATTGGGTGAAAGCCCTGAACACTGCTACACATCTCATCAACCGCCTCCCCTCCAAGGCGGACAGTCACCCCACTCCTCACTTTGCTCTGTATGGCACAACCCCTTTCTATGCTCATCTTTGGGCCTTTAGCACCTTAGTTGTTGAAAGTCGCCTAGAGGGGGGGGGGTGGATAGGCGAAACCTGAAAATTAAAACTTTATCCCCCAACTAGATCCTTTGATTAGTGGTTAGAACAAGATGAACAATTATCGGAATATAAAAACTAAGTTCTTGCTAGTAAAGAGTGTAGCTTTCAAGTAATGCGGAAGTGATAAATCAATACAACTAATAATTCTATGATAACAAAGCAAGAAAGCTTAGATGAAAAAGAGCACTAGCTCAAGTTCTTTTCTTGCGGGGTGTTGCTTCTCTTAAATGAGATTTTAACTTGAAGCAACACCAAATGATATGAGCAAAGAATAGTGCAAGAGAACTTAGAGTAAGGGAAAGCAAACAAATCACAAGCAAAAGCACAATGAACACGGGTGATTTGTTTTACCGAGGTTCGGCCCTCGAAGGCCTAGTCCCCGTTGAGGAGTCCACTTAAGGACGGGTCTTTTTCAACCCTTTCCCTCTCTCCCGATCACACAAGGATCGGCGAGCTCTTCTTCTTCTCAAGGATCACTCTCGATCCCACAAGGACCACCACAATCTTTGGTGTCTCTTGCTAGCTTTTACAAGCCTCCAACACTTTGGAGGAAGTTCGAATGGGAGTCAAAAACTCCACGCGCAAATGAACACAAAGATGTAGCACACACTATCTCTCAATGAATCTCACAAGGCGCTAGGGCTAAACTCAATTGAGTAGCTCTCAATTGCTTGCTCTCTCTTTTGTGGCACTTGTGTTGGTTGTAGTGGACTAAATCTTGTGTATAGGATGGATCAATGAATATAGGTGGTTGGGAGGGCTTGAGTATGTCAACTAGATGACTTGGAATGTTGCTTGGACTCCCACACCTTGAAGTGGCCGGTTGGGGTGATATTTATAGCCACCATCCAATTTTGTAGCCGTTGGAGAAGCTGCTGGCGATGGGCGCACCGGACAGTCCGGTGCACACCGGACATGTCCGGTGCCCCTGCCACGTCATCCTATCCGTTGGAGTTGGAGCTGGTCGACCGTTGGAGGCTTTTGTCCTCATGTGGCACCGGACAGTCCGGTGCACACCGGACAGTCCGGTGCCTCTCTGATCCTCTGCTCTGACTTCTGCCGCGTGTACTGTTCTGCACTGTTTACTGTCAGAGTCGACCGTTGGGCGCAGATGACCGTTGCTCCGCTGGCACACCGGACAGTCCGGTGCACACCGGACAGTCCGGTGAATTTTAGCGGAGCAGTCTTCGTGAAATCCCGAGGCTGCCGAGTTCCTGAGGCCGCGTTCCGTTGGAGCACCGGACACTGTCCGGTGTACACCGGACAGTCCGGTGAATTATAGCGCGCCGGCCCAGGACTTTCCCGAAGGTGGCGAGTTTGAGTCTGCGTTTCCTGGTGCACCGGACAGGTACTGTTCACTGTCCGGTGGCACACCGGACAGTCCGGTGCGCCAGACCAGGGGTGCCTTCGGTTGCCCCTTTGCTCCTTTATCTTGACTCTTGTCTTGTTCTTTTTATTGGTTTTATGTTGAATCTTTGGCACCTGTAGAACATATAATCTAGAGCAAACTAATTAGTCCAATTGTTTGTGTTGGACATTCAATCACCAAAATCATTTAGGAAAAGGTTTAAAGCCTATTTCCCTTTCAATCTCCCCCTTTTTGGTGATTGATGCCAACACAAACCAAAGCAAATATATAAGAGAATAATTGAACTAGTTTGCATAGAATAGGTGCAAAGATTACTTGGAATTAAACCAATATTCATTTCATAAAATATGCATGGATGCTTTCTTTCTTTATTTTATTTAGTATTTTGGACCACGCTTGCACCACATGTTTTGTTCTTGCAAATTCTTTTTGTAAATCCATTTCAAAGATCTTTTGCAAATAGTCAAAGGTAAATGAATAAGAGTTTGTAAAGCATTTTCAAGATTTTAAATTTTCTCCCCCTGTTTCAAATGCTTTTCTTTTGACTTAACAAGAACTCCCCCTAAAAGAGATCCACCTCTTAGTGTTCAAGAGGGTTTTGATATACCATTTTTGAAATACTACTTTCTCCCCCTTTTTGAACACAATAGGATACCAAATGATAAATACTTTTGGGAAGCACTAAGTTTTTGAATTTGGTGGTGGTGGTGCGGTCCTTTTGCTTTGGGCTCATTTCTCCCCCTTTTTGGCATGAATCGCCAAAAACGGAATCATTAGAGCCCTCGAAGTGCTATCTTCCCCTTTGGGCATAAATAAATGAGTTAAGATTATACCAAAGGCGAAGTCCGGTCTTTTAGCTTTGGGCTCTTACTTTCTCCAAAGACGAAGTCCTTTTCTTTGATGCTCATTTCTCCCCCCAAAGAATAGAGAGTTGCTTGGAGTGATGGCGAAGTATGATATACGGAGTGGAAGCCTTTGTTTTCGCCGAAGACTCCATTTTCCTTTCAATCTACGACTTAGCATAGTAATATACTTGGAAACATATTAGTCGTAGTCATGGTACGGGAATAATAGGATATATGCATTTGTACCAAAATGAAAGAGATATGATCAAGAGATATGTCAATTAAGCATGATCATAGTTCTATATAATATAGATTTCTCCCCTGAATATGTGCCTTGAGAGGAATACATATTTTGGCCTTAAATGCCAAGTGCACAAAATTAGGTTAATGAGAATAAGTCTATATCATAGAGAAAGTGAAGTGCATTGTGTCATAGTATATGAGTGATGCTCAAGACAGTTTATGCACTTATGAAAGCATGTTGCAGACATTTTAAGCATTTTCCTTTAAGGATTTCAAAGAGACTTAAGGACCATCCACCTTTGGAACAAAGGTAGCTTATCCTCGTTACAAGGTTAAGCTTTAAGCTCTTTGACAATAGAATCACTTCATCTAGTTTTAGCAAAGATGTAATAATGCATGAGTGAAATTTTAAGAGGTTAAACTAGGTATGAAGCAGGGATAAATGCAAAGGACATGCTTTCTCTTCCTTATGTATAAGATATGCAAAGAATGCTTATAAGAGGAAGATTTAGGTACAAGTTTAAATGAAAGGAAGTGATTTTACCCTTTTTGTACCTTCTCATAGAGACGCTCTCTTTATTGTGCTTTGTCCTTAGTCTTAGTTGCTTAAGACCTATACTCAATGACAATATATGGAAATACTTTGCACAAGAGAGAGTTTTACAACTAGTGATCTTTTTTAAGTTAGTGTTAGCATATATCAAATGGATCACAAGTTGCATAAATGAATCATGAATTCTCCTTTTTCCTTAGTGCATACTAATTGAAATCAAATTCAAATTACATGAGGCACTAAGAAGCATAAGTGATAATTGAAGTTGTTCAATGATCAACCAATATGCGATCAAGAAAACAACAAAGGCATTAAATTTATAATCAAGCTTAAAAATAGGAGAAACCAATAAGCATGCTACTTTTAGAAATGAAAGCAACAATCCTTGATAAAAGCGATATTACTTTAACAAGTTTGATTGATGTGAAGTAGCATACTATATGAGAAACATTATTCTCATGCAAGAGACTATATGAAATTACTAAGATAAAGCAATAGTCTCAACATAATCAAAATATAATAATGGACTCCCCCTAAAGATATGCATCAAGTAATTTAAAGAAATGATTTCGATGCATTCACCTTTAAGGACATAAAGGGGGAAGCATTATACATTTTGATCAAGGCTCATTAATTTTGCAACAGATAATTTAAGCCTGGTAACCTCATAATGAAAAAGGATTTAGAATGCTTACAACCACACCATTGATTGTTGTGAAAACCTTATTGTCCAAGTAGGTGTTGTTGTCCTTGATGTTCTTTCCTTTTCATTTGAGTGTCCTCCCTTTATATTTGTCTCTTTTTCCTTCCAAACTTATTGAAAATACTCAAGAGACATGTTAATAGCGCAAGGGAGTATATGGTGAAGGATGATTACTTTAGATAATTAGCATACAAAATTCATCATCCACAAGTCACACAGACATGAAGTAAAATCCTTAACAATAGTGTATTTCAATTGAGAAAAATGAGTGAGCACCTTTTAAGCATTTTAATAATCATTGGAGATTTTACTTTATCATATTGAAGTTAGTTAATCATCACTTGGAAGCAAATTAATATGATAATATAAATATCGCAAAGGCATTAAATAGATTCTAATGGACATGAGCATTAAGAAAATGATATTTGAATGCACACTTAGTTAATTTCGGTCCAATAGCGAATCTATTCCTCACAAGGGTAGTACATGATAATTTAGATTAAATACCTATTGAGATGGGAACTAAACTTAATTAAGAAGATGAGTTCCCATACCTTTGCTTTTACCTTTCTTCTTTTGGGTGAAGATCAACCTATGAAGCTTGTGTACTTTCCCTTCTATGCATATTTATAAGTAAGCTCAAGAGATACGTTAGTAACACAAGCACTAGTTTCCATTTAGTAATCATTTTGACAAAGAGTGAAAAGTGAATTACTATTGACATGGAAACTTTATAATATGAACTAGATTATTCCATGAAGTATGCCTAGTTTTAACTCATAAAACAAGCATGGTTAAATTCTTGAGACTTAAGGGAATAAATCTAATTCATAACATGGAGAGCGATAAATGTAGAAGAATCATATCCAATTTAAGCAATAAAACATAAATTATCGGATTGATTTTCCTTGCCATGATGGATTACGCATTTCCAAAGAGAAACTTATTCTCTACAAGTGAGACTACTTAAATTACTTAGATAAAAATATTAGTCTCATTTTTCTAGCTATAGAGAGAATTTTTCCTTTTATAAGTGTCCTAAGTATTTGAATTTCTTACATGACACCTTATTCTTTTAAGAACATGAAATAACTCTCTATATCTAGAACATGGCAATAATAGAATAATTAAAGTAAGGACATGCCATGCGAACTTGCAACAATTTAAACATGTAGATTGTCATAATATAGAACAATCTACCATATGAGAGGAATTTCTTCAAAGAATGATGACATAATTTTAAAACATCCTTAAGTGCTTTCTATTTCTATGTGACTACACAAGACACATGGCAAATTAAGATAATTACACTTAAGAATATAAATGTTACCATCCCTTGACTTTCCTCCATGTTGTAGGCTTTGATATTCCGCACATGATGATTCTTTATTTCCTACAACATTAATATCTTCCCGAGATGATATGAGTAACCTTGGGTCAATCTTGAATATGTAGATCATTTGAAGATTGATAGCTTGAGTTGATAAGAATCGAATTAACTCCCTCAAGCACTCCAAAGGTTCATACCATCTCCTTCTCCTACAAATCTTGTCAAGCACATTTTGGTACCCATCGCTTGATGGGTCCATTAAGGTTAGTAAACAAAGATCTAGGAACCCAAGTGTCCTTTGTGCTAGCGCTTGGTAAACTCGTTACCTTTCTAGCACAAGTTGCAATCTTGGGTTGCCTAGTTATATATGAATCAAATGACAAGTTTGGAGTGGGATTTTTACCAATGGGACAATCTTTGCATTGATGTCCCTTCTTTCGGCATGTGTAGCATAGGCGTTTTCCAAGTTTTGAAGATTTCTTCTTTCCTTGTTTGTTGCTTGCTACATGGTTAGTCAAAATTTTCTTTTCTAACCCTATGCCTCTTTGTTTTAAATGGGGACAAGATCTAAGTAAGTGTCCCTTCTTGGAGCATTCAAAACAAAGTCTATCATCCTTGTTAATAATCAAGCCATTAATATAGGGACATGACCTAATCAAGTGCCCCACTTCAAAGCATTCACTACACCTCTTAATGTGAAGTGTGGCTTGATCATTACCTTGGATGTTACCTTTTGTGGAGGCGTGGTTGAGGCTTTTGGAGGAGGTGTTGAATTTCTTCTTTTGTTTCTTCCTCTTGGCAATCCTCAAATCCTTGACATTCTCTTCAAGGGATGTAGTGCATGCCACGGTTGTTCCCGTCTCAAGCTTCTTCACCATGTGATCACGGTTATATTGAGAAGGTTGGGCAATGCATTTCCCTTTTAGTTGTGTCAAGCTTTTCTTTAGCCTCTCATTTTCTTCTTTGAGCTTTTGATATGAATCATCATTTGTTCCTGCAAATTCTAGCTCAAAGGAAGATTTGCTTGTTGACAAACAACAAGCATTAGCACATGGTAATATAGTATCAATTTGAATACATGTGCACGAATGAGGTTGTTGGGATTTTAAGTTCTCTATCACAACCTCATGAGCAATGTTTAATATGATATGATTATCCATAAGATTTTCATGAGAACATAGAAGCATATCATATTTATCTTGAAAAGCTAGATTTTCAACTTTTAGCTTTTCTACTTGGTCCTTGAGCAAGGTATTCCTATTTACTAATTGAGCGATGCAATGTGAAGTGTTATCTTGCTCAATTGAAATAGTTTCATACCTTTGGACCAAATCAACATGAGAGCACTTTAGCTCCTCATGTTCTTTAGTCAACTCGTCAAAGTGTTGCATTTTTATGGAGAGAATATCTTCTAGTCTTTGACGAGCTTCGCTTTGTTCTCTCGCTCTTTCTAGAAGTTTGAGCATGACCGCCTTATCTTCTTGGCTTAGGCGAGCGTAGAGATGCACAAAGCTTCTTTCTTCCTCCTCATCCTCATTTGTGCTTCCGCTATCATTTTCATTAGCCACACAACACATGTGGGAATCGAAATGGGAAGACAAACCTTTTGGAGAGGTGGATTCATTGTTTGGTCTCCATCGTTCATTTTCTTCTTCTTCCTTGCAAGGGTTAGTATCACAAATACCAAGGGAAGTAGAAGTACAAAATGAACTATCATGTTTGGACTTATCAAACTTGATTTTAATTCTAGTCCAAATATCATGCGCATCGGGAATGGATTCGTCATAGTTTGATATGAAGGCATGATAATCTTCTTTGCTAAGAGAATTGTTTAAGATGTCAAAAGCTAGGTAGTTTAAGCGATAACATCTTTGATCCTCCTCGGAATTAATTTTTCCATTAAAACTAGAGGGGAAAATACTCTTGTCAATAATTTGTTCTAATTGAGGATGTATGGTTCTAAAGGCATTTATCACACTAGTAGACCATGAATCATAATTAGAACAATCATCAAATAATATCTCAAGAGTTACCTCCTTTTGAGTTGTTGGAGGAGTCTTCTTGTTCTTTTGGGATCTTCTACGAGCCATCACTTCGAGTTGTTAGACTCAAGATGAAGTGCCTAGCTCTGATACCAATTGAAAGTCGCCTAGAAGGGGGGTGGATAGGCGAAACCTGAAAATTAAAACTTTATCCCCCAACTAGATCCTTTGATTAGTGGTTAGAACAAGATGAACAATTATCGGAATATAAAAACTAAGTTCTTGCTAGTAAAGAGTGTAGCTTTCAAGTAATGCGGAAGTGATAAATCAATACAACTAATAATTCTATGATAACAAAGCAAGAAAGCTTAGATGAAAAAGAGCACTAGCTCAAGTTCTTTTCTTGCGGGGTGTTGCTTCTCTTAAATGAGATTTTAACTTGAAGCAACACCAAATGATATGAGCAAAGAATAGTGCAAGAGAACTTAGAGTAAGGGAAAGCAAACAAATCACAAGCAAAAGCACAATGAACACGGGTGATTTGTTTTACCGAGGTTCGGCCCTCGAAGGCCTAGTCCCCGTTGAGGAGTCCACTTAAGGACGGGTCTTTTTCAACCCTTTCCCTCTCTCCCGATCACACAAGGATCGGCGAGCTCTTCTTCTTCTCAAGGATCACTCTCGATCCCACAAGGACCACCACAATCTTTGGTGTCTCTTGCTAGCTTTTACAAGCCTCCAACACTTTGGAGGAAGTTCGAATGGGAGTCAAAAACTCCACGCGCAAATGAACACAAAGATGTAGCACACACTATCTCTCAATGAATCTCACAAGGCGCTAGGGCTAAACTCAATTGAGTAGCTCTCAATTGCTTGCTCTCTCTTTTGTGGCACTTGTGTTGGTTGTAGTGGACTAAATCTTGTGTATAGGATGGATCAATGAATATAGGTGGTTGGGAGGGCTTGAGTATGTCAACTAGATGACTTGGAATGTTGCTTGGACTCCCACACCTTGAAGTGGCCGGTTGGGGTGATATTTATAGCCACCATCCAATTTTGTAGCCGTTGGAGAAGCTGCTGGCGATGGGCGCACCGGACAGTCCGGTGCACACCGGACATGTCCGGTGCCCCTGCCACGTCATCCTATCCGTTGGAGTTGGAGCTGGTCGACCGTTGGAGGCTTTTGTCCTCATGTGGCACCGGACAGTCTGGTGCACACCGGACAGTCCGGTGCCTCTCTGATCCTCTGCTCTGACTTCTGCCGCGTGTACTGTTCTGCACTGTTTACTGTCAGAGTCGACCGTTGGGCGCAGATGACCGTTGCTCCGCTGGCACACCGGACAGTCCGGTGCACACCGGACAGTCCGGTGAATTTTAGCGGAGCAGTCTTCGTGAAATCCCGAGGCTGCCGAGTTCCTGAGGCCGCGTTCCGTTGGAGCACCGGACACTGTCCGGTGTACACCGGACAGCCCGGTGAATTATAGCGCGCCGGCCCAGGACTTTCCCGAAGGTGGCGAGTTTGAGTCTGCGTTTCCTGGTGCACCGGACAGGTACTGTTCACTGTCCGGTGGCACACCGGACAGTCCGGTGCGCCAGACCAGGGGTGCCTTCGGTTGCCCCTTTGCTCCTTTATCTTGACTCTTGTCTTGTTCTTTTTATTGGTTTTATGTTGAATCTTTGGCACCTGTAGAACATATAATCTAGAGCAAACTAATTAGTCCAATTGTTTGTGTTGGACATTCAATCACCAAAATCATTTAGGAAAAGGTTTAAAGCCTATTTCCCTTTCAGTTGTACCTGCTATCCCAACACCTTTGCAACTGTGCCTCACAAGCTCTCCCCCCGCTCCACTCCTTGTCTTTTCCTCAGTTACTCCCCTGATCACAAGGGGTGCCGATGCCTTGACATCCTCACCCACCACATCAGTATTATCCTGTCATGTTGCCTTCAATGAGGATGTTTTCCCTTGCAGGATCCTCCCCTCGTCCTGACCCTGACACTCTTCTCGATTTTGATCCCATTATCGTACCCTCACCCCTCCCACATGCAGCCTCGTCACCTTCGCCCGTGCCACACGTGGCCATGTGGACCTCGCTCGCACCACACGTGACTCCGTCAACCACGCTCGTGCCACGCGCGGCCCCACTGACTCCACATGCGTCATGTGTGGCCACGTCACATGCACCCCCACGCAACCCGCTTTGCTGACTCCGCTCGTGTTTACTAACGTCGTGGACAGACCGATCCTGGTCCCCCCACTCCATCGGTCTGTGTCTCGACCCACTCCCGGGACGAGTCGTCGATGCACCATTTAGTTGCCATCCACTGTGACTCGATCGCATACATCCGATGGTGACACGTCACTCAACAGGTATTCTCTGCCCCATCGACCGGTTGGTGCTCACGTCTGACACTGCTCTGGCTCCCTCCCTTGTCCCCTCCTCTATTCGCACTACTCTCATTGATCCCCACTAGTGTCGCGCTATGAAGGAGGAGTATGTGGCCTTGCTGACCAACCACGCTTGAGACCTAGTGTCTCTTCCACCGGGCACCAACATGGTTACCGACAAGTGGATCTTCCAATACAAGCTCACCTCTGACGGCTCGATCGATCGCTGCAAGGCTCGTTGGGTTCTTTGAGGCTTCACTCAGTGCCCCGGAGTGAACTACGACGAGACCTTTAGTCCTATCATCAAGTTTGTCATCGTTCAGGTCGTCCTCTCCCTTTCCCTCTCCTAGGACTGGGTGGTCCACCAGTTGGACGTCAAGAATGACTTTCTCCATGGCACTCTGACTGAGACAATGTATTGCAACTAGTCCATCGGCTTTGTCGATCCTACTCGCCTGAATCTTGTCTGCAGACTGACCGCTCTTTGTATGGTCTCAAGCAGGCACCGAGGACTTGATACAGTCGCTTCGCCTCCCACTTGGTCTCCCTTGGCTTCGTCGAGGCCAAATCGAGCACTTCTGTGTCCATCCACTGACACAGCGACGACACCATCTACCTCCTCCTTGTACATGACCATGGCTCTTGTGCACCATTGAGGGTACAAGCGACGACCATCAATGTTAGAATATTATTAGTATTATATGAGGGGTTACCTGTATTTCCCTACTTACCCCTATTGTAATGGGCTTTGGCCTACCTAAGAGCAACTCCAATAGTTCTCTAAACAACTCTCTAAATCTTAAATTCAAGAAGTGAATAGAAAAATATATCTCCAATAGTTCTCTAAATAGACTTGCTAAATTTAGTTACTTGCTTTCCAACCTTACTTACCCTCCAGGTTTGGCAACTCGATAAACACTTACCAAACGCAGTTGGCGCTAATTTTCTTCACACTTGCGTGCTCGATTTTCCCCTTTCTCGCGCAGTGAGGTTGCTAGGTTCGACGTGCTTTTTTCCACTTTCCCGCGCAGCGAGACAACTAGGTCCAACGCGCGTGACACAAGCTCCTATGCAGTCACGGTAGGATTCTGGATCCTACTGTATTGACTCTTGACTTCCATTAGGGCTTGTTTAGGTTGCGCCGCCGGACCACCACTCCTCCACAGGCCGTATCGCCCGGTCTTTTCTCCTTCGCCCTCAACATCCTCTGCCCTCAACCCCACTGCGAGCTAGGTCAGGCATGCTAAAACTAGATTCAAAATCAAACTACTTCCTAAATATTAAAAACTATTGGAGAAAGGTATTTTTACTTCCAATAACTATTTAGTAACTTGTTAACCATGAGTTTAGAAACTTTTTTAGAGAACCATTGGAGTTGCTCTAACTCTTCTATTTAATACACTCCCAACCTAAGATTAGGGTTAGTGATTTCATATATTCCAACAATCAATCTTCTACATGTACCACCTATGCAGTCACGGTAGGATCCCGGATCCTACTGTATTGACTCTAGACTTCCATTAGGGCTTGTTTGGTTTTACCAAAAATACGGATTGGAGGGGATTGGATGGGTTTCAATCCATAGCAAATCAAAATTCTACATAATTTTTTTCAATCCCTTCCTATCCCTGGGACTACTGTTTTATAAGCGTTGGCCTTAGCCTCAATTTAAGGTCAAAGACGGACTTTTCCATTATCTAAAAAATAGGAATAGTCGAATAAGGCCTTAGTGTCTCAGTTCCTAGTTAATCTACAGATAACCACCGAACAAGGAACTTCTACATGAAGTGTATATTAACATAATGAGTAACATGAGTTTCTTAACTCGCCTTGAAGCAAAGACATAATAAAGAACAAGATGTAGACATGATGCAAGTGTTTGATCAGCAAAGACAAATGTGTGCCATATTATTAGTAGACCGAGAAAGTAAACAATTTGTCAGGTTTAAAGCATAATATTTTATACTAGCTCTAATTCAATAAGCCCATTGACATACTACAACCTACTAGTTGCTCTAAGAATTACCATTTCGCTGCATAATACTAGAATCCTACACACATTTGTGTGTGCCATGTGGCACCCAAGGCACGGCAGTAGTCACCAAAATTTATATATATATATATATATATATATATATATATATATATATATATATATATATATATATATATATATATACAAAACAGTAAATGCCATATTTTTTCTCATTATAGAAGAGAAATGGGCAAATATCGTTCTTCCTCTCTTTGTTCCAAATTGCTAGATATTATGGTTTTTCTAGATATTTTTTTAATATATATCAAAATATAGTCCATATGTACGTACATAACAAAAATTATGTATCTAGAAATGTCTAAACGTTTATAATTTGGAACAGAGGTAATATTTTTCAGTCAGGTAGAATGTTTCCATGGAAAATATGACTGTAACTTCAATTATAGACAATTATAGGTGTATAGTAAGCTACATTGCACTTGCACCCTTATTCACTGTTATGATTGCAAAGACATATAAAGCAAAAAAAAAGTCTCCAGACATATATTTCAAGGCCAGAAGAAATGGCATTGCATCATATGTGCATAGCCTTAACATTACTTTTTTTACACCTCATCAATCAAGCAGCATTCTTCAGATACATGTGAACCACCAAAACGATGATACAACACTCAGCTAAATGTCAAACAGATACAGAAGTTACAACTTATATATATGTTACATGTCTAAAAGATCATTCCTATATAAACACGCTACTCACAAGAATATAAACAAGTGTAACAAATGAAAAAAAAAAAAGATCGCTTACAGTGGAAGAAGAAATGGGGCTTTTGACAGCGTTATCAGGATCCTGATCCCGTTTCAGATTGCCTCTAGTCGAAGAAATCATCACCAACTATAAGGCTGAGTCCAATGCACAGCCTCCCTCTCGCCCCTGCCACGTCAGCTCTCGCCTCCACTCTCGCCCCTGCTGCTCCAGTGCACAGGCTGCAGCAGGCTACAGCCTCAGGCTATAGCACACGTGGACCAATCAGAAGCCGCCACCTCACTGTCGCCCCTCGCTCTCGCCCGCGAAGACGCATCGCCAATGCGTCGCCCCGCTCTCGCCTGCCTATCGCCGGGCGGTGGCAGTAGCGCCCGCCGGGTCGCTCTCGCCCGCCTCCGGCCTCGCTCTCGCCTCCTGCTGGGCGCTATCGCCCTCACTATAGCCTGCATTGGCACCAGCCTAACCATATGTCTCAGGAGGACAAAACAAAAGACCCAACTGCATTTGTTGGCCTGTCCCCAAAGAATTAAAGAATACATTACAAGAAGACTGAGATTTTTCAAGCCATCTTTCATCCATGAGATCTCCTCCTGTTATGCAGTGATGGTGGAGATCCCTCAAAGAAATCTGCCATTGCTATCTCAAGATCATCAACTGAGTACTTGATGTACAACTCAGGGTGCCTGCTGTTCTCTATGTGATGCCTGAACCTTCCAAGGAAGGATCGATATGCTGGGAGCAGCTTCTCCAAAACTGATATCCTAAGCTCTTCTCGCAGTTGTGTGTCTGGCACATACCACGCAGACTGGACCCTGTGTGCCTCCTCAAATACAGCATTGAAAGCCTTGAATCGCTCCCGTAGTGCCGATTTGGATACCCCGGATGAAAAACCACCACTAACATGGAGACCCTCATCTCTGAGACAATTCAGGATCTTCAACCATGCAGTTCGCTGGTAGCTTGTAGCTGCCTGCCGGAATTTCCCTGTGAGACGCCTCAAATACTCATCCCCAATTAGCCCCCTAAGTTCAGCTGAATCCTTTACTTTGTGCACAATATAGTGCACGTTGTTCATAAGGAACAAATGAGACAGTGGTGCATCCTTGTAGAGTGACGCCTTGCTCTCAAGGTTGTGTTCAAGAACAACAATAATCCAGACAAGATGAGTAGCAAGGGGCAACTGGCTGTCAGGATCGGGCGGGTCGAGATCAGGGAAGGCCGGTGTAGCCTCATTTTCCTCAGCAGCAGTTTGGGGGCTAGCTGATGGCCGCGAGATGATAAGCTCGGAGAGGGTGGCCTTGTAGTCCGAAATGAGGGTGCTGTAATTCATAACATAGCGAGTGAGCGGGTGGATGGTGCCGCCGGGCACTGGAGTCTTGGACGGGTCGCGGAGCACGGCGTTCTCAAACTCCGAGAGTATTCCACGAACGGCGTCGACCAACCGCGACTTGATCTCGGCGGCCTGCACGTATATCGACTCCGCGGCCTTGGAGTCGGCGAAGATGTCGGAGATATCAGGCAACATATCGGAGAGCGCGTCGTGGAGGTCAATGATCTTGAACAGCTTCTCCGGGGAGCGGCGCCCGATGCTGATGGCCTCAGCGAAGCCAAAGAGCTGCAGCGCCGCGCCCTTGACGGCCTCAGCGAAGGGCGCGTCGTGGTTGGTGGGAGCCGCGGCGGCGGCGGCGGTAGCGGTGGAAGTGCGCAGCGGGAGGTCGTTGAAGATGTGGAGGCAGAGGCAGCGCTCGCTGGCGAAGACGCCGCGGACGGCGGCGCGGGCCGCGCGGATCCAGCGGCGGATCTTGGCCTCGAGAGCGTCCCACTCGAGCCGCTGGACGTCGCCGATGCTGAGCTTCTCGACGCCGAGCCGGCGCAGGGCGGAGTCGACGGCCGGCTTGCGGACGGAGGCGTACACCTGGACGCACTCGCGGCCGTACCCCGCGGCGGCCATGCGGGAGGCGATGGCATGCAGGTCGGAGATTGCGTCCGCGGGGAAGAGGTCAATCTCGCGGATGCTCTGCAGGGAGCGGTAGCTGCTGCGCCTGCCGACGGAGGACGACACGGAGCCGTCGTCTTCCTCCCCAGCGGCCGCTTCTGTGGCGTCAGAGTTACTCCGGCCGCTGGCCATCGAAAGCGAGCTGAGGCCGGCGAGCGCCTCGATCTCGAGGTCGAGCGCGCGCGCCGACAGCACGTGGCGGAACTCGTCCTCGAGCCGAGTCATGGCAACCTCCACTGCGGTGCAGACGCCGCCCGCGGACGAGGCGCGGCGCGGGCTGCCGACAGAGGCCGGCGACGGCGGCGCCAGGCGGCGGAGGTCGTCCACCGCCCGGAGGAACCGCTCCGCCTCGGCGCGGTCGGCGGCGCCGTCGAACAGCATCTGGTTGTCCCCGCCCCTACCAGCCGAGGAAGCCGCCGACGCCGTGGAGTCCCACCGCTTGACCAACCGCTCCGCGGCCTCCAGCTCCGCCGCGGCGAAGCCCTCCATGCTGGCTGCTGCCTCGCCTCCTTTCACCTCCCAGTTACGTGGCCGCGCAACCCTAACCGACTTGTCGCCGTCCCCCCACTCCCACCCCGCTCGCGCGCGAGGAGGCGGAGCCCGCGATGAGTGAGAGGTGGCAGCACGCTACTCCCAGCGCTTCGCGGCGGCAACGCGAAGCGAAGCGAGGAGAGGAGGGCGCTGTCTGCTGGCCCCGCTAAAGACCGGCCGCTTTATCTAATCCCCTCGTTCATCTCGGCGATTTGGCGTCCCTCGTTCGTTTGGGCTTCCTTGTATTAACCAACAGGCAGGCGGATTTCTTGCTGACAGCGGCCGGCACTGATTGGTGGGGACACGCCACGCGCCCACGTCTCTGCGTATGCGGCCACCGGGCCGGCCTTAGCGTCAGCGTGGGACCAATGTACCAGCGTCATGGAGACTAGTTTGTTCGGTCCACCTAAAAATCTGATTTTAGTTGTGAGCTGTGAAAAAACTTTACAAATTGATAGTTATAAAAAAACTATAATATATTTAGTTAAAAGAATTGTTAACTAGTGTCGGGGACCATAATTAGGGGTACCCTCAATACTCCTAATTCTCAGCTGTTAACCCCCATCAGCATAAAGCTGCAAAGGCCTGATGGGTGCGATTAAGTCAGGGATCAGTCCATTCGAGCGACTCGATCACGCCTCGCTCGAGCCTAGCCTCGGACAAGGGCAGCCGATTCCAGAGGGTTTCCGTCTCGCCCGAGGCCCCCCTCCAACGGCAGACACATCTCCGGCTCGCCCGAGGCCCTGCCTTCGCTAAGAAGCAACCCTGACTAAATCGCCGCACCGACCGACCAAGTCGCAGGAGCATTTAATGCAAAGGTGGCCTGACATCTTTATCCTGACGCGCGCCCTCCGGCAGAGCCGAAGTGACCGTCGTCACTTCGCCGCTCCACTGACCGGTCTGACAGAAGTACAGCGCCGCCTGCGCCACTCCGACTACAGTGCCACTCGACAGAGTGAGACTGACAGGCAGTCAGGCCCTGCCGAAGGCACCATAGGAAGCTCCGCTCCGCCCGACCCAGGGCTCGGACTCGGGCTAAGTCCCGGAAGACGACGAACTCCGCTCCGCCCGACCCAGGGCTCGGACTCGGGCTAAGTCCCGGAAGACGACGAACTCCGCTCCGCCCGACCCAGGGCTCGGACTCGGGCTAAGACCCGGAAGACGGCGAACTCCGCTCCGCCCGACCCAGGGCTCGGACTCGGGCTAAGTCCCGGAAGACGGCGAACTCCGCTCCGCCCGACCCAGGGCTCGGACTCGGGCTAAGACCCGGAAGACGGCGAACTCTGCTCCGCCCGACCCAGGGCTCGGACTCGGGCTCAGCCCCAGAAGACGACGAACTTCGCTCCGCCCTGGCCTCTGCCGACGACCTCCGCCTCGCCCGACCCAGGGGCTCGGACTCGGCCTCGGCCATGGAAGACAGACTCGACCTCGGCTTCGGAGGAGCCTCCACATCGCCCAGCCTAGGGCGCAGGCCAGCCACGTCAACGGGAAGCGCCATCATCACCCTACCCCAAGCTGACTCGGGCCGCAGGGAACAAGACCGGTGTCCCATCTGGCCAGCTCCGCCAGATAGGCAATGATGGCGCCCCGCACGCTCTGTGACGATGGCGGCTCCCAGCTCTCTTACGGAAGCAGGTGGACGTCAGCAAGGACTCGACCGCTCCAACAGCTGTCCCTCCGCCAGGCACCGTCGCTCCTCCGACGGCCACGACATCACACCAGCAGGGTGCCAAGATCTCTCCGGCTGCCACATTGGCATGTACTTAGGGCGTCAGCTCTCCCCCGCTAGACACGTAGCACTCTGCTACACCCCCATTGTACACCTGGATCCTCTCCTTACGCCTATAAAAGGAAGGACCAGGGCCCTCCTAGAGAAGGTTGGCCGCGCGGGGACGAGGACGGGACAGGCGCTCTCTTGGGGCCGCTCGCTTCCCTCTCCCGCGTGGACGCTTGTAACCCCCTACTGCAAGCGCACCCGACCTGGGCGCGGGACGAACACGAAGGCCGCGGGATTCCCACCTCTCTCACGCTGGACTCCGGCCGCCTCGCTCTCTCCCCCCTTTGTGCTCGCCCACGCGCTCGACCCATCTGGGCTGGGGCACGCGGCACTCACTCGTCGGCCTGAGGGACCCCCGGTCTCGAAACGCCGACAGTTGGCGAGCCAGGTAGGGGCCTGCTGCGTGTTGACAAACAGCTTCCCGTCAAGCTCCATATGGGCAGTCTCCAGCAACCTCTCCAACCCGGGATGGTGCTCTGTTTCGGGAGCCTTGAGTTCATGTCCTTCGACGGCAGCTACGACATGATACTCCTTCCACCGCCGCGCGACAACGACAATGGCGGCCGACAGCCCGCCCTCCGGCGGCGGAATCGACGACGTCTTCCCCGCGTGGTGGAAGAACGACTTTCGAGCTCGCCCCGTCCTCTCCCCCGCCAACGGAGGAGGAGGCGGGGCAACCAAGGCCAAGCAGGAGGCCGCGCCTCGTTGGTTGTCGAGCGAGTCGACGTCCCTAGCGCCCCAACGGGGGGCGCGTCGGGCGTCAACCTCGCGTTTGAGACGAAGGCGAGCGTCGTCTCCCCGCGACACGCCAAACCCGAGCAAGTGGACGACGCCAGCGCGCTTGCGAAAAGCTTGCAGGACGTCGCCCTCGTACCTGAGGCGACGGTGCAGTCAGTCCTCGACGTGACTTCATCGCCGCTTGACGACCAAAAGGTACCGACCGATTCCCATCCTACGTCATTTGGACTCAGCCTCAACCCGCCTAGCGACCTTGCTCTGGCGGGCGCTCTCGTAGAGGCGAGTTCAAACCCTCTGGGGTTTCGCATGCGGTCGCCTTGGGACCGGTTGATGGACGTCTCGACCTACGGGCCCTCTGGGTCCGAGGAAGACGACGATCCCAACATCTGTTGGGATTTCTCTGGATTTGGCAACCCCAGTGCCATGCGGGACTTCATGACCGCATGCGACTACTGCCTCTCCGACTGTTCCGACGGTAGCCGCAGCATCAACGACGAGGGCTGCGGCCCAAGCCGCGAATGTTTCCACGTCGAGCTAGGGGGTCCCTCCGAAGGCAATCATCTCGGCATGCCGGAGGACGGCGATCTCCCTAGGCCGGTGCCTCGCGCTGACATCCCGCGGGAGCTAGCTGTGGTCCCCGTTCCGGCGGGGGGTTACGACCCACAGCTCGAGCAAGTCCGCGGGGCGCAGGCCAGGCTCGACGAGGGAGCAGGAGCGCTTGAGCCGATCCGCCGGGACGTCGGGCAGGTATGGGCGGGCCAACCCCCGGCCGGAGAAATACGTCACCTGCCCCAGGGTCTCCAGCACCACGTCGCCGATGACGTCAGGGTCAGGCCACCACCCGCATCCAGTGGGGTCGGTCAGAACCTGGCCGCAGCAGCGATGCTCCTCCGCGCGATGCCGGAGCCATCAACCACCGAGGGTCGGCGAATCCAGGGGGAGCTCAAGAATCTCCTGGAAGGCGCCGCGGTCCGACGGGCCGAGAGCACTGCCTCCCGAAGGCAAGGATACCCCTCGGAACCTCATGTCGCGACTTCCCGATTCATGCGGGAAGCCTCGGTCTATACCGGGCGCACGCACAACACCGCGCCTGCGGCCCCAGGCCGCCTCGGCAACGAGCACCATCATCGCGACCGTCGGGCCCACCTCGACGAGAGGGTGCGCCGAGGCTATCACCCCAGGCGTGGGGGACGCTACGACAGCGGGGAGGATCGGAGTCCCTCGCCCGAACCACCCGGTCCGCAGGCCTTCAGCCGGGCCATCCGACGGGCGCCGTTCCCGACCCGGTTCCGACCCCCGACTACTATCACAAAGTACTCGGGGGAGACGAGACCGGAACTGTGGCTCGCGGACTACCGCCTGGCCTGCCAACTGGGTGGAACGGACGACGACAACCTCATCATCCGCAACCTCCCCCTGTTCCTCTCCGACACCGCTCGCGCCTGGTTGGAGCACCTGCCTCCGGGGCAGATCTCCAACTGGGATGACTTGATTCAAGCCTTCGCCGGAAATTTCCAGGGCACGTACGTGCGCCCCGGGAATTCCTGGGACCTCCGAAGCTGCCGGCAGCAGCCGGGAGAGTCTCTCCGGGACTACATCCGGCGATTCTCGAAGCAGCGCACCGAGCTGCCCAACATCACCGACTCAGATGTCATCGGCGTGTTCCTTGCCGGCACCACCTGCCGCGACCTGGTGAGCAAGTTGGGTCACAAGACCCCCACCAGGGCGAGCGAGCTGATGGACATCGCCACCAAGTTTGCCTCTGGCCAGGAGGCGGTCGAGGCTATCTTCCAAAAGGACAAGCAGCCCCAGGGCCGTCCATCGGAAGATGCTCCCGAGGCGTCTACTCCGCGCGGCGCCAAGAAGAAAGGCAAGAAGAAGTCACAAGCGAAACGTGACGCCGCCGACGCGGACCTTGTCGCCGCCGCCGAGTACAAGAACCCTCGGAAGCCCCCCGGAGGTGCCAACCTCTTCGACAAGATGCTCAAAGAGCCGTGCCCCTATCATCAGGGGCCCGTCAAGCACACCCTGGAGGAGTGCGTCATGCTTCGGCGCCACTTCCACAGGGCCGGGCCACCCGCGGAGGGTGGCAAGGCCCGCGACGACGACAAGAAGGAAGATCACCAAGCAGGAGAGTTCCCCGAGGTCCGCGACTGCTTCATGATCTATGGCGGGCATGCGGCGAATGCCTCGGCTCGGCATCGCAAGCAAGAGCGCCGGGAGGTCTGCTCGGTGAAGGTGGCGGCGCCAGTCTACCTAGACTGGTCCGACAAGCCCATCACCTTCGACCAAGCCGACCACCCCGACCACGTGCCGAGCCCGGGGAAATACCCGCTCGTCGTCGACCCCGTCGTCGGCAACGTCAGGCTCACCAAGGTCCTTATGGACGGGGGCAGCAGCCTCAACATCATCTACGCCGAGACCCTCGGGCTCCTGCGCGTCGATCTGTCCTCCGTCCGAGCAGGCACTGCGCCCTTCCACGGGATCATTCCCAGGAAGCGCGTCCAGCCCCTCAGACGACTCGACCTCCCCGTCTGCTTCGGAACTCCCTCCAACTTCCGAAGGGAGACCCTGATGTTCGAGGTGGCCGGGTTCCGAGGAACCTACCACGCGGTACTGGGGAGGCCATGCTACGCGAAGTTCATGGCCGTCCCCAACTACACCTACTTGAAGATCAAGATGCCGGGCCCCAACGGGGTCATCACCGTCGGCCCCACGTACAAACACGCGTTCGAATGCGACGTGGAGTGCGTGGAGTACGCCGAGGCCCTCGCCGAGTCCGAGGCCCTCATCGCCGACCTGGAAAACCTCTCCAAAGAGGTGCCAGACGTGAAGCGTCATGCCGGCAACTTCGAGCCAGCGGAGATGGTTAAGGCCGTCCCCCTCGACCCCAGTGGCGACACCTCCAAGCAGATCCGGATCGGTTCCGGGCTCGACCCCAAATAGGAAGCAGTGCTCGTTGACTTTCTCCGCGCGAACGCCGACGTCTTTGCGTGGAGTCCCTCGGACATGCCCGACATACCGAGGGATGTCGCCGAGCACTCGCTGGATATTCGGGCCGGAGCCCGACCCGTCAAGCAGCCTCTGCGCCGATTCGACGAGGAGAAGCACAGAGCGATAGGCGAGGAGATCCACAAGCTAATGGCGGCAGGGTTCATCAAAGAGGTATTCCATCCCGAATGGCTTGCCAACCCTGTGCTTGTGAGAAAGAAAGGGGGGAAATGGCGGATGTGTGTAGACTACACTGGTCTCAACAAAGCATGTCCGAAGGTTCCCTACCCTCTGCCTCGCATCGATCAAATCGTGGATTCCACTGCTGGGTGCGAAACCCTGTCTTTCCTCGATGCCTACTCAGGGTATCATCAAATCAGGATGAAAGAGTCCGACCAGCTCGCGACTTCTTTCATCACACCCTTCGGCATGTACTGCTATGTCACCATGCCGTTCGGTTTGAGGAATGCGGGTGCGACGTACCAGCGGTGCATGAACCATGTGTTCGGCGAACACATTGGCCGCACAGTCGAGGCCTACGTCGATGACATCGTAGTCAAGACGGGGAAGGCCTCCGACCTCCTTTCCGACCTTGAAGTGACATTCCGATGTCTCAAGGCGAAAGGCGTCAAGCTCAATCCCGAGAAGTGTGTCTTCGGAGTGCCCCGGGGCATGCTCTTGGGGTTCATCGTCTCCGAGCGGGGCATCGAAGCCAACCCGGAGAAGATCGCAGCCATCACCAGCATGGGGCCCATCAAGGACTTAAAAGGCGTACAGAGGGTCATGGGATGTCTCGCGGCCCTGAGTCGCTTCATCTCACGCCTCGGCGAAAGAGGTCTGCCTCTGTACCGCCTCTTAAGGAAGGTCGAGTGCTTCGCTTGGACCCCTGAGGCCGAGGAAGCTATCGGGAACCTGAAGGCGCTCCTCACAAAGGCGCCTATCTTGGTGCCTCCAGCTGACGGAGAAGCCCTCTTGGTCTACGTCGCCGCGACCACCCAGGTGGTTAGCGCCGCGATTGTGGTCGAGAGGCAAGAAGAGGGGCATGCATTGCCCGTTCATAGGCCAGTCTACTTCGTCAGCGAGGTACTGTCCGAAACCAAGATCCGCTACCCACAAGTTCAGAAGCTGCTGTATGCTGTGATCCTGACGAGGCGGAAGTTGCGACACTACTTCGAGTCTCATCCGGTAACTGTGGTGTCATCCTTCCCCCTGGGGGAGATCATCCAGTGCCGAGAGGCCTCAGGCAGGATCGCAAAGTGGGCAGTGGAAATCATGGGCGAGACAATCTCGTTCGCCCCTCGGAAGGCCATCAAGTCCCAGGTCTTGGCGGACTTCGTAGCCGAATGGGTCGACACCCAGCTACCGACGGCTCCGATCCAACCGGAGCTCTGGACCATGTTTTTCGATGGGTCGCTGATGAAGACGGGAGCCGGCATGGGCCTCCTCTTCATCTCGCCCCTCGGGAAGCACCTACGCTACGTGCTACGCCTCCATTTCCCGGCGTCCAACAATGTGGCTGAGTACGAGGCTCTGGTCAACGGGTTGCGGCTCGCCATCGAGCTAGGGGTCTGACGCCTCGACGCTCGCGGTGACTCGCAGCTCGTCATCGACCAAGTCATGAAGAACTCCCACTGCCGCGACCCGAAGATGGAGGCCTACTGCGATGAGGTTCGGCGCCTGGAAGACAAGTTCTACGGGCTCGAGCTCAACCACATCGCTCGGCGCTACAACGAGACTGCGGACGAGCTGGCAAAAATAGCCTCGGGGCGAACAACGGTTCCCCCGGACGTCTTCTCCCGGGATCTGCATCAGCCCTCCGTCAAGATCGACGACTCGCCCAAGCCCGAGGCGCCCTCGGTCCAGCCCGAGGCGCCCTCGGCACAGCCCGGGGCACCCTCGGCTCGGCCCGAGGTACCCTCGGCCTCCGAGGGCGAGGCACTGCGCATCGAGGAGGAGCGGAGCGGGGCCACGCCTGATCGAAATTGGCAGACCCCGTACCTGCAATATCTCCGCCAAGGAGAGCTACCCCTCGACCGAGCCGAGGCTCGGCGGGTGGCACGACGCGCCAAGTCATTCGTCTTGCTGGGCGATGAGAAGGAGCTCTACCACCACAGTCCCTCAGGCATCCTCCAGCGATGCATCTCCGTCGCCGAAGGTCAGGAACTCCTCCAAGAGATACACTCGGGGGCTTGCGGCCATCACGCAGCGCCTCGAGCCCTTGTCGGGAATGCTTTCCGGCAAGGCTTCTACTGGCCAACGGCGGTGGCAGACGCCACTAGAATTGTCCGCACCTGCGAAGGGTGTCAATTCTATGCGAAGCAGACCCACCTGCCTGCTCAGGCTCTGCAGATGATACCCATCACCTGGCCCTTTGCTATGTGGGGTCTGGACCTCGTCGGCCCCTTGCAGAAGGCGCCCGGGGGCTACACGCACCTGCTGGTCGCCATCGACAAATTCTCCAAGTGGGTCGAGGTCCGACCTCTAAACAGCATCAGGTCCGAGCAGGCGGTGGCGTTCTTCACCAACATCATCCATCGCTTCGGGGTCCCGAACTCCATCATCACCGACAACGGTACCCAGTTCACCGGCAGAAAATTCTTGGATTTCTTGAAGGTCTCGGAGCAGAAGAAGTCAAACCGCTGCGCGTGGTGCACACAACTGCCCAGCGGTTACAAGTGACCCTCCACTTTTGCCGAAACCAACGGGCGAAAGAGGCGGGCAGCCATGCAGGCGGCATGCAACCGCGCCAAGTGGACGCGCTTCTCCGACCCCCGACACGCCAGCGTGGAGGCCCAGGCCCACACGTCACGCAACTGGCGCGCCGGATGCTGCATGCAAGCAACTGCACCGCCACTTGCGCCACCACCGCGCCTCCTCGATTGCGGAACCAGTACCGCGACTCGAGGCGACCCAGCGCACGACCCAGCGGCGCCAGCCTGACGCAGCGGTCAAACGCGGCCAAAAGTGGGCCGGCAGTAATGGCGGTGGCAGGCGGGCGGGAGCAGCGGTCACGTCGTCAGCCAGGCTCACATCCCATCCGGGGGGCAGCAAGAGAACCCCCTCTCACGGCGTGAAGACGACGCGCCCGTGATCCGTTCCTCGAGCGGCTCGTGCACGCGCAACGGCCGCCCCGCCAACCACTCGCCCCATCGCATTAACTCCGCGGCAGGACAGGCGGCGCTCCTGGCAGGAAAAGCGGGCGACGCTTCGCCTTCGCCGAAATAACCGCGCCAAAAAAGGTACGCTGCGTCGTTCGATTTCGTATCCTTTTTGTTTTTTCTCTTTCTCTCTCTTGCAACAGGGACCGGGAAAGAGGGATACCCCGAAAAGGATCCTTCCCCGTGAAGGAACCAGGCTCCGAGCCTCCTTACTGATCAGAGGTTCGAAGGCTGGCCCCTCGAAGGGTTCAACAGCCGCCTCAGATCGCGTGGGCCCTACACCCACTGCTGGTCAGAGGTTCGAAGGCCGGCCCCCCGAAGGGTTCCACGGCCGCCTCAGGCTACCCGGGCTCCGCACCCATTACTGATCAGGGGTTCGAAGGCTGGCCCCCGAAGGGTTCACAGTCGCCTCAGACACCGAGCGAGGGATGACCAGGGGTACGTTCGATACATAACCGAGGCTCGGGCTGCGCTCCCGAGGTACCCTAGGACATTTCCGAGACCAGTGGGAGCGATCTTGTAACGGAATCCCATCGGAGGGAGGCATCGAGCACTCGGACCCCGTCGCCTGGGGACCGGGTCCGGCAGATCACCCGCAGGTACTTTTGGGCGTGCCTCTGGGCCCCTAGCCGACCCCTAACGAATGGGGCACGGACATCCACTCGGATTACCCGCTTGCAGCTCACCGGAGACACCATGTTCGGTGTCCATCGAGGGTAACATGGCGCTTTCCCCCTCCTCCTTGCGGAAAGGCGACGTAGGGGCGTATGTAAAAAAGCCGAGTCTGTCCCTGATCGCCCTCTTGCCTTGTGCAGAGGCTCGGGGGCTGCTCTTGCAAACCCGGCTCCGGCCAAACCGTTGACAGCGTCAACATACCAGCCCGAGAACTTGGGCCCCGACCGTACACCCGGGCTACGGCCAGTTCGCATGAGGGAACAACCAGACCAGCCGAAGCGTTACGCAAGGCATTAAGACCTCGAAGGAGTGAAACCACTCCTCCGAGGCCTCGGGGGCTACATGTTAAGTCCCGGAAGACGGCGAACTCCTCTCCGCCCGACCCAGGGCTCGGACTCGGGCTAAGTCCCGGAAGACGGCGAACTCCGCTCCGCCCGACCCAGGGCTCGGACTCGGGCTAAGTCCCGGAAGACGGCGAACTCCGCTCCGCCCGACCCAGGGCTCGGACTCGGGCTAAGACCCGGAAGACGGCGAACTCTGCTCCGCCCGACCCAGGGCTCGGACTCGGGCTCAGCCCCAGAAGACGACGAACTTCGCTCCGCCCTGGCCTCTGCCGACGACCTCCGCCTCGCCCGACCCAGGGGCTCGGACTCGGCCTCGGCCATGGAAGACAGACTCGACCTCGGCTTCGGAGGAGCCTCCACATCGCCCAGCCTAGGGCGCAGGCCAGCCACGTCAACGGGAAGCGCCATCATCACCCTACCCCAAGCTGACTCGGGCCGCAGGGAACAAGACCGGTGTCCCATCTGGCCAGCTCCGCCAGATAGGCAATGATGGCGCCCCGCATGCTCTGTGACGACGGCGGCTCCCAGCTCTCTTACGGAAGCAGGTGGACGTCAGCAAGGACTCGACCGCTCCAACAGCTGTCCCTCCGCTAGGCACCGTCGCTCCTCCGACGGCCACGACATCACACCAGCAGGGTGCCAAGATCTCTTCGGTTGCCACATTGGCATGTACTTAGGGCGTCAGCTCTCCCCCGCTAGACACGTAGCACTCTGCTACACCCCCATTGTACACCTGGATCCTCTCCTTACGCCTATAAAAGGAAGGACCAGGGCCCTCCTAGAGAAGGTTGGCCGCGCGGGGACGAGGACGGGACAGGCGTTCTCTTGGGGCCGCTCGCTTCCCTCTCCCGCGTGGACGCTTGTAACCCCCTACTGCAAGCGCACCCGACCTGGGCGCGGGACGAACACGAAGGCCGCGGGATTCCCACCTCTCTCACGCCGGACTCCGGCCGCCTCGCTCTCTCCCCCCTTTGTGCTCGCCCACTCGCTCGACCCATCTGGGCTGGGGCACGCGGCACTCACTCGTCGGCCTGAGGGACCCCCGGTCTCGAAACGCCGACAACTAGATTTCATAAAAGCATGATTGGATGATAGGAATTAAAAAAATCTAAGACACGAGGTGGCTCTAAATTGAGCTAAAAGAAAATGTAGATTTTTATAATTCTATTATACAATTTGCTCGACCAAACAGGTATGGTTTATTACAAAGGACTCGTATTTAGGACATGTTTGTTTGAGTTGTAGTCTTGGAGATTTTATGAAAAGTTGTTATTGGACTTTCAATCCCAAGAAGCTGTAAAAATCTTTGTAGCCTATCACTTAGTCCATTCGTATACTAGTTAGGTCTTCACTATTAATACAAATCTTTTTTTGTTTTTTGTGTCTAAGCCGACTTTAAGTTTCGAGCCCGCTTCTTCTCTATCTTCTCTTTTCTCTCGTTCACCTTAACATTAAGCCTTCTTACATTCTCTTATTATAGTTGCTCTTATAAGAGCTATGGAGTGATTGGTTCCCTGACTAAAGTTTAGTTTGTGTCATATCGAATGTTTGAATGTCGATTACAAGTATTAAATTAGAAAAACTAATTACATAAATGGAGACTAAACAATGGAACATATTTATTAAGCCTAATTAATCCATGATTAGCAAATGCTTACTGTAGCATCACGTGGACGAATCATGGACTAATTAAGCTTAATAGGTTAATCTTGTTGTTTAGTCCTAGTATGTGTAATTAATTTTATAATTAGACTATATTTAATACTTTTAATTAGTATATAAACATTCGATGATAGGGACTAAAGTTTAGTCAATGGTATGGAGGGCTTACATTTTATTTTTGTAATTTCTGAAAACTGTTTTATGACCAAAGTTTGATTTTTATAATTTTTCAAATTCTAGATCAACATACACAAAAAAACGGAACCAGTTTTTGTATCTTGGATCGGACCGAAATCGATAAATTTTACCGGTTTTCATTACTTCCGTAACTCTGGTGGTAATCGGTATCCAAACACTCTAGTTTGGAACCCCATTTTCCAATGAATTTTTATTTTCACAGAAAAAATTAGTTTATTTTTGTTTGGGAAAATGTAGCAACCAAACTAAGCCAGAGGAAAAAAAAACTACCAAACATGTTGTATAGACGTCAGGCACAAAGTCAAGTGACGAGTTCTAGCTAGGGGTGGATATCGAGCCAGCTCGGCTCGGCTCGACCGAGCTCGAGCTGGCTCGTTAAGGAAACAAGCTGGCTCGGCTCGGCTCGGCTCGTTAAGCAACCGAGCCAGAGAACCAGCTCGGCTCGGCTCGTTTGCGAGCTCGAGCTGGCTCGTTTAGCTCACGAGCCAGAACAAAAAATAATATACATATACATATACAATAATATAATCAATTGCTAATTAATTTCATACTAATTTAACACTAGAAAAGGCTAACAATACTCATAATTTTATATATCACATCATTTAAACCCTAAACTAACATAGTTCATCACTTATTAATTCATCCAATACAAGTATAGTCTTTGTTTTACAGATAAATGCTAGCTCATTCGAGCTAACGAGCTGGCTCGAGCTCGTGTCGAGCTGGCTCGTTAACGAACCGAGCTGAGATGTTAACTCAGCTCGTGATAAAATTGAAACGAGCCGAGTCGAGCTGAGCCGAGCTGGCCACGAGTCGAGCGAGCTCACGAGCCACGAGTATTTTGCCCAGCCTTAGTTCTAGCCGCAGCCCAGTCGCATGTACGTGTACACACGTACACGTACACGTACATCTCGGGTTTGGCCTTTTAATTTGACCCTTGAGGCAGCTTGGCATGGTAGTATCATCACTACGTACGACCGGTAATTTCATTTCAATTACGTGTGGACAGAGCCTAGCTGATGAGATCGGCCATTGGAGCACACTGATATAACTGCTAACGGATTGTCGTGGACTCCCGCAAAGAAAGCTGTTGGTTGCTAATCTGAGATGAAGAGACAGTTATGAAACGAACACAACAGTTGATGATGATGATGCGAAGCTGGTAAGCTGACAGCTCATTCAGCTGGTGCTTGAGTAGACGGCACAACCGCAACAGCAGTTTGACAAATTCACATGCCAAGAAGGATAAATGGGCCTAAATCAAGTAACCTACAGACTGAGGACAAACTGAAACCGTTGATAAATCAACCTCCGATAGTCGAGATATGTATACGACAATTGCCAAAGAGCTTCTTTTACCATGTTACAAATGAAATATCTAGCTAAGTCAGAACTGTTAGAACTAGTGTGATTTCATATGCTACTACTAGGTGAGTGCCCGTGCGTTGCGACGGGAGTAAAAAAGTTTGTATGAAACATATATCATGCCAAAGGAAGATTTTGGTAGGATCATTGGGGTCAACATATTTTAACATAAATCAAGTGTTTTGCCAATTCAGTTAACATATATCAACTCACGCATGACACATCCTATCATACACATATTGCAGAGGGTCCACATAGGTGTCATGCTAGCAGCAGACTGGGCGTCAATCTGGTTGTAGCGCTGCATAGATACAATCAAGTTGAGAAACAAAGGATCAAAAGTACCACGACCACCTTCCTTGAACAAGATCTTGAGCCTCGTACTTACAAAAACATAGCCACCTTCCAGATCACTACCCCTTGATCTAGAATCAGCACGACGACAAGGAAGTGGAGGGTGCGGGAAAGCGAGTATAAACTGCTCATGTTGGCAAAGCTGCAGATTTGGCATCCTTATTGCCTGAACCAATCCAAAACAAAATGATATATCAGATTTCAAACAAATCCACAATAAAAGAAGAGCACAAACTTTACAGTTAGATTAGTGCACGTTTTAAGTGAATTCGATCACATGAAAGAAATTTATGTGAATGCTGCTAGTTCACCGCATAGCAAAAATCTCAGAGTTCAGGTAGAGCTTGATATGCTTGTGTAATATTAACAATCAATCCTGCCTGTTTTTTTTCTTTTTTCTTTTCTATTTGTGCTGAAGAGAGCGACAGAGTTGTATATGCTAATTAAATCGCTTTACCGCGACATCTGGTCGGACAAAGTTTTTATTAATATATATCAGCCAATTTCGGAGAAGCATTTTTTACTATTTATTATCAAGCAGCAACCATATTTAATGTATTAATAATTTTTGGTTGCCAGAAGGGGTCTTGAGAAAATAGTGGTTCAAGTTGCTTACCTTTTTAGATGTTTCATCAACATGTGTCTGGCCTCCATTTTGATACTTTGTATGCACAGGTGGTTTAACAGTTGCAGCTGCGATTGTACGAGCCCCTTTTGTTGTTAAGATGGTTGCCTGCAATTTGTTATGCTGGGAATTATTTGTAAAGCATCATCTTTCAGAGCAACATAGTCTGACAAAATAGATTATTGTGCAAACATAAACAAAATTTTATATAAGCTTATAAATTTCTTAAAAATATAACATGGAGTAACCTAAGAATCAGCACAGATAAATCTGATGCCTTTCCCACGATAAATATATATATTGAAGCAATATACTAAGTCTAAGTGCAAGAAGAGCCGACTCAAGCAATAAACAGTCATAGGTACATGTATACTCCTGGATTCTAGAAGAAATTTTGATACAAACAAGAGGTTTTCAAATATATAAAGGGTTCTCGTAGCATTTCTCAAGATCTATGAATCAACTGCTCCAAGCCTCTAGCCACATGTGCTTATTTGTCTATACTCTGTGATATTAAGGTTTATAGTCGACATAAATCCAAGTTGATAATTCTACTTACTTAGCGCAGTATCAAACAATAATTCATTATAATTGTTAAATGCAATAGAAAGCACCTCATAAACATGGAAAACAAAAAGGGATTTGCAACAACAAAAACTCACTAAAAATCAGGAGAGGGCCTTAAAGACATATATCTGCTCGGTACACAATAACAGAGATATAGTGTATGTATATACATTAAAGTAAACCTAGAATTTTTAGAAGCATCAACATAGCGCATGTGGAACTAAAGAAAAGCACTATTGTTATAATCTATTATGCCATATCATAGCTGAATTATGAGGCATTGCAATTGGACACACAAATGAAAAAAATATGAGGTGTATGCAACCAGTTACAAAGCAACAATGCTTTTTTCAAGGATTCATAGAAGTTATACAAAATTAGAAGGTTTGGCACATCAGGGAGGGCGATTTTGTGAGAAGGGGAAGAACCTCCTGGAGCTCCTACCCTACTAATGCTCAAGACCTAAATGAAACCGGGTAAAAGGTAAAAATGTTAATCTATGATGATTTACCATTAGGCAGGAGGAAACAAATTCTAAATTATCATCTTATGTCCAAGTGAATAGAAACAAAGAGGGTGTCTCTATCCAAATGAATAGAAATAAATTAACAATCATCATAGATTAGTCTAAGTGAACAGAAATAAAGAGGGATGCTTCTATCCTAGTGAACAGAAATAATAGTAACAATCGTCACAATAGTTTAGAAATAGTTTAGAAAAAGACATGTTATTTCATTATTGTCGTCACATTAGTAACAATCATCACATTAGAAAGAGACATGCTAAGAGTAACAACAATTCACTAAGTTTCTATAACAGGGAAATGGATGAATGACATTAACACGCTATATATAAAACAGCAAATGGCATATCAAGAAAAACCTAGAGACCTGGAGCACATTTACACAAAAAGTTGGTACTAACCTACAGAATATACTGAACACTACATGATAAACAAAAATAACGATCTCTTTGATTAAAGCCATCGTGTTAGTTTTATTAGGAAAATTCAGCTGAATCATGGTCGAAAAAATGAAATCTAAAACAGCGAGGTCGACAAACACTGCCAGCTAATTGCATGATTACTTTACCTATGGCGCTATCGTTATTTCTCCCAATATATAAAGTTCAAGCAGTTAGCTACCAGACTAAATCCAAAATTTGTAGAGATCCAGACTAAATCCAAAATTTGTAGAGATCCAAAGTACGCATGATAGGGCTGCAGGGCCATGGAGGCCACAACACAGACCATAGTTGAATCAGTACCAAAACAACTGTTTAGAAGCATAGTCTAAATTGCGGGTTAGGGTCATTGGAAGTAAAAGGAACCTACGGTAATGAAAAATAAGAGCGTGTAAATGAAATGAAAATAAAAAGGGACATAGCAGCTATGCTAAGAATAACAGCAAGCTCCTTACATGCTAAGAATAACCTAAATGGTATGGGCATGATTACTTTACCTAACAATACATGATCAAACAAAAAAATAACAATTCAGCTGATTCATGATCGGAAAAATGAAATCTAAAACAGGGAGGTCGACAAGCAATACTACAACACCCGAAACAGGAGTAGCTGTGTGAATTGTTCAAGGGCAGCACCCTGAAACTATAGCTGCATCACGAAACCAAGGATTACAGAGTTCACGCACCTTAAGTGGGGAAATCAATCAGAACTTTGTGCTCCAATCTGTAATCTGTAACATAGACATTATGAAAATATGAATAATAAACTGACAGAACACCCGAACAAGTATGAAAATATGAACAAGAAACTGACAGAATCTGTAATCTATGCTCCAAACTGATAGAACAAGAAACTGACAGAACATGCAAGAAACTGAGGATTGGTGCACTCAACTGGATCAGAGAAGGGTGAACATGCGAGGAGGATGGGGGTGGAGTCTACGGGTAGTCTGTGTGGTCTCTTCAGATTTCTTTAATAGCCATAGGTTCCTTGGTTTCGCCGAGGACTAACCGCGTTGTGGATTGAAGGTGGCCGCAACGATGGAAGGGCATGGTTAGGGTGACGAAGATGCGCGACGTGCCATGGATGCCACGGCGAGGTGGAGATGGATGCCGCGGCGTGGCAATCGAGGCGCGAGGGAGGGGGCGCGAGAGACCATGGCGCTAAGCTAGTCGAAGTCGTCGTTTGGCCCGGCCATCATACCACCAGCCCGACTGTGGGGCCGCACCCGGTGCCGACGTCCACGGCAAGCATCACCAACGTGTGCGCAGGGCTTCTGGCCCACTCTGCCAGTATTGGTGCAGTCGCCGCCACCTGGGCACGGACGCCGAGCCATATAGGAACGTGCATGCCTGCAGTGAGTCCCACTCGGCCGGACCGACGTGGAGAATATTTTGCTTAGAAATAGATCAAGTTAGCTTGCTTGCACACTTAGAAATCCTGTGTTGCGATGGTACACAATAATTTTTCATGAGTGACTCAGACAATCCATCTAAGTGGGTAACCCAAAAGCACACCGATGTGATGCCTACACATGAACTTCTAAGTTCTAACCCAATAATCTTGTAGGAAATTTATAGCTCATCTATAATTTCAAAATACTTAAAATTGTTTAGAGTCTCTCTAAACTGGAGCAATAGAACTCACTTATCCATTGATAAATTACAGATGAAACCTTAAGTACTGCTACATTTTTGCTTTAAAATTAAGTTGGGCTTGAACTTTGAAAAGTGGACCATTTCGATGATTACAAAAGAGAAAAAACAAGCATAATAGTATGAATGGTAAGCATTATGGTGAAATAAATTAGCATAATGCAAATATATTACATAACGTAAAGAGCAATGGAAGCTATGGTCTTACCCCTTAAGGTGGAGGGGGTTTCTTATTCTTGTGAATTTAGTGTCGTCGGGTGCCCATGGAAGTGCAGATCTAAGAAGAGGCAGATAAAGATTAGGGCATTAAGCTATAGCATTCACGAAGACAAAGAAGAAATAACTGACTTTAGTTGCGAATATTGCAATTTCATTTAATAAGGAACAACAGGGTAATACACTTGTACAGAAGGATAGATAGTGATCCGATGAAACTTAGCACCACGATAATTTAGAGTGGTCTTGCATTCTACATATATTGAAAATAATCTAATATTTCTAGAGCACCATAATTAACAACGAGAGCCCTTTGCGTCAAAATATTTCTAACTCCTAAGTGCTTGATGTCCAATTGGTTACCAGACACAAGGGACAAAGTTACAAAAAGGCTTACCACCCTGAGAATCTGACCTTGTGATTCTAATCTTTTCCCTTCCTGGGTAGCTGTCATGAAGAGTTGGGTGAGATCAACCATTGGATAACTTGATTTTGAAGCAGACAAGGAATGTATCGCCTCCTTTGCTAAACCAGTGTCCCTGCTGAAGCCCTGTTCACCTTAAAATTCAAAGGGGCAGGTTGTTATATTAACCAATATAATATCGCATTCCAAGATACAAGAAGCAGCTTGACCAATAACTCTAAGAGCAAATTATAAAGCAACAATACATGATGATTGGGGAAATTTGGGGGCGAATATCCTACTCAACTCTTTAACTTAAACTCAACCTAAACAAAATACCCTCCCGTAGGTCCTCTCATGCCTAGAACTGGGCGCTCAAGAATTAATGGTTTCGTTTCCCACGCCAGTACATCACAGAATAAATCATGAGTTGGAGTATAACTGTATGAGATCAGCAGACAGTGCTAGTAGTTCAACACACCACTGCCAAAAAATATCAGAGGAATAGATTCACCAAAACATCCACTATAAATTTAAGACTCTACGTTCCAGTGTGATGTATTTGTTACTCATAAGCTAGATACCAGAAGAACAATCAAAACCATGATGCCTTTAAATATGTCTAAGTAATCTATCTATTCAACACATTTCCTTCATCTGTGATACTAAGATCATGAAATCAGAGTCACACAGCAGCCACTCAATCATGATACCACTTGTCATGAGTGTTACTGCTAGCAAGATATACAACATAGGAACATCACATCTAAGGACCAAACAGTTCATCAAGACATTCAGAGGATGACATGCAATCGATCAATCACACATCATTCAGCACCAACAAACAGATCTAGCATACACCACCCAGCAGTCATCCATCATAGTACAAAGGATGCGATGTGGCGGTGATGGTGGTATACCTGTTGGCGTGGAGCAGCGCGGCCAGGCCGAGGTACTCCTCCGGGTTCCACCAGTAGGACGGGCAGGAGGTGGAGCAGCAGGCAGAGGATGCACTCGTACATGCCGTCGAGCTTGGCCCGGTCGGCCTTGGTCTGCGACGTGGTGGACATGGATCCGAGGACGCTACGACAGCAGACTTCATCTTGGCGTGGACCTCGAGGTCGACGTTGATGCAGAAGAGGATGTCCTCTCCGGGGAGGTGGTTCGACGGCAGCGAGTACGCCAAGTAGCGCGGTGCCGACGACGGTGCGGGGTCCGACACCATCGGTGGTCATCGAGAGCTCAGCAACGACCATCCTCGCGACACGGCTGCTCCTGATCTGGTGATGGGGTTCCCGGTTCCTGGACGGCTCCTTCAACTGGGAATGGGGGCGGCTGGAAGTGAGCGAGGATGGAAGGGGAGCGTGGTTAGGGTCGGGGATGGGAGGCGCCGCGGCCGCCGCTGCCATGGCGAGGTGGGTCTGCGACGGCTCCGGTCGGTGCACGCGGCCGCCCTTCATCGGCGGCGAGCGGGGAACTGGGTGGACACCGGACCGCAGAATCGCGGATTCGATGGGAGAGGGGATGGGAGGAGGCAGCAGAGGGTGAGGAGGCGTGATTGGATCCGCTGCGGGACGGTGTGTGAGACCGGCGCCGAGGTGGACGCCGTCGCGGACGTGTGCGGTGTGGCGGTGCTACAGGAGGACTGCGCGGCGAGGCATGAGCGGCCTGGGTCAGACCCAACACGGGCGATGGTGGGGACGGTGGGGATCCGGCATGCAGGGAGAGGTGAGGGAGAGGTGGGCGAGGGGGCGGATGTGCGAGGGAGGGAATGGGGGAGAGGCAGGGGCGGCGGGATGCGGCTGCGGGCGGGAGCGGGGTGCGTCAGCGGGCAGAACGTGCACCATCCGGAGGGTGTGAACGCCTACATTACCTACATAATTAGTAGTAGAGATGTGTGTTCATTCAACGGCGTACGGGGGGTAAGGGGGGCGAAGTGGGCCATGGCACCCTCAATTTTCATGACCTTTTATACCTCATGTTTAATTACTGGTAGGTACATTAAAAATGAAGGTTTAGATAGGCCAAAATAGCCTTGTTCTGGGCCTTCTTGTTGAATTGGTCTAGTTCTCTCGACTCTCGTCCTTTTAATCGATCTAATCATCACATCTATTCATCCAGTCTTATTCTTCGCGACACTATCGAAGCCACAAGCGAACCCAAGAAGGGTAAAGTAGGCTATGTCCATCCTCAATTTTTTTATAACCTCTTATATTTAATGTTTACTTACTGTAAAGTATATAAAAAACTGAAGGTTTGGGTAGGCTAAAATTGCCTTGTGCACTTCTCTCATCTTTGGTCTAGTCCTCGCATCTATTTATCGAATCCATTTTTTCTGATGTCACCGTAGCCAATCCACCTTGATGCCCCGTTCCTGACATCGCCGACTCCTTCCCGATGCTCGACGCCGCCTGACCTCGCCCCCTTTCCAGCGTCCTGGCCCTTAGCTGGTGTCGGCGTTTCGAGGGACAGCTGTTGGAGCGGTTAAGTCCTTGCTGACGTCCTCCTGCTTCCGTAAGAGAGCTGAGAGCCGCCGTCGTCACAGAACATGCGGGGCGCCATCATTGCCTATCTGGCGGAGCTAGCCAGATGGGACGCCGGTCTTGTTCTCTGCGGCCCAAGTCAGCTCGGGGTAGGGTGATGATGGCGCTTCCTGTTGACGTGGCTGTCTTGCGCCCTAGGTTGGGCGACGTGGAGGCTCCTCCGAAGCCGAGGTTGAGTCTGTCTTCCGTGGCCGAGGCCGAGTCCGAGCCCCTGGGTCGGGCGAGGCGGAGGTCGTTCGGCAGAGGCCAGGGCGGAGTCCGAGCCCTGGGGTCGGGCGAAGCGGAGTTCGTCGTCTTCTGGGGCTGAGCCTGAGTCCGAGCCCTGGGGTCGGGCGGAGCGGAGTTCGCCGTCTTCTGGGGCTGAGCCCGAGTCCGAGCCCTGGGGTCGGGCGGAGCGGAGTTCGCCGTCTTCCGGGACTTAGCCCGAGTCCGAGCCCTGGGTCGGGCGAAGCGGAGTTCGCCGTCTTCCGGGACTTAGCCCGAGTCCGAGCCCTGGGGTCGGGCGGAGCGGAGTTCGCCGTCTTCCGGGACTTAGCCCGAGTCCGAGCCCTGGGGTCGGGCGGAGCGGAGTTCGCCGTCTTCCGGGACTTAGCCCGAGTCCGAGCCCTGGGTCGGGCGGAGCGGAGTTCGCCGTCTTCCGAGACTTAGCCCGAGTCCGAGCCCTGGGGTCGGGCGGAGCGGAGTTCGCCGTCTTCCAGGACTTAGCCCGAGTCTGAGCCCTAGGGTCGGGTGGAGCTTCCTATGGTGCCTTTGGCAGGGCCTGACTGCCCGTCAGTCTCACTCTGTCGAGTGGCACTGCAGTCGGAGCGGCGCAGGCGGCGCTGTCCTTCTGCCAGACCGGTCAGTGGAGCGGCGAAGTGACGGCGGTCACCTCGGCTCTGCCGGGGGGCGTGTGTCAGGATAAAGGTGTCAGGCCACCTTTGCGTTAAATGCCCCTGCGATTCGGTCGGTCGGTGCGGCGATTTAGTCAGGGTTGCTTCTTAACGAAGGCAGGGCCTCGGGCGAGCCGGAGATGTGTCCGCCGTTAGAGGGGGGCCTCGGGCGAGACGGAAATCCTCCGGGGTCGGCTGCCCTTGTCCGAGGCTAGGCTCGGGCGAGGCATGATCGAGTCGCTCGAATGGACTGATCCATGACTTAATCGCACCCATCAGGCCTTTGCAGCTTTATGCTGATGGGGGTTACCAGCTGAGAATTAGGAGTCTTGAGGGTACCCCTAATTATGGTCCCCTACAGTAGCCCCCGAGCCTCGAAGGGAGTGTTAGCACTCGCTTGGAGGCTTTCGTCGCACTTTTTTGCAAGGGGACCAGCCTTTCTCGGTTGCATTTTGTTCCGGTGGGTGCGCGCGAGCGCACCCGCCGGGTGTAGCCCCCGAGGCCTCGGAGGAGTGGTTTCACTCCTTCGAGGTCTTAATGCCTTGCGCAATGCTTCGGCTGGCCTGGTTGTTCCCTCATGCGAACTGGCCGTAGCCCGGGTGTACGGTCGGGGCCCAAGTTCTCGGGCTGGTATGTTGACGCTGTCAACGGCCGGAGCCGGGTTTGCGAGAGCAGCCCCCGAGCCTCTGCACAGGGCGAGAGGACGATCAGGGACAGACTCGGCTTTTTTACATACGCCCCTGCGTCGCCTTTCCGCAAGGAGGAGGGGGGGAAAGAGCCATGTTACCCTCGATGGGCGCCGAACATGGTGTCTTCGGTGAGCTGCAAGCGGGTAATCCGAGTGGACGTCCGTGCCCCGTTCGTTAGGGGTCGGCTAGGGGCCCAGAGGCACGCCCAAAAGTACCTGCGGGTGATCTGCCGGACCCGGTCCCCTGGCGACGGGGTCCGAGGGCTCGATGCCTCCCTCTGATGGGATTTCGTTACAAGATCGCTCCCGCTGGTCTCGGAAATGTCCTAGGGTACCTCGGGAGCGCAGCCCGAGCCTTGGTTATGTATCGAACGTACCCCTGGTCATCCCTCGCTCGGCGTCTGAGGCGACTGTGAACCCTTCGGGGGCCAGCCTTCGAACCCCTGATCAGTAATGGGCGCGGAGCCCGAGTAGCCTGAGGCGGCCGTGGAACCCTTCGGGGGGCCGGCCTTCGAACCTCTGACCAGTAGTGAGTGTAGGGCCCACGCGATCTGAGGCGGCTGTTGAACCCCTCGGGGGGCCAGCCTTCGAACCTCTGATCAGTAGGGGGGCTCGGAGCCCGGTTCCTTCACGGGGAAGGATCCTTTTCGGGGTATCCCCCTTTCCCGGTCCCTGTTGCAAGAGATAGAGAAAGAGGAAAAACGGAAAAGGGTACGAAATCGAACGACGCGGCGTACCTTTTTTTTTGCACGGTTATCACGGCGAAGGCGAAGCGTCGCCCGCTTCTCCTGCCAGAAGCGCCGCCTGTCCCGCCGCGGAGTTAATGCGACGAGGCGAGTGGTTGGCAGGGCGGCCGTTGCGCGTGCGCGAGCCGTTCGAGGAACGGATCACGGGCGCGTTGTCTTCACGCCGTGAGAGGAGGTTCTCTTGCTGCCCCCGGATGGGACGTGAGCTTGGCTGACGACGTGACCGCTGCTCCCGTCCGCCTGCCACCGTCATAACTGCCGGCCCACTTTCGGCCGCATTGACCGTCGCGCCAGGCTGGCGCTGCTGGGTTGTGTGCCTGGTCGCCTCGAGTCGCGGCATTGGTTCCGCAACCGAAGAGGCGCGGTGGTGGCGCAAGTGGTGGTGCAGTTGCTTGCATGCAGCATCCGGCGCGCCGGTTGCGTGACGCGTGGGCCTGGGCCTCCAGGCTGGGCGCGTTGGGAGTCGGAGAAGCGCGTCCACCTAGCGCGGTTGCATGCCGCCTGCATGGCTGCCCGCCTCTCTCGCCCGTTGGTCTGGGCAAAAGTGGAGGGTCACTTGTAACCGCGGGGCGGTTGAGTGCACCATGCGCGACGGTCTGGCTTCTTCTGCTCTGAACCGGCTTGCATGACATGCGGGACCCAGCCCCCGTGCCGCTGCGGAAGGCCTTGGAGCGTGTTGGAGAAGACTCAGCCCGTGATGGTTGGGGGCGCAAGTAGGGAGAGTTGCCTTTAAAAGGAGGGCGACCCCTTTCGGAAGGCGACCATGTCTTCTCGCTCCCTTATGCATCGCGTCTTTCCACCTTCCAAGCCCCCGGATGGGGGATACCCGCCGTCTTTTCGCCTCATCGTTGGAGGAACGCAACTCCGTGGGAGTTGGTACCTTTCAGCCATCGTTCGGCTTCAAGGATTTTCATCAGCCAGTCCGGCTGTACCCCCCCCCCCCCGCCGGCGGTCACCCAAGACGGTGACCACCAGTTCCTGGGTGGGGAGAAGCAAGCCGGGCTGCGATCTTGGTCCCACCCTCAGCTTCAAGGATGTTCATCATCCTCGCTGGGGTGGGGGCCGGGCTGAGCCGGCACTCTACCTCCCGCGCGGGTTCGCGGGTCACCCTCTCCCGCGACGTTCGAGGGAGAGGGCGCTCACTGGCCCTGCGGGTGGCCCGGACTTCGATAACGCGGGGTCGGTCGACGGCGGGCGTCGTCACCTCCAGCGTGTCGGGCTCGTCGGCTGGGCTCCCGGCGGCCCCTCCTGCCGGAGGGCGGCTGCCGCACCGTGTGCACGGGAGGGCCACCCCAGACGCCGCGTGCTGCTAGGGTGGCGTTCGTGTTCTGGGGTGGTCCTGCCTTTGCACCGGCGTGGCATCTTCACGCGGAGGCCAGTGCCCCACTCGTCCGGGAGGATTTGAGTGGGGATCTGCCGGAGGGCTGATGGCCCCTGTCGTCGGTGCCGAGGCGGAGGCGGTTCGAGAAGTCCCCGTCGCCGACGGGATCACCGCCACCATCTGCGCTTCGGGCCTCCGGCCCTTTGTACTTGTCCTCGCCCCTCGAGCGTCGGTGTGGGCGAGGGCAAGATCGCAGTAGCGCCCACCCTGAGGCCTGCGCTGCTGCAGTTCGGCCACCCGGAGCGGGGGTCGTTGTCGTCGTAGTCAGAGCGGGCGGTTGCGAGCCGCTCGTCAGTCTTCTGTTGCTCCGCAGGCCCACCCCTATCGAGTGGGGTTGTTCGTACCTGCGGAGGGGGAACTGGAGTTCCGTTTGTAATGGCACTTCGAATGCCAGGGTTTTTTGTTCATTGCGGCTGTCGAGGCCTGAACATGTATGTAATTTTGGCACGGAGCCGTGTTTTTTCCTCATTTCCGAGCACTAAGACTCGCCCGTTGATTATCCGAACCGCTTCCCCAAGCATGAGTCGCCCCGTGTCAAGGTGACGAGTGAGGTATCCGTATCCCGGAGGCGTAGGAATCCCTCGGCTCGGTCGGCCTTGTTGTCTGAGGCTCCTCTAGCTTAGTTAAAGGGACCCCTTGGCCGCTCTTCGACGAGCCGAGGCCAGGGGTAGCGATATCAGCATGAACAGAGGCGGGGTTGGCTCGAAAATGAAAACCTGGTTGGCCGGAGCCTAGCCGGGTTGTCCGTTAGCGGGACCGACGCCGGAGTTGATCAGCCGAGGCCTCGGGCCGGGCTGGCGCCCTTGGAAGATGGTTGGTCGAGGCCTCAGAAGTGACTGGCCGAGCCGCCTGCTCGGGCCAGATTCCCGGAGAAGACCCTGGCGGCGATAGCCCGGGCGTGGTGATGACGTCGTCCTTCGGAGCGGAGGTCTTCGGACCGCGTCGCCGTCCGAGGCTAGGTCGAACCTCGCCGAAGTTGTCGTCGATGCCGAGGGTGCTGCCGCCCCTTCCAGCGTCAAGACCCGAGCCTGCAGGATCAGATTGTCTTGTAGTGCGTGCCTTCTGCGGCCACCGAGGCCAGAACGCACACCCTCGCTGCGTCGTAAAGCTGCGTCTCTTTTCCTCTTGTTTCGAGTATCTGGACTTTTTTGTCGGTAACAGGGATGTTTGTGCGGGCGAGAGTTGCTTCTCGCGGAAGGTGATGAGTGAGGTATCCGTATCCCGGAGGCGTGGGAGTCCCTCGGCTTGGTCAGCCTTGCCGCTTACGCGTACTTTCACCCGTCCGTGAGGCCCTGTCACCGACTTAGTCGAGAAGGCTCGAAGGATCGCTTCGGCCGAAGAGCTTCCGAACGTGAAGACTTGTTCGGTCCGCGGAATCACTTTATCCGAACGCGAGTTACTTATCGCAGAAGGTGATGAGTGAGGTATCCGTATCCCGGAGGCGTAGGAGTCCCTCGGCTCGGTCAGCCTTGGCTGCTTACGTGTACTCTGTCGTTTTCAGGATCCACTTTTCGAAGTAGTCAAAAAGCACGGAAGATATTCTGGCAGAAGAGATCTTTTTTTTTCGAGGAAAATTTCAACGCAGAGGGGGTTCCCCCCCTTTTAGCCCCCGAGGGAGGGTCGGGCTTTGCCGAGGCGAGGCCGACCCTTCCTTGATGACTAAACTTTGCGTGGGTGCGAGGTATATGAACAACTTGAAAACATCTTAAGGGTAGAAGCGACGTAGCTGTTGGATGTTCCAAGCGTTGTCGTAGACCTCGCCTTGGCTGTTGGCCAGCTGGTACGTTCCGGGCTTCAGAACTTTGGCGATGACGAATGGCCCCTCCTAGGGGGGCGTGAGCCTGTGCCTCCCTCGGGCGTCTTGCCGCAGCCGAAGCACCAGGTCGCCCACCTGGAGGTCTCGGGGCCTAACACCTCGGGCGTGGTAACGTCGCAGGGACTGCTGGTACCGCGCCGAGTGTAGTAAGGCCTTGTCCCGAGCTTCTTCCAGCTGGTCCAGCGAGTCTTCTCGGCTAACTTGGTTGCTTTGATCGCTGTAGGCCCTCGTCCTCGGGGAGCCGTATTCCAGGTCAGTGGGCAAGACGGCCTCGGCCCCGTAGACCAGGAAGAACGGCGTGAAACCTGTGGCTCGGCTCGGCGTTGTCCTCAGGCTCCAGACCACCGAGGGAAGTTCCTTCATCCATCGCCTGCCGAACTTGTTGAGGTCGTTGTAAATCCGAGGCTTGAGCCCCTGTAGAATCATGCCGTTGGCACGCTCTACTTGCCCATTCGACATGGGATGAGCCACGGCGGCCCAGTCCACCCGGATGTGGTGCTCCTCGCAGTAGTCCAAGAATTTTCTGCCAGTGAACTGGGTACCGTTGTCGGTGATGATGGAGTTCGGGACCCCGAAGCGATGGATGATGTTGGTGAAGAACGCCACCGCCTGCTCAGACCTGATGCTGTTCAGAGGTCGGACCTCGATCCACTTGGAGAATTTGTCGATGGCGACCAGCAGGTGCGTGTAGCCCCCGGGCGCCTTCTGCAAGGGGCCAACGAGGTCCAGACCCCCCACAGCAAAGGGCCAGGTGATGGGTATCGTCTGCAGAGCCTGAGCGGGCAGGTGGGTCTGCTTCGCATAGAATTGGCACCCTTCGCAGGTGCGGACAATTCTAGTGGCGTTAGCCACCGCCGTTGGCCAGTAGAAGCCTTGTCGGAAGGCATTCCCGACAAGGGCTCGAGGCGTTGCGTGATGGCCGCAAGCCCCCGAGTGTATCTCTTGCAGGAGTTCCTGACCTTCAGCGATGGAGATGCATCGTTGGAGGATGCCCGAGGGGCTGCGGTGGTAGAGCTCCTTCTCGTCGCCCAGCAAGACGAACGACTTGGCGCGTCGCGCTATTCGTCGAGCCTCGGCCCGGTCGAGGGGTAGCTCTCCTTGGCGGAGGTATTGCAGGTACGGGGTCTGCCAATTTCGATCAGGCGTGGCCCCGCTCCGCTCCTCCTCGACGTGCAGTGCCTCTCCCTCGGAGGCCGAGGGTACCTCGGGCTGAACCGAGGGCGCCCCGGGCCGAGCCGAGGGTGCCTCGGGCTGAACCGAGGGCGCCTCGGGCCGAGCTGAAGGTGCCTCGGGCTGCGCCGAGGGCGCCTCAGGCTCGGGCGAGTCGTCGACCTTGACGGAGGGCTGCTGCAGATCCCGGGAGAAGACGTCCGGGGGAACCGTTGTTCGCCCTGAGGCTATTTTTGCCAGCTCGTCCGCAGTCTCGTTGTAGCGCCGAGCGATGTGGTTAAGCTCGAGCCCGTAGAACTTGTCTTCCAGGCGCCGAACCTCATCGCAGTAGGCCTCCATCTTCGGGTCGCGGCAGTTGGAGTTCTTCATGACTTGGTCAATGACGAGCTGCGAGTCACCGCGGGCGTCGAGGAGCCTGACCTCTAGCTCGATGGCGATCCGCAACCCGTTGACCAGAGCCTCGTACTCGGCCACATTGTTGGACGCCGGGAAATGGAGGCGTAGCACATAGCGTAGGTGTTTCCCGAGGGGCGAGGTGAAGAGTAGGCCCGCGCCGGCTCCCGTCTTCATCAGCGACCCGTCGAAAAACATGGTCCAGAGCTCCGGTTGGATCGGAGCCGTCGACAGCTGGGTGTCGACCCATTCGGCTACGAAATCCGCCAATACCTGGGACTTGATGGCCTTCCGAGGGGCGAACGAGATCGTCTCACCCATGATTTCCACCGCCCACTTTGCAATCCTGCACGAGGCCTCTCGGCACTGGATGATCTCCCCCAGGGGGAAGGAAGACACCACAGTTACCGGATGAGACTCGAAGTAGTGTCGCAACTTCCGCCTCGTCAGGATCACTGCATACAGCAGCTTCTGGACTTGTGGGTAGCGGATCTTGGTCTCGGACAGCACCTCGCTGACGAAGTAAACTGGCCTCTGAACGGGCAATGCATGCCCCTCTTCTTGCCTCTCGACCACAATCGTGGCGCTAACCACCTGAGTGGTCGCGGCGACGTAGGCCAAGAGGGCTTCTCCATCAGCTGGAGGCACCAAGATAGGCGCCTTTGTGAGGAGCGCCTTCAGGTTCCCGAGAGCTTCCTCGGCCTCAGGGATCCAAGCGAAACACTCGGCCTTCTGAGAGCACCTAGAGGGGGGGGTGAATAGGTGATCCTGTAAAACTTCAAAACTTATAGCCACAAAACTTGTTAAGGGTTAGCACAAGTATGGCCAAGTGGCTAGAGAGGAGTCAAAACACAATAACCACAAGAAATCAATCACAGAGATGACACGGTGGTTATCCCATGGTTCGGCCAAGTACAAAACTTGCCTACTCCACGTTGTGGCGTCCCAACGGACAAGAGTTGCACTCAACTCCTCTCAAGTGATCCAATGATCAACTTGAATACCACGGTATTTTTCTTTCCTTTGATCTTTTCCCGTTTGCGAGGAATCTCCACAACTTGGAGTCTCTCGCCCTTACAATTGAGTTCACAAAGAAATACGGAGTAAGGTGGGAATGAGCAACGCACACAAGACTCGAAAATCAGAGCAACAACACGCACACAAGTCGCAACAAGAGCTCGCAACGCAACACAAAGAGTTCACAACTCCACAAGAGCTCTATATGCTATCACAATGAAACGAATGCGTGAGATTGATGTCTTGGTGCTTAGAAGAGTTGTAGGAATGCTTGGTGTACTCCTCCATGCGCCAAGGGGTCCCTTTTATAGCCCCAAGGCAGCTAGGAGCCGTTGGGAACAAATCTGGAAGGCCATCTTTGCCTTCTGTCTCGTGGCGCACCGGACAGTCCGGTGCACACCGGACACTGTCCGGTGCCTGATTTGTTTCCTTAAACAGCGCATCCGACCGTTGCTGTCTGAGTCAGATCTGCGCACAGTTGGCGCACCGGACATGTCCGGTGCACACCGGACAGTCCGGTGCTTCCTTCCGACCGTTGGCTCGGCCACGTGTCGCGCGCCGATCGCGCGGCCGACCGTTGGCCCGGCCGACCGTTGGCTCACCGGACAGTCCGGTGCACACCGGACAGTCCGGTGAATTTTAGCCGAAGTCGCCGGAGAAAAACCCGAGAGCGGCTGGTTTGCGCTGCGCTGGTCTGGCGCACCGGACACTGTCCGGTGCACACCGGACAGTCCGGTGCCCCAGCCCGAAGCAGCCTTTGGCTGTACACAGCCACTCTCCACTTCTTTTCTTTTCTTCTTTCTCCTGTTTCTAACACTTAGACAAGATGTTAGTACACAAAACTAATGTACTAAGGCTTAGAAACATACCTTTACTTGTGATTTGCACTTTGTTCATCCATGAGCATATTTTCACATTTAAGCCCTTGTGTTTGCACTCAATCACCAAAATACTTAGAAATGGCCCAAGGGCACATTTCCCTTTCAATCTCCCCCTTTTTGGTGATTTATGCCAACACAACATAAAGCAACTAGAACAAGTGCAAAATCACTTCAAATAAAAACTGACTTTGAGTTTTATTCAATTTTGGCATATATGGATCATCTTTTGCCACCACTTGGTTTGTTTTTGCAAATCAAACACAAATCTCTATCTCTAAGTCAAACACACATGTTGAGGCATAAAGAGAGTCATTCCAAAAGAGATTGATCAAGGATTTCAAAAACTCCCCCTATTTCCCATAATCAACACTTCTCCCCACAAGAAGCCCACTTTTGACAATAGAGACAATAAGAGACAATAAAAGCTTTTGACAAAACAAAAACTCCCAGAAACTCTATTCTACTATTTTCAAAATCTCTCAAGTGGCAGCTGATCCATTTATCACTTTGGCCTTTATTTTCTCCCCCTTTGGCATCAAGCACCAAAACGGGATCAATCTTGGCCTTTATTTTCTCCCCCTTTGGCATCAAGCACCAAAACGGGATCAATCTTGGCCTTTTTAACCCCATTGCCTCACCAAAGTCTTCAATTAAGAGCAAATGGCAATAAGATTTCATGAGATGAACTTGGAATTAGTTACCCCCTCATCGGAGTGCAGTGGAAGTCTTTCATGGTCCAAGTCCACCTTTTCCCTTTCAATTCACCTTCGAGACTAAATCAAGCAAACTCAAGCAAATGGTTAGTCTCAAAGGGTCAAGTTGTAACACATCTCCCCCTAAACATGTGCATCACTTTGCAACGGACTTGTGAGGTCCAGGGAGTGTTTGTACAACTTGAGCACCACAATAAGCAACAAAATGCAGAATGAACCTGATCAAATGCATAAACACATGTATGCTACAATTCAATCCAAGTTCCGCGAATCTAAGACATTTAGCTCACTACGCAACCTGCAAAAGGTCTTCTCATCTAGAGGCTTAGTGAAGATATCGGCTAGCTGGTTCTCGGTGCTAACATGAAACACTTCGATATCTCCCTTTTGCTGGTGGTCTCTCAAGAAGTGATGCCGGATGTCTATGTGCTTTGTGCGGCTGTGCTCAACAGGATTCTCCGCCATGCGGATAGCACTCTCATTGTCACATAGGAGTGGGACTTTGCTCAGATTGTAGCCAAAGTCCCGGAGGGTTTGCCTCATCCAAAGTAGTTGCGCGCAACACTGTCCTGCGGCAACATACTCGGCCTCAGCGGTGGATAGGGCAACGGATGTTTGTTTCTTAGAGTTCCATGACACCAGGGACCTTCCTAAGAATTGGCACGTCCCCGATGTACTCTTCCTATCGACCTTACATCCAGCATAGTCGGAGTCTGAGTATCCAACTAAGTCAAAGGTAGACCCCTTTGGATACCAGAGCCCAAAGCAAGGCGTAGCAACTAAATATCTAAGAATTCGCTTCACCGCCACTAAGTGACACTCCTTAGGATCGGATTGAAATCTAGCACACATGCATACGCTAAGCATAATATCCGGTCTACTAGCACATAAATAAAGCAAAGAACCTATCATTGACCGGTATGCTTTTTGATCAACGGACTTACCTCCTTTGTTGAGGTCGGTGTGTCCGTCGGTCCCCATCGGAGTCTTTGCGGGCTTGGCGTCCTTCATCCCAAACCGCTTTAGCAGATCTTGCGTGTACTTCGTTTGGGAGATGAAGGTGCCGTCCTTGAGTTGCTTCACTTGGAACCCAAGGAAGTAGTTCAACTCGCCCATCATCGACATCTCGAATTTCTGCGTCATCACCCTGCTAAACTCTTCACAAGACTTTTGGTTAGTAGAACCAAATATTATGTCATCGACATAAATTTGGCACACAAACAAATCACCATCACATGTCTTTGTAAAAAGAGTTGGATCGGCCTTCCCAACCTTGAAAGCATTAGCAAGTAAAAAGTCTCTAAGGCATTCATACCATGCTCTTGGGGCTTGCTTAAGTCCATAGAGCGCCTTAGAGAGCTTACACACATGGTCGGGGTTCCGTTCATCCACGAAGCCAGGGGGTTGCTCCACGTACACCTCCTCCTTGATTGGCCCGTTGAGGAAAGCGCTCTTCACATCCATTTGGTACAACCTGAAAGAGTGGTGAGCGGCATATGCTAGCAAGATTCGAATTGACTCTAGCCTAGCCACAGGAGCAAAGGTCTCCTCGAAATCCAAATCTGCGACTTGGGCATAACCTTTTGCCACAAGTCGAGCCTTGTTCCTCGTCACTACCCCGTGCTCGTCCTGTTTGTTGCGGAACACCCACTTGGTTCCCACAACATTTTGCTTCGGACGAGGCACCAGTGTCCAAACTTCATTGCGCTTGAAGTTGTTTAACTCCTCTTGCATGGCCAACACCCAGTCCGGATCTAGCAAGGCCTCTTCTACCCTGAAAGGCTCAATAGAAGAGACAAAGGAGTAATGCTCACAAAAATTAACTAATCGAGATCGAGTAGTTACTCCCTTGCTAATGTCACCCAGAATTTGATCAACGGGATGATCCCTTTGAATCATCGCTCGAACTTGGGTTGGAGGTGCCGGTTGCGCTTCTTCCTCCATCACTTGCTCATTTTGTGCTCCCCCTTGATCAAGCGCCTCCGCTTGAGGTACCTGTTCGTCATCTTCGGTTGGAGGATGCACCATAGTTGAGGAAGAAGGTTGATCTCGTTCATCTTGTTCCTGTGGCCGTACTTCTCCAATCGCCATGGTCCGTATAGCGGCCGTCGGAACATCTTCTTCATCTACATCATCACAATCAACAACTTGCTCTCTTGGAGAGCTATTAGTCTCATCAAATACAACGTCGCTAGAGACTTCAACCAAGCCCGATGATTTGTTGAAGACTCTATACGCCTTTGTATTTGAGTCATAACCTAACAAAAACCCTTCTACAGCTTTGGGAGCAAACTTAGAATTTCTACCCTTCTTTACTAGAATGTAGCATTTACTCCCAAATACACGAAAGTACGATACATTGGGTTTGTTACCGGTTAGTAGCTCATACGACGTCTTCTTGAGGAGACGATGAAGGTAGACCCTGTTGATGGCGTGGCAAGCCGTGTTCACGGCTTCCGTCCAAAAGCACTCGGGGGTCTTGAACTCTCCTAGCATCGTCCTCGCCATGTCGATGAGCGTCCTGTTCTTCCTCTCTACCACACCATTTTGCTGTGGTGTGTAGGGAGCGGAGAACTCGTGCTTGATCCCTTCTTCTTCAAGGAACTCCTCCACTTGAAGGTTCTTGAACTCGGACCCGTTGTCGCTCCTTATCTTTTTCACTTTGAGCTCAAACTCATTTTGAGCCCTCCTGAGGAAGCGCTTGAGGGTCCCTTGGGTTTCAGACTTATCCTGCAAAAAGAACACCCAAGTGAAGCGGGAAAAGTCATCAACAATAACTAGACCATACTTACTTCCCCCTATGCTTAGATAGGCGACGGGTCCGAAGAGATCCATATGCAGCAGCTCCAGGGGTCTTGAAGTGGTCATCACATTCTTGCTGTGATGCGCTCCTCCCACCTGTTTCCCTGCTTGACAAGCTGCACAAGGTCTTGCCTTGATTCCCATCACCGAATACAATTGAATCTTGGGAATCTTTATTCTTGACGTAGGAGGTGAACATCTTCTTCTCCCCCGTCATATGGTTTGTGCATCCGCTGTCGATAATCCAGCTTGAACCCCCGGATGCATAAACCTGCAAGGCAAATTTAGGCTTGGGTCTTAGGTACCCAACTCATGTTGGGTCCTACAAGGTTAGTGCAAATATCCTTAGGGACCCAAATGCAAGTTTTGTCTCCCTTGCATTTTGCCCCTAACTTCCTAGCAACAATTTTCTTATCCTTTCTACAAATAGCAAAGGAAGCATTTAAAGCATAATAAATTGTGGAAGGTTCATTCACTACTTTCCTAGGAGTATGAATAGCATTCTTTCTAGACACATGATGAATAGCATTTCTCCTAGACATATTTCTACCATGCATATAGGAAGAACTAGAAGCAAACATGGCATGAGAGTCAAAATCATCAAAAGCATTATAACTCCTATAAGCATTTCTAGTTTGTCTCCTATCATAATACATAAAAGCATGGTTCTTTTGCACATTACTAGCCATAGGGGCCTTCCCTTTCTCCTTGGCGGGAATGGGAGCCTTATGGCTTGTTAAGTTCTTAGCTTCTCTCTTGAAGCCAAGTCCATCCTTAATTGAGGGGTGTCTACCAATTGTGTAGGCATCCCTTGCAAATTTTAGCTTATCGAAATCATTCTTGCTAGTCTTAAGTTGAGCATTAAGACTAGCCAGTTCATCATTAAGCTTGGAAATTGAAACTAGGTGTTCACTACAAGCATTAATGTCAAAATCTTTACACCTAGTACAAATTTCAACACGTTCTACACAAGAATTGGATTTATTTGCTACTTCTAATTTAGCATTTAAATCATTGTTGACACCTTTCAAAGTAGAAATGGTTTCATGACAAGTAGATAGTTCAAAAGAAAGCATTTCATTTCTTTTAACTTCTAAAGCATAGGATTTTTGTGCCTCAACAAATTTATCATGCTCTTCATACAACAAATCCTCTTGCTTTTCTAAAAGTATATTCTTTTCATTCAAGGCATCAATTAATTCATTAATTTTGTCTATCTTAGATCTATCTAAGCCCTTGAACAAACATGAATAATCTACTTCATCCTCATCACTAGATTCGTCCTCACTTGAAGAAGCATAGGTAGAGTTGCGAGTACATACCTTCTTCTCCCTTGCCATAAGGCATGTGTGACGCTCGTTGGGGAAGAGGGTTGATTTGTTGAAGGCGGTGGCGGCGAGTCCTTCATTGTCGGAGTCGGACGAGGAGCAATCCGAGTCCCACTCTTTGCCTAGATGCGCCTCGCCCTTTGCCTTCTTGTAATGCTTCTTCTTTTCCCTCTTGCTTCCCTTTTCCTGGTCACTATCATTATCGGGACAGTTAGCAATAAAATGACCAAGCTTACCGCATTTGAAGCATGATCGCTTCCCCTTGGTCTTAGTCTTGCTCGGCTGTCCATTGCGACCCTTTAGCACCGTCTTGAATCTCTTGATAATGAGGGCCATTTCTTCTTCATTAAGACCGGCCGCCTCAATTTGCGCCACCTTGCTGGGTAGCGCCTCCTTGTTCCCTGTGGCTTTGAGAGCAAAAGGTTGAGGCTCGTTGATCGGTCCATTCAAGGCGTCGTCCACATACCTTGCCTCCTTGATCATCATTCGCCCGCTGACGAATTTTCCTAAGACTTCTTCGGGCGACATTTTGGTGTACCTGGGATTCTCACGAATATTATTCACCAAATGAGGATCAAGAACGGTAAAGGACCTGAGCATTAGTCGGACGACGTCGTGGTCCGTCCATCGCGTGCTTCCGTAGCTCCTTATTTTGTTGATAAGGGCCTTGAGCCGGTTGTATGTCTGAGTTGGCTCCTCGCCCCTTATCATCGCGAACCGTCCAAGCTCGCCCTCCACCAACTCCATTTTGGTGAGCAAGGTAGCGTCATTTCCCTCATGAGAGATCTTGAGGGTATCCCAGATTTGCTTGGCGTTATCCAAGCCACTCACTTTATTATATTCATCCCTGCACAATGAGGCTAGAAGAACAGTAGTAGCTTGTGCATTCTTATGGATTTGCTCATTAATGAATATAGGACTATCCGAACTATTAAAGTGCATTCCACTATCTACAATCTCCCATATGCTAGGATGGAGAGAGAATAGGTGACTACGCATTTTGTGGCTCCAAAATCCGTAGTCCTCCCCATCAAAGTGTGGGGGCTTGCCGAGTGGAATGGAAAGCAAATGTGAATTTGAACTTTGCGGAATACGAGAGTAGTCAAAAGAAAAGTTAGAATTAACCGGTTTCCTTTGTTTGTCGTGGTCGTCGTCCTTTTGGGAAGAAGAGGACTCATCGCTGTCGTAGTAGACGATCTCCTTGATGCGTCTTGTCTTCTTCTTCTTCCCATCTCTTCGCTTGTGGCCCGAGCCCGAGTCATTGGACTTGTCATCCCTTGGCTCGTTGACGAAGGACTCCTTCTCCTTGTCGTTGATCACAATTCCCTTCCCCTTAGGATCCATCTCTTCGGGCGGTTAGTCCCTTTCTTGAAGAGAACGGCTTTGATACCAATTGAGAGCACCTAGAGGGGGGGGGTGAATAGGTGATCCTGTAAAACTTCAAAACTTATAGCCACAAAACTTGTTAAGGGTTAGCACAAGTATGGCCAAGTGGCTAGAGAGGAGTCAAAACACAATAACCACAAGAAATCAATCACAGAGATGACACGGTGGTTATCCCGTGGTTCGGCCAAGTACAAAACTTGCCTACTCCACGTTGTGGCGTCCCAACGGACGAGAGTTGCACTCAACTCCTCTCAAGTGATCCAATGATCAACTTGAATACCACGGTATTTTTCTTTCCTTTGATCTTTTCCCGTTTGCGAGGAATCTCCACAACTTGGAGTCTCTCGCCCTTACAATTGAGTTCACAAAGAAATACGGAGTAAGGTGGGAATGAGCAACGCACACAAGACTCGAAAATCAGAGCAACAACACGCACACAAGTCGCAACAAGAGCTCGCAACGCAACACAAAGAGTTCACAACTCCACAAGAGCTCTATATGCTATCACAATGAAACGAATGCGTGAGATTGATGTCTTGGTGCTTAGAAGAGTTGTAGGAATGCTTGGTGTACTCCTCCATGCGCCAAGGGGTCCCTTTTATAGCCCCAAGGCAGCTAGGAGCCGTTGGGAACAAATCTGGAAGGCCATCTTTGCCTTCTGTCTCGTGGCGCACCGGACAGTCCGGTGCACACCGGACACTGTCCGGTGCCTGATTTGTTTCCTTAAACAGCGCATCCGACCGTTGCTGTCTGAGTCAGATCTGCGCACAGTTGGCGCACCGGACATGTCCGGTGCACACCGGACAGTCCGGTGCTTCCTTCCGACCGTTGGCTCGGCCACGTGTCGCGCGCCGATCGCGCGGCCGACCGTTGGCCCGGCCGACCGTTGGCTCACCGGACAGTCCGGTGCACACCGGACAGTCCGGTGAATTTTAGCCGAAGTCGCCGGAGAAAAACCCGAGAGCGGCTGGTTTGCGCTGCGCTGGTCTGGCGCACCGGACACTGTCCGGTGCACACCGGACAGTCCGGTGCCCCAGCCCGAAGCAGCCTTTGGCTGTACACAGCCACTCTCCACTTCTTTTCTTTTCTTCTTTCTCCTGTTTCTAACACTTAGACAAGATGTTAGTACACAAAACTAATGTACTAAGGCTTAGAAACATACCTTTACTTGTGATTTGCACTTTGTTCATCCATGAGCATATTTTCACATTTAAGCCCTTGTGTTTGCACTCAATCACCAAAATACTTAGAAATGGCCCAAGGGCACATTTCCCTTTCACCTTCCTTAAGAGGCGGTATAGAGGCAGACCTCTTTCGCCGAGGCGTGAGATGAAGCGGCTCAGGGCCGCGAGACATCCCATGACTCTCTGTACGCCTTTTAAGTCCTTGATGGGCCCCATATTGGTGATGGCTGCGATCTTCTCCGGGTTGGCTTCGATGCCCCGCTCGGAGACGATGAACCCCAAGAGCATGCCCCGGGGGACCCCGAAGACACACTTCTCGGGATTGAGCTTGACGCCTTTCGCTTTGAGACATCGAAATGTCACTTCAAGGTCGGAGAGGAGGTCGGAAGCCTTCCTCGTCTTGACTACGATGTCATCGACGTAGGCCTCGACTGTGCGACCGATGTGTTCGCCGAACACATGGTTCATGCACCGCTGATACGTCGCGCCCGCATTCCTCAAGCCGAACGGCATGGTAACATAGCAGTACATGCCGAAGGGCGTGATGAAAGAAGTCGTGAGCTGGTCGGACTCTTTCATCCTGATTTGGTGATACCCTGAGTAGGTGTCGAGGAAGGACAGGGTTTCGCACCCAGTAGTGGAATCCACGATTTGATCGATGCGAGGCAGAGGGTAGGGAACCTTCGGACATGCTTTGTTGAGACCAGTGTAGTCTACACACATCCGCCATTTCCCCCCTTTCTTTTTCACAAGCACAGGGTTGGCAAGCCATTTGGGATGGAATACCTCTTTGATGAACCCTGCTGCCATCAGCTTGTGGACCTCCTCGCCTATCACTCTGCGCTTCTCCTCGTCGAATCGGCGCAGAGGCTGCTTGACGGGTCGGGCTCCGGCCCGAATATCCAGCGAGTGCTCGGCGACATCCCTCGGTATGCCGGGCATGTCCGAGGGACTCCACGCAAAGACGTCGGCGTTTGCGCGGAGAAAGTCGACGAGCACTGCTTCCTATTTGGGGTCGAGCCCGGAACCGATCCGGATCTGCTTGGAGGCGTCGCCACTGGGGTCGAGAGGGTCGGCCTTGACCGTCTCCACTGGCTCGAAGTTGCCGGCATGGCGCTTCACGTCTGGCACCTCTTTGGAGAGGCTTTCCAGGTCGGCGATGAGGGCCTCGGATTTGGCGAGGGCCTCGGCGTCCTCCACGCACTCCACGTCGCATTCGAACGCGTGTTTGTACGTGGGGCCGACGGTGATGACCCCGTTGGGGCCCGGCATATTGAGCTTCAGGTAGGTGTAGTTGGGGACGGCCATAAACTTCGCGTAGCATGGCCTCCCCAGCACCGCGTGGTAGGTTCCTCGGAACCCGACCACCTCGAACGTCAGAGTCTCCCTTCGGAAGTTGGAGGGCGTTCCGAAGCAGACGGGAAGGTCGAGTCGTCCGAGGGGCTGGACGCGCTTCCCGGGAATGATCCCGTGGAAGGGCGCAGCGCCTGCTCGGATGGAGGACAGATCGACGCGCAGGAGCCCGAGGGTCTCGGCGTAGATGATGTTGAGGCAGCTGCCCCCGTCCATAAGGACCTTGGTGAGCCTGACGTCGCCGACGATGGGGTCGACGACGAGCGGGTATTTCCTCGGGCTCGGCACGTGGTCGGGGTGGTCGGCTTGGTCGAAGGTGATGGGCTTGTCGGACCAGTCCAGGTAGACTGGCGCCGCCACCTTCACCGAGCAGACCTCCCGGCGCTCTTGCTTGTGATGCCGAGCCGAGGCGTTCGCCGCATGCCCACCGTAGATCATGAAGCAGTCGCGGACCTCGAGGAACTCTCCTGCCTGGTGATCTTCCTTCTTGTCGTCGTCGCGAGCCCTGCCACCCTCTGCGGGTGGCCCGGCCCTGTGGAAGTGGCGCCGAAGCATGACGCACTCCTCAAGGGTGTGCTTGACGGGCCCCTGATGATAGGGGCACGGCTCCTTGAGCATCTTGTCGAAGAGGTTGGCACCTCCGGGGGGCTTCCGAGGGTTCTTGTACTCGGCAGCGGCAACAAGGTCCGCCTCGGCGGCGTCGCGTTTCGCTTGCGACTTCTTCTTGCCTTTCTTCTTGGCGCCGCACGGAGTAGACGCCTCGGGAGCATCTTCCGATGGGCGGCCCTGGGGCTGCTTGTCCTTTCGGAAGATAGCCTCGACCGCCTCCTGGCCAGAGGCGAACTTGGTGGCGATGTCCATCAGCTCGCTCGCCCTGGTGGGGGTCTTGTGACCCAGCTTACTCACCAGGTCACGACAGGTGGTGCCGGCAAGGAACGCGCCGATGACTTCCGAGTCAGTGATATTGGGCAGCTCGGTGCGCTGCTTCGAGAATCGCCGGATGTAGTCCCGGAGAGACTCTCCCGGCTGCTGCCGGCAGCTTCGGAGGTCCCAGGAATTCTCGGGGCGCACGTACGTGCCCTGGAAATTGTCGGTGAAGGCTTGGACCAGGTCATCCCAGTTGGAGATCTGCCCCGGAGGCAGATGCTCCAGCCAGGCGCGAGCGGTGTCGGAGAGGAACAGGGGGAGGTTGCGGATGATGAGGTTGTCATCGTCTGTTCCACCCAGTTGGCAGGCCAGGCGGTAGTCCGCGGGCCACAGTTCCGGTCTCGTTTCCCCCGAGTACTTTGTGATAGTAGTCGGGGGTCGGAACCGGGTCGGGAACGGTGCCCGTCGGATGGCCCGGCTGAAGGCCTGCGGACCGGGTGGTTCGGGCGAGGGACTCCGATCTTCCCCGCTGTCGTAGCGTCCCCCACGCCTGGGGTGGTAACCTCGGTGCACCCTCTCGTCGAGGTGGGCCCGACGGTCGCGATGATGGTGCTCGTTGCCGAGGTGGCCCGGGGCCGCAGGCGCGGTGTTGCGCGTGCGCCCGGTGTAGACCGAGGCTTCCCGTATGAGTCGGGAAGTCGCGGCATGAGGTTCCGAGGGGTATCCCTGCCTTCGGGAGGCAGAGCTCTCGGCCCGTCGGACCGTAGCGCCTTCTAGGAGATTCTTGAGCTCTCCCTGGATTCGCCGTCCCTCGGTGGTTGATGGCTCCGGCATCGCGTGGAGAAGCATCGCTGCTGTAGCCAGGTTCTGACCGACCCCACTGGATGCGGGTGGCGGCCTGACCCTGACATCGTTGGCGACGCGGTGCTGGAAACCCTGGGGCAGGTGACGTATTTCTCCGGCCGGGGGTTGGCCCGCCCATACCTGCCAGACGTCTCGGCGGATCGGTTCAAGCGCTCCTGCTCCCTCGTCGGGCCTGGCCTGTGCCCCGCGGACTTGCTCGAGCTGTGGGTCGCGACCCCCCGCCGGAACGGGGACCACAGCTAGCTCCCGCGGGATGTCAGCGCGAGGCACCGACCTAGGGAGATCACCGTCCTCCGGCATGCCTAGATGGTTGCCTTCGGAGGGATTCCCTAGCTCGACGTGGAAACATTCGCGGCTTGGGCCGCAGTCCTCGTCGTCGAGGCTGCGGCTACCGTCGGAACAGTCGGAGAGGCAGCAGTCACATGCGGTCATGAAGTCCCGCATGGCGCTGGGGTTGCCAAATCCAGAGAAATCCCAACAGATGTTGGGGTCGTCATCTTCCTCGGACCCATAGGGCCCGTAGGTCGAGACGTCCGTCAACCGGTCCCAAGGCGACCGCATGCGAAACCCCAGAGGGTTTAATCTCGCCTCTACGAGAGCGCCCGCCAAAGCAAGGTCGCTAGGCGGGTTGAGGCTGAGTTCAAATGACGCAGGATGGGAATCGGTCGGTACCTTTTGGTCGACGAGCGGCGACATAGTCACGTCGGGGACTGATTGCACCGCCGTCTCAGGTACGAGGGCGACGTCCTGCAAGCTCTCCGCGAGCGCGCTGGCGTCGTCCATTTGCTCGGGATCGGCGTGTCGCGGGGAGACGACGCTCGCCTTCGTCTCAAACGCGAGGTCAACGCCCGACGCGCCCCCCGTTGGAGCGCTGGGGACGTTGACTCGCTCGACAGCCGACGAGGCGCGGCCTCCCGCTTGGCCTTGGTTGCCCCGCCTCCTCCTCCGTTGGCGGGGGAGAGGACGGGGCGAGCTCGAATGTTACTCTTCCACCACGCGGGGAAGACGTCGTCGATCCCGCCGCCGGTGGGCGGACTGTCGGCCGCCATTGTCGTTGTCGCGCGACGGTGGAAGGAGTATCATGTCGTAGCTGCCGTCGAAGGACACGAACTCAAGACTCCCGAAACGGAGCACCGTCCCGGGCCGGAGAGGTTGCTGGAGACTGCCCATCTGGAGCTTGACGGGAAGCTGTTCGTCAACACGCAGCAGGCCCCTACCTGGTGCGCCAACTGTCGGCGTTTCGAGACCGGGGGATCCCTAAGCCGACGAGTGAATGTCGCTGCGTGCCCCAGCCCAGATGGGTCGAGCGCGTGGGCGAGCGCGAAGGGGGGAAGCGAGGTGGCAGGAGACGGGCGTGAGAGAGGTGGAAATCCCGCGGCCTTCGTGTTCGTCCCGCGCCCAGGTCGGGTGCGCTTGCAGTAGGGGGTTACAAGCGTCCACGCGGGTGAGGGAAGCGAGCGGCCCCAAGAGAGCGCCTGTCCCGTCCTCGTCCCCGCGCGGCCAACCCTCTCTAAGAGGGCCCTGGTCCTTCCTTTTATAGGTGTAAGGAGTGGATCCAGGTGTACAATGGGGGTGTAGCAGAGTGCTACGTGTCTAGCGGGGGAGAGCTAGCGCCCTAAGTACATGCCGATGTGGCAGCCGGAGAGATCTTGGCACCCAGCTGGTGTGATGTCGTGGCCGTCGGAGGAGCGACGGAGCCTGGCGGAGGGATAGCTGTTAGAGCGGTTAAGTCCTTGCTGACGTCATTCTGCTTCCGTAAGAGAGCTGAGAGCCGCCGTCGTCACAGAGCATGCGGGGCGCCATCATTGCCTATCTGGCGGAGCTAGCCAGATGGGACGCCGGTCTTGTTCTCTGCGGCCCGAGTCAGCTCGGGGTAGGGTGATGATGGCGCTTCCTGTTGACGTGGTTGTCTTGCGCCCTAGGTTGGGCGACGTGGAGGCTCCTCCGAAGCCGAGGTTGAGTCTGTCTTTCGTGGCCGAGGCCGAGTCCGAGCCCCTGGGTCGGGCGAGGCGGAGGTCGTTCGGCAGAGGCCAGGGCGGAGTCCGAGCCCTGGGGTCGGGCGAAGCGGAGTTCGTCGTCTTCTGGGGCTGAGCCCGAGTCCGAGCCCTGGGGTCGGGCGGAGCGGAGTTCGCCGTCTTCTAGGGCTGAGCCCGAGTCCGAGCCCTGGGGTCGGGCGGAGCGGAGTTCGCCGTCTTCCGGGACTTAGCCCGAGTCCGAGCCCTGGGTCGGGCGGAGCGGAGTTCGCCGTCTTCCGGGACTTAGCCCGAGTCTGAGCCCTGGGGTCGGGCGGAGCGGAGTTCGCCGTCTTCCAGGACTTAGCCCGAGTCCGAGCCCTGGGGTCGGGCGGAGCGGAGTTCGCCGTCTTCCGGGACTTAGCCCGAGTCCGAGCCCTGGGGTCGGGCGGAGCGGAGTTCGCCGTCTTCCAGGACTTAGCCCGAGTCCGAGCCCTGGGGTCGGGCGGAGCGGAGTTCGCCGTCTTCCGGGACTTAGCCCGAGTCCGAGCCCTGGGGTCGGGCGGAGCTTCCTATGGTGCCTTTGGCAGGGCCTGACTGTCCGTCAGTCTCACTCTGTCGAGTGGCACTGCAGTCGGAGCGGCGCAGGCGGCGCAGTCCTTCTGCCAGGCCGGTCAGTGGAGCGGCGAAGTGACGGCGGTCACCTCGGCTCTGCCGGGGGGGCGTGTGTCAGGATAAAGGTGTCAGGCCACCTTTGCGTTAAATGCCCCTACGATCCGGTCGGTCGGTGCGGCGATTTAGTCAGGGTTGCTTCTTAACGAAGGCAGGGCCTCGGGCGAGCCGGAGATGTGTCCGCCGTTAGAGGGGGGCCTCGGGCGAGACGGAAATCCTCCGGGGTCGGCTGCCCTTGTCCGAGGCTAGGCTCGGGCGAGGCACGATCGAGTCGCTCGAATGGACTGATCCCTGACTTAATCGCATCCATCAGGCCTTTGCAGCTTTATGCTGATAGGGGTTACCAGCTGAGAATTAGGAGTCTTGAGGGTACCCCTAATTATGGTCCCCGACAGCTGGAGACGTCGTCTGGCCCGTCTCTGTCTCAGCGCCCCGCTCTTCGAGGAGATCGACATTCGACAATTTACACACGACTTTTATTCGATCAAGAAAAACTTAGTTGTATGTTTACTTCTTTTTTCATATAATTTTTTTCTTCGAACTTGTATGTTGTATAATACATATGGAACTTGAATTTTATGCAACAATAGTTTTTACCACCTTGTTTGATTTTATAATATGGTTTTTTAGTTTCCCATAAATTTTGGTAATGCGTCCGCCATTGTGTTCAGTTGCCCACATGTAGATGTAGGTGGACAGGCGTGTATGCAGAGGTGCAGCTAACGGCTTTAGGGCATGTTTGGAAACAAGAGTATTGGAGGGGATTGAGGGGACTATAATCCCTTGTTATTTAATTTTGAATAGCAAGGGATTATAACCCTTTGGATCCTTTTCAATACTCTTTCTTCCAAACAAGCCCTTAGGTCGGTGGATATGCGTGGAAGGCTACGTGTTTACTGGGACAGGCTCGCGCGCGCGAAGCCAGAGCTGCACGAAAGCAGTCATCTCATCCGATCACACGGAAATCACACGGAAAATGACGTGAATTTAAAACTGCCGCCAGGGAGACCCGGCCCTACACCGATCGAGATTTCTTCGCTCGGTGTGCTGTCTAGACGAAAACAACGACACAAAACATCATTATACGAGAGAATAAGCTCCTTGTGTTTTGATTCGAGGAGATTGGAAACATCACATTTCACAGGCAACCCAAATGGCTGAGCAGGGATCCATACATGATGATCCGCCGATGAGACAAATTAACCGTGAGGTAGGGGGTCAAACAAAAGAGCAGCAAAAGTTGCCAAGGTATACGTTCCACCCTTCCAGAGACTGTTTGAAAACACTGTTTTCTAAAACCATAGTTTACCTAATATTATGATATATAATCATAATATATTTTGCATCAGTCTAATTCAACATATGTTTATAGTCACATTGTTTTTTTCTCCTTAGGAGAAAGAGCGAGACTGTAACCATGCGCTAAAGAAAAACTTGGATTTAGACCAAAGTTTTTTTAGACCTTAGAAATAATGTGATATTGGTGAAATTATGGTTTAAAATACAGAGTTATTGTTCGTTGCGGTTTGCTATGGCTTTAATTCGGCTGCGACTTTTACAGTATTTTATGTTTATGTATTGCAGGTGCATCAGTCCGCGAAGGCAGCACGCTCTGCTAGACTTCTAGAGCCGTTGGCTTGTGCATGTTTCAGCCGCGTGCAGTGTCACGGCAACCGACGACCTGCGATGGAATATTTTGGGTGCCTAACTATAAATGACTTATTTGTGCGAGAGCTAGCTCTTTCTCGAAAAAGAAATGGATCGTTTCAGCTCCAACCGAACGAACTGACGTAATATGGTATGATATTCATCATTATACGAGAGAATCCAGCGTCCTGTCCTCCATTCCTGGCTCCTTCTGCTGCCTCTGCAACCTACACGCGGATTCCCACACATGGCTCGTTATCCTGCTAGAAACGTCGTCGGTTCTGCCTGCGTTTCTTCCACACGAATCGTACACGCGCTCAATGTCAAGGTGTGCAATTAATGTCAGCTAAAATGTCGCGCTGGAGACGCAGATCTCGAGACTGCACGAACAGGAGCTGCTGGCATGGCAGCTCCTCCCACCATCTTGTTTCAGGCTATCCCTCTAAATTTTTTCCTCTTATATCACTTTTTTACGTCACATCATCAACATTTCACCCCCTAAATTTTTATCTACCGCAGCAGTTCCCCCTATATTATCCCTCTATACCTCACTACAACTATAAAATATTATTATCTAACTATATTCATCTTTTATTACTATTTTTTTTAACTATTAAATAGGGGGCACTGTGCAAGGGGTGCTACAGTGCTCCCCTTGATCTAGGGGACCTGTGCGGCCTCCCCTAGCGCTGTAGCGCGTAGGGGGCCATTTGAAGACCACCGCTGCGCGCGTAGAGCGTCTCTACGCGTCTACAGTGCTAGGGGAGGGGTCTGCGCTGTAGACAGCCTCAGACTAACTGCAGCGGTATACGCTGCACTTCCCCCTCCCCTTGCATGCGGCGCGTAGGGGGCACCCTATGGCCGCAGCGGTGCCCCCTACAGCGCCCCCTATGAGTCGGTCCCCTTCTCTCTCCTCCCAGATATAGCGTGTCACTGTTCATCACCCTAAACACTGTGCTGTGGGTCCACGAGTAATTGTTAGTAGATAAAAAATTGATAGTTGGTGTTGCTACCAGAAATTGGTTGAGCAGCAGGCGTCTGCTGCTACCAGAAATTGGTTGAGCAGCAGGCGTTGATCTCACTTTCGCAGAGAGACTCGAATGCTTTTCTCGTCAAAGCACCAAAGAAAGAAACTAAAGGAATATGTAGTAGATTAAAGAAAATGATAACTGTTGATCTCTCGTCTTTGCAGCTTACAATAGTGCTTATATATCCCGTCTCTAACTGGATATAAAACTAACTTATTCTAAATAATAGGAAAAGATTACAACAAACTCCTATCTTTGTGGCCGCCAACTCCAAGGATTTGCATGATGGCCTGGCAAATATCTTGGTTATGTATTCCTGCTTATTTCCCACGTATTCTCTGGATGATAATTTCTTTTTCTTTCTTTTCTTTCTCCTGCAGATGCGTATTAAACTTTTGGCTACAGACGTCCCTGCATCAGCAACAAAATTGCATTCAACATATGCCCCCATGTTTTTCGAGCAAACTTAGTGTGTCGAAAAACATATCCCGGCAACGATTCAACATCGAATCGGCTTATGTTTTAAATAATAGTAACACATTTCTGATAATATTTCTCTCTCTCTGTTTTTTAGGGCTATTTCCTCAACTCACCGGCCGTAATCTTCACTAGTAATAATTGGATCCGTGCATTAACCAAAATCAGCCCATTGTGATTACCGGCCTCTTCCTGTTTTCCTAGCTCTACGCCTCCATACCAAACTAGCGACATTATACTCATTCTCAATACTCCGTCGACTGAAACTGGCCCAAACGACTGGACAGCGAGCACCTTACCCTTGCCTTTGTTTCCTCAGCGCTCAACGCTCCTCGCATCCGTCGCTAGGGTTCTCAACACCACTTGCCCACGCCAGCATCGCGACACCAGCACGAGTGGCACACCGGCGAGGCGCCAGTGCGACCATGGCTGTGATCCGCCAGCCTGACGGCGGCTGTACACAGCATCAGTGCATCAGCTGCTACGCGAAGCACCATCCTGGCAAAGGTGCGAGCAAGCGGTCCCAGGTGGCGCGGTCATCTTTGACTCAAGCAACTTTCCGTCACGCATCTGCTCCACCACTTGGCCAACACAGCCTCTCCGACCTGGATCTCCAGGCATCCGGATCTGCAGCACCTGAAGACAGCCATCCGCTGCCAATCAACTGCCCCCATCTGCAGAGCACCTGCCTAGGTATTCTCTCAACCAATTTAGTGCCCTAGATGCTACTATGCTGTATAATCTAATTCTCTTAGCCGACATAATTATTCTTACATTATATCCAGACTTAGTTTTTTTTTAAAAAAAAAATAACTCTGCTACTAGCTTCAAATCTTAGCACGCCCCTTGCCACACGCTAGGATAGTACTTTTTCAAATACTTTCCGTTAAGGGCCTTGGGTAATTTCCTTCCTTGGGCGTCCTCAACAAAATATGCGTTCCCATGCACGATGCCTACCACCTTGAACGGGCCTTCCCAATTTGGTGACCATTTGCCGAACTTATTATCCCTAGACCCTATGGGCAAAATCGTTTTCCATACTAATTCCCCGATCTGAAACGATTTCTCTCTTACCCTTTTATTGTAAGCTCTTGCTACCCTCAATTTTTCTTTCTGTATCTCCTTTAAAGCTGTTAATCGGCTTTCACTACTTCCATCAATCCTGTCCATCATCAACTCGCCATACACTACTGCCGATAATCCATCCTGACAAGCCACTCTACAAGCTTGCAGATTCACTTCAATAGGAAGCACCGCTTCTTGCCCATACACTAATTCAAATGGTGTTACCTTAGTTGCCCCATGCCGAGAAACTCTATGAGCCCATAATGCCTCTGATAGTACTTCATGCCATCTTTTTGGCTTTTCTGCAATCTTTTTCTTTATTAATCTTATCAATACCTTGTTACTGGATTCAGCCTGCCCATTAGCTTGCGCGTAATATGGCGATGAATTCAATAACTTGATCTGCAAGGATTTGGCAAATTCTTTAAATTGTTGAGACATAAAAGCAGCTCCTTGATCTGTTGTTAATGTCTGCGGAATGCCAAATCTGTACACAATATGTTCTAGCACAAAACTTATCACTTCCTTATGTGTCATGTTCTTCAAAGGCACAGCTTCGGTCCATTTAGTAAAATAATCGGTAGCCACCAGCACAAACCGATGCCCTCTAGATGAAGATGGATGAATTTCACCAACGAAATCCAACCCCCATCCTCTGAATGGCCACGGCTTTATAATAGGATGCAATATGCTAGCTGGTGCTGACTGAATATCTCCAAATCTTTGACACGCCTCACACCCTTTAAAGTACCTAAAACAATCCTCCATCATAGTCGGCCAATAAAATCCTGCACGTTTTAACATCCATCTCATTTTGTGGGCCGACTGATGGGTACCACACATACCCTCATGGACCTCTCCCATAGCTACTCTTGACTCCTCTTCACCCAAACATTTCAGCAACAAACCATCTATCGTTCGCCGGTATAATTCATCTCCCATCAAGGTATACTTTAATACTTGTCTCCGGACGCTTCTATCATTGGTGCTACTGGGGTTTCGCAAACATTCAATCAATGGTTTCCTCCAATCAGAATTACCCATCCCACCTTGTAGCTCGGCCTCGAATTTTTTTTGGTCTGAGTTACTCTTCTCTATACTATTGATGCCTGCAAACATTGGCTCCTTCTGGATAAAGAATTGCCCTCTCTCTATGTTATATCCCGATGCTTGCTGTGCCAAAAAATTAGCTCTACCATTCTTGTCTCTAGATATATGCACAATAGTGAAAGTATCCATTTTTTTAACAATATCTAGACATCTGTCTAAATAATTACGCAGCATACCATCTAAACACTGAAATTCCCCTCTCACCTGTTGTACCACAAGCAATGAATCCCCAAACACATCTATATCTTTTATTCCCATACCATCTAAATGCATTAACCCAAACAACAAAGCCTCATACTCAATCTGATTGTTAGTGCAGCAATATTCAATCCTAATTGATGTTTCATGCCATAAACCATTTGGTGACACTAAAACATAGCCGATTCCCTGTCCTTCTTTACACACAGAACCATCAAAAAATAATTGCCAAGGACGAATATTAAGACATGAGATTTCCTGCTCTACATCAACCCTATGATCAGTTATAAAATCGGCTATAACTTGCCCTTTCATAGAACATAAAGACTCATAAATTAGATCATACTCTATCAAAGCATATGCCCACTTCCCGACTCGACCACTAAGAATTGGCTTTTGCAACATATATTTAACCACATCCGTTTGACATACTACAGTACAAGTACTTGAGAGCAAATAATGTCGAAACCTAGTGCATGCAAAGTACAAGGATAAACAGAGTTTTTCAATGAACACATACCTGCTCTCGCTGTCCAGCAGACGACGGCTTAAATAGGCCACCACACTCTCTTTCCCACCATGTTCTTGTATTAAGACAGCGCCGATTACCTTCTCTTGTGCTGCAATGTACAATTTGAAAGGCACTCCCGCCTTGGATGCTTTAAGCACTGGCGGCTTTGCCAAATATCCCTTAATAACAGCGAATGCCTCCCTCTGTTCAGCTCCCCACTTAAAGTCAGATTCATGTTTAAGCCGAATAAGAGGTACGAATGACTCAATTTTGCCGGCCAAATTGGATATAAATCGCCTTAAGTAATTAATCTTTCCTAATAACCTTTGAACGTCCCTTTTGCATGTCGGCTCTCCCAATTTATCAATTGCTTCCACCTTTTTTGGATCAATCTCAATCCCGTGTTCATGCACCATAAAGCCTAAAAACTTACCAGCCGACACTCCGAATGCGCACTTAAGGGGATTCATCTTTAAACCATACTTTCGCATCCTCTCCAACGCCAACCGTAAATCGGCTAAATGGTCATTGAAAGCAGCCGATTTAACCACAACATCATCAATGTAGATTTCTAATACAATGCCCAAAAGATCATGAAAAATAAGGTTCATGGCCCGTTGATATGTTGCACCAGCATTCTTTAATCCAAATGTCATCACAACCCATTCAAACAACCCGACAAAACCAGGGCAACGAAAGGCTGTCTTAGATACATCCTCTTCGGCCATAAAAATCTGGTTATACCCTGCATTACCATCCAAAAAACTAATGATTTTATTCCCCGAAGCCTGATTAACAAGTTCATCGGCTATGGGCATTGGGTATTCATCTTTCGGGGTCGCCCTATTTAGATCCCTAAAATCCACACAAATCCTGATCTTCCCTGTATTTTTCTTCTCAACCGGCACTATATTGGAGACCCACTCCGCATACCTGCATGGCCTTATGAAATTTGCTTTTAACAGCCGATCAACTTCTTCCTTAACTCTGTCATGTATGGTGTGGTTAAATCGTCTAGGTGGCTGCTTATGTGGCCTAAACCCATGCTTAATTGGTAGCCTATGTTCAACCAACTCCCTGCTCAGCCCTGGCATCTCAGTATAATCCCATGCAAAACAGTCTCTAAACTCTCTAAGTAAAGCACATACCTTTTGCCTCTGACTGGCTATTAATTTAGCACTTACAAATGTTGGTCTTGGCACCTTCCCGTCTCCAATGTCCACTTCCTCTAGCTTATCAACAGATGAGAACCCCTGCCCTAACTTTCCAATATCATCAAAATCATCCACCACCTCACCCATATCGTTTTTGTTTAAACGATATTCATCTGTCCTCTCCTGTAACCATTTTAAACTATCGTGTTCATTCATTTATAACATTGAGTCATTGAGCCGTGCTATGTCAGCCGGCTTTACATGAATAGGCACAAAACTATCTCGCTCTACACTAATAAAATCATATCCTGACAAATCCCTTCCTGTCAAACACCGCATATCACCGTGCTGCCATTCCATTGGCGTTTCCATGAGTGCGACACACATAGCGGTGTCTGCTTCAATGACCTCCACCTGATCACCTACCCATTGAACCAAAAACTGATGCAGAGTAGATGGCACACAACCATTAGCATGTATCCAATCTCGCCCTAGCAAAACATTATACCTCCCTTTCACATCCACCACGAAGAAGGCCGTCGGGACAGTTTTACTGCCCACTGTGAGTTCAACAGACATAATCCCTTTTGCTTGTGATGGCTCTCCTGAAAACCCACTTAGATTCATGTTCGTCTTAATTAGCTCACTCTCTTTGTATCCTAATTTAGAAAACACGGATAGCGGCATTACATTTACACCTGCTCCCCCATCGACTAGCATGCCCCCCATTGGCCTCCCATCAATGTGACCACGAACATATAATGGTTTTAGATGAGATCCCTGCTCACTTGTTTTTTCAAACACAGCACGCTCAGCCCCCAATGTTAGCTCAGCCACATCTCCCTCTCCTGCTCTGAACTCAGTAGGTAAAACAAACACCATGTTTATATCCATGTCCCCTTGTGCTTCAGTGCTTTCTTCTTTATCGGAACCACTGCTGTTGTCATCATCTTTTTCCTCCCTGGCCAATCGTTTCTCCCTCCATGTTTTCTTAGGGATAACCATTGGCCTATCCTCGTTAAACCATCTGTCACGTTCCTCCTCTTCCATCTTTTCTGTCATTTCCATAGTCCTCAACCGCTGGACACGACGCTTTTGCGTACGACTTAACCCAGGTGGACACCATCTCGGTGCTGGTTTTGTACCGGGCGCAACTGAACCATGATTTTTCTTGCCCCCCACGTCCAATACACTGCCAGCTGAAGCTCGACCAGTAGGACCTACATTCTGGGTGACATCAATCAACATATTTTTTCCACCTGTATCAACATGTTCTCTAAACGGCATTCTTGCTGGTATTGCTCTTTGTTTATTATTGCAACCTGATTGTTCGGCCAATGTGTGATGCTCCCCCCTATAGTGGCCATCCATCACAACACCGGGACCAACTATGCGTTGATTTGCAATCATTTCAGCCCTGCGTTCACCATCCCAGCTAGCAAAATTATTCATTTCTCGTGCAGCCCCTACGTCAAGCCTCATGCGCTTGCTGCTCATCCCTTGTCCACCACCACTTTGTGGCCTGATCACCTGTAATCTGTTTATCCCAGCAGCAGCTACGTGTCCATGTACTATGTTTGGCTTGGCCGCCACTTCTTCACCGTTCTTTATGTAATTCTTTATGACAGCCACCTGACCATTCTGCTTTGCCACCTCTGCCTGGGAACCTTCTGCAGCATTTAATATGTCGCACTCCACTGTTCCCACTATGATTTTTGAGCAGCTTTTCCTCAGCGGCTCATTTTGCCCATCAACAATAATTCCCCCTTCTAATTTTTTGCCCATACATAGCCCTCTAGCATCCACTGGGTTGCGAGGAGACCATTTCTTTTGAATCTGCGAGCGCGACTCCTCGGGGTCTTCTGATATGGTAATAGCCCCGGGCCGACTCCCCATACTTCTCCCTAGCCTGCTCCACACTCCACCTCCATGCCTTCGCTCTGTCTCCAAATATGGCCGCTTCGGGAATTCACGTTGTGAGAACAAATATTGGCTTTCTGCATGAGCACAGTCTTCCCTGCTTCTCCAGTTCAACGGCCCTTCCCTTTGTCCAAAGAAACTGCCTTGTGCCCATTCTGGAGTCCTGGGCCTCTTGAAACCTCTAGGATGTTGGAACTCATTTCTTTTCCATTGTGAAGTATATTTATTGATCAAAAATTCAGAAGTCGGTTTAAAGACAGACTGAACCCTTTTTCTCTCGTTTATTTTCCACACACCGACTTCCGGACTCTTCGGTTTTATCATCTTGAGTTTGAGATCATCAGAGATAACCACATTCTTGCCTTTAGTAGTTTCGGCCTGATCTGTCCGAACTAACACTCTTTTGCCCTCGAAATCAATTACATTGATAGGGAACGGATCTTTATCAAGCTTCATTTTGCTAGCTTCTCCAAATGTCAATCGTCCATCAGCTAGGGCCGATTGTATCTGACGACGAAAATAATTACACTCGTTAGTAGAATGAGAAAATGAATTATGCCATTTACAATAATCTTTCTTAGCCAATTGTTCAGGGGGTGGAATCACATGCCCCTCCCTTAATCTAATGATGTTATTCTGTAATAAGATGTCAAACAATTTATCACACTTGGACACATCAAATGTATATTTCATCTCTTCCCTTTTCCCTGGACTTGGCTTTAAAAAAGCACACGTCATGGGCCTACCCTTTGGCGCATCTACCCATTCAGCCACACATACATCTGTCTCTTCATCACTGTCATTATTGGGCTCTAACATGTTAACCCCCTGTTTCTCTTTCTCCCTGCCATTTGTATCTCTAAATCGGCTATACTGTTTATTGTCCCTAGCACGACTTTCATGGGTGATAGCACGCTGCATGACTTGGTTTATGTCAGTAAAATCTTGCCCCTCTAGTTTCTCCCTCAGATAGGATGATAACCCTGCGAAAGCTAAATCGGCCAGATCCTTTTCCCCTAAAGTTAAGCTATAACATCTGTTTCTTGTTTCTCTAAACCTTCTAATGTATTCAAAAACAGTTTCATTATATTTCTGCCTAACCATGGTAAGATGTGATAGCCTGAGTTCAGTATCACCACAATAAAAATAATCATGAAATTTCTGCTCTAAACATGCCCACGTAGTAACTGAATTTGGTGCTAAAGATGTAAACCAATTGAAAGCGGTACTAGATAATGATAAAGGAAATAATTTCACTTTGTGGGCATCTGTTATACCAATTTCACTTACCTGCGCTAGGTATTGTCCTACATGCTCGTAGGTAGTTTTTGAATCATCCCCAGAAAATTTCACAAAGTCCGGGATTCTAAAACCTCGAGGATATGGCACAGTGTCAAAAAATTCAGGATAGGGCTTCCTATATGACCTAGTATGCCCTTTGGGCTCAAAACCAAATTCCCTGAGAGTCCTTGCCACTTGTTCTCTAACACCCTCAGATCTCTCACCCTCAGCTGCTGTATGTGTGACTCCCGATGCTGATAACAGCGCTCTCTGCTCCCCAATCCTGTAATCATTTGGAACAAATCCTTGTGGGATCTTGTTCCCTATAGGTGGAATAGATGGCCCGTATGCCATACTATGATAATATGGCTGTTGTAGGTTAAAGTTCATTACTGAATCTCCACTCCTCTCATTAACAGTTTGGTTTACATCATTATGCGCAACTGCTCCATTATAACTAGGCACATATGAAAGATTTTCTACACGCTTACCCTGCAATTCTCCTTGAACCTGTTGAACTATAGATCGGATCTGTCTAGGCATATTATTATTCATATCTTGCTTAAACTCAGATCTAAATGTGTCAAAAGAATTGCGCACTCCCTCAGAAATCATGTGTGTTATTTCTGCGACATCAGTCCCATATTTGCTAGCTACAGCGATATCAATCATGTGAGCTAGTTCTTCACAAGTGACAGATGAACTTACCTTCTTGCTGGACGTGCTTGCCCCACCAATCTGTTTGATCACACCATTCTTGGTTTTTCGAAAGCAAGCTAATCTCTCGTTCCGTTTCTCCTCCATCTCTCGTGCGATTTCTTCTTCAATCTCCTTCCGGTCCACCTCTGTAAGGTCCTCCATCGTGACCTTGATCACGTTCAAGGGATGAACTTCAGATTTGTCCGGCGCCGCTTTCTTCGCTGTCTTGTCCTCCATAGCCCCGACTATGATTGGCGATGAGGACGCCAATCACCAGCAGTTTGCCGCCGTGAAACGATTACAAATCGTTCCCCAGCGGAGTCGCCAAATCTGTTGCTACCAGAAATTGGTTGAGCAGCAGGCGTCTGCTGCTACCAGAAATTGGTTGAGCAGCAGGCGTTGATCTCACTTTCGCAGAGAGACTCGAATGCTTTTCTCGTCAAAGCACCAAAGAAAGAAACTAAAGGAATATGTAGTAGATTAAAGAAAATGATAACTGTTGATCTCTCGTCTTTGCAGCTTACAATAGTGCTTATATATCCCGTCTCTAACTGGATATAAAACTAACTTATTCTAAATAATAGGAAAAGATTACAACAAACTCCTATCTTTGTGGCCGCCAACTCCAAGGATTTGCATGATGGCCTGGCAAATATCTTGGTTATGTATTCCTGCTTATTTCCCACGTATTCTCTGGATGATAATTTCTTTTTCTTTCTTTTCTTTCTCCTGCAGATGCGTATTAAACTTTTGGCTACAGACGTCCCTGCATCAGCAACAAAATTGCATTCAACAGTTGGTATAGAAAATGATATTTTATAGTGGTAGTGGGGTATAGGGGGAGTATTTAGGGGGAACCGCTGCGGGAGATGAAAAAATAGAGGGAAAAATAGGGGGAAAAAGTGATATAGGGGGAAAAATTTAGGGGTAACGGTTGCGGATAGCCTCAGTGTCCACTTGTGACTTGTCCACACGGAGATTGGTTGCTAGCTAGGAATCGACGTCATCGATACTACGAACAACGGAACAAGTCCACTGTCGTCAATACTCCTGTTTACTGGCTGCATGTACAAAATTGAATGTGTAGATTCTAGTCCCTCATATCTGCTTCGGTTTTTTTGACTCCCAAACTAGCTTTAATCCTCAAGCAACACCCTCTAATTTTAGCAACCCAATCACCTTAACACCGCTAATGTTGTCCGCAGTATATCGTGTAAAATAAATAAAGGATTTGTATTGTAGATGACACCGTTATGCTACGACGAGGATATGGGGGATGTTTACATTGCCGTGTCCATAAATTTCCTCTGTATACGGTGTTGCATGGATCTTCAGGACAAGCTAGTGTGTGCTGGACTGCTGGCTAGCATCATCGCGATCCCTGGGGTGGTATTTGTACGTTTGTACAGGTGGTTTGACATTTCTACGCAGGTACTACAAACAAAATGTTGACATGTCCAGCAAGGCCAAAATGATACCGACCAAGCGAAGTTCTTTCTCCCTCAACAGGATGCCCTTTTTTTTAATCCTTCGCAGTCTCTCCGCCAGCTCCGAAGCAAGATCGGATCAGTGGGACGTGAACGCCTGAGAAAAGCAACCAGCAGACCCAACGTTCAAACGGTGCCTATATATAACGAAGCAAGGCCGCAAGACAAGAGGCCGTTCCGCCGGCGGTGCACGTACCGAGAAGATGTTGCAGTGGCCGGGGTCGGCGAGGTGCGCGAGCAGGTTGTCGATGGGGCCCTGGCCCGTGTACACGGCCTGGAACCAGAAGCCGACGAAGGCGAGCATGGCGAGCCGCCCGTTCTTGATCTCCTTGGTGCGCAGCACCATCACGGGCTCCGGGGACCCGCGGCCCCAGTTGGCCCAGTCGAACCACAGCCCCCCGGGGTACCCCACGTCGGGCACCGGGTTCTTGCGGTTCGGGAAGCGCGGCTCGATGTCCACGCACCCGGGCCTCAGGTAGTCCGCCCACCGCCGCCCCTCCGCCCACCCCATCAGCGCCATCTGCGACACGAACAGCGTCCAGGGGTCCGCGAAGTACTCGCGGGACCCGGCGTCGAACCACGAGAACCCCGCGTCGATGAAGCCCCACCGCGCCAGCAGGTCCGGGACCAGGATGCCCGCCGCCGCCAGCATCGCCCACCGCCCGTGCATCAGCTCCGCCTGCGCGAACCACCGCAGCAGCTCCGGCTCCGAACCTGCACTAATTAAGTTCGTCAGCGCTACTACTAGTTGTTTTGCATGGAGGAAGAAAAAAAAATACGGTGTCGATCACCTAGTCCGAGAGGGTCAAATCCAAAGTCTCCTGGAAGGCTGCAGGGCAATAATTCGATGGCAAAGAAATGTCAGCTGGCCATCTTATCCTCCGGTACGTACATCTGAGAGACTCTTCTATGCCCACCCTGCTAACATCACTTACTTACCTTCCGTCGAGCCACGGCGGAGGGGAGCTGCCGGGGAACCAGATCGGCCTGTCGGGGCCCAGCGGCTCGCACACGGTGGACACGCCGCCCTTGGTCGCGTTCGCCCGGCGCTGCGGCGTCCTCGTGAACGACGCCGCCGCAGCACCCGGCTTCAGGTGCGGCGGCGACCTCGGGGCATGGATGCTAGCTCCGCTGCAGAAACGGAGCGCACAGCGGCGGCGTGTGAGAAAGAGACGCTCATGGTGTGGCGGACTGGCGGTGCAGGGTGCGCCATGCCTTTTGTGCTTACCTTGGCCGGAGGCTGCAGGCCACGAACGAGCCGGCGGACGACAGAGCCATGAGGAGGAGGAGGAGGAAGGAAGGGAGCGGGAGATGATCGGGGCTCCTGGGGGCGAAGCGCGCCACGCCGGTGCGCGCTTTTTATCGGATTGGCGTTTCAGGATAGGGAGGGAGAGGCCGTGGCGGGCGTATGCAAGGAAAGGCAGCCAGTGGGGGTGGGCGGAAAGCGCCAGCCCACCAGGTGTGACCACAGCTGACAGGCCGTTGCGTGGCTAACACCTAAAGAGGGCCTTTATCGGCCTGTTAGGCTGATGGGCCTGTAAGATTCCTGCTTTTACGTTACAGAAATTTGTCGTCCCTTCTCTATGCAAGCAAGAAAC